>NW_027256882.1:76269015-77519015 GCF_029215685.1 Pituophis catenifer annectens | reverse complement strand
AGCACTGCTCTGCTGTACGAATGCGATTAGGTCAGTCAGTCATGGATGGTTAACAGCTTAAACATGCAAGCAATATTAGATTACAATATCAGGGTTCTAAATCACAGGAACAGCCTGTAGGAACAAAAGAGTTCTTCTGGTGCAGTTTATTTTCATACAGGACGACAATACGTTGAACAATAGAAGAGCAACTAATTCTCCTTCCTCATTGCATGTACTGTAGAAGCTAAAAGCATCTGAATGTCTGAAGAAAGTAAACTCTGATTTTACGGCCATAGTAGTACAACATTTATATAGGTTCTACACCTTTTTCATAAAATCTAGAGCCAAGCTATAAATCATCATCTTCTTAGCGTTATTCCTGCAGGTTCAGGGTCTGCTTACATCAAAATATATTATATAGGCAAATTATCTATCATAATTGCAACATAGGTACAAACGGTTAAATAGTATCTTTGGCAATTTATTTTTTTTAAACAGACTGCATAAAGAATATGAAGAAGTATCTCACATCACTTTTAAATTTAGTTATTTCTGTCTTATCAAGATTTATAGGAAATGATTGGTCTACGTTACATGGGAAAAATGAAAGAACAAGGCCCCATTTATCTTTTTCACAAATTATTCACCCAGAACATCAGAGATGGACAGCTAAATACATAAATCTAGATTTGACTTCCCCTACTCTATTGTAAGTTATGGTTCATTTTAACCTTTTTTTTTTAAATGAAGAAATCGTGGTTGTCTAGTTTTCTGAGTTGCAGTGGGTAGATTTGGCATATCATTTAACCTGGTTTCATGGTTGAAATTATGTTTAAAAAGCAGACCCATGTTAGATGCCGCTTATTATGCTTGCTTGGTCTGATCATAACTCCTATGTCATCTGGAATGGAATAAAGATTGTCCATTATTTGTCAACTGTTTTTTCATCACTAAAACAAACCATAGCAAAACAAAAACAAAAACAAAACCCACCACCACCAAAGGAGCTTTGTTCACATGCTTTGTTTAACTCAATATTTACACAATAGGCTTATTCAACTCTTCTTTTTAAAACACTGCATGACATACCAAACCATAGTCTAAGTTCACATAAAATACAAGGCTAAGATGTGATTGTTAGCTCATCAAAAGTCCAGTATGTCATTGGAATACAGTGAATAAGTAGTAACTCTGACCTCAAATCAGGCTGTCATGGCTCTTTTCTTTTTTTCTTTTTGCAAAATGAAAACCCAGAAGCATCAGCCACTTCCTACAGAGGATAGTTCATCAGCCAGGGAGCATAAAAACAGCAAACCATTGGAGCATTTTTCCCCCCTGCTGTCTGGAGCATCATCCATAGATAAATAACCACTGGCAATAATAAGCACAATTTAGAATTTTAAATGTTAGGTTAAATGTTATTGTTAACATTAAAGGTTAAATGTGCCTAGACCATAACTTTGGTCTCATACCATGCTAAGCTACATTATGCTTAAGGCCAACATGAACTAATTAATTTTTAATGAAATTTTGCAAAGAAGTTTCAGTTAATTCTTTGGAATTTATTTTAACAATGTGCAAGATCAGACTGCCAGTTAAGCTGACTGACAGTTCTTTTTTGACTAAAAAGTACAATTACATTGTTACCTGATCTGCATTTTAAGCAGCTTTGTTCCTGTTATGCTTTCCAATCAAATTTTAACACTACCATCTTATTGCTGTCTGATCTAATTATGTAAATACATTTTAATTAAAATTAACTTTTAAAAAAATGAATATATTTATTAATCTTGGTTCTAGCATGGCTTCTAAGAAAGAAATATGATGAAGATAGCAATATATTCACTTCTGTTACATATCTGACACTGAATAGAAAGTACTTTTCAATAATGAATTGTGAGACAATGCTCATTCATCTTTATAGACATTGTACTTATTAAACTATGAAAGAGTCTGGAGATTTTCACAATTGAATAATTCAAAATATTGTCTGAGTAAGAAGTAATATAAACACTATCATACCTGCACATTCTGTATAATTAAGGACATATTTCAAACCCAAATAAGTCGCTATGAATACTTAGGATTACAGTATGCAATAGTCACTAAAGTTTTAATCCAATACAATTTACCTAACTATATACTAACTATACACAATCAGGCTTACTTCTGATAAAATCTGCAAGTTGGTATTGGTATTTCAAGTACTCTTTATAATCGCCAATAGAACTTTCAGAATAATACACAGGAAATCTATTAACATCACAGACAAGTTATTTTTACTGTTAAAATGAGTTGACTTGGACAGCATGTAAATATCTTAAATAAAAATAATGCATGAAAAGATCAAGATGCATAAAGATCTCTCTCTCTCTCTCTCTCTCTCTCTCACACACACACACACACACACACACACACAGTTAGGGTGGCATAATTGTTTTGGAAATAATCTGAATTTTTCCTTATCTGAGAGCAAGAAGGCCTTCCACCTAAGAAAAAAAGATGCTTCTTTTATAATTAAGAAAAATGATTATTATACTACCCAGTCTTTTATTTCAGAGTTTCAACAGAACTGTCCATTTCAATAGGGCTTGTTCTGTACTGAAAACAAACAAACAAACAAAAGCGAAACCAAAAAAAACCCAGGGTAATAAGTACAGGAAAGAGATGATGAAGACAGAATCAACCAGTTTTATCACTGTCTCAACTGAACGAGCAAGGACTTGTAACAATTTCCTTTTTATTCCAACACACTTTCTAACAGCAGCCCATCCTAGCTTCTTAAGAAAACCAGCACGTTGACATGGAATTCACTCTGTTCCATAAAGTTTTGTAGCATCGTGAGGCCCCACTGCACATATTCCTACTTAGTAGGAAACAAAACCAACAATCCAATAGCGCTGAAGCTAAAGAACCGAGGATCCTCGACTAGTGAAAGGGAACAGTCTGCGGTTCAAATCATTGCCTCGAAAAAACAAAACAAAACCCAACTTTCTCGATCGATGAGCTGATTTTCCGATTATCGGAAACAAGGTGTGAGTTTCCAACGCGGTCGACTCTCAGGCAGTGCGCAAGCGCCCAAGAGACTTAATCATTACTCTGTCGGGCTGCAAAGCAAGAGCTATTCTACTGGAAGCCAGTCAACTCTCCTCCTTTAAAACTATCCGGCGGATTAACCGGTTCGGCGTAGGCCAAGATAGGATCTCGCTTTTGCGAGCGCCGAACTAAACACCAAGCTTTCCCCCCCCCCGTGTTTTGCCAGCGGTTGCTGCACCTGCGCCATGTGCCTCAGCCTTCCTCCCCTCCCTTCGCTTACCAACGGTAGCAGCCTTCGCTTGCCTCCAAAGTGAAGTTAATCCTTGCGCTCCGAGAGAAGGGCAACAACACTTTAGGGATGTTGAGTTTGGAAGGCGCCGCGGCCCAAGGCAGGAGGAAAAAAAGGAGCCAAAGCGAAGCTCCGGGCGCGGAGACGGCGGGTGTCATCCTCTCAGGAAGCTGCGACGGAATCCCCTTCACCTGTCTCGAGAAAGACCCGGTGTCCGGCGCGCTTTTTCTCTCGCGCTTCTTCAACCCGAATATATAAATAAAGACGAGACGCTTAAGTTGCGGCACTTTTTCTCCGCCGGGGTCCTCGGCATGGAATTAACCCGCTTGGAGTTGCTTATTCGAAGGGACGTCACAGCGCGGGCAAACCGAAGCGCGGCCCCCCGTGTGAGAGGCGGGGTGAGAAGGACTAGGGGCTGTGAGGCGGGAGAACGAAAGCAGCGGCCTCAGGTGCCAAGGCTGCCTTCGCTCAACAGCCGCTGGGGACAGTGCAGCCGCTCTTCCGGACCTCGTGGGAAGGAACTTTTTTTTTTTTCTTCGTTATTTTCGGCAACCGCTAATGAAGCGGGGAACTTGCTTTTTATCGGAGACCGCGATCGGGAGGAGTGGAAAACAAGGGAGTTTAGAAGAAAGCTGTCGAAAATTGTTTCCTGGGCCCGCCTTTCCCGCGCTGAACTGTACCGATTTTGGTGGAAAGACAGCGCAAAAGTTGGTACAATGTGTCAGTACTGAAACTGGCTTGGGTTGATTTTTGGTTTAAGCCTATCTCAATGGGGTAATTTAATTTTTCTTAATCATATCGCCCACACCTATGATTTTATCTCCCCATAATATTGCATTATAATCTTAATTCATGCCTTTTGATTTATAATTTCTATGATTTTTAGTAAGATAAGCAAATTGCAATGGCCAGACTAAATCCTCTGAACCCCTGCCTTTCCAATGTGCTTTAGCTACACTGTTGAATTTGGCAGCAAAAACTGGGGGCAGGTTACAAGTTCCCCTTCCGTTCCCCACAACTAGAAATAATGAAACAAATACCTTGTTCTTCCTCTTTTGCATAGTTGCATTACTCTTATGTCCCTCAAATGCTAAACGTTGTCCTAATAAAATTACCCACCTGTATATTTTGCTTATTCAGCAATATATGATTTAGCATCCCCCTAACCACAGCTAAATTCTTTAGTAGAGCTAAGGTTTTCCTTGTCCGTTAAAGGGACCACAAAAGAACAGAGATTCTCAAACAGTTGTAGAAGATAACTAAGAAATGCAGTGCTTACGTAGGACAAAATTTGTCTTGGAGCCTGTTGCATGATGGTGATCTGTTTCTGATGCATCTGATCAGAGCTCCTGTGAAACTCTTTTTAAGAGCAGCACAAAACAAAACAAAAACAAACAGCCAACTCTTTTATTTCTTGATCTATAAGGAAGAAGAAAAACGCTTGAATCACTGTGATCTGTTTGCAAGACACTTTATTGATAGGTGCCACTATATCAAAATATATGGGATCTTCTTGTATCAGGCAAAGTTGAACATGTCCAGCCTGTCTTCTCTATATCAAGTAGTTTCTAGGTGATTTCAAATATATCATTCAGAGTTGAGATGTTGATTGAAGAATAAATTGAAGAATAGATTCTCAAAGCCCCAGTCCCTCTGAATGATATGGGCTATTTCAGTTTATGGGTGGAGTCCATGTGTGACATGAAAACACAGATGCTGAAATTCATTGGCAAATTGCTAGGGAGGGAGATAGTTTTAAAAACAGCCTGAAATAGACATATTATGAATTTAAAGGGCTTAATTTGCATTTTTGGTGGACCCCCTCAGGAATTGAAATGGCATCCCTTGTCACTGTCATGTTCCCTATAAACATTTTAAAACTGTAACCTTCCCTTGCATCCACATCTGTTTCAATGTAGCATCAGCACTAATTCGTTGTTTTGAGCAGTTTGTTCAAACCCCAAAGAAGGTTAATTTTCAGGATTGCCAGACA
Organism: Pituophis catenifer annectens; assembly: GCF_029215685.1. Lineage (NCBI taxonomy): Eukaryota > Metazoa > Chordata > Lepidosauria > Squamata > Colubridae > Pituophis > Pituophis catenifer. The sequence goes on along the minus strand of NW_027256882.1, from coordinate 77,513,715 downwards.
GCATTGGGACATTACTATATATTGGTGGCCCCATACTTTCCTAAATTTTAGAAGGTAGCACTGGATAATTTTTGTTTCTCCTACAATATAGCACTAGAGACATCTTCTACATGTCTTTTCAAGTCCTGTGCACATGTACATGGAGACATACATAAATGTGGTGCTTCTTAGTTCTATTCTTTTTTTGTTTGTTTAACTTCTACATGAAGCTGCTGGGAAAGGTCATCCATCAACATAGAATATATTTTCATCAATATACTGATGATCTCAATGTATATCTTTGCCCCTGACTGACCAAGTAATGTTACTGAGCCTTCGTCCCAGGATCTAGAGATTGTGTGGTCTGAATGAGGACATACTGAAATAAGTCTGTACATGCAAGGTTGGAGAATGCTGGTATAAAGGAGAGGTTTTTTTTCTTCAAATGGACACTGCGTGGTGGCGCAGTGGTTAGAATGCAGTACTGCAGGCTACTTCTGCTGTCTGCGAGCAGTTCGGCAATTCAATTCTCACCAGCTCAAGGTTGACTCCAACCTTCCATCCTTCTGAGGTGGGTAAAATGAGGACCCAGATTGTTGGGGGCAATATGCTGACTTTTGGAAACCGCTTAGAGAGGGCTGTAAAGCACTGTGAAGTGATATATAAGTCTCAGTGCTATTGCTAAAGATTATTTTATTCTACAGATTGATAGTGACTGTAATCTCTTGAGAAAGTCTGAAAGGCTAGAAATGAAAACTAATAACAACTTTTCCTTTCCAGAGAAATTTTAATTTGTATCTTGAAGATTTATAAAATATGTACAATTGATATTTACAAAAACTTCAGACTTCATTATATCAGCATTGCAAAGTGCCAGCAGAATGAAAAATACAAGTTATTATTATTAGAATTTGATTGCAGGCAAGGGATTCCAGTACTTCATTAGAAAACATGAAGCAAAGCAACATAAATATAAATTTTGCTGTTTAAGGAATAAAAGATGTAATTGACAGTATGTAAATCAAGGCTTTGAAAATCAAATGAGTTGAACTGAAAAATAACTACCCCAACAGTTATCCAGATTCAAGGTTATTTTACCGGAAAATGTTAATATCTTGAACTTCTCTGCTTATAATGTTATGCTTATAGGGTAGAAAAACCCTCTTTGCCTAAACCCTTGATGATACATGAAAGAAAATATTACTGAAAGAAATCTCATTTGTTTCACTACAAGGATGCAAAATTTTCCTCTACAAAATTGAAACGGTTTGCTTTCTTTTTTGATAGGCTGTACTCTTTCATTTAAAAAAAAAATATTCAAAATACAGTAGGTGTTCTTACACTATGTCTTTTGAGGCTTATTTTCCTGGGAAAAGTTGTATGTATGTATCTTATGTATGTATGTATGTAAAATTTAGCCGTACAATTTTGAACTTCAAAAATGGGATTGAAGCTTGCACGTAGTATATTGTTTTACTAAGAAAATTTGCTCCCTATCTTAATCTAGAATATAGTTTATATTTTGTGGAATTTTGCAACAGTTCAGCTGACTTTAAATTATTAGCATATTATATAGAATAGTGAAGTCTGAAATTAGAAAAATATGCTATTAAGTCTGAAATTAGAAAAAATATGTTAAGTAAAATAATTCCACAGTTTTATTTACAGAATCCATTTTTAATTTTTGCAAGCTGTCCAGATGAGCCCTTAGAATGCCTTTACACAAACAGGTACAATATGTGCCATTCAATTACAACCATTAGAATAATAACAGTTTTTGGAAAAAAAGTTGTTTCACTCAGCTAATATTGCAGGCCTCATTCTCAATTGCCTAGATACCATGATACTGCATATCTGAGAGCTACTGTTCCAAAGAAGAAAAAAATATACAATTTTAGCAAATATATTTTCATATGAAAATGGCTTAGGCACAGTATATCTTTTCCAGTTAAACATCAAATTAAGAAAATGAAATTAAACCCTAAAGCTTCTCTGGGAAATGCATGGCTCCAAATTGTACAGAATCTATTCAAGTGAATACAAATTTTCATTGCTACATATCTAATAGTGGAATTGGATTGATGCACTTTTGAAATACAGTTATGTATTCCTGACAACATTCATGGAACAGAGAAAACCAAGTCAATATTCCATGCTGGTCATCCAATAGTGAATGTAGCCTGCTGTTAACAAGTAGCTTGAAACAATCTGAGGGTAAATTAGGACCTCTCCTACCAATTAGCAAATATGAGCATGACTATCACCTATTTACCTGGCAGTGCCTCATGTATAATATTCTTTCCTTCCCAGTGATTACAGCATGATTATTTTGTTAATTACAATGACTATCTTCAAATTGGGGTGAGTTGGTTCCAGAGCATTGCATTTGGAGAAGATTTGAATAGCAACATGGTAGTACATCCAGCGCTGTGGAATTTGTTGGAATAATAATTCAGGCAAGGGCAGTCTATCTGGGGAGATCATACTGTGCAACTGACTTGCTTACAAGGACAAACCTTTCATTAATAATTGTAGTAGTAATAAAAGCCAGGCATGGCAAGCAAGAATCAGTCAAGTACCAATCTTTTGTTATTTAACTCATCTGTTTTCTTCCCCAACTTGCTGTAGTAGATTGGAACTAATCAGAACAGAATTAGCTCATTATTCAGCGGCTGCCTGACATAAGAAGTCAGATATTTTTTTTCCTTAGGTAGGAACTGGTATCTCTTAGCTAAAATTTCTATTCTAGTGTTTATGTACTGTACAGATGGGTATAATGCACAAAGCAGTTTTCCATTAGAAAAGCAATAAATGTAGAAACAGATGGGATATGAGCATGGAGGCATGGGCCAAGCTTCCCCCATACAATGCACTGCTGATGTCTGGACTTCCAAACACATACTTCTAAGCCAGAATGGGAAAAAAAACAAGACTTTATGATTTGGTCCTGGGAAAAGCTGATAACTCCCAAGTCAGACATAAGATACAAACTGTTCAATATAATCTGATCTACACAGTTTATTTGTAGAACCTATATTAAATTTTTTATAACCTAGTAAGAAAGCATACTGCATTTATATGTAATCTTTTTAACTTGGTAGAATCTTATAAATATCAGTCTGTACATTTCACATCCAATCAATTGAGTAAAGATAGCCGTCAACTTAGAACAGTTCATTCAGTAACCATTTACTGAAGGTACTGAAAAAAGTGACTTATGACCATTTTTCACATTTATGACTGTGCAGCATCCCTGTGGTCATGTGATCAAAATTTGGATGCTTCACAATTGGTGCGTATTTATGACCGTTGCAATCTCCCAGGATCATGTGATCATTTTTTGTGACCTCCTGACAAGCAGAGTCAATGGGGAAGCCAGATTCACTTAACAACCATGTTACCAATGTTAATAGCTGCAGTGATTCACTTAACTGTGGCAAGAAGGGTCATAAAATGGGGCAAATTTAACAAATGTCTCACTTAGGAACAGAAATTATTCAGCTTGTAAGATGAGGACTACCTGTAATAATTTAAAGAAAACCTTTTTTTGGTTCCCCAATGTCCATTGTTTGAAAGAATATAAATAGGTCTATTCATTCAAGTTTGAAAGAGTTATTTTTGATACATTTTCCAAATGCAGCATTTTTTAAAAAAGAAATCATGCTTGTCAGGGTTCCAAGTAATACCCCAAACGAAAGAAGACTCCGAGGTTAGAAGTTCCTCAAAGTTCCATTTTATTAGAGATGTCATATTGGCACATCTGGGAAAACCCAAATCTGAAAGCTTCCAGGTTTTCCTCACCCAAAAGAAAGTCCAAGTCCCTTCCCCTGCACCCACACATCCATCACATGGTCCAATCAATGCATCATCCCAACTGGAGATGCCTCCCAGTCACGCCACTCCAGGAGCAGGGTAGAATGTCCTTGATTCTCAGAGAAAAGAATGATGTTATGGCTAGATATCTCCCCAATTCCATACAATCCCCCTCCCAGTTTCCCACAGCACTAAATGTGGCAGCCCTGAAGATCCAAAGAAAAGATGGCTTCCAGGGCTGAAACTTGCACTGAAATAGCTATTTATGATGAAACCAAACTTTGAATTCCTATATATGAACTTCCATAGTTGAATAGTTTCTATTACTTCTAAGACTTACACTATTTTTCCCATGTCAGATTATTATAATCCCTTGCTGCGTCACTTCAGGGTCTGAAGCAATCTGGGTCTGCAATTTTCACATTCCTCTCTCTCATGTATTTGAATGAAACTTTGTAACTTGTATTTTATTATTCAGATATGATTCCATTTAGTGATATGTGCCCACACATTTCTGCTGAAATATAAGTAAAAATGTTCAGCTGTTGCAAGATATCACTCCATAAATATTTTTTCAATTACTGTAACTGAGGGATTGCCTCTTCGAATTTTCTAATTTTATTTTCTTCACTTCTGTACATAACTCGCTGGGTGTTAATTACACTATTTTTGTATTCCCTTTAAAGATTTTAATGAAGAGACTTTATAGGAAACTGGAACACATATTCAATCTCTGTTTATTATTTATATTTTCTACTTCTAAACTGCCCGTCTATACATTTTTAATATATTTATAACCACCTGTAACTCTTTTCATCATAGTATATATGTGCAAGTAAATAGAGTTAACCTGAACAATCATTCAGGTATTTCCCCAAAACGAAAAGAAGCTATTAAAACGGATCAAACTGGTTAAATGGAACACCTTTCTTATACTAATCGCAGGCTTAACATGGGTAATTATATTTTTCTTAGCTCCTTCATTACAGACTATAGGCAGCACATGTTATATTATTAAATGTTATTAAAAAAATCATCACAGTAACATTTCTAATGAAGAAAAAAATTGTTGTAATACCCCCATTTTGTTTGGGCTAAAGGCATAGTGAAATAAAAAGTGTTTATTTGCAGAAAACCAGAGCTGTGAAACTACTACTGAGAATTCTTATCCATAGCATACTTTACCAAAACCCCATGACCTTCCCAAAGGAACTGGAGTCTCAGCAGATCCTTTCGCAATGATAAAAAATGAATGGCCAGATTTTGTTCTGTCAAGGAATTGCCTGTTGCAGCCTGGTGCTGCTCTTTGTAAGACTTTAAAGATATTTTAATTTGAGCCCAGCAGTAAACTGATCTCAATGCAGTAACTCTACAATAGTAAAATTACTATTGTAGCAGCATTCTGTTCCTGCACTTTGTGCTTAATTTAGCTTCCAGGTTGTTTCCAAAGGCAAAGTGGAGATTAAGGGATGAATTTATTACTGTTACTAAGGCAGTAACTTGCACCTTAATTGCTACTCAGCTGGACTAACCCATTGCATTGAGCAACGGGCTTGTACTTGTTTGCAGAGATATTATTAAAAATTCTGTCTGCAATATAATACATGGTAGAGGCACTAAAGATGCCAGGGTGCTAAAGATGGCTAGTAGACAATATTATCACAAGACCTAATAGCACCATTGAACAACAGGAACATACATTGCTTCATCTAAAATGCCATTTATCATTATCAGTGCTGCCTTATTATACTGTATACTGGAAGAACAGGCCAATTTCAATGCTAAATAGTAGATATAAATTTTATATCAAAAGCAACAATATACTTAATTTATACTTAATTGGTGGGGAAATGCTTCAGCCTGCCAGGATGGCAGCCTTTGGTTTTGAGTCTTCCAGATGTAATGGTGGAGGTGATGGCCTAGAAACTAGGAGACCTTGAGTTCTACTCCCACCTTAGCCATGAAAACCAGCTGGATGACTTTGTGTCGGTCATTCTCTCTCAGACCGACTCACCTCACAGGGTTGTCATTGTAGAGAAAATAGGAAGAGGAAGGAGTACTGTTTTTCAGTTATGTAATAAAGGTGGGATTTAAAAAAAAATTCAAATACTGGTTTTATTGGAAAATAGTCTGACTGATTTTTTCACTATTAAAGTTCAAATCCTTTTATCACACAGCCTATGTTTACCAACTAAACATTGGCACAGTAATTGGCAAAGAGTTGTCTTTGAGCAGTATACAAATTTGATAAATAAAATAAGGTCTAACGCACAAGCTAAGACACTGAGCTTGTTGATTGAAAGGTCGGCAGTTCAGCGGTTCGAATCCCTAGTGCCACGTAACGGGGTGAGCTTGTCCCAGCTTCTGCCAACCTAGCAGTTTGAAAGCATGTAAAAAATGCAAGTAGAAAAATAGGGACCACCTTTGGTGGGAAGGTAACAGCGTTCTGTGCGCCTTTGGCATTTAGTCATGTTGGCCACCTGACCACGGAGACGTCTTCGGACAGCGCTGGCTCTTCGGCTTTGAAACGGAGATGAACACCGCCCCCCTAGAATTGGGAATGACTAACACATATGTGCGAGGGGAACCTTTACCTTTACCTTTTAGACCACATCTATTTTCATTCCCACTTTATTTTTGTTTTGCATGATTTGGTTTTGTTTTAGACATTGTTCTGGTTTATTTGTTACACTTTCGGTGTTCTTTTTTGAGATTGTATCTTGTCCAGAATAGATAGAAATGTATACAGACATGCATACACATAAGTCCTTATATGTGATTCTTTCTAAAGCTGTTTTGTCTTTCCTATTCCAAGAAACAATTACGTTACATATTCTTGTCACAGAACTGGACTCTGTTCATCTGAGGCTTGTGATCTATGAAATTGTAGGCTATAATAAATCAAAGGTGCTATAAGATTATTCATTCCAGTGAGTTTTCAGAATGGAAGATTCAATCTTTTGTCCCACCTAATAAAAGGGTGGGATAACCTGAATAGGAGACAAGAGATGTCCTCCAAGCTATCTGCAATAAATCCTACAGCTTTGTGATTCTACTAAATGTCTGATAAGAAAAAAGAATCTGCTGGAATGGTAATGCTTTGTGTGTATGTCCCATATCAGTTCCAATTCTTGATGCTATGGATACTAAAGCCAGCTACACAGAGAGAAAAAGAATTAAACTCTCACCACATTCCTCCCATGCTCTTTATTCCTTTTATCACAACCATTTGTTGTTACCATTTTAATAACATATTAGGCAAGCAATATCATTTGTTTTAACTCTTTGCAATTAAAAGATAATGGCAAAAGTATGCCACATAAATGGTATCTGAAATGCTAATTCAAGAAGAAAGAATTGAGTTTTCAGAGAAACTCGGGAACACATGATTTCCCTTTGTGCATTTTTCTTCATCTCCTTTATGCATTAGTTTCGCAGATTAATTACTATAGAAGATTTCTCTTTTAGCCCTACATTTGTAGAATAAAATCTCATATTTGGCTTCTAATGAAAAATGCTTTCCATGTAAGTCTGTTTCTTTTAAATAAAAAGTAACAGTTATAGCAATATGTCTAGGTTTATTAGATTTCATTCACAAACTGCCAGTAGCATTCAGAACTACAATATGACATTGTTCATAGCCCCCTACTAACAATTTTGTAATACTTGAAATGTGCTATTTGATTATGTGTTCTCCTGGTTACTCAGCAATAGACATAAAAGATTATCATTTACATTCTGATGAGTTTTGCTTCAAATATTATTTCTTAAGGATATTTTAAAATAAAGATTGGAAGCAATTTGAGATAAAATCAGTAGCTTACATGATAGGATTTTTAAATCACTCAGAAACACACTTCTAATCTGTACCATCATGTGCAGAATTAATATAAAATATGATATTCATGGCACCTTCTAATGTGCAATATGAGGAAAAGGAATGACATTTGCATTAGCAGGATTGTTTTTACAGTATTTTATACTAAATAAATGCATCTTAGAAAACAAAAATCTCTTAGTTGTCTTTTTGGGATATTTGGAAGATATTAGAAGCAGCACTATTGGTATCTAGTCTCTACTATATTAAAATGCTGTGTTTATTATAATTATCTATTTTTAAATGTGTTGTTTTTATAGAAGCTAGGAAATGACTTCATAATGGCTCTACTTCTTTTATGTATAAATCTTTTGCCATCTTTTAAATTTTTTATTTTTATTACCATACATTTATAGGCTGCTGACCCTGTTATGACTCATGCAAAATACAAAACACACGTCCAGAGCAAATGACCATCATTTCACAAATCAAACAACCCAAAAGGGACCCATCAGCCACTTTAGCCCAAGGCTGGAAAAGAGCCAAGCCTTAAGGTCTTCTCTAAGTATAGTCAAGTTATGGATCATATCAATCAGGGTGAAGGATGTCATTCCAAAGGGCAGGACAGGGGCTACAAGAGGCTACAAGAGAGAAGGTCAGATGGCATTTAGAGGAATACTCTGGTCAATGGTATCACCAAGAAATCAAGCAGCACCAGGAGACTTGCACTCCCAATGGAGCTACCTTTGAAAATCACCTGGAAAATCACACTGGGTACAGAAAACAGCAGCTGAAATAGTGGTACACTTATTTATTTATTTATTTATTTATTTATTTATTTATTATTGATAATTATAAAAATAATTATTTATTACATTCTTATGCCACCTATCTCATTGATACAGTGACTTAGGGCAGCTTACAATATAATAAAGAGGTAAAAAAGGTCATACGATTAAAATTAAGAGGATTAAATAAGAGCTAAAAACCAAAAGGCCATCCCACATTATAGTGCACCCTTTATCAGGGCAGGTGGCAGAGCCAGATTTTCAGTTAGTCACCAAGCACACATGTTTGAGGCCCTATGTGGGTTACTAGAAGCATTATAGTTTCAATCAACAATCAATCAATTAAACTAAAAAACCCCATCTCAACTTTACAATCCGTTCAATTCTATTCTATAACATTCCACTCCACTCCATTTCATTCCATTTGGAAACATTCCATTCCATTCTATAACATCCCATTATATTCCATAAGATTCTATTCCATTTCATTCTCTTCTCCCATCAGCCCATTCAGTATGTTCTTGAGACAAGATTTTGGTCTCCTTCCACTTTTTTTCCGCAGTTGATGCTCTGAGGTAGTCTACACTTGGAGTTCAGACTTCTCAATCCTTTTTAGCTTTCCAGAAGCTTACTGAAGATGGCATTTTTCTGAAGAATATTTGGTTTAGTAGTTTGTTATCACCATATTAAGTTTATTTCTCTTATTAGTTAATTTTTGATATGATTAGTTTTGTTAGGATTATTTTTTAAATAAAATAATAGTGATAAAAATTAAAAACTAATTGTGAAATATTGTGCATGCCCCTTACTATATTTTAAATAAATTTATACCCATCATGACTGGAAGAGATAAAGAAATGAAAGCACAGTAACAGTTCAACTTTGTTTTGCTTCATTAAGCTTTTTCTCATTTCCCTTCCCTTATTAATTTGCTTCTCAAAGCATCTACTGATCACTTCATTTGAAAATAATTAATGCAAGTTTTGTATTATTCCCATTTGTGATACTGCATTGCTGTATATGCATTTCTGCTATGGAGATGCTCCTTCCAACTTGATTTGCATTCTTAACATATGCTTTAGTTAAGTCTGCAAAATGTTGCTACTGGTTTTTTCATGCATAGGCAGCTTTCAGCTAGGCTTGGTCAAAAAGTTCAAAGATGCAAAACATCATATTTGCTGAATGAAAGCTTATATCAATAATTCAATCAATTTAGCGGAAGTTAATTTTGAGTAAGCATACATAGGACTAACATGAAACTGCAATGGTAAACATAGGTAGGATAAAATAATTGAAGTGGACACTGTGACTTTGCTTTAAATACATAGGAAGGAATTGCCTAAGGAAATAGAAAGTAAAATTATTCTATAGTGTTTTAATAGTGAATATCAACTATTGTTTATACATTTCAGAAAAAATAAACCTCAATATAATCTGAATTACAGATTTTGGTTGCATAATATGTTACATCCTGTATCTATTTTGGCCTAATAACAAAAGTAATTTCATCTATTTGTTTTTTTTTTCATTTCATTCTTCTATAGTGTCATTTCTCTCTCTCTGCTTCTTCAACTATATATATATCTGTTTAATTATCTAAATGTATTACTATTGAAAAAGGGGTTCAAATTCACCAAATTTAAATTCACCTGATGGACTTAGTTTTGTGTGATAGAATGATGATAGACTTGATAAGTCTTTCAATTCATCTTCTAGCACATTTCTTAAATAGTGTTTAATATGCTGTAAAACTCTTTTGCTTTTAAGAAAATGATTTTTTACTTCAAAAATGGATTGTAAAAGTAAATAAGTAAAAAGTGAATATGTGTGTAGTTTTACTATGACTTGTACTTAGTAAGATAAATATAACTGAATACTAATTAGAAAACAGATTCAAGCAAACTGCAATAAAAGACTGTCACTGGAAATAATCTGTAATTCTGAAATATAGGGATAGAGGCTGCAACAAACAAAAAAGAGATTTTAATTAAAAGTGAAATCCCAAAGAGTTAAATATATTTGGAGGATAATTTCCCCCTTTCTAAATAAACCCCAAGGTGAAGTCCAGACACCCAATGAAAGAACTCTAAAATAGTAACACATAAGAAAGATTTTAGATTGATGGCCTTTTTTCTGATGCTTCTGTGGTGAAGTATATTTTTTGTCTCCAGAAGGTTATAAGTCTTCCTATCATTGGTTTGATTGATGTTGTCAGTCACTGTTCTTTATAAAATATTTTTATTGATCAGCTATGCTACCAAAAGATTTCTTTCTTTCTTTCTTTTTGGATGTATGTCACAGTGTTAAACAAAGGTTTAATGCTGCTGACAAAATGTTAATCCTGCTGTTTCAATGTATTAAGACAGGTGAAGCTAAATGCCATTCAGGCTAGTAACCCTTTGGAATTGAAATCTAATACATGGAAAGCATGGTTTAGGGAAAGATGTCCTAATAGATTTTAAAATGTGTTCTGAGTAAAGGAAAATTGGTAGCAAAAATCTAATAGAATAGGTAATTTTTATGAAGATCTGCAAAAATAAAAAAATCTACCTCCTGATAAACTCTAAAGATATTTGAGACCCCCACAGAAAAACTAAATTTTATGACAATCTTATTTAATACCCAAAGTTTTTTTTTTAAATCTATGGATAAGTTAAAATACATATCAAGATTTGTATTTCAAATAAAAATGGAGTTGTGCAATAGTTTGGATTGAACGGTAAAATATAAACAATACTTCAAAGCATTCAGGAACTCAGAGGTAGCACTTTTTGCCAGACATGTTGAAGCTGGTGAGCTAGAGCCTGAGGTTATAATAATAATAATAATAATATTTATTTTGTCAAGCATATATAAGATAACAGATAAAAGTATAAACATGATTATGAATACATGAAATGGATACAATAAAAAGTTACATTGGGACAGGGACGGTAGGCACTTTGGTGCACTTATGCACACCCCTTACAGACCTCTTAGGAATGGGTTGAGGTCAACAGTAGACAGGTTAAAGGTTAAAGCTGTGGGGGTTTGGGGAAGAAACCACAGAATCAGGTAGTGCATTCCAGGCATTGACCACTCTGTTGCTGAAGTCATATTTTCTGCAATTGAGTTTGGAGTGGTTTACCTTAATTTTGTATCTATTGTGTGCTCATGTATTGTTGTGGTTGAAGCTGAAGTAGTCATTAACAGGTAGGACATTGTAGCAGATAATTTTATGTACTACGCTTAGGTCAGACCGAAGGCAGCGTAGTTCTAAGACTGAAATTTCAAGTCTGGTGGTATAAGGTATTCTATTACATTGTGAGCCGCCCTGAGTCTTCGGAGAGGGGTGGCATACAAATTGAATAAATAAATAAATAAATAAATAAATTGTGAGCAGAGGAGTGGAGGACTCTTCTTGTGAAATATCTCTGGATTCTCTCAATTATATTAATGTCCGATATGCAGTGCGGGTTCCAGACATATTCGAGAATTGGTCTAGCAAATTTGTATGCTCTGGTTAGTAGTACAATATTACCAGAGAAGAAGCTATGCAAGATTAGGTTAACAACTCTTAATACTTTTTTGGCAATGTTGTTACAGTGGGCTCTGGCGCTTAGATCTTTAGAGATGAGTATTCCAAGGTCATTGACAGAGTGAGGATCATCTACAAGGTCATGCCCATCTAGCTTGTATTTTATGTTCTGATTTTTTTTTTATTTTTTTTGCCAATATGTAAGACAGAGCATTTGTTGGTTGAGATTTGAAGTTGCCACTTGTTTGACCAATCTGACATATAGTCAAGGTCTTTTTGAAGGGTAGCAGCATTATCGGTGGAGTTGAATAGTTTTACATCATCAGCAAAGAGAATGGAAAGAGAAGATAAACCTGTTCTTAAACCTTGACTAAGTCTCTTCTGCTTTTTAGGTTGGGGAGAGAATGGCCAAATTTCCATGGCCTTGAGGGGGACGGGAAAAGCCTGCAATTTAAACCTATTCTGTTCTGTTCTGTTCTGTTCTGTTCTGTTCTACTCTACAGTACATAGGACTTGGTTTGTGTGTTCTGCAGTGGGTTGATCATCTGTATGTAAATAGCTTCTATCTTTTTTTTTTTTTTGCAATAAAGTGTCTTACCTAGCTGTGTTATATCTGTGATGTTTCTGTTGTAGGAAAGTTCCTGTATATGGGATTGAGATACACTACCATGCCTGGAGAGAATACTGATACCTACAATTGTGCTGCAATTTCAGGGGGCAAGGCATTGCTCAACACATGCCCCTTTTGCCTTCAACACCTAACCGTACATTTTGTATCATTGTTTTATCTGTTCATCTTTTCTTTTTTAATTAATATTCGAGACCAACTTCTGCCACCAATAGCCTCCCACCAGCCAGTTCACTCGCACAGAGAGGGTTTCCTCAGGGTGCCATCGGCAAGTTATGTCGGCTGGCGACACCCAGGGGGAGGGCCTTCTCTGTGGGAGCCCCAGCCCTGTGGAATGAACTGCCCCCGGAAATACGTAAGATCCCCGACCTCCAGGTATTTCGCTGTGCACTGAAGACCCTGTTGTTCCGCCAGGCCGGGCTATCGACATGATAATTTTAAATTGGGGTATTTTAAATTTCTGGGGTTTTAAATGGAGCCAAATTTATTTAATAATTTTAAATTTTAAATTGATGTTTGTCTTGTGTTTTTAAATAGGCTGTACACCGCCCTGAGTCCTTCGGGAGAAGGGCGGTATAGAAATAAAATTATTATTATTATTATTATTATTATTATTATTATTATTATTATTATTATTATCATCATCATCATCATCATCATCATCATCATCATCATCAGTTTATTTCTTTGTGGAGAAGCTATTACAAAGGAAGAAGGTCACAATAAAAGGTAACTAGTTGAGGCAGAGGCATGTCTGTTTGCCTACTGTAGAATCTCAAACCTCAATGATCAAATGCCTGAATATAATTGTGTTAGTAATCATATTGAATAAAAGCATTTGAAAAGATTCAAGCTCATTTTTTCTTGAATTATACAAAATACATCCACAATAGAAGTAGACTGTCACCTTTGGAAGAAAAGGAAAAATTTAATCAGCAAAACAATTACAATACATCAATACTCTTTTCAGGGCATCTTTGACATTGTTAAAATATACAATATTTATAAGCTTTATTATCCTTTGCTTCTCTCTACCTAATCTGAGGACAAGGCAAGTTTTTAAAAGAGCAAAGATTGTTTATCAATTAAATTAAAGCAAAGGCTAACAAAAAAAATCACACTAAGAGGAAATATTTAACACGTGTGGGTTTATTAATACTATATTTCCATCTGCAGTTATTCAGATGTAGGTTCCATTGTATTTAACTTCCAATTAAGTGAACATAATAGTTGAGGTTTTGAAATAAGCTTATTGAAACAAGTGGACTTATTTCTGAACAGACATATATGCAATTGCTTTCTAGTTTCCTGTGTGCTACTATTTCATAAAAGTTAAGTCCATTTGAACATAATTAAAAATAGATATGAATCACTTTTATCCTTTGTATACCCATTATTCTTTCTTTATTTATAGTAACTACTTTAGGCAACAGTGAATTATTCTGGTAAATAGCTAGGTAACTGCAACATTAACTTTCACCTCTGTATAAAGATGCAGAGCATCTATCATTCTGAAATACTTCATATCCTATCAACTCTGTACAGAAGACATTTAACCTTTCAGAAAATGGGATGCAGAAGCTGTTTAAAGTGTTCAATGGCATCACAGCAATTTTAGTGCAGATGAAGAGAAAACTATGTTGGCAGTTTAAAGTACATAATAATAGGCCATGGGAAAGTATCTATCACTTTTTGATATTGCAAAACATGGTATTCTGTGTCTGAGTTCAAACAATATTTTCTAAAGTATGAGTATTTCAATGAAGAACAAAGCCATAATGTACATATAACTATCAATCTTTTCTTTAATCTAAAAGAAATATAAAAGTTTATAATTCTCATTATAAACTTTTACCTTACTCAATCCTAATGATGTTTGCTTGAAATGAAATCCTGCTTAATTCGAAAGAGCATATTCTCAGTATGGAATTTAGGTAGGTTTGACACAAGAAAAAGGTGAATTAGGAAAACTAGAATTAGAATTGTTCAGCTTTTTGAATACAGTTTTTTTTCATTCATCTGCTGATGCTTACATAGATACTTCTGGCTTTCTTAGGAATAGTATGGAGGGAGTCTACCATTTCCACCTTCTAGAATGCTTTTCCAACTTTTTAGTCTAATCTATAACTGGGATTTCAGGTTTCCAATTTAGCAAAATAGACCCAATTTCTCATCTGCTGTCCTCCTGGACTTCCACTTTTATTGCCACATGGTTCGCAGTTGTAGGTTATCTTGCTCTGAGGGGAGTTTTAGCATGACATGAGGTGCCAATGACTGGCTGATTTCTGGCAGAAGAACACTTGTCACTAGTCCTTATTACATCTTGACTAAGACTCAGTATCTCCATGTCAAACTTCAAAATATCAAGGAGAGTTAGGATAGATGCACTACCCCTATCTTGAGCTAGCCAAAGGTAATCAACAAATCAACAAAAGCCATCTCTATATTTGAAAGGCTGACAATGCCCAGGTATGACTCCTGACTGGAAGGGATCCAGATAATCTGCTTCCTCCAAGGTCCTCTGAAGCTGGAAGCCAACCACCTTCTCAACATCCTTCTTTAAAAAGGGAAGGTAAGAAACTGGACAAAAACTTGTCCAAACTGAATAGATTTAAGGATGATCTCTTGGAGGAGAAGGTGCCATTTCAGAGGCAGAAGCACTATTCCTTTTCAAAGGAATAGGCATTTACTTTATGCATCTATCCACATGTTCTTGCCCTTGCAGTCTTGACCAGCCAGGAGGGGCATGGATATAATACTGTAGATGGCTGCCCCTACATCTCCAAGAACCCTGTTCACTTCTTCAAGAATAATAGGCTTGAACTCCTCCCAAAGGAGGAGAGATTGTGCCTCTGTTTCCTATGCCTCTGTCACCTCTGTAGCTGGAGGTGATTCCAATTCCCAACAGACCTGAGTAATTTTATCTGCCAGGTAGTGAGAAAAGTCCTCATAGTGATCCCACAGAAGGTCCATTTTCTTTCCTAACCCAGACGCGACTGGCTTTTCCTGGGGTCCATTAGATGCCTATAGTGGGCCACTGGATAGGTTAGGGTTTCAAATTCATGCAGAGTTATTAGATAATAATAATTTACTCAAGACTGAGTAGATAAACAGCAAATGAGGAAAGTAATGAAAAGTGTCCTTGCTTATTGTAGTTTTCTTTTCAATAGGAACACATATGAGACAAGTCAAAATCGGACCCATACATTGGAGAGACAAGCCAGGTTCCTCAGCCAGTGCCAAGGCCAGAATTTCAATGCTTTTTTTTTACATATATATGCAGAAAACACACCAGAGCAACAGATCAGGTTGTTTCCAACATAGAAACATGGATCAGGAATGCCTCTTAACTCAGGCTGCAGCCAGCTGTCTTTAATTTTAATTTAATTTAATTTAATTTAATTTAATTAATATTTAAGATAGTTACTCCCTTTTTTGACAAGAAGCCTCACTGACAGTTGCTCTGCTCTCTGCTTTGAGGCTGTATTACATCATCTCACTGATCCAGCTATTGTCATGGGACTGATGATTTCTGGCTTGATGTCCTGAAGCTAACAATCCATTGTTTCCTATGAAGCAGCAACTTCAAAGTTAGAGTCTGAGTCCTGAGCCATGACACTGCTTCTTCCTAAGGCTGAGGGAAGACACTGAATAGCCCAAGCTTGCCCAATACATTTTCTTGTGTAAGGCAGGTTTAGACTTCAAGTTTTTGCACCTCTGCTCCAGCACTTTAAGACTAAATTAACTACAATATGTCTCATTTTATCCTTATTGTTGTATTTATTACTGATTGTAGGCTACTTATTCAAAAAAAAAAAAACTTCCTGCCAATATTAACTGAAAGCGACCATTCAAGAACAAAGGAAACCACTGTAAAACAGCACTTCCCTCTTCCACTCATCATAGCAAATCAAGAAGAATATACTGTATAGTATATTCACTGTATACTGTATACTGTATATATATTCACTTAGTGATCATTCAAAGTCACAATTGAATGTTGCTGAAAAAAATGACTTATGACCAGGGATGGGTTCTACTTATCTTTACGACCGGTTCGCAATGGAAGTACGCACACGCATGCACAGAAGCTTCTGCGCTTGCACAGATTGTCCATTATGACATCTGGGTGGGTAGGTGGAGCCTCCCGCCACTTTTACTACCAGTTCGCAAGAACCAGATGGAACTGGGAGCAACCCACCACTGCTTATGACTAATTCTCACACACCAAAGGCCTCATGATCAAAATTTAGTATCCTTGGCAACTAGTAGGTATTTACCACAGTTGCATTGTACTGGAGTCATTTGATTTCCATTTGTGACATTCTTCAGGGGACATCAAACAAACAAAGTCAATGAAGCTTCACTTAACAACTGGGTGATTCACTTAACAATCATGGCAAAAAAATATAAAATTGGTCCTGACTCATTTAACAATCACGTTGCTTCACAAAGGAAGTTCTTGACCTAATTATGTAAGTCAAAGACTGCCTATACCATGGTCAACATTACTGAAAGTCTCTCTTAAATGACCAGAAAGATTTCATTCCTTCCATCCAGGTCCATAAAAGGTCATCTACAAGAATGACTAACACTATTTCAGTTCCATGACTTCGTTTGAAGCCCATCTGGAAAAGATTTCATCTAGGATTCTCTGCAATATTTGTCCCACAACTTTCTCCAGAATCTTTCCTAAGAGCAGGAGATTGGAAGTCTATTGTCCAACACTGCCAGATTGAAATATAGCCTCTTCAGGCATAATTGCCTGTTCTGAAACTGACAGAACTACCCCTTGCTGAGAGAAGCGTTAACCACCTAGAATCCAATATTCATGCTTTCCTCCTGCATCTCTGAAGGAGCCAAGTGGGACATGGATCATACTGCTTTTAACTCCCTCAACAAAAAATAATCTCTGTTAAGTTTACACTGAACATAAGTCACGTGTGATTCAGAAATAGGAGGTATAAATAATAGGGGGTCTTTTTCCCCAGGCTGTTGCAAATTAAATATCAATGGGGGATGACAATGCAAAATGTTCCAATTAAATCCAAACATTCACTTATTATCATACCTTCCTAAGTAATTATTGTTCTTTGAATTTTGGCATTTTCTGCTCTAATGATTTAGTGAATTAAACAGTGGTATTTGACTTTATGTTTTGCAGTGAATCAAAATAAAAATGAAAGTGAATAATGAATGGCAGGAGGCTAGAGCTGACTGCCTACATTACAGTATCTATCTTGGCATTAAAAAGCGCTTTAATATCTTTTCCACCTCATATGTTTTCACCTCATATGTGCATATGTTTATGCAGTTTTGCATAAATACAGTTTATGCAGTTGATACAGATATAAAATATGGTAAGTGATGTAGTATAAAACAAACTGCAATCATTTGACTGCTATGAGGATTGATCACAGGTCTCCACATTCAGCACCATCATAACTTCAAATGGTCACTGAACTAATGGTTGCTGAATGAGGACTATCTATATTTTCGGTTTTTTAATTTTCTGTTATTTTCTTATTTACTTCTGTATCTCAGATCTATGAATAAAAAGAAGCATAGCCATGCATACCCACCCACCCACAAAGATAAATATAAACGTAAATATTCCGGTAAGTACAAGTGAACAGTTACATGTAGTAGCTATAGGATTCTATTATCCAATATGGTGTGGTAGCTGAAATTTAGCTCACGAAAAGCAACCAAATCACTTTGAAGATGCAACATAATTTTATTTGCATGCATACAAATAACAGTATAAAATGGACCCCCAGCAAAGCTTTAATACTTTGTTGAGTGTCCATGAGCAAAAGCAGAACCATGGCTTATATATCTTTGACCCACTACATTGCAAAGCAAAAAAAGGCAAAAGTAAAGGCAGACACAATGGAAATTACAGCATGAGATTGGAATATTTTGAATCTCAATGACTTCATTATTCTTTATCTTTCTTCCTTGGTTAGTATGCTGGCCATGCTGTCTTTGTGATACAATCAGTCAATGCAAACAATTTGGTTTATTGGGCCACACAGTTCCTGACTGACTGTTCTCCCAGTTGCCACACAGGGTCAATTCACTTGTTGGGTAATTTTTTTCCTATAAGGGCATATTTTATTTATTTTTATTTTATTTTATTTCAAATTTATATACCGCACCTTCTCCCAAGGGACTCAGGGCGATGTACAGCCAGATAAAAACATAGAATACAAACATTAAGAACAATTAAAATATATATATTAATTTGGCCCCAGTTAAAAATGACAAACCAATTAAAAATTTAAAAATATGTTAAGCCAGCCCGGCTTGATGAAAAAAGAAAGTTTTAAGGGCACGGCGGAAGGCACCGAGGAGGTGCCGGAAGGCAACTATTCATACGTATGGGGGCAGGGCATCTCATAGATTTGGTAATGAATGTAGTTTACATTGTATGGGGTGGGTACCTTTTACCATCACACAGTTATTTTTAAAAAGTGTAAGGCAAATTACAGAAAAAGCTGGTATTCAGTGTATGCTAAAAACAGAATTCTGCCATGCAATATTTTATTATATAAAATAAAAGAGGAGGCAAGGAAGGCAGCAACATCCAAATATCTCTAAAGGATAAGATAGATCTCAAAATCCAGCTCAATGGCAAGAACAAATACCACATCATCAACTTGTAACCCTTGCCACTCATCAGATACCCTCCCAGTATAGTGAGCTGGCCAAAGAAGGACATGGAGGCTGCTGATGTGAAGTCACAGAAGTTCTTCACAATATACTCAGATTCCTATCGCAAGTCCAACACTCAGAATGAATTCCAACTGGAAAGAGGGTTCTGGTGAATGCCAAAGCCACTTGTCTATGGAGATTCTCAGTCATCCAGGTCATGGTTGTCCCAAGAAACATGGCATATGTGGTACAATGTGTAGATCTGTACATTGGGGAAACAAAACAACCACTTCATAAATGCATGGCACAACATAGGAAAACAAACCCATCAGGACTAAATTCAGCAGTCCATCTGCATTTAAAAGACAAAGGCCACTCTTTCGAAGATAGCAAAGTCTGCATTTTGGATAGGGAGGGCCACTGGTTTGAAAGAGGGGTCAAAGAGGCCATCTATGTCAAAACTGAATAGCCCTCTCTCAACAGAAAGGGAGGAATACGAGATTGTCTATCTCCAGTCTACAACACAGTCCTTTCAACAGCTCCAAGAAGGCTCCACACCCATTTGCATCACTCAGGTGACCCTGATGACACAGATAAACCTCTAGGTGGCCTTAATGACTCTCAAAAAGAATGCAAATGACCAGCTGTCTGCAAAGAGTACAAATCCTTCCATTGCCTACCATCCATCAGAGCTGAAGAAGCTTCTTGGATGAGAAGTGAAACATCTTCAAAGAAAAACCAGAAAGTCCAGTTGCCTCTTGAAAAAGAATCTGTGTCAAAGCCATTGTTCTGGTTAAAATCAAGAGCATCCTGGAATATCTCAGCAAGATGGCACCCGAAGCTGAGCTGATGAGAGAATGCCTGAGGCAGTGGCAAACATAGCACCCTCCATGGATTGTTACTTACACTGTCCCTTAAGACTCAATATCTGGGGCAACAGCTAGCACCTAGTTCCCTGATAAGCAAGAAACTATACTGTGTCATAAGACTATAACTATTATGAATGTTTTTTCTAGCATTGATTCACCTGTTTAATATTTAAAAGACACAGAATTCAGAAAAAATGAAGTATTTTTACTTGTAATATTATAAATCTGAAACAGGACAATTACTTATAGTACTGCATAACAGTAATCAGATAGGATAATAGATGTGCTTTTACAATTGGACAGCTAGATATTATTAATAGTTTTAATAACTGCTGAAATCAATCCTGTTTTTTTTTCTCTTTCCCATCCAGAAACAATTAACTTTAACAACTCTCTAGGAATATAACCATAGCCCCATGGATAGTACTAATTGTTGTGAAAATCTCTGCCAGAGATGACCATTATGCTATTAAAGCTTTTTTTCTTTTAAACACATTGCTATTTGGGATTAATAAAGAAACACAAACAATTTTTCCCCCATGGTACTCCCCCCCAATATATTTTATTTTATTTTTATTTATTTATTTATTTGATTTGATTTGATTTTTATACCGCCCTTCTCCAACAGGACTCAGGGCGGTGAACAGCCGAGATAAAACATAACATATAAAATTTAAAAAACAGTTTAAAAGACATTAAATAGTTTTGGCCCTCAATTTAAAACAATCCAGTTAAAACCAATTTCAAATTAAAACCAAAAGGATGGGATCAAGCCATTTCATTTCTACTTCATTTTCATTTTCATTTCTGCTTCAAACTTTGTATGAAATTTCAATATATATTGCATATATATTTTAGAAACAATTGTATATTCCTTTAATAATGTGCCTGTGACAAAGAGATCTGCAATATGTGAAATATTGTAAGAGAAATTAGAATAACAAGAAAACCGGGCTGAATTCATTGGAATGGGTAACAATAGAAGAAAATTTCTGTAGCTCAGGGTGGAACTGTGGAGTCCTTGGTACTCTCTGAGCTTGGTTGTTTGCTTGAATGTGTTTCATTGCCCAAGTAAGTAACATCATCAGTGCTGGTTCCATTCATTGAAATGGGCTTTAAGATAGTCATTATTAAATAACCTCATTGAAATAACAGGTTGACTCTAGGTTTGCCCAGATCCAGATGCAAGCCAGTGTTTTTATTACCAGCTTTCCATTGAACATTGTTAATAAATATTCTAAAATAAAAATAGCAATAAAATATTGCTCCTATGTTATATTATAAGTGACCTTTCAGAAAGGGCAAGCCACTTCTTAATCATAGGTGGAATTCATTAATTTGTTTGGTTGTGCAATTCACTAAACTATGATGAGAGCTTCTGACTAGGTGGTATTAGAGGTTTGAGGTGAGGGAGAGGACATGTTATATTTTTGTCTTTAATATGTATCCATATTTTGATCTCTAACTCTCTTCTTAACAAACTTAGCGAACTTCAGAAGTCTAAAATGACTTTTCTATTTTATTAATGGCCATAAGGCAAATTTCTGAAAGTATTAATAGAGTTCCTTTCACAAAAGTAGCAAGATTGCATTTTGAATATATTTTATATATAGCAAACTATACTTTTTAAATTGGAAAGTCATTTTAGACCTTTTTTTTCTTTAAGATCAATTATGATATTTCCTACTTCCAAAAAGGAATAAGGAATAATAAGAATTTGATATTTCAAATTTATACTTCTTTTGTTATTTAATTGGTTCCTCTAGGGCCTGAAAACAGTGAATCACTGTTAAGCATTTTTCAGCGTGACTACTAGGGGTCAGTGTTCAACTTTATATAGTATTTATTATTTATTGTAAAATCATTTATGTAGTTGAAACACAAATTTTCTTAAAAGTAAAGTTTTCGCATATATTATTTTGAAGAATTTCATCCTGCATATTTTTCATTAGAAAAATTAAATGATTTGGGCTTTGATTTATGTTAATTAAAAATCCCCAGACAGAAAAAACATGTAACAGTGCTTTTAATAACTTTACTACTTCAGTATACTTATTGCCAATATTCATGCAATTCTTTTTGGGTTTTTTAAGTGTTGAGAAAAATTGATCAGGGACTGAGGATATAATTAATAGTGGTAAGAGGCAATGTATTTACCTCTCATCAGCAGTGTTTTTTCCTATAATTTTATAGATGCTGACAACATTTTAGAGGATTATTTTTCAAAATTAATAATATAAACTGTAACTATAAGGTGTTACATTTTATTGACTTCTTCTGATTAAGCTGAGTTGATCCTTGCTTACATAGCTATATACTAATCTCTCCTCCATGGAAAATATCCAGCATAGCTCTTGGGAAAAAAGAGAAATGCTATATTAGAAAGTAATTGTACTATATTAAAAGAAAACAACTGTAAAATTGCCACAAATATGAGAATGTGCTTACTAGTAGCATTGGAGAAAATAGAATAAACTTGTTAGTTTGTCAAAAAGAATAATGAGAGGAGACAAAATGCAGACAAATATAATGGATTGGAGAGTCATCACCCCACTTCACCTTAAAATGTTAGGAATGGAAGCCATCCAATGAGACTAAATGCAGAAAGATTCAGTATGAACAGTAAGAAATACTTTTTCACACCACACATTGTAAAAAACTTGAAAAAGAGAAGGTTTATTTGTTGGATTCCATCTATGCTAAAATCAATCAAATTACACTTAGAAAGGAGAGTCACCCAAGTAGAATTACATGATATCTTTTATTTGTGAGATTTAACTAGAAGCTTAAAGGAGTGAAGTTGGCAATGTGTTACACTCTAATATTGCTGAGCTATAATTTCCAGCTTCCTTTATCATTGACCATGCCAGCTGGGTAAGAGTTTGTGATTCAGCAATATCTGGCAGATCATATTTTTAAAAAAACTATGCAGATGGAAACTAGCTCATAATCAGAATAGTAAATCTTTCTACTTACAGCACTACCTGTCGCCATACCTTCATGATTTAAATGCAATTATTCCTTTGCCTTATGGACTAATAGTTTAAAGTGTGATAGGAAACTGAAATATTATATTCAAGATTTCTCTTTAATTTCTGTCCTCCTACCTTATATTGCATTTTTAAAGCATTCTCTTTTTTATGGATCAACAGTGTAAAGGGATTTGTACTATGAGTGTAATGTGTAGATATGCAGAGTATGCAGATTGTTCTATCATATTTCAGTATTATTTATTTCATTAATACAAATAATAAAGTAATAAAAAAACAGTTGGTTAAATGCTTAAATGCTTAACAGTTGGTTAAATTCCATCAAGCCTAAATGTTCTAGCCTCAAATATCTGTAAGAAAGCATATTTCTGTTCTAGGCTATCTGAGACTGTAATAACCAGAAGAGGCTTTTCTTCAAAGACTCCAGGTGCATTATGTATTAGTGAAAGAAAATTATTCTTGGTTCTGGAAATCTGAGAATAAAATCTGTCTTTTAAGGAAAGGTGATTACTTTTGATGGGAGGTCTTTCTATGTACATTTTTATTTTCCCCACATATAATTTTATTTATTCTCCCTTGGCCCATGTAATTGTATTTCATACATTCCTTGTCTTTATTATGGCACTGCTTTCCTATGTTTTTACTGAACAAGAATGAAGCTTGCTTTCCAAACATTTTAATAAACAATGATACATTTTTTTATAATTGCTTAATGCAATAGCTTAAACCACAGTAAATCATGATATTGGAGATGAAATGAGATTAAGGCTTTATTTAAACATATGTTTGTACATTGCCCTATAATTGTTCAATCTCGGTGCTATGTTATTACATGTATTAATTTTGAGAGAAGGTTTAGTATTTTCAGATGTTCATATTCCTTTGAAGTACAAGAAGTATGGAAATTGACATATGGACAAAGTATGTGGAGTCTCTGTGTCCTATTTACTTATTGTGAAGATAACTCATTGATCTAAGGAATCACTTTATTAGAATTTACAATGACTCACTTATCAATGTTGATTAGCAATGGGAAATTATAATAAAATTTGAAGCATTAAAATGCTTATGTAGAATTTTTATATCTGTACATGTATCCACTAATATATGTCCTGCATACAATTGGTTTTTTTAATAGCTGTCACCTGTTTTTGTTTCGTTATTCTTTGTAATGTTGTAGATTAATATTTTTTTATTCTATTCAATAATAAAAGAACAAACATATTGTATAGTGTTTCAAAATAAGATGCAGTGGATTTATACTCTTATTCCTTATTCATAAATGACCAGGAACAAGTTTTCAACTTGTACAGTTTGCGAGTTATTATGATTTGGGCAAGTTTACAAAAATAATATATAAATAAATTATAAGGAAAAAAAGAAAAACCTTGAAAGTAGTAAACACTCAAAATGCAAAACCAATATAAGACTGTTTAGTACCCCCTCAATGAATAATAATGAACAAATATGTTACCAAGTGAATGTGTGTTTGTGTGTGCATACATGCTTCATAGTTTGTAATTTTCTTAGAACATGGTTGGTCACACAGTCAGTAAGATTTTCAGACTGGATTTGACATTTTAATCCGCGTTTTAAGACCTTCCCAAGGATCTGGAATAGGCAGATGTTGATATGTAAAGGTGTTAAAGTAGAACATTATTGTATTTTGATTATTTTATTTATGGTTTATGGGATCTGAATTTAATGAAGGGCTGAAAAAGCTTAAATAGCTTCTAAGGGGGAGAAGGAGACAAAAGGATATAACTATATGTTTAAAGGATTTATTTATTTATCAGATTTCTACACCGTCATCTCCTTGTTATGTAAATGACAAAAAATGATGAGAAGACATTCATATATTTCTTAACTTTAGAAGTTTTGTTTTCTCTCTCTCATTTTCATTTCTTGCACTTTTTTCCTTTTTTAAAGTTGCCTTTTATTCTATGAAAAAATCCTTAATAAATATAAATAAAAAAAATAAAATGTGCAGTTATGTATTAGAATTTATGATTAACAGGCCATAAATATTTTGAAATATGTTTGTCTTTTTTGAGTTACAATATCACAATTAACATTAAACACCTATTGTATATTATAAATTCAGTTTGTTTTGTAGCGCCCTCATGTGGCTGGAATGTAAATATATATTCTAATTTATTAATAGGCATAGCAATATTTAGTGTTCCTTTGCAAGTTAAAGTATCTCAAGAATGAAAGCAATCTGAAAATATGCTCTGAATTTTATATTCTGAATATATACTTAAATACTGAATATACATTTATATACTGAATACACACAGAGAGAAACACACAATATATATCAATAAATTGAAATGTGTATATTGCAAAAATCCAGGTTAGAAAAGTATTATAATGATTTAGAAATATTAGAATGAAAATGTTTTGTATTATTCTTATCAGATTAATTATGATTTTAGAAAAGCTAGGTAGGCTAGGAGTATTCACATATAAATTCTCTGAAAAAATGTGGCTTTATAGAGATTTTTGGAAATATCACTAAGTCTATTGTCATGTTCTTCAGATACATCATTACAGAATAAGTTTGTTCTGTAAAGCAGCATATAAGTCTAAGTGCTATGGCTATTGCTTTTTACTGAAATGAATGAAAGCTGCTAAGAAGAATCAACAAGGAATGATCTCAAAACAAAATATAGTTCTCAAATATCGATTCACAGTACAAGAGATAGTCTCCCATGAGAACTGGTAAACTGGGATCATCAATTGGATTACCAGAAATTTTTCAACTCAAGGAAAAGAAACTGGTGATTTCCATGACTGAAATGGAGGCAAAGCCTGGACTGAAATGACTATTGTCAGTTGTGTAGCCAAGGGAAAAGAAATAACTTGCTATACTGTAGTGCTAATTTAATACAGCAAGGGAACTCTCTGAAATATTCAGCTGTAACTGTTTGTTCCAAACCACAGTATCATCAAAATGATGAAACTGCATCATATCATAGTGCAAGGTTCACCGTTTTGTACTTGTGTCCCAACGTTGTGTGCACATATGTAGAAAAAATTACTTTGTGTCACAATGTCCTGATGCACATTTCATTATTTGTTTCCTGCTTGGATAACTATCCTAGCATCTTCACTGAGGGTTTTCCAATCCTTAACCAAATTAGGATCTCGTTTGCTTTTTCTACCCTAAGGGTCATCACATTAATCTATTGGCGAGAGAATAAGTAAACAAATGAATAAATGAAATACTCCTATGATGGATCTAATGACACATTGGTAGCTAATAATTCTACTTATGTGGGAAACCTATTGCATTTAATAAAAGATCCATGAACTCATGCCAGAAGCTGGTTTACTTTTATGAATTGGAAAATTGTGTGATTTTGTGTGTGTGTGTGTGTGTATGTGTGTGTGTGTGTATGTACATGTATAGTCACAATCTACACAAACTAACTTTCAAATTAGCAATAGTTTTATACAAATTGGCCACTTAGTTCTATCAGAAATTAATTATATTAATAAAATTAATAATCAATGCTACTCATCAGAAACAAGGTCAATTGTGATTCAATGAATCTTAGGATGAAATAAAAGTATATTTTCTTTTTATTATGGAAAAATTCAATAAAGTATTTAAAAAAAAGAAATAAAAGTCAAACATCTCTTTTTTCTAGTAAGACTTTAGTGTTTTTTTTTTTTTTTTAAAAAAGTAGTTATATTCCAATAAAATAAAAATCTCAAAATCAGACCAGGTAAGCTCTTGAACAATCTGTCTTACCAGTAACACGACAAGAGATGAAAGCAAACAACAACATCAACAAAAATCAAAAGCAGTCTATGAATACGTCAGATTGTTCTGCTATCTAAAGAAAATGGCACTTCCCTGATTCATCTTTTGTAGAGCAAATCTTTGGGGATCTACAACAAAAGCTGCCTTGTGAACTTTCAGAGACCTTCTAGAATTCATGGAATAGGAGATAAAATAGAAAGCAGTAGCATGAAGCATTTGGCAGGTTCTCAAGCCCTGTGATAGATTTATCACACGAAAAGTGTTCTGCTTTGTACAGAGCACTCCAAATGTTTGAATGTAATATACTGGAATTTTTGGTTGTCATATACTACCTCTTGTAGGTATATAAATATATTAAACAGATTTATATGGTTGCCCAACTCACACACAACTCACTACATACTCTACCTTCCCACTTTGCCCACTCTGGTGGGTGGGTGGATATAACCAGTGGTGGATTTCAAATTTTTTTACTACTGGTTCTGTGGGTGTGGCTTGGTAGGCGTGGCATAGCTTGGTGGGTGTGGCTTGATGGGCATGGCAGGGTAAGGATACTGTAAAATCTCCATTCCCACACCACTCCAGGGGAAGAATTCTGTAAAATCTCCATTCCCTCCCCAATCCAGGGGAAGGTTATTGCAAAATCCTTATTTCCTCCTAATCAGCTGGGACTTGGGAGGCAGAGAATGGATGGGGGTGGGGCCAGTCAGAATTTTTACTACCGGTTCTCCGAACTACTCAAAATTTCCACTACTGATTCTCCAGAACTGGTCAGAACCTGCTGAAACCGACCTCTGGATGTAAGTGAAGAGAGCTGGATCTTCAGATGAAGGAATTGTGCCTTCCAAATCCTAGCAACAATAGTGAGACATGAGGAGCAGTGCAGGGGTGGGTTCTAAATTTTGTTACTACCGGTTCTGTGGGCGTGGCTTATTTTATGGGTGTGGCTTGATGGTCATGTGACAATTATGTAGGATTTAACAGAGGTACTGGTCTACCAGGCTTTTAACTGCTTGCAGAGCTGTATACCCATTTATTTTTGCAGGCACTGATCTACTCATGTATTTTTGCAGGGACTGGTCTACTCATTTGTTTTCTTTTAATACTGATCAGCTGTAGGGCGGCCCTTTGAAGCCCCGCGGCAAGAATTTAAACAGTTTTTTTCCCTCTAGCCATCAGCTGGGACTCAGGAGGCAGCAATAGATTGGGGGTGGGGCCAAATAAAATGTAAGAATAATGTGGGTGGTGGGTGGGAGGACTGGGGGGGCAGAACCAGTTCGGTGACGTCACATCATCACCGCTACTGGCTCGGGAGAACCGGGCCGAACCGGGAGGAACCCACCACTGGAGCAGTGAATTTAAATGGTGTTTGGTTTACA
Organism: Pituophis catenifer annectens; assembly: GCF_029215685.1. Lineage (NCBI taxonomy): Eukaryota > Metazoa > Chordata > Lepidosauria > Squamata > Colubridae > Pituophis > Pituophis catenifer. Next base: position 77,485,506 of record NW_027256882.1, on the reverse strand, counting down.
TGAAACATTTCTCCTTGGCAAAGTAATTTTGAATTCAAGCCCTTATGTCCAAAACTTGCACATGTCCTATGTATGGGTTCATCACAGATCCTGCAAGCTGCACACAGAGTAAAAACCAGCAGTAGTATTGGATTTAAAGTAATAATAAAAGCAGATGTTTTAAGTGTTGTTCATATTATAAAATGCATATTTTGTAGATGGGAAAAAATATTAAAATCATTTTGGTAATCCATTGTTCTGAATTTCTGTAATGGGTCCTCAGTGGTTCTAAGCATCTATAATTAATTTAGGATGTTCATCAAGCACAGTTTTTCCTGGTTAGAGGTTGTCCCACCATGCTGATGCATGTCGGATAACCTCTGATTGAAGTAATTATGTTGAATAAATAAATCTCAGGTGGCAATTAGCCAAAATGAATCTCTTGTGACCTTCCAAACTCTGTTTATGCTGTGTGCTGCTGGAATTACCCTGATATTTTGGCTGAAGGACTGACTTTGTTTTTACGAAGACAGTATTTTCATAAAAGTGCAACCTTTCCACTGTTGTTCAGCATTATATTCTATAGTGCTCTTCTTATTAGAAATGTTTTCTCCATACGTTACAACTGTTAGAATTAATATACTAGTCAAATGTTCAAATGCTATGAGGCCGGTATACTAAATCAAATTATTTTTTTTCTTCTGTAATCAGTTTCTGTATACATACATACATACATACATGCATGCATACATGTGTGTGTGTGTGTGTGTGTGTGTGTGTGTGTATGTGTGTGTTTGTACTATCACAGTTTTCAGTTTCAAATAGGTATTCTCCATTTTGTCAAATCACAGTGTATAAATATGAGGCATTGGAAAAGATGGGTTCATTTTCATATACAGCTACAAATAGCCTACATTTTGTTTTTACATGTGCAAACAAACAAACAAACAAATACATTCCTTCCTACTTGGAAATCACCTCTGGACTTTGTGCTTGAGATGGAAAAAAATGAAACTTTGATTTTGGGTTTTACCAATTAGATAGATTTGTTGTTATAGAAATGGCTAGTTTCTATTATTATGAAAAAATAAAAAATTGAGGGTAAATCTTAATGCCTTATTTTACTGCACCAAAGAAGTCGGAAGTCAATGCCTTTCCCCCCCTTTTTCCCTTGCTTTCCCGCACTATCCACTTCCCTTTTTCCTTTCCTAATTTCCCTAATATTTACTTTTGTATTCTCTTTGTATGTCATATTATAAAAAAATAATAAAACTATTTTTTTTTAAAAAAAAGCCTACATGTGCAACAGAGAAAGAGTAGTAATGCAGGGGAATACAAGTAACCATTTCCTGCTCTTTAGCCCATGACTTTATGATTGTTTATTCTTATGCTTTGTAATTTTATACATATGTGATAATTTGGCATTATTAGTATTACTATAAGGCAATATCTATATATTTATATCTATCCTGATTTTAGGACTGGAGCAGAATTATTATTATTTATTTATTTAGCATATGGCATACAATGTCAGGAAAATCTATACATGCTAGATACAATGAAGTTCTGGCAGCCTAGATTTGCTAGTTCATTTTATTTGGTGCTTGAACATCTATTCTGCTAGCTTTATATCAAGGTAATTGGTGTACCCCAAGTTAACTGGTGTAAAGCTAGCAGGATTATTAACATCACACTATTGTCTTCCTAATTGTGTTATCTAAGATTTTTCATGCTTTTCATTTATAGTTTCAATTTTGAAGGATCAAGCACTGGAAGTGACATAAAAAGTTGTAAATAACCTGTTGCAAGTTTGCTGGTGACGAGAAAGGTAAATAGCAATTCAGAAAGCCCCTGGTGCAAGCCCAGAAGAATAGCATTGACAATATTTCAAGTAGCAGTAGAAGACAATTCAAGACTTAGCTGTAGCTCGTAGCCCCTACCTGTGAAGCACATAGCAGCTGTAGCCATAAATCCTTTGTACAGTTTCCTTTGGTGCACCACTTGCACACTTTCTTGGACACATTATCATTCATGCTTTAGTTGTGTGTGGAGTACTGCATTGTGCTCTACAAGAGGCTGCAGACCATTCTGAAGCTACCATTGGTCCAGAATGCACTGAGGTGACATGCGGTGCAATTCAAGGTGCTGTTTGTCATTTCTAAAACATGGCATAGCACTTGGATGTTTGCAGGAACATCTCTCTCCTATTGTGTTGTCTATTCAATAAGATCAGACAGAATTGGTATACTTGAATGTCACCCATTAAACTCTGACATCCCCTCGGACCCACAAGGTATACCTTCTTTTTGTTGCCTCTGTTTCCTCTACTCAGCTCCAACCTTGTCTACCTTCAAGAAAGCATTGAGAATTTTGCTTTTCTACATGGTAGGCTATTTGAGGGACTGTTTTCTCCAGAGATAATCTATATTGAATTCAATGGATCTAAATAAGGGTGTTTAGTATTGCACCTTCAACTTCCAAACTCTATTTCAGAAGGTTGTAGCTTAATGGGAGATCCTGTTCAGAAAAAAACCATATAAGCTTTGCCAATCAATATACAAAGTACTGAACTAGCTGTACTGATGGGCTTCTGTTCCTGTATTTAGGAATCAGGTGACTTGTCTTCTGCCAACCTAAGCTGAAAACCATTTCATTGATTTAAGCAACAACTCCAGAGCAAATGGACTGTAAATTGCAGCCTTTTTGTCTAATCCACACAGAATATAATGTATACTATATAGCCGTTTTAAGAACTACTTACTATCTATTTTAATTTCCATTAAAATAAATAGAAATGGATTTTCTTTTCTTCTTCAATGCTCCTGCCTGAAAGCACTGGTTTATAAACTAAGAAAATGTAACATTCATATTATGACATTGTTTTTGTCAAATATAAAATGAACTTCTGGAAAATATATATCTCCACCTGCCTTGCTGGTGACATCTGGAAGCAATCAGAGGTGGAAGGCATGGATAATTGCAGATTCTTGTCTCAGTTTGCTTCACTGAAGGTTTATTGACACAGGCTTACATGTGGTGAAGCTGAATACCTCACTGTAGAAATGATTATAATTTTTTTTAAAAAAAAACTAACCTGTTGTAAAGGTAAGACTTCATAACAAAGAATATGGGATAATTGTATCAAATACACGTTCTAGTTTGCGATGCCCATTTTTATAATGGAAAAATGTCTCTTTGTATAATCTCAGTTCCCTGTGAATTTATTTGTTCACTCCTCAAACTTTTATGACTGATGACCTAAATATAGCTAGTCTTCTATATGCAGTAATCAGAGGCTGTCTTTGTACAAGTGAGCCAATGTGTTCTAGCTTAGCTTAAATTTGATTAAAATAAAATATTAATATTAAAGGAGAAATTGGTAAAACATTTCTATTTCTAAAATAAATGTCAATCAAAATCTATTAGAATTAATTGAGATAAAGATAATTTATAGTGAATTGCACTTACATGTGGAATTTTGATAGTCAAAAGTCCATCCAATTTTATTAATTTTATTTTCTACAAAAACTCTCTAAGCTGTATTTAATGTTCCTTGAGAAGGTCCTCAACGTGCTTACTCAAAGCCATCATTATAGTTCAGTTAACACAATACACTGCATTGTATCATTTAAACACGATAAGAAAGGAATGTAATCCGCCTTCTCTCTGTCTCTTTCTGTCTCTGACCCTCTCTGTCTCTTTCTGCCTCTCTCTCTCTTTCTGCCTCTCTCTCTCTCTCTCTCTCATATCTATATCTGCCTGCCTGCCTACCTGCCTACCTACCTACCTACCTACCTACCTACCTATCCATCCATCCATCCATCCATCCATCCATCCATCCATCCATCCATCTTCTATCTATCATCCATCTATCTGTACACATACCTCTATTATCTTTCTACCTATCTGTTATCTATTTACCTGTAAGAAAGTTTAGTTTTAGTTTAGTTTATTTGATTTATATACCGCCCTACTCCCAAAGGACTCAGGGCAGTGAATAGCCACAGTATGAAAACAGATAAATACAAAATTTAAAACTGAATAAAACCGAATTAAACTATTTGGCCAAAGACAGAGTTAAAACACCCCAATAAATTAAGAACAAATTAAAATTTGTGTTTTAAAAAGGGAAAAAAGGGAAAAAATTAGGCCAGGCCAGCCTGATGGAATAAAAAGGTCTTGAGAGCACGGTGGAAGGTGCGTAGATCCGGGATCCTCTGTATCTCTGGCGGGAGCTCATTCCAGATAGTAGGTGCCCCCACAGAGAAGGCTCTCCCCCTGGGGGCCACCAGTCGACATTATTTGGCCGATGGCACCCAGAGGAGCCCCTCTCTATGAGAGCGTACCGGCTGGTGGGAGGCTACTGGTGGCAGCAGGTGGTCCCGTAGATAACCAGGTTCTAAGCCATGGAGCACTCTAAAGGTGGTAACCAAGACCTTGAAGTGCACACAGAAGACCACCGGGAGCCAGTGCAGCTCGCGCAGGAGAGGTGTTACATGGGAATGCCATGTCGCTCCCATAACCACCTGCGTGGCCGCACTCTGCGCCAGTTGGAGCCTCCGGGTGCTCCTCAAGGGAAGCCCCATGTAGAGAGCATTGCAGTAGTCCAGGCGGGAAGTGATGAGGGCATGAGTGACCATGCGTAAGGAGTCCTGATCCAGAAAGGGACGCAACTGGCGAATCAGGCGAACCTGATGAAAAATCCTCCCGGTCATGGCCATCAAATGCTCTTCTAAAGACAGCCGTGCATCCAGGAGGATGCCCAAGTTGCGAGCCCTCTCCGTGGGGGCCAGTAACTCTCCCCCAATAGCCAGCAATGGCACCAGCTGGCTATATCGGGATGCCGGAAACCACAGCCACTCAGTCTTGGATGGGTTGAGCCTGAGCCTGTTTCTCCCCATCCAGATCCACACGGCCTCCAGGCACCGGGACATCACTTCAAGGGCATCGTTGGGGAAAGAAAGGAATGTAATGTAATGTAATCTCTCTTTCTCCCTCTATTGTCTGTCTGTCTGTCTGTCTGTCTGTCTGTCTGTCTGTCTGTACCCTGCTTTGGAGGAACCAGGATGTGATGCTTCCCTTTAACATCTACACAAAGCAACTGGGTGAGGTTGTCTGAAGCCATGGGTTAGTATCATCAATATATTGATGTTACTAGCAGTATTCTAGGCTGACCTCTTGTTCTGAGTGCCTGGGTAAACTCAGATTTTTATTGAGGTTTAGATGGAGAAGAAACACTGTCTGAATAGAATAAACTAAATAAATATTTAGTTTGAAAACAAAACTTAGCAATTGACTAGGGGAATTTATCCATTTTGGATAATAATTTTTTCTCAATATAATAAATACTAATGTAATTTGTATTAAATTCAAAGTTTTGTAATTTAAAAATAAATGATGCTCTGGCATTTCCACAAAGTAAGAAAAATTAGTCATTAGGAAGAAAATCAATGTTTTATTTAAAATGCTCACCCACACAAATTAAATTTTATTGATCATCCAATATAACTGGTATGTTCCATGTATCAAAATGTTCAAGCCATAGGCTGACACTATTATCTATTTTCTCCTGACACTAGACAATTGTCTTCAGACAATTTTAATGTAGCTAATAAAACAAAGGACAAAGTCAGATTTTGTTATAAAGCTTGAATGTAAAGAATCTGAAATATAGAGCATAACTATTTCTTCTTCCCATTTAGAATTTAAGGAAGGAGATGCTAAAATCCATGCTTAGTTATTGATTTACCTGATTTGGTCATTTAAGAGATTGAGTACATGTAGTTCTCGACGTACGACCACAATTGAACCCAAAATTTCTGTTACTAAACAAGACAGTTGTTAAATGAATTTTGCCCTATTTTACCACCATCCTGGACACAGTTATTAAGTGAATCACTGCAATTGTTCAGTTAATAGCATGGTTGTTCAGTGAATGTGGCTTCCCCATTGACTCATGTGGATCACATGATCCCAGGACACTGCAGCCATCATAAATATGATCCACTTGCCAAGTGTCTGAATTTGAACCCATGACCATGGGGATGCTGCAATGGTCATAAATGTGGAAACCAGTCATAAGTCACTTTTTTCAGTGCCATTGTAACTTCAAACAGTCATTAAACAAATGGTTGTAAATTGAGGACTTCCTGTAATGCAAACATAAATGAATCCAATGGTATAATTCCCAGGGATTAAAATGGAACTGCCTTTGATAATAGTTGTTCTATAGATTTTAAACTAAGTTTCCTTTTTCCTTGATTATATCACAGAACCTCCATCAAAGCTGATATCTGGCAGAACATAAAACAAATCAAAGAAGTAGTGCAAGATTGAAAGATGTGGAGAGCTCACAGAATCGCCAAAAGTCAGACATGATTGAATGGATAACATCATCATATCACAGAACAATACCATATTAGATTTATTAATTAGAATACCATAATATGGCTAACTCAGCATGAAAAGTTTTAGACAGGAAACAGGTTGTTTCCCAGTAGGATTTTTCTATGGGAAATGGTATTTCTGGATGCTCCATTCATGCTGCCATGCACAGCCTAATTTATGGAAAAAGAAAATAATTATTAGCTGATATCTGACTTAAAAAATTGAGCTCAGACTGTGTAATTACAGGGGGTCCTTGTTTAACAACCCCTTGTTCAAGCTTACAATGGTACTGAACAAGTGGTAGTTATAACCTGTCCTTGTACTTGTACTTACATCAGCCACATTGTTCCATGATCACCATTTGCGACCTTCTTTTCAATCTTCCTACAAGAAAATCACTGGGGTAAGCCAGCAGGAGATCACGAATGGTAACCACATGATATTCTCACTTAACAATCTGTGGTGATTTGCTTAATGATGGCATCTGCCAGAACTGGAATTTCTATCACTATGCAGTGCAGTCATGTGACATCATGCTTTATGACTGTATTGGTTATCAAAGCAAATTCCAGGCCCAATTGCTGTCATTAACTAAGGACTGTTGGTATTACTCCTTACAGCTGTTTGTGCAGCTTTTCAGAATGCTGGGATTACTAAAGCGATGTGGATGCTGCATTTCTGTATTTTTTCTGCTCTTGTTTGGCTCAATCTCACCGGCTCAAGGTTGACTCAGCCTTCCATCCTTCCGAGGTGGGTAAAATGAGGACTTAGATTATTGGGGGCAATATGCTATTTAGTATACTGTCTTTGGTGTAAACTGCCCAGAGTCCTCGGAGAGTGGGCGGCATAGAAATATGACTAATAAAATGAATAAATAATAATATTTTGTGTATAAAAAAAGAAAACAACATAACTCTGGATGAGATCTTCCCTTAGAATACATGTTAATTTTCTGTTAAAACAGCAAATGGAAATTATAGTTACTGGCAGGCTAACTTGTGCCAATTGTCCCAAAGGGATTTTTTGAGGAGGCAACTGGACTTTCTTGTTTTTTCTTTGAAGATGTTTTGCTTCTCATGCAAGAAGCTTCTTCAGCTCTGACTAGATGGTGGGGAATGGAAGGATTTATATTCCTTGCAGACAGCTGGTCATTTGCATTCTTTTGGAGGGTCATTGAAGTGCTTGGAGGTTTATCTGTGTCCTCAGGGATAAACCTCCAAATGCTTCAACGACCCTCCAAAAGAATGCAAATGACCAGCTGTCTGCAAGGAATATAAATCCTTCCGTTCTCCACTATCCTATCAGAGCTGAAGAAGCTTCTTGGATGAGAAGCAAGACGTCTTCAAAGAAAAAACAAGAAAGTCCAGTTGCCTCCTCAAAAAGCACCTTTGGGACAGCCATGACCTGGATGACTGAGAATCTGTACAGACTTTCAGTGTGCCAATTCCTTCACTGCCCTGTGGGTTTCGCTAGTCTAGAGAAAAGAAGGACAAGGAATATGATAGCAGTATTCTAGTATTTGAGAGGCTGCCACAAAGAAGAGTGGGTGAATTTATTTTCCAAAGCACCAGAGGGCAGCAGAAAAAGAAACAATGGATGGAAATTAATCAAGGAGAGAAAAAAACCTGTGATAAAGGAAAAACTTCCTAAAATTAACAATGGAACAGCTTGCCTCCAGAAGGTGTGGGTGCTTCATCTCTGGAGGATTTTAAGAAGAGACTGGATAGTCACTTGTCTGAAATGGTATAGGATCTCCTGCTTGAGCAGGGGGTTGGACTATTCAGTTCTATTCTGATTGATTCTGTACTGAAGAATGTCTGATTCTGGTTTACTTATTGAACATGAAGTCTGATAATGAATTCTTATTATTTATTTTTATTTATTTTATTAAATTTGTATACCGCCCTTCTCCTGCTGGACTCAGGGCGGTGCACAGCCAAAATAAAAAACATCCCAATACCAAATTTAAAATTGGTTAAAAGAATTACACAACTTTGGCCCAAAATTTAAAACATCCCGACTAAAACCCATAGACAATTAAAACTCTAACATCTTAAAAAAAAAAGGGGGGGGGGGAGTTATGCCAGCCCTGCTTGGTGGAAAAGAAAAGTTTTTAGGGCATGGCGAAAAGCCCGGAGATCTGGTATCATGCGTATCTCCGGGGGCAAATTGTTCCAGAGGGCAGGTGCTGCCACAGAGAAGGCCCTCCCCCTGGGGGTTGCCAGACGACACTGCCTGGCTGACGGCACCCTGAGGAGTCCCTCTCTGTGGGAGCGTACTGGCCGGTGGGAGGCTATCGGCGGCAGAAGGCGGTCCTTCAAATACCCAGCCCCTGTGCCATGGAGCGCTTTAAAGGTGGTAACCAACACCTTGAAGCGTACCCGGAAGACCACTGGAAGCCAATGCAGCTCACGCAGGAGAGGTGTCACATGGGAGCGCCCCCTCGCTCCCATAATCCCCCGCGTGGCCGCATTCTGCACCAGTTGGAGCCTCCGGGTGCTCCTCAAGGGGAGCCCCATGTAGAGAGCATTGCAGTAGTCCAGGTGGGAAGTGACGAGTGCCTGAGTGACTGTGCGTAAGGAGTCCCGATCCAGAAAGGGACGCAACTGGCGAATCAGGTGAACCTGATGAAAAGCCCCCCTGGCCACGGCCGTCACATGCTCTTCTAAAGACAGCCGTGCATCCAGGAGGATGCCCAAGTTGCGAGCCCTCTCCGTGGGGGCCAGTAACTCTCCCCCAATAGCCAGCAATGGCACCAGCTGGCTATATTGGGATGCCGGAAGCCACAGCCACTCGATCTTGGAAGGGTTGAGTCAAAGCCTGTTACTCCCCATCCAGATCCGCACGGCCTCCAGGCACCGGGACATTACTTCAAGGGCATCGTTGGGATGGCCTGGGGAAGAGATGTACAGCTGAGTATCATCAGCGTACTGATGGAACTCCACCCCAAAGCCACAGATGATCTCGCTCAGCGGCTTCACATAAATGTTGAACAGAAGGGGTGAGAGGACCGACCCCTGTGGCACCCCGCAAACAAGGTGCCTCAGGGTCAACCTCTGCCCCCCTGCCAACACCGACTGTATCCGGTCGGAGAGATAGGAGGAGAACCACTGTAGAACGGTGCCCCCCACTCCCAACCCCTCCAACCGGTGCAGCATGATACCATGGTCGATGGTATCAAAAGCCGCTGAGAGATCTAACAGGACCAGGATAGAGGAACAACCTCTATCCCGAGCCCTCCAGAGATCATCCACCATCGCGACCAATGCCGTTTCTGTGCTGTGCCCAGGCCTGAAGCCGGACTGGAGTGGATCCAGATAGCTTCATCCAGGTACCCAGGAAGCTGTCGCACCACCACACTCTCAACAATTCTTGACATTATATCTGACTAATAAAAGTCTGAAGATTATCCTAAGGATTTCATAAAAGCTTGATGGATACGGGAATTCATTCCAAGCCAAAAGAATGTCCTTTGAACTATTTATCAACCTGCACATAGATAAGAATTGCAGCTGTTTAGAGGTTGCTTGAACCAGTAGAAAATCTAACTCCTTTGGAAAAATCCTGACTTTGGTAGGAAAATGTGACCGTCAAGAAAGCTAGTAGTCACTTTAGATGCATCTTCTGGAGCCAGCCAGAAGTTCATCAGAATGATGTAAATGCATTGCAATGTCAAAACTCAAGTTCTGAACCTTACATGGTCATTCTTGCACCTCTCCCTTCCCAGGAAAATCTCCAGCCTTCCAACCCAGGAAACCGTTAACTAGGTGACTTAAGGAAGGTTTAGCCCCTCAGCCACTCCTATACAAGTTTTAGTAGAGAGTAATTATTTTGCAGATGTTTTAGAAATAAACACATGCCCTGGTTCTCTGAAATGGATTCCAGAGTTTATCCCCATTGTTTTACAAGGCATTTAACTGATTACACATACTGTCTAAAAACAAAGGCATATCAAAAGCCATCAGAGAACATTCCTGTTACTGACAGGGCTGGTTTAAAATCCAGTGTGTGAAAATATGCAGTAATGCTCCAGATAATTGTCTCACCAAAGAAAGGATAAAAAAAAAGGGAAGGGGGAAAAAGGGAAGAAAAAAGTGACATTCGTTGTTTGTTTAATCTTGGCTTCCAACTGTGGTGTCAGTTTGCAAGTGATGAGAAAAACATGTCTAATTTTGCTGTTGATACAAAGCATCCCTAGAACATAATTATTAGCACTTGACTGCAAGGTCAAGCTATCACTTAGACTGCAAGGCCCAGTGATTCTAAGTATATAATCATGCTCACAATGGCACTGGAGATGCAATTGCTTCACATCTGAGAAGTGTGATAAACATCCACAGTTGGAGACTTTACCCTAATGAGGAGGGAACACTCTGCCCATTTCAGACGGCAGGAGAGACTCACATGATGGAATACTTCTCTGTATCAATTTTTTTTCTGTAGGGAAAGGCAAGTTTGAGGGCGGAGAGACAACAAATCTTCCCTGTCATTGTAACTAAGCTCCTTCTTGACCCTAAATGGATGGATTTATTGATGGTTGACTTGTGTGTGCTCACCAGTTTTTTAAAAAATAGGGGTTTTTAATCAGTATGGGCCAAATTTATTTAATGTGTTTTAAATTGTTTTTTAAATTTTATATTATATGTGTTTTATCTTTGGCTGTTCATCACCCTGAGTCCTTCGGGAGTAGGGCGGTATATAAATCCAATAAACATAAACAAACATAAACAAACATCATGAATGCTTCCTCCAAGTAGGGCGTGCTGTAGGCCCTACTGAAGATCACTTCCTCTTTAAAAGGTAGAAGCTAGTTTTTGGATTTACTAACATTTACTTACTTACTTATTTCTTTTATTGGCTTTTATTGGTTTGTTTGTTTATTTATTTATTTGCCATCCATCTTACCTCAAAGTAATTTTGGATGGCTTACAATCATAAAAGATAAAAATTGTACAAACTAAACACATAAATAACTTGATACAAAAGCAAACACTGCAGGACAATTAAAGATGGGGAAGGCGGAAGCCAGATGAAGAGAAGGTGGGATCTATTGTTAATCGATCAATCACCTCCACTGTGATGCTCCCCCATTGGAGCCCCAAGCTAACTGGCAGAGGCAGGTCTTAGGCTCTTATGGAAGATTGAGAGGGTCAGCCTTAAATTTACTACCTCTTTGAGCAGATTATGGCTGAGCACCTTTAGAAGTTTTGGATGAACCCGATTAAAAAAGATACACACACAATTTCTGTTTCGTTTTGTTCTGTGAAAATTCTGGTCTGTATTGTTATGGAAGTTGTGAATTTTTTTGCCTTGCCTTATTGCTATTTTTGGGTTATAATAATGTATTATGGCAATTTAGCATATATATTATTGATTATTGTGATTACATGGATGTTTAGTTTTCTATTAGTTTCCATGGGATGGTTTAAGTTCAAGCAAGCGGGATTGAAATTACAGAAACAGAAATATACAAATCTCTCACAAGATAAATAGCCATCCATGATCAAACTAAGCAAACTGCAGAGCCATCTTCGGGGACTTTTGGAATGAAGGCAATATCAGAGCCACTTGGATCTCCATAAGGAGGGAGTTGTAGAGTATGGGTCCTATCATTGAGAAGGTCTAACATCTAGTCATTCTGAACAGGGCCAGTAATTGAGAATCTGCCAAGACAAGACTGCTCTTATTACCCCTTAGTAGCTTGCGTATAAATTCAGATCGGTACTTTATGAAATTTACTTTTGATTTTACACTATTGTCACTTTAAATGTCTGTTCAGTCATTTCATCTTCTAAGTGAAGGAAAAGGGGGATTTCATTTTTTACAGGGGACTTGTATTCTTTCAAACATTGCTTATATCTAGAGACATCTAAAAATCTCTAGAGATATGCATAAGCAGCCATTCTAAATGTAGATGCTGTATTTGATTGTATTTTCACATACATTTTCAATATGCATTGATACTGGAGAGGACTGAAACCAATTTTTGTACCTCTCTAGATCATAATATTCTGCCCAATTTATACTCTCATGTTCATGGTATTTCATGCGTGTGAGTTTCATGCATTGGCTATTCAACATGCTTTCAGGCCTTTCCAATAGTATGACTGTGCTATCTTTTCTTTGTCTCTAGATTATTTCCGGATATCTCATTTGTTGGGATCTGAAAAGGATACCGTATTTATTTAATTAATATACCAAAATTATTTTAGAAGTGAATTTCATAAACTTTTTGATAGTAAAATTAATAATAAGATTTCAATAAGCTTATTTAATGTTTTAAAATGGTCTCTGAATGTGTCTTTGTTGAATGGTAATATTGTTTTTAATATTGATTACATCACTATGCTATGGGATACTGTCAAAATATGTAATAAAAGTCATATTTTTGCATATGTTCCTTATTAAAAAGAAATATCCTATGAGAAAAAAAATTGAAGAATTGTGGATTTGTATGTATCATATCCATCTCATGAGCAGTATAGATCTTTGGATTCTGCTAAACATGAACTCATCAACTTTATGTTTGTAACTTTTATTATTCTATACCAGCTAACAATATTGGGAAAAGGAGGTAGTCCAATAAGCTATTGACTTTTAGACTAAATAAAGCACTTTACTTTTGTTCATGCTACAGATTCAAAAGGAAATACAAATTCTGTATCTGTTACCCAACACTTTAAATGTTTCATTCCAAAGTGTAATGTTCTAATTTTTCATCAAAACATTTGATATAAAGCAGACATCTACAGAATGTGAGACTCCCACAGTTATCCCAGGACCAGCCACATTTTAATCAAATTTTGCCTCCTTCTCTCTCTCCCAAGAATTTGTGGCTGTATTTACATCAACAAAATCAGGAAAGCTCTTCAGTTTGATGGATTGCCAGTTTATTATTACTGTAGTACAAAAATTACAGTACCTTAGATTGTCTTCCCTTTTGTACTTGAAGTACTGTATTGAACTGACATTTCTTCCTCCAACATCACAGTGTTCCTTCAATCCACAGGTTGTCACTGTAAAAGCCTTTTAAGTTTTTATATTGTAAGCACCACACATTTGACATTAATACCCAAATTTGATTTTAAAAGCTGAGTGGAAAGAATGTATATGCTGCCATTAAGGAATCATTGGATGAAATAAGTCAAATCATCTTAAATGTTGCTTGGAGAAGATTTTGGCCTAAGATGATCAATGATTTTCCTTTTTTTTTCTACAATTGCTTTTAAATCAAGCATATCATTGTTTGAGCTTGAGGACTGCTATGGATACTGCTAGTCTACTTTGCTGATAAATGTAAGATTTAACTGATTTTCTTGGCTTGTTGAATACATGTTATTCTTCCAAGAAATTATCTTCATATGCACTTTTGCATGTTACGAAACACTTATTTTGAAGTGTTTGCCCAGCTATATTAAACAGCTTTATGTTTTGAATGCATTGATTTGCTAGAGTAGGAATGCCATACAGACCTGATTGTCCCTATAATAGGTTTTAGTGGTGAGAAATATGTACAAATTCATCCCTTTCAAGATATCGGTGGTGCAAAAGATGTACAGTATGACTGATTTATTGATGCCAGATTTTCCAAGAGGCAATAATAAATGATACATTCCTTTTATGATTGGCTTCTGCGAGGCGAATAAAAGTTGAATGAGAAGATTAGATGGATTCTTTTCTCTTGAGAATGTTATTTTAATCTATCAGAATTGACGTGCTATGTTGTACAAAGCATTAAAGCAGATCAAAAGCAGAGCACTTCAAAACCAAAGGCTATGAAACTGAAATCCAATGTTAAAAATCTTTAGCAGACTAAAAATGTTTTACTGCCTTTCTGAAACTAATCAAAGGTGAAACCTAATTTCACTGACCTACAAAATCATGCCAAAGACTTGTGTATATCATGAAAATCTCCTGAGAAAAATCTCTTAAGAAGGCCTTCCAATGAGGGAATAAAAAAATCCAGCCTACAGATTAGGACCAACCTACTCATTCCTCTCAGATGGCCTCCAGAGCTGCCCTGAGTGAGCACAACAGAAACATTGCATACTTTTTAAAAAACAAACAAACAAACCTTGTGTGTGTGAGAGAGACCGAGAGAGAGAAAAGCCAAATAGAAGGGGCTATAACACTGAAAATAAATAATTAAATATCACTGCATCTTTAACTAATGAGAATAAAAATGACACTTTATGGCTGTATGGTGAGAGAGAGGTGAGACACAATTTTTCTGTTATGTAACCCTCACAAAATAAATAAATGGTTGCATCAGGCCATGGTTCCATCATGTTTTAAGATACAATCATTGTACTAGTGCCCAAGATAACTATAATCATATGCCTAATGATTACTGTCCAGTTGCACTCACTTCCATTAGGATGAAGTGTTTTGAGAGATTGGTAAAGAACTATATGGCTTCATGCCTTCCCCCTACATTTGACTCATTACAGTTTGCCTATTGGAAGAACCATTCCATAGATTATGCACTTTCCTGTGTGCTTCATGTGTGAATGTAGTTTGTTGATTTTAGTTCACTGTTCAACACAATCATTCCTCAGCATTTGGTGAACAAACTGGGCCTATTAGGTTTTAATACTCCTTTATGTGATTGGATACAGGATTTCCTTATTGATAAGCCCCAGTTTGTGTGAGTTGGAAGAAAAGTTTCACACTCCATCTCCTTGAATACAGGTTCCTTACATGGCTGTGTCTTGACTCCACTACTGTTCACCTTGATGAGCCATGACTGCTGTGCCAAATCTTCTACAAATCATAGAACAGAATAGAATTCTTTATTGGCCAAATGTGATTGGACAGACAAGGAATTTGTCTTTGGTGCATATGCTCTCAGTGTACATAAAAAGAAAAGATATATTTGTTAAGAATCATAAGGTACAACACTTAATGATAGTCATAGGGTACAAAAAAGCAATCAAATCATACTAGGAAACAATATCAGTCATTAGAGTACAGCAACAAGTTATAGTCATAAATTCGTAAGTGGGAGGAGATGGCTGATAGGAATGATGAGAAGATTAATAGTAATAGTAATGCAGACTTAGTGAATAGTTTGACATGTTGTGAAGTATGTGGATGACATGACAGTGGTGGATCTTATCCGGGATGACAATGAAGATGCTTATAGGGAAGAAGTGAAGGCTCTAGTGGACTGGTACAATAAAAGTAACCTGGTTCTAAATGTTAATAGAATATACCTTTCTCCTTCTGTCCTGGCCACTTTTTACAGAGCCATAATTGAGAGCGTTTTAACAAACTACATCACTGTTTGGTTTGGTGGCAGCAATGCCTCAGATAGAAAGTCCATACAGAGAGTGGTAAGGACAGCTGAGAAGATTATAGGAAATTCAATTCCTGTTATTCAGGATACTGCTTATAAGTGCTATGTGCTTAGAGCTCAAAGCATTGTTAGAGATCTCACACACCCACTTTACAGACTGTTACTGTTGCTCCCCTGTGGGAGGAGGTTTCAAAGTATTTCTAGCAGGATTACCAGATTCTGTAACAGCTTTGTTCCCTATGCCATCTATCTGGTAAACTCGCAAGAATTATTTTTCTCGCCGTGTACATGTATACATCCGACCTAGACTGTGTTGTTTCTCTGTGTCATATAATATATGTGGGTATATGCATAATTTTGTATTTATTTATTTATTTATTTATTTATTTATTTATTTATTTATTTATTTATTTATTTATTTATTTATTTATTTATTTATTTATTTATTTATTTATTTATATATTTATTTATTTATTTATTTATATATTTATTTATTTATTTATATATTTATATTATTTAAATATTTATTTAGAGAACTGTATGCAATAAAATTTCATTTTAATGTATGCTGGTTAGTGTATATTCAAAGTGACAATAAAGTTATTCTAAATTCTAAGGTCTAAATTCTAAATCTTTATGTAAATTCATCGAATTAAGAAAAATAAAAGAAGTGGCCTGCCCACTTTTTGAAGGCTGTCCTTTGTATACTGTGTAAGCATAGTGTATCCTTTGAACTAAAAGGATTGTAATTTATGGGAAGCTAGTTAGAGTGGTATAGGAAGAGTGCCGATTCATCCTTTTTAAAAATATATATATATGAAGGACAGTCTTTTATTTCAGAAAGCTGTCTATCAGACTTATTTATTTTTCAGAAATTCACTTTTGCCCTTTATTTGGTTCATTTAACTTTCACTGTACAAATGGTATAACTTAATGCAGTCTTTGATTTGAAAAATATGGAAACTGAATGGTCAATTTAAAATAAATTAATTTTAATTAACATTGATTTAAGATATTTTTTATTATAATATATATTTTGTATGTTTTTCTTGGTTTTGCTTGTGAGTTTTCCTTTATAAAGCAAAGTTATAAATATAAAGAATGAAACAAATTGTTTATCCTTATGAATATTTCATATTTGCCTCCTTTTTAGGTTTGCCCTTTATTATTTCACAGAAAATAATGTCACTATATGTATAAGTGAGTATTGCCTTTTTGGGTTGCTCTGTACAAAATAACCCAATAGCCAGTGTAATTGATAACAGATCAATATAACACAATCTATAAAGCAGCATTTTTACCAGTTGCAGTTTTCAAACAGTGTTCAGGCATGTCCCATGCAGAGCAAGTTGAAATAATCTAAAAGAGAACAGATGTATATCTAGATTCCCATAGTTTTATTCTAAACATTTTAGTACTTTTGCATGCTTTATACAGGATATTATATTATCATGAACAAAAAGACTGAGATAATACTGCAATCTTACCAGATGTTTTTGATCCGTGCTTGTTGTGGTTAACTGGGCACTGAAATAACTTGTCTAGCCACAATTCTGATCTAGTTGTACAGGTGGCCACTCTTTTCTTCAGTTTGAGAAAAAAAGGGTTAGTTTTATTTTTATAACTAACAGTATGTTGGCAGTCTTGGATTATCAGAGAGAAACTCCCTTCTCTGTTCACACAAACACACAACTGGGTCAATATTGGTGTAAGTATGTTGTCCAAATACCATTACTCAGTCAGAGTGGGGTAAGACCCAAAACAGTTGGAGATAGAAACTAACTCAAAAACAAAGACTGTTCAGTACACAAAGCCAGAGATCGGACAACCACAGAACACATCTTTCCCTTAAACAGGGAAGTGATTAATTTTGGCAGCTCTCTCCTGGTGAAAGGGCTTGTGACACTTCCTCAAGAAAGTGAGTGGAAACTTCATGTTCCCAAATGGTAATTTAAAGGCCAGTTAGAGTGATTGGATTCTTTCAAAATGATTGGAAAGAAGTTCTGATTAGGTTTGTGTCTAATTCAGGGCTGTCAAACTCCTGGCCCATGGACCGGATGCGTCACGCACTGGCCACATCCACACCTGGTTTAGCGAAGAGAAAAAAAAGTCTCGATACATCACATGATGCCTCTGTGATGACGTGAGTTTGACACCCATGGTCTAATTGGATTAATATGTTGTCTAAACTCAACCCCAACTTCACCTGGATTTCTTCCTTAGCACCTATGCATAAAATTGCCAGCAATGATCAGCCTAAAATTCCAGCATGCATTCGCCATGGCTGGGAACGACTGTAATACTCGAGTGCAGTTATATCAGATAAACATCTTGTGGTTATTGGCATCATTCACAGATTCAGATTTGTCCTTTTTACATACCAATGGGAGATTTAAATATTTAAAGTAGTAGTTTATTTGAAGTTCTTTGTTATAGAATTTGCCCAACTGTTTTTTGCTTTATTTAAAAGACCAGAGAGCAAAAAAGAAAATGTCAGGTTCCAGGCTAAGGAGGATAAAGGACACAAACAAACCTGGTCTGTTGCTGCTTTTTTATTTCTGGCACTCACTGACAATCCAAAAAAAAACTACTGTTAGGGCTATCAGCCTGTGCTTCCCACTGCCTTTTATACTTTAGTCACCGCCCACCCATCACCCAATCACGCACGCAATCCCCTTCCATGTGATCCAGAACTATTTACAATATTCAATAGCCAGCATCTGACTGGCCTTTCCCATGTCCTTCAGGCTGCTTGGCCACGCCCGCTGGGAAAGAGAGCCAGTCGCTGCGCTAGTCATCAGTCTATGACAGTCAAGGGAAGATGCAGAGTTAGAATTGCTGCCAGGAGAGTCCGAGTAAGATGCAGGGAGATTGGAGGTGTTTCCTTCTGCTTTTATAGGTCTCTTTGCGGACGTTATTGCTGCGTGACCGCTTCTTAGCTTTTTGACGGCCGCACGACTCCCCTGTGGAAAGACAGACCTCTGGAAACAGCACCATAGTATGCATCACCTTTGGCTCCTCGTACAGGTGGGTGGTCACTCCCCCCCCAAATGGTAGCTCTGGGCCGGCCGGCATACCAGAGCTGACAGAAAGGAAATATATATAAAAACAAAAAAGGTTTAAAATTGTAATTATAACAAGATAATTTACATATAAAAAGTTCTCACACATCAATAGAGGCATAAATATGTATTTTTTTTTTACAAAAAAGAGTAATTATATTTTAGTAGTAAACAAGATATAAACTTAATAAAATTATTTTTAATTATTCTAAATTATTATTATAATTATAAAATTATTTCATTCTAAAATTATTATTCTAAAAAGGTACTACCAAATTCCTGATTTTGGGTTACCAGGAAATATTTCTCCTTGGCCATATTTCTCTGTAATTGTCTTAGAGTCAAAGCTGTTCAACTGAGAGCTCATTACATTGAAGTGACTGGGTGTCATAAGTAAAGGTAATGCATTTATCTGAATATACTTTGATATATTTATACCCAGAATAATAGAGTGGGAAAGGGCCTTGGTATAGCATCTCAAGCAGGAAACCCTATAAGAGATATCCAATCTCTTCTTAAAACCTCCAGTTTTGGAACATCCACAACTTCTGGAGGCAAGCTATGCATTAATTGTTCTCACTGTCAGGAAACTTTTCTTTAGTTCTAGAATGGTTCTCTCCTTGATTGGTTTCCATCCATTACTTCTTGTTCTGCCTTCAGGGTCTTTGGAAAATAGATTGACCTGCCCTCTTCTGCCCATTTTATTCTTTTGTTAATTGCCAGTATAGTGTACCTTGATATGGTCAATTGACTAATAAATGAATTAACTAACTACATTATATTTGTCCATGCAGAATCAATGTCTATAGGCAAGTCATTTGTTGAATGCAAGTAGAATCAGTTCTTCAATTGACCGGGTAATTGGGGACATAAATATGCCTTTGCAATGTTAAAGGCCTAATCTCTTGGCATTATTAAAGCCACAGAGAATCCATTTCTGTTTTCCAGCTGTCAGTTTCCATATAGGAACATATGTAGTTCAAAAGACTGTAGTTCAAAAGACTTAAACTTTGTTTCAAAACCAATTTATTACATGGAATAGAATTCTTTATTGGCCAAGTGTGATTGGACACACACAGAATTTGTCTCTACTACTTCCTACAACACAGAACTTTAGACCATTGCAAAAGCATGCTTTAATGAAAGCTTGTTCTGGTTG
The DNA here is from genome assembly GCF_029215685.1 of Pituophis catenifer annectens. NCBI lineage: Eukaryota > Metazoa > Chordata > Lepidosauria > Squamata > Colubridae > Pituophis > Pituophis catenifer. The sequence continues at coordinate 77,465,621 of NW_027256882.1, read as the reverse complement.
CATCATCAACAACACAATGATTTGTTTAAATTCTTTCTGTACAAATGCAATAGGGCCCAATAAATTCAATTAATAATTTAAGATCTAATGAGATTAAAAATATTTTCTCATTATTTTAGGGATCTCTGGTTCTTTATTTCATGCAGTCTTTAAAGCTTGCATATCAAATTGATTTATTCATAATAGATAGTTATATAAAAATAATTGTGGGCTTTTCAGTTTCATAATATTTAATAACTTAGGTGTCTCTGAGGCTGAACATGCCATTGTTCCAAGTTAGGGTTGTAATGTTGTATTGGCAGATACTAAGTGGGAGACAACTAACTAATATCATAACAAATGATATTTAACTTTTAACATAGAAAAATGATAAAACCTCATTGATAATCCACTATTTGGCTTAATGTAAAGATCCAGCATTTGTCCATATCTTCCAAACTTGGCCAATCATAATAAAAAGAGAGGGGAGCAGTGGGAAAAAGTTGTAAAAATCTGATAGTGACAGCAGTTTAAGGAAGCCTTTGAGGTGATTTGGTTACAAGCCAGCTGTTCCTTAGATCCTACGGTAGTTGCAGCTGCCTGGTTGAAAAATTAGGAGGTCAAATTCCAAGTATGGGTCTTCCAGACTCCAACTCGGAAATATTGTTTCCTTCCTTGGGATTAAGTTGATTGAAACCATTGCTTGCTTGGGTAGCTGAACAAGAGGGAGTTTGGCAAAGCTTTCCTGCAACTCTGCTTTTCTGGCTGGCAAATTCCTAGTGGTCATATATTGTGACAATCCTGTTTTTCATATGTCGGGCCAAATATATGTTACTCAACTTGGTTCTGAGCATGTCTCCTTTGGCTGACATGAAGGGATCTGAAAGGAATTGAAGCTAATAGAGGGTTATGGAATAATATGCTCCACCTCCCTTTCTATGCCTCCCTCTACCCCAGTCACTTCCCGCAGTGACAATAATAAATTTAAATTCAGGGCTTAGCTGTTATTGCATTTGGCTCATCATGAACCTAAACTATTCTAGGGCTTTTCCGTTTTTATAACTGTATGTTTTTTTCGAGAATGAATCCAAAGAATAATAATATTCTAACTATTTATCATGGCAGTGCAATTAGAACAATACATTATATTGACAGATGTTAAAACACAAAGATATAAGGCCTGGGATTAGACATTTCGAAACAGCTGTCTGCAAAATGGTTTGGCTGCTAAATTGTAGTCATTGGCACATGCCCCTTTGCCAAACCAATGCCAGCAAGTTTCTTTAATTTCATGGACAAAGGTTAATGGGCAATTTTGCTAAAGCTGCTCAGTGTCTGAAAATAAGAAACTCAACCCTTTTTGCTTTCTTACTAAAGGGATCTTGTGAAAGCTAGCTACAGCAAACCAGAGAAATATCTACCATCTCCAGTGGCTAGTTTATAAGTGTAATTACATCTTATAAAAGAGTTGTTTGTTGATTTATTTTCTGTGACTTAATACTACATTCCTATATTAAAACATCTCTCAGTGGTGCATTTAATTAAAATGAAAGATAAAACTTTTTAAATGCAGCAAATAAATGATCCAGTGTGGTGTAATGGTTAACATGCTTAAGTGGTTCCAGAGATCTAGGCTGAGAAACATCCTTAAATGGAAGCCACTTCCTGGGAGATTTTGGTCCAATCTCTCCCTCCCTCCTTCCCTCCCTCCCTCTCTTCCTCCCCCCCCAGTTAATCCACAAGGTTGTTGTTCTGAAGAGAAGGGGAGCACTGTGTAGCCCACTTGAGCTCTTGGACAAAAGGTTAGATATGAATGTACCCTATAAATTAATCAATTTAATTAATTAGGGCCATCAAAATAAAATATTTATATTGAAATGATAACATAAAAGCCATTAACAGAAATTGGACTCCAATAGTATTACATATCCACCTACTTCATTCCATGGTTACTGAATTCAGTGGGATTTATTTCTAAATAAACATTGTATTAATAGCATGACATTAAGTCTGCCTCACTTTAAAAGCTTTTAAAAAAAGCCAGCAGTCTTATCCTGATTATGTTAGCTTAATTTCCCCTTCCCCCACCTTTTACTAAAGTTCAGATGAAAACCACCCTAATGAAGCTATTCTGGAATTGAAATTTCCATTGGCAATAGGAGCTTCCATGAAAATCAAATTAGAATCAGCAACATGAACTTCCTTCCCTTGAATTGACACCAGACTTTTGCATGGTTTTTTTCAGTGTGATCAAGCAACTTCCTGTCCATAAATCCTGTATTACTGGAATTTAGGGGAAAGTGGAAGCATCTTCTTAGCATGTATGTATGTGTGTGTATACATTTGAGAAGTACAAAGTTCAAGTATAATGAATAAAGAACCAATACATGTATTAAGGAAGATTTGAGGCTAGTGGCAGACAGGGCATCAAATAAGCTGTTGGATGTGCTACAGTTACCAGTTTATATGCTAACACAGTGAAATTAGGCAGCCAGAAGTGTGGAGGCTAAGGAAAAGATCTTGAGCAGCTAACAGTCTGAAGGTTAACACAGAGATCTTACATTAGGGTCCAACAGAGATCTTGTGCTACACTGGTTAATGCTGGATTTATTATTGGGGGGGGGGAGAACGGGGACTAGATAAAGCAAAGTTAAGAGAAGTAAGTGGACTATGCTTGTATTTGTTTTATTTTGGGAAAGTTGACTTTCTGGGGAAAACTAAACATGATGCACAGAGCAGAAGTTGGTTAATTTCTAGGATAATTAGAAAAGCAAAAAGAAGAGGAATTGGTAAAGGAGGATATTTGTAGCTCAGAATTGAAACGAGGGGTCCTTGGTGTTCTCTGAGCTTACTTGTTTTCTTGCAGACATTTCATTACCCGAACTAGGTAACATCATCAGTGTTATTGAGGAGTGGGATTTATTCTCAGTTTATATTCTAGTGGCTTACCCTGTCAGTGTTGGTCGGAGTGGTCTTGGGTGTTCTTTGGTTGGGCTGTTTACTGTTAGCTCATTTGCGCAGTTCCTTGATTGGGATAACAAACATGTCTCCACCAGCAATTGACTCCCAGATGAACATAAATTAACACCAAGATTTATTTGTTTAAATTTTATTTGTTTAAATTTCAATACCGCCCTTCTCCAATGTAGGACTCAGGGCGGTGAACAGCCAAAGTAAAAACAAGACATACAAAACATACAAAATCTAAAAAACTGTTTAAAATAATTAAATAATTTTGGCCGTAATTAAAACATTCCAATTTAAAATCCGTTTAAAATTTGACTCAAGCCAGCCCAGCTAGTTGAAATAAATGGGTTTTCAGGGCCCGACGAAAAATCCGGAGGTCTGTTATTGTACGTAGCTCTGGGGGGAGGTTGTTCCAGAGGGCGGGCGCCGCCACAGAGAAGGCTCTCCCCCTGGGGGTCGCCAGCCGACATTGTCTGGCGGACGGCACCCTGAGGAGGCCCACTCTGTGGGAGCGTACTGGCCGGTGGGAGGCTATTGGTGGCAGAAGGCGGTCTCGTAAGTACCCCGGCCCTAAGCCATGGAGCGCTTTAAAGGTGGTCACCAACACCTTGAAGCGCACCCGGAAGACCACCGGGAGCCAGTGCAGCTCGCGCAGGAGAGGTGTCACGTGGGAGCGCCTCGTCGCCCCTAAAAAGATTAACACCAGGCCAACAATCAAGAAGTAAACAATACCCTAATCAAGGAACTGAGTTGCTGACTGTCATGTTTTTTTCTGAATAAAAAGACCCCAAAATCCCCCAACAAATAAAATAATGCAGGAAATTTCTTCACTGAGCCAGGAACCTGGACTTCTGTTCATTGTTGAGTGGTTGATGAACATTTTTGTACTTTCTTTGTGGAATTTAACAAATAAGAAAACAAAACTAAGTTCTTACTTTAGGATGTTGGGAAATCATTACAGGAAAAAAAGCATAGTCTGTTCTTTCCTTTTCTGACTTGGGCTGAGGAGACGGGGGAAATGAGAAAAAAAATTAGCACACCAAGTGGTTTTAGCACCTCTGTGCTTTCTGTGCTTTCTGTGCCTTTCCATGTTAGAATAGAATAGAATCCCCTTCCTTCAAATATTTTCCACAAAATGTATGGAAGCCTCCTTATTGGTATTTAGGCCTCATACAATGACATCCTGCAACTCCTCCACTGATCACTTGAATGGGCAATATTACCACAGTAGAATAAAGTATAACAGAGGAAGTCAGGCTGTTAGGCCACAACCACATAGTATTTAGGATATAGCAACGGTTTGTACTTTGGCTAAAATGAGATTGATTAACCAATTCGTTCAGCCTGACCAACCGAATACTGCTAAATCCCCTAATTACTAAGAGCAGAGAAAGAGAATTAGTGTTATAAAATGAATGCTACAGAAACAATAACATGCTCTGCTTGTTTTGGTTAGTGTGTATTTCCCACTGTTGGAACTAAGATTGCCACAAGGTGTTGGAGGCTGATAGGTTTTTTTTTGTCTCTTTCCTTTTGTCAGCAAAAAAATGTTTCATCGAAGAGCTCTTGGATTGCTGCAAGAGAGCTACTGTCATTTCTTTGCCATAATTGGTCACGTAGATCTGCAAAGGTTTCTTTGTGCAACCTTGAATCCAGATCTTTGCCTGAAAAGACCAGTCCCTTTTAATAGAATGTGTAATTTTATTGCTGCCAGAAATTTCTTGGCAAAAGGAGGCTACTACCAGATGTCCATCCCCTTTTACCTGCCTGAATGCCTCCTTCCAGAACATACAACACCACCAGCATTCACCAGAGAATTGAGCTACTGGTTGTAAATAGTATTTTGATCTCATGGCATTGGAACTGTATAAACATTGAGTAAATTAGGAATGGAACTAAAGCTATTGCAACCATCAAGCAGATTAGACATGGCAAATCAGATAATAATTTCTTCTGCTAAGGTCCCACCTCTATCTCTTTCTTCAGTGTCATAGCTGGATTCCTATCCTGGGGGTAAAAGCCTATAACTCTGATTAATTATTGAACTGAAATAAGATATTTGGCTTTGGTCTCCTTGTCTTATGGATGTTATTTATTAAATTTATATATTGTACTGCCCATCTCACTGTTTCAGCGACTCTGGGCATTTACAAAATGACAAAAAGATAAAAAGATAATACAGAACAATTAAAATTGAGAAAGATTAAATGAAGACTAAAAAGGCAATATGGGAGTGGAGGTCTTCTCCTTCCCCCATCAGCCAGTACCAGCATAGAGTGCCCCAAGCCCCACACCCCCAAGCCAGTCAGCAGAGCTAGGTTTTAAAAAGCCTTTTTTTAAAACTGTTGCTGGGTAACCTTCAGACTATACATCAACTGTCCTTAAATTACTGCCTTTTAAAAACAATTAAAAGTATACATTTAATTGCAAGTATTATAAAGCATGATTGTAATGGCTATGGGCCAGTGGTGGGTTTCAAAATTTTTTACTATCTGTTCTGTGAGTGTGGCATGGCTTGGTGGGCGTGGCTTGGCTTGGCTTGGCTTGGTGGGCATGGCAGGAGAAGGATAAAATCTCCTGCCAACCACTCCAGGGGAAGGATACTGCAAAATCACCACTTCCTCTCAATTAGCTGGGACTTGGGAGGCAGAGAATAGATGGGGGCGGGGCCAGTCAGAATTTTTACTACCGGTTCTCCAAACTACTCAAAATTTCTGTAACCGGTTCTCCAAAACTGGTCAGAACCTGCTGAAACCCACTTCTGCTATGGGCATGTATGAGGGAATGGCATGCCTGTAAAATATGTTTGGGAAACATATTTTAGGTGTTCACTGTCTGGTGACTTTGCCCATTTGGGGCAAAATCATTTGAGGTGACCTCACTATGATGAAGCCTAAAACTGAGTTGGGACTCCCAACATATTTTGTCCAGTTTGTGCCATGGACTGAAATTGATTCCGCAATTCCAGCTTAGGCAATGCACTATTTCAGAAAAGTGGATGCACTTTGGATAGATACTTGTTTTTTATTGATTGATTACATTTTTACTTCCACATGATACATTTTAAATATTCAAAGTGACTCAGATGTAGCTCTGTATTGATCCTATTTTACATATTGGAGGTGAGAATGGGATAAGGCTTCAGCTGAAAGAATAATCATTTAGACTGCTTAGCAAATTTTATACAGTAAGGTAGTCAATAATCCCAGAATTAATTCTCATGCTTTGATCTTGAATTACTTCAATTAAATAAATAAAATGAGTCCTTTCTAAAAAAAAAAAAAAAAAACTCATGTGATTTTGTGCTTTCAGTGGAAAAAAACTCCCTTGAATTTACAGGGAATTTTAAAAGTTGATTTGGCACAGTTGAGAAATGATTAGAACTGCTGTCTCCACTGCAAATACCCAGGAGAACCATTTAACAATGAATGAAGCCTGCTGGTCTTGGCTGATGGAGAAATGTGGAAATATGTGCCACAGACTGAAAAATTCCAGGACTCCCACTGTGTCTCAAAGAAAAAAAAAAAAGAAAATATCTAGACTAGTGCTTTTATCAAATTCCAGAGTCATTTATTTCCAGTATAGCAAACTGATTAAAATGTGGAAAGAATTTTACTGTAGGTTAGATTTTTAATTGCACATATTGATGCTGCATCATATTCTCAGTATAGACAATATTGATCTGGAACAGGTTTCAGTTTCTCCAGCTTCCTGCTGTGAATTTTCACAACTATTACACTGAGGTTATTTAAAAATACACACACATGTGGAGACTGATTCTGCACTTATTTAATAGGCTTATATTCTCTCCAGTAACTACATGGGAAGAAATTCTGTCTGTCTTGGTGCTAAAGCTGTATATTTTCAGATCAGACTGAAGATTTTAATTAGCACAATTCAAAACCAATAATAATTTACACTGAACACTGAAGAATATTTGATCTTATCAGCAAATGGTAATTGGAAACAACTTTGAGTGCTTATTTATTTCATATATTCGACCCCAACTAATAGAAACCTTTTTTTTTTTGCTTCTTTACCCACCCACCTTCATAAATCAGATTAAAACAGATATTGGTGACTTTATGGAAATATTATAAAATATGATATTTTATTGCAAATTAAAGGACTTAAATAAGAATCCTTATTTAATTCAATGGAAATTTATTTAGAAACGAATAAATAGAACTGCTTCATACAAACAATTAAAATGTTTAATTAGTGGCTAAAGATTCTTCCAATTTGATTTATTTGATTTATTTTGATTTATATGCTGCCCTTCTCCGGAGACTCAGGGTGGCTTACAATGCGTTAAGCACTAGCCTTCATCCTTTTGTATATTTATACAAAGTCAGCTTATTGCTCCCACAAACTGGGTCTTCATTTTACCTACCTTAGAAAGGATGGAAGGCTGAGTCAACCTTGAGCCTGGTGAGATTTGAACTTGCAGTAATTGCAGGCAGCTTGTGCACAGTAACAGTGCTTAATCAGCTACGCCACCAGGCTCTTTGACTCCAATTGACTCTGATAGGCTATCAAAATTATACTTTGAAGATTTTCAACAGATCCTCTCACACTTGGGCTATTCAAAGTACGAACACCATTTCACAATATTTTGTTCAATTTTTAGTTCAAAACAAATCTGAAGGCCAAGGGAAAGTTTTAGACAAAAAGTCTTGGATGTCATCATTTTTTCTAAATATGGGAATTCCTTGAAGTGGCTTGAACAAGTTAAATCAGTTTTACAGATAAAAATATTTTAAATTCACATGCCTCAACATCTTAGAAAACTTTCTCTAAAGTCTAGAACAATTCATTTTCAATGATAAGGTACAGGAGGCTTCATGAACTTCCTTTTTCAGAAAGACTGTTTATATTTGGTATTGTTGCTGTTGAAAACATTGCATTGTTTGATTGTAAGCTATATTCCATACCAACAGCTGATTGTCTTGATCCTTTCTTAAAATCTATATAATGTTGGGACACTCAGAATTGTGCTTTTTGCAGAAATCAAACTTGCACCTTGCTCAGAGGACTCTCTGTCTTTTGTACAAAAGCCATCCAGAAGATATGGCTCGCCTACAATAGATTAGAGTGGAATGCAAGGATGCTGATATATTATGAATGTGTTCTATTTCTCTTAGTACTTAGTTCTTTTTATAGGATCAAATGATTAATCAATAATTTTTTTGTTGTTAGTTTGCTGATACAGGCTATAGAAATAGAATCTTGAAATTCTTACTGTATCTTTCCATTCCCTCTTAACAGTGCATTAAGTAGAAAAGAAATTAGAGTTTCTTTCTGATATTTTTTTTTCCTTTTCCTGGGCTTAAAACATATTTTGTAATTGTTATTGCCTAGTTTTCCTAAAATTGTCTCTGTGGCTCTTCATACTGTCTAGTTTATTTTGCTTTATTACTTACCTGGCAAGTGGAAAGCTTCCTTTTCTAAGCTAAACATATGATTATATGGTGTCTTTCATTTGATTAATTATGGGTCCAAATTTTAGAAGAAGGGAGAAGTAAGAATAGCCCTCTGACTTTTTTTGAAGAACAGCAGCTTGCAGGGTGAACTGAAGAATAATTAAAGCTTCAGCGGCAGCTGAATTTATTCATGACCTTAAGAGAAAGCTGTGGAAGCAATAGCAGTGGCACTGTCCAAATAAAGCCCAAAATATAGAGCCATTATGTAGTTTTGTCATAATCAAAGAAGAACAGTTAGATAATACACATAAAGCAATCAAAAATACATTTAAAGGAATAGAATATAGATGAGATGAAGAAAATAACCTTTCTTGGATAGCTCATCAGTATAAGAAATTAGCAAACTATAAACCCAAGTATATACATAAACATTTCTATACTAACCAAATGCTTCACTACCAAAGCAGCAACCCAATTCCCCACAACAGGAGTTTGAAAACATTGAAATGAGCATTACCCAGAACTACAGTAAGGGAAAACAAGCTACCTATGCAACATCTTCCAAAACAATGGATATCCCTGCAACTTTATTAAAAAAAACCACAACCTTTTACAATCCATCCTATATAAAGGTTGGATCCTACAATCCAACCGATGTAAAAGATAATTCTTCCATACATCAGAACCTTATCAGAGACAATCAACAAACTACTACAGCTTTTTTTTTTCCTGTTTAACATTTTTATTGAGTTATAAAATACAAAGTACACAGAAAAACAGTGGGGAGCAAAAGAGGGAAGAGAAGTGAGGAAGGATAAGAAAAAAAAAGAAAAAGAAACATTGACTTCTGACTCTCTCTGTTGCAGTAAAATAAGGCATTAACATCAAGTCACATCTTTTTGCTTTTTCATCATAATATGAACCAGCCGTTTCTGTAAAGATCTATCAATCTGCTTGGTAAAACCCAAAATCAAAATTTCATTCTTTTCCACTTCAAGCACGAAGTTCAAAAGTGGTCTCCAAGTGAAAACAAAAGAGCTTATGTTCTTTTCTTTAATCAAAGTAGTCAATTTTGTCATTTCAGCCAATTCAATCAACTTCTGCAATCATTTGTCCATAGTAGGAATCGAAGTGTCCTTCCATTAACAGACTAATACAGCTTTTTGACATCAGCATAGCACACAACGCAACAAAATCCCTCCAATGTATTTTAAGGGAACCCAAAGATCCAATAATCCAGTATAAGAACTGCTATGTAGAACAGACAAGTATATATTTGCTAGAGTACATATCCACATATGTTAACTGGAAGTTATGATGAAGATTTCTCAGTCTCTAGATAAATAGATAAATTTAGTCACAATTTCAGTTGGAAATTGTTGGCTGATCAAGCTTATATGTAAACCAACAAACTTCTTTCTTCTATGCATAGATATTATACAGGTTGGTAAGAAAACATCTTCAGGAGAACAATCAAGTTCAGAGAGTAGCAACAACAAGAGAAAGAGATGGAGAAAGAAAACTGGGTGGAGTTTATTTTTCCCTGGATTAAAAGTTATTTCCCACAATTTATGATCTTTTAAGAATGGTTGTATTTAATCAGATCAAAAGCTTTTCTGTACAAGGGAATCAAAAGTTTCTGTAGTCAATACGTTTTATTGCATTAGACAAGTATTATTCACCTGGAAAAATTCCCATTAAAAGTTTTGCAGCATGAAATTACAAATTTCAGGATCTAATTTTTGCAGCAATAAGCTGATTCCTAAACATCCTTTTATAACACTAAGCAAAATCAGTGAATATGGAAGTCTATGGAATGTGCAAGACTCTTTTGGCGTTGCTTTATTTTTTTTTTTTTTGCTTCTTTTGAACTATTTTTGGTTTAATTTATTTTGTCTGTGATTTTCATGCTTTTATTTTTCATTCCTTAAAAAGTTTGTCTGAGATAAATTGAATGTTTTCCTTTGACTTTCAGAAGTAGTGTCTTTTTTCAATTAAGCTGCCTTTTTTTTTTTAAATTTGATTTATATGCCGCCCTTCTCCGGAGACTCAGGGCGACTTACAATGTGCTCAGCAATAGCCTTCATCCTTTTGTATATTTATACAAAGTCAGCTTATTGCCCCCACAACTGGGTCCTCAATTTACCTACCTTAGAAAGGATGGAAGGCTGAGTCAACCTTGAGCCTTGGCGAGATTCGAACGTGCAGTAATTGCAGGCAGCTGGTCTTAATAACCAGCTTAATAACAGGGTGCCTTAGACCACTGTACTACCAAGGCTCTTGGCCTTTCACTCTCAACGGCCTTGAGTGTGTTTTCAAGAGCAGATAAATACTTCCTAAACTGAATAGTTTAAAACCTGAAGGTTTATCTATTTTTTTTTGCTTTTTTATATTTATTTATTTATTTATTTATTTGTTTTAATTTGTATACCGCCCTTCTCCAGCAGGACTCAGGGCGGTGAACAGCCAGAATAAAACAGAACATACAAAATTTAAAAACAGTTTAAAAAATAATTAAATATTTTTGGCCACAATTTAAAACAACCCAATTAAAATCAATTCAATTTAACCGAAACAATGGGATCAAGCCAGCCCGGCTAGGTGAAATAAATAAGTTTTCAGCGCCCGACGAAAAGTCCGGAGGTCTGGTATTGTGCGTATCTCTGGGGGGAGGTTGTTCCAGAGGGCGGGCGCCGCCACAGAAGAAACATGTATCTTTCCACTTAAACGAGAAAGGTATTATTTTTTAAAATTATAAATTAAATTGATTAAGAATATAGAGATATTCTTTACTATGTTAAATTGATTAAGTATATATTTGTGAAATTAAAAATTGACTAGGATATACCATAGAAATTTTGGTTAACGATTTTCAGAGTTGATGATTAATTATTGCAACTGTATTGCATTCACCATGGCCCTGTTAAGGAACCTCCTATTTGTTTTACGTAAGTTTTTTCAGTATCTTTATTTTTGCAACAATGTGGATCAAATAATTATAGTTAGAGATTTTAATCAAATTTTAGATTTTAAATCTAAATATCTGGCTATTGATTAAAATCTCCAACCATTGGCCTATTAAATTCAACAACAATATATACATATCAGTTTAATTGAATGGGGAAATGGCAATATTTATATCCTTCACAGCAAAAATGCATGTAAGATGTTTGAATCAAAACTCACTCTTTTATATTATAATAAAAAATAATTAACACTGATTATTAAAAGATTGATTTTTTAATAAAAGAAATGAAACAAATTTTTATTTTTTTAAACACATAAGCTGTTGACTTAAAACATCTAAAGAAGAAAATGTGCAAAGCAAAATTGACTACTTATTCAAGACAATCCATAACAGAACAGTATAAAACTCTTATGTCTGCTAAACTGAAATTTAATTTCTTTAGGCATTTGATACAAAGTTTTTATTGATTCATATGCTGCAAATATATTGGGAGAAAGACCTACTAAATTATTGTCTATCTGATTGAAACAGAAAAAAACAAAGTAATATAATTTCTACTGGCAATGCTCAGGGTAAAGAATTTTATTTTTATATTTAACTTTATAATACTGAATCAAAAGTTATCAAGGGAGAAATTAATCTTTTTTTTTAATTTTTCAAAAAATACACATGACCAGAATATTTATTTTGCTACATGTTTATCTTTTCAGAAATAATATGTATTTTGAAAATAGGAAAACCTCCAAGTCCCATTGGTTATCCTATTAAATGATTTTTACGCCTATAATGTTGAAAGTTTACAATGTCGCTTTTCTGAATATTTTTTTTATTCTTCCTCTAATGAGGCTTCTATTACTGGATTGGCGTAGGGGAGTTCTCTGAGCTTGATTTTTCATTTGTAGATATTTCTTTATCTAAGTAATATGTTTAATCTTAAAATCTTGGAGAAATAAGTGTGATTGATTAGTTTATAGAATAAAAGTTTTATGCTATAAACAGTACTACCAGCCAAGTCTGTGATTGGATATTTTGTTTTCGGTGTGACTGGCCAATTGTTATCTTATCCTTATTATGCTAGTGTTCTTGCTATCTGAGTGTTGATTAATATTTGTGTGTTAAAGGGGGCTGTTGTGATCTATACCATCACCTCCTCTCTTTGACCTTTGGATATTTCTTTTGAATGATTCATGGATGAGGTCTATGGGTTTGTGTCTGTAGATTCCTAATTTGTTGCAGGGCAAGGCTTCTAGGATTTTGACTTGGCCTGATTTAGAATTTAAACAGCTTCCCATATGAAGTTATGGTTGCAATTTCCTGGGTATACTGAATAGAATAGTTTATTAATTGATTGGTCTTCCAACCTTATCAATAAGATAAAAGAAAAAGAAAATACATAACCTTATTCCAGGATAAAATAGATAGAAGGTAATATGGTGACAAAATAATACGTGGTAGGATAAGGATAAATGAATCTCCCTTGCAGGATACCCCAATTTGTTCTTAGCATATTTAAAAACTTGGAAATTCTCCTTACAATATATACCACGGCTGTCAAACCGAGGACCTGGTTTGTGGGGGCAATAAGCTGACTTTGTATAAAATAGAACACCGCTTAGTGGGGGCCAAAAAAGCCCTACTAAGTAGGTATATATAAAAGTATGAAGGCTATTGCTTAATGTATTTGTCAGGGTTTTGATCGATCCCATTTTTGGCTCTGGGATAATCTCACCATTAATTAGAGGATGGACCGTGGCTTTCTCCAAATTGTAATATTCTGAAATAAAACCCGAAGAAGTATTCTCTAATAAAACTCTTTTATTTGTAAAAGTAACAAAAACATCTATCTATCTAATTAGCTACATCTTGGCAGCACTCCTCTGCTGGACCCAGGCCGGATTTTCCTATAGGCTAACTAGGCTTCAGCCTAGGGCCTCAAGATCAAGAGGGGCCTACACAGTGGTGGGATTCTGGGGGTTCTAGGGGGTTCGGCCGAGCCCTTTGTTAAATTGCTGGCTCACCCGCCCCTCGCCTCCCACCCACGCGGTGCCAGCCTACCGTAGCCAGGGGTAGGCAATTGTGGCTCTTTTACAACCTGTGGACTTCAACTTCCAGAATTCCTGAGACAGCTTGGCTGTCTGAGGAATTCTGGGAGTTGAAGGCCACAGGTTGTAAAAGAGCCACAATTGCCCACCCCTTCCCTAGCCTGAGTTCCGCTGCCTGGGATCCACGTGGGCTGCCACGTGGTTCCCCACCGGCTCCGGATGCAAGAGAGCAGGATGGAGAAAGCCGCTTCCACGCCTTCACTCACCCTCACTCTCTGCTCTGTTGGATCGTCGGCTGTTCGCTTACCCCGCCCACTCCCCATCTATTGCTGCCTCCGATGGCTAGAGGAAAAAAAAACTTCAAATTCTTGCCGCAGGGCTTCAAAGGGCCGCCCTAGAGCCAGTGCTGCAGCCGAACCCTTTGTTAAATTGCTGGCTTGCCCCGCCCCTCCGCACCACTATTTATTGCCAATAAATAGTGCCAGCAATTTAACAAAGGGTTCGGTGTTTTTTTGTAATTTTATTGGCCCCCGGAGCTTCAGCATAGGCTAATTAGCCCTTGCTTAGATCGGCTCCCGACCCCCAGCTGATTTGCTCTCAGCTGTTTTGCTCACGGATCTGCTCCTTGCTTGCAAAGAGTGCTGATTTTTTCCCCCCTAGCTATACTGAAAAACGAAAGAGAAAGTAAAGCAGGCTGTTGGCTTTGCACGTTGGAAAATTAGGCAGGCAGATTTCTTTTTCCTCACCAAAAAAGGTAGGTGCAAACAACAGGAAATTTAGGGAAAAAGAGGAGATTTTAAAACACAAAAGAAAAAAAGCTCTATTTAACTAGGGAATTGTAATAATTGAGATACTATTAATTGTATATTGTGTTGAAAGCAGAAATGGTTAAGTTGTGGTTTGGAGGAATATATGGGGAAAATTATTTGGTTTATTATTATTGGTAAATATAATTAATTGATTTGTAAGAAATTGGATTGCATGGAAATAATTGGAATATTCATGTTCATATTGATTAATATACAAAAAAGATAGTTATATAACTAATTGATTTATATTAAAATGTTGAATTCATATTAAACAACTGTAATATTACATGATTAACCAATGTGAGGATGGATATAAAAATAGATGACAATGGGAAGGGTTATAATATAGAATAGAAGGGAAAAATTGAATTTGATTAAGATTAGAGATGAGGATGAGGGTAATATTGGTTTTTTACAAAAATAGATGAGGAATAAATATGGCAAAAAGGAAATATAGAAATTGTAAATTTAATTGAAATGACTAAACACTGTTTAAATTTGTGAACCGGCCAAATACTCTGTTCAAAGAAAATACATTGTATGTTTGTATGTGTGTTTCTAATTATTGTTATTTATTCATATTTGTTCTCTTTTATTCTTTAAAGTTTAACAATTCATTCTTTATCTTAATATCTTTATATTTGTTTGGGGTTGGCTTTCTTCCCTTTCATCTTTTTTATTGTACAGCAATCTTTCTCCTCAAACCTACCACCTCTCTTTTCTTTCCTTCTTACTTTCTCTTCCTCCCCCTCTTCTTCTCCTCCCTACTTCCTCTTCCTTTCTCCTTCTCCTCTCTTCCTCCCTCTCTCTCCTACTCTAATTTCCCTTCTCTTCCTTCATCCCTCTCTATTGCTGTATCCTTTTATGCATATGGACTACTCAGAGGGCTGAAAAAGTTATTTCTGACTGGTCCTCGCACTTTTGACCAGTCCTCGAACTTACGACTGTCCTCACATTTTACATTTTTGCCCTATCTTGTCACCATGGTGAAGAGAAGCAGTTGTGAAATGATTGACATGGTTGTTAAGAAAGCTGCACGGGCATAAATGTGAGGATGGTCATAAGTGTGAGGACCGGTCAAAAGTGCGAGGCCCAGTCAGAAATGACATTTTTCAGCCCTCTGGGTAGTCCTTTTGTGCATATGGACTACTCAGAGGGCTGAAAAAGTTATTTTTGACTGGTCCTCGCACTTTTGACCAGTCCTCGAACTTACGACTGTCCTCACATTTTACGTTTTTGCCCTATCTTGTCACCATGGTGAAGAAAAGCAGTTGTGAAATGAGTGACATGGTTGTTAAGAAAGCTGCATGGGCATAAATGTGAGGATGGTCATAAGTGTGAGGACCGGTCAAAAGTGCGAGGCCCAGTCAGAAATGACTTTTTTCAGCCCTCTGAAAAAAGTCTATGCACATAGCCACGCCCACCCGGTCACATGACGAGCTACCCACGCCTACACAGTCACGTGACCAGCTAGCCACGCCCACCCAGTCACATGATTGCCAAGCCACATCTCCAACTAAGCCACCCCCACAGAACCTGTTGTTAAAAAATTGAATCCCACCACTGGTGAAAGGGCCTCATAAGTGGAATAGCCTAGGGCCTCTTTCAATCTAAATCCGGCCCTGGCTGGACCATTCCTGGCAGAGAGGACAAAGGAAAGAAGAGTAATGAAGGAATGGAATGTAGGACATCCGCAGTAAAAATACTGATAAGGAACTTGGCAAACTACAGTAAGTCTATTAGTCCAAAAATATGAAGCTCAGCTGGGAAATACAAGAACGCAGTGACAGTATTGTAAGCCATCCTGAGTTTCCGGAGAAGGGCGGCATATAAATCAAACAAACAAACAAACAAACAAACAAACAAACAAACAAACAAACAAACAAACAAACAAATAAATAAATAAACTTACGTTGTCATGGCAGCATCACCTAACATATCAGGAATTTCCCCCCCTTTGCTAAACTGGGTGTGGGCATGGCCAGCATGTGATGCATCTGGCCCGCCCTGGGAATTTGACAGTCCTGATATATATTGTACATTACAGCCTAGGAGGAAATAAGACAATCTGTAATTTGGATCCCAGTGGGCTGTTCTTTCCAATAGAGATTATAAGTATCTAAGACAAAGGAGAGCATGAAATTGACAGTTATATGACAAGTAGTACAATCAAATATAAGCGTGATTTGAAAGTCTGCTAACTGTGCACATGTTGCTTATGCTTCCTGTAAAATATTGATGCATGAAAAAAATGCTGGGTTAATAGGAAGGGAAAGGAGTATTGGTATGCTCACCAGTTCGGTTGTAGATAAAAAAAAGGCAGGATAAAAATTCAAAAAACAATTTTTTTTACAGCAATCTTGTCACATAAATAGTAGACAATATTGACTTTGTGTATCTTGCATGAATGGTTTTTATAACAGAACAATAAGCATTTGAAAATTTTTAGCTAATTTTTTTGTAGTAATTTCATTTAGGATTATAATTACGATGGAAAAAAACTAATACAAACTAAAAAAAGAAAAAAGGTCAGAAAGGAAAGAAAAAAGTAAAGAAAAAAAGAAAGATGTTTCTTACCTTTATTATAACAACATAACAAAATTAGTAATTTATAATCTCTTCTTAAAATACAACAAAATGATATATTCTTCCCATATCTCATCTCTTCCCATATCTCAAGCTATTCTCCAAAGCACAACCAGAAGTTGCCTCCACAAGTTGTAAATGCTCCAACACTGGAAGTTTTTAAGAAGAGATTGGATAACCATTTGTCTGAAATGGTATAGGTTTTCCTGCCTAAGCAGGGGATTGGACTAGAAGACCTCCAAGGTCCCTTCCAACTCTGTTATTCTAATTCTTATCAATAACAAATCCATAAAGCACCATCATTTTAGTCCAGGTCTCAATAAAAGTCCATTAAAGGCTTACTTGAAATAACAACATACCTATTTTAATTTGATCAAATAAACCAATTTTACATCTAACAATCTTAATTTTTGCTCCACTCAAATATTGCTGTAGAACTTGATTTCTTTTCATTTTTTCTTTGGCTCTTCTCATTAAATTCTTCAAAACTTTTAGCAAATCTCTTTTGTAAATCCATTATAGTTATTCTCTTGGATAATTGTATGTTCCATCTAATTAGTTTTGTTTGTCAGTTGGTTTTGTTTGTATGTCCACTACAAACATCTTTTTCCATGTCATTCTGGTAGCCTTTCATTTGTAAATACACTTTCAACAGTCTCAATCTTGTCAGGCAAAACTTGTTCTCTTCCAAAACATGTTTTAGTCTATCCACAGAGGCTAATGTCTCTGTTGACGCTATTAAAATTAATTTCTGAGTCCATAGTTCAATTTGTCCAATGTCAGAATATTTTGCTTCATTCTGTAATTGTAAGTCAAGTTTCTGTGCTCTTCTTTAATTTTAACTTTAGTTCCCTCTAATTCTCTCTAGTGTCCAATTTTTAAAACCTTATTATGTTATTTCTTGTTTAAAAAACAAAAACAAAAGCATTTTCACAAAGGAAGGATTATTCATTAGTAATTCCAAAACCTTATTTCAAATTTATCTGCATTTGCAACTTTCCAAAATTAAAGTTTTAATCATCTCTGTGGTATTTAATTAAAAATTGTTACATAGTAAACTTGTAGATAAAATCTTATTTCTTTAAAGATTGAAGGAAAGTCACCTGGTACTGTCATATTTGTCAATCCAAATAACTGAAAAGCAGCTGAAATATAAGAACTTAGTGTCCTGAGCTGAGGAGTAAGATGGCTATTCCCACATGGCCCAGAGGTCTAAACCTACTGGAGACTAGTATCTTGTGATCTAAAGCACTCATGGACAATCACAAATCCTCTCCTTTTCCAGAGAGGAATGATCAAAGAGCCAGTTTACTCCATCAGAGCTCTTTGCTGTACTTTTTGACAACATGACACCATCAGGTAACTGTGTGAAAATGGTTTTGTTTTTAATATTTTTTTTAAAAAGAACATGATAATAACATAATAATGTTTTAAAAAGTGTACACTAGAGAGAATGAATAGATGATTCACTCGTCACCGGTTGCAGAGGCTGGCTCATGCAAATTGCTGAAGTTTCCAGGTTTGAAGCCAACTTCAGTAAGTGATGTTATGATCATTGGGAAATATAATACTTCAAAGTGTGTCTGTGTTGACCTCAAAGCAGTGAATACATATGCAACATAGCATTGCATTGGGATAGCCATGTGCAATGCATCAAGAATATTTTTATGTTTTTATGTAAAATCCTCTGCTGTTGACATACAATAGTTTCCCCTTGGAATAGCTTTAACAATCAGAATATCCTTGGCATTCCATAAAGTATACAATTTTAATTTTTTTAAAGTAAATGTTTAATATGAAAAATCTGCTGTGGCTGTGCTAGCAATTCCTAGCCAACTAGCATCTGAAATTTTGACAGAAGAGAAAAAATAATGTCCTGCGGAGCAAGAGAAACTAGGTAATCCACAGCATACAATTTCTATGGAGTTTGGGACCATTTATCTTTAAGATAAACAATTGCCTTAAATATAAATTAGTCAAGATCATCATATCTTGCAGGAGTTAATTCTAAGATATCCTTTGTCAGGAAGCAGTACAGTAAATACATTTTAATATGTATTAATATGTTAATATGGCATGTATTAATATCATTACTTTTATTATATATGCACACAAAGTAAACATGAAAGCTATTATTTCAGTTACTGGAAAGTGCTGATGATAAAGGGAAATGAAATTTCTCTTGGTTAAACAGAACCCAGATATATTTTTAACTGATTCGGGATTCAGGTAGTCCTTAACTTACAATATTGTGTCTATCCTAAATAAATACGTTGAAATGGTCTGGTCATACAGAGAGAGTTACTGAATTGCATATCATGCAGAATATAAATAGTGAATGGGTGAAGAGGAAAGAGAAGGATGAGAAAGTCATGACTGGATAAAGTTGCTGAGGTTCTCAAAAAGAGAGAGGTGAGAAGATTAAAGACCAAAGACCATGTATGAATGGTAGATACAATGGTGGGATTCAACTGGTGTAACAACCGGTTCACTGAGCCTGTGCTTCATGCACTCTGCACGGTGCGTTTGATAAAAGCTCTAAAACATATCTTCTACTGCAGCCCCCTGAGTAAAACAGCTGAGGCATGGCAATCCACTCTGCTGCGCCTATCAGTTGGACTTCAAACAAAGGAAATATAGGTCAGTATAGCGCAGGGGCAGGCGGGCAGGCCCACCAGATCATCAGAGTGAACCAGTTTGCTCTCAGCTGATCGTCGGAACTACCAGTTCTCCCGAACTGGTCCGAATAGGCTGAATCCCACCCCTGGGTATATAGATGTAGTGCAGGGGTGTCAAATTCATGTCATGTTGTTGTCATGTGACATATTGTGACTTTTTCTCCCATTGCTAAACTGGAGGAGGGCATGGCCAGTGTGTAATGCATCCGGCCCGTGGGCTGCGAGTTTGGCACCCCTGATGTAGTGGAACTGATATAGAAGGATATGGAAAGATATAGCTAATGATGTTGCTATACAAAAGTTTCATCTATGTTTCTTTTTTTATCTGATCTCATGTCCTCTACATATCATTCTTAAAGGGAATGGCATGTTCTTAAAGGGAATGGCATGCTGGGATTATAAACTAATATTTAAGATTTTGGGTTGCAAAGAAAAACATGATTTAGCATTTATTTTTTAAAAAAAGAAGATGAAACTTTATTTAGTGCTGTTATTTTTCTTCCAAACCCTCCTTGAAGCCATTCAGGAAATATTAATTAGCAAATAAAAATTAAGATCTTCTCACCATCTTCATTTGCCATTTTTCTTTTTATTTCCATTGATGAAGGACTTGTTTAGTCAAGCTCTTTGGCTCAAACAGGCTATGTTGAAGTTAGTGGGACTGTTTTAAGTGGTTTGAGAATGGCAGCCAGAACATTACACTGATATCCCAAGGACTATAGGCAGCACATTTTCTGAAATCTATCTTTTCCATTCTCATTTTCTATTTTCCTTGCCAAAACATTGAGTTTGTTTGCAGTAATGTATTTTCAGCATCAACTGCTGTCTCAGATTCATGCTTATATAAATGAATCGCTGGCATCTTCAAATGTGCAAATAAATGCTATACATATATAATTTGTTGTGACTGTACTGGGAATTTGTTTATATGTGTTGCAGGGCATTTTTCCAAGATATATTCACCACAGAAAATTTATTGCATTTCCCTTGTATTTACTCAAAGTAATACTTTATCTATTTTTGTAACTTTTCTTTGTTCAGAATCACTAGTGTATTTGCTATTTTTAATTAACTTTTTTTCTCCACCAAATTCAAACAAAATGTTGCCCTTGCTTTTTCCCCTTGTGTCTATTTGGAATTTTATTTGTCTGTACTCTACATCTGTGTTTTATCAGCCTCCATATTATATGGTTTTGAGATTTTGAAATCTGAATAACACTTTTATCCATGGATGTACAAATCATGTCATGCGCAGAACAACTAATTTTTGGATACTCCATGCTTGAAGTGAAACATGCAGTTTTTAGATGTTTGGTCCATACATAAAATGACCTGGAAAGGTTTTTTTCCCCCTCCTCAGGTATAGAATAAAACACAGTTGAAACACAGCTGTCCCAGACAGAAGGCGGTCAGGAATGTGATTGTTAACATCAGGACAAAGCCAAAGCTTTGAATTTCTTTAGTGACACTGTGTGCAGAACATTGGTGGCAACAAGAGCTGAAGACACCCATTGTCTAGGCTGTGGCTTCTCTCTTCCAGTTTTCCAAGTTTATTCTCAGAGTGCATTACCGCAGGCCAGTGAGAGATTGGGCAGTTGAGGGGAGGCTAGGGAATGAAGTAAAGGGAAACTTTGGAAAGATGGGAGACAGCCCATGTGGGCAAGTATGAGAGAGAAAGACATGCACAATAGGCTTTCCATATCACTCAATGACCCTTCCAGATTTTGTTTCAGCTAAAATCTGGAACAACCAAAGGGTTCTGGATTCATACTTATTTATTAAACAAATATATAAAAATTTATATAAATATAGTTATATTTATATTTAACTCACACAAACCATTACAGGCCTCCATTACAGACATTATAGACAACTTCTCATCTAAGAAGTGTCTTCAGTTATGACTGAATGGTGGAAAATGGAAGGATTTATATTCCTTACAGTCATCTGGTTGTTAGCACTCTCTCTGAGAGTCTCTCTGATGCCACTTGACTGACTGAGAATCTCTATAGATATATATTTCTGATTCTTTATATCTTGACCTAGAACTCAGAAATGTCAGCTTCTTCTTCTTCATGCTTTTTCAATTATTGCTTAACACATTGTAAGCCGCCCTGAGTCTCCGGAGAAGGGCGGCATATAAATCAAATTTTTTTTAAAAAATATTTTACATAGTGACATTTGAGAATCATTAATCCCTGTCGGATGGATGAAAATTTAAGAACATTTAAAGGAAAAGGCAATTTACCAGTACTTGCTTTAGTGTTTGGAAAACATTATTTATCTCTTTGATTCTCAATTCAGTCTTAGTCTGAATGGATTATACACTCTTTTTAGAAATACATTCTTTTCTATAACATTTGAGCCTTGCTATTTGCAGTATTAAGACTTGGGCAAAGATGATTATCAGAGCTTGCTAAAGGAGGTTTTGAACAGTGTTATAGTGCTAGTTCCAGAATTTAGTTTCTTCTGTTGCTCAAATGCTTTCAATCTGGAATCTATTTTCCATCTCAGTTAACATCTTTGCCTCTAATGAAAACAAAATTCACTCACTATAGGAAGCTGAAAGCAGGAACTGTTGATTGGAGAACAAATAAATTGAAAGCTGACTGGAAAAAAAGTAACATGCACATGCAATCTTGGTTCGGAATCTTAAACTCCAACCCATTGTAGACAAAATTAAAATTTAATCCACTTTTGTTTACTGTCTTCTCTTTGCTGCAATCTGGCATATTATGTGAAAATACCAGTTTATATGTCCTCCACCATGAATCTTCTACTTTGTCACAATTAGGAGTAAGAAACAAAATTCCTATAGGGAATTATCATCATAATCATTTCAGGCCTTTCTATTGCTAGACCCCTAAATTTTGTATAGAAACAATATACAATAGTAAGCAAACACATTTTAAAAATATCTTAACAGAAACAAAAATCATAATTGCTTCCATTCAAAAAACTTAAATGTAAATGAAAATCTTGGTTCCTTTCCTCCTGCTGTCTTTCTCCTTAGAAATGCATCCATATAAATGTTCTTCCTTTGTGTGATGATCTCTCCCCAAATCTCCCAAGTGACTAGTGAATATCTGTGTTATCAGAATTTCTGTTTGCATGGAGATAAAAATCATATTTATACAGAAGGCTATTTCTGTATTCTTAGAATACAGAAATAGGTACCAGTGTTATATAATTTTATATTTTGCAAAGTGAACCCAACCAACCTTGTTTTTAAGTTTTCAACATATTTATACTTCAGGGGTTATTTGGTTTTCCTTTCCTTTCAATCCCTTATTGCGCTAAAATGGTTGAGCAAGAGACTGTGAGTTCAAGTCCTGTCTTAGGCATGAAAGCCAGCTGGGTGACGTTGGGCCACTCACCCTCTTTCAGCCCAACTCACCTCACAGGATTATTGTGGGGAAAATAAGATGAAAGATGTGATGGATATGTTGCCACCTTGGGTTATTTATAAAAATAATGAAGGTGGCATACAAACAAACAAACAAATAAAACATCAGTCAAGTTGTCCTATTCATTGTTTTTAAATGAATCAACGTGATTTTTTTCAGTGAAAAAAAAAGGATTGAGAAATATATACAGGGCCTTGTTGGCTAAGGTTCCAGTGATATGCTAAGTAATATCTTATTTAATGCTATTCATTAAAAAGCCATGTTCCAAAATTCTCTATTGCAGACCATATCTGAGCTGCAGATCTGTGCTTATGCCATCTTTTTTTTTTTAATTTGTCAAGAACGTATTTGGTAATAAGTATAAGCATGGATTCGATATATAATATAGGTACAAATAGAAGAAACATTAGGACAGGGACGGTAGGCACGCTGGTGCTCTTATGCACGCCCCTTACAGACCTCTTAGGAATGGGGTGAGGTCAACAGTAGACAGTCTTAGGTTAAAATTTTGGGGGTTTGGGGATAAAACCACAGAGTCAGGTAGTGTATTCCAGGCACTGACCACTCTGTTGCTGAAATCATATTTTCTTCAATTGAGTTTGAAGCAGTTCACTTTAAGTTTGTATCTATTGTGTGCTTATGTATTGTTGTGGTCGAAGCCAAAGTAGTCATTGACAGGTAGGACATTGTAGCAGATAATTTTATGAGCTACACTTAGGTCATATCGAAGGTGGCATAGTTCTAAGTTTTCTAAGCCCAGAATTTCAAGTCTGGTGGCATAAGGAAACCCAGTCTTTACTGAGGTCCTGTGGTAGCAGTGCAAGGTAACTACATCATTGGACAATTGTCTGCTGCTGTACACATTCAACCTTCTGTTCCAGGAGGGACTGGCCAATTGTTTCCCTTCCTATGGACAGGGCTTCCTGGAGATAGCTAAATTGATGAGTGTGCACATGAAGAGAAAGTCAAATACATTTGTACAAGGTTAAAGCTTCAAAATGCACAGCAACCAGCTGATAAAAGCACCTTCCTTGCATTTTTCTGGTTTCTCCTCGATAAAGTCTAACGCAGTTTCTGTCTCACAACATTTTTTTTTAAAAATCAACACTCTGGTTATAAAACGTATCTGATGTACAAAATATTCCAAACTTGACAGAAACACATTCTTCTAAAATTACTCTCCCCCCCAGCAACCTACCTTTTCTCTTAGCTTTTTTTTTTAAGTTCATGATACGGCACTACAGATAGTTCTTGACTTACGACGATTGAAAACAGAGTTTCTGTTGTTAAGAAAGGCAGTCGTTAAGTGAATCATGCCCACTTTTGCTACCTTTTTTATTATGGTTGTTAAGTGAATCATTGCAGTCTTTAAGCAAATCTGGCTTTTCACATTGACTTTGAATGCCGGAAACTGTCTGGGAAGGTCATTGATGCTGACACTGCAACCATTGTAAATAAATGCTGGATGCCAAGCAACCAAATTGTGATCATGTGACTGTTGGGATACTATGTAAGTGTGAGGACTGGTTGTAAGTCACATTTTTCAGTACTGTTGAAACTTTGAATTAAATGAATGGCTGTAAGTCATGGCTGTAAGCCTGTAAATTAAACCAGTGCACACATTTTAAGAAGTAAGTCTTGTGCTAGTGGGAAAGACACATTTTTGGTATAAACTACAGCTTAATTCAGAAAGACTTGGGAAAATGAGGCAAGGAGACATTCCTGTCTCCATGAAGTGGCCAACAGAAGTGTAGAAGGTGGACTAGAAGAAAATAAATGCAGTGGGCAAACGGGACCAAACCATGTAAATTGTCATAAGCAGAAAAAACACAGCTTTGCAAACAGATCTGTAAAGGGCACCCAGAAGTTGAGATGAGGCAGCTTCACAGCACGGATAAGCCCTTAAGATAATTGGCACCAAGAAAGGGATTATCTGCAAGCTTTTCTTTGTTATTAATGAGGTTATATTATTTGCATTGTTGTTCGTTTCCTTATGTGAGAAAATTGTTGGCATTTGTCCAGATTATGACTACCCGCTGAAGGGAACAGATCTCACATTGCAGGGAGAAAAAATAATAGAGAGAACTAGGCACTCTTAAACTCACCATAAACAGGTTAAGAGAGGTTCAAGTTCATTATTATTATTATTATTATTATTATTATTATTATTATTATTATTATTATTATTGATGTTGTGAACACTTGTGAAATGAACTGTGAGTTTCTAAGTATAAAATCTGAGGGAGAATTATGTGACAAGAATCCCATCTTACTTAATTCAGAACTGCAACATGCAATTTTATGTACATTCCCTAGACATTATCAAGTATTGCTGCATGCCGTACATGTTTTTAAAACAAAATAACTATATGGACAAAACCTGAAACTGTATTCAAAACAGCTTCCATATGCCTTATCCTTGTCAATTTTCTCTAATAGGCCAACATCTTCCAGGGAAGGAATTGGGACTGACAGAAAGTAGTTTAACTTCTTCAATTTTTACTATGTTATAAACTGTTTTCCTCAATTATGAGTGTAAATGTCTTTTGGCAGCGGATGTTGAATTTTCATTTCTGGAAAGACATGGCAGTGGAAAATAATTGGACACAAACTCTACATAGCATTAGTTCTCAACATAATCATCATCTACAGAGCAATTGGGGAAATTATACAAACTTTTAAAACATTTTGGATGGCTTTGCTTAAATGTTAAAAACAGTTTTTTTTAAACATATCGACATTGGCATCTTTGGACGGAAGTTTAATTCCTTCCCCAATATTTTTTGAAATGACTATATTCTGCCAGCCAATTTCTGGGCTTCCATAACAGTGCTCCAGGAAGCCCACCTCCAGCTGTTAACACTAGAAAGGCTAACAGCCTGCAGAAACAAAAGGTTTTTGTGAGTTTATCTATAAGTGTGTTAGTTTCCACATAAATCTGAATAACCCATGGCTTGAGACATCTAAATACAAATAGCCCTTGAATTACAACTGTAATGAAGTTGCCCGTCAAGGTTGTAGTTTTGTGACAATCGTGAATCAGGTCACTGCATGACCAATCATATTTTACAACCTTTTTTGCAAATCAATAGTTAGCTAGGGTTCAAATTCACTAAAACCTGGAAGTAAATGGCTTTTGTCAAGACCATAAATAAAGCAGTCATGTGGCTGTGGGATGCCGCAGGGTAGTAAATGCAGGCCAATTACTGAGCAATTGACACGCAGTCATGTGACCATGGGAAGGGCAGCTGTTGGAACTTTGAGACTGGATCACAAATACCCTCAGAGAGGTCCAATGTAAATTCAAATGGTTGCTAAAAGACCAGTTGTGAGTTTTAGGTTTTTTGTGATACCAAGGATTACATGGTCAGTTTTAGAAGTTCTATATGAGAGAAGAGGCTTTTCTTTAAAACGCCTGTATTGTTCTAAATCAGCTTGGATTTGAAAAGCCCAAAATACTGTTAGGACATATTTGGTCATCTTATACATTTTATAATAAATACAAATAATTTCTTTGTTCTGGTTTGGTCTTACACATATTTTGGGGGATATTTTTCTCAGAAAAATACATTGATATAAAAAAACTGATTTGCTAAGCAGGGAATAGAACAAAGCTGAGCTATGAAAACTCCCCAAATCCCTCTACCCCACGGCTGCTTTTGATAAAATACATAAAGCCTCAAATATCTCCATTGTGCCATTTAATTTGGCCTTGAATTCCACATTGTTTTATCATATTTCTCCATTGTTCTTTATAAGAAACATATGCTGTAATAGCATATACAGTAAAAGTCCAGGATATATCCATTATAAATGTAGGATTGTGTGCAAATGTTGCTAGTTGCTACCTTGCATTAAACGAACATATACTTCAATTATTGAATAAGAGCAGAAAGTTGTTTTATCAGTACATTTCTTTTTCTATCTCCTTCTAAGCTTTCAAATTTCTTTTAAGATTCCCTTCCCTTCCCAGCTTACCTTATTGTTAAAAAATGAGAAAAGATGAATTCTGTAATATATTTCTCTATTTACCTGGCTTGCTTCCTTGCTAACTATGATTGCTTATAAATGAACCTCAACCAGTGATGTTTGGTGAGGTCCTTGCTTATAAAGAATTGAAATTTACATTATGTCCTAGTCTTCAAAAAAAATGTTTTATGAAACAGTATACTGTTGGTATAGGTCATCAGAGAAATTGTCTAGAATGTATAAAATTACTTCAAATTTATGATGGAACTGTGAACAACATGAAGGGACATTTTATCATGTTTGGTGAACATGTAAAAAAGTAAATCGATACCATCTTCAGTGAAGCGCTTTCAAAGTCAGAATAGTGTTTATCAATCTAAATGAAAATACGCGATTTCTCTTGATATAAAATCAAAAAGCAAATTTTTGAAAGAGACAGAATGAATGGAATATTTAAATAGATTGCTATCTTTATGATGTAAATATTAATCTTTTAAGTTTGTCATGGACTTTAAAATTAATATATTACCTCTGATATACAAACTTGACTATTCCTTGAAAGATATGTTAATATGATATTGTAAAATAATCAAAATACTGTAAAAAAATTTTTTTTAATTATTAAATACTTTTTACCTCTACCTGAATTCAATAGTATTATTTACAAACACATAACATGTGTTGCTATTTTTCTTAATTTGATTTCACAGAGTTGTACATATAATACATACCAATAAATCATAATAAGTCAAGACATTTCTGTCAATATAATTCCTTCCTCAAGGTTATTCTATATTCTTTTATACTCCAGGGTAATAGTACACTTACTACAAGACTTCATACCAAGCACTGCAATAAATATTGAGTGTCCAGAAATTCAACCTCACTTTCAATAACAGCAAAAGTTTTACAGACTCAACATCCTTTACTAAAACAGGAAAGAGGTCTTACATATGCAGAAGAATTGTGGACCGCAGAACATAGAAACCAAGCCCAAAATATACCTATGTCAATCCTACAGTTTAAATCCTAGGGCTTTCTAAACTGAGATGCCAAATAAAGCAGTTCAAAGCATTAAACTTACACATTAACTAGATATGAATAATCTGATTTTAGATAGAAATCAGATGTTTGGCGAATTTGTTATTAAACATTTTCTATATAACAGCAGGAGATAGTTAGCTAGATAATAGAGATAGATAGATAGATAGATAGATAGATAGATAGATAGATAGATAGATAGATAGATATAGACAGACAGACAGATGATAGATGATAGATGATAGATGATAGATGATAGATGATAGATGATAGATATAGATGGATGGATGATGGATAGATAGATAGATAGATAGATAGATAGATAGATAGATACCAACAGACAGACAGACAGACAGACAGACAGACAGACAGACAGACAGACAGATATAGATAGATAGATGAAAACTATACACACAGGAAGAAATGATAGAATTAGAAATTAAAACCTATTTAGAGGAGATAAATGTATGTAAGCTTATGGAGGAACAGAAAGATGCAATAAATCGACCAATCTCTGAAATAGAACTTGAATTGCAATAAAAAGGCAAAAAAGCAATAAAACACCACGACCAGATGGAATACCAGTTGAACTATATAGGATAATACAAAAACAGACAGGAGGATTAATGCTGGAAATATTTAATGAAACATTACAACAATCAAACATACCCAAAACATGGACAGAAGCATTAATCACACATACACAAGAAAGATTCAGACCAGCAATAGTGCAAAATTATAGGCCTATTTCGCTATTAAACTTTGATTATAAAATATATATGTCAATCATTGCTGCAAGATTAAAGACAATTCTAGAAAAGTTTATACATTCAGACCAAAATGGTTTTCTGCCTGGGTGACAAATTGAAAATAATATATGGATTATAACTGACATTCTAGAGTTCTATGAAGCCCACCCAGAGAAACAGGTTTCACTGGTTTTCCTTGATGCCCAAAAGGCCTTCGATAATTTAAATTGGAGATTTATGATACAACAAATTTAAAAAATGGAATTTGGATCAAAATTTGAAAAAATGATTGAAAAAATTTACTCAAAACAAACCGCAAGGGTAATTATTAATCAGGATATGACGGATAAATTTAAGATTACTAAAGGCATGAGACAAGGCTATCCACTTTCCCCACTTCTCTTTATTCTATCACTGGAGCCACTCTTAACAAAAATCAGGGAAGATCGGGAGATTAAAGGAATGAAGATAAAAAACGAAGAGTATAAATTGCAAGCTTTTGCAGATGATTTGGTTTTTGTAATCAAGGAACCTCTACAATCAGACCCCAAATTGATTAAAAAAATAGAGGAATTCGGTGTAGTGGCAGGTCTAAAAATTAACCAAAAATATCTAAATTGCCAACAAAAAAGCTTACAAAAAAAAAAAAACAAGAGACAGAACTAGAGAACACTACAGATATTCAGATAACAAGGAAAATAAAGTACTTAGGGATTTTGCTGTTGTTTGGCTTTGTGTTTGTGGCCGTGCCATCTCTTCATGTTGGGTGTCAGTCTGCTTCATGTATGGATTGGAGGGGTTTAAAGTGGCTAATGATGCAGCTGTGGTCTGGCTTCTGGTCCGTGGTCGTGCCTGATCATCAGTGTGGGTTTGGGTCTGCTTTCTGTGTGGATGTGTGGTGGTTACATCCTGTGTGGCTCTCGTGAGTGTGGGTCTGGTCTCATTCTTTGTGTTAGGGACTCGTTTGTCAATAAGGGCGGGTTTCCAAATGGCTGACAGGCGGGAGGTATCATCTCATTTATTCATGCTGTGTGGACGTTTTTCTATCTCGATGGCTTCTCTGATTATTCTGTTGTTAAAGTGTTCAGTTTTGGCGATAGTTCTGGTCTTTTTAAAGTCAATATCATGTCCTGTGGCTTTGAGGTGTTGGACCAGGGAAGAAGTTGGTTCCTCTTTTCTAACTGAGTTCTTGTGTTCTTCAATGCGTGCACTTATTCTTCTGTTGGTTTGTCCGATTTATGTGGTGGGGCAGGCGGTGCAAGAGATTTCATATACTCCTTGATTTTCTAACTCAATTTTGTCTTTGGGGTTTCTTAGGATGGTGGATATTTTTCGGTTTGTGAAGTTAAAAGGAAGAAACAGCTGCGATCACATACATTGCTCCTAGAAGCACGAAGCCGAGAACACCAGCCTGAAGATGATGAATGAGACTTCGTTGAAACGTTGCCAAGACACCTCCAATTTTACGCGGGAGAAAACCCGAATAACCAAAGACCTACATACAAACACCCGCGAAAACCTCAGAATATATGTATATCTATCTATCTATCTATCTATCTATCTATCTATCTATCTATCTATCTATCTATCTATCTATATCTATATCTATATATCTATATATCTATCTATATATATATATATATATATCTATATCTATATATATATATATATCTATATATCTATATATATATATATAATCTACATATATATATATCTACATATATATATCTATATATCTATATCTATCTATATCTATCTATCTATCTATCTATCTATCTATCTATCTATCTATCTATCTATGCATATTCTTTCTAGCCAGGTTTTACCTATGTAAGCTAAGATGTTATAAAGCCCTGGTTCTGTGAAATCTCATTCACAAGTTTCTGGGCTTTTTGTTTCTTGCTGAGAGACAGCAGACTCTGTGCTGCCCTTTGGGAGACTCAGATAGCTATTTCTGCCTTATAAGGCTTCGTCAGTGAGCCACACCCAGTTCTCAGGTATCATTTTATAAAATAGATCTATTTTAGTCTCCCTTAAGTCTTGCAACAGACAGCATAATGCTGCTTAAATATCTGATAAAGCCTAGAAAATAGTGATTTGGGATGCCACTTAACTATGGCTATATAAACATCTTGATTTACGTAGGAAAAACCCTGGCTAGAACAGTAATGCATATATAGACCTACGAAAAAAGAACAATATATATATATATAGAGAGAGAGGGAGGGAGGGAGGGAGGGAGGGAGAGAGAGGGGGGAGAGAGAGAGAAACATTAAAAATTATACCATAATTGGTACAGTGGTATTTATTTTCTTATTAGGCACTATGTTTTAACTGCATGCCTCTAGCCTAGTCCTACTGCCTAATGCCAGTATGTATATTTCCAGCAATATGTGTTATTTTGCAAACAGGTTCAGAGAACAAATCCTGCTATGGTTACGCACACCCTTTCTTCACTGACATTGATATTTATATATGTAAGCACCAGATTGTAACCCTGCTGACTTTTTAATGGAAAAGAAAATATTTCACTCCAGTGTTATTTACTCACTTTTAATGACACTTGACAGCGGAGAGTCCTGAGGGCATATTGCTCTACTTTTTTCTTTTCCTACTAGGTGGCAGTTTCTCTCAGTTTTCTTCCGCTGGCTTTATGTGTGTCAACCTCTCTTTCTGTGTCTGTATGTGGGCCTCTCTTTCTGCGTCTGTTGGTAGAAGAGAAAAGATAAAATGGGCTCTCTCTGCCATGTTCTCTTTTCCTTCCTTTCCAATAAAGTTGGTGGGGGTAGCCATTTTTCATGCCTTATAGATATCTCTAGTGAGACAGGAGTGGAACATTTTGGAAAAAAGTCAAAGCTACTTTTACATTACAGGGTCAAAGGTTTATAGTGGAAAATAGCAAATACGATAAATCTTCAACAGAATACTCTGTGCTGGATGGAACAGCATGTTGCAAAGAAGATTATTAAGAGGCAAATATTTTACATACTTCTTTATACGCTAAGATTATGTACTCCTACTTCCATTTTATATGAGTGAGAAAAATAGCCCCCTTGAAACTTCCAGATGCAAATGACCGTCAAATTGCAATCTTCATATCTCTCATTCTTTCTGATGTTGCTGAAATTTTGCTACCAGTGTACTATGGTCAAATCACATGATGCTCATATTATTATGGTGGCTGTGCCACATGGGAATTGAAATCTAATATATACACATACCACAATGCTGAGAATTTTTTTTTCATTCATCAGAGGTTAATTTATGAAGGAATTGAGTTAAACCTGGAGACACATATTATACAGATTTCCCCCCTATATTCTGGAGACTTCATAAACTAACTAGGGACGTAGGCTTTCCCTTCACCAAAACTGGAGACAGTTAGTTAAGATAAAGATGCATTTAGTTGTGGTGATGCTCTTGCGGGTGGCAGGCGGGTTCACCCATCAAACACCAAATGTGTTCATCAGCATGTTATATTAAGCCATTACATATGGTTATGGTTCTGGCTTAGTGTCTTGTGTATATCCATCTTTATATCATGGTTATGTGACTATATTTTATAATCATAGGTAATTCCAGTTTATATCACAAACAGTGATTAATCAGTTAAATGTAAACATATAGTACTCAGTATAACATCTAAAATTCAATTTACTATTTATTGGAATTAGACACTCTTTAAGTTTCATAAAAGTCGTGTGCATCAAAAACATATATTTTTTTAAAAAGTAATTTCACTCCATGACCACTTCAGTGAAAGCTAGACCCATGAACTTGGTGCAAGCTTTGTTGATATTCTCATGCTGCCTCCCATCAGCAAACATGGATGCAATGTTGCTATTTAGATTTTAATCCTTTCTTATATACAAACAGAAGGAGAAAAAAAATGTGCCTACTGTGAACAGTTGGTTTCACACAGGTCTGAATATTATTTCAGCTGGAGAGAGGATGTTAGGGATATACACTGAACACCCATCACTTTTTTTTTTTGTCAAGGACATTTTCAGTTAAATGCGCTGTGTTGCGAAAAGGGCGAAGCGGACAGCTTGATATGTAATTTATGCATTACTCCTCTATGACCTGCAAATTCCAGTAGCGAAAGTCAAGGAGCACTGTGGAAAATTGAGACTAAAATTAAACATCAAGAAGATAAAAATCATGGAAACAGGTACAGCAACCCAGCTATAGAACTGACAAGGAAAACACTGAAATGGTGGGTAGCTTCTGTCTTTAGAATTGGATTCAGAATAGAGCTGGAAAGGACCTTGGAGATCTTATAGTCCAGCCCACTGCTCAAGCAGGAGATCCTATAACAGTGATGGCTTACCTTTTTGCCATCGCGTGCCAAAAGCGAAGGGAGCATGGGAGGGTCACGTGCATGTGTGCCCATACCCATATTTCAATGCCACCCATGCCTCACCCACCCCCCGCTTATGCGTGCGCAACCCCCCCATGCTCTCCCTGCTTTTGGCATGCAATGGCAAAAAAGTTACTGGTGGGCCCAGAAGGCCTGTTTTTCGCTCTCCCCAGGCTCCAGAGGTTTTCTTGGAGCCTGGGGAGGGCGAAAACAGCCTTCCCACCCTCCCGGAGGCCCTCGGGAGGCCGGAAACAGCCCGTTTCCCAACTTCCAGTGGGCCCTGAAGGCCCGAAAATCAACTGGCTGGCGTGCCCATGCATGCTGGACCTGAGCTAGAGCAATATTCGTGTGCCCACAGATATGGCTCCGCGTGCCACCTGTGGCACTCGTGCCATAGGTTCGCCATCACGGTCATATAACATTTCAGACAAGTGACTGTCCAGTTTCTTCTTAAAAATCTCCAGTGATGAAGCACCCACAATGTCTGAAGGCAAGCTATTGCACGGGTTAATTGTCTCATTGTTAGGAAGTTTCTCCTCAATTCCAGATTGCGTCTCTCCTTGATTAGTTTCCATGCATTGTTTCTTGTTCAGTCCTCTGGCTCTTTGGAAAATAAATTGACCCTCTCCTCTTTGTGGCAGCCTTTAAATACTGCTACCCTAAATACTATCATGTTTCCCCAGTCCTTCTTTTTTGTAGATTAGCCAAACCCAAATCCTGCAACCATTCTTTATACGTTTTAGTCTCCAGGCCTTCAATCATCTTAGTTGCTCTTCTTTGCATGTTTTCCAAAGTCTCAACATCTTTTCTGTAATGTGGTGACCAAAATTGAATGAAGAATTCCAGGTGTGGTCTTGCTAAGACTTTATAAAGTGGTACTAATACTTCACGTGATTTTTATTCCATGCCTCTGTTTATACAACCAAATATTGTATTAACTTTTCTGGCTGCTGCCACACTACTGACTCATGCTTAAGAGATTGTCCACTAAAACTGCAAGGTCCCTCTCACAGTTACTGTTTTTGAGCCAAGTTTTGCCTAATCTGTACTTGTACCTTTACATTTTTCCTGTCCATGTTTTCTCCACATTAAATTTTATTTTGTTGGATAGGGCCCATTGTTCAAGTCTGTCAAGATTTTTTTGGATCCTGAGCTTGTCTTCTGGGGTGTTGGCTATTGCTGCCAGCTTAATGTCATCTGCAAATTTGATGGGTTCCCCTTATATTACCTCATCTAAGTCATTTATGAAGATAAATCACATGAACCAGCAATCTCACATTCAGTAGGGCCTCAGTTAAGCAAGGAAAAAGGTAATTGGAGGCTCCAAAGATTAGAAATATAGGGATAATAGTTTTCTCTGTGATATCCTATGGTTGTGAAAATTGAAATCGGAAGAAACAAGATAAAAAGAGTACAATTGAGCCCCAAATTTCTGTTGCTAAATGAGACATTTGTTAAGTGAGTTTTGCCCCATTTTATGACCTTTCTTGCCACAGTTGTTAAGTGAATCACTTCAGTTGTTAAATAACATAGCTGTTAAGTGAATCTAGCTTCCCCATTGACTTTGCTTGTCAGAAGGTCACAAAAGATGATCACATGACCCCACGACACTGCAACGATCATAAATATGAGTCAGTTGCCAAGCATCCAAATGTTGATCATGTGACCATGGAGATGCTGCAGTGGTCATACGATAAGTGTGAAAAACATTAATAAATCACCTTTTTTCAGTGCCTTTGTAACTTTGAAAGGTCATTAAATGAACTGTTGTAAATCGAGGACTACCTGTATTGATACTGGGAGGGCGACCAAAGGGGATGGGGGGGGGTAATCCACCTAGGTCAGGGCCCAGCCTGGCACAGGGTAACGGGCTGGAGGGCGCAGGACGAGGGATTGGGGATGTCATCAGCACGGTGAATGGGAGGGGCAGATATGGCGGGAGCAGAGGACCTTATCCTGTGCCGGGGGTGCGCACTCGCTACTTGAGAGCGATTGCACGCCCCGGTCCTCAAGGCTCCCCTCGGATACTAGGTGGCTCAGATACTCAGGACCTGGGCCTCCGGCTGATGCTGTGCAACGCCAGGTCCGTGGTAAATAAGGGCCCCCTCATTTACGATCTTATTCAAGAGGAGGGAGCAGACCTGGCGGGTATTACGGAGACCTGGTTGGGCCCGGAGGGAGGGGTCCCTCTGGTTGAGATGTGTCCACCAGGCTTCAGAGCATTCCATCAGCCGAGGGCCCAGGGGAGGGGCGGGGGGGGTGGCGGTTATTATTAACGAAGGTCTGGGTCCGAGGGAGACCACTGTGCCACAGATTGCCGGGTGTGAGTCCCTCTTTGTGAGATGGGGTCATGGGGTTCAGATGGGCTTGTTGCTTACGTACCTGGCTCCCTGCCGCGTGGCAACGGCCCTGCCCGAGCTACTCGACGTGATAGCCACGGTGGCAGTTGATACACCCAGGCTTATGGTCATGGGTGATTTCAATCTGCCGTCCGTTGGTGAAACGTCAGAGATGGCTCGGGAGTTCATGGCTTCCATGACGGCCATGGACCTGACCCAGTTAGTTCATGGCCCCACTCACAGGGGGGGACACACACTGGACCTGATTTTTGTCTCTGGCCAGTGGTTGAGTGGTCTTATTATAGGGGATATAGACATGAAACCCTTGTCATGGTCAGATCACTCACTCCTTCGTCTGGACCTTCGAACCGCTACACCCCGCCGCAGGGAGGCGGACCCAATTAGATGGATCCGCCCCAGGCGCCTGATGGATCCTGATAGGTTCCAGACGGAGCTTGGGCCAATTCCTGAAGATCTGGCACACGACTCGGCCGAGGACCTGGTAGCTGCCTGGGATCGGGCGGCTGGTGGGGCCTTGGATCGAGTCGTGCCTTTGCGGCCTCTGACCCGGTGTCGATCCCTCGCGGCTCCTTGGTTCACCGAGGAGCTGAGGGAGATGAAACGCCGGAAAAGACGCCTAGAGAGTGGTTGGAGGGCCAGTCTCGCTGAATCTGACCGAACACTGGTAAGGTCGCATATTAAGACCTACCTAGTGGCGATAAAGACGGCAAAGTTTAACTACTTTTCCGCCTCTATTGCGTCATCAGGGAATCGTCCGGCCGCCCTGTTCAGGGTAACCCGCTCCCTGCTCCATCCGGGAGCGCGGGAGGATCCCTTGGAAGGCAGGGCGGAGGATTTCGGACAATACCTGTATGACAAAATCGCTCAGATCCGGGGGGATTTGGACTCTGACTGGGTAGATCAGGGCAGGGTGACGAGGAATAGTCTTGAGAATGTTACCTGGGAGGAGTTTGATGCTGTGACTCCGGATGATGTGGACAGGATTTTGGGGAGACTTAGTGCGGCCACATGTTCACTGGACCCGTGTCCCTCCTGGTTGGTACTGGCCTCCCGGGAGGTTACACGAGGCTGGCTCCAGGGTGTTATCAACGCTTCGTTGAGTGAGGGTCACTTCCCCGCCGCCTTGAAAGAAGCGGTGGTGAGGCCTCTCCTCAAGAAGCCGTCCCTGGATCCGGCAATATTGGCCAACTATCGTCCTGTCTCCAACCTTCGCTTCCTGGCGAAGGTTGTTGAGAGTGTGGTCGCACGACAGTTTCCACAATTCTTGGAGGAAACATCCTATCTAGATCCGTTCCAGTCGGGCTTCAGGCCTGGACACAGCACGGAAACGGCATTGGTCGCGTTGGTTGATGATCTCTGGAGGGCTCGGGACAGGGGTTGTTCCTCTGTTCTGGTCCTGTTAGACCTCTCAGCGGCTTTTGATACCATCGACCATGGTATCATGCTGCACCGGCTGGAAGAGTTGGGGATGGGGGGCACCGTATTACGGTGGTTCTCCTCCTTTCTCTCCGACCGGTCGCAGTTCGTGTTGGCAGGTGGGCAGAGGTCGACCTCAAGGCCTCTTATATGTGGAGTGCCTCAGGGGTCGGTCCTCTCGCCCCTCCTGTTCAACATTTATGTGAAGCCGCTGGGCGAGATCAGCCGTGGCTTTGGGGTGAGATACCACCAGTACGCTGATGACACCCAGCTGTACATCTCCACCCCAGGCCACCCCAACGATGCCCTTGAAGTGATGTCCCAGTGCCTGGAGGCTGTGCGGATCTGGATGGGGAGGAACAGGCTCAGGCTCAACCCTTCCAAGACTGAGTGGCTGTGGCTCCCGGCATCCCGATATAGTCAGTTGACTCCATCACTGACTATTGGGGGCGAGTCGTTGGCCCCCACAGAGAGGGCTCGCAATCTGGGAGTCCTCCTGGATAGGCAGCTGTCCTTGGAGGAACATCTGACGGCTGTAACCAGGGGGACCTTTTGTCAGGTTCGCCTGATCCGCCAGTTGCGGCCCTTTCTTGATCGGGATTCCCTGTGCACAGTCACTCATGCCCTCGTCACCTCTCGCCTTGACTACTGCAACGCTCTCTACATGGGGCTCCCCTTGAGGAGCACCCGGAGGCTCCAACTGGTCCAGAATGCAGCAGCGCGGGTAGTGACGGGAGCAGCCTGGCGCTCCCA
Source organism: Pituophis catenifer annectens (assembly GCF_029215685.1). NCBI lineage: Eukaryota > Metazoa > Chordata > Lepidosauria > Squamata > Colubridae > Pituophis > Pituophis catenifer. The sequence continues at coordinate 77,428,114 of NW_027256882.1, read as the reverse complement.
TGTAACACCGCTCCTGCGCGAGCTGCACTGGCTCCCGGTGGTCTTCCGGGTGCGCTTCAAGGTGTTGGTTATCACCTTTAAAGCGCTCCATGGCATAGGGCCTAGCTATCTTCGAGACCGCCTGCTGCCACCGACAATCTCCCATCGACCCGTACGCTCCCACAGAGAGGGCCTCCTCGGGGTGCCATCAGCCAAACAGTGCAGGCTGGTGACCCCCAGGGGGAGGGCCTTCTCTGTGGGGGCACCTACCCTCTGGAATCAATTGCCTCCAGAGATAAGGAGAATCCAAGACCTCGGTGCCTTCCGCCGTGCCCTTAAAACCTTCCTTTTTCAGCAAGCCGGGCTGGCCTAATTTTTTAAGTGTTTTTAAGTGTTTTGTTTATTGTTTTTAATTAATGGGGCCAAATTTATATATGTATATTTTAACTGTATTTTAATATTTGTACTTGATGTTTTTACTTGGCTGTTCACCGCCCTGAGTCCTCAGGGAGAAGGGCGGTATACAAATTCAAAATAAAATAAAAATAAAAATAAAATAAATACTTTTGAATTTGGTGTTGGATAGAATACTTAAGAATATCATAGATAGCAGGGGTGGGTTCTACTTACCTTTACTACCGGTTTCCAACGGGGCCGCATGCACAGAACTGTTTTGATATCGTCAGGGTTGATGGGTGGAGCCTCCCGCCAGTTTTACTACCGGTTCTATAGAACCGGTGCGAACTGTGGGCAACCCACCACTGATAGATAGCTAAGAAAACAAACATATGAATTCTGGAACAATTTTCACTGAAGCCACAAAACAATTGTGGAAGAGTTCTCACTAGAAGCACAAATGTGCAGACTCAATCTATTTTATTTTGGACATATTCTGTAAAGGCCAGGCTCCCTTGAGAAATCCATTATGCTGCAAAAAAGCAGAAGGAAACAGCAGAGGAGAATGGACATTGGCAAAGAGATGGACTCAATTGCAGCAGCAATGGAAGCCTGGTTGAACTGAAGGATCTGGGTTGGCAACAGATCATGCTGGAAAAAGTGTGGTAGATTTGATGGCACTTAATCAATTATTCTTCTAGAAGGTGTTCATAGAAGGATATGTACAGAGTGATAAGTGATTTAGCAATTTGTTTTTAAAATTCTCCAGGCAAAATGAATAATTTCTTTTCTCAACAACAAAAAAAAAAACACTTCAGAATATTAACAATACGCTTGAAGCACAAACTAATATATGATTACTCATTTTTTGCATCCTCAAAGACTTATTTTCAAAGCAAGAGAATTCATCTCTTTAGAAAAAAAATGAGATAATGTTATTTTTATAGAGTGCAGCAACAACACTCCTGAGCAATCTATTTTTCATTCTGCTAGTTCGAAAATAATTTTTTTGACATTTTTTCATAATATCAGTAGTAGATACGTAGGATATGCCATTTTTAATGGATCATATCCCTAAAGTCCTTATGGTTGGCTTGTTGTTATTATGCCAGATGTGAGTTTAGTATCTCACATTACAAAAAAAGAAATATTCTAATTATGTAATTCTTCCTCCTTCCTGTTCAACATCAGGACAAATTATAAATATGAATGCAACCCTATTAAATGTGATTATTTATGAATGCAGTTGCAATCATCACTGTATACTTAAAAGAGGTTGCAGGAATTCATTTCAGTACCAAAGGGAGTCATATTGTCTTGAGATTTTGTAGGTTTTGCTTCTGACATCACTAGTATTATTATCTGGTTGCCATACAAATCTAAATATGAATGAATTGTTCTTGCATTGCCAGATAAAGTTGCTTTCCTAAAGAATCTCTTGCTTTCACGAAGTGCAACTATGAGATAGGAGGATCACAGCTGCAGCAGAATGGAAGCGTGTGAGGAAATGACTCATCTCCCATGATCTCACTTGGATTTGCAACCTGCACAAAGAATGCCATAAAATTTATAGCAGTGTAAAATTTGGAGGATGTTTGGCCAAAGAACAACATGTTGTATTTCTGCTGTAGAGTTTTGGTGTGTTTAATTTTTTTCTTCAGGTTGTACATTTAATTGAAAGATGTTCCTATGATCAGCAATCAAGTACAAGATACTAATTATCCCCAGGTATCAGGGGATGAAAATGGATTGCAATTGAAATCAAGATGTATTTTCTATTTCATTTAGGAAATAAATAACTGCATAAGGCAGAAAAGAACAGCGACCATTTCAAGTGCATTCATGGCCAAAATTGCAACATGAAAAGTATTACCAAAAAAAGCTGTTATGAAATAAATGAAGAAATCATATTTCAAAGAATTAAGCCTTGGAATGTAAGATACCAAGGATATCTAATTTGCCAAAAATAATTATAAATAATGTGCACTTTTCTCCCTCACCCCCAAAGCATGCTTTTAAAAATAAAACGCTAGTTTTTATTGTGATAAATTCTAACACATTTTGTATGGGGAACGATTTTGGATTGGATTGATATTTCTGCTCAAGTTTTATTTTTTTATTATTTTATTAATCATATTTCTATGCCGCCCACTCTCCGAGGATTCTGGGCGGCTTACACCAAAGACAGTATACTAAATAGCATATTGCCCCCAACAATCTGGGTCCTCATTTTATCCACCTTGGAAGGATGGAAGGCCGAGTCAACCTTGAGCCGGTGAGATTTGATCCGCTGATCTGCTGAACTAGCAGTCAGCTGAAGTAGCTGCAGTACTGCACTCTAACCACTGCGCCACCTCGGCTCTTTTTAGTTGTCTTCTGATCATTGGTTTTGAAGCCTCTTTCAGCCACTGCTATATTTGCCTATACAGATCAGTATTCTAATTCAGAGGTAGCCAGCATTTTGTAAATATTTTGCGGAAACAACTTGCAATGGATGAGATATGATGTAGAATTAGTAGTATTGTATCAAATAACTTCAGAAGGGTGAAATTTCATTGCTAATTAAAATGGTGGTATGTCCATTTAAGGCTTACCCTACAGTTTCCAGATGCTTCATGTTTCAATATGGCTGAAAATATGCTGTTAAAAATCAGCAGCCCCATAGGAGTCCTCCGAAACCACAATTTACCCATCTTGGTTAAACTCTGCCTGTAAAACAGCTTCATTTCTTCATATGTATTTTGAAAAACAACAAGACATCCAAATTTATTTATATTCAGAAGCATGTATTAATTCCTTTGTAACATCCATCTTATGAGATGTAATTTATGAGAGGGTAGTTTTGTTCAAGATATTATTCCATTTTCTTTCACTGTTAATTTTTTTCTAGATCCTACTTAATTGAAATCCTGAATTGCAGGGATCAAAACAACCTAGAAAGCCTTATTTGCTTATATGTAGAACAATGATGAATTTTTTGGGCCTTGTAGGCCACACTAAGCATTGAGTTGTCAGTTACCCTTGTATGCCCATGTTTGCGTATGGGCATACACAGACACACTGATAGATGCACCCATGCATGTCTGTGCATACACATGTACACTTTTCAAGGCTTTGAGCAAGGTTGTGAGATTTATAGAAGAATGTTATTAGATCTTTTCTGTATTCTTCCATCAACATAGTGCAAGAGATTTTTACTAATTGCACTACAGCTAGGAACTGCACTCCCAGAAAGAGGCTGGCTTGATTCCATTCCCATTGATTTCCACAAAAAGCATTTTTCTTTTACTCAGCATTAAGATGCAGCTTTTGGAGAAAGGCAAACATGTAACTCAGGAAACTATTTGAAATTTACTCCTGGTTTCCTGGCTGAAAACATAACATACAAAGCTTTGGTTATCTAAGTTATGGTCCAGTAAATTAGAACTGAAATTAGAGGAATTGAAGACTTGTGTACTGTATAACATTACGTACATGAGACCCAATGATTGTGGGATGAAATTTCTTGGGGTATTAACTAGAAGTGAACTAGAGTGAATCAATTCATCTGTTTGTTGCTCAAGGATGCTTTCTGGAGCAGGTAGAATCTTCTTAGAAACAACAACAAATAATGTAATTTGTAATGCTCTTACTTACACAGGCAATGATTATGATGTATTGGGTGTCGATGTAGTCAGGACACTCCTTGCCAAGGAAGACAGATTACTGGGATTCCATACTTTTGTTTACTGCACTGTAGCAACAAAACAGTATTGGCCAAATAGCTATTTTAGAGAATGTGTGGCTATAATGAACCTAATCCATCAGAGTTCAGTTGAAACCACATGTGTAAGGTATAAGTTCTACAGTCTTGCATAAACCTATTTTGTAACTCATTCAAAATATCTAGTGCAGAAAATTGGTCTAACAAATATCTAATGAATGGATAGCACTTAGATGACAGCCTCATCTCCAAAACACCAAACAGGCTCAGAGACAAGAAGACCAGGAAAACCTGGATCTGTAGATTACACTGGGAAGTTTGGGTGTGTGTGTGTGGAGGAGAAGATGGTGAACTTTTAAGATGGTAGAGGGCAGGACCCCATTCTGCACCAGGAGTGATGCGGAAATGACAGAATTTCCTTTTATGTTCATAATGTTGTAGGGAAGATAGTTATTAAGTGGCTTTGGTACAATAAATAGTAATTTCAGCATTGATCTCTGAAAATTTCAACTTCAGCATCACATGCTTGTCATTAAAATTGAACTTTGTTCAGTAGGAAATGGAAAGAACAAGGTGTGTACCACAAGATGAATTTGGGCAAAATTCAGCAGTTAAAGTGCCAAAATAAGATAAAATGATGAGATAAGCATCCATTTGATTATTCAGATGAAGATTATGGTGCTGGAAATAAAAAAGGTACTGGAAATAAAAAAAATAGAATATAGTGTACACTATCAATTACTCATGAAAAAGGGATTCAAGTTACCTTTTAAATCAATTTCTTTGTTCCATTAGGTGAGTTCTCCATATTTTTAATTACAGTCTGATTGATTTTATTCTCTGTCTTTCGCTTGGCTTGGAACTTGCATATGTATTGTTTATGATCTATTCCACAGCCAGCCCTGCCATGCCTTTACTGTTATCATTGAACTCTTCTATCTCTTTGTTCCAATAATATAGTCAATTTGATTTCTTGGTACTCTATCTGGTAATGTTCATATATATATAGGGATCATTTGGTTGTTTGAAGATTCTACTAGCATTGAAGAAATCACTGGATTGACAGGAACTAAAAAATTCTCCTGGTTCTTACTATTTCTAAATTTGGCATCCCATTCTCCAACCAAATTTCAGATTGAACTTGATCATGAAACTAGTCAACTTTCTTTTCTTTTGCATTAGTGAACAGAACACAACCTTGGATAGTTGTCACATTGGCTTATTAAAGGATTGTTATTAAAGGATTGTTTGCAAACTCTAATTTATATTATTTGATATTTGGACTGCATTGTTTCAGAGTATTATCTTTGCTTCCTGCTTTTGAAGCAATACAAATACTTCTTTGTTTTTTGTGTCTCAAGTAGTAAACATTGTGGTTTCCTGACTGAAAATATCCAAAGATAGTCACATCAGTTCACTGATCCCTATGATTTCAATCTCTGGTTGATTCATTCTATCTTTCATTGTGTGGAGCTTTTTTTCTCCATGCTCCTTACATTCCATGTCTCCACTGAAAAACAATGTTAGGTGTTGTTTTTCTGCATGACATATCAGCAACTAGATAGGTTTTAATCTAGTGATGACAAGAAGACCACCAGCACTCCCCAAAATTCTCAAATCTTTCTCAATAGTTTATTTATTTTATTTATTTTATTTATTTATTTATTTATTAAATTTTTATACCGCCCCCTCTCCCGAAGGACTCGGGGCGGTGAGTAAATAGTATGTTGAGTGTCATCTGACCTGAGAGGCCAATCATCTATCATTATATCTCCATTCTCCAATGACTTTATAGTGTCTCTCCAGGACTCCAGGAGTGACAGTGTCGGTCCAGGAATGATTTCTCATTGGTTTCTCCAGCATAATATGGAATTATGTCTTTGTTACTGTCACTAAAGTGATCTACTCAGAGCAAGTTCCTGCATCAATGTTACCAAATATAGATATATGCTTACTTTAACTGGGCTGATGTTCACACCTTGAACAATTCTGCTGAGAGTATATACTCTTGGTGTACAGGCCTAGCACCACCATGAGACAGCATAACAGGACTCAAGGACCAGTTATTCCTCCTCTCTTCATTTCTGCTATGGATATAAGCATATTTACAATACGTATTTATAGTGATAGTTATTGCCTGTTACAGAATCAGTCATTGGACACTCTAAATATTCCTGAACAGTGCTCAGAAATGCATAAAGGAGACCAAAAACAAGCATTTTGCATATGTTGTAGTGTTGTGATGAAATGTCTAGAAGGCTCCTTCCATAAGAAGCAGAACATTTTATGCATTGACACCTGGCCTTTTATCTAATTTTATCTTCTTATATAGCTAATACAACTCATGGAATCTGAAAGGACTAAAGGGCGGCTGGGCAGATAATATCCCATGCTTTACACTATCATAGACAAATGATGCAAATTGCATATGCAACTTCTGTCATAATGTGGCTAACACAAATTATATTGTGTCATTTAACCTTGACATCATGACATCTGTGCTATCCTGATGGTTCCCCAATTGCCCTATTGACACAAGGAATAATTTTGCCTTTGCCAGCTATTTTCTCAAAATATGCAATCACAAAACACTGAAGGCTTTAAATGTTCATGTTGATATAATCTGTAAAATTGCTTCAAGAACTGTGTATTGTTTAAAGTTTCATGTTAGGGAATATTTGCTTGTGCAATTAGCCTTTCCCTTCTTCTTGCATATACCACATTCCCCCCAATACACTATGAAGAATTCAGAGCAAATTTGATGGTATACACGATGCTTTAAAGACAAAGCGGAATCTGCTCCCCCAATGATATTTCTAACTATGGCAGAGGAATATAAATGGATATAATAGTGTTGACTCAAGAGGTATTAATAAAATAGAAATGTTTTAAGTAATGTGAAGATTTTTTTTTTTAAAAAAAGATTGGAATTCTGAATCATTTAAATATGAAATATTAGGTAATATTTAACTTTAAGCCTCTTTGTTTCCCATTGGGTAAATCACGGGATACTAAATGGTGGTTGGCAGTTCATAATGCATTCCAACATACAATGCACATTTAGTTGGGAATAAATTCCTTTGGGACTGGCTTTCAGTTCCAAAACAATACTGAATGATGAGGCAAAGGCCCTTATTTAATAAACCTTAAACTTACATTGCTGCTGTAGATGGAATAAAAATACAAAAAGCCAGGACAAGATATTTTCTATATACTTTTGTTTTCTTTGACTGTTGTTGCACCTGTAACAAGCCAAAGATAAGTAATGAATTATTTGGATGGGCATGTTGGCACTTGATAAATCAGCAGTTCTATAAGATGAGTCCATAAAAAATACACAATATTGACATAATAAGTGTGAATCCCTTGTCACAGTAATTTTCCTATTTCTCATGAATTCATTATTCATTCATTGTTTTCATTTACATAGTAGAATAACCCCCCAAAAATGTCATGCAACTGTCTATCTGGTTGATGGATAATTCAGTCTTTATTATGGTCATATAATCCATATACATTTATATAAAGAACACAAATAACAGAATATCAATAAAAATGACAACAAAATACATTAGATTTAGTTTAGTTGATAAAATCTGTCAGTTAAGTTCTGAAGCGCTCTGGAATTAAAATGTTAATTGTCTGCTCAATAAAGTATGAGACCTTATTTGACAGATGATGCATAACCTTTCCTTTTATCCTAGTAAACTAATCTGAGGTAGATAAATAATAGATATGCAAATCCCAATATAAATCACTTTATACCTTTCAAGGATTCTGCCTTGGAATAGGTAGAATATTAAAGCAAAATATTTTGTGGGTGTGGGTGTGGGTGACTTTGTGCGTGCATGCATTTTCTTTCTTTTTTCTTCCTAGCATTTTTTCCTGCAATTCAGGGTCTGCTTTTTTCAGATTAATCAAATGTTGATCCATTTATTGCAATAGAAATTAACCAATTGGTTTGTTCCTTGAGCTTGCCTTTGTGGGCTAAGAGAGAATGATGGGCTCAGGGTCACTCAAGCAGGTCTCATGCCTAAGGCAAGGTTAGAACTCACAGTCTCCTGGTTTATAGCCCAGTGCTGTAACCACAGACCAAACCGAGAAACCAAGGATGCTGATTTTTAAAACATACTCTTTCTATGGAAGGACATTTTATAAGATTGCAGAGCTTTATGAAGAGGTGCAATGGCTCAGTGGCTTGATGATGCTGGAGAAGGCCTGTACTCCAGTGATTTGAATCCTAGCACCGCATGACAGAGAGCTCCAGTCACTTCCTCAGTTTGTCAACCTAGAAGTTCGAAACCATGCTATATGCATTAGATAAATAGGTACCATTTTTTGGGGGGGGAATGGCACTTCATGCAGGAGTACAAATTCAACCAATGCTGGACCTGCCTGAAAGTGATGTCCAAATGTGGGGTAACATGGTAATGGGAAAAGCCCCAGATGCTGCTGCAGAATGCCATCAAGTCTTATGAGTGTGGATCTAGTCTGACCCCTGTGGTGCTCTCTGGATAGCACACAAGTGTGAACAGAACAGACTGGCAATCTCTGAGAAGAGAGGACTCATTGGAAAAGACCCTGGTGTTGGGAAAGAGTAAAAAGAAAAAGATAAGGGAACAGCAAAGGATGAGATGGTTAGATAGTTGGTATGGATTTGGGCAGACCAAGAGAGACAGTGAAAGACAGGGCGCCTGATGTGCTATGGTCCATGGCAGAGGTGGTATTCAGCTGGTTCGCACTAGTTCGCGCAAACTGTTGGCAGAAATTTGGCCAAGGTTGCCAAACTGGTAGTAATGGCCGGCTGGCCATGCCCCCAAACCGGTTCCCTGGTCGCCGCTCACTTGCCCCACCCACTATGTTCATCGTGCATGCACATCCCATTGCCTTGCAAGTCCGATGGGATACGCATGCGCGAAGAACATGGCAGTGATGGCAGCAGCTTTTTTCATGACCTCCAGTACTTTTCAGCAGCCTGCGGCTGGGAGGCTTTTTTGCCAGTCGCTTTCCAGCAGCGGCGCCTGGCTGGGGGCTGCCAAAAACTCCAGTTGGCTTGCTTTCCGGATTCTGGACAGCTGCTGTGGAACGTAAGTAGCCCGAACAAAGAGGCAGTGGTGGGGGAGGAAGCAGAGCTAGGGCCAGGGCTGCTAAATGAGGGGAAATGGGGGCGATTGGCGAAGGGAGGATGGGGATAGATAGGTGGAAATTCCCAAAATTTTCCTACCTTTTCCTGTGGGTGTGGCTAGGTAGGAGGGTCATGTGACTGAGTGGGCATGGGCATGAGTGATGTCAAGTTGGCCATGCCCACTCAGTCACATGCCCCCCCCACCTAGCCATGACCACCAAACCAGTAGCAAAAAATTTTGAAACCCACCACTGATCCACGGGGTTGTGAAGAGTCAGACATAACTTAGTGACTGAATAACAACAACAACAAATTAAAAAGAGACAATCAAAAAGCCAAAAAAGAAAGGGACCAAAACACCTGCTTACCTGCTATCAACACTCAGATGAACAGAGATTAACCAAGATTAACACTAGACCAACAATCAAGAAGTAAACAATACTCCAAACAAGGAACCACCAACTCAAACAAACAATCTAACAACAACAGCTTAATCAAGGAATCACCAAAACCACTCCCACCAACATTGACAGGTCAAGCCACTAGTATATAAAATGTGAACAAATCCCACTCCCTATTAGCACTTGTTTTTGTTACCTAGTTTGGTAATGAAATGTCTGCAAGAAAGCAACCAAGCTCAAAGAATACCAAGGACTCCTCAGTTCAACCCTGAACTACAAATATTCTCTTCTAAGGGTACCATATTTCCTGTTGTTCATTTTCTACGGTTTTCATATTATTATGACTCATTTAGGCTCCACTTTATTGAATAGGGCCATGTTATGATCTACTTCAAACTTCTGATGCCTTGATTCTTTAACAAAAAAAGAGGAGTACAAGGAAGTAGAATAAGAGTATCTATGTCCATCCAACACCAAGGGCGTTAATGGAGAATCAAATGAAGACACGACAATGACTAGGTTATCATGTGGATTTAATATCTTTTAATTAATTATTAAAATTTCCAGAATCCACTGGAGTTGAGCAGCCAAAAAAAAATAACATAACTGATCTGTGTTTTAGTATCAGTTACTGGAATGCAAGTATGTAAGGAAGGCTTCTGTATGTATCTGTGTCAACATTTTGACACCATTGTGGTTCACTGGGGATGCAGCTGAGAGACAGTGTTGCGTTTTCTCCTTCCCTTATCTTAGCACTTTTCATGCTGCTGCTCCAAGTGTTTATGATTGGTTCTGACTGTAGAAATGATCCAGGAAAGTGTGCAATGCCCACTTTCTATGCTTACTTAGATAGACAGAAAGAAAGATAGAGAAGGAGATAAAGATTTAAAGATATAGAAATACGGAGTAGATTCAAAGTGGTGAATTTACTTGATAATCCTGCTTTTTCTTTTCCCCCCACAACAACTCTGGGAGGTGAAGTCACCCAGCTGACTTTCCTAGCTAAGGCAGGACTAGAACTGGTTACAGGGCCAGCAATTTCACCTCTAATTACATTGTTGTGTTGTGTTGTGTTGTGTTGTGTTGTGTTGTGTTGTGATGGTATGATAACATTACAGCAAAAGCAACCAAGATATAGAGTTTAAGACATTAACTATAACAGAAAAGTGATCTCTGCAGAAACTACAATTTCAAAAGAAAGGAGAATAAAAAACTGGAAATGTGACAGTAAATGATTGAATTTCTAATTGGAAACAGTGTTCAGTTTCTTGAAGTTGCTCTATTTGAACATAGATTATTCTAAACAACAAATGCATACTTATTAATTAAATATGTATGTAGGTATGTAAAAATGAATGTATGCCATAAAATAAGATTATGATTTCCATACGCAGAAAAATGCTGGTTGAATGAATTCAGTTAAGAGCGGAGAATGATATTGGGAGGGAAAAAAAATTGTTGGCAGCCCTGTTCCCCATCTGCTTTCTCATTTCAAAAGTGAGACAAGCACCCCAAATAGAAAGATGACAGTCTTGCCACTTGCACATCAAATATGACTCTTGGCTTACTTAAGATATTTAAAGGCATTTGAGATGAGTTTTTAAATAGGCCTTTCCCCTTCCAATAGATTTTAATAATTGCCATAAGTATGTCATTAGTTAATACTGAACTGAAAGAAACCCAATTATTGAAATGGGTTGCTGTGACATGAATCTCTGGTTAGCATATTAAAGCTACTTATTCATGTTTAATAATGGAATTAGCCTGTGGGCAACACTGAAAAGAAAAATGATTATTATTACTTTTCTTCTCCAAACTTTAGATCAATGTTCTTTCTGGAAGGCTTTCCCACTGGCTAGGAATTTGAGGACATGCATTCCCAACACGTAGGGAGGGCTGACTGATTGATTATGCAGACTCCTGCTGACCACATAGATAGATTTTATCCATGACGAACTATCCCTAACCTGTTCTTTCAAATCTCCCAATCTCCCACACTACCACCATAAAAGAGGCATGAAGAGTACAGCTGGAAAAAGCTTTAGTATTATGGACCTTACTTGCTTCCTTCCTTCCTTCTCCAATTTATATGGCCACTCATCTCAATGAATGACTGTGGATGGTGAACAGAATTAAAATAGAATAAAAACAATTACAACACAAATGTTAAAATGCAAAGTAACTGAGAAACAACAAACCAAAATCACTAACACAACCAGGAAATAGGCCACTGCACACAATCAGGTCCCCAGACCTTTGGGGCCTTAAAGAGTTCTTTTCTCTTTAGCTTAAAAGTGATGATAGACAGACAGACAGATGATAGATGATAGATGATAGATGATAGATGATAGATGATAGATGATAGATGATAGATGATAGATGATAGATGATAGATGGGTGGTGGATGAATGAATAGACAGACAGACAGACAGACAGACAGACAGACAGACAGACAGAAAGAGAGAGACGAATGATAGATGGGTGGATGGATGAATAGACAGACAGATGATAGATAGAGACAGAGATGATGATGATGAGATAGATAGATAGATAGATAGATAGATAGATAGATAGATAGATAGATAGATAGATAGATAGATAGATGTATTTAAAATAAAATTGAAGGAAAAGTAATCAATAAAATCATGGAATGTGCAGAAATGGACAGACTCACAAAGGAATTACAAAATAGAGAACAACACGATTAATATTTAGTATGGGAAAAGTGGTACACCTGGTTGGAAGGCAGAGAAAGGAAAATTAGGACAAATATAGGTTAACAATGAACCACCAAAATAGACATAAGAGATAGACTAAGGATATTAAGGAGTCAAAAGCACAAATATGAACATATAGTACAGTTACAATAAACTTGATATATATTTGAATTTTTGTTTATATGTTTACATGTTTTGTATGTTTTGTCGTGATTTGTTTTGTTTAGTTTGTATTTTCAAATAAAAAAATTTATAAAAAAAATACATTTAGAACACTGTTAAATGCTTTAATACTAGAAACTTTTAGAAAAAAAGGGGTTCCCTTGAGGATTTTTAAGTTCACAATTTCAGTGTTTTTATCTGTTTAGGTTTGCTTTTTTTTAAAAAAAACAACTGGCTTTAGTCAGTCTATATGCTATTTACAAAACAATTTGGAATACTTTGCTTTATAAAACCCTTTAGCCTTTTAAGCCGTACCTCTTCCCCAACTGGGATCATTTTGTTGCATTATTGCTGGCCAGTAGGTAGTTAATTCTTGATAAGTAGAAGATATACTTAAAATTTCAGATCATTAAGTAATGGGAGAATAAATATTTCTTTCAAATAACAATTATGCAGGAGTTCTATGTAAACATGAATGATACTAAACAGCAATTTCAAAAAAAGAGACTGCCCTGGCAGTGGTGGTATTCAGCTGGTTCTATGCGGTTCGGGCAAACTGGTAGTGGCTGCTGCGGAAGACTCCGTCCACCTGCCCGGACGTCATCACATCCCATTTTTGACATTCTGTGCATGAGCGGAAGGCCCTGTGCATACACAGAGGTGGCGCATGCGCTCACGTTTGCAAACTGGTAGCGAAGATAAGTGAATACCAACCCATGCCCCGGTCTAAAAAGTAGCACCATTTTTTCCTGCTTCTGCTGTGTTTCTGTTAAAGAATTTCTATTTATCCAAAGATGGCTTGATTCTTCCTGAGTGTGTATGGCATATATAATTTACCCTGGCATTGGTTTCTGCAAGGGAGTTAATGGGTAATCAAGTATGTATAGTAATGTCACGATACAAATGCCATCCTGTTGATACAAGCATGAAAGGGAGGAACTTGCACTATGGTATCACAATTTACATTTCATCATTTGTGTGTGTGTGTTTAGTAATGAATGCCTATGCAGCTTATCCTTCCATGCCTAATGTTACATTTTCTTTTTGTTCCATCTACTCAGAACATCTTTGCCTCTGTTCAGACTTCTAGGAGAGGCATGGCAAACAGAAGGTAGCTCTTCTGTTTCCTGGCATCTGTCCTCAGATTAGGATTTGGCTCTAAAGATTGAAAAGTATGAATTCACCGAAAGTATGTTGTAAGTAGGCAATTGTTTCCAATTGTTAATTCATCAACCTTGGTACCATTTTTTTCCTGCTTTTATGGAGCAACAATCAATATGAGATAGCCTCAACTTATACAAGCAGGATTTTTGATCGCTGTATTTTATAGTCTTCTCAACACATGTATTAAGGCAGACTCAGAAGATATAGAATGCAATTGCTGTCTAATTCATAAATCTTGTTAAATCAATTTTAGTGCTTAAATCACAGTTTGGACATACTTATGAGATACTCTTGTTATCTGAAAAAGGTTGGACTATGTAACTTCCCACCCCCCCGCACCCCATTTTGTCTAGTGTTTCATTAGACAGACAGGAAACTGAGTCCAGCTTTTGGATGGAACAACAAAGATATGTTAAAACTATTTAGGTGTCAATGGAGATTCTCAGTCAATCTAGGCCATGGTTGTCTCAAAAGTGTTTTTCAAAAGACAACTGAACAATGTTTTTTTTCCTTTTTCTTGAGGAAAAAGATGTTTCATTTGTCATCCAAGAATCAGTTCTGGCACACACACACACACACACACACACACACACACACACACACACATATATATACTACACACACACATGTATGTGTGTAGTGTGTGTGTATGTGTGTGTATTAAGTGTTTTTCTATCGAGACACCTGGTCTACCACAGCATGTGGCAGGGAGCATACTGCACCCCTTTCACCTTTCAGCTCCAATCCAGGAGCCCCCAAGCAGTCGCATTCACAACAAACCATTTTATAAAGTTTATTTTCTTATAGCAGCACCTCTCATGGTTGCATACAATTAAAAGCACAGTGAAATAGCAATATAAAGCCATAATAAAGACATCAATTAAAGCAAATCAGTTAAAAGCAGCAGGAACACTAGACTACAAGGGTAATGGTAGAGAAAACACTATTTAGCAGTACTATATGATGGCTGAAATATATAACCTGAAAAGTATAATTCAATTGTATAGACTTAATACATCTACTAATGCATTCCTGGAGCCTTACAGCTTGGTTGAAAAAAAAAAAAAAATAAGGAGGGCCCAGAATGAGGTGTTTTGCTATAATACTCCATTATACATTACTCTGTTACACACCCTTGAATTTTTAGATCTGTTTTAGTATGATCAACTGCCTTCTTGATAAGTTGTTTGTGATGGGAAATGGAAATGCTGTGGTGCGTTAAATCCAGGTTTAGCTGGATGGTCAGTTTTAGAATGTGGGTCTGTGAAATTCTTCTGCTCCTTCATTTTGGAATATGGCAGTAATCTTTTCCAGTTCTATATTGGCCAATTCCACTTAGTAGCGTCCTCCCACTTCTAAATTATAACTTCTCTGTGCCTTATCTTGGGTAATGGATACTTCAGAATGGAAGATATATTGACAACTGTTTCTGTATTGATCTTGGTATACCATTATATGGCTAGGAAGTGAAATGAAGCATGAGAAATGACTTAACCTTTTCTGCCACTCCAATCATTTCTTCATCGCTAACATAATCTTTGAACAACCAAAGCAATACCTATGTACATGGATATTACCAGATGGAGTAAACAGAAATCAAATTAACTATGATATTGATACAAGGAGGTGGAAGAACTTACTGATAAAAGCAAAGACATGGCCAGGAGCTGGTTGTGGAACAGATCATGAACTACTCACAGGAAAGTTCCAAGTCAAGCTTAAATGAAAGAACAATGACAACCAATTTCCATAATAAGCTCTTTCAAGGAGTATATCAGGAATTGTTTTGGTCCTGAACCCGACTGATAGGGCTCTAAAGCAACTGTGGCATGAAATTAAACAAATTATTAAGGGTAACTGTGAAAAGAGACTGTGAACCACCAAGAAACAGAAGAAAGAAAACTGGATATCAGAACAAAGGGTGGAAATTATGCTGACTAAGTCAAGCTATGGAATGTCCTTGGGAAAAATGGGAATTCCCAGAATATTTCATGGTCCTCATGTTTCTAATGAAGACATCTAGGCACAGTCTAGATAGAATATGGCAAAACAGTGTGGTTCCAGATCAGCAAAGAAGTGAAATATAGCTGTATGGTAAAAACCCTCTCCTTATATATTCAAGTTATGTGCTGAATGTGCAATATATTGGAAACTGAATTGGAAGAAGATGAAAAGAAGGTTTTTAAAATTGGAGAAAGAAATATCAATAATGCGTGCTAGACATTTTAGTAATGAAAGTCAAGGAGCACAGTGAAAAAATGTGTTTAAATATAAAGAAGACCTAGTTAATGGACAGCTTGTTTAGTACTTTAAACAACTTTTAAAAAGTTGATAACAAAGAAAATGTAGGCAATGGAGCTGAGAACATGTCCATTGGTTTGTTTAAAGTTTTGGTTAGTAAAAATGAAAATAAACTTTTCATTGGACAAAGATAAATGATTAAAATGCACCATTTCTAAGTACATTTTAGATCAGTTTCAAGCTCAATAGGGTTGGGTTTTTTTTGTTTTTTTTAATGCAAGTCATGGGATCAGTTAGAAAAAATCCTCTTCTAGCATTTGGATGAAGTATAGTTAAGCACATAATTAAGCTAACGAGACTCATATGCTCCCACAATAAAAGGGAAGTAAATTTTCTAAATAAATTGAAAAGCTAAAGAACAAAACGATTGAGAAGACATCTTGAAATAATGCTAAAAATGCAAATGTTGATTATTTTTTGCACTTTTCTTCTCATGTAAATCACTGGTAAGTATGGCATCTGGTGGAGGAACGGATCTTACAGCTATTGAGTTCATTCTCACAGTAATGAAGCTAAACTGATTTGAGGAAAATAACCAAGCTGCCAGAATCCCTTCAAATTGCAAAAGATGGCAAGTCACAATAAGAGACTCTGCTTTTAAAGGAAATGAAAATGAATATGAAACTGAATAGCCCTATTATAAAATCTACATAAACCTAAGATTTCAGAGTATGTTTAACATATATTATTTTTAAAATTTGCATATTGAACCATGGACGTTTCAGCTGACTTTCTATAACATTTCTCTCTCTCTCTCTCAGCTCTTTCATATTGGCGCTTTGTACAATTTGGGAATTAGTTCCTGTTTGATCTCACTGCGTAATCTATTTTTATTTCTGAAATTGTTCTACTTAGGTTGAAATTACAGCAAAGCTTGCACTATCTTTTGAATTGATGCAACCTCTATAGAGTTTGCAAGTAGTCCATTTTCTAGTTGGCAAGAATTCGTGTCTCATTTGGATCTGGATTTAAATGAGCCATTACTCACCCCTAGAGGCTTAAAAACATCTGGATTTTTCTTTCTCTTCCTCCCCCCCACTTCCCCCAGTATTCCAATCTGTCTGCAGTCTTCCTTTGCAATGTGCAATCATGGGATGTAATTGATAAAAAAAAAAGAAGCCTAGTTGGGCATGTTTACATTTCTCTTTCACAATTCATCAGGACTTTTAAATGTAGCAGGGGAAAGGTGATAAAGCAGCTGGGAAGCTTCTTATGCAGAATTTCAATGTTTTTGCTTAATTAAAAAAAGCAAAACTTTTCTTTGCAATGTTTTCCAACATAGCAACCTCTCAGGTTCTTTTTTGCAAACCACCTACTAAAAAGTGGACTATTTATTTTTTTAAAGCGGAGTTGGAGAAAAGTGATTCTTTGTACACCATATTGGGATCAGAACCAGCCCAGCACTACTTACATGTAAAGATGTAATGAAATTTTTCTTAGGGGACTCTCTGCCTGAATCATTTCCAAAAGTTGTCTTATGCTGGTCTTTAAAAAAATCCTCTTTTTCTCACATAATATCTCCTGCATATCTCCATCAGGATCATTTTTTCACTCTCTACAAAAACTGAATACTGGAAGAGTTCCCTACAATCCATTGTCTCGGCAATGGGATAGGGGGAAAATGAAAGCAAATCTGTCCCAATTTGTCAGAAGATAGTGATTCTAAAAGGCTCTTTAAAATGGATTTAAAAATCAGATAGGAAAGAACTGTAAGAGAAAAGATACATTTGGTTAGGGAACCAGTGACACTCAAGAAAAAAAAACTATCGTTTTAATCACCTTTCCCTATTTTTCGAATACAGGTAGTCTTCAACTTATGATCATAATTGAGCCCAGAAACTCTGTTGCTAAGTGAGACATTTGTTAAGTGAGTTTTGTCCCATTTTATGACCTTTCTTGCCATAGTTGTGAAGTGAATTGCTGCAGTTAGTAACTTGGTTGTTAAGTGAATCTGGCTTCCCCATTGACTGTGCTTGTCGGAAGGTCACAAAAGGTGATCACATAGCAATGGTCATAAGTATGAACCAGTTTTGGCAAGCATCTGAATTTTGATCACATGATCATAGGGTTGCTACAAAGGCTGTAACTGATAAATGGTCATAAGTCGTTTTGCTTCAGCAAATTTGTAACTTTGAACAATCACCAAATGAACTGTTGTAAGTCAAGGACTACCTGTAATACTCTTTATGATGATGGTTCATTTTCACAACTTTCCTTTTTTAGCAGATATGAAACTTACAAAAGTACAATAACTAATTCAGATTTGTTTCCTTAAAATATGGGTGTGAGTATACCACCCCCTTTAAACCAGTTACTGTGTTGGTGGTATGATCACACCATTAGCTTTTCCAGCAGACAAAACCATGCTGGACTAAATCAAAATAGTACATTTTAAGCTTTGCCTGCATAATTCAGCAGTGTGTGTGTGTGTGTGTGTGTGTGTGTGTGTGTGTGTGTGAAATTATGATTTGATTTACTCTTCTAATAAGTTGTTGTCAGTTCCTAAGTCATGTCTGACTCTTCTTGCCTCCTTGGACCATAGCATGCCAGATCCCTCTGTCTTCTACTGTCTGCCCAAATTCATATTTATTGCCTTGGTGACACTATCTAACCATCTCACCCACTGGCATCCACTTCTCCTTTTGCCATCAATCTTTCCCAACTTCAGAGTCTTTTCTAATGAATCCTCCCTTCTCATTAGGTGGCTGAAGCATTTGAGCTTCTTCAGTATCTGTCTCCTAATACAGGTCCCTAATCCCCAGTCTGTGGAGTGGTACTGGTCTGCAGCATCCCAGAAACAGGTCCGTACAAATAAGTGAAGCCCCATCCATTCAGCAAAGCATTTGATAAAATAGACCATAACCTACTATTAGATAAAGTAGAAAAATGTGGGTTGGACAGCATCACAACCAGATGGATTCGTAACTGGCTGACATCATATTGTCACTGCTACTGGCTCGGCAGAACCGGGCTGAACCAGGAGGAACCCACCACTGGATAGAATCAAGATCACGTAAAGTGTTAATACCACTTTATAATGCCTTAGTAAGGCCACACTTGGAATACTGCATTCAGTTTTGGTCGCCATGATGTAAAAAAGATGTTGAGTCTCTAGAAAGAGTGCAGAGAAGAGCAAGAGATGATTAGGGGACTGGAGGCTAAAACATATGAAGAACGGTTGCAGGAACTGGGTATGTCTAGTTTAATGAAAAGAAGGACTAAGGGAGACATGATAGCAGTGTTCCAATATCTCAGGCATTGCCACAAAGAAGATGGAGTCAAACTATTCTCCAAAGCGCCAGAGAGTAGAACAAGAAGCAATGGGTAGAAACTAATCAAGAAGAGAAGCAACTTAAAACTAAGGAGAAATTTCCTGACAGTTAGAACAATTAATAAGTGGAACAACTTGCCTGCAGAAGTTGTGAATGCTCCAAGACTGGAAATTTTTAAGAAGATGTTGGATAACCATTTGTCTGAAGTGGTGTAGGGTTTCCTGCCTGGGCAGGGGGTTGGACTAGAAGTCCTCCAAGGTCCCTTCCAACTCTGTTATTCTATTCTATCCATGGGATCCAGGCAGCACATGAAACCATGCTCCCTCTAGTCCATGGAAAAAGCTCTCTCCATGGAACTGGTCCCTGGTGCCCAAAAGGTTGGAGCCGTTGTCCTAATACACAGAATTATTAAAGTCATTCATTTGCTGGTTTCCTTCCTCCATTGGTCTCAGTAAACAGAGAATTAGCACATGCTGTATACTCACATATTCTTTAGGCCTAAACTTTTTCTCTCTCATAATGATTGTTTCGTAGAATGTAAAACCAAAAAAAAAATGCTTTTCCTGCACCACCAAGTAACCACTTCCATCTGACACACCTCGAAGATTAAGAGGAAATCTGATCTGGCCAGGCTCCCAGATGCCTCAAAGATGCAAAGGAACAACTGTAAACAGAAGAGCTTAGCATGAAAAGGTAATCAGAAAAGAACCTAGTGAGAATCTGACTAGGAGAAAAGATAACCTAGACTTCTTGGACAGAACCATGTTTATTATTTTTTTAAAGAGAAAAAACATTTATCTCTATATTTTGCGCGCACACACACACACACACACATAAATGTACACTGAGCCCAAATCAACCACACATTGTTTCTTTTGTAGCAATGTTTTATTTTTGAAATAGATAGATGTGTTTAACTTTTACTTTTCCTGTCCTGGTAGCCCTTGCAATGAATCAGCACAACTCAAGGAAACCTCCCATTTTTATTACCCTCATTTCCTTCCTTGCTTTGCAATACAAATGGTTCAACAAAGCAACTGAATATATTTGAACAAGAACATCTTCCTGGTTGAATCAATGCTTGCATGGCTGTTATATTTTCCTCATTGTGTGAAGCTCATAGGCAGGTGCAGCTGTTATTATCTCCAACTGACCTCTGACAGCCAATTATCTAAACACTTAGGATGAATGAAAAAGAGTGTGCTTCTTCAGTCCCAATTCCAATACAACCGGTAGGCGCAGAGGGCCTTCATCAGGGCCACCTATGGAGGGGAAGAGGGTCATTCCTCTCCATGCTCTCCCCGATGCCAGTCTGATTGCCAGCGACCCAGGCCTTTATAGAAAAGATTCTGAACTTAGTCTGGTGTGATCAATCACCTCTCAATATTGTACAAAAATTCAGGACAGGAATGATTAGAGAAATTAATAACATGGATACCAGCAAATTTATCCAATATATTTACTGTCATTATTTTAAAAAACAAAAAACACAACTGTTCAATTCATGATGGCTATTGCAAGATGAGTTATAGCACAATACTGGAAAAATTCAGAGCCTTGGTCATTAGATCTGATATGAAAAATTGCAGAAGATGGTTGTTATGGAAAAAATGGATATATAAAAGATGGAAGATGTGATATATTAAACAAGTTATCTTTGATTCATTTGGGAAAACAGTTATCCTTTTTGTAAAACATAATAAGTGATTTTCTGTTTACTCCACTATTTATGAAAGTTGTTGATTTTGTTGTTATTTTAAAAAGTTGTAGACTTTTTAAAATATGATAATTCTACTGTGATATTTTAAATTTTTTTATTGCTGTCTTGCATTTCCTATTATTGTTTTGACTGTATATTTTATCACCAGACAATATATCCCTCACTCTGTATCTGTGGTAAGCAAAATGAAGATTAAAACAAAAGTATGATCAATCACCTCCCAAGTACTAAATTATACTCCTGAATGATGAAATGAAAATGGCAGATAGCCTTTTCATTAAAAAAAAATTCAAAATGTTTGTCTTTCTCCATAAGCACTAAAAATGAGGATAGATGTATTGCCACAAATTATTAAATTTCTTTCATTGTTAATGATTATCTAAAGTATTTTTGTGTTTAATCCTAGGTTATTGTAGTCTTTATTTTAGGGGTGTCTTAGCTATCTTATGTTTTGAATGTTTACACACTCATATATAACAATATATATATATATATATATATATATATATATATATATATATATATATATATATATATATGTTTTCTCAGGTTTTCGCGGGTGTTTGTATGTAGCTCTTTGGTTATTCGGGTCTTCTCCCACGTAAAATTGGAAGTGTCTTGGCGACGTTTCGACGAAGTCTCATTCGTCATCTTCAGGCTGGTGTTCTCGGCTTCGTGCTTCCAGGAGCAATGTGAGATCGCAGCTGTCTCTTCCTTTTAACTGCTAGTGGAGGTGTGAGCTGATTGGGTGGGAACTTGGCTGTGTTCTGATTGGGTGGAGGTGTGTTCTGATTGGTTAGGGGCTTGGCTGTGCTCTGATTGGCTGGGGTTGTGTTCTGTTTGGGTGGGGGCTTGGTTGTGCTCAGCTTAGTCTGAGTTGCAGGGGGATTTGAGCTGGTGAGCTGCGTTGTTGTTGTTTGGCTTCGTGTTTGTGGCCGTGCGAGCTCTTCATGGTGGGTGTCAGTCTGCTTCATGTATGGATTGGAGGGGTTTAAAGTGGCTAATGATGCAGCTGCGGTCTGGCTTCTGGTCCTTGGTCGTGGCTCATTATCAGTGTGGGTTTGAGTCTGCTTTCTGCGTGGATGTGTGGTGGTGACATCAGGTGTGGCACTCGTGAGTGTGGGTCTGGTGTCATTCGTCGTGTTAGGGACTCGTTTGTCAATAAGGGCGGGTTTCCAAATGGCTGGTAGGCGGGAGGTATCGTCTCGTTTGTTCATGCTGTGTGGGCGTTTTTCTATCTCAATGGCTTCTCTGATTATTCTGTTGTTAAAGTGTTCAGTTTTGGCGATAGTTCTGGTCTTTTTAAAGTCAATATCATGTCCTGTGGCTTTAAGGTGTTGGACCAGGGAAGAAGTTGGTTCCTCTTTTCTGACTGAGTTCTTGTGTTCTTCTATGCGTGCACTTATTCGTCTGTTGGTTTGTCCGATGTATGTGGTGGGGCAGGCGGTGCATGGGATTTCATATACTCCTTGATTTTCTAACTCAATTTTGTCTTTGGGGTTCCTTAGGATGGTGGATATTTTTCGGTTTGTGCAGAATGCTGTCTTGATGTTATGTTTGTGGAGGATTTTGCTTATTCTGTCTGTGGTGCCTTTTATGTATGGGAGGAGGGCTTTGCCGTTTTCTTGTTCTCTGTCTTGGATTTTAGTGGGGGTTTCTTTTTGGATTAGGTTGGTGATCTTATTTCTTTGGAATCCATTGGATGTGAGTACGTTAGTGAGGGTGTGTAGTTCGGTTTTTAGGTGTTGTTCGTCAGCTAAGCGTTTTGTTCTGGAAATGAGTGTCTTGGCTACAGAGTTGATCTGGGCAGGGTGGTGGTGTGAGAGTGCGTGCAGATAGCGGTTTGTGTGTGTTTTCTTCTGGTATATAGTGTGTCCTAGGGAGCCATTGGATTTTCTGTAGACTAAGACATCCAGGAAGGGAAGTTGGTTGTTCACTTCTGTTTCCATGGTGAACTGTATTTTGGGGTGTAGGCTGTTGAGGTGTGTGAGGAAGTTGTCCAGTTAAACTTACAGCCCAGTGACCTACTCGTGAGCTTTGATGTCATATCCCTCTTCACCCAAGTACCAATCAAAGAAGCCTTGACAGTTATCCAAAACAAATATAACCCCCCCAAGCACATCTTAGATCTGACCAACCACTGCCTATCCAACACATACTTCATCTATAATGGACAGAAATACAAACAAACAGAAGGAGCACCCATGGGATCACCCCTCTCACCTGTCATTGCCAACCTCTATATGGAATACTTTGAAACCCAAGCTCTAGAAAAATCCGATCACAAACCCAAACTCTGGCTCAGATATGTGGACGACACCTTCATAATCTGGCCACATGGGAAAGAAAAACTGGACAACTTCCTCACACACCTCAACAGCCTACACCCCAAAATACAGTTCACCATGGAAACAGAAGTGAACAACCAACTTCCCTTCCTGGATGTCTTAGTCTACAGAAAATCCAATGGCTCCCTAGGACACACTATATACCAGAAGAAAACACACACAAACCGCTATCTGCACGCACTCTCACACCACCACCCTGCCCAGATCAACTCTGTAGCCAAGACACTCATTTCCAGAACAAAACGCTTAGCTGACGAACAACACCTAAAAACCGAACTACACACCCTCACTAACGTACTCACATCCAATGGATTCCAAAGAAATAAGATCACCAACCTAATCCAAAAAGAAACCCCCACTAAAATCCAAGACAGAGAACAAGAAAACGGCAAAGCCCTCCTCCCATACATAAAAGGCACCACAGACAGAATAAGCAAAATCCTCCACAAACATAACATCAAGACAGCATTCTGCACAAACCGAAAAATATCCACCATCCTAAGGAACCCCAAAGACAAAATTGAGTTAGAAAATCAAGGAGTATATGAAATCCCATGCACCGCCTGCCCCACCACATACATCGGACAAACCAACAGACGAATAAGTGCACGCATAGAAGAACACAAGAACTCAGTCAGAAAAGAGGAACCAACTTCTTCCCTGGTCCAACACCTTAAAGCCACAGGACATGATATTGACTTTAAAAAGACCAGAACTATCGCCAAAACTGAACACTTTAACAACAGAATAATCAGAGAAGCCATTGAGATAGAAAAACGCCCACACAGCATGAACAAACGAGACGATACCTCCCGCCTACCAGCCATTTGGAAACCCGCCCTTATTGACAAACGAGTCCCTAACACGACGAATGACACCAGACCCACACTCACGAGTGCCACACCTGATGTCACCACCACACATCCACGCAGAAAGCAGACTCAAACCCACACTGATAATGAGCCACGACCAAGGACCAGAAGCCAGACCGCAGCTGCATCATTAGCCACTTTAAACCCCTCCAATCCATACATGAAGCAGACTGACACCCACCATGAAGAGCTCGCACGGCCACAAACACGAAGCCAAACAACAACAACGCAGCTCACCAGCTCAAATCCCCCTGCAACTCAGACTAAGCTGAGCACAACCAAGCCCCCACCCAAACAGAACACAACCCCAGCCAATCAGAGCACAGCCAAGCCCCTAACCAATCAGAACACACCTCCACCCAATCAGAACACAGCCAAGTTCCCACCCAATCAGCTCACACCTCCACTAGCAGTTAAAAGGAAGAGACAGCTGCGATCTCACATTGCTCCTGGAAGCACGAAGCCGAGAACACCAGCCTGAAGATGACGAATGAGACTTCGTCGAAACGTCGCCAAGACACTTCCAATTTTACGTGGGAGAAGACCCGAATAACCAAAGAGCTACATATATATATATATATATATATGAACTATAAGAATAATCTCTGAGCAAGCTGGTGTGATAATTCAGAATACATACCCAAATAGATCTCAAAAACATCACATTTCCAATTTGAAAGAAGAGAGTTGGAATTCCTTTTGTCTCTAGTCCTAATAGTGTCAGTTGAAAATAGATGCTTGTTTACATTCTCTGCATTTTTTCACTCTACAGATATCAAGAAAGTCCACAAGGTCTGTTTGGAACCCTTCTGCCAATTAACATGTTCTAAATGATCAGCTTAATATGATCAGTGTAAGCATGAAAAAAAAACCTCCATTATTTTGCAGAAAAATGCCTTGTATATGTGCTTCCAATTACATCATGTAGTAAAATTGCTGAAAAGAATCACTTTTTCAGAGTGTGACTTACAATTCTAAAACAATAAAATATTTTAAACTAATAAAAACAGTACAAAAATAAATGGATTCTCATTATTGCCATATGCTGTAAAAGAGCTGCAGGAGGGAGTAACTCATGTTTATTTTATTTTAAAAGTTGTACTTGGATCCTTCTACAGCATATCCACTTCCCCTCCCCCAAATTAATTATCCAACTGCATAAGGAAGACTGTTAATTTCCCTTAATTATGGCTTTCCTGAATTACACAAATTTCCTCACCATCAGCTATAGATTTACAGAATGGATTATTGTCTCCTGGTGATTGCCTAGACTAGTCACTGTACTTTTCTTGGCAAGATTTTGGAAATTGTTTCTTCTCATTCTTAGTGCTATAAGAGATTGACTGATCCATAGTCACCAAGCTGACTGTCAGGGTTCCAAGTAACACCCTCAATGAAAGAAGGCTCCTCAAAGTTCCATTTTATTAGAGATGTCATATTGGCACATCTGGGAAAACCCGAATCTGAAAGCTTCCAGGTTTTCCCCACCCAAAGGACAGTCCAGGTCCCTGCCCAGCACCCACATGTCCATCACATGGTCCAATCAAAGCACCGTTCCATCTGGAGATGCCTCCCAGTCACACCCCTTCAGGTGCAGAGCAAGATGTCCTTGACTCTCTGAGAAAGGAATGTTATTATGACTATATATCTTCCCTGCTCCATACTATCTCCCCTCCCAGTTTCCCACAGTACTAAATGTGGCAGGCCTGAAGGCCCAAGGCAAAAGATGGCTTCCAGGCCTGACACTGGCCTTCATATCAAAAGTGGGACTAGATTTTACACATAAAGCTTATACATTTTCAAAACAATTGAAGAAGGCTTCTGGCTTTCCTTTACCAAGCAAGATGAAGTTCCTGTTGATTCAGAAATCTTCTGTGTTTAAGATAAAATTAGCTTGGTACTGGAGAGAGCAGACTACCTCAGCATTTTGGGATTCATGGTTTCTGTTGGAAGCTGTGGCCAGAAATATTTTGCCCAGTTCCAGCTGATAAACCAGTTGTTGCCTTTCCTGGAATAGGATGAACGGAGGGCAGTCACTCATCCTCCTATAATCGCTTGATAGGATTACTGTAATTTGCTCTACATGGTCCTGCCCTTGAAGGCCACCCAGAAACTTCAGACAGTCTGTCCTTTTCTCTTAAGCTGATTTCTGACAGATGAATATGATTTCTGAGCAAGAAGATCAAAGGGAAGTAAATGAAAGGGACATAGATTTAGTTTCCTCTCCTTCCTTCCTTTTTTAAAAAAACTTTAAAAGTATTCTAGGAAGCAAAGACAAAAATGAATGGAAGAGTTGTGACAACAAGAATTGTCTAACACTAGTTTTACATTGGATGCCTCATATGTTCACAGTCAAGTGAAAGTACTAGTATGAAAAGATAAATGCTAACCTTTTTCAAATTGCTGGAATGTATTAATACATTTAATACAATGCATTAGTGTATCAGATCTTCTGACTATTTAGAACTTGACAGAATGACTGCTGCTGTGAACGAGTGCCAGCTGTGTTTTTTTTCTAAGGTTGTAGCTCTTCCTGAAGTGGATTTTGCTTTTGTTTTCATGTTTGGGATTAATGGTTGGCATAATTTTTGAATTTTTGTAGCAGGAGAAAAGAAATGACTGGCAGTCCCAAAGGTGCTTTTTTTCCAGAGGCAACTGAACTTTCTGGTTTTTTCTTTGAAGACATTTCACTTCTCTGAGCTGAAGAAGCTTCTTGAATGAGAAGCGAAATATCCAGGACAACCATGACCTGGATGACTGAGAATCTCCATAGAAATGACTGGCAATTCTGAAGGTATAGCAAGAATTGGAAAAGGCTTTTTGTCCTGAATGTATTGTGCTAGATTCCATTATCATATCATTTATTCCTGGTACCTGAAAAAACCAAAACAAGCACTCTTAATGGCTCTGGATAACAAATGATGAGTTTTCCACCATTGCCACCCACATGGTAGCTTTCAGAAAAAGGATTTTTTTTTCTTTTCACTACATTTCACATTGATGTTTCCGGCCCAGATATGTTTCTTTAAATTATGTTTATTTCAATCATGTTTCTGATAAGACCCATTTTTAATTTAAGATCTAATAATTTGACAGTGAAAAAAGCATCTTTGCCAAGTAATCCAAGGAGTTAAAGGACTGAGATAGCCCTCTTCAGATGTTCTTAACGCTTTGTGGCACAGCAACCAAAGTGGAAAGACAAGTGCAAGTATTCTAAGTCCATTCTCACTTAATTCTTGTTAACTTTCTCATAAAGTACATCAGCTCCTAAAGCAAAATGTTGCTTCTGTTGATTTGATGAAGAATTTTGGAAAAATTGGGGTTGTAGGGAAAATTCCCATTTTCAAAATGTGCTTTGAGCATAAGGAGGTTGCTGATAATTAGGATGGAGTAAGCATAGCTAGCTTGTTCAATACTTTTGCTTTTTACATGTTAGTATAATAAATTCAGAACATATAAAAAGGGTTAAGCACACTT
Organism: Pituophis catenifer annectens; assembly: GCF_029215685.1. NCBI lineage: Eukaryota > Metazoa > Chordata > Lepidosauria > Squamata > Colubridae > Pituophis > Pituophis catenifer. The sequence continues at coordinate 77,400,477 of NW_027256882.1, read as the reverse complement.
GGAATATGCACCTCTCTTCCCCTTTTTAAAGTTAAAATTAAATAGGTTATTTTAGCCACTTTCTTGGACCTATAGAAATAATCCAAATTTTGCTCTGTTTTCCAGAGTATTGGCCTCTGCAAAATTGATAGTTATTCCTTACATTTCCTTATCCAGGTCATTAATGGGAAAAAAATGAATAATATTGTGTCTAGGATTGAATCCTATTTCACATAACTGTACCAAATTGATGGACTGTCCATGAGCACTCTGTGAGGGTGATTTAAAACACTGTGGCTTTAACAAGTAGTCATGCAATCCATCCCCACATAATAGTTTGCTAATCAGCACATATTGGAATACTTTAACTCAGGAGTCCTCAACCTCCGGTCCGTGGTATGCCAGAAACGGGCCACGCAAACAAGCAAAACACCATCCACGGGATGCAGGCAGCGCACAAAATCACACCCCCTCCCCCTGCAGAAAAAAACCTCTCTCCACGGAACTGGTCCCTGGTGCCCAAAAGTTGGGGGCCATTGCTTTAACTCTTCTCTAGAACTATCTATGCTAGAGTTAAAATGTTTTGCATTATTAAAAATTGCTGGTGTTTTCTTCTGGAAATACAGTTCAATGCAGTACTGTAATCAGTATTATTCTACCTATATTAATCATTACAGCTTTGAAGGATGTTCTAGTACAGTGATGGCTAACCTTTTTGCCGTTGCGTGCCAAAAGCGGGGGGAACATGGGGGGTCGCAGGTGCGGGTGCCCACATCCATAATTCAATGCGCCCCACCCTCCCGCGCATGCGCGCGTGACCCCCCCCCCACACTTCCCCTTGCTTTTGGCACGTGATGGTCCGGTGGGCCCAGTAGGCCAGTTTTTTCCCCTCCCCAAGCTCCAGAGGCTTTCTAGGAGCCTGGGGAGGGCAAAAACAGCCTTCCCCATCCCCCCGGGGGCCTTTCGGAGGCCGGAAACAGCCAGTTTCCCAACTTCCGGTGGGACCAGAAGGCCTGAAAATCAGCTGGCCAGTGCGCGCATGCGCGCTGGAGCTAAGCTAGGGCAACACTCATGTGCCCAACAATATGGCTCCACGTGCCACCTGTGGCACTCGTGCCATAGGTTCACCATCACTGTTCTAGTATGTCTCTTCCTATTGTTTGTGCTATTTCCTCTCTGACATTCACACAACCGGATGATGCAAAAGAAAAAGAAAAGTGGGGCTAATCAGCAGAATATATGCACTCACACAAACACACATATACATATTGGGTGTGTTCCTTTATAAGCAGAATCCAAACTGAATGTGTCAAGCCAGAGGCATTTAATTATTTTAAGTGTTTTTAATCCATCACACCCAGGAAATATCTATCCAAAAATAACAGCTTCATTTTGGTTATGATTATACAACTGCTTTCTACAATTAAGGGAAAAGGATAATAGCCAAAGTTTTGATCAGAGGAATGAGAGTGGCATGCATAAGATAATAAAACATTTTCTAATATATCACTTAAATGATTGTTTGGCTAGCATACAAAAGTATTTTATTACTTAAATGTGGATTTTTTTATATCTCTAGCTTTTCGTAATTGCATGCACATTTTGCTTATGAGCTGAGCAATGGCTGAGCCCGGTATTATCAAAAGGCTGGGTCATCAGCAATAGTGTGAAGAAAAGATAATAAGGGGGGTTGGGGGGGAAGGTTTGTTAAGCCAATAATTCTCAACCAAGTTCCAAACATGCATGAGAAGACCTTCTATTCAAGATGCAATTCATGAAAACATTGCTTTGGGGTGGTGATGTGGTGAACTGCTTGAACAATGTATCAATTATTCCACCTCCAAAGTTATTTAAATAATGGAATCCAAAGTTGCCTGGAAAGCCAAAAACTGTATTGGAGGAATTCATTTATTTTGTCTAAGCTTCTTCTGATTCTACTTTAAGCTTTTGTTTATGGCGTCACTCTGGCTAATTTATAACATCTGAGTTCAGAGATCACTTCTAATTACTACTCTGCCATGTATCTCTGCCATAAAAAAACTTTAAGAATAGTAAAAGAGAATAGCCACAATATTATTTTTGTTCATTTGTGTTGACCAAAAGCAGTAAAACCTACAGTAAGATAGGCTGAAAAAGGATGATCTCTCATCCTTCAAGCTCAAGTTTCCATGATCCAAGTCAGGATAAGATAAACGAAGAGTATCATAACCAAAGCAAGAGTATTATATTGGTGTTATAAGTGGCTCCATGTACTCACCATTAAAAATTCAAGAGACAAAACCCTATTTCTACTGTTTTTTAGACTGACTCCTAAATACCCTAATTCCTTAGAGCAACAACACAACTTACTGCCAAGGCTGCTAATTATGGTTGTTGACTGGTCTGTTCCATTTCCTGGATACCAAAATCATCACATTTCCTTGATATCCAAATCCTCACTATGAAGAATTCTAGTACTTTCTGTATGAAACCAAAAGAGCTGAATATTCACCAGCAATAGCCATGAACCATTATGATGCCATTACTTGGCTATATCTCAGCTTATCTGCATTCACAGCTGGTGGTAATACTTTGCCTCTTATGACTCCTTATTACTTTGAAACTCCTGTTTTGTTTAATAAAGCTGGTATTCTTCATATATTAAGTAACAGAAAAACTTTCTTTTGGGGAAACTAACAAAATACATGTTAATATTTTTATTAATATTTTACTCAGGGAAAGAAAAGTGAGTGAGCCACCTCCAAGGCAATTGTAGGTATCTTTTTTTTTTAATAAAAGAGTTTTTTTTTTTTTCAATTTTTAAAATACATACATTCCATCTTTCCTTAAGCAGTGTATTGTCTGGGTACAACTATCTCTGTGCAATATCCTTCAACGTTTACACATCATTCACATTCCCTTTAATATTGCTTCTCTAAACTTAAAATTACAATACATTAAACAGTTAAACATTATAAAACTCTTCATTTTCTTCTTAATATCTTCTAATGATAGTACAATAATAACATTGAACATAGTTATTCTCATCATACGTATACTAACAATTGTCATCTTATTTCTCTATCTTAATATGTTTTCTATTTTTATTTAATCTTCATTTCCAAATTCCTTTTTTATTCTCTAACCATTAATAAAATACTTCCCATATCATATAATATTCAGTTTGTTTTCTCTCCTTAATTGCTAGTGTTAATCTATTCATTTCTGCACATTCTAATATTTTCCTAATCACCTTCTCATCAATGGGAATCTCTTTACTTTTCTAATGTTGTGCAAATACAATTCTAGCTGCGGTTAATACATGAATAATTAAATATGCATTCTCTTTATTATATGTTTCAGGTAAGAAACATATAATATTTCTGGTTTTACCTCAATACATTGTTTTGTCAACTTTTCCAACCATGTCTTTATTTTTGTCCTATACTTCTTTGCTTCTCCACATGTCCACCACATATGATAAGATCCAGGTATACCTCTTTTCCCCTGCCTCTTTCATTTCTCCTTTGTCAAATTACAGATTGCAAATGTTTAGGTGAAGCCACTCTTTATCCAAGATTTTAAAAAAAACTATTTATTGCAAATTGTAACTTTAAATTATGTACCAGTTCTTTTTCTTTCTCAGTGAAATGAAAATGTAGTGCATCTTCCATTACTCTTTCCTTTAAATCACCTTGCACAGCATGGATTGGCATCCCTCCCTTTCTCTTTTCTGATTCAATTAAAAAAAAAAAACTTCCGTTATTTCAATATGTGCAACTTGTCTTTTGATTGTTGAAAGGGATATATGTACTTGTGGTTTGCTCTCTGCAGGGAGCTACTGTGCCCAGTGCCTTTAGGGGGATGGAGTTAGTCTTCACTAGAAATCGCCTCTTTAATTCCAGAGTGAAATATTTCCATCCTTCCACCCCCCAGATTCCTTTTCTAACTTTTTCCCGCTTCTTTACAAGCCAAGTTCGCTTCCTGGGGATCTCGTGCCCCATCCCGTCTCTCCAACCCCGCTGTCCACCTAGTTTGTATTAGTCCTGGTTCTCATCCGAAGTCCCATGGACTTCTTCCTCCACCCAGTTCGCCCTTCTGACAAAACTTTACTCTAAAGACGGAGGAAGGCAGCGCTTCTACTACGTGGAGAGAGGAAGAGGTGGGTGGAGAGACATCAAGGGGGTCTTAACGATGACTGATAGACCCCAGCCTCCGGGTTTCAGGTTAGATAAACAAGTTCTGCAGTTGGTCGGTTTCCTTGTGCTCTTCTTTTAAAAAGTCCCTCCTTCCTTCTCCTTCCCCTCCCGGTTTCTCTGGCTCCCCCCCACCCAACTTTTTTTTTCTTTTTTTTCTTTGGCAGCTGCACTAGTGACAGCGGCGCGGCAGCACAGAGTAGCACAACGGCGCCTGACAGTTGCGTGCATATGGGGTAAGTTTTGGTGGTGGGTTGAGTGGGAAGGGCAGAACTGACCGATCGTGGGGTTCAAATGGGGGGGGGGACGCTGGAGAAAGCCAGGAAAGGGGGTCGCTGCTGAACAGAAGACGTGAAAGCCAGTCCTCGGGATAGACTCTGGAAGCTTTCGAGTACATATCAGGTCCACCTCCGAAGCGGAGACACCCTTTGGTCAACTTTGAGACACCCTCAATCTCCCTCCGTTCCCAGGCTCGGAAGACGGAGGCTCCCTTCAGGATTGAGCTCCCGGTGCCCAGGGACCAGGTAGCCTGGGAGTGGGGGGGCGAGCCAAGGCAGGGTACCTCTCCACCACCGACTTCTCTCTGGGAAACCGGGCTGCTTTTCGGACGCAAAGGAAGGAGCACAGCACGAGCTGAACTTTGGAAGTGAAAGGCTGGGGACTTGGAGGGGGCTCAGTTAATGTGACTGAGCCGCAGGAGGTCCTGCTAAGAAGTGATGGAGACGCAAAGGGGAAAAGCAAATCTGCTTCTGGGCGATTGGGTGGGAAATGGTAGAAGAAGCCAGAATAAGTCATTCGGGAAAGGAGGGGGAGGGGGGAAGCAATATGAAAATGAAATCATGGCACTAGTACCCGAAGGAAGTGTGGGGGGGAACAAAAGACCACACTTTTTTTTGTTGTTGTTGTTTTTTTAACTTCAGCTAGGCTGCAAACAATTCCCTGGGCAGAGGCATTTTGGTAATTAAGTGAGGCTTTTTGAGAAAAGTTTATGGTGACAGAAGAGGACTAAACACCAGTAAATAAAATAAATAAACCTCACTCTGTTCTTTCAAATATGCATCCCCAAATCCTGAAACTCTTTCTGGAAAAAGTTAAAAGGAAGGGGGGGAGGGGTTCCCACCACTGAGCAAATTGGAAAGATGGGAGAGTGGAACTGTGTAAATATATCGTAACTTAGTACCTTCTACATTCTTTGGGATGATGCCTTTTGGGTTTCCCAACCAGAATGGCCAAAGACTTTGAATCATGGGAGTTTTATGATTCTAACTTATCTCAGGGATACTAGACTGGAAGGCTAATGACCTCTGGCCAGATATATCATACATGAAACCCAACACATAATTACTACCTAGAAATAACCAAATTGACCTTGGAATGAAGTTTTATTCTGCTCTTGCTTGGTTATATCTGTATAAGGTAAAATATGTAGCTACACCCAAGAAAGAGAACTTTAAACATTCTTTCCCTGCACCACTGCAAAATGAATAAAGCAGATAGGAAAAAATGAAGAGTACATGTAGAAGTCCTTTAATTTTTCCATAAATTCTACTCTCTTTGGATGAACAAACTGGCCTCTTGTCTGCAGCACTGATCCATTTTACAAAATTTCTGTGCCAGCTAGAAAGCAATGAATTGGATCTGGATTTTTAATATAGAATATTTGGGGTAGATCCTATAAAATCAAGGAATCTGAGTAAGTTCATAGTAAGTTTTTGTGATTCCATTCAACGTTTGGATCTAGTGTGTGGTATGTGAACAATTGGGATCATTTGAAGTAGCCCCTTCCATAGTAGTAGTATGTGAGTATACCGTAAATCATTTTCTGAAGCAATTCAATATCTATCTCCTTCTCTCTGCTTATTTCGGTCCCTTTGACACTGAAGCTGCCACTTGGGATCTAGGAATGTTGGGGGGGGGAGAAGTGATTCATCTCTGAATCATCTTTCATGCCAATGGGATTAAAGAAAGGCCTTCAGTAAAGAACTGTGATGTAGGTAAGACTAGTGACATGAGCACTTACATATTTTTAATGTAAAACCAATAGAAATTCAAAAGACAAGATGGTTGAAGTACATGCAGTTAAAGAAAGTACAACCAACAGTATTGAAGGTTTGGTAAAATTGGAGGAGGAAATTAATGGGGTATCCAAAAGCATGTATTCTGTAAAAAAGATGGATAAAGTACACTGGAAATAGAATTGTACTGCAGACTAGGTATTATTTTCATTCTTAATGTTTTTGCAGTTTTCAGATTTAGATGATACATTCTTTTGTTCACTTTAATCAGTGGTCTCCATGATTCAGGCCTTCCCTGATTATCCTTCTGCTTGTTATTGTATGAATGGAAGCTTTCCTTCCCTGGGTTGGAGCCTCAGTGGTATCTGGTTTGGGCATTGTTTGTGTCTGACAATAGTAGAAAAATATCCTTTGTCTACTTGGCAAAAAATAAAATAAAAATCAGTTCAGTCTCAAATAATCTCTCCCTAATATTGTTGCAGGCTCCATTGTATCATCTGTATATTTTCACATGTACTCAACCTGCTGCTGCCAAATATCACAATTTTTGAGATTGCTGGTTCATATCTCCTGGGCTGTCATTCCTTTTGGTTCAGTGTTCATTGTTACCTACAACTTTTTTCTTTTCTCAGACTGTTTTCTTTCTACTTGGCTGTCCTTGACCATTTTTCCAAAGCATCTCTAGTAAGATAACAAACTCTTAGTTTTTATAAAACATTCTCTTAAAATACCTTTTATGATAAATCTTCAGTTGCAATTCTCTAGTTCTCAAATTCTACTTCAACTCATGCTATAGATTAAGTATAAACATATGCAACTGAAAGAGTGTCATATTTCTTCTATGTTAATGATACTTCCACTTTTTCTGTCCTTCATCTGTTGTTTCCCAGAAAAAATTTTTAGATGGCAAGCTCTTTGGAAGAGAGACCTTAGTTTTCTACTCTATAAAGTATTTTGCACTGGTGAAACTTATAACTTATAACCGTTGCAAGAAAGAAAAGAAAAAAGAACAGAAGAACTATGAATTAAGAAAACATGTTGATTCTTAAAGTCCTAAAATAGAAATTGCAGGTTCCAAAAAATTAATGTATTGTAAACAATCAAATAAAGTGTGATAGGAAAAGAAACTGGCAGATAAAAGACTGAGCTATTTTTGATGTATTGATTTCTTCTGGTGGCATTAATAGATTTGTGGCTCAGAAAATGTCGTTCTTCTTGAAGTGATAAAACTAGCAGGATTCAATTACTTTAGAGAGATGAAAGCTGGCATAGCTTAATGTTTCTCCATAAAATGTTTCTCCATAAAATAAAGTTTGAACAAGTAAAAGAAGCCCGTCCCTCAAACTAGAATAGGTTCCTTGTGCCTAATTTGTATTATTATAGTTGAACTCATAAATCTGGGTGAAAGACAGCATAATGATAACTGAGGTTTTTGGTGGAGACAGCAAAAGAAGAGAAAAATATTCATTTGGGATGATACTCAGGGAAATCATTGATGGTTGAAAGAGCACTGAAAAAATAGCAGAAATGAAAGCAAATACTTATTGTGAGTATTGGAAAATGATTGCAAATTGAATCAGTAGGCCATCTAAGTGGGAATAAGTCCTTATCTAGTTAGTTTACAGCAGTGTTTCTCAACTTTGGCAACTTTAAAATGTGTGAACTTCAATTCCCAGAATTCCCCAGCCAGCCAATTCCACACATCTTAACATTGCCAAGGTTGAGAAACACCTTGAGGTTGAGAAACCTTATCATCATATTATATGTCATTTATCTTGGCTAATGTGGGCTAAGTTTTATACACTGAGAAAAAGATTAGCTCTGAATGATTCCTGCAAGGTGTTCAGTAACAATGCAACGCCCTAGGTTAAAGAAATCCCTTTGAAATGCAGCATCACATTGAAGGTACTGTAACAGCAGTACCGTCTACACAGTTGGTTTTTTCTTTTGCTGGACAGTTCCCGTGTAAAGGGTATCTATTTAAACAACTGGATAAGATTATGGAAGAAGATTACCCTGAGTTGTTTACAAAGACAGATAAGCCTGCCTTTGATATACCTCTTCGGAAGACTACATTAATTAGGAATATTGAAATAGTTCTCGATCAATGTCCATTTCCTTTTGATTTTGCCCAGCTCCTAGCAAAAGAAATGTATAAGCAGTTGGTATCTGTATAACTCCTTATAATCTCCTTTATGCCATCATCTCAGTAAAAATTTCCAACAAGCCACGTATTCCCATGAATACGTTTATCTACATGCATCTACTCCATTTCTCTGTGAACTGAGTATACAATCTTGGAACTGAGTATATTTATTCTTGGAACATGAATATAGAAATTGACAAGCATTAGCAGAATGCTCAATGCTTCGTGACGATAAAGTCTCTTTTTAAGCTTGTGCATGGCTGTATGCGTCCATCACTAAGTGAACAAATTGTTAAGAAATGCTCTATTTTATGAATTTTTTGTCATGATTGTTAAGGAAATCATTGCGGTCATTAAGTGAAGCACATGGTCATTGAGGGAATTTGTTTCCTCCATTGATTTTACTTGTCAGAAGCTGGGAAGATCGCAAATGGCGATCATGTGATCCCAGGACACTGCAACTATCATCAATCCATGCTGATTGTCTGACTTTTGATCAAGGAGCCTGAGTGGCGTAGGAGGCTAATGCCTCTTACTAAGGCAGCATTTAACATCCAGCTGCCTGCAATTACTGCGAGTTCAATTCTCACCAGGCTCAAGGTCGACTCAGCCTTCCATCCTTTCTAAGGTGGGTAAAATGAGGACCCAGTTTGTGGGGGCAATAAGCTGACTTTGTATAAAATATACAAAAGTATGAAGGCTATTGGTTAACGCATTGTAAGCCGTCCTGAGTCTCCAGAGAAGGGCGGCATATAAAAAAATAAATAAAAAAAAATAAAGTGACTTCAGAGGCACTAAGTGTAAGGATTGGTTATAAGTCACTTTATTCAGCTTCATCATAACTTCAAATGGTTGCTAAACACATGCTTGTTAAGTGGAAGATTACCTGTATATGCATGCCTAGTAAATCTGTATGCAGATTTTAATTTTAAGTTTATCCGTCAGCTTCATCAAATTGCCTTTAAATGAATTATCTTTTTTTAAGTGCTATTAAACATTAAACAGAAAAGTAGGAAGAGAAGCATTCATTAATTGGGGGGCCCAGGGGTGAGGAGAAGATAGAATGGAGAGGAAATGAAAAGATTAACTGTACAGTCTTATTCACATCTTCTCCAAAATTTACTTCCAGCAAAAAGGTTACAGATTACACTCTTAATCCCCTGCCAAGACATTTAAGTGGTAAAAAAGGGGTAGGGCTAGTTTGGGATAGACATTTTGTGGTTAATAGTTTTTCACATTTGTTTATAGAATTAAATGCTGAGGGGATGATCAGAGAGAAGTAACTTCTTTAGCATATTTATGTTTAATAATATAACTTCTCTGAGATTTAAGAAATAAATACCAAAAATAAGATAGGAAGAAAGTATGCTCGTGTGTGTGTGTGTGTGTGTGTGTGTGTGTGTGTGTGTGTGTATTCAGGAAGAATTAACTTCCATCTTCCTGTGAAAAAAAATCCCAAACTGCTATGTTCAGAGTATACCTTTTGGATTGAAAATGTGAAAATAAAAAAAGATGGACGGGCTAGCGTCTAAAGAGATATCTTTCTTTAAAATTAGAATTTTTTGCAGAGATCTAAATATGTAATTTAAAAACCATCAGATATGTCCAAAGCATGTGCGCAATGGAACCTGGAAGAGCAGCTGGCCACCGTGTGCATGCGCACTGGCTAGCTGCTCTCTTCCAGGTTCTGGTGCTCCAGTGTTCCAGTTTTGGCACTTGGTGCCGAAAAGGTGAACCATTACTGCACTATGTCATGGCCTCATGTACAAGCTTTTACTTTATTTTTACACATTGTGTATCAAAAATTTAAAGATATCTCATGTCTGTTTTGGATGAACATGCATCTATTCTGCAATCCATTGATGGTTGCATGACAGTATTTCAGAGTAGCTAAACATCATCTTACATAAATTACCCTTCCAGTTTTTCCTCCTGAAATAGCAATAGCACTTAGACATCTATACTGCATCATAGTGCTTTTACACCCCTCTCTAAGCGGTTTACAAAGTCAGCATATTGCCCGCCAACAATCTGGGTCCTCAATTTACCCACCTCGGAAGGATGAAAGGCTGAGTCAACCTTGAGCCAATGAGATTTGAATTGCCGAACTGCAGCTAGCAGTCAGCTGAAGTAGCCTGCAGTACTGTACTCTAACCACTGCGCCACCTCGGCTCTACAAATAAGTAAATGGAACAAAATAAAACTGGGCTGAGACATTTGTTCAACTATTTGGGAAGAAATGGTTTATAACGCTCATATCACAGGCAGAAGAAGAGAATTATCTATCTTGAATATTTGTATGATGACTATGAAGAAGGTTTGCTTTTATTTTTTAAGTGGCAATGGGTTTGAGGGAGAGAAGAAACTGTCTAAAAGTTTCTCCAGATAACAAGAAAATAAACAAACAGGTCCAGATACCAGATACATTCAGGTACTGTATACCTCAGGCTGGAAAAGAAAAGATATAGACATTATTTATGGCTCCTAAATCCCCTGCCACCAAGCCGCTCTTGGCACATTCAAAAGGAAGCTGTTCTACAGTGTTTTTGGTGGACTTTGATGGATCTAGAACAGGGGTGTCAAACTTGTGGCCTGGGGGCTGGATGCGTCACATGCTGGCCACACCCATGCCCAGTTTAGTGAAGGAGAAAAAGTCATGATACATCATGTGACAATGCCGTGACGACGTGAGTTTAACACCCCTGACCTAGAAGATAACCTGTTTCTTGCCAACAGCTTCATCAGTATTTTATTCTTATTTTTGCTTTAATCCGCTGTACTTGATCCGCAGAATTCCCTGTGTTCTCAAATATCAATTAAATATGAGGTCGCAAATGTGTGCTACATTAAATGTTTGGTTTACTATCTCTATAATCTTTTGTTATTGGCTGTATTGGTCAGATCTCACACAGCTGGAATTCAACAACATCTAGAGAACCATATGTTCTTCAGTGCAGGGCTGCCAAACTGACAGAGTGGGGTGGGGGAGAACCACCCACCCACCTCATAGTATCCTCACTTAGTTTCCTTGCTCCACTCACCATTAGTGAGGCTAGTTACTTATTATATCTGGAATCCCAGTGAGAACGAAGTTCCCTGGGCACAAGTAAAAAAACTTCACAAGGAAAAGCTCCTAAATGAGTGAAAATGGCTCTTATTGATGATTGGTAACATCAAGAAAAGGTTTAGAGATTAAGGCAAAATCAGGCTTGGTGTTTGTTTTTTCTTTCCTTGTTTCTCTTCTTTCCATCAGGCATTAGAGGGTCTTCATCACTCTGAAGCCGAGTAGTTGTTAACAGTCTTCTTAATTGACTTCTCTGTCATTCAGTCTTTTCTTATATGAAAAACAGCTGTCTCTACATTTCTGCTGCCTCTAGTCTTTTAAACATCCCTCCTGATTCAGGAGATACAGAGTTGAATCCACCTGAGCCATATTAACATCAGGCATCTTTCTTGGGGAGTGTGAATATTGCCCTGGACAAATATGTGCTGCAGTGCTTGTTCAACTATATTGTAATCACATTGTCTTTAGTTCCACTGCTGAGACTTGCATCAGCAGAAAACTATGTTGCTATGTGCTTGTGCAATTTGTTAACCTCATTGCATATCCCTATCTTGCCTTTTTTTTGGGGGGGGGGCATATATTCAAAGTTACTGCTAGTTAGTATTATCTGGATGATGCACTGCTTGATTAATAAAATAACTTTTTTGGCTATGCTACAGTTCCTCTTCACCATATTGACAGTCAGTGGGAATATTTCTGTCAATCATGGCACTGTGACAGGAACAGGGTGGGTCTCTAGGCTTCGTTTTTGGCTTTTTTCCTATTTGATGAACCTGAATTAAATAAAATGACAGAAATAGAAAACATAAAAATGAGCCAAAGAATTTAGGAGAGACTTTTTTGAGAAGAGCACTTCTAGCTAGGATTTCTTGCCTCCTCCTCTCCTTTTTTTAATATCATCAGCAAAGACCAACTTCTGTCTTACTTATTTACTTTCTTTCATTGTATGAATATCATTCAGAGGAATACAAAGGTTGAAACTGAAATAGTTCAATTGTGGGATGTCCTCCACTTACTTCCAATATTTCAGCCTTGCACAAAACTGATAAAATAGCCTGCCACTCTAGCATCTACAGAGCTGCAGTTCTGGTGGGTGCAGTTGGTGCAAAGCTAATGGGGCCTAGACTTCTAAAAAGTGGCTTGTTGGGAAAACTGGGACAGAGGGGATCTCTGCCATCCTACTTGCCCTAGAAGAATCCAGTCAGGTGAGCTATTGTTTTGACCTTTGCCCTATATTGTTTATCTATATTGTTTGTCTATATTGTTTCCCATTAATTTGCTTCATTGAGAAATACCTACTCTGAACTTTACAAAAGTCCATGGATATTCCGTAAATGGCAGGAGTAATTTGTTGGGGGATTGGAAAGGAAGTGGCTAGATTGTCCCAGTTCATAGAAAATTTTAACTGCCCTGATTAAAGATTAAAAAATCAAGCTTAATGAGTCCAAACGTAGGAAAAACCTATAAGACCCTACAAGAATGGGGCTTAGAAGATGGTTAATGAAGCATGCCCAAGCTATGCAGCATGAAATGTGAGAGTTACAGGGAAAGTTGTGGGAAGAAAAAGAATCTTTAGCAAGAATCTTTAGCCATGGAGAGAAATGACACCTTCCATCCCTGCCAAGTTCTCTGGGAATTACAAAAGTGATAAATCAAATTTAAAATGTGCAAAAAAGTAAAGTGAGTTAGTAACAAGCCACACGTTACTAATCTGGGAAGTAAAATGCTAAGGTATTCTAACACAGGTATAATTCAGTATGTCTGAAACTTGTAAAAAAAAATTCTTTCTTTTTAAACATTCTTCTGCCCAAATTAATTTTCTTGATCCCTAAATTAGCCAGAGCAAATATAAAGGTTTCAAAGAATTTGGTGAACCCTATAATGCGAGGCTTCCAAACTCTTTCAAATGCTGACAATTAAAAAGGAAAAAAAGAAAGCCCGTAGGTTGTAGGATGGAATCTTTTTTTTTCTTCTTTTCCTCAGGACAAAGTCTTGTCATGTTGATTCTAAGCATTAATCTACCAGGAACAACTTGAATCCTGGGGAACATAAGAAACACATCTTTCTAGTGTACTTGACAACACATGCTTCATGCTGAGTATTTTTATTGCCATGTCAGATGTTGCTGTATCCATGTCTTAGTGAGACAACATCAAAACAGCAACAGGAGAGCTGACTGGGAAGGGACGGATAAAGTATTTCCTTAGCTTGAAGTAACAAATAAAGATATTTTCTTGCATGAACTTGTGGTGCCTGTCTCAGATAGCATGGTTGTGGGGATAGAACAGAAAAAGATATTGCTGGAACATATTTGTTTCATGATTATTGTAAATCATGTGTGATTTAGACCTTAGTGCGAAAAGGTCTGAAACCACCAATAATGGGGAAAAAAACCAAGGCCTTTTCTTGTTTATGGAGATTCTCAGTCAAGCAGGTCATGGTTATCCCAAAGATGCTTTCTTTCAAAGGCAACTTGTTTTGCTTGAAGACATTTCACTTCTCATCCAAGAAGAACTGAGAATCCATAGCGGAAGAAGTTTCTTGGATAAGAAGTGAAACATCTTCAAGCAAAACAAGAATGTCCAGTTGCCTTTTGAAAGAAAGCATTTTTGTGACAAGATTAAAAACAACAAAAGCATTGGAGTTCATTTTTCCTCTCCCTTTGTCATTCAGAAGAACTGCTTGAATGTATTGTATCTTGCTCCAGCAGAAGAGCAAGATACAAACAGCAGCAAGTCTATACTTTTCCCAAGCTCTTTGCTAATAGAAATATAGTGTTGAAACAGGCTTTTAAGTGTTGCTTATGTTTCATAATACCTGCAATGAAGAAATGTTTTTATAATAGAATTTGCAGAGATGATAAATGTTATGTCCTTATAAGGACATCCGCCCTGATTGGCTGCCAGCCATCGGGCGGGAGATTTGAATCCCTGTCTAGGGGCGGTGCGTCTGCCACGAGCAAATATAAGGAGAGCTCCGGCAGCGCGCCAGCAGTCTTCTTTTACTTGTTACATTGTAAATAAAGCTGTTACATGTATCGAGCTGGTCACGTCTTCTGTTCCTGCGCCTGATCTAACACTGGCGACGAAGGACTAGAGAAGAGAACCTGAGAAAGACTCACGGCACGATCGCCCAACGAGCTGAAGTCACTACACCACAGCGACTTCCAGAATGGCTACCCCTCAAGCCCCGATGACCGCGCTGAACCCATTCGACCCATCCCGGGAGAAGTGGAGGTCATACATGGTCCGATTCCGGCAGTTCCTGCGAGGAAATGGATACCAGAACCTCGATGATGAGAGGAAAAGAGCCCTCTTCCTAGCTCATTGCGGATCGGACGTCCTGGAGATGGCGATTGACCTCGTGGCACCCAGGGACATCGAGGAGATGTCCTGGAACGACCTGCAGGAAGTCCTACAGGAGCACTATGCGCCTACAGGCACCCCCATCGCAAACAGGTTCACCTTCCAGCAAAGAAACCAGCGGGAAGGTGAATCCATCAAGGAATTCGTGGCAGCGCTTCGCCAACTCGCTGCCAACTGTGAGTTCGACAATGTGGACAATGCCATCCGGGACCGCATTGTTTTTGGAATGCGAGATGTGGGGCTGCAAAAGAAATTCCTCAGCAGGAAGAGGATCCCGCTTAAAGACGTCCTCGACGAGGCAACAGCGGCTGAAACGTCGGAGCAAGCAGCCGCCGCAATGGTAAAAGCAAGAGGGATCCATAAGATCCACAAGTCGGGCCCGACCTCATCAGACGAGGCAACCACTCAATCCGAGTCTGATGGGGAAATGGCCGTCCACAAGGTGTCCCACCCCCCCAGGCAGGAAAACCCACAGCATGGCGACCAGGGAGAGCGATGCGGCAGCTGCAGAGGCGACCACCCCAGGGCAAACTGCAGATGGAGGGACGCGACCTGCCGCCGATGCCTGAAGAGGGGCCACATCGCCGAGGCCTGCAGAGCCACAGACCCAGCCCCGGAACCGCCCAGACCACGATTCCGGGAAAATCGCAAAGATAATCAGAGGACATCCAAACGGTCCTCAAACCAGTCCCGGCGCGGGGAGGAGGAATATCCCCGAAACAGAACGGTGCACCAGACCACCACCATTGCGCACACAAGCGACGAGGGGACCACCAAGTTCCACGTGACGCTGATAGCAGAGGGGTCCCCGTGCAAGATGGAGGTAGACTCCGGATCCGCCTTCTCCATCATGGACTGGCAGCACCTACAACAGCTGAAACCGGCATACAAAAGGACCCAGCTGAAAGCCCCGAAAGACAAACTTGTGGACTTCAACGGGAACCCCATTGAAATCCTAGGCAGAGCCACCATCCACGTGAAGTACAATGACTTCGATGGAAAGCTACCCATCACCATCGTGCAGCACAGCCGACCGAACCTGTTGGGTGTGGAGTGGTTCAAGCCGCTAGGACTTTCACTTCAGGGCATCCACGAGATCCGCAGGGACGAACTCGACTCCATCATCGAAGAGTTCAAGGAAGTCTTCGATGGTAAGCTGGGAAAATTTGTGGGGAGGCCAATCTCTTTTAATCTGGATAAGGGAATCACCCCAATCAGGCTCAAGCCCCGCCGAGTTCCATTTGCCCTGCGGCCTAAAGTAGATGAACAGCTGGATAAGCTGATCGCCCAGGGCGTCCTGGAACCGATCGATCATGCCTCATGGGAGACCCCCATTGTGACCCCACTGAAGCATGATGGGTCTGTGCGCATCTGTGCTGACTACCGTTGCACCATCAACAAGGCGTTGGCACAGAGCGCATACCCAGTCCCAGTGGTGCAACATCTGCTGCATTCCCTGGGATCTGGATCAATTTTCGCGAAACTGGACCTGGCCCAGGCTTACCAGCAACTGCCAGTGGATGACAAAACGGCGGAGGCTCAGACAATTGTCACGCACAGAGGGGCATTTAAATGTAACCGCCTCCAATTTGGAGTCAGCGCTGCCCCTGGTATCTTCCAATCCATGATGGAACGCGTTCCAGGGGTGGTGCCTTACTTCGATGATGTGCTCATCTCCGGTGACTCAAGAGCCCAACTCCTTGAAAGGCTCAGGCTTGTCCTGCAGCGGTTCAAGGCCAAGGGTTTGAGGGTCAGGTGGGACAAGTGCATCATAGGAGTACAGGAAGTCGAGTTCCTGGGCTTCCTCATTGATAGCACAGGCATACACCCCACCAAATCAAAAGTGGAAGCAATCCATGAAGCTCCAAGCCCAAAAAACAAAACGGAGCTTCAGGCTTTCCTTGGGTTGCTCAACTTCTACGCCATTTTCTTAAAACAGAAAGCCACAGTTGCTGAGCCACTCCACCGCCTGCTGGGGAAATCGGCTTCCTGGAAGTGGGGCCAGGAAGAGGAAGCGGCATTCCGGGCCATCAAAGGACTATTGACGTCCAAAAGCGTCCTCATCCAATACAGCGAGACGCTCCCCATCAGACTGACCTGCGACGCGTCGCCTTACGGGGTGGGGGCAGTTCTCAGCCATGAACTGCCCAATGGCTCGGAAGCCCCAATAGCGTACTTCTCAAAGACTATGTCCGGTGCAGAACGGAACTATAGCCAGCTGGACAAAGAAGCCCTGGCCATCGTGGCTGGAGTGAAGCGTTTCCACGAATACCTCTACGGAAGACGCTTCACCATAGTCACAGACCACAAGCCTCTCCTGGGACTCCTCGCAGGCGACCAACCAACCCCGACCTTCATGTCCCCAAGAATGACGAGATGGGCCATCTTCCTAGCTGGCTACTCCTATAGGCTCGTGCACCAGCCAGGCACAGCCATAGGGAACGCTGACGCCCTCAGCAGATGCCCGTCGAAGAAGCCGGTCGAGGACCCAGCCCCCACGCTCCACCTACTTCACATTGATGACGACGCCAGCTGCCCGGTGTCATCCGCAGATGTGGCCGTCCACACCCAAAAGGACCCCACACTCCGCCAAGTGAAGTCCTGGATCCTCAGAGGGTGGCCAGCGGAAAAGCCAGAGGAAAGGTTCAGCCCGTTCGCCAGGAAACAGGAGGAGCTGTCCACCATAAAGGGCTGCCTGCTATGGGGAGACAGGGTGCTGATTCCAAGCACTCTGCAACGGCGGACGTTAGAGACCCTGCACAAGGGGCATCCGGGCATCGTCCGCATGAAGGCCCTGGCACGGAGTTATGTCTGGTGGCCCTCCATGGACAGAGACATTGAACAATGGGTCTCCAGATGCGACCCATGCCAAGAAGTTCGCCCAGCGCCGCCGCAATCCGAAGTCGCGAAGTGGGAGACCCCCAGCAACCCCTGGTCGAGGATCCACATCGACTTCGCGGGTCCGATGCAAGGGCGACACCTCCTCATCGTGGTAGATGCCTTCTCCAAATGGCTCGAGGTGGTGCCCATGGCATCTACCACAACAGACGCAACGATCCGAGCCCTGCGCCGCCTTTTTGCCACACATGGTCTACCGGATGTGCTGGTCTCAGACAATGGCCCCCAGCTCACATCCCTGGCCATGGAGTCCTTCCTGGCAGGACTGGGCATCCGCCACGCCCTGTCCGCCCCCTACAGGCCGGCCGGAAACGGACAAGCCGAACGCATGGTCTGACTGACCAAAGAGGCCCTCACCAAGATGGGCCCGGGGGACTGGCAAGAGCGCATAGACAACTTCCTCCTCACCCAGCACATCACGCCACACGCCACCACCCACAAGAGCCCGGCCGAACTGTTGATGGGCAGAAGGTTGAGGTCACCCTTGGACCGGCGGCACCCCCAATACAGCCCGGAAGTGACCGCAACCGCCAGCCGCCCGCTCCGCGCCTTCAGCAACGGAGATTCAATCTTCGCGCTAAATTTCAGCGGCTCTCCTAAATGGCTGAAAGGGAAGATTGCCAGCACAACCGGCCCCAAATCCTACATCGTCGAGTTGGAAGATGGACAGTTCACGAGACGCCACATCGACCAACTCCGAAAAAGGTGGGGGGGAGCACATGAAAACCAGCCTGACGAGGGAGGCCTACAACACCCCGACGAGGTAGGCCTCCAACACCCCGGCGAGGTAGACCTACCACACCCAGACCAGGTAGGCCTACAACACCCCGACGAGGTAGGCCTACCACACCCCTGCGAGGCAGAGCAGCACCACCCCGACAAGGTTGGCCCAGCCCACTACCAGATGCTGTCACGTCGACAGCCCAGCGAGGTAGACCGGGGCCAACCGCACGGGGGATGGCACCACCAACCCAGCCAGGTGGGCACCGGGCACAACAGGGCCAGGGACCACCAACCCAGCCCGCAAGTAGACCGGTACCTGCCCAGAGGAGGAGCGGCGCACCCCAACAGTGACAGCAGCCTACGCCAGCCCAGCCAAGGAGACCACGGTTCCAGGCGAGTAGACCGGGACCCATCCAAGACGGGCACCCCCCAACCCATGGGCAAGGGTGGCACACGACTCCCCGGCGAGAGGGACCCCCGCCCATCACAAGAGGCAGCCAGGAAACAACACCCCGACCCGGATGACCCCAGGCACCACCCGACGGTAGACCAGGGACTAGGGGGAAGGGAAAGCCGACAACAACCCGGCCAGGTAGACCTGCACCACCCCGGCAGGGGAGACCTCCGCCGCCCTGCAGAGGTAGTGCCGCAACAACAGCCCGACCAGGTCGACCACCACCAACCAGACGGGGTAGACCAACGCCAGCCCGACCTAGCAGGCCAACACCACCCCTGCGAGGTCGGACAACGCAACACAAGCCAGCACCACCCGCAGCTGGCGGGCCGGTCCAGAGGGCACCAAACAGAACCACCACCCACCCGGCACCAGGCCGAACCGCAACCGAACCGCAGCGCCCGGGAGACCAGGGAGGAGCAAACGATGGACTTACCGAGACTCAGACGCTCTTCCCGGGTCGGAACCGAGCCACCGAGACGAGGCGACAGATCCACAGGCCAGGAAGAAGACCATCAGAACCAGCCATCCAAGGTTTGCGGTCCGGCCGGAGGCGCTGGGGGTGACCCCGCTCACTCGACAGCCGAACCAAGCCCGGTTCCGGAGAGGGAGCCGGGAGACGACAGAGCCCCGTCCATCCAGGTCGGAGACGGAGAACAAGTGAGACTGCGCAGGTCAGCTAGGGTGCCGAGGCGTCCGACGTACCTGCGCGATTACGTGACTTTTGTGGACGAGATTTGACAGTCCAGACTAAGGGGGGAGGAGTGTTATGTCCTTATAAGGACATCCGCCCTGATTGGCTGCCAGCCATCGGGCGGGAGATTTGAATCCCTGTCTAGGGGCGGTGCGTCTGCCACGAGCAAATATAAGGAGAGCTCCGGCAGCGCGCCAGCAGTCTTCTTTTACTTGTTACATTGTAAATAAAGCTGTTACATGTATCGAGCTGGTCACGTCTTCTGTTCCTGCGCCTGATCTAACAATAAAGCTTAATGATTACCTTTCAACCTTCTCCTCTTGCTCACATTTTAAATACACATGGAATAAAGCTGCAATAATAGGCAACATTCTGCCAAAGCCAGAAATGCCATAAAGCCCACTGAAGTACTAGATCAATTTGAAATGTTCTAAAGTGATTTGCAGGCATATTTTTCAGCTCACAGCTTTGCATCTATTTCCAAATTCCAAGTTTCCAATTTCCAGGTTAAGAAATCCACTATGATTCAGAAACGTAATCAACTTGCCTTCACATTGAACCTTTGTGTAGAATTTACATAGCTTTTCTAGGTTAACTAGCTCTTCTAGGTAGATTAGCATTTTATTCTGGCAGGAATCTTTCAGATCTCTATGAGAAGTTCTTAAGATGTGAGTGCAATCTGAATTCCTCCATGAACAATATTAGGAATATTGCCATTGAGACAGTGGTGGGTTGCCCCCGGTTTGCACCGGTTCCATAGAACTGATAGTAAAACCGGTGGGAGGCTCCGCCCACCAACCCCGACATCATCAGAATGCTTCATTCGCGCACGCGGCCCCATTACGAACCGGTAGTAAAAGTAAGTAGAACCCACCCCTGGATTGAGAGGTATGCTGTTTCTGATCTTGGAGCTAATCTATAACCATCATGCCTAATAGAACTTGATATGGTCTATTTTCCTCTTAAAGCGATCCAGATCTACATTTCATTATACTGAATTGTACTTGGCAAAAAATGCTGATGTCTCCTGTGAATAAAAGCAGAATTCCAGAAGCTTATTTCCATACTGAATCTCTCTCTTCATTTATCTTTTATTTACTTACTTACTTACTTACTTAATTACTTACTTACTTACTTAATTACTTACTTACTTACGTTTGATTTTTTAAAATTAGATTTTGAAGCCTTCTGATTCCATAAAATAATTTATAAAAGAATTTAAGAAAGGAATATGATTTCAAGAACAAGAATGTATAATTTAAGAAAGGGTTAATATAACAATAACAAGAGTTTTAAAAATCACCAGTGGCTTCACACACATTCTAACCCAGGGACTGAGAAACAACCATGTTTTAAAGGACTTCCAGAATATTTGAAGGGTTGTAGCCATGGTTATTTCCAGGGGATACTGTTCTAGAGATCAGGAAGCATGACAAAGAAAGCATGTTTGCTCAGTTTAGCAAGAGGACATTTAATTGAAGGGACTTGTAACAGACCAATGCTATCCAATTGTACTGGAAAAGTAGAAAGAGACAGGCTGTGTCTCAAATAACTAGGCCCTATGCCCATGATGGCGAACCTACGGCATGCGTGTCACAGGTGGCACGCAGAGTCATATCTGTTGCCATTCAAGGGTTGCCCTAGCTCAGGTCCAGCGCATATGTGTGTGCCAGCCAGCTGATTTTCAGGCCTTCCGGGCCCACCAGAAGTTGGGAAATGGTCTGTTTCTGGCCTCTGGAGGTCATCCAGGGGGGTGGGGGTGGGAAGGCCGTTTTTGCTCTTCCCGGGCTCCTAGAAAGGCTCTGGAGGGTGAAAAATGGGCTTTCCGGTCCCACCGTGCCATTGCGTGCCAATAGCTGGGGGAACGGAGGGGGTCACGCACACACGCATGGGGGGGCAGGGCACATTGAATTATGGGTGTGGACACACATGCACGTGACCCCCCTGCTCTCCCCCCATTTTTGGCAAGCGATGGCAAAAAGGTTAACCATCACTGCCCTATGCTATAAAGTATCTCTCTATAAGTGATGACCAGCATTTTGAACTGTATCTGGAAGTTATTTTCATGTTTATCATAATAGCTGCAAGGATTTTATATGTTTTTTATTGGAAAAGATGTTTGATCTCTGTGGAAGAATGGTTGATTAATCTATGGGAATATGGTTTGATGTCTAGAACAACTCATATCTAAAGAGTAAATCTGACATACAATTCAATCTTATTTGGAGACCATTTCTGAACTGAATTGTGTCACATCCTATGTACATGATTTTAATCAGGCATATAGTCTACACACTATATAAGGTATTGTTTCATTGTATTATTAGTTATGGCTTTTCTTTTTTGGCATATTGATTCTAATTATGTTAAACAAATATTTCTACAGTTCAGTAAAGATATGCCTAGACTAGAAATTTGGTATGGAATGTCTTATAGTACTCCAAATTGTTAATGGTGTATATTAATATATTAGCTATATGATATTTTAGATCTGATGGTTATTTAACAGTTGTTGGCCAAATATATGGAGAGATATGGAGGAGGTGTTTAAAATAGTTTTCACGATGTTTCTTTTCTCCTCTGTTCAGTTTTAATTTCTTTTACTTACTCTTTCTTACGACTTTCTTACCGCATAATATTGTTTATCCTGAAAGGGAATAACATAATGATCATTTACATGTATATCTAGGTATTTTTTGTTTTGTGTTTTGTTGTCAATGGGAATTCACAGCAAAAGTGTATGTTGCACTTCTTTCACACAAAAAAAGGTTTCCAGCCCCTATGCTTTGGGTGTACCTTTTCAGTAGTACCAAAGTCCTTTTATTTTTCTACCATCCTCAGAGTAACAACATTAGAAACAACATTCCACTCACTGAATATCAGGGAATATTCCATGCTGCTATGACTACTTGATCAAAAGCGAGATGCATCTTACCCCCCCCAATTAATAATTTTTGCCTGTTATACACAGAAAATACAGAATGGAATATGAGACTGAAGAATATAATTTAAATGATAATATAGATCTGGGGGGAATGCAGAACTTACTATCCATTTGCAGAAAGAAGTGAAGGGACCTACTTCTTTGAAGTGAAAACCATTGAGACTATTAATCCCTTTCCTCAGATAAGTTAGGAATCATCCATAACTCATCATGAGACTATATCATTCTCTGTAGTCTCTAATATTACAGTAACAAAATATTCTTATCCCCATTTCCTTCTCCCTCCCTAGAAACGTCATACTTTTCATGTAACAAAGGAATAAAAAGCAATTTATTGTTCAATTTTACTTTTATTTCTAAAGACTTTTTATTTTTGGGTTCATTCATCAGAATTAAGTTCTTCCTTATTTTTTTTTTGGGGGGGGGGGAGGGGGCACATTGAGAGGAAATCTTTCTTATAACACAATACCCAGAATCATCCAACTAAACAATAAACAACATGGGGCAGATTAAAGGAAGTGCTATTTCCTACAGCACATACAGTAATTAATCTATAGAATTTGCTACATCAGAATATAATGATGGCCACCAGTTTAACAATATGTGGATAATAAAGTGCTCCAAGATTGTATATGCTATCTCCAGTAAATATTCTGAATAATCAATTGCTGGAAATGACTGCTATTGCTTTCCTACCTTGTTTAGGCTTCCAACTTGCATCTGATTACTTATGGAGGGAACATAATAGAAGAAAAATCTCGGTTCTTCTCCATTAGGCCCTTATGAATTTGCTATGCAGTTAAGAACACAAGCACACTTAAGCACTGAAAAATCCAACTTGCTTTTTGGTTCAGGAATTAACTAATCTTTTTCCAAAATAGTTTGGTATGAAACAATATCAATCATAATAGCTATCTGACAAGATCAATTAAGTTACCTATGTCAGCTGCAATAGTAGGGTAGAAATGCAAAAAATAGATATCAGGAAGAGCTTTGAGAAAATTTATTTTTCCAAATATCTCTGTTATTGCTATATAATGTAAGTTCTTCCCTCTCCTATTTAGCATTCGTACCAGGGATGAAATTCAACATTTTTCCCTACCGGTTCTGTGGGCGTGGGCATGGCAGGGAAATCATATTGCAAAATCTCCATTCCCACCCCACTCTGGAGCCAGCCAGAGGTGGTATTAGCTAGTTCTCTGAACTACTCAAAATTTCCACTACCGGTTCTCCAGAACCTGTTACAACCTGCTGGATTTCACCCCTGATCCACACACATCCACATCCACAAATATGTATTTAATGAACTTCATGTAAGAGATTATCAAGCTTAGTCCGAGGGCAGGGTCAAACATGTCATTAGTTTGGAGTCATTACCCTCCCATAAGAAACCTAAGACAAGCCCATCTGTGACTCTTTTCTAGCACCAATTTCCATTGACTGTTAGTAAATAAGATTCTTGTGTATAGGTAGCATGAAATAAACTCATAGTACTTGTGAACTCTATTCTACCTCCTGGTTTCTTGCACCTGACAAACAATATTATGGATTTAAGCTTAGATTTTGATTCAAGTCCCACCTATAGGACATTCTGCAAAGTCCCTTAAGCTCCTCTGGAAGGGGGAAGGAAATCTACATTCTCCTTCCAAAAGCAACAATCTCAACAGGATAAAATGCCCTTGCACATTTTTTTTTTTAAAAATCCTTCTTTTCTTAGAATGGAAATTCTGGGTCAACACATTAATGTGCACATTTATTTTCATTAAACTCATATCTATATATTTGTTACTAACAATTCTAGTACTTCTGGATTATCTACTGTGAACCAGAACATTTCCATAATCTATTTCACTTTTTGTTGTTGTTTTAATTTTCATAGATTTCAAACACACTTCTACTTAATAGATTCTGTTGGAGAAGAGCTGAGTTAGTTTGTGGTCTGCTAATATCTTTTCCAGCTAATGCTTTTTATAAAAAAAGTATAAAGATCTTTAGGAAGTGAACTGAGTTAATCAATGATAGCAAACAGGAATCTTTTGAAGTGAGCTGCAGCTCACAAAAGCTTATACCTTTTAGCAAAAGGTGTTACCAGACTTCTTCTGATTTTTGCACTTAATAGTTAACCCCAGTGTATGCATTTCCTGTATACTCTAGTTTTATGTCTGCTTTTTATTCTCCGAGCGTCCTTGTTCTCGCTTCACTTTAATCTTCTCTTGCAGCTGTTTGCAATGTAACATTCCCCTCCAGGTGTCTCTCACTTTCTCTCAAGTGAAAGCCTTCCTAAATTTCATTTAACGTAGCTTTTATTCCTGACTCCATTGCCAGCAGTAATAAAACTGCCCCTTTAGAGCTTAAAATTGCAGTAGTACAAGAAGACACTTCACAGGACTATACTATTCTGTTTTTTGTTTGTTTGTTTAAAATAACATAGGTTTTTTTTAAAAAAATATTTATATCCAGAGTTTGAAAAAGTATTCTGAGAAAAGCTTTGCATATTAGGGTAGTCATAGGGGCAATAATGCTGGGCGTACAGTGAATAATGTTGGTGTAATATCCTGGGTATGAGGTATTTTTCTGTAGGGAAGAATGTATAAAATATTGTTTTCTGATCCTACTAGGTTCCTTGTATAGCAGTTCAGTCAATGGAGAAGCGGTCCTTATTTAAAGCCAGAGGTGGGTTTTGGCAGGTTCTGACCAGTTCTGGAGAACCAGTGGCGGAAATTTTGAGTAGTTCGGAGAACCGGTAGTAAAAATTCTGAGTGGCCCCACCCCCATCTATTCTCTGCCTCCCAAGTCCCAGCTGATTGGGAGGAAATGGGGATTTTGCAGTAACCTTCCCCTGGAATGGGGTGGGAATGGAGATTTTATAGTATCCTTCCCCTGCCACACCCACCAAGCCACGCCAACCAAGCCATGCCATGCCCACCAAACCACACCCACAGAACCGGTAGTAAAAAAATTTGAAACCCACCACTGTTTAAAACGTAAGATATTTAACCATGACTTGTTGAACAAGGAACATGACTACTTCTGCCTTTGTCATTTTTATTGTTTGTTTTAGATCTTCAAACCAATTGCCAAGATGGTCTATAATAACACAATTCCTAATATAGTAAAAACTACAAGAATTGGACTAGTCATAAAACCAATAGAAAAATAGAAAAAAAACTATTCAGGTGTAGTCTTCAACATACAACCACAACTGACCTCAAAATTTAAATTTGCTAAGTAAGGTGATTGTTAAATAAGTTTTGCTCCATTTTACAAGTCAGGATTCCAAGTAACACCCCCAACCATAAAAGATTCTGGGGCTTGAGATTCCTCAAAGTTCCAATTTATTAGAGATGTTGTATTGGCACATCTGGGAAAACCTGAATCTGAACATTTCCAGGTTTTCCCCACCCAAGTGAAAGTTCAAGTCCCTGCCCAGCACCCACATGTCCAACACATGGTCCAATCATCCACCATCCAAACTGGAGACACCTCCCAGTCATCCGACTCCAGGTGCCAGGGCAAGGTGTCCTTGACTCTCTGAGAAAGGAATGTTATTATGACTATATATCACCCATACTCCATACAATCCCATTTTCCCACAGTAAAAAATGAGGCAGGCCTGAAGGCCCAACGTAAAAGGTGGCTCCTTTCCTTAGTAACCATACTCCTGACCTGACAAGGTTGAAAAATTTAGAGACTCCTCTTTTAAAAGCAACACGTAATATACAGGTAATCCTCAATTTACAACTGTAACTGTGCCTGGAATTATGATTGTAAATCATGCTGATCTTTAAATGGGTCTTCATGTGACCCTGCCCAGTTTGGATGCCAGCGACATTTACAAGTTGATAATTTCTAGCAGATGAGTGACTTGGTCAAAGTATGCATTACAAAGGAAAAGGGCTTTGTAATCAATGGCCACATTTACCATTTTAGCACCTTTATCTCTCTCCATCACTTCAAATGCTCCTGGTTTACTCATTCTATATGGAAAAATTTGGAGACCTATAAACAGACGGTCAACATATCTGAATTCTGAGAGAATTCTACAACTAAGCAAGTTGATAGATATTTGAAAGGAATTTAAATTTTGTTTTGCTTCACCAATCTTAGAATATTGTTAATTGCTGATTTTTATTGTTAATTAGGGGTCAGGGAAGGCAAACAAATTATTTAAATAATCCTATTGATCTATGATGCAATAGAAAATATTCAGAAATTTAAAAAAAAAAACTTCAACAATATCTTTAATTTATTCATTAGAATGGAAGTCTTGGTGAGTTTATACATCCACCAAATTGTTACAGTACTTCGAATATGATTCATTCATTAGAATGGAAGTCTTGGTGAGTTTATACATCCACCAAATTATTACAGTACTTCGAATATGATTGACCTTCAACCCACTTTAAGACCCTCATATTAGCTTGTAGAATAGTTAGCATGCATGCAGAATTAGGACAAAAGTTTTATGAACATCCAGATGATGACATTTATTTAAATGTATTTTTTTCTTTTACAATTTCCACAACTGAAGGAGCTGCTATTAATTTTTAGATTCCACCAAACTGACAAAAAAATAATCTATGGTCCTGTTGGTGCTTTCTTTTGTTGCAAATTAGAGGGAGGTAAAGGAGAATTAACCATATCAGAGGCACATGGTATTTCCCTGCTCATATTACAACACAAAATCTGGGCAGTTCCTTTGGACAGGGTTGGGAAAAAGAATTTGTGAGCAGAAAGGAGGCAGAACAGCAGTAAGATGATTGGAGACAAAGGTTATAAGAAGCTAACTACATTTACAGGTCTGTAAATCTACATGTTAGTTGCAGCTAAATATTTCTGGTGACTAAGCATGCTTATAGTTGGTTTAACTTTAGTTTTCTAAAGTGTGCTTTGCTGGTTTTGATTCTATCTTTGATTCTGTTCTCAAGGTTTAACTCTCAGCTTTTCAAATTAGTAGTAGTTTTATCTTTGGCTTGACAAAATTTTAAAACTGGATGTAACAGGATTTAAGCAGGACACTTAAAAGTACTGAGCTCAAACTGCAGCTATGTTACACAAAGTTTCCTTGCAGAATATTTAAGGTTTTTTTTCTTGAAAAATGTATTATTACATGTCTCTCAAGGAACTGCTTTAGCTCTTTGCAAATGGAAAACATTTTTTTGCAGATGCTGCTTCTGGCTTTTTAACTCATGAATTAAGGAACATTTTTACCTCTCAACTTTAGCTAAAAAGTTTGTTATTCTTAGGACAGATCAGGAGGGAATTGTGATTCAATGTGGCAAGTTGAATGCAAGCCATATGAGGCTGTTCAGAGTTAAACCTCTATTCAAGCTGATGGTATGTGTTACAGAATATTAGGGAATAATATAAAGTCTATACCAAAGTTTTCCTCCCTGCACAAACTTCTTTTCAGTTTCCTTATCTTATGTGATGGAAAAATGCCTAGTAAGCTTTATATGCAATACATGCAGAATTTTCAGATCTCTTAAGGATTTTTGCAAACTATAAAATGTTTAATGAGCAAATTTTTATTGTTTGCTGTACAGTTAATTATAGAAACCATTGCCCCTAACTTCTTAATTGGTTCAAATAAACAGTGTTTTAAAATGATATATACAGATGATCCCCACCCAACAGATAATAGGTCTATTTTTTTTTTTAAAAAAAGAAAGAACGTGAGCTGTGTTTTGCTCCAAGCATCTGTCGTCTTTTAATAAAGGATTACATTTTTTCTATGCATGTGATAGAATGTAATTTCCACAACTCCTATTAACAGTACTGTACTAATAAAAAATGCATGCTCATTTGGCTGAACAGTTGGTCCTAAGCAGATTGCAGTCTTACTCTTGCTTTTGGGCAAGATCTTTTGGTTTTTCTTTTTTTAAGGAATATTTTGATGAATAGATTCTTTCCAACCTTATACTTCTGTTTTGGAACAGAGGTTCTGTCTCCCCACCCCTTGGCTATATAGAAGACAAATGAAAGCCATAAGAGAATTGTTTAGTGAGTCCTATTGTCAGTAAATTATGATGTCCCTGAGATAAATTTAAAATGCATCTGAACACATTTTTGTTTCCATACTTACCTAATTGATACAATCTGCTTAGGAGTGATGACTGATGAAGTTTTTATGTACACAGTGAAGAAAAAGTGCAAAGTGGGTATTTTGTTCATCCAGATGTAGTTTTTAAACATTTAATATCACAATATAAAGTGATTAATGACATCATGATAATGGAGATGATAATACTGAAACTGCCCTAGATTTAAAAGTAGTTTCTGCTGGCTATAGGTTCTCCAGATGTTCCTGGAAGATCTCTGTTTCTTTTGGAGGAAAGCAAAAAATGAAGATTGAAAGGCATCCTTAGGGCAGTAGTTCAGACAATTGTGGGTCTAGGAAGAACTTAGAATAAAGATAAGAGAGCAGAGGTTTCTACAGGATAGCGGGACTATGATGAGAGCACCCTTGCCCCTTTTGTATATGCATTAAGACATTGCATGGACCTATGAAAGAGATAGTGCTTGAGTCATAATAGTGTGATGTTATTTCATGATGTTGATGTGAACCTTTGGTCCTTTGGGTATCTCTACAATATAGATAAGCCCAGGGGTGAAATCTAAAAATTTTCGCTACTGGTTCTGTGGGTATGGCTTAATTAGTGGGCATGGCTTGTTGGTCAGGTGACTGGTGGGGGTGGCTTGTTGGTCAGGTGGGTGTGGCCAAGTTGATGTCACTTCTTTGACCCTTTTTAACCTACAAAACACAACACAACACAACAGGCTCACCCACAATGTAAAAGCAGTTGTGCTAGACCCAAAATAGCCCCTGCAACAAGCAGGAACCTCACACAGGCACAAAAAGTCCAAAAAAACCAACTTTCACACTTACCACACACAAAATTCCACATACAGCTTTGTGAGATTTTGTGTGTTTGTGTAGTTAGAGTGAAACACTACAGAAACACACAAAATCTCAGAAAGCTGCACAAATATTATTTTATTTTTTTATTTTTTTTATATAAAAGCAGCTAAATTTAAATGGCTAGATCTAAAAAAAGAACAACTAAAAAAAACCCCAATTAACTATTTTTTTAAAGCTCCCAAAGGGGAAAAAACATTACCCAATTGAAGGGACAAGGCAGGCAGATAGATAGAGCTGCTCACCGGTGAGCTTGATTGCAGGCAGGGAGATTCAGTTGCTTGCTGATGCAATGGATTGCAGGGATTACAGCAAGTGAAGCAAGGCAGGCGTTGCAACTAGCAGCTCAGGATTCGGTCCGAAGAGCGAAGGTAAGCAAGTTGGAGGCTGGGGGGGAAGGGTTTTTTCTACCGGTTCTCCAAACTGCTCGCCGCCATCGCTACCTACTCGCCCGAGCCAGTCCAAACCGGGAGCATTTCACCCCTGGATAAGCCTCAAAGAAAAATCTGGAAAAGAGAATAATACCAGTAGTAAAAAGATATGCACAAGATCCCATATATTATTCTGAAATGCACAGCCAATTTTAGGTATCAATGTTTAACTAAGGATTCAAATTGTAGCTCTTATTATAGATGGATTTTTATAATAGTAGCAGAATGTAATTCCAAAATCAGTAGCCAGCACAAAAGATACCAGAATGGGCAGGCTTTAATAATAATAAAAATGGCAGAATGAGGCACAGAATGGGCCCAGACGTAATCTTCTCACATCACAGAGGTCACTTCTTTAATCCTAAAACAAGATACAATTTAACTCAAACATAAAGATATCTCCTGTTTCAGGTACTGCTTCCTGAAGACCATTCCATCAGAAGATCCTATTATTAGATTTCAAATATTGTCCCTTACCTTATAATTATAGCAGAGGTGGTATTCAGCAGGTTCTGACCAGTTCTGGAGAACCAGTAGCAGAAATTTTGAGTAGTTTGGAGAACCGGTAATACCACCTCTGACTGGTCCCACTCCCATCTATTCTCTGCCTCCCGAGTCCCAGGGAAGAAATGGGGATTTTGCAGTAACCTTCCTCCCCGCCATGCCACCAACCCATGCCCACAGAACCAGTGATAAAAATTATTGAATCCCACCACTGAGTTATAGTTGAGGAAATTGTCTAAACTAAATTCTACTCTTTATTTATGTTATGTGAAATGGTTTCTGGTATTACTATTACTCTTTCAGAAACATGGTAGTTTAGAAAAATTTTTGGTTTGAGATGAAACGTTCTCAATCTTAGACAGGTCACATCTGTAAGGAAGATTTAGTAATTCTATGAAATAAATTAAATCTAATTAGAAGAATTTGAGTTCTGTTGTTTACAAACAAACAAAAACAACTAAATTAGAATTGTTCAGGATACAATATAGTCAGGGAATTCAGATTGTATACCCCAACTTTTTTCAACAGGCACGGTGAATATTAGAGGTGTTGCTTTTGTCAGCTAGGTGAAAACATCAGGTAATCAAGGACTGGAATGCTAATTGTTGAGAGTAAAGGGTAATGACTGCAAAAAGCTGACATCTGCCACCAATAAAAGGAAGATGTCTCTTTTTATACAAATACTACCTAATGAACAAGCACCAAGTGTGATCTGGGCCAAGCCAATCTTGGCTAGAATTTATGACCATCCTCATAAAAATTAAGAAAGGTGACAATATTTGTTCAATTCACAGTCCTCACTGTTTTGCATTCCTACAAACAAAGCGCTAATTGAAACAGAGTAATTGTAGTTGAATTTTTTGTCAGATGGCTGTGGCAGCTGGCACTCATCAGAGAGGTTGGAATAGAGGGCTAAATATCTCTTGGAGGAATTAATGGTTTGCTACTAATTTTACTTTACAGTAACATGTAAAAGTATTCAGAGGTGTTGGGATTAGCCAACTAGCCATATCTATCCAGGACCTCTGCTGCTCTGCAATTTTACACCAAGCACATCTGAATGGTTGGAGGGGCTGCCTTTCTATGCTTCTCAAGATGAGTTCATTGCTCAAAATAGGCCAAGTCACCTTCCGACTCAAAATGCAAAACAAAATTAGCAGAAGGATGAAAAGATGTACAGTATATAGCCAAACAGGAGAGGGAAAAACAGTTGCATTATGTTGGAAGCTGGCTGAGGTTTCAATGTAACATTATTAACTGTGACTGCTTAATTAAGGTACTTCAAATTGTCCTTTCCAATGTCTAAATTGAAAAAAAAACCCTTCAAAATGAAGTAGGACTCTCTTAAATGTTTATATAGAGCATAAAAAACATACTGATAAGGTTTTTAAAACAAACCTTGATTCAGAACATAGAATATGTGTTTTCCCAAAAGATGGAATTTCTAAAAATCCATAAAATAATAACATAGGAAACAAAGATGATTTAAAAATTATTTTATTTTTTAAAATTTCCAAAGAAGACATCCTGAATGTGTGTCATCAGCACATTTTTGTATCCCTGTTTTGCATGATAGTCTGTACTAGATTAGAGATCCTGGGGTGAACCCACTTGAGGTAAAAGTGTGCTTTGCCTTTGGGGCCATAATGGGTAGTAGAGGCCAATATCTACCAGCTGGAGATGATTGTGATTTAAGGAAGATTGTGACTTGGAATATGACAAAAGTAATTGATAAAGGGAGGAAGGAAGAGAGAGAAGATTGTGTGAAAGTAAGGGGAAGAGGAAGAATGTAACAGATCACCTGACCTTTAGAAATGGAATTTCCTACAGGGAAAAGAAGGTATAAATTCCATTATGAATGGAAGTGCTAAAACACATACAGTATGAAAAACAATGGATTGGTGCCATATAGGCTGTTGTGGGTTTGTAAAACAAATAGGTTGTTGATAAGTGCATGTTTACTCCAAAGAAGACCAATTCATACTCCCATGAATTGTGAAAATCGAAATAAGTTGGGAATAAAATATTCTATTTTCTAACAAATGTGATCCAGAAGAAAAATATTACTGTATTAGTCAACATAAACAGGTGGGTAAGACTGAGAAAAAGTTATTAAGTAATTCATAGACCCAAGAATGAATGAGAATGGTAATTAATGTATAATCTGATTAGAAAAAGGTATTTTTTCCCCAGATAAGGGTTTAAACATGTCTATTCATTCATACAGATGGTAAAGAAACTGAATGACACATAGTTAATTTTTTGTTATGAAAAATTAGAGAATGTAATGAAGAGTACAAAGGTGTAATAAGAGATGCTGACTGTGGGGCAGATAATTTTTTGCTAGCCCCAAGAAGCAAGTACTTTGATGTGCTTTCGTTATATAGTTCTAACTACAAAATAAATACATTAGGCGTATGCAGTAAACTAGGATTATTTCAGGTGCTCTTATATGTATTGTGTAATTCCATTTTTGAGAAAAAGTCCTAGGATGAATTTCCTATGTGATCATGAATTCTTACATGATTTTCATGACCCAAAATCCAATTTCAGCAAATGGGAAAACTCTTGTAACCATATGCAAAACATTATTTGTGAACATGATGTCTGAAATAGTATAATCTTAAAGGTTTCTTTATATCTGTACAAATATTTTCTAGATGCTTATTTCTACCGCATGACTACAGGTAATCCTTGACTTACAACAGTTCATTTAGTGATGGTTCAAAGTTAAAATGGCACAGAAAAAAGATGACTATTATTTTCACAATTACACTTATACTTACACACACTTTTACAACCATTGCAGTATCTCCGTGGTCATGTGATCAAAATTCAGATGCTTGGCAACTGGAGCAAGAAAGGTAGCAAAATGGGGCAAAATTCATGTAACAACTGTCTCACTAAGCAACATAAATGTTGGGCTCAATTGTGGTTGTAAATTGAGGATAACCTTTATTTTCTTCAATTTACGACTACAATTTACCCCAACATTTCTGTTCCTAAATGAGACCATTGTTAAGTGAATTTCACCCTTTTTTTACCACTTTTCTTGCTACAGTTGTTAAATGAATTTCTTTATTTATTAAATTAGTAGCCCAGTTGTTAAGTAAATCTGGCCTCCCCATTAATTTTGCTTGTCAGAAGGTCACAAAAGATGATCACATGACCCCAGGACAGTCAGGACACTGCAATTGTCATAAATATGAACCAGGTGCCAAGCATCCAAATTTTGATCTCATGACAATGGGGACGCTACAATGGTTGTAAGTGTGAAAAAGCATAGTCAGTTTTTTTCAGTGCCGTTGTAACGTTGAACAATCACTAAACAATTGGTTGTAAATCGAAGAATATGTTTATTCATTTTTTTTAATTAGTCATATTTCTATGACGCCCACTCTACGAGGACTCTCGGAGGCTTAACCAAAGACAGTATACTAAATAGCATATTGCCCCCTAACAATCTGGGTCCTCATTTTACCCACCTTGGAAGGATGGAAGGCTGAGTCAACCTTGAGCCGGTGAGATTTGATCCGCTGATCTGCTGAACTAGCAGTCAGCTGAAGTAGCTGCAGTACTGCACCCTAACCACTGCGCCACCTCGGCTCTTAATTTGCATTATCTTCTGTTAATGGATTATGCATAACATGCAGATGGGTTGATCATTAGCACATCTTGTAATAAATTATATGTTCTCTTGCCTAATTCATCTGTATTTATAATTTTCATTTTCTAGAAAATAATTAAGAGTAGCTTGTTTTCAAGTGGAAGAAGAATGGGCAAAAGAAAAAGATTCGTGTACAGGACTACTATGTTTGTATAACAAATATTTATTTTATTTTATTATTTTATTTATTTAATTTTATTATTTAATTTTTTATTATTTTATTTCATAAAATGGAAATGCTTTAGGACTCAACAAAACCTGTACCTGGGTTCAACAAAATTCAAGATATTTATCAAGATGAAGGATGTGCTGCTTATACTGTATATTTATGAAGATGTGCTGGTTTATATATTATCTCATATGTAGAAAGATAAAATGTTCACTGATGGTGATAATAATAAGTACATTTGGAAGAGTCATATCCAATCAATATTCTGAAAAGAATGAAGTTTATATATTTAAAAGTCAGAGATTAGGATTTTAAATTATTGAAGGACAAGATCAAGGAAAGTATAGGTGACTATATGGTTTTGGAAGGCTCTTTGGTTCTAAAAAGAGGAAACTCTCAGCATGGCCAAGTAAATACGGTAGTCAAGCTTTTGGTGACCACTTGTCAAATGATAGGTAAAAGTGGTAATATTTGCTTAGATAATGAGAAATATGTGATTTTTTTCTGAAATTTATCAAGAATTACTGCCTTGAGAATTGGATTTTTCTAGAAAACAGTAGCTTGTTTTTAAGTGGAAGAAGAATGGGAAAAAGGAAAAGATTCATGTACAGGAAAACAGGTTTTTTAAGTTTAAGTGCCAGTTTTTTGTCTTTTAATAAATTTGTCTTGTCTCCACTTGAACAGGCAAATAATACATATAATTTATATCCTTGAAGCTAACCACACTGATAAAATATTTGCAGAATTAGACCACAGCTTTATCCTTTATTTATTTAAAACCATCTTGATACAGAATTAGTTTATACACCACAAATTATTATAGAAAAGACCACAGTAATTTGTGGTAAAAAAGAGAATATAATCTGTAATTACCAAAAGAAACCAAAACAGGCATTCTAACATGATTCTGGGTTACAATGGAAACAAACTCCAAGGTCATTAATAACTTACCACACATATAACTCAAAGGCATCATCTGACTATGTGTTATCTGACTGCTCACCTGAAAGGCTACTATTTGAAGATAAGTGCTTATAAATGGAATTAAAGCTACAATCAACTCACTTATGTCTCTTATCATCCAAAATCTGGTGAATTTAGAACAAGACTGAAACTTTCTGCTTTTCTTCAATCTGTATTTTCTAGTTGAATCCATCACTTATTTGCTTATCATATTCAAGCATAAAATTTCCCCAGCATATGACAATCCGCTTTGAAAACTGAATCAACTTTAATAATCTGTTTATTTTATACAAAGCCTGCTGTTTAAACAAAAGCAAAAGTTAATCTTGTTTTCTATTTTCAAATCCTAAAGTGTTGTAGATTAGATTATAATTCAGTCTGCAATTGGTATCCCATTAAATACACCTGATGATTTAGCATAATAAATCTTCTCATTGTATGCTTACTTTTTTTGTCTATAGAGGTGAAAATTTTGCTGCATCTTATTTTATGAAATGGCACCTTATTTGACATTCCATTCAAGTTTTCAAGGTACTACCGTATCTGTGTTAGCTCAATCCTTTATTCATCTTTCCTTAGGAACATTTTTGAATTCGTAACAAAGCATAGAATATTTTCAATATTTCCTGATTTGGAAGTTTTTCAAAGGCAGCTTAAATCACATTTTTTTGCCAGATGATGCATATATTGTGATTTTAAGAATACACTCCAGTCCTGAGATAGTTCTTAACACCTCCTATGTTGAAATGGTGCCAAAGTAGGAAATTTGGATGCATGGAACAATTTCATCATACAACGTTTGAACAAAGGGTGCTAAGACCACACTTGGAATACTGCATCCAGTTTTGGTCACCACAATATAAAAAAAGATATTGAAACTCTGGAAAGAGTGCAGAGAAGAGTGACAAAAATGATTGAGGAGTTGAAGGCTAAAACCTATGCAGACCAGGTGCAGGAATTGGGTACGGCTAGTCTGGTAAAAAGAAGGACTAGGGATGACATGATAGCAGTGTTCCAAAAATTGAGAGGCTGCCACAAAGAAAAGGGAGTCAACCTATTTTCCAAAGCACCAGAAGGCAAGACGTGAAGCAATGGATGGAAACTGAAGAAAGAGAGAAGCAACCTAGAATGAAGGAGAAATTTCCTGACAGTAAGAACAACCAACCAGTGGGAAACTTGCCTTCAGAATTTGTGGGATGTCCAACAATGGATGCTTTTAAGAAGGGACTGGACAATCATGGTATAGGGTCTCCTGCTTGAGCAGGAGGTTGAACTAAAGACCTCCAAAGTCCCTTCCAACTCTGTTGTTCTGTATTCAGTTCTGCTGTCTTCATAATTATGTTATTTAGATAACAGTAAGAAACAGCTATGAAATAGAATAACTTCATGAAGTTTCTGATTTGAATTCTTTCTTTGGCACCTTTGGTATTTAAAGGAACATCTAAATAATCCAGCAAGTCCAGACAATATGCAATTCAGGAAATGACCAAAAATACAGTTTCAAAATGTTACACTTCTGTTGCCCTTTATCATATCAAAAATGGACATCATAAAAATCTAGTTACTCTAAGGTGGAAGTTACTGTAGGGTGGAAAGAACGTGCCAGTTCAAGGCTTGCTGAGGCATTAATTCATTCTGCTATCAACACTATAATTGAGCCTTATATTGAAATGTATCTTCTTTGTTCTCTGCATTGCAAGGAAGCATCCATGTTTTCATCCAATGAGATATTTTACAACAGATAAATATGTGGATACTCTGTTGGATCTTATCTCTTTTCTCCCAGGAGGGATATCTGATTCATTATTGACAGCTGACCATCTGACTGCTAAATGTAACAAATACAAGTAGGCTGAGGAATAAATCAGTTTCTTCTACAGTTGAATTGCTCTGAAAAGTGTTATTTGTCACTCAGGAAAGCTCACTTGTGAACTACAAAGGGAAGACAAAGAGGGTGGTACAATGAGGGATTACATTTTTAAAAGTGCCTTATGTACCCTTGCTGCATTACAAGATTACCAACAAATTTGAGAACAGGTATGATTGGCAGACCTTCCTCAGGAAATTGAATTTTGTTCAATAGTCTGAGTATTTGGAAGATCAAAGGCTAAAATACATTTATAGGAGAACATTATCAGTAGTGATCAATTTTGTGCTCTCAAAAATATGGAAACTGATAGAAACAGCTGGAACTAAACTGTTGGAGGCTGATATGGAGGAAACAAAATATGGCCCAACTGACATGTTACTGGATTGGCACAGCATTTAACTATTCATCAAAAAATTATGTTGCTTGGGTAATTTATTTTCCCCCACATAGACTCTTAAACTAAAATTTATTGTGACACAAATGTTCTATGATCTCTTCAGAATTTATTTTCAGCCTTGTATAAATCCTGTGCATTGTTTTGGAGATCTGACTAAAATAACACATGAATTCACTAGGTTTAATTGTAAATTCAGAGGAGACAGAAAAGAATAACCTTGAACTGGAGAGCTTCTATATATCCGTGTTAGATTTAGATTATTCTGTTTTAATTTAGTTTATGCTAGCATAAAGCTTAACAAATTTAGGAATACATTTTTAGTTTGAAACAACAACAACAACAAACAGATATATAGGCAGCAATGGCAAAATAACAGTTGTATTCACAATATAAAGTTTGATCAAAGTTAAGCAAGAGTGATTATCATATATACTTATAATGTATGATGCAGCATGGTAAATATAATCAGTTTGGCCTTTAGGAAGATCTTTAGAATATTAATTTAATTTATCAGCATTATATATCATCTAATACATAAGACATTTTGATACATATTTGATATATGTATCAAAATAACATACTGTGTAACTTTCAGAACAATATAATAATATATATAACTCTTCCACCTCTTTGTTCCAATAATTTAATCAATTTGATTTTTGTGTAGTTCATCTGGTGACACGTGTGTGTGTATATGCGTGTGTGTGTACATACACACACTACACACTACATACACACATACTGTACGTCATTGGGTTGCTTGAAAGATGTGTTAGCAATGAAGAAATCATTGGATTGGCAAAAATGGATAACTAATTCTCCAAATTATTTCTGTTTTCTAGGCAGAACAGAGCAACCTTTTTAGAATTTGCAATGTTAGCATTCCATTCTCCAACCACAAGCAGCATAAATGTGGATAACTGTCATATTAAAGGGTTATCCATGGCCCAATTGACCAATTTTTGGTCATTGATTATACTATATCCAAATACTACCTTTGCTGTATTTTTTCTGGCTATGAAAGCAATGGTATTTTTCTTAATTTTTCATGCCCTGAATAGTAAACAGTTTTATCTTCTGAGTGAAACTATCCAATTCCAGTCCATTTCAATTCACTGATGCCCAGGATGTCAATGCACAGTGAATTAATCGTTCACTGTGTTTCCTGTGTTCAAGCTTTATTATTTCCCATGTTCTTTAATTCTGTCTTTGCACTTTGGGACTTTCCTTTCCTGCACTGCAATATCAGCAACTAGACTTCCCAAAGGCTTTAATTTAACTGGATCATAAATGCCATTAATACTCTGAAAAACTCAGTACTTTCTCAATAACAAGTTGAGTTCCATCTGACCTAAGGGGCCTATCATCCAGTGCAATGTTGTCAATCACTTTTATCTTGTCTATATATGTGGCATCTTGCTAAAACCCAAGAATGTTTACTGTTGCTTTCTTCCACTCAGCATGAAACAATGCCTTTACCATTGTCACTAAAGTGATCATCTGCCTCTAGCATCTTTCTACATCCCAATTGCCCAGTATAATATTTTAGCTGTGCATCTGAGATGATCTTCAAGCCTTGGGTGATCCTGACAGAGTATATATCATTGGCATGTGCTTCTTTGCTTTTCCCTCCAAGGAACACCCCTCCCTTTCCCAGCACCTCAGGACTTGAAGAAGGATCCAAATACATCCACAGTTAAATCCTCACCAGCTTCTATGGATTTTATATGAGAAGGCTATCAAGTCTTTGTTTTATAGCTGCAATTTGCTCTTTCTGTCAACAATCTCATTCTTTTTGCTTTCCCCAAATTGTACTCTGCGGTCTCATTTGTGGTGCACTCAAACTTTTTGCTGAGAGGATTTATAGCTTGGGCAATTTTATTCACTTCAGGAAGAATACACCAGGTAACTATCAGAAGAGAATAATGGTGAGGATAAGAGAAGGGGCATGCGAGTCTTGGGCCCAGTTCAAGACTACATCTGATTTTCCATCATTGGAAATATGTATTTAATTTGAACAGTGTAAAGGAGAGGAAAGGAAGGTTCTCATGAGAACTGCCCAGATGTATGATCTTTCCAGTGACACCTTCCCCCAACCAGACTTTGTAAAACAACTGGCTATTCATAGAGCCTGGGGTAACATTCAAATGTATTACTAAGAAGCACTAAAAAAGAAGAAATGATTTATTTAATACAGCTCAGTCCAAAAGACAATATTTCTAATGGCATAAGAAAGCTATTCATTTTATTTGCATGCTTTCCATTCTCTTCCAAAGATTATAGCAAAGAAAGCCCATTGTAGACTGAAAGCATGGAAGGCCATTGCACAGAGATGAATCAATCTTGCAGCCTTCCAGAAAACAGATACAAAGGCAAATTCTTCAAGAGGTTAGTTTGATGCCTGTCAAAGTTATCAAATCACTTAGGGTTCATGTTCTAAATCAGGGGTGTAAAACTTGCATCATCATGGTGGCATCACGTGATGTATCGGGACTTCCCCCCCTTTGCTAAACCAGGCATGGGCGTGGCCAGCGCGTGACACATCTGGCCCGTGGGCCGGAAGTTTGACAGCCCTGTTCTAAATACACACAGGAACACATGAAATACTGCAAAAATAACTGTGCTGAACTCTGTTTCTTTTACTCAGTTCTGAAAAATCAACATGGAAAGATTTGTAAATTAAGGCATAGAGAGAGAAGGGGGGACAACATCATGTTTAATGGTTTTTCATGGTTGCTAGTGGTGATATTTTCTATTTTTTATGATGCCATTACCAACCAGCATCTGGTGAGCATCAGATTACAAAAGATGAATGTTTTCCATTTTCATCCCCATTGTAACTGAATGGTTGCTAAATGAAAGAGTTTCTGGTGCAAAGTAGTGTCATTAAGTAAGGACTACCTGTATTGTAAATCATTGGGAATATGTATAAATGCAATAAATGAAGATGTGATTATTAACAGTTAATTAATATTATTTAGCAATAGCAGTTAAGGCTTGGAAGAGGGAGAGCCAGGTTCTAGTCCATTGTCAGCCATGGAAGCCATCTGGAGACTCTGCACCACACATTCTCTTAGCCCAAAATGCGTGTGGGAAGAGTAGGGAAGGCTATCTCTTTAGCTGCCCAGTAAAAGAAAAAGTGTGAATCTAACAGACAAATAAGTAGTCAGATAAGCCTGAGCTCCAGAATATATGGAGACACACTAGATGTTAGTAAAGTTATCAGGATCTTTTTGCTATCATCTGTCATCTGGAGTTTAGAGTCCATATTTGACAGCCCTACTATTAATAGCAAGTTATTGTTAAATAGTGTTTTGACTGCTCAAGTTCAGGGTAATTGGGAAAAATATTTAATACTTTTCTTAAGGGATACTGTGCCAGTTATCCCACAATTACGAGAGGCAGCAATTCAGTGTAAGATCAAACTTCAACTACAACTCTGTTCTCTGGTAGTGAGATCAGAGAAATAAACTTGGAACAAATTATGCCACATCTGTTCAAATAACTGGGTTTCAATGCAGTGCAATTCCTATCAGATGCCTGGTCAATTGGGGTTCCTAAGGCTTCATCAATACGGCTTTTAACAATCATGTTCATTTTTCCGGGCTCTCCTCCAAATCGGTGCGGTTGCTGTGCCCAGCATTTCAGTTGTAACTGAACTTTGATATTTTGGAAGGATGTTTTAGCTTTCACAGGAGATTAGGTTTTGTTAATGCTTTTTTTTTCCTGATTGCTTGCTTGTGGTAAGATCAGATTTTAACTCTATAAAGCAAATGCTTATTTGTGTTGCAGTTTTGATGCACATGGCTTTAAGAAGAGAACAAAGCTTGTGACAGAGTCCCTCAGTTTGACAAAAATTTGGCCCAAATGATTTTACAGTATTTCATTTTGTCTGGCACAAGTGATTCTGGCTGGTGAACACAGTTGCAAACATCATACAACAATGTTTTATTGCTTGTTTTTGATCATTGACCAGCCTTGAAAGTTTTAACAGAATTCTTTAGCTACAACGGTTTTCAAACCAAAGCAGGGATCTGTTTCAAAGCAACAGGTTGAAGCAGATGGCTGCAAAGTGTTTTCTGGCATTTCAAAGAGGGTTATCAATTGAATGGCTTTTTGTCTGCTTCTGGGATTGTTAACAAAACTGCTGCCATTTTATTTCTATATATGGAGAAAGAGCAGGGAAGGCTGAATGGTATAAGGAGCTTGCTGATGAGTGGTGGGTAGTAAATTTTGTCACTATATTAGACTCTTCGTCTGCCAGAGTGCTAGGTTAATACAGCTGGGAGTCTACTTTGCAAGCTCTTTACTTTCTCAATGTTATCAGCCTTAAACCTGGTTAGAAAAAATGTAGTAAGAGAAAGGTTTTGTTTGTTTATTCACTTACTTCTGCATTAGTGTTGCCAGTGCATTGGGAATTCACCTTAGCTTTCTGTACATTGAATAAAGACACAAAGTGGACTAATCCGGGAACCACTCTTGGATTAACTGTTTCAAATGTGCATGAACGGGCAGCTTTAAAAGTCTCAAAAAATGAGAAAATGGCTGCTAGGCCAACACCTAGAAGTGCCAGGCCAAATTTTATAAATAATAGGCAATATCAGACTTATAAACTCCCTTTTTTTCTATGCCAGCCTCTTTCCCCATGACTTGGCACTCAGTGTTATTGTATTTATACGAGAGACTGCCACCTCTGCTACTATAAGTTATCTGTTGGAGAATATTATCAGTAAACTATACTACTGAAATACTCGGGTCTTGCTAGTATGCCAGGGATAGGGTTATCAGACCTCTGGCAAAAGGTGGATATGTCTTCTTACTCCTCATGTCCTCCTTTCAGAAAGCATAGCTTTAAAATCAAATATTGTCTGGCTGAGTGTGTGTTTTAGTGTCTAACAAACTTACTCTTCCTGAGCAGCTTTGCTCTGTGTGGAGCAGCACTTTTTTAAGTGCTAACCATAAGTTAACAAGCTCTGCTCTGTGTCTTTAATTAGTTGATTAGTAGCCTCCAGCCAGCTTGTCCTGCTGCATGAAAGGACAAGACCTTAATCAGTTGCAGACTGAAAGCTTTTGCATCTTAACTGGCTCTAGCACATTCCTGCAATTGAAAAACCAGTCTTTCTAATGCTGGTAAAAGGAATCTCATATGTATGTAGGCTTAAGTACATTTTGTTTGCAGCTTTCTACTGTAACTTGTGGATGTGGATGCCAAGAAACTTAAACAGTTTATGCTTCCTTCCCCTCATTTATTCTGCTTTCTAATTGTCTTTGTTTTACTTTGCCTGTTCAAACATCTGATAACCCAAACCAGGGGGTACTTTCCAAGATTGCCAGTCAGATGTGCCCACCCTCTTGTTACTCCACAACACAACTTGTGGACCACAACTTGAGAACCACTACTATAAAGGATTACATATATTTATTTATTTTGTCAAGTACGTATTAGATAATATAAATATAAGCATGAATTGAATATATAAAATGAATACAAATAAAGGGAACATTAGGATAGGGATGGTAGGCATGCTGGTGCTCTTATGCACGCCCCTTACAGACCTCTAAGGCATGGGGTGAGGTCAACAATAGCCAGTCTAAGGTTAACATTTTTGGGGTTTGGGGATGAAAACCCACAGAGTCAGGTAGTGCATTCCAGACATTGACCACTCTGTTGCTGAAGACATATTTTCTGCAATCGAGTTTGAAGCAGTTCACTTTAAGTTTGTATCTATTGTGTGTTCATGTATTGTTGTGGTTGAAGCTGAAGTAGTCATTGACAGGTAGGACATTGTAGCAGATAATTTTATGAGCTACGCTTAAGTCATACCGAAGGCGGCGTAGTTCTAAGTTTTCTAAGCCTAGAATTTCAAGTCTGGTGGCATAAGGTATTTTATTATATACTAATCCATTCCTGATATTTTTACCTCATCCTGTAAAAAATGAGGTTTTCTAGCTAATTCTAGCTAATGAACAAATATTCAAATCAAAGCTTGAAGTAGCTCAAATGAAACTCTTTTGCCCATTTTCAATTTTGTAGCTATGTATCTAATCAGGATTGATTTACAGAGACCTAATACATTATCAAGTGACATCTTTTATATCATAAAAGCATATTTTAAATAACTGCTGTTATACTACACCATCTTCAGAACAAACTTAAGAGTTAGGTCCATAATTGCTATACCAGATATACTTGGGTATAAGCTCATCCATGGATAAGATGATCCTTGAGTTTTTAACCAAAATTGTAAAAAATGTATCACTTGTAAATAAATTGAACCTTTGCATGTTTTAATTTGCACAATAAGATTGCCCATGGGTAATCCACAGATTATCATCTTCATGATATTTTGAGGGTCAATTTATTTGTAGATGAGCCTATACATGAATATATATAGGATATACATATTAAAAAATAATTGCTTTATAAACTCTCGGATAAACTGTCGGATATACAGGTACTTAAAAAAAGAGAGCTTTATAAACTCTCACAGGTAAGATCAATCCAATTTTGGGGGTGCATTTTGGTACATCAAGTTCTCAGGTTTTTGAGAGTATATGTAGAAGTGATATTTTTAACAGATCACTGTAATTGGGGTTTAAATCATTTCACAACCATGCATGGGAAATCTTTTGTTTATGACAAAAGAAACCTTCCTGTCCTTAGATGTCATAGGGTTTTGTTTTTAAAAAATAACATTGTAATATCATGAATAAAATAAGTTGAAATGTATTAATTGCATGTACAATTCAGTTCAAGGACTACTAAGTTTAATGAGAGATACCAGAAAATGGGAGAAGATAGATATTTCCTGAAAAAGCTTGCTACCGTCCTAGCTGAACCTTTGTGTACAATTTTTGAAGTATCATTTCGAACTAGTTCCCTGTCTGATCTATGATCATCAGCTATAGTTATACCAATTTTTAGTTCAGTCGAAAATTATAGACCAATTTCTTTGAGCTGTGTTACATGCAAAATTATGGGATCAATTATAAACCAATCCATCATTCACCACTTAGAGACAAATAATTTGCTATCTGAAAAACAGTTTGGCTTTAGGAAAATCTCATCCTGTAATTTACAACTTTTGCACTGTAAAAACATCTGGACTACAAGTCTTGATCAAGGTAAAGCTGTTGATGCAATTTACATAGATTTTTTGTAAGGCTTTTGATAC
The DNA here is from genome assembly GCF_029215685.1 of Pituophis catenifer annectens. Classification (NCBI taxonomy): domain Eukaryota; kingdom Metazoa; phylum Chordata; class Lepidosauria; order Squamata; family Colubridae; genus Pituophis; species Pituophis catenifer. Next base: position 77,355,925 of record NW_027256882.1, on the reverse strand, counting down.
AGTAGTACATGATAAACTGCTGTTGAAATTAAACGCTTACGGCATTTCTGGACCTTTGCACAAGTGGATTGCTGCTTTCTTGTCTAATAGACTGCAGAAAGTCAAAATAGGGAACTTGCTGTCTAATCTTGCATCAGTTAACAGTGGTCTTCCGCAAGGCAGCGTTTTAGGTCCCACACTTTCTTTGCTCTATATCAACGATTTATCTGATCAACTTAAAAGCAATTGCATTCTTTTTGCCAATGATGTAAAATTATTCAATTCTACAGATAATTCTGTTGTTTTGCAAAGTGATCTCGACTATGTGTCTGAATGGTCATCTATTTGGCAACTTCAAATTTCAATTAATAAATGCTCTGTCTTAATATTGGTAAACGTAATCAGAATGTCAAGTATAAGCTAGGTGGCATTGATCTAGCAGATGACTCTACATTTGTTAAGGACCTAGGTGTACTTATCTCTGACAATTTACGCTCCAAAGCTCACTGTAACAGCGTTGCTAAAAAATGAAGAGTTGTAAACTTAATTTTGCGAAGCTTTTTTTCTGGAAACATTGTATTGCTAACTAGAGCTTATAAAACTTAAGCTAGACCAATTTTAGAGTATTGTTCAACTGTTTGAAATCCCCACCATATAGCTGACATCGGTACAAATGAGCAGGTTCAGAAGTACTTCATGAGAAAAACCTTGCACGCTTCTGTACATAATAGAATTCCCTATGCTACTAGGCTTGAAATTCTTGGTTTGGATAACTTAGAATTGCGTCACTTGCGGTCAGACCTAGGTATTGCATACAAAATTATGCATAGTAATGTTTTACGTGTAAATGACTCTTTCTGTTTTAATCGCAGTAGTAGGCGTGCGAACAACTGCTTTAAACTCAATGTAAATCATTCTAAACTTGATTGTAAAAAATATGATTTCTGTAATAGAGTTGTCAACGTCTGGAATGCCCTACCTGATTCAGTTGTCTCAGGTACAAATTTTTACAGTTTCAGTCACAAATTGACTTCCGTGGACCTTACTTCATACTTAAGTGGTCAGTAGAGGGGGCATGCATAAGTACACTAACGTTCCTATGGTCCCTGTCATTGTATTTTTATTCTCTTATTCTTCTTCTTATTTTTGCTTGACAAATTCCAATAAAATAAAATAAATAAATAAATAGAAGTATTGTAAACATGTCAATGTGCGGATTTTGCTATGAGATTACCTTCATATATTCTTCATATGACTTTCAGAGAAGGACAGTGGTTGATATTGGTATAGCTGAGATTATGACTCTTGAATTCAGCCATCCTGGGTCTTTAGATCAACTAATGCTATCTAGACTTGGTGTCCAATTGTCCATGGAGATTTTCCATAGAATCCAGGTCATAGCTGAACTTTTTTTTTTTTTAAGCTTCACTTCTTATCCAAGTTCTGAACTGAAGAAGCTTTTTGGATGAGACATAAAACATTTCAAAACAAAACAAAATCACCCCAAGAAAGTCCAGTTGCCTTTTGGAAAAGCACCTTTGGGACAACCAATCCAATTTAAACAAAATTTGAGGGCATCCGGTTGAGAAACTTGTGCTGGAATGATCAGTGAATGGATGCCCTTTTGATGCCAAGTGTACCAATTCAATTCTTTTATATCGTCTTTATATCAATTTTGGTTTAACATGTTGATTTGGAAGGGGCTTAAGCCAGTATGTATCATCAGTACCTTCATGTACAAAAGTACATGCTAGAAAATTTTTGCTGTCACCATCTGAATTGTATTATCAGTTTTCTTTTTAACTCAGATTTTAATTTTTGCTTTTGTAATGCCATATTAGATGTACATACATATCTAATAAAAAACAGAAGTCTTTAAAGCAAACCAAAGTTGTTTGGTGGTATGTAAGGTTTGTGTGTGCATTTGAAGCTAGATGAATGTTCTTAGGTGGGTGTCCGATGTTTGAAAAGTGAAAGTTAAAAAAAATTATTGTTGCAAAGAATTTTAATAGTAAGTTTATATATTTTATGCGTGATAAAGGAAAGCAGTTCAGACATAGCCACTGTGTTCTCCAGAGCTAATATGCAGTGGAGCCAATCTTTCCTACAGGGATGTCCAGAACCATGAGGGTCAGGATTTTCATTTTCAACATCATAGCAGAAGTAGGTAGACAGAAATAATTTGTTTCCCTGACTCTACATGACATTTTGACCTCCTATTGAGATGTGTTGCTGTATGGTCATTTACTTTATTCTTCGGGTATCACAGGAAATAATAACAAATGTTCTGAGTAAGAACATAACAGTACCCAGATCTTTATAAATATAGTGATATTCCACTTGACCTACAAGATTGAGAAAGGACTCAAAGAAATGCTTTGTGTTCAACACTAAAGACAAATGATTTTTAGACCAAGCCAAATGAACTTTTGCTCTTCTGTGCTCCCAATAATACTTTAGTGATAAAGACTCATGTTAGGTGCAATAACATTGAGAAAATAGTTTCCTGATTTCTAATATCCCTACTTTCATTGCAGGTCTTTCTTATGGTTCCTGGTGACCACACATTGTCCCATTCTTGCTCATTGCAGCAGTTAGTGCTTCACAGAGGTCCTGCAATGGACATTTACTGCAAGTAAGTTAAATTGGAGGTGAGAAAAATTATTTTGGTGGAATGCAACTTTCTAAGTTGAAGTCAGACTTTATTGGGCCCAAATTCAAAACTAATTCGAATTAATATTTTGATGCTATTTTGCCATTCATACGTCCATCAGAAAACAGAACGCGATATAATGCTAAAACACATTCAGACTGTATCAGTATGAGAAAGAATTGTCTTTTTTTGTCAATAATTATTTTAAAAGTTAGAACTAAGAAAAATACACCCAAGAATATTAAATCTGTAAAAAGAAGTACCTCAAAAAAAACCTTGCTTTTTAATTTTACTTGGTGTTTATTTTATAAATAGATAAAAAGACACTTCTTAAATGCTTTTTTTTTAAAAGTAAGAGTAAGAAATTTAAGAAAGTAAGAGAATAAATTTTAAAAATGTAGTCTGAAGTTTGGTGTCTACACTTGGATGTGGGTTATGATTAATTTTATGTCGGTCTCCAGATGTTGGAGCTTTATCCATTTTTAAAAAATATCTCTAATGTTTACCAGGATATGTGTGAAGTATAGTCTTTAACAAAGTTCTCTTTCATAAACTTAGGCTCTAGTTCCAAAACAGAATCCAGGGAAATATTTCTGACCAAGAGCTGGATGAACAAGAAGTTCAAGGGAGTAGTAAAGAAAGGAAAAGAAGCCCATTAAAGATTAGAAAAACTGAATGCTTGCCAAAGATATTTAGGAAGATTATGGATAGGCACCAAATGTTCCATTTACATTGTATGAACACTGTCCTTTTGGTGCTTATTTGGACTGGCATTGCAACAGCACAGAAGGATTGTACAGGTGTGGAGTGTAAGCAGCCAGAAAATTGCATTGAAGAAGTTCTAGAGCCTGGAGAATGCTGCGCCTCTTGTCTGCACAATGGCTGTACTTGCGAAGGATACCAGTACTATGATTGTGTGAACGTAGGCTTTGTCAATGGAAAAGTGCCTGAAGGACAGTCCTATTTGGTCGACTTTGGAAGCACAGAATGTTCTTGTCCCAAAGGTGGAGGTAAAATCAGCTGCCAGTTTATGTTATGTCCAGATCTTCCACAAAACTGCATTGATGCTGTGCTACCAGCAGATGGATGTCCCGAATGTGGAAGAATAGGCTGTGTCCACGAAGACCAGAAATATGCTGCAGGACATACATTCCACATGCCTACATGCAAAGTGTGCCATTGCCCTAATTCTGGTGGTGACCTCATGTGCTATCAGCTCCCAGATTGTAATGAATCCACATTAACCTCCCCTAATCCATCTGATACCATGGAAGTAGAGCAGCACTATGATGATCCCTACAGTTATGACCAAGAGGCACCAGAAGGGGACACCACTCAGGTGGAGCCACCCAAAAAGTACTACAGTTATTCAACACAATTGGAACAAGAGAGCATAGGCCAAGAACAAAGTGAGGATTATGATTATCTTGCAAGCAGTGTTACTCCACCTTCACTGACTCAGTCTGTTTCAGACCCAGCATTGCCACAACAAACCAGCACAAATATCCCTCTCCTAAATCATCCAGAAAACAGGAGCAACAATGAAAATAGCAAGGTCAGGATGAATACAAGCACAGGATCAACAACTGAAGCACCACAAAGATATAAGATGACCACTACAAATAGTGTGTTAAAGGAAGAAGTCATGGCAACAACAGAGACACCCCGGAATGGGGCCGAAGTGGAGAGACAAAATGCGATCAACCATGAGAGAATTGAGCAAGGAGAAAATCCTCATTTTAGAATCAAACTAAACATGAAAAAAGACCAGAAATTAAAAGTACCCAAGTCATTGGATTTCAAGGAATCCAAAAGAGATAACTTCCCTGAAGTCAAATTTAATCCGACACCATCATCGCTGATTGCCTTGAAAGAAGACCGTAATTGGATAGCCCCCAAACAGTCTCAAACACTTTATCATTACCAGCCTGATGAAGACGTGGATCCCAACTCTGTTCATACATCCTCCAAATTATCAGAAGGTAAGATGTTGGTTTCAGTGCCTTAATGTTAAATTAATAATAAAATATACAGGTAGTCCTCAGCTTACAACACTTCATTTAGTGACTGTTCAAAGTTACAACAGCACTGAAAAAAGTGACTTATGATCATTTTTCACACTTACATCCATTGCAGGATCCTCATGGTCATGTGATCAAACTTCAGATGCTTAGCAGCTGGTTTATATCTATGATGGCTGCAGTCGTGATCTTGTGACCTTCTGACAAGCAAAGTCAATGGGAAAGCCAGATTCACGTAACAACTATATTACTAATTTAACAACTGAAATGATTCACTTAACAACTATGGCAAGAAAGGTCGTAAATGGGGCAAAGCTCACTTAATAAATGTCTGACTTAGCAACATAAATTTTAAGGTCAATTGGGGTCATAAGTTGAGGACTACCTCTAGTCTAACTAACACTTGCAGAGTCAAGGGGTCACAAAAAATTCTTAGCTCTTTATAGAATAGTGATGCATAGTTTTAGTGAAAGTGAGTGGATAGCTGGTCAGCTGTAATGCAATTTCCCATTTTTTCTCTTTCTTTGAGTTAGTTATCTAACATTTGGACTTTTTAACCATTTATGTGATGGAAAAGAAGCAATGTTTGGATTCTTTTTCTCCTAAAGAAAAAAAAATGGATGAAATTTTCATGATTGGGATGTGGGCACTTTGAATTTACATTAGTTCTGATTAAGAAAGGAGTGTGAGTATTTTGCTATCTTTTATTGCATAATTATTAAGGTTTTTCACCTTTCTAGCATTGCATAATCCCAAAACAAGATATTATAAGAATACTCCTTCTATGGAGAAGTAGAGGTAGCCAGGGATGAGCAATTAGCATTTTCTACAAATTACAAAGAGTTCATAACCACCCCCAAATCTCAGGAATTTCCCCCACCCTTTTTAATGAAAGCATACTGTTACTGTGAATACAACAACCAGGTAGCCTTTTCACAGATGAAGATACTTTTACAGGATTGTTAACATATCATAATAGAAATGTTAACATATCATAAAAATGCTATTGCTATCTATTTTACTTTAATTCATATATCTTCATTAAATATATTTGATTTGACTTACTTGCCATTGAAAAAGGAAAATTATAGTTTGAATTCAAGTGGCTTTAAATATTTGATGAAAATATCAGATTATCTTTATTGAAAAATTTAAGCACATAAATGTTTGGGCAATGTTAAGTAAATGTCTAATCCATATTTGTTACTGACAAAATTAAATATTAGTTAAATTTTGACCCAACTGACCTCAGTAACTCCTGCATATATTATGTAACATTAGCTCAAAAAGCAATGTGACCTGGTTTATGACCTGTGCTGAAAATGAAGCTGCTTGCTGCTTTGAAAGATAAATTCTTTGTTAATAATGGCTTTGCTAAATGAGCAGTGTTTATGTTAAATCCCTCTGTGCATTAATAAAAATATTAGTCCATCTCTTAGGACAATCTTTGTAGATTTGCTTGCTGTAGATTTGCTTTGTCATGTTAACAATCTTGAAATTGAAACAGAGGAATGATCAATGTTTCCACCTAATCAATGGGTACTTCCAGTGAGCCAGTCACCCATTGCCATAAGGACACTGAGGTTATGCTCTCATGGAAAAATTGGCCAGATGCGTCCATCCTATATGCATGAACTGAGTTAATACAATGTTATGTCAGTCTATGTTATGGAAACTCTAGAAGTGATATATCTATGGAGATTCTCAGCAATCCAGGTCATGGTTGTCCCAAAGGTGTTTCTTCAAAAGGCAATTGGACTTTGTTTTTTACTTGAAGATATTTTGCTTCTCATCCAAGAAGCTTCTTCAGTTCTGACTGAATGGTGGCGGATGGAAGGATTTCTATTCCTTGTGGTCATCTGGTTGTTAGCACTCTTTCTGAGAGTCGTTAAGCCCACTTGGAGATTTATCTGTGCCCTCAGGGTCACCTGAATAATGCAAATGAGTGTGGAACCTTCTTGGAACTGCTGAAAGGACTGTGTTGTAAACAGAAGATAGCTGGTGTCTTAAGAAGCTGGAAACATTGATCATGGCACACCCATTTGCACTATTGAGGACCACTGAAAAGAAAGAGTGCTAGCGACCAGATGACTTCAAGGAATATAAATCCTGTCATCCTCCACCATTCAGTCAAAACTAGAGAAGCTTCTTGGAGGAGAAGTAAAACATCTTCAAGGAAAAACAAAGTCCAGTTGCCTTTTGAAAAAGCACCTTTGGGTGTAGAAGTGACAAGAATGAGATTGCAGTTAGAGTAATTAAAAGACCACTATAGGACTATGGCGTTCCCGTTATAGTTACACTACTTATTTTCAGACAAATTGATATAACTTTTCTGGCATGAAAATATTTTAATATGCTGACCATCATATTCAATTATGCCCATGCCACATATCTGCAAAAACGTACAGGAAACCCTGATTGTTAAGGAGCTTGACTTTTGTTACATTTCTTCTCTATAACAATGAGCCATGAAATGATCCCTTCCTGTTCCCATTGTGATAAGATGAGAAGTGAGATCAGATCATAATGGATGTTGCCCAAAATAAACCATGCTTGTGATCTAAAGATTGCTGGGCTTGCCTCTCCCTTTCCTGTCACTCAGAGAGCCTCCATGCTTGCATTTCTCATGTGTTTTATTGCCAGGTCTAACTTAACTGGTCATGCTTGCCACCCTAATCAGAGGGAACCCTTATGGGTTTGTATTTCATTAAAATAATATCCTGACTCAGGTTAGAAAAAAGTCCAGTGCCAAAAGATAAAATCCATTTATTTGTACAGTAAATAGGCTAAATTCCTGGCTGCTGAGCATTAAAGTTGGGAAGCTGCCATCTCATGACCTAAAGCACACATGCAGAAGAAGAAGATATCTATGGAGAAAGAAAAAGAAATTATTCTGCATATCGGCATCATTAAACTCCCAGTGGAGTGAGCAATCGGTTCTTCCATTGTGGAAGGCATGTGGAAATAATTTCACAAGATAGCAACCCTTGGTTTTGAGAAAGAAGACTCTTGAGCAAGATATCCTCAGTGATTCTCCCTTCTCTTGACAAATCAACTCCCTGACAAAGTTTTCAGTAGTAATTCAGTCACTCTTGCTATTCAGAACAAGCAGGGGTGTCAAGCACCAGGGAAATCAAGCAGTTCAAACGTGTATAAAGATTTATTGTAAGCTTAAGCTCTCTACAAGAATCTGAACTAGTAATGGGAGTTAAGGATAGAAAGGAATTCAAGGTGCGTGTGACTTAGATCTCTTATGGGCGTGCAGGGACTCATGACTGATGATGCATTTGACCCATCCCTCGGGCTCAGCCTGGTTATCTCCTACAATGGGGAAACCATGGCCCTCCAGAGCTACATCTTTAAGCAAGCTTGGCCAGCAAGGCCAATGATGAGTACTGGTGGAAGTTGAACTCAGCAACAATTTCTCCATACTTTCTGTAAACCATACCTTCACTGATAGAAGAAGTAGTTGTTTGCTTTTGCCCCCTTTATTAATTCTGCCTTAAATAAGAGAAAGAATGTCTGGAGCAAGGAATATTAGAATTGAGGGCTTTGGTGACCAACAGATTCTGTCCTGGGCTGGGATACAAGCCTAAATCCTTTCAAGAAAACACACCTAATACATGTTCTGTATCCTAGGATAGATTGATGCTTTACCATGTATTGGTGCTTCCAGTCAGACTAGTTGAAACATTGTTTGTGACAAAGCTGGAACAAAATATAATAAAATACAAGTTGGCTGCTAGTAAAAGCAACTTTACATATCCTTCTGCTTCTCTTCTCAATGGCAATAGGAAAGCTGTGATGTCACTATACTGTGTCCGGTTTTGGCAAGTAGCATCCACTGATTATGATGGCATAATGATATGTATTACTAGAGGTTTATGTGTAGAGATGTTGAAAAGAGACCACAGTAGTTTTCATGGGCAGTTTGGCATCTTTTATCCTGCCTAAGAGAGCCACTGGAAATTCCTAGGCCTAAGCCACAGAGATCAACACCAAATCAAAGATCAGAGCTCAAATCAAAGCTAGAGAACAAGCTAAAAGTCATTAAAAAGGTAAAAATTTGTGAGGAATTACTTTTACAACTTAAACTAAGAATCCTTTATGTTTTTTTGGAAATTATATACATCTCCAACAAGAAAGTTTCTCACAGGGTTGTTGTTTTGGAGAAAAAGGAGGAAGGAATATTGGGTAAATTTGCTGTTTTGAGTTATTTATAAAAATAGTAAAGGGATATAAATAAATAAATTTGGCAAAAAAGCAATACTCATACATGCAAAATGTAAATAAATAAATAAATAAATAAGTAAATAAGTAAGATGTTAGAAGCATGTCACAATGGAAGGTTCTCCCTTTTTGTATTGCATCTTTATTAAGCTACAATTGAACATGAAGTTTTGTAGTAAGTGATGGCACTTAGCCAGCTTTGGACTTGGAAGAAAAGTAAGTGAAGGCGGCTTCTCAGACAGGAAGTAGGCTAAATTAGGAAGTACACATATCTGCAGTGTTGTCAAGAAACCTTCATGGATGTGTTCACAAAGTCATCAAGAACTTGGCTCAGACTGAAGGAAGGTTTTTTTTTGGTGTGTGTGTGTGTGTGTGTGTGTGTGTGTGTGTGTGTATTTTGTGTATTTTTGTGTGTATGTATTTCATTTGTGACGTATCAGAAGTATTCTGAGATGTGTAAATATGTTTTTAATGAATAAATGATTGTACTTCTTGCAATTATAAACCTTACTTGCACACTCATATTTAGAGGTTACTGAAATAGTTCTCAGTACTGTTTTAGGTGCTACTCAATTTCTTTAGTCTTTTCAATTATTTCATACTAAAGATCCCAGTGAAGGCACTGTGAGGATATTTGGCATAATTAAAAAGGTTGGCAAAAGTCTGTTGATGTTGGACTGAATAAAGTTTTGCAGTTGTACTAGTGAATTTTCTAAGCTATAGATTAACCATTTAGGCTCCAATGAGAGAAATACAGAAATAGCTAGTACCTCCAGAAATAATAATACAGATTTTTAGATCATGATGATACCTTTCCCCAATTCTGTCCTTCTAATGCTTAATTTCATTGCATCCTGAGCAATGGTCCCAATTCCACAATAAAATTTCAATTATAAATCCAGAACAGTGGAAATAAGACCCAAATTGGTGATTTAGAAATTAAAAAGAAAATTTTCTATGCATTTAAAAGCTTTTAAAAAAAAAAAAATCCACCCCTCATTAATCTCAAATTGGGTTATATTGATTAAAATAATTACGTAATTTCTGGAGTGAATCCACTTTTAAGAGCCTAAGTAACATATGAGAATTAGTTTTTAAAAAGGCCAATGTTTAAAATATACAGAAAGGCCGGAAAGTGACCTTAGCATCTGGCTGGATGAGGTGGAAGAAAGTAGTTAGGTTCTGGGCTCCAGGGAAGCAATTTTGAAAGGCCCCCTCTCTTAACATTTCAACTATTGCCCTCTGGAACAGCTGCAATTTTCAGGCCTACTTCAAAGGCAGCCCCAGGTAGATAAATGCTAGCAGTTGTCTGAATGGAGTTCTTGGAGCAAAGATAAGCTTGATTAGACTTGTTCTTGTTTGTATATCAGTAGATATGTGGCAACAATACAATGGTGTACATAATCAGGACTGCATACATTTCAGGATTAAAGCATTTGTGTTATATTTTCTTACAAAAACAGGTGATTTGAACACTTTATTTTTCAAAACAGGAATGTTACAAAGAATGTCATCATTAGGATTGCTTTTTCTCATTGTTGGGAGTGGAATCAGATTACAAGCCTGGTGATGCTTGTTCCTTTCCTTGGAAGTAATAGTGACTCATTTGACTGTATCCATATGTGTTTCATGATTAAACGCACATGTCAATGTTTCTTTCTTTGCAATTCCTTGAACCAGCACAATTGATAGCTGCTGCAAGAAGGAAAAATCAGTGGGACAGAATGGTCAGATGCTTTTCTTTCGGTGACATTTTGAGTGCAAGATAGAGGAAATGCTTTAAAAAAAGTGCTTTGTGGTGCTTTAGAAATCCAGAGTGATTATCCTTGCTGACAAGGAATGAAATTATCTTTTTAAAGGGTCAGTTGCTAAGTGCACTACTCCCTCTGTCTCTCACCTTTCCCAGTTTTGGCTTAAGTAAGGTGAAAGTGGTTAGCCATTTCCAGCTTAACAGGCCCTGACATTCCTGAAAAAGCAATCTCCTGAGTAAATTAATTCCCTTTTTTGACAGTTTAGAATTCTTACTTGGATTCTTATTGAGCCCAGCTAAAGAGGGCAATGCATTTCCAAAGCGGTAGACTTTTCTCAAATTCACAGGGTTTAAGGAAAGGTATTTAGCTCTGAATTACACTGGGCACAGCTTCTCCTGGATATATACTGACAAACTAAAAGCCACAACAAAACAGCTATTTAATAACATGACACTCTTTAGCTGAAAATGAAGAAAATTTGCAAGAGCTCATAAGAGCAGGAGAAAAAAAAAAGGGGGGGGGGAACCCCTAAGTCTAAAGAAGAGAAAAGCAATGCTAGGCAACATGAATGTTCATTATTTATTTAGCATAAGACATGATTAGTGAATGTGTGCTCGACAGGGAAGAATTGAAGGTGGTAGATACTTCTCTTTTCTCGGACTCAAGAACAATTAAAGATGAGGTGTTTCTTATTTCTTATTGCTCTGCTTATTTTTTTTAAATGAATAATAAAAGAGAAAAGCTGTAACAATGTTAGGATCAACAGATAAGAATTTTTTCAATAGTTCAGAATAGTTAAAACAATGGACTTTCCGATTGGTAAGGCATGTCTGTGAAAGCCACATATTAAAAAAGAAAGAAGACTGACTGTCTCCCTGAGGCAATTATTAGCATTCAGTTAGTGACCGTTCGAAGTTACAATGGCACTGAAAAAAAGTGACTTATGGCTGTTTTTTTCACACTTATGACGGTAGCAGCAATCCCCATGGTCACATGATCAAAATTTAGATGCTGGGCAACAGACTCGTCATGCGACCTTCTGACAAGCAAAGTCAGTGGGGGAGCCAGATTCACTTAACAACCGTGTTATTACCTTAACAACTGCAGTGATTCACTGAACAACTGTGGCAAGAAAGTTGGTAAAATCGGGCAAAAGTCACTTGAACAACTGTCTTCATTACCAATGGAAATTTTGGGTTCAGTTGTGGTTGTAAGTCGAGAATTACCTGTATTTGTTTAAGTTTCCTAGCCTCCTCAGCATCCAATCAGATGTGATTAGTAACATCGTGTCTTTAAACATCTGCTTGCATTTTCTTATGTCTTTTTACTGCCTGGTGTTCAAATTTTAGCTTCTGAAATGTGTAAGCTTTTAACTCATGAAGTTTCACATAATAATGTTGAATTTGTGTAGGGGTGGGTTTTTTGGTAGTTTCTATGATTTCCATTTTTCATTTGATTTTATAATTTTGCATTTCTTGGAAAGAATAACACTGAAGGGCATGGAATAACTTAAGATAATTACTAGAGGAACATTTTCTAACAATGTAAGCGTGATGCAAACTTTGAGTGTTACAACCCTTCAGGAAACTAATCATAGGAGCCAAAGAATGCAAATTGCCCTTTGTTAGTTCAGGTGGGCTAATCTGAAACAGACACCAGTCAAAGTGATTTATAATGAGTGGACTCTACTTTATAATTAAGTGGAATTAAAAGTTACTGCTTTTAATGCCAAGAAAGATGAACTATAGTCTATACATTTCAGAATAATAACTTATTGGTAGAGATACGAAAGGCTATATGATAACCCAACATCTTTTCAATGTTTATGCTTTTTGTCATCTTTACTAAGCAAGGATAGTGCATGTTGATTCTACCTTTCCATGGTTTGGCTTTATCATGTTGAATAGTCAGGTGTAAAGGCAGCACCTCTTCAGATCAGGTTTACAGTAGTGAGAATAAAATCTTCTGCCCAATCAGGAATACTTAACAATAACAGAATAACAGAGTTGGAAGGAACCTTAGAGGCTTTCTGGTTGAGTAAAGCTCCCTTCATTGAGAGACGAGGGGTATATGAAAGAAAAGTCACTCATGCTTTACTTGTTCAGGATTATTACATTTTTTTTAGCCTTGAAGAACAAAAACACTGTTATTTTTCAGTGTATACAGAAAAATAATTGCATTTAATTCAATACTTTTGAACTACACAAAGTAAAGGATTATTTTATTAGATTCAGATGCATACACATCAAAACTGGATTTATATATCACTCAAAAAGCATGGTTGATTGTGTAAGGGAAAATTGATAGCATTGTTTCAGTTTTTATACACAAATGTAGTCTTTATTCCAGAGGTGGTATTCAGCAGGTTCTGACCAGTTCTGGAGAACCGGTAGTGGAAATTTTGAGTAGTTCGGAGAACCGGTAAATATCACCTCTGACTGGCCCCGCCCCCATCTATTTTCTGCCTCCCGAGTCCCAGCTGGGAGGAAATGGGGACTTTGCAGTAACCTTCCCCTAAAGTGGATAGGGAATGGAGATTTTACAGTATCCTTCCCCTGCCGCACTCACCAAGCCACGCCCACCAAGCTACACCCACAGAACCAGTAGTAAAAAAATTTGAATCTCACCACTGCTTCATTCACATAACAAGTCACACAGCCACTGCAAAACAAATAATATTTATAGCATTTCTCTAATTAAACTATTTAAACCTGACTTTCAACATTTTCTTTTTTTTTTTAATTAAATTTTATTAACATAAACAAACGTAAAACACAAATACATGTAAACACTTATACATTAACAAAAAGTCAATCGACTAACTTCTAGAAAACCTTCGCATCGGTGATTAATGTCCATTTAACCAATTTTCCTTAATCATACTATTTACAAATTTACTTGCTTATACCTTAATACATTCATTGAAGTTCAGCAGTATCTTTCTACAATCATATTAACCATTTATTTATACAATCCTACGGCTCATCTCATGTATCTATTTCTACAATTCTTGAGTTATGTTCTCCTAATGTCCTATGTTGTTGGCCCTATCCTTCTTTCTAACCATGTGTACCATTTTTGCCAAACTAAATAAAAGTCAGTGTTCTCTTTATCTTGGAGCTCTTTTGTGAGCCTATCCATCTCTGCGCATTCATTTATTTTTGTTATTATTTTTTCTTCTGTTGGTATTATCTCGGATTTCCAATTCTGAGCGTACACTATACGTGCCGCTGTCAATATGTGGATGGTAAGATATTTTATCTCCTTGGTACACTGTGGTGTAGTCATTCCAAATAGAAAGAATTCTGGTTTCATTTCTACACTTTGCCTCGTTGTTTCTTCAATTATTCTCTTAATCTCTTGCCAGTAGCATTGTGCCTTCCTGCAAGACCACCAGAGATGGTAATATGTCCCCATTTGTGTCTTGCACTTCCAACACATTGGTGATGTGTTTGGAAACATTTTAGCCAAACGTGCCGGAGGAAGGTGCCATCTATAAAATATCTTGTATAAATTTTCTTTGTATGGAATCGACAGTGTCATCTTATAATTTTCTGCCCATAGCTTGTCCCATCTGTCCAACTCTATATTGTGACCTATATTTCTTGCCCAGCTTACCATGTTTTCTTTCACTGTTTCCTCCTCTAATTTATACCTTATTAAATATCCATAAATTTTAGATATTATTTTCTCATCTGTGCCTTTTAAAATTTTATCTAGTTCACTTGGTTGGCTTTGAAAATCATAATGTCTCCGGTCTGCTGTATATTTTGACTCAATTTGAAGGTATGGCCACCAATCAATCATAATGCCTCGTCTTTCCAGTTCTTGTCTCGTAAGTAGGTCTCCCTCACTACTCAACAATTCTTGATATTTCCGCATCTTTCTTATTTCTATAGTATTTGGATAAATTAGCGTCTCCATAGGCGACAACCATCGTGGGATTTTACTATAGTGTTGCCTTCTGATACCTTGCCACGTTTTATATAGTGCACCTCTTATTACATGTCTCTGGAAGTACGGATGTTGCTTGTCTGTGCCTTCCCACAGAAAGGCATGCCAACCTCGACTCAGATCAAATCCCTCTAAGTATAGCGTTCTCCTATTTGATAGATCTATCCAATTCAATGCCGCCGCCTTGTAATATAGCTCCCAGTCTGGTAGACCTAGGCCTACCTTCTCCTTTGTGTCCTGTAAGCATCTTATTTTAATTCTAGCTTTCTTTCCTTGCCAGATGTATTTCATTATTGTCTTGTTGAGATCCTTAAAGAAATCTTTTCCCGGACCAATTGGTATCACTTGGAAGAGATATAGGAGTCTTGGTAATATGTTCATCTTTACAGACGCTATTCTGCCAAGAAATGACAGTTGTACCTTATTCCATCTTTCCAAGTCTTTTCTAATTTGCTTCTAATTTTACAGTATCCTTCCCCTGCCGCACTCACCAAGCCACGCCCACCAAGCTACACCCACAGAACCAGTAGTAAAAAAATTTGAATCTCACCACTGCTTCATTCACATAACAAGTCACACAGCCACTGCAAAACAAATAATATTTATAGCATTTCTCTAATTAAACTATTTAAACCTGACTTTTTCAACATTTTCACAGCAGTTATTTTCTTTTCATTATTTTTCTTAGACACTAATATTCATAGCATTAGTTTCCAATTCACTTTTAAACATAGTCTCTGTCACTGAAATTTTCCAACATTTTCGTTCAACATTTACATTGAAAGTAATTTTCTTTGCATGGTGGCTCACAAGATTAGAACTTTGGATTGACGATTGACAGCCTCGCATTCAAGACCTGTTGCTGCCACGGGGCGGGGTGAGCTCCTGGCATATGTTCCACTTCCCACCTAGCTGGTGGTTTGAAAGCGGGTGATTGCAAATAGATAGATGGGTACCACTTTGGTGGGCAACTTCATGGGGATGCAAAGGAGCATCCTCCAGGCAATAGTGATGTCACTGGCAAATCCTTTCACCATGGAAGGTGCTTTTGACACAGAAGCATTAGTATTCCATTCAGTTTTCTGCTGGCTTCTAATTTAGCCCATTGATTTTCAGAACCATGTTTTAATTCCATGAAAACCACCTGGTCTTTTTTATTTTTTGGTCCTTTTTAATTTAGCTATGCAGTGTTTGGTTCTGAGGTTGAAAAGGAGTTGGTGTAGGCATATATACCATACCTCTTGATGCTTTCTTGAACTTGTATCTTTTCCTCCTCTTTCTCTACCCTGGGCTCTTATGATAGCTACACAATCCTAGGTAGACACTTGACCAAAGGTATGCCTAATAACCGATAAAATTATTCTGCTGAATAATTGGCGGAATTGTAATTCTGAATGTGTAACTATGGTCATCTGCTGAGCTGTCATGTTTTTTTCCAAGAAATCTTCAAGACTGTAATCATGTAGCCGCCGTTAGGTATGGTTCATTTATATCCTATTAAATAGATGAGATTTGTGGCTCATAATTTATTATAGGAACATTTATTCTGGATGAACAAAATATTTCAGGCCTTTCTGTAGATAACATATCTTAACTCTTTAGGGATTTTAAATAGCAAGTCAAAAGAAATTAATAGTTTACAATGATTTTTCAGGTGGAGGAGTATTTTATATTATATTGACTTTCACCAAGCTACTCTTACCAAGGTGATTTGTCACTCACTATTTTTTAGTTGAAGCCCTTCAGAGGTGTAAAAGCTATTATATTATCATTAAAATTAGCAGAGCTCAATAACATGTTGACCCTTCCTGCCTCTGTCAAGAAGTCTTAAGAAATCATTTTTTAGAGCATTTTTAAAAATCTCTGTTAATGGATTGCATGCTTGAAGTCTTTCATTATAGATTTAACACACACATACAGATAGAGACAAGGATTCGAAAACTCAAACTTGGCTTGCATTTTGCATTGTGGCTGCATAAATTATAAGGAGGAATGATAAATACTTTTTATGATTCAAGGACTTCCTAGCTTTCTGAGTGGAAAATTGAAATAAAGTGTTTGAAGGGAAATTTGTTGTGCCGATGAATTTGGTTCGCTTGACTGTGATGTTTCAGGTTGCCTTTTTCCCCCACTTTATCAACCACTTCAGTTTTCTAAGCTAAATTTTGAATGATAATTTGAATTTATAAGATTCAAACTAATATATAAAACACATGGAATGAATCCAAAATGAAAGACAGCTGCATTAATAATAATAGAAAATCCAAACAAGGCAAAACTTGTATTAGACCTACTCAAAGTCACAAACATATTCAGTGAGCTACTTAAAGCATCAGACTAGATGAAGTTTTTGTCAGGCTCCAAAAACCAAGAAAGACTCATTGAGATTTTTCTGAGCAGTTTTCTTTACTGTTCCTCATCTATAGACAGAAATAGGCTGACTACTTGCACCATACAACATGTACTCTGGGGACATGTTAGGAGGAATCATCTTCACCTTCTTTCTGTCACACCAGCTATTTAAACTGTGTTGTTTCTTGCTCCTCTGGAATTCACTCCCTCCCTCCTGGAAATCCAGACCAACATTCACAGTTTTTAAAAAAGATTAACAAATTTTTCATACAAAAAAAAGGATGCTAAAAAAAAAAGTGCTAATATTGAATTTGAGGTGACTGCATTGTCAGAGCCCAGGATAAATGTGGGAAGAAACAGCAGACCCTCAAGTTAGATGTCTCTGTAATGATTTTCAGATTGCAGACAAGATTGTTAACATATTTTCTACAATGAAAAAAGTGCCAAGTTGTCTTTAAAAACACAGCCAAAACAAACTAGGATGACTTAAAACCTAATCACCCAAGCACAGTGGTTTTGTACCTAAGGAGATGGGACATACAGTAGTGTATAATGTTATTTTGAAAAATAATAAAGTTGCATATAATTTGGACTTCCTGGATTCGTTTATAGATAAGAGGTGGGATATGGGAAGAACATTTTTTGTATTTTAAGAGAAATTGATAATTAAATTGTTTATACTTGTGATGAAGAGGGAAATCACTTCTTCAGATTTTTTTTTACTATGTTATTTTTTCTTTCTTTTCTACATCTGATTTTTTTTTTCAGAGCTGCACATATGATGGCATTGTAAAATGGTGATACAATGAATCATATCTGAGCTTTTCATTAAAATCACTAACGATATTATGGCCAAATACCAAGCTGTTTTTCATTGAAATCATTACAACGGCAGGTAATGTTTGATTCAACTGATAATATTTATGTTTTTCTTGGTTCAAAACCAAAACATGTGAATATGTGGAAATTATAACAGTTTAATTCAAGAGAGACATAAGAAACCTGAAAATCTGCCAAGTTTTTAAAGTCATGAATTGCAGATGTGAGTGAATATTGCAGTTATCTATACGGACCTAACTTAAGTTGTCATTTGCGCTCTAATACTGTTCTGCAAGCTCATATTTTATCTATGTGTAGCATTATTAAGATTTTATTGTCAAACACTTGATCACCGATAATAATCAGAGAAAGATGGAGATGATCCTATCCTGTTATTCACTATTAGTAACAGGTTAAATTTCTGTTAAAATATATTTTGAGCAATATATTAAGACCCACAGCGGCACAGTGGTTAGAGTGTGGTACTGTAGGTTACTTCTGCTGACTGCCAAGCTGCCTGCACTTGGCAGTTTGAATCTAACCAGGCTCAAGGTTGGCTCAGTCTTCCATCCTTCCGAGGTCAGTAAAATGAGGACTCAAATTGTTGGGGGCAATATTCTGACTCTATAAACCACTTAGAGAGGGCTGTAAAGCACTGTGAAGTGGTATATAAGTCTAAATGATATTGCTATATTTGGCATTACAAAATAAAGAAAAGGAAAAAGTTGTCAGGATTAACGAAAAAGTGGATATTTTATTATTGTAATGATATGTACAATATATTAGGACAAATATAGCAAAAATATCTAAGACCTATCTAGCAAAACAGTCAGCCAACCCCACTCACCCTCACACTGATAATCTTACCTAGCCTGGAAATGGAACATCTGCAAAAAAACAACAAAACTCAAAATCAATAACTACGTGAATAACTGAAGCAATACATTAAATTATACAAGGACGAACTGAAAGATACAATAAAGGAACTCAGCCTTTTTGTCAGGTTAATAAAGCATGAAGTCCAAAGATTTAAAATGGAAAGAAAAGGGTTTTACTATTTATCTAGGGCAAAAGAGTCCACATTTTCAGCAGTGCTATCGAGAATTCTTTTTCTTCTGTTCAATTCTAGTACAGATATGATCTTTATCGATGGTTTCTGAAAGAACATTGTATTTCTATGTGGAGCATGATTCTTCAGGATTTACATTATCATTTCTGAAGTGATCAGCATAGCAATTTCTCTGCAACTAAGTAGTTGAAAATTATGGTTCATAGGAGCAGCTATTCCTGTAAAGTTATGTACCGGTTCTGCCCAGCCACGGATCCCAAAGACCATAGTACACACAAACACTGAACAGAACTTAGTTTATTCAAATAATGCAGTTTTAGCAAATGCTGGCTGTTAATAAGCGTTCTTAACAGCCTGCCAGAATTCCACAGATAAGATAGTCAGAGTCTTACTGGTGTTGGCCAAAAGCCCAGAAACCAGATTGCAGAGAAATCCCAACGCGATGATTAGCGAACTAAAGTTGTTTCCTGCAGCTTGTTGCAAGCTGCATCCTTTCTTAAATAGACTAAGGGAGTGGCCAATTAGTCCCAAGCCTTAGTCTCGAGGAGACCTCCTTCTGAGGAACCACTCCTGCCTTTTGGCAGCTCTGCGTGCCCATGCATTGAGAAGAGGCTATTCCTCTTCATCCTCTGTACTTAAAAGAGTCTCTGGAGGTTCTGAAGGTCCTGACTGCATCCCTGCCTCTGGCACCATATCTTCTTCAGCCTCCTCGCTGTCCGACTCGAGCGCCGGGATCAGCAACAATCCACGCAGGCCGCTGGCGGGCCACAACAGTACCTGAGTGAAGGATGGGCATGCTTTTTTTTAAAAAAAGTTAAAGATATAGTTAAAGAATCTCCTACATATGCACATGCAGAGGAACAGTGTTCTTAATGGAACTCTCTAATATGCTAAAAGTCAAATTGTGGTCTCCATAAATTCTAAGCTGGGAGTGTCAAACTCAAGGCCTGCAGGCTGGATCCAGCCCACAGGGGGCTTAGATCTGGCCCGTGAAGCCACTCTGGAAACAGCGAAGGATTGGTCCATGGTGCCTCTGCCAGCAAAAACAGAGCTCAGTGTGGACGCGCTCTGTTTTCACTGGCAGAGGGCTAGCAAAACAAACTAAAAGCAAACTAAAACAAAAGAAGAAATGTTTTCCCTTTTGCAGGTGCCCCCAACACGAGTGATGTCAAGCTGGCCATGGTCCCCCAGCCAGGCCCCCCTTGCTTATTTTCAAGTAAGGTCTCCATCAAGATTAAAATTATTGACTTCCGGTTGATGTTGCGGCGAGAACAGCTGGAAAATAGTGGAGCTGCGCTGGGCTGGGTAAAATGCAGCTGGCAACTGCTTGCTGGGAGACCCTACAGGGTTAAGCCTCCCTAGAGGGGAGGTAAAGAAAGGAGAGGCCCTTTGTCGATCACGAGGAAAACACAATTTCCTCGCTGATCCAAAGAAAGCTGTCCTGAACAGCAGCAGGGACGACAGCCATTTTTGGCCAGTCACAAGCTGCGACAACCGGGATTACTAAAATTTTATGCTGGAGCGGTGTGTGGACAGAGCAGTGAAACTAGGTGAGAAAATTTTCAACTATTACCTTAGAGACTAGACTTAAAGTTCAAAAAATGATCTCCAAACACTAAAAAAGCAGTGATTGGATTTATGGAGAAAAATTAAAAGACTAAAAACTAAAGAGAAAGATTAAAGATTTAGAAGTAAAAGAAAAACCTAAAGGATGATTTAAAACATAGAAAGCCTGGAAAAGCCAAACAACGTTGTTAAAAGTGACTATTGGGAGAAATTTCTTTTTTAAACTTTATCTCTAACTCCCCTGACTGGATGACAATCTGTTGTTTCTGGTTTTTTATATTCTATGGAATGCTGGAATTGGGACCATGGGAGCCATCTATTGGAGGAAGAAGATTACTGCAATATGTACAAAATCCAAAAGGAAATGAAGAGAAAGTAAATAACATCTGGAAAACTATCTGACCTTGACTTTATCTAGTAGGCAATTGGAATGCTGGGAAATATTTACTGAGCTTGAAGATTCAGAAGGCAAATTAAATTAAACACAAACTCTACTGGAACAATACATTGTTTGTGGCTGAAGCTATTCCAGGCTGTTATTTACACACACACACACACACACACACCTATTTTTCTTCCACTTTTCCTGGGTCCTTGAGAAAGGAATGGTATTTATTTATTTATTTATTTATTTATTTATTTATTTATTTATTTATTTATTTATTTTATATGCCGCCCTTCTCCCAGAAGGATTCAGGGCAGTGTACAGCCAGAATAAAACACACAAATATAAAATTTAAAAAACAATTTAAAAAATATTAAATAGTTTGGCCCATAACTAATTAAAATAAAACTACCCATTTTGGACATTTAAAAATTAAGAATTAACAATTAAAAAATTTTAAAAATTAGGCCAGCCCAGCTTGTTGGAATAAAAGCGTCTTGAGGGCCCAGCGGAAGGTGTGTAAGTCAGGAATCCTCCGTATCTCAGGGGGCAATTCGTTCCAGAGGGCAGGAGCCCCCACAGAGAAGGCTCTCCCCCTGGGGGTCGCCAGCCGACATTGCTTGGCCGACGGCACCCGGAGGAGACCCTCTCTGTGGGAGAGAATTGGCCGGTGGGAGGCTATTGGTAGCAGAAGGCGGTCTTGTAAATACCCAGGTCCTAAGCCATGGAGTGCTCTGAAGGTGGTAACCAATACCTTGAATCGCACCCGGAGGACCACCGGAAGCCAGTGCAGCTCGCGCAGGAGAGGTGTTACATGGGAGCGCCAAGACGCTCCCATAATCACCCGCGCGGCCACATTCTGGACCAGTTGGAGCCTCCAGGTGCTCTTTAAGGGAAACCCCACCCCCATCTTTAATAATCAGGACTTTGCACCAGTGCGAAATTTAAGCACACATTTTGTGGAGTGTCTGTCTTCCCCCACATAGAAAAAAAAAACAGGATTCAGAAACATGAGCCAGGAAACCCAGGGGGGGAGTCCCCTCTGGACTTGGGGGAGGAGAGAGAGAGAGAGAGAGAGAGAGAGAGGGAGAGGGAGAGGGAGAGAGAGAAAGAGAAGGTCGGAGGGCTACCAGTCTGAGAACTTGGTGTGTCTGGAGCTGCTGCTGCATTTTATGCCTGCTGCCTCCAACCAAGGCCCTTCACTTCCCCACGGAAAATGCTATGAAGTGGGTGGGAAGGCAAAGAGCTGGTTGATACCAGGGAGGGGGTTCTCTATCCACTTCCCCTCACAGCCTTTTAGCTACTATTGTCCCACCTTGCTTCCCCCTCCTCTTAAAATGAGCCTAAGAAAGAAAGCCAGGAGAGGGGAAATCTAAGGTGGAGGGAAGAAGAGACCCAGGCAGATCCCTCTCTGAATAGCCTCCTGCCCAGATTTCAACCGACTTCCTCTCCGATCCTCTGATGAACAGACCCCACCCCACTTTTTGGACTCTAGACCGCCTGGCCTTTATTTTCCCCATTTATTGGGAGAAATTGGATTTTATTGGGTTTTTCCCCCACCCCATGCCAAAAGGAAAGCCAGCTGGGCTTCTCCTTCTAGAAGCCCCCTATCCTTCCCCCTGCTCCCTGCTCCCTTCGGGACAGAGGAGCACACACTGGAAATGTGTGTTGGGCTGATGTGGGAGCATGCCTTCAGACCCCACGATGCTTGGCCTGCAAGTCTCTGCGCTCCTCCAGGCCCGGTTTGCTGAGGAGGGGGAGCAGCCCTGTGCCTCCACTGCCCCCCCATGGCCCCATCCATCAGTGCCTGGCTTCCTCAAAGGCATGGCACATTTCAAAAGTGGCAGCTCACATCTGGAGGTGCCAACAGTGTCTCACTGTGAGAGCCGGCCAGGCCTTTCCATTGTCCGACTCGCCAATGGAGGCACTTCTGCTGGGACAGCCACCTCTCCCGCTGGGCTTTTGTGCTCAGCATTTGGCTGGGGGAGGGGAGCACTTCCCCACGCCACTCCCTTCTTTCTCTTGGCCCTGCTGACAAGGGAGGAGGAAGGCCAGGCTTGGGGGATGGCCCCCACCCCATAAGATCTGCCCCTGCTGTTCTCTCCCAGCCCTCTTTGCTGATGGCAACAACAAATTTACGGTGATGAAGGTGGAATGCTGTTACTGCACAAAGGCAAGTGCAGACACGTTTCACTCCCACACTAAGGCTCCGGCCATTGCCACCACTCCGACGGGGGCAACAGCTCTTTCAACCCTCTGCTGTGACAGGACGACAGGGAGCCGCAGCAAAGGGGTGAAAGAGCTGCATGGGTCACATTGTGGCTCTGTGTCATAATGAGCTACAGGATGAGGGGACCCCGACTCCCCCATTGTGAAGCGTGCAAGTGAAAAAGTTCACCCAATCAATTCCAACTTCACAACAGCTTTTTCTTTTGCGAGAAGTTGAAATTGGTTGAGTGAAACACGATGGAGAAACATGATTGGAGCTGGGCTGGGATCACGGCGTGTGTGCCCACAGAGAATGCTCTGTGTGCCACATCTGGCACACGTGCCATAGGTTTGCCATCACAAGCCTATAAGGATTTTAAATCCAGGGGATTTAGAGATACAAACTTGGGACTGATTATATCTTACTGATAATTGATTTTAATGGCGTTTATAGAAAGCTGAGATATTGAAAATGTAGTGGAACACTGAGTGACATCTATAATATCAAAATGTTAAGAGTTAATATAAAAGAATATATTACAATTATAACGAGCACATTATGATTAGAAGTTGGAAGATGAAAATTTTGTATATGTAATTGTATTATTACTGTGAACACTGTGTGAAAAGTATGTTAGCCCAGTCATTACATTGTCCACAAAAAAATGTCGGTTGTTAAAGAAAAACTGCAAATAAAACTTATACAAAAAAAAAAGATTAAAATTATTAAAGAGATGCATTCTTGCAAGTAAATTATATCATTCTTTCTTCTAATCAAAGTTAGGGTTATCTCTAAGGCTTCAAGGTTCTGGTTACCACCTTTAAGGCGCTCCATGGCTTAGGACCTGGTTACTTACGGGACCGCCTACTACCATCAACAGCCTCCCACCGACCAGTACGCTCCCACAGAGAGGGGCTCCTCCAGGTGCCGTCGGCCAAACAATGTCGGCTGTCGGCCCCTAGGGGGAGAGCCTTCTCTGTGGGGGCACCGACGATCTGGAATGAGCTCCCCCCAGAGATACGGAGGATTCCGGATCTGCGCACCTTCCGCCGCGAGCTGAAGACGCTTTTATTTCATCAAGCTGGCCTCGCCTAAATCTTCTCCCTTCTAAGTGTAAATTTTAAATTTTTAATGTATTTTAAAATATGGGTATTTTAAATTATGGGTATTAATTCAGCCAAATTTATTTAATTCATTTTATTCGATTTTAAATTTTGTATATCTATGTGTTTTATTTCATGGCTGTGCACCGCCCTGAGTCCTTCGGGAGTAGGGCGGTATAGAAATTCAATAAAATAAATAAATAAATAAATAAATCTTTCTGAGTGTGGAAGGAAAACATGAGCATGTTTTGGGTTGAACATAAAAAGCTCTTCCAAAAAAATCTAGTTGCCACAAATTAATTCTGCTTTAGGGACTTTGAATATTTGGCTGCTAAGTACATGTTTGGAATTTTTACTGTGAATGTTACTGTGGTGTGATGACATTTTCAATGATTCCTGGCAATTGTTCACTTGGATAAGCAAATAATGTTTTGTTTTATTTGTTTCTCTAATAGTAACAGTTGCAAAGGATATATGCATGAATCTGTCTTAAAATGTCAGTTACACAACTTGTGGTCCTCCAGATGTTGCTGAGTTACAATCTCTGGAATCCTTTGCTATTAGCTGGGGTCATTGGGAACGATGCTTCCGTTTATGGCTTTCTGAAAAAAACAAATTAGCATTTCTTAATGTTGTCAACTTTAAGAAGTATGGACCACAACTCCCAGAATTCCCCACCCAGCATGGGTTTTGCTGGGTTGAAATCCATGCCTCTTAAAGTTGACAGTTCTTGAAAATGAAGGTCATGATTCTTAAAGCTGACAAGATTGACAAGCACTGCTATAGACCATGACATTCACATGAGTCTCAAGCTAAAATAAATTTTCTGAGATTTCCAATAGGTAATCTAGGATATAGATCATCTGGGCAGTTGAAGTAGGCATCATTGACATGCTAATGACACTCTGTTCCTTTTTTCATGTTTATCTAATCCTGGAATTGTAGTTTAGAGATTGTCTCTAAACTTTAGAGATCTAGACAACTCTGGGTATGTTGGGGATGACAATCTATTTGATACTGAATTGGTGCTTGTCTTACCTTAAGCAGCAAGTTTATTGTTTGAAGGGAAAATGAATAACTTTTCACCAGCTTTTATTTAGTATAAAGTTGTGACCTTGCATTGGAAAGCAGTAGTTAATATCATCCAAGAATATGGCAGTCTCTTTTTCATCAAAGTTATGTCCCTGCTTTCCCCCCCAGTTTATTCACCAAGTCAGAGTGCAGATGTTCACCTTTAAAACCTTATCTCTACAAAAAGTAGAGGTTTTTTGTTGTTGTTATGGACTGTATTACCACAGTGGTAATTCTGATGAAGCACATGCCAGTTGGACAGCTGAAGTGGACAAAAAATGAGTAAAGACAGATTCAAGCAAATGCACCACCACCGGTTCGCAGTGGTTCTATAGAACTGATAGTAAAACCGGTGGGAGGCTCCACCCACCGACCCTGACATCATCAGAACACTTCTGCGCATGCGCAGAAGAGCACACACATGAGCGAAGTAAGCGTGCACGCACAGCCCCGTTGCAAACTGGTAGTAAAAGTAAGTAGAACCCACCCTTGAAATGCACCCTCATGTCTTCTCATCCTCTTCCCTTTCCAGTCAGTGACAGCAGCAGACTGTCAAGGAAGGACAAAGGCTCTGAGTTGATCATTTGCAGAAGGCAGTTGAAATTAGCTCAAAATCTATGTGAAATTAGGTTGAAGACTGCATGGATTGCCTATCCTTTTTCCAGCACTGTCAATGGTCTGGTTCAAGTTACAGCTTCTCCTATATTAATCTGTTTGGAACATATTTGTGTTGTGTTTCAAAGACTGGAAGTCAGTTCACCAAAATTACTGACCTATCTTATAATTCATTAACCCCCGACCGAGATCTTGTACAAAAAGTCTTTGTCAAAAATAATGTAGGAGGCAGCAGCTGTAGAAGTTGGACTATCTTCTTCTAAATTAAGTCTGAAGGGCTTTCTTTCTTTTTAATGGCAAAAATCAATCTTGGTTCATCACAATTCTGAGTGATATTATTATACCTTATTTGACTTCTTTTATTGTAACAGAACTTTGTTTATTATTTTATTCTCCAGCTTGCACATACGGTTATATTAATTGGAACTGAGGTTGCAATCTTCAGCAAGCATTAACCTCAGTGGGAGGTGCTTGTGTTCTTAAAGACAGACACATGTTTTTAGACTTCTTTGGGTTTACATTTTCATAGAAAGCCAGGATGTAAATATTTTTATCTTTCTCTGTTTGCACACAAGTATATCTGGGCATATATGCACACAGGTTTGTAGCCTGTTTTTCAGAGCTGGCATCAGTCAAAAACATCAGCATGGAATTTCAGTGATTGTGTTGCTCTGGACGTAGATTTGCCAATTGACACAAGTCAGAATGCTGGCCCTTGAACTGTATAGTCTGCCTTTTATAATTTATTTCCTTTCCAGTTTTTCCCTTGGTAGGTGGTACAGAATAGGCATTTAATCAGTTGCAGGCTGCAGACGCCAGTCCAGCCCCTCGGATTGTTTATGTTTCAGAGCCAGACTGAATTTGGAATGTACTGTGTGGTTGACTGTATTTGAGCCTCTATAGATTTCTTAGCTTGCATTTACGAGATGATAGCCATCTTCTCTGCTGCACTGAGAAAACTATTATTCACTTCCAAATAGTGGACATTACTGTTAATTGTATGGTCATAAAATCCTTGGAATGATACAGTTTCTTGAATTTACTTTAGGGAATGGCTGTATAGATTTGCTTCACATCTTTCTGGCTTTACATATTCTATAGCCAAGTTTTAATGCCAAGCCAAGTCTGTTTCCATGCCATTATCAGTGTGCTGTGGTGCATATATGAAGAAGACATTCTGACTATTTCCAATCCCTAAGGCTGCAAACAGTTGAAATGCAGTGTTGTATACAGAAGGAATGATTCAAATGCTTCCACATTTTAGCCTAGAAAATGGTTACCCAGAGAGCTGTTTGATGAGACTCTTGGATAAAATCCTGACTAATAGTGTATACTATATGCACCATGACTTGCTCTTAATTTATAATTCTTGGGCATAGTAAGGGTAAAACCATTTTAAAGATTACTGCTCCAATCAATGTACAAATTAAACTCCTTCCTTAAGAAGTAAACAAAAATCATTCTGAAACTAATTGTGTATAGTCAAGTGACTTCCTATGCTTCCTATTACGTCTTGCCTTCAGTAATAATTCAGTTCTGTTCCAAGAAGTTTCTAATAAATTCCTTGATATTATATCTCCACTTATTCATGGTCTTCCTATTCTTCTACTTTGCTCAACCGTGCCGGGCATACCCACTTTTTCTAGTCCCATTGCACCGTAATACCTAAAATCTGTAAATTCTGCTGGTCATCCCTTTTATTTAGTCACCTTAATTCAAAGGCATTTATCTTCTTGTTTCACTTTTTCTTGATGTCCAACTTGCTGTAGGTTGTTACTGGAAAGAAATATTGCTTAAATGATTCAATTCATTGTTGTCTTCCAAATATCCTTAACCTTCATGGCCTTGTTTAAACTTGTCACTATCTTATTTGCTTTGATTAATCGTTTCTTTACTTCTTCAGCATATTACATCTCTTCTTGAGCCCAAAGATCAAAACTGTCTACCAATTCTTTGAATCAACAATATATTCATTAAGCATGCAGGTTGATATTACTTTTGACTTCTTCATATTTCATATTAACTGGGATTTTTCACTTTACATTTTTTATTTCCTCTAGGTCTTTTCCTTCAGCTAATAAAGTGACACCATTAAGGAAAACATTTATAAATCTGTGGCAGTACAGAAAGAATTCTCTTTGTTTTATAGCTTAGAAGGTATGACAGTAAAGGAGTGGCTCTTAATAAATATTATATAAGATTACATTCATTTTCCTGACTATGGTCATATTAATAATGGATTAAAGTGGGGAATTTTTTGTTCTGCCTTTTGCTACAAATTGCTCCTTTCCTGTAGCTGTTTCTGGAAACTTTGGCTTGATTTGCCTATTTGTTTTATTTATAGTGTTCTTTCATTGCATATGTTGCACTGTAATTTGACCTGTAAACAACGACTCATCCAAAACAGTTTGTTGCCTTAGGGAAAGGAAAGAATAATAGTTCCTTCACTTCGTAGGGAAAAGCATGAGGTATCTTATATTTTCTAAATAAATTGTTAACACTGGTAACAGATAAAAGAATAGTATCTTCCATATCACTAGACTTGACAATGACCAATATCTAAGAGAATATCAGATGACTGGACTAAAAGGAGAGAGAGGTAGATACTAGGACTAAGAGCTAGGATGAGAGGTGGGCAACTGTCAGAGTAGTATAGCTTATTGCCCTATATGCTCTCTTTATTAGGTAGCTGTCCTCTTGTAAATAGGATGCTGTCTATTACTTTGAAGCAAGATTCGTTTAACAAAATGGTCCACTTTTGTATGTGGAATGGGATAACCATTTTGCTTCTTTTCTTAAGCAACAAATTTCAACCCTCCTCCTCCTCCTCCTCTTTCTCCTCTTCCTCCTCTTCCTCCTCCTCCATTTTCCATCCAGGTAACTGCCTCATAAGTTGGGTAATAAGGCCAAAGGTTACTGATCTCTGTGTGGCAGTACATGAAAGTTTATTTTCCTTTAACTCTGAACTTTTATATGTATAGTTTGAGGAATAGAAGGGGATAATGTGGAAGGGTCTTGGGAGTTCAGAAAAAAATGGATTTTTTTTTAGAAGTCGCAGTAATGGTTATATCTGCACCACCAAACTATTTTGCCTTCATATCAGAAATACAACAAAAACCCAGAAATTAGCCAAACAGAACTTGAAGTTCTTGGTTTAGCACGCTTTCAAGGAAAAGAAATATTTCAGTGGGATATAAATTGGATGAGAGAGAGAGAGAGAGAGAGAATGGACACCAAGTACAATTGTGAGATTTTGGATTTTAATCACACATAACAATGAGACTTAAATAAAACGAAAAGACTTCTGTTCTCTAACTCTGTCTTTTTTCAAAATGTTGTGCAACCTTTTGACTTTGGTTTTCTTCATGTGCATCATACACTCACTTGAGAATTGACATAGAATTAGAGGGAGCATAAATCTGAGTCCTATACAAGAACAGCTATTCTGTATTTTTCTATATTGCTTTTAGGCACAATCCATCAGGAAAGCAATCATAGAAAACATAATCATTTTTAATGAAAATATTTGAAATTTAATCCATCCAATGCTGAAAACACTTACTTTCCATTTATTAAAAAAAAAAAAAAAACATTTGCGGAGCCATGGACTTTTGAGCAGATTGATAAACTAGCACTGTGTGCTTGTAAGGATAAAATGAGTCTAAATCTAATAAAATATGATGTTTAAATTCATAGAAATAGAGAACTTCGACTACATGATTGGAAAAGGATCATACTACATAGATTTAATTCATTTATTTAATTCACTTCTATTTAAATAGAAAATAAGTAAGCCCCTCAAAGGCCAGGGATAAATGTGGGAAGGGATAACTTCTTTTTTAAAAAAGTGTACAGATAGTGAGATAATTCATTAAATATACAGATATCCCTACCAACCTGAGTGGCTTAGAAGATGGCAGTCTCACTTTTCGAAGGATAAAGTGACAATGACTTTTACCTAAAGATTCTATATTGGTTAAAAAAGACAACATAGCAATTCTTGGGGAACAGTGGACGGCTTTCTAATGCAAGCATGTTCTGTTTGTGGCTTCACAATGCCATCAGGCTACAAGCTGATTCAAATGTCTTCCAATTCAGCAGAGTTTGTAATACTTTATAGGAAAAGGAAATATTATTTAAATCATGTATATTTTTGAGATAGAATCAGTGGTGGGATTCAGCCATTTCTGTCCGGATCATGTGAACTGGTAGCAGCGACTGTGGGAGGCTCCACCCACCTGCCCGGATGTATTGCGCGACTACTGCACACGTGCAGAAGGCCATGCACATGCACAAGCAAAGTGAGCATGTTCATGTGTGCGCTCACATTTGCGAACCGGTAGGGAAGGTAAGTGAATCCCACCTCTGGATAGAATATACAGAAAGATATATTCATTTTCACCGTTATCTATTCTAAAACACTAAAGAAAGTCAAAGGGTTAGGGTTAGGGATGGCTCAGTGGTTAAAGATGCTGAGCTTGTCATCTGGAAAGCCTGAGTTCAAGACCCAAGTGTCGCATCAAAGGGTGAGCTCCTATTAATTGCCTCAGCTCCACTCAGCAGTTTGAAAGCATGCAAATGCAAGTAGATAAATAGGTATCACTTGGATGGGAAGGTAACAGTATTCTGTGCAACTTGACGTATAGTAATCCTGGCCACATGACCACAGAAATGTCTTTGGACAACAGTGGCTTTTTTGCCTAAGCATCTCACCCCCTAGAGTCAGAAGTGATTGGATAGGGGAAACATTTACCTTTACCTTTAAAGAATGCCATATTTGTTCATTGACACATTGCTGACCTAAACAGAAAACATGGCAATCAATCCAAGCAAAAGTTGTGCACAATTCAGTTCCAGACACTTACATCTATCCTTTCAATTGACTTGTGATATCAAATCCCATCTCACTGGTTTCAAGGTGTCATTCTTTTGGAGTTGAATATAGTAGTACCATTCTGGAATCATCCACAAGGCCATGCGTTATTGAACTCTAGGAAAAATTACCCCAGAGCTGGCTGTATATAGAGCTATTTTTTGCAGGTGACTTATGCTTCAATTTCTGAGCATTTTTCCATTTTTTAAGCTTTTACATTCTTTAAAGATAAATAAGGTATCAAATTTAAAAAAGTAAAATACAAGCTCTGATATGTACCACACTAGGGTCTCTTGGGTTTTGTTTTGTTTTGTTTTGCATAGAATAATATTTGATTTGCTGTTATGCATGTTTGACATTTCATTAAGGAAGACAAGAGTGCCTCCAGAACTGAATAATAGATGTGAGGTCACTTCTTATCTCATGCTTGCCTTCATTCCAAAGCTGCAGATTCAAGCACATATTGCAATTCTCTTGCAAGACTCTTAGTGAAATGTTCTTAATAGGTGGCAAGTTTATGTATTTGTAAGATCACCATGGTGACACAGCATCTGTTTAAACAGAACTGTCTCCTAGAGTATCTGACAGCCAACTCTACCTCCACTTCCCATTTGCAAGTGCCTATTCCCAAAATTTTCACCCTATGAATGAGATGCATAGAATATTTCACCCTCATGTTTTGCTTTTTACCCTTAGGTACCAAAGAATGCATATTAACTGGAAAAAGGAATAGTGGCTATTTTATGTAGCCATTTTTTAGTTACCATTCAAAACCATCATTTGATTGAAAACAGCTCATAGATGCATACTCATAGCACACAAAAAACCTTTAAATTGACAGATGCACTTGTACAACAGTATCTAAGTTATATAGTGCCAGACATTTCAAAAAGAATATTTATATGCAATTTTTCTAAAAAAATCTTAGATTTGCCATGGCTATATCTGTAACATTATTTGGAGTTTTTTTTTTTTGTTCAGTTAATCCAATAAAAATGTAAATGCTTTCATAGAGTCCATGAGGATAAGATAAATTGCACAAATTAATAAATATTACATCTAATTATATTACAAGTTTCTATAACCATTGTGAATACAACGTGTAAGATGCCTTCTCCCCTCCATTCCCGCAAACATACATCATGAGATTTTATAGTGGTAGTATAGCTATAAAACAATTAAAAAATAATTAAAATATTTGAACATTTAAAAAGACTACAGAGATTAGAATATTGTTAAAAACTGTACTAAAATTGAAATTAAGCAGGCTGAGAGGCAGATGGGACAGGGATGAGGTCTTCCTATGCCATCAGTCACCTCCAGCAGTGAACACCCGCCATGGCCCCCCGGCCAATTGGCAAAGCCAGGTTTTAATACACTTCCAGAAGGCCAAAAGGGAGGAGGCAGTTCTTACCTCTGGCGGTAGATTGTTCTATCAAGATGGAGGTCACAGATCTTCTTGAACTTGCCTCATTCCTCAGCAGATGAGATCCGTAGGAGGCGTCTTCTGCTGGCCCAAATGATATGGGCTCGTCCTATTGGGGAGAGCTGGTGTTGTGGCCCGCCAGCTGCCAGCAGAACTGGCGGCAGACTCAGATGATGAGGAGGTTGGGGAGGAATTTTGGGCCAGTCCTGGAGTCTGAGGAAGGCTCTGATGGATGCTCTGCCTCCGACATTTCCCAGCTGCCTTTGGAGTCAGAGATAAGTGGGAAGAAGAACAGTTGGGGCCTGTTCCAGATGCGCGTATACACAGAGCTGTCAGGACAGGAGAACAACTGAGACACAGGAATTGACTCGGGAAGAAAGACACAATGTGGACGCTGAATGGCCCCTCCCTGGATGGGAAATAAATAGAAGCAAAAGGGGAGTGGTGGTTGCAGGACACAACAGTTCGTATTTCTTTGCTTATTGTGGTTCCTGCCTCCGAGACTTCTTGCCAGGAATTAATTTACAGCTTTGCAACTGGAAGCTCTTGGCCTGGAAATTATCCAAGGACTGATAAGGTCTGTTATTGTAATTAACCCTATTGTAATTCCATGAATTCACAGTAGCTAAATAAAGAGGGGTGGTTTTTTTTTTGGAACAAGGAGTCTGTTTCCTGGTTCTGCTAAGGCTGGGTCAGAACAGCTGGCTCCTCAGTGATATATTCTACATCTAGGAAAAATGTGTCTAAGATGCTAAGTCAGGATTGCAGAGACCGCTATAAGATCCTGATCTCATGATGGAACAATAAGATAAACCAGTTGCAAATGAGCAATTTATTCTAACCAAAACCTTGTCAATGCATCCCTCCCTATTAGGCTCCAGTTGCATGAGATTATGACAAATAATCAAAAAGTTATGAAACTTTTTAGATAGGAAAGTTTCCTTATTCCCCAGGTACTTCTTTCTGATACAGTCTTTCTTAATGTTGGAAGTGCTCACTTTTGGATCATGCCTCCATCCTTTTGCAAATACTTAGAAGACTTTTTTTTTTTGCCAAGCAGCAAATATGCTTTCATTCAGAGATAATTTAATTATATCTTTAATTATATTATGTTTATGGTTACCTGATTTGAGTACCATTCTTGAAAAGTGGCATATATACAAAATTAATTCAAATATTTTAAAGTAGAATCTACCCTACCTCATAAAAGCAATCCTTTTCTTTTGAATAAGACCTAATAGAAGTACTGTCTTGGTAGAAGTACTTTGGTTGCATAAATTAATGAACCCAACCTTCATTTTAGAAAAAATATCTTAGGTTATTATTAACTGGTCTGAAGTCAGAATACTTGAAGATGTACCTCAGCCTACCTAGAAAGTGCTGGGCCTATGACAACTCAATGTGGTCAACTTGGTATGTCCAACTCATTGCAGCCAACTTGTTGTGGCCAACTTGCAATGGCCAATTGTTGAAATATCGGGCAGCAAGTTATCTTGCAGTGAACTGGCCACAGCACATTGTACTGCAGCAAGTTGGCTGTGCTGAGTTGGCCATGCCAAGTTGACCACGGCAAGTTGGCTGCACCAAATTGTTCCATTCTGGAACATACCAGAGTGTATATGGCATTCTCTATATATATTTTATTAAGGCTGTGTAAGCAATGATTGTATAAATATACAATGTGTATATATACACATACACACACATGTACATTTTCTCTATTTACTTATAATTTCTTTACTTTGTCTATAACTAACAGGCCTTCCAGTTCAGACCACAATATTGAATTTTAAGGAGAACAAAAATCAACAAAAATGTGTTGATTACTTCCATCTCTCCTAGCCATCCCTCTCACATGAAGTCTAATAGCAATTACAGCTCAAGCCACAATGATTTCCTGGGGATTTAAGAGCTCTCCTAGTTAAAAGAATCAAAGAACAACTTAAGGCTCTCAACTTTTTCATTAATCCAGAAACTATTCCCAAAATCGTGCACAAACATTGATTACAGGAGCTAATAAACAGAGAAAGCTTCAGTAGTTAGCTGGTATTGATTTTATGTTTATTTGCTTTAGTGTAGAATGAACATGTACCATGTCTATACCTTTGAACTGAACCTAAGCAATGCCTGCTTTTTAGTTTGTACTGTTGAAGAAAGTTTGACATCTTCTTCAGTTCTGTTTAGAAACTGCTGCTTTGATGCCTCAAACAGTGACCTTGGGACAATCATTGTCTCAAAACATATTTTTAATGAAATGTACTGGCCTTCAGGGGTTCCTGGGCTTTGTAAGTAAATATTTTCTCATTGCACCACATCAACCTGATTTTGATTTTGTTTCCCATCAACAAACTCACAAATGCTGAGACTACAGTTTGAGGCCTTGCTATATATTACATATTTCTAAGAATGAGACAAAAAAGATTTTATCTTCTGTCTAAATCAGAGGTGGGTTTCAGCAGGTTCTGGAGAACCGGTAGCAGGTTCTGGAGAACCGGTAGCGGAAATTTTGAGCGGTTCGGAGAAGTGGTAGTAAAAATTCTGACTGGCCCTGCCCCCATCTATTCTCTGCCTCCAGAGTCCCAGCTGATCAGGAGGAAATGGGGATTTTGCAGTAACCTTCCCCTGGATTGGGGAGGGAATGGAGATTTTACAGTATCCTTCCCCTGCCACGCCCACCAAGCCACACCCACAGAACCGGTAGTAAAAAAAATTGAAACCTAAATCATGGGTGCTTGGCCTTTTGGCTTGCTTGGGCCACATTGAGTAAAGAGGATTTGTCTTCTGCTGCATATAAAATACATAATGTATTTCATATATGTAAATCACATAATCTTGTGGGGCTGTTTTACTAGCCATCCAGGATAACATGTGGCCCGTGGGCTATGGGTTGAACATGCTGGTCTTGCCAGGAATTAATATACAGCTTTGCTACTGGAAGCTGTAGGCCTGGCAATTATCCAAGGACTGATAAGGTCTGTTATTGCAATTAACCCTTGGAAGGAGTATTTTCTGTGTGTGAATTCCATGAATTCACAATAGTTAAATAAAGAGGGTTTTTTTGGGACAAGGAAAGGCTGGATCAGAACACTAGGTGAAAAATTTGTTAAGTGAGTTTTGCCCCATTTTTATGACTTTTCTTATTACATTTGTTAAGTGAATCACTGCAGTTGTTAAATTAGTAACATGGTTATTAAATGCATCTGGCTTCCCCATTGACTTTGCTTGTCAGAAGGTCGCAAAAATGATCTCATGACCAACATTCTTGCAATGCAGAAAAGTAAATGCTATTAGTGCAAAATTGACATTTCTAAAAGAAACCTCTATATAAAGCACAGGATGGACATTATGGAGAATGAGAAGAAGATAATCAGGTAATTGACTGTCCAGTCATGGGAAAAGGTTCATTGGCACTGGGCTTTGGAGGCAGCATTCTATGTCTATAGGACATAGAACACTCACAGCTACTAATCCCCACCAAAACAGGACTTTGACCATTGCAAAGAACTCTGAACAACCATAAAAAGGTTATAAGGAACATCTTGAAATTAAAATACTTGCCATGGTAAGTATAAACTATTTCATGCATTTGTGGGAACTATCCCAGGTTTTGGGTAACTAGCAAGTTTTCTAGTAAATGTTAGTTAATGCTGTATGAATAAAAAAACCCAAACGAAAAATCCAACCCATACCACATATATTTATTTCTCTGAATGCTTATTAAAGGGTTTTGGATTATTTTTATTCATTTTTCTCTCCACTGTATAATCAGATTTGCAGTATGGAACTCTTGCTTTAAAAAAAACCCCAAACCCTTACATTGTTCACCTGCAGCATTGTTAAATGTTGGGGTGCCATTCAGTATCAGCAGACAGCCCTATTCTGAGTAAGATTAGAATGAAGTAAAAAAATAAATAAACTCCTCGGGGTATTCGAAAAGTATTTATAAAGTGACATTTCACATGCTATTGTTTATCTGTGGCTGTAATGCATCCAGCTGAGGACTGCATTGTTTCCTTCTCTAAGCAAAACCAAAACAAGAATGCTGAAATCCCATTTATTTCATTGCAAGGTAAGCATGACTAACATATGAGCCTAGTTATTCCTTTTCCTGTTGAAGCTTTTCATAGTTGATGCCACAAAGAAATTCTTGGCCTCCAGCTGCATTTCAGCATCGCCTTGTTGTTTGTGATATTAGCTAAAGGGTAGATTGCCACATATACCACTGTTTACCAATAACCCCAAGGCTGGAGATATTTCAGGAGCGTGAGACAATTATTAACTCCCAAGACAAGTTAACAATGACTAATGTCTTTTCTGCACAACAGGCAGGCAGGCAGGCAGGCAAGCAGGTAGGCAGGCTGTTTTCCTTTTATCTCCCCTTTGTTATAAAACTTTAGACATAAATAGGTGATCCAAGTAATTAGGAGGGAGATAATTCTTTCATACTTATTAGAAATTCACACTTAAGCCTTAGGCATATATCAGAAGAAAATACTTAATAGAAAAGTGCAGCTTGCCTTCAGAAATTATGGGTGCTTCATCACTGGAGGTTTTTAAGAAGAGACTGGTCAGTCACTTGTCTGAAATGGTATAGGTTTTATTTTATTTATTTTAAATTTCTATACCGCCCTTCTCCCTGAGGACTCAGGGCGGTGTACAGCCAAAATTAAAAAACATGCAGTACAAATATTAAAAAGCAATTAAAAGATATATAAATTTGGCCCAATTAAAACTCACTACCAATTAAAACATTTAAAAATTTCTTCTTAAGCCAGCCCGGCTTGCTTAAAAAAATGGGTTTTAAGGGCACGGCGGAAGGCACTGAGGTCTTGGATTCTCCTTATCTCTGGGGGCAGCTGATTCCAGAGGGTAGGTGCCCCCACAGAGAAGGCCCTCCCCCTGGGGGTCACCAGCCTCCACTGTTTGGCTGATGACACCCCGAGGAGGCCCTCTCTGTGGGAGCGCACGGGTCGATGGGAGGTCATCGGTAGCAGCAGGCGGTCTCGAAGATAGTTAGGCCCTATGCCATGGAGTGCTTTAAAGGTGATAACCAACACCTTGAAGCGCACCCAGAAGACCACCGGGAGCCAGTGCAGCTCACGCAGGAGCAGTGTTACATGGGAGCGCCATGCTGCTCCCGTCACTACCCGCGCTGCTGCGTTCTGGACCAGCTGGAGCCTCTGGGTGCTCCTCAAGGGGAGCCCCATGTAGAGAGCGTTGCAGTAGTCAAGGCGAGAGGTGACGAGGCATGAGTGACTGTGCAAGGGAATCCCGATCAAGAAAGGGCCGCAACTGGCGAATCAGGCGAACCTGACAAAAGGTCCCCCTGGTTACAGCCATCAGATGTTCCTCCAAGGACAGCTGCATATCCAGGAGGACTCCCAGATTGCGAGCCCTCTCTGTGGGGGCCAACGACTTGCCCCCAATAGTCAGTGATGGAATCAACTGACTATATCGGGATGCCGGGAGCCACAGCCACTCAGTCTTGGAAGGGTTGAGCTTGAGCCTGTTCCTCCCCATCCTGATCAAGCAGGTTCTCCTGCTTGATCAGGGGGCTGGACTAGAAGACCTCCAAAGTCCCTCCAAGGTCCCTCCAAGGTCTCTTCCAGTTCTATTCTAGAGTAATAAAATGCAGAAAACAGGAAATCAGAGGGTAAGAAAGGATGCATTTGGAAAATAAACAACAACAAGCAAATATACATAGAGGAGAATGATTACTGTAAGATGAGGATGAGAGGCATTATGCAACATGTATTCACAGGAAAAGATAGTTACAAAAACATAATGAAACTGAACAAGAAACAATTAAGATCAACAGATGCAGAGAAAATGTGACTTTGGAACGTGTTTTGGAATGAGTGAATTCTAATGATTGTAGATGACTAAACAAGGAACCTCCACAGAGTGAAAAGAATTTAAAGAAATAAAACTGATGAAACTAAATTTGGGATGAAACTAAAGAAACTGTGACAGGAATGCTTTGCAGATTTGTATGGGACTGATGAGAATATGTTCAAAGAGTGGAGTTAAAACAAATGCTAGAAATATTTGTGTTCAAGACAAAATTGATGAAGTCATATGTGCTGTGACAATTTTGAAAAATTGTAGATTTGCAGAGGTAGGACATATATTTATTTATTTATTTAATTTATTTGGGGAATTTATATTGTCGCCTATTCGCACATGGCAACTCAAGGCGGTTTACAGAATATAAAACCTCATATAAAAACAATAAAACTAATAAAAGAGTCATATAATAAATTAATATAATAAAATAATCCCCCGCCCCTATGACAACACCTCACAGGAGCCATTTAATGGGCTCCATCCTGCTCTGGGTTCCCCAGGCCCGCTGGCAGAACCAGGTCTTCAGCGCCATCTGGAAGAGTGCTATAGTGGGGGCCATTCTAATCTCTGGAGGAATGATGTTCCAGAGAGAGAGGGCCACCATGGAGAAGGCCCTTCTGGGTCCCACCAGGTGTATTTCCTTGGGGATGGGACCTACAATATTTTCTGCCTCCCCGCTCTGATGGGTCGGGTAGATGTTACCGGCAAGAGATGGTCCCTCAGATAACCTGGTCCCAAGCCATTAAGGGCTTTAAAGGTAATAACCTGCACCTTGAATTGTACCCAGAAGCAAGTTGGCAGCCAATGCAGCTCCCGCAGGAGAGGTGATACATGTGCACACTGAGGTCTTCACAAACCATGCAGGCCGCTGCATTTTGCACCAACTAGAGTTTCCAGATGCTTTTCAAGGGCAGCCCCATGTAAAGCACATTGCAATAGTCAAGACGGGAAGTGACTAGAGCATGAGTGACTGTGAGTAGGGATTGTTGGTCCAGGAAAGGGCATAACTGGTGCACAACCCACAGTTGTTCAAAGGCCCTTGCCATGACTACCACCTGCTCTATATAACTTCAGAAATTGAAAAATATGAGTACAGTTAACATGGAGTGGCTGTGCAACTTACTTAACTTATGTGAAAGCTAATGATTGTAAGTATGCTGTTACCATTTTCCTATACAAAAGAAATAACAACCAGAGTGAATGCAAATTAAGTTGGCCCGGGAAGGTGATTGATTGAAAAGTGATAATGAGTAGAATTTGTAAAGGGAAAGGGGGGGAGCATAAGCCGGGTGGGAGCCGTACAGACCAAGTTCTGCTTTTCAGCAGGATACTGAGAAATGCATGGATGTGAGAGAGAAAGTTTTAGAGATAGTACATGACAAAGTGAATTGGACTGAATTGTTATAATGTTATTCAATGTTCTGTGTGAGTATGTAATTGAAAGTGGCAGAACATAATACAATTGGTAAATGAAAGCATTGTGAGAAAAAACTAAATGTTTGATGAATAATTCAACTTTGAAGTGGGAGGGTAAGAAAGGATGTGGAATGCCCCTTGGTTTAGTTATTTATAGATAAATATTATTGTATTGTTGGCTTAGAACTTGAATGATTTTTCAGGAAATGTTAGATAAACTGTATGAGGCAATGAAGACTATGAATGTGAGCATCAATGTATCAAATAAGAATGAATGATTGCAGTTTACGTGCAAATGGTGAACAATTGAACATATACAGTAGATGAAACTATGTACTGCATAGAACAATGACTAAAGATGGGGGAGTATAAAAAAAGGAGCAAATGTAAAGAGGTAATATATGGTTTGTTGCAAGCAATGAATGTTTGTCAAAAGAAGCAAAACTGGTTGGGTTTAAGAGCCTATTTTGTTATGTGGAAGTAATAGTTTTGTACATCAGGAAAAACATAAAAGTAAATTGAAAACAGTGGAAATGGGATACTTAAGAAATTTTGTTACACAATGTGATTGAGTCTAGAATGTATGACTGCTGAATGACGGAGGACTGAATACAAAAGTGAACAAACAATATATGGGAAAAAGTACACTGAGGTGGTTTGTCATTTGGAGAGAGTGAATGAGGCTTGAATTGCACAGCAGATACGAGAAGGAAGAGTAAATGAGTTGAAAAGAAAAGAAAGACCAGGAAAGTTGGATGTGGTTGGATGGAGTTGAGAAGAACCTAGAAAAGAGGTTAGTACTTTAAAATACAAAACACAATATATGAATTTGTGGATGGAAATAGTGAAATTTAGGATGGTTTGCAAGGATGGAACAATATGGAGCAGTAAACAGTAGTGAATAGTGTGTGTAAATAAACATTCTTAGCTCACATCTTAGTTCACATCTCTTAGCTCACATCTCTATTTGTTGAGTTACTATCTTACCTTTTTTGTGCTCTACATAACAATGCTTATCATGTGATTGTCATGAATGCATGTCTTGTGATTGTCATGTCTTGTGTCAGTTTTGGAAGCCATATTAGGTCGGAAGCTTCATGCTGCCACCTTCTCATGTGTGGGAAAGTAGGAAGGGGGATTTAGTAGAGGGGTTGTCTGCAGACATAATAGCATTCTTCTTGTTGGTCAAGGTCAGGGCGATCCTGCATCTGGAGAAGGAGTGGTCAGAATGCTGTCTCAAGATGGGACGGCGGTTGTTTGGAGCATGTGATCAACTGAGGACTGAGGGATGGTTTGGGGGGTTTTGATTTACTGAGGGAAAACCCACATCTGGGTTTTCCCAGATGTGTCAGTTTACCTATTCTAGTAAATAGAACTTTAAAAATGCTTCCTTCAGAGCCTTTACTTGGAGCTGGGGGGTTTTCTGGAATGCTGACACCTTGTATGTATGTAAACTTTCTAAATGATACTAAATTGTTGGAGATATATAAAACAGGGTAGATTGGTTTAGGAATGAAAACAAAAATGTCTCCTTCCTATTTTTGGA
Source organism: Pituophis catenifer annectens (assembly GCF_029215685.1). Lineage (NCBI taxonomy): Eukaryota > Metazoa > Chordata > Lepidosauria > Squamata > Colubridae > Pituophis > Pituophis catenifer. The sequence continues at coordinate 77,315,040 of NW_027256882.1, read as the reverse complement.
TGTTGGGTGGAACAAAAAAAATGCCATGCAATGTCTTTTATGATAGGAGATGACGTTGGACAAGTTTTTGTTAAAAAGGATAGATATTCCTGGCACTTTTCGTACATCAAATGATATCCTGGTTTTGTATTTGAGAGTTGTGGCAACTCTCAAACTATGTGGCATTCAGGGTTCATTATGAAAACCAGCTAGCTTGATCAAGGATACTTGTGTTTTTGAAGTACTAAACAGAGGAAAGCCTGTTTAGTATCCTCAGAACCACAATACAGAAACAGTAAGTTGGGCAGTGATTCAAATCTCCTGAGGAATGACTGCATGTGGTTATTTACCTCTTTTGTTCACTTTCCATTAATGTTTAAATACGAATGGGTTTCTAATCTTTCTGGCATTGCTGTTGCTAATATTTAGGTTGCTGGAGAGTAGCAGTAGCTGCATTAATATCAGACTAGACAAGGTAACAAATTATGTTCCACATGAATCAAAATGTTCATTGATGGGCTAAATGAGACAGCAGAAAATATTTTCAGTGAAACCATAATTGATAAAAATCTATTTTTTAGGATAAACTTTCAAAATTACTTCCATGGATTGTTGCATAAGTTTATAAGCAATAAAAAGAATGGTGCATCAAAAAGCAGAAAGTATATCTAAACTCCAGGGCTACTTAGAATGAACAATGACTTAAATATAAACTAGAAGTTTGATATTCCTATCAGAAGGAATGCCATTGTTAGTGGCATGAAAACTAAGCATAATGACAATGTTCCACAAACATAAGGGTTTGACTTCATACATTGTTTTCTCATCCCATTTTAAAAACATTCAGAAGTTGTTTCCTTAGGCAACAGGTTAAAAAAAAGGAACTGAGGTCACATGATCCTACTAGCTGGCCCCATCTTATCTGGAACCAATTTAGCAGTATTTATGAATGGAGCTCTGTAAGCAGAAATCTTTATTTCTTTAAAAGCCAACGGTGATGCAGTTTCTCTGCCAAAGTAAGTCCTAAAGGAATGGAAATGAATTATTGCTCATGTATGGTCTCTCAGTCAAGTGCCTGTTAGTACTTAAATAGGAAACCACCAAAAATACCACGACTTTTAGTTTGATTGGGAAAGTGATGAAAACATCCCCAAAGATAGCAGTAGGAGATATCAAGCAAATAATGTGGATATGTTCTTGAAATCACCAGGAATTGAATTATACTTGAAATATGCTTTTTTAAACCTGAGGATAGAAGAAAAATTGAAGTACTTTGGAATATCTGTAGAGTCTTCCTTCTCTTCCATTCAAGCTTAGCATTAAAAACCATTGTCTCATGAAAATGTAAACTAAACGGTATTTTTCGGAGTATAAAACACATTCCCCTCCCCCTAAAAGAGGCTGAAAATTTGGGTGCATCTTATACTCTGAATGTCGCTTTTTCGAAACTTTTTTTCAGCCCTAAAAAGGCGCTAATGAGGCACTAGTGAGTGAAGCGATCTCCATGCTCTGACTCTCAGCTGTTCTTTAGAAGCTTTTTTTCAGCCCTAACTAGGCGCTAGCCGAGTGAAGCGATCTCCCCCCCACCCATGCTTTGCCTGCTTTTCTCATTGCTGCTTCCTCTCAGCTGTGCCTTAGAAGCTGATTTTTAATCACCAAGCAGGGGATAAAAAACCAGCAAACTAATGTGCTGAAGCTGACCAGACTAAGGACCCTAGCCAAATGAATATCTGGTAGGGAGATTTTTTTCCCCTTGTTTTCCTTCCCAAAAACTAAGCTGCGTTTTATACTCCAGTGCATCTTATACTCTGAAAAATATGGTATCTAAATTAGCTGACTTCTGTCCCAGATAATTCAAAGTATTCAAAGTATTCATTGCTATAGTCCAAGAGAATATTAAATGTTCATTTGTTTTAGGAAGAAAGTCAATCAAATAATACAGCCTGATGCTTATTCTATTCTGCACATGAGATAAGGAGATACATCTATTTGTCCCATTTTGGCACTGCAGATTTTGAATTTAAAAAGCTAAGCATAGATGAATTATTTATTGAACAGAGATTAATTTAGAAGTTCCTATTACTGGAAACAGAGCAAAGATCTAAAAGATTGATTCTAGGAGGAAGCAATGTATGAAAGCATGAATTTTGAAGGATATACCACAAGAAATTTACAAAAAGGGCGAAAAAAATGTGAAAAGGAAATTGGTACATAAATATTTATATGTGTAATTGGGGCTACATACGCAAAGTTCAAACCAAGGTATTTGTCATTTTGCCTTCATGTTAAGCCTGTAATCTTGAATTTGGTGCCCAGGATCCTATATGTTGCAAAATGTAGTGCCAACCCCCATTAACTTTATACTCAAGAATGACTTTGAATCCCACATGGATTCTAGAACTTTGCCTTTAAAAAAATAACCAAGAATGAATAACTACAGATCAAGGCTTTCTCTGGAAGTATGCCCACCTGCCTAAAGGACAAAGTCTGGCAAGTTTGTATGGAGCATGTAGGACTGGAAGATGCCAGTAGAATAAGTATAGCTAGCATTTTATGAAAGTGGTACTTTGCAATTGGTTATGTTCCTGATGGCTGATTTGTGAAAGCATCCATAAAATGTTATCAGAATCTCAAACTCAAATTTCTAAAATATTGAAGCTCTTCAAAGTTAGTTATACAATTTAAAAAACATGAGATACAGGTTATAATAGCAGTTGCTTACAAATAGATGGGGAATATCATCACTGAAGATTTGGAAGATCAGATAATAAATGGAATGAAATATCAAGGAAAACTCTCTCTAGACACAATTCAGACCAGGGCCACTGACAGACTAAACTATCTGATTTGTTTGAACTATTCTTCTCTTGTGGGGATGTTCTACAATTTCAATCAATTATTCTTTGAATATAACAGATGTTAAGCATTTGTATTTGTCCAGTCACTTCATTGTGTTGTTCATATAGCACTTCATGCTAGAATCATCTACAATTTAATTATTTCAGTACCAGGTTGTGATCTTTCAACTAGAAAGTAACACCTAGTGATCTAAGCTGATCCCAGAAGCTAAAAAATTCAGGCCTAGTTAACATTTGGGTGAGAAACCACCAAGAAGGTGGGATATGCTTTTGGACTAGAAAGTCAAAAGCATATCCCAGAAGAAGACTGACAATAACAATTCATTTTCATGGTATTGTTAAGAAAATTTTGAGTGTGTGTTCAATAGTTATCATTAATTAAGGGTGATTGATCAGAGATCTTTACAAAGCTATTGTCAGCACTGGAATGAATGTAGTTTGAAGTGCTGACATCGAAACCTGACAGCTATAATCAATTATTAGGCCATCAAATTTTGCAATGTCCCTAAATTTCAGTGTTTGATTCAAATACTTGAACATTAGAATTACCTGGTGTTTGAAGAAGAAATCCAGTCAGATTTGACTTCAGAATTTGGATGTGATTTTATTCATTCATTTATATGTATCCCACCTTTATTATTTTTATCAATAACTCAAGGTGGTGAAAATACCTACTATTCCTTCCTCCACCTATTCCATGTCTGTTGCCTATATGATGTTCAGTTTTCTGCATCACAGTGGAAGATGAATAGTCTAATGAGGGAAAAGATCCATCTTAATTCAATAATGTTAATCTTAAACTTAGAAAAGTAAGCCTTAGGTAACACATTTTTGTTCTGTGTGTACTGTGTTTGACTTCAGAATGAAAATAAAAAATCCAGTGTGGGAACAAAAATGATATGGTCATCAGGATTATTTAAACATTCTTGGTCCTCTTTCTCTGGCCTCACATCAAGTAATATCTCCTGTCACAATATTCCATTTCGGAGAAAGTTTAGAGTAGAATATTTTCATAGCAATAAATTAGACAAGGTAATGTAAGCATCTCTCTGATTCTGCTTTCTATTTTTTTTTTCAAATTCTTCCTTAATTCCTAAACTAATTAAAATGTTTTCACTTATTTCAGATAAATTTCACTTATTTCAGATATCTCCCATCACAATAGTCCATTTTAGAGTAGATCTAATCAGTCCTTGCCCTTTCCATTTTATTTATAAGTATGTGCAGAAGGACCTTCATCTGGATCATGGCTCTCATTCAGAGAGGGGGGAAATTTGATTATCTGCTACTTTATCATTATCTTTTATTTTTCATAAGCTGTACGTGTCAGATTCAGAACATACATTTTTTCTATTCTCTTTCCAGATTTTCCTTTGGAGCACAAATTAAAACTGTAGGAATTTTTAAAAATGCTATTATTTTGATGAAATCTAGCACTAGGAGCAAATTTATCAGTGACTATATGGCTATGTTTTTTAAACCTAGGTATCCTATGGTTTCAGACAATAATGCTATAGAATATTTAGAATAATTTCGGCATTCTTCGGCAACAAAATATATGTGAATGAATGTTTGTCAACTGTAATTTGTTCTACTTGGTGACACTAATTAGCCTTTCATTAATACCTCATTTATATTTTGTGCGTGTACCTATCTTGGCTTACCTTGGATGTTAATATGGCATTTATATCTGTTTTGCTGATAGATTGAACTCTTGAGTGGCTCATCAGCTCCAAGCATTTCTGCAACTGGACAGCTAATATAGTATGCCTCAAATTATGGACCATAAACTACTTAATATATATCCTATTAACCTTCTGTATTGAGCACAGAAAGTCTATAGATCAGCAAAGTTCAGACTTTATCAAATTAGAGGATTTCATCACCCCAAGAGAATTTCCTTTTCAACTAATATTTGACAGTGATGCCTTATGTAATATTTTTGAACAATGATTTAAAAAAAGACAAACCATTCTTAGATAGTTGGACAATATTGGGCCAGTATAATACATTTTTATTCATATCATTAGGTAAAACAGGTTAATTCAACTAGGTTTTATTTGTAAAATGACCTAGAAAGCTTCAAAAATATGCTTTAAAGAATTTGTGAAACTTTCTAGGTCATTTTGCAAATAAAACCATTCTTGAGAAAAAAATATCACTGTTCTTCAATCATATAGATCAGTGGTGGGATTAAAAAAAAATACTACCGGTTCTGTGAGCGTGGATTGGTGGGCATGGCGTGGTTTGGTGAACATGGCTTGGTGGGCATAGCAGGGGAAAGATACTGTAAAATCTCCATTCCCTCCCCACTCCAGGAAGGTTAATGCAAAATCCCCATTTCCTCCTGATCAGCTGGGACTCAGGAGGCAGAGAATAGATCGAGGCGGGACCAGTCAGAGGTGGTATTTACCAGTTCTCCAAACTACTCAAAATTTCCACTACCGGTTCTCCAGAACTGATCAGAACCAACTGAATACCACCTCTGATATAGATTGATTCTTTTTTTGGGGGGGGGAAGTCAGATTTTAAAAAGGTTGCTTTTAGAAAGTTTTGAATCTGAAATGTTTCTTGTGCTACCATTGACAATACTGTCTACTGTGGCATAATTTCTTTTCTTGTGTGTTATCAGAAGTAGTGTTTTCCAAGCACTCTTAGGAAAACACTATTGTAAGTCTATGTAGATGGAAATGAATGTGCAACCTTGTTTTAGAAGGGGCAGGGAATGGCAGGTGTACTGTAAAAATGTGTTGACTAAAAAAGTCAAAGGCTTTATTAGATTTCAATTCTAATTTTCATCCTATTTTTCAAGGCAGTTTCATATGGTATTTCTTTGTCCAATTTTATCCCCACTGTTTCAATCCTCTGAGACAGGTTGGGCTGAAAGATTAAGTTATACTCCAAAAAGCTTCTGGTGAGTTTCTGTACCTGAGTATGAATTTAAAATGGTTATCTTCAGTCTTAGTCTAATACCTTAGCTATTACATACCGTGTGTAGTATGTACTACATCTAAATGGAATCTAAAACAAAATTCAGACTGTATGGAGGGCTTTCATCCTTTTTCTAGGATATAATATTTCATCTCTCCTCTGTGCATTTTTGTTCCTTCCCTTGTTCAGCAGTCAGCCAATATTCTGTGGTCACTGCACATGATTCTCACTATGTTCATTTGGAATCTATTTCCATATAAAAATTGTTTTTGAAATACTGATGTTTTCATAAGCTTGCTGATCCCTATTTCTTGTGAGTGGATAGTACCATTTTAGAATGGGAGAGTGATGCTGTGTCTATTTAGAAATTAGACATTTTCAATATGGGTTCCATATTGGTCTGGGTTCCAAGTAACACCCCCCAACCAATGAAGACTCCAAGATCAGCAGTTCCTCAAAATTCAGTTTTATTAGAGATGTCATATTGGCACATCTGGGAAAACCCCGAATCTGAAAGCTCCCAGGTTTTCCCCACCCAAAGGAAAGTCAAAGTCCCTTCCCCTGTACCCACATGTCCGTCACATGGTCCAATCAATCCACTGTCCCAATTGGAAATGCCTCCCAGTCACGCCAATCCAGGTGCAGGTTGAACGTCCTTGACTCCCAGAGAAAAGAACATTGTTATGGCTAAATACTTCTACCAACTCCATGCAAACCCCCCTCCCATTTTCCCCAGACTAAGTGTGGTAGCCCTGAAGATTCAAAAGTAAAGATGGCTTCCAGGGCTGACAAAGGTTTGATTTCTAGAATTGGTGCAATGATTGAAGCCTAAATCATATTGTTAAAGTCTACTGACGTATATCATTGGGAATCTGCACTAGCCATCTTCATCTTTTGGGAGCAAGAGGAAAAAAGAATCAGATTCAATCTAATTATTGAGAAGCTTTCATAATTATCTGGCACTGTGTTCACACATAAGAGAATGGTATTAGTAGACTTGAAAATCCTAAATTTTCAAAGATTTAAGTTTGGGGAGGGAATAGAAATCCAAGCTTCCAATCTTAATTCAAAGTGTTAATATAGAACCTCAATAATTTGAGAGCATTCCACTCATCCAAGTATTAAGATCAACTAAGAGGTTCTTTTCTAAGAAGTTCTCTCATTATTGGGAGAAATACTTTATAAAGAATTACTGATTCCATTGATATTCTTTACCATGATATCTATGATATAGGCTAGGTAAGTGTTTTTCCAAACATATATGCATAAAAAAGCCCAATGTTGATTGAGCATGTTCAGGGTTCTTGGAATTCTAATTGTTTACAGAAGGATTATTACATCCAAGAAATCTAGGATGGAGGAAGGGGAATAGAAAGGAATGTCCAGAATCCTTTACAATGGTACCCCAAACAATCATATTTTGTTACAGGTGTTATCAATCTGCTCTGATGTCCGAAACATTTTTCATGTAACTATATAACTGCTATTTTTCAGATTCAACAAAAGATTTAATTGAAACTTGCTGTGCTGCTGGACAACAATGGGCTATTGATAACAATGAATGTATGGAAATTCCAATAAGTGGAACAAGTGGTGATATTTGCAGGTAGGTAAAATAAAGTTTAAAAACAAAGCAAAACCCCAAGCACAAAAATTTGAGTTTACAAATATCCTGCACCCTATAATGTAATCAACTTGCTATTCTTTATGTCAGGTTGATACTAGGTGACACTACTGTCAGATATATTGTTTAGATTATTATTATGAAGCTTTTCAGATATTTTCTAATGATATTTGGGTTTAATGTGGCAGATATACTTAAATGTTACACTCTAAACATCCCAGATTTCTCAAATCTGTCCACATCATATTATGATAACTCTGGAAGAGGATTGTGCATTGTCAAATCTCCATGAATAATGTTTTTTCCCCCTATGCAACCATCTGCATCTTATCTTTTACAACATACTAGCTGTCATGTGAAGGCACAGGATCCTTTTGTGCAAATTTTAAAAAGGCGTCCTTGAAATGGAGAGAGTTTGATGGCTCCCTGTGCCACCCTGCTAGCAAACAGTCTTCTCAGGGACACGCTGGGCCACTCAAATGTCTATGCTATTTGCTGAGCCACTCAAATGTCCTTCTTTCCAACGGAGGTGGTAGACCACTTTTTTGGTTTTTTATGTATGTATGTACATACATACATACATACATACATACATACATACATACACCACCGGTTCTGTGGGTGTGGCTTGGTGGGCATGGCATGCTTTGGTGGCTGTGGCTTGGTGGGCGTGGCAGGGGAAGGATACTGTAAAATATCCATTCCCACCCCACTCCAGGGGAAGGTTACTGCAAAATCCCATTTCCTCCCGATCAGCTGGGACTTGGGAGGCAGAGAATAGATGGGGGCAGGGCCAGTCAGAATTTTTACTACCGGTTCTCCGAACTCAAAATTTCCACTACCGGTTCTCCAGAACTGGTCAGAACCTGCTGAAACCCACCTCTGATACGCACATATACACATATACAGTAAATATATTTCATATGAATATATATGAAGGAACAGAACTCTTGATCTAAAACAATAGAGGTATTTCAGTAAAGAAAAAGAAATCTAATTATTCTAGCTGTGAAGAGACAAAACAAAACACCACAGTCTAGCACAATGGGATTAAATTAAATTGTTGAAGTTCACATTTAAAATGTTGCCCTAGTAAAAGAGGTGTAGTATTTTAATGGATCTTTATTTTCATTTCATATGCCAGTGTCAGGCTGAATGCCTGCTCCTAAAATTCTGTTAATTTCAAAGCAGCTCACTGTAACATAATTTACATTAAAACATAGCTAGTCTTTATATTGTGACTTTGCAGAAGAACGTGTCTTGTGATAAAAACATGGCACTCAGTCCTATGACAGAATGGAGAGAATAAATACCATCTGCCATTCTGTCATGTGATCTTCCAACCATACAAACTATTTGTGATAACGGGAGGTAGGAAAAGAGCTTGGGACACACAAACAGTTTCAGGGGTTAAGAATCTGGCAGGGAGTTAGCTGTGTTGAGCTTTGAAGGGAAGAAGAAATAAAATGACTCGTGAATAAAGATGCCATTTGGCAGTCTTGGGCTGCTGAACAAACACAGATTCCAGGATGATTTTGGCATACAAATTGCTATCCAGGGAGGAGATTGACAGGACATGGGAACTATCTAGTTGGCTCAGATTTTCAGAGACAGAAAAATTCAATTCAGCCTAAAGAAGATCAAGGTTGTTGTAGCCATTGGAGATGGCTAGCAGTCAGGCTCTAGACATTTGGTTGCCCTAGGCAAAATGACCACCTGGCACCCTTTATGTTTTGGCTCATCTTCCAATTTTATTAGAAATTTCAAAAAGGCACTTCCTTATTTCTTTTTTTCTTTGAGTTTTTGAGCTTTATACTTCTGATTTTCAGCCCCAGATATATTTTCTTCATGACATTTTCACCCTATTTACACAGCAAATAGTTTTAATTAATTAGCATCTATTGTTGTCATTGTTGTTTGTCATTGTACTGATTCCTCTGTCAAAAATCCTGAACAAGTCGGGCCATTCAAACCTCACAAACATCTGCCAAGCTATCTCACTTCCTTTACATGGATGATTTTACAGCTCTGTGGGAAAACATTATCTAAAATGGCGTCCTTGAATGTATCATTTTTTTCTGCTCTTTTTCGTATCTATGAGCTTTATCATAAAATGTAAATGGTACATGTTTGGGTTATAGCTTAAGGAGATATAAGGAGTTATATCTTCCAAACTCAGTAGTTTTGTATAGGTTTGATTTCTTCTCCATTTTTAGTGCTAACCACTGGCATTTTTATGCCTAAAGCAAGACAGAAATTTGATTGTACTGACTCATAAAAAATATGGAAAAAGAACACTTTGGCAGAAATTGTAACTAAGTAAAATATATTTGGATATGATAAGTTGTATAAGATATGATATGGTCAATACTCTGTTTCATAAAATATGTGGGTGTGTATGGGGGGGGGGACCAATAAAACTTGATTCCCCCCCAAAATTGATTGTACTGACTCATATATAACATCTTCCTGCACCATTTAGGTACAAATTTCTGTGGTTGTGCTCTGTTCTATTTATTCAGAGAATTCTAACCACCTGCTAGGTAGTTTATGTTAAGCAAAATGATATAAATAGAAACTGCCAGTTGTAAGACTTGGTATAAATATTCATTTAAATTTGAGATGACATATTTTAAACCTATACTGCTTGTATCCTATGCCTTCCATCTTCACTGTGTAAGAGTATTTGCCAGTAGCAGCCTGTCTCATGAAAGCAGTATATTTTTTTTATTTGTTGCAGAATTGCTCAAAAGCAGTGCTGTGTCTCGTATTTAAAGGAGAATAGCTGCATTGCTGGCATGATTGCTGCCAGAGAAGGTGATTTATGTGGATCAGATGAAAGCGATACCTGTGGAGGATCATTTTATAAGGCAAGATATTCTGCTGAATCTTTGTGGCATCCTTGCTAATACAAACCAGCTTACGCTTGGACCATTTTAAATTTAAATATATATATATATATATATCCTGAATTTTACTCAATTGCAGAGCATCATGGGTAGGAAATGATTTTAAAAAGTTACTTAGCTAAGCAGTTTGGCTGTTAGCCTCTATTTCAGAGCTTAGGCCAGATGTACAATTTATCTAGCTGATAAGAATTTCATTAGCGCTTTGCTTAAGCAGTCTGTCTCCACTATTATAGTTAACAGCATGACAGGATTTTTTTTTTAAAAAAAATGATCACATTATAGATAAATTGTTGAGTTCCATGTGTGGTTAGACATATATATTGGCTTAAAAGTAAACCGAGCAATTAAACTAATTTAAACTTTAAAAATATTTTATCTGATTATATTATTCTTTGTAAAGGTGGTGTCTGGCAAAATCTGCAATACAGCTTAGTTTCTGCAAATCAAGGTCTGACTCCTTACGTGTGAAACCTTTTCTTCCAGATCTTAACCATATTTAAGATTTCAAAATTAATACTGAGCACAGAATAATTTTGATTGATTACAGTTGGTGTTGACTCTTAGTGACCATTTACCCTGTTTCCCCCAAAATAAGACCTATCCGGAAAATAAGCCCTATGACGCTTTTAACGCATGTGGCTAATATAAGCCCTACCCTTGAAATAAGCCCCACTTAATTGCCTGTGCAGCCGCCCGTCTGTCCATTCTGTCTGGTTGCTTGTGGTGCCACTGACATGAGGTCAGGTGGAGGGAGGTGGAGCTTCCCCACATGCCCCACACCGACTTATCTCAGGGCCCCCACAGCCAGGCCATCCAAGCTCTGACAGCTGCCTTTTGGTTGCGGCACTGGTATGTTCCTTGGCCTCCTGTTCCATTGGGGTTGTGAGCAAGCAGAAGTGGGCCAGCGGCCACATGGTATTCTGCTAGACAGGGCTGCCAGAGCCGCTGCTATGAGGCAAGGCAGGTGTCGGGCATGGGTGGTCTGGCTGTGGGAGCCCTGAGGTAAGCTGGTGCAGGGCATGTGGGGCAGCTCCACCCCTTGCCTTGTGGCAGCAGCACTTGAACACCATGTGGCCTCCTGCCCCACCACAAAACAAGCAGAATATGGGCTTCCCATACATGAGAAAAAGTAAGACATCCCCAAAAATAAGTCCTAGTGCTTATTTCGGTGCCCAAAAGAAAATAAGACTAGGTCTTATTTTTGGGAAAACACAGGTAGATTTTTTTCCCATCAGGATCCTGTCCCTGGTCCCTAATACTTTGCAATGGTGTACTTATTGTTACTTTTATTGAGTCCATCCACCTGGCTGCTGGTTATCTTCTTTTTTCCTTCATTTCACCTTTCTCAATGTTAGAGCCTGTTTGGGAGACCTAGGGCTTTGCATAATGTGTCCAAAGTAGGATATTTTGATTCTGACAGTATATTTAGTCATTTGATTCTCACAAATATATTTTGCATAGCCTTATCAAGATATGCATTAACTCTGCCTCATTAGGTAATATCCAAATATCTTGCAAATACATTTATCAGAATGAAATTTATATACACTGGTTCATGGGGCAATTCAAGCTGTAATTACTGAATGATTTATTGAAAATATTATTTAATGTTTTCTGAAACATGAACAAATAGTAAAGCTATAGATATCCATATGGGGCCAAGGATGAAATGTGCTTTGTGACCTTCGAATGGAAGCTCCATCTTTGATGTATGTGGGTGTGATGTCCTGATGCAAGTCTGAAAGAGTGGGGCTGTGCTATGGTCACAATGCATGTTTTGCCTATTTGAGATTATGGTGGTTATGGATGGATGCCTAGAATCGAATCGAATCGAATAAAATAGAATAGAATAGAATAGAATAGAATAGAATAGAATAGAATAGAATAGAATAGAATAGAATAGAATTTTTTATTGGCCAAGTGTGATTGGACACACAAAGAATTTGTCTTAGTGCATACGCTCTTGGGTACATAAAAGAAAAGATACATTCATCAAGAATCATAAGGTACAACACTTAATGATAGTCATAGGGAAACAGTCAATATAAATCTTAAGGATACCAGCAACAAGGTTAGTCATACAGCCATAAGTGGGAGGAGATGGGTGATAGGAATGATGAGAAGATTAATAGTAATGCAGACTTAGTAACTAGTTTGACAGTGTTGAGAGAATTATTTGTTTAGCAGAGTGATGGCGTTCGGGGTGTCTAGTTGTTCTGATGTGCAATGCTCTATAGCGTCATTTTGAGGGTAGGAGTTGAAACTATTTATGTCTAGGATGCGAGGGGTCTGTAAATATTTTCACAGCCCTCTTTTTGATTCGTGCAGTATACAGTTCCTCAATGGAAGGCAGGTTGGTAGTAATTGTTTTTTCTGCAGTTCTAATTATCCTCTGAAGTCTGTGTCGATCTTGTTGGGTTGCAGAACCAAACCAGACAGTTATAGAGGTGCAGATGACAGACTCAGTAATTCCTCTGTAGAACTGTATCAGCAGCTCCTTGGGCAGTTTGAGCTTCCTGAGTTGGCGCAGAAATAACATTCTTTGTTGTGCTTTTTTGATGACGTTTTTGATGTTAGGTGTCCATTTTAAGTCGTGAGATATGATAGAACCTAGAAATTTGAAGGTCTCTACTGTTGATACTGTGCTGTCTAGTATTTAAGAGGTGGTAGAATGGGAAGGTTTCTCCTAAAATCCACCACCATTTCTACGGTTTTGAGTGTGTTCTGTTCCAGATTGCTCTGGTCGCACCACGAGCTAGTTGTTCAACCTCCCGTCTGTATGCGGGTCATCATTGTCTCAAATGAGACTGACACTGTTGTGTCATCTGCGAACTTCAGTAGTTTAACAGATGAATCATTTGAGATGAAGTCATTGGTATATAGAGAGAAGAGAAGTGGGGAGAGCACACAGTCTTGTGAGGCCTCTGTGCTAATTGTACAGATATCTGATGTGATTCTGCTTAGCTTCACCTGATGCTTCCTGTCTGTTAGGAAGCTTATGATCCATTTACAAGTGTGTTCAGGTACCGCTAGCTGGTTTAGCTTAGTTAGAAGAATGTATGGAATGATGGTGTTGAATGTTGAACTAAAGTCTACAAAGAGGACCCTTGCGTAGGTCTTTGGAGATTCAAGATGTTGTAGGACGTAGTGCAGAGCCATATTAACAGCATCATCTGTTGATCTATTTGCTCAGTATGCAAATTGCAGAGGGTCTAACAGTGGATCCGTGATGGTTTTCAGGTGAGACAGCGCTAGCCTTTCAAAGGTTTTCATAACTACAGATGTTAGAGCAACTGGTCTGTAGTTGTTCAGTTCCTTGATGGTGGGCTTCTTTGGCACTGGGGTGATAGTAGAGTGTTTGAAGCAAGAAGGAACATAGCACATCTCTAGCGATTTATTGAAGATGCGGGTGAAGATGGGGACCAACTGGTCAGCACAGACTTTTAAGCAAGGAGTTATCTTGTCTGGGACTGGAGCTTTTCCTTGCTTTTGACTGTGAAATGATGATTTAGAGTAGAAGTCATTGTGATACAAATATATATTAAGCATGAAATAAAAAAGTGAACTCTCTTTCATTTGTATTTGGAGTACCTCAGATGTCAGATAATTATATGAAGCCTTTAGTATATTGATTTATTGTAACCTTCCCATCTTTGCCCTTAAAATAAGTTTCTACTACCCACATCAGTGATGTGAAGATTGGGATGATGGAACCCAAAATACATGAAGAAAAAAGAAAGATTAAATAATGATTTTTGTTGTTCTAATGCATTTATATCTAATTATCTCTTAAATAATACTTCGCAATATGAAGTGCATTTTAGTATTTCTCTTAGCATTTATCATTCTGTGGTTGTTAGGAAAACATATTATGGGACCCGGGGCAATTTAATTTAATTATTCCATTTCAAATGCTTAAATTTGAAAGAGCCTTGGTGGCGCAGCAGACTAAAGTGCTGTTAAATAGCACCAGCTGCCTGCAATTACTGCAAGTTCAAATCTCACCAGGCTCAAGGTTGACTCAGCCTTCCATCCTTTTGAGGTAGGTAAAATGAGGACCCGGATTGTGAGGGCAATAAGTGACTTTGTATAAAAAGAACACTGCTTAGGGGCCCCCCGAAAGCCCTATATACAAAAATATGAAGGCTATTGCTTAACGCATTGTAAGCCACCCTGAGTCTCCGGAGAAGGGCAGCATATAAATCGAACCAATAAATAAATAAATATGCAAGCATTGGCCTTTCCATCAGTTAGAGTCCTGAGCCTGTGTGACACCAAGGTATATCAACCTCTTAAGCAATGCTTCATCTTCATAGGGTCTGAAAAAAAGATTTCCTCATCTTCATAAACTGCAACCATGTACGTACTAACATATGTAAGTCGTCGTATATAATGTTTGTGTCTCAGATGTAAGATCTGGATATGGAGAGAGATTTCTATTTTCCCTTTGCAATATTCAGACCAGGTTCTGATTGCTTTCTGGTCTGTGATCTGCAACCTCCACAGAAGTGCCATTCAGATGCTCTATTCTAGGCACCTGATGGATCCAGCAGGTTCCCAAAGGATACTTGGGGAGTTCCATAGTATGCAGTTCTGTAGGCAGTTCTGATTGAATGAGCCACTGACAATGAGAGGCAAACCAAGCTCTGGACAAGATTGCCCCAAGCAATCTCTTTCTGCTGGCCTCTTTTAATAGACTCTTTAATTTACTGAGAACTTCTGGGAAATAAAGTACCAGAAAGGATACCTAGAGTGTTAGTGGAGAAAGATGAGAAAATATCTGATTAAACACAAGTTTACACTCATATTCGGTGATGAGAGAAGTGAATCACTTTTACTTTTCTTTTCTTGTTGTGTCATAGGGCCATTGTCTAATACAGTAGTTCTCAACCTGTGGGTCGGGACCCCTTTGTGGGTCAAATGACCCTTCACAGGGGTCACCTAAGACCATCCGAAAACACATATTTTCAATGATTTTAGGAATAATTTTATAGTTGGGGGTCACCACAACATGAGGAACTGTATTAAAGGGTCGCGGCATTAGGAAGGTTGAGACCCACTGGTCTAATAGCTTTGCTTTGGTTGAACAACTCTCTACTAAGAAATAATTAAGACCAATTTGCACCACCTTTTGCTGATATAGTTGTTCAGATTTGCCAGAATCTCAGTGCTTACTTCTGTCAAGACCTAGATGCGGATAGTATGACTCTCCTGATCCTTTTATATAGCTCAATAGTTTTTGATACTATTAACTGCAATATTTTATTGGACAGCCTTATCAAGTTGTAACTGGAAGCACTGTTTTGCAATGGTTCTATTTCCTTCTCACTGGGCAGTCTCAAGCAGTTGTGGTGAGGGAAGAGAGGTCATCCTCTCTAGTGGCACAGTGGTTAGAATGAAGTATTGCAGGCTGAATCTGCTGACTGCCAGCAGTTTGATTCTCACTGGCTCAAGGTTGACTCAGCCTTCCATTCTTTCAAAGTCGGTAAAATGAGGACCCAGAGTGTTGAGGTCAATATGACGATTCTGTAAACCACTTAGTGAGGGCTGTAAAGCACCGTGAACATGCTTTTCAACATGCTAAGCCAACATGCCATTGCTGTCCTGGTGGCCCCTACATCAGGGTGGCCCACATAAGGGTCAGTCCTGTCTCTATTATTGTTTAACATTTCTATGAAGCCAGTGAGTGAGATTTTCCAACATCATCATCACAAGATATACTGATGCTGTATCCCAGTGCCCAGGGGTTGTTAGAATCTAGATAGGACAGAAAAGACTGACTCAATCCTGACCCCTGTGGCTCCTTTCATGTCCTTGCCAAGAAGCTGGAACCAATGACAGGAGCTCACCTTGCCACACAACAGCACTCAGATCCCAAATATGGGCTTGCTAACTTCCAACCTGGTGTCCTAACCACCTCACTCCCATTTCCACTGGTGAATTGATTTTATGAAATAATATCCCTGAAGATTTCTCTCTTGTGCCACTGCAGAATATGTTTTAAATATTTCCTGCTCAAATTCAGTTTTAAATCGTTACGTGCCAACTTATTCGGGGAAGAGAAATATATTTATGTACATTTTGTCTTTATGCTATTTATTCTTGTTTCATGTACTGTTTTATTCTTTTAACATCTTTGCAATCTATGCAAGTATATTTCTTTTTTTAAAAAACTTTTATTAATTTAAGAAACCAAAAAATACATTTATAAATAAACCACCAGCGCGGATTTCTAAAATGTTTCCCAGTACATCTTCACTCTGCTGGAAATGTAAAGCACAAAAAGGAACATACTACCACATGTGGTGGTCATGTCCTAAAGCTAAACAATTCTGGATCAATATTAAAATGCAATTGGAACAAATAACAACTCAAAAAGTACCATTAAATCCGGAAACATACTTATTAGGAATACCTACACATAAATATGAAAAAGAAATAATATATTTAATAACACATATCTTGACTGCATCAAGAATTGCATATGCACAAAATTGGAAACAAGAAGAAGTCCCAACTCAAGATAGAATAGTATCTAAAATTATGGAATGTGCTGAGATGGATAGACTCACTAAGGAAATTCAAGGAAAGGAAGAATCTGAATATTATTTGGTCTGGCAAAGGTGGTATCAATGGTTAGAGGAAAAAAAAGAAAGAAAGAAAAATCAAATAAAAGGAAGATCTCAAAAGAGTAAAATAAATTTCTATATCAAATGAAATTTAATAAAGAAATACCAGATATCAATAAAATAATATCATTATATAAGGTGAGAGAAAGAATATATACTGAAGAATATAGGTTATTGATATTGTAATAATTCAGACATTACATTTAGATGTCATTAAGATGATGCTTGTTGTATATTGTTTTACTTGTATTTATGCAAGTATATTTCTAATTGGGTAAATTTTTAAAAAGTAACATTTCCAATTATTTTCAAAATTGTTTTTAGTTGCTGAATTAGTATTTTAGGTAGCAACCAAATCATAACTTGCCTTGTGATATAGATAAATGAAACAGTTTGCCTTTTTGAGAAAATAAATTCCATTTCTTCACATATATGATACTGATTCAATAAAGATATAAATAAAATATGGCCATAGTATAAAATAAATAGATATTTTTGTTATAAATTGATTTTATATTTGTTGCTATCTTATTTATAACATTATTAAATCAATATTCCTTATGAAGAAAACAGTAAATGAAAAATAAAATGAAATGCCAAGTATTTAATTCCTATTTTTATAAAAACTTTAGTTCTACATAGCACACCTGTACTACACACAGACAAAACTCAGCAAAGAAGCTTTATCTAGAAATGCGATTCCTTGTCCTCCATCTTCAGCAAAATATTTATTGTATATAGGGATGTGTTCCAGTTATGGAGAGTCAGTCAAATTCTCATTCAGCCATAAAGTTGACTGTAAATTTAATCTTGCTTTCATAATTGTTAAGTTAAAATGGTATAAGGAGAAAATCTCCATTCACACTGAACTTTCTGGAAGAAGGATAACATATAAAGCATTACATGAATACATAATTTGATTCTCTGATATAATTTAAGACAATGTTTTGTACCTGTTCTGGTATTAGATGTTGTTTTGTTCTGTAGTCAGCATGTAATGGATTTATATAATGTTTCCCATGGCAACAGTAATAAACCATAGTATACTGTTTCATGAATCAACATAATAAGCTGTAGTGTAATTTCAGCCAAAAACATATGTTCTGGGTTAGCATGGTCTCTTTTGTCTTCTATATGCGCCTCATGTAAAAGTGTGTGTGTGTGTGGAATTGTGTGTATGTTTTTCACTCTAAATGAAAGAAACTTAAAATCCATTCTATAAAGAACCGTTCTGATGATTTATTTCTTCTCTAAGGTTATACTAGAAGGACCTCTGAAACCTCCCAACTCAGCATATGTCATGTCAGAATCAAAAGTGTGCTCATGGACAATACAATGGACAGTCCTGCAAGTATTTTGTAATATTTCCCCCCCCCCTAAATCTCTAAATTCTAAAGCCTTATGGAATAATTTGTGGTTTACAGTGATGTACAATAGAATGGAACTTCAGTGAAAACAGTATAGTCAAAACCCTCCCTATAGAGATAATGGCACTATTGCACAGATAATATCTAAAAAAAAAAGAAGAAGACCAATAAGTTTGAATTTAGCTCTTTGGAAAAGCCCACAGAGTTATCTTGGCCAGAATATGGAAATGGTTTATTGCTGTCTTGAGTGATGTTTTTTGAATTCCAAGTAATCTAGAACTGTTTTTTTTTTCCTGGGTATCCAAGCAGTAGCTAGGTTTGACAATGCTTAGTTTTTCCTAGCCAAGGTCAACTAGGAAGACAGAGAGAGAGATGCATTTTGTTGCCAGAAAATACTATGAAAACCTACTTTTAAATATTCAGGAATTTCTGTATAATTGGTTGGTTTGCAATTTTGTGCAGTAAAATGTTTAATTGATTATTACTGTGGCCCTCTAAGCAAAACAACCATATTGTTAGGGTTCCAGGTAATAGATTCATTGCAAGCAAGAACTCCGAGGCAGGTGGATTCTTCAAAGAATAGCTTTATTGGAAATATCAAATTGGCACATATCTGGTGAAAACCAACTCTGGGAGACCCCTTGGTTTTCACCTAATTAAAAGTAAAAGTTTTCCCTCTCAACTCAAATAATCAGTCACATGGCCCAATCAAGGCAATGTCTGCAGGTCTGGTGACACCACTCCACCTTTTTCCGGCCAGGTGTTAGAACGTCCTTGGTTCCCAGGGAAAAATATTTTATTTTGACTACACAACCTCAGCTATCTCTAATACTCGCTCCAGTATGGCAACACTGAAGCTCCAAAATGGCTTTGGCCAGATCATTTTCAGGGTTGACACCTATTATAATCATTATAAAGAAGAGTGCTAATAATATTTTTTATTTTATTTTTCAAACAAACAGACAGACACTATTTTTTGGGAAAAGACAACTGAACAAAACTTTTAGGACTCTTGGAAAAGATCAGCAGATTGACCCAATGAAGTTTTCCTAGAACAAAGTCATGAAGTAGATCTTACATAACTTTTGGAATACTGGTAATGTTTGATGCACAAACTACCGTACATGGTTTCAAAACACTGTTTCTTAGGGATGTGCTTATAAGAAGAATTGGGGCCAAATGGTTTCTGGGTCAATGGTGATGTTAGTTTTTAAAAGAGTAGAGCTTGGAATTAAATTGAGACATGTTACAACCTGTCGTGTGTGTTTTCTTAACTTAATTCAGTTGCAGACATGGTGAGAAATGCAGCAAAATATGCTCATGGTTGAGTATCTGATTTAAATATTTATTATGCCCTTTCCTCATTAACCATGTAACCAGTAAAGCCATTAGGGGAGAGAGCTATGGGAATAAAAAAAAATATTCTGACTGAAGCAGTTTGGAAGAAGAATGTCTGAAGAATTCAGATTAAATGGCTTTTTATTTTTTTTATTTTTTTTCTTTCCACATGTTTTTATTATTTGACACTGCTTCTACATATAATTGTGTCATTGTGAAAAGTTTTGTGTTTAAAATAAGGAGACTGCCACCAAATCCTTGACTGCAGTGCTCAACTGATCTTCATGGGTGTTTCTGTATTCTGGAGTTACATTCCCCATATTAACTGAATTATTTACCACTTTGAAGAGCCAGGGGAGATGAGTAATTGGCTGTAGCTTTAGTTGATATTAATTCTGGTGCTGTCAAGCTCCTTAATATTTAAGTGTCCTCATCTGGGCCTCCATGCGTTTATACCTCTCTGCACGATCCACATCGCGCTGCCAAGCCCTCCTCATAATTTCATATCTATAGAACGCATTTCCGATTCCAAAGAGGGTTGTTGCTATGATGGTATAGAGAGTTTTGTTGTGCCACCATGCATAGCTAGAGGTGACCATTTGTCTGCAAGGTTGTCCTTCTGAGGGAGCCTTCCATTGCTGAAAGAGGCCTGGCCCGTCCAGGAAACGTGCCCTTGGGCCTGCAGCAGGGTGGCTCCCAAGCGGGACATGATGATGACGATGACGACGGGGGTGGCAAAACAGGGCCCTCACGACCTCCTCAGCGGCTCTTTTAAGTTTGCCTGGGATGTATATGTATGGAAATATCGTCTTGCAAATGTTTTATTTCATTGAATATGTGAAAGATTTTGGAATAAGTTGGTACAGTTTTGCTCCTTTGCATTTTTTTTGAGAAATAAATGTCTCTCCTCCCCTCCCGCCCCATGCCCCAATCTTTATATCACAGATTAGGTAATAGCTTCTATTAGTCTTTGTGGTGATAGTTGTATTTTGGAGATTGCATGCATTCTTCCTATTTGCTTCAGCTTGATTTAACAATTTGCAAATAGAATTTATAAATTGAATATCTTGGGGGTAAATATAATTACCTGATGAGATACATTAACTTTCTCAGTAAGAGATAACAGGTCTATTAGAGGCAAGTTGCAAATTATTACACTAACAATAAAGTAACTATGGATGACCTCAAGGACAGATGCAGCTGTGGAAAATCAGACCACCAGAAAGGTTTAGCTAGGGAAGCCCACAGATTGGACATGAATAGAATAGTTCAGGTATCTCTGAACAATTTTCTTGGCGGCAGAATGGAACCCATTTGTTAGTGCCTTATTCTGAGATGGCTTTGACTTCACAGTCTAGCCTAAAGCCCAGTATTCTCTTATGATCTTCTATCCAAGTATTAACCAACCCTGTTAGCTTAGAGACCCAGAGAACATCAACTTGAGGTTGCTGAGATGTAGCTCTTTAAAAATCAGTGATATACTCTACTTGAACCTTCAAATTCTTTATTTTTTTTTCTCTACTAGTATCAGTGGCAAAATGAATGAGATGTAGTAAAAGATAGAATGGAAAATTCATTTCATGTTTTATACCAGGGATCATATGTGATTACTTATTTCATTTTCTATGGTTTGTATAGGCTCTGGGATTTCTTTTCCTCAAGCAATAGGTTTGATTGCCTTATACACAGTGACCTTTTGCTACAGAACTTCTGCCTCTTCTGAAGGTTTCTATATTGCTCTCAAACAACAAACAAACAAAACAAAACAAAAACTTTCATCATCAGCTTTATTGAAATGGACCAAAAAAGTGAGGAGGAATAGCCTCATTTCATTTTTTTTCTGTTACATGCTGGCTGGATTAGATATTCTAGAAGTCCAATTTATCAGGAAGAAGCCTGATTGGCAAAGACTTGCTTAGGTTCATTTCCTTCCTTCCTTCCTTCCTTCCTTCCTTCCTTCCTTCCTTCCTTCCTTCCTTCCTTCCTTCCTTCCTATCTATCATCTTTCTATTATCTCCTGCCATTTTTATTCACAAACTGCGTTTCACCCCCCCCCAATATACTGTATGCATATGTTTGTCTAGTATTGAATGCCAAAATAAATATAAAATTATAAAACAGGAAAATCTTGGGAGATTTTCCATTAAATAAAAGTTAGGTATTCTTGCTCAAAAATGGCACACCAAAAATCTCACAGATCATTTAATAATTGAAAAATAATTATTCTTATTTAATATTAGGGCTATCTAGGGGAGGTATCTGTATCTATCTGCCCTATGGGCAGCTTCTAAATTTGATAAATAAATTTTAAGATCCCATAGGCACTTTTTTTGCTAACCCTTACTTTATATGGTAGCACTCAAAATTGTCAGTGATAATATAATGGTCAGTACAAAGAAGATTTGGGAACCAATTTTCTAAAGCCTCTAATGTATAAATATTAAAAATCCCTCCAAAGAAAAAACACTATCAAAATGATGAAATAATTTTCCTTTGAGATATGGTATGTCAAAGTTAATATGTAAAACAGAAACAAAGTAAGGCATAAAGAAAAAAAAAACAGCAACCAACAGAATATTGCCATTGTTGTTTATTTGTTTATTTCCTTTGGCTGTTTCTCAAACAATGTTTGACAAAGAGTGAGTCTGACTTGAGTGCAAGTAAGAACCTGTATTAAGGAATACCTTGTGGCAATAAGGACAGTGAAATCTGCTTATTTCTTCATCATTGTTGTATAGTATTTACTGATAGTTACCTTGTGGCTCTGATTTGGATGATTCTGGATTCCTTGCAGGTTTGTCATAAGTATTTCACTAGACATCTTTTAGATGGCTCATGCTGGTTCTATGGAGATGATGGAGGTCAGTCTTGTCTGGTTATCTGATGGAATTTGATTTGATTACCCTTGAGGAAGTGAACAGGGTCCTTAGAATGCTGAATCCTGCCACCTGTGTGTTAGATCCATGTCCTCCTAATAATTAGAGTTTTTATCCATCCACCTTGCATTTTGGAAAAGCTTGTGGAAAAGATGATATGGGCCTATGGCTTCAGAGATTGCTTGTCCCATTGCTGTCAGGGTTCATGCTTGCATAGAGCTCCAAGGCAATTGATTGAATTTGTGGATGATCTCTGACGGCTTGGGAAATATAAAGCAATCATGTTGTTGCTTCAGAAAGAAAAATCCTAGACCTATACAAGCTACTGAAGAAGAAATAGCATATGAATCCTTAATACAAACCATGAGATTCAATTCCCATTATGTCTAACTACAATTATATTAATTTTGCATATGACATGAAAGATTATCTATTTGTTTTTTTTTTGTTTTTTAAAGAGTATTTGAATATGATTTTCTGATACAGGCAAAATGAATCAATTAAGGCAGGGAATTTGAAAAATTGCTTCTCTTCGTATAAAACATGACTATGAGTGGCAGGAGTTTTGAGGACTACAGTTTGGAGAATAAGTTTTAACCAGATTAGGTACAATAAAGCACACCAGAGGCTCCACGTAGGGCTGTCAAACAGCAAAAATGCTAATAAAATGTCCATTTGTTTTATATGGATGATCTGAAGCTTTAGAGTTAATCAGAAATTGAAATCCAGTTATTGACAAACACTTTAAGAATTTTTAGCACTGGAATTTGGTCTAGAAAAATACGCTATATTACCAATAAATTGGGGTAAAATCACTATTAATAATTGATTTTAAATGCCAAGTGACCATTCCATTAGGTACCATCCAGATGAAGCCTACACACAATTAGGCATTTTGATGTTAAATAACATCAAACATGGACAAGCAAAGAATATATCCAAAGAGTTAAAAAGAGTTTTAAAAAAATTATTTAAGGCAAAAATGAATGATGGGAACATGATCAGTACCTTGCCCATACCTCTAATATTGAATAGTATATCCCCATAGTGATATTGCTAGATTACACTTACCCTGTAGAAATGGAGACAAAGGTTTACTTTATGTTAAACAAACTGTTGAAGAAGAAAAGAATAAATTGGTTGATTATGTAAAAGACAGAGCAAACATTGATGCAAGTTAAAAATTGGAACTTATTGAATGCACGGGAAACAAAATATGAATACTGAAATAATGCAGTAAACCAAGAACAGAATACTGGCAATGAAAAGAATTACATGGTCATTTTCTACAAAAGAAAGGGAAAGTGGATAAAGATAAAACCTGGCAATGGCTTACAACTGGAACATTCAAAAAAGAAACTGGAGGCTTGATTTTGGCTGCTCGTGAGCAAGCTATTGAACCAATTCAGTCAAGGCTAGATTTTTTAAAAATCATCAAATGATCCAAAGGGCAGATTATGCAAAGAAACAGAAGAAGAAATAAATCATATATTTGGCTTATTGCAAGAAGATTGCACAAACTAATTATAAACAATGACATAACCCAGTTGCCAAAATGATTCACTGGAACATCTGTAAAATGTAATGAAAATTGGTAAGAATGTGTAGTTGAAAAAGTGGTTAAAAATGTGCAGGCTGTAATACAATATAACCTGATAAAGTCTTGGCTCATAACACACAAGATTTAAATGTGGTTGAAAAGAAGAATGTGTGGATAATTGACGTGGCAATGCTAGGGGATAGTAGTATAGAAGTATAGTGGTGTAGAACACAAAGAATTGGAGAAAGTCCCAAAGATCAGAAAATCAAAGTTGAAAGATTATGACGTAAGCTGCCTATGGTGGCCCCATTTGCACACTGGATGAAAAATTCTTGGACAGCACTTAGAAAATCTGCATATTGACAAAGTTTCCTTCTGTCAATTGCAAAAGACCACACTGATGGAATCTGCACATATTTTATCTTGATACATTATGATCACCTAGGTTTTTTGGGAAGAACTTGATGCATATGAAGGCCAATATCACTAAAGAACTGATAGCTGTTATTTCATATTGTTATTTATATAATAATATATACAAGAATTCCTCGAATAACAACCATTCATTTAGTGTCCATACAAAATTACAACAGCACTAAAAAAAGTGACTTATGACCGATTTTCACACTTGCGACCATTGTAGCATCCCCCTAGTCACATGATCAAATTTCAGATGCTTGGCAACTGGCATGTATTTATAACAGTTGGACTCTCCAAGGATCATATGGTCATCATTTGTAACCTTCCCAACTGGCTTCCAATGAACAAAGTCAATGGGAGAAGCTATATTTGCTTAACAACTAATGATTCACTTAACTGCAGTGAGTCATTTAACAACTATGGCAAAAAAAGATCATACAATGGGGCAAAGTTCACTTAACAATTCCCTTGCCTAGCAATGGAAATTTTGGCCTCAGCTGTGGTAGTAAGTCAAAGACTACTTGTAATAATTTCTACATTTAAACATTGTAATGTCAGGGATCCTGAAGCATCAGATATATGAATTTGAGGGCTTTGTGAGAACTGTAGATTTGCTATGTCAGGTTTTATAGGCTCTTCTTTATGTTCCTCCATCCATTTTGTCTTGGTCAAAACACAAAATAAAGTTTGATTTGTGGTCAGTTCTGGAATTTTCTTTCTAAGACTGGACTAAGTTCTTCTTTGTTTATTTTTAGGTGAATTATCAAAACTTTATTTCTTCTGACTTCTGAGTGGTTTTTTTTTTAAAAAAATATGACTTTAAAGTACTATTAAAGTACTTAATTTTTGCAGTTTGCAAATACGTAAATAGTATTAGATTCTGTGTCGCCCTGGCTTCTCTTTGGCTGGAAAGATGATTCAGAAATAAATTTATAAATTAATTAATAATCCCTATGGATTCTCTATGAGTTTGTGAGTTTGTGAGAGCAGTGTTTATAATACTTCCACACACTACCATTTTGTGACATCCATATACTTCAATCAGCTTAAAGCATTTTGACAGTACTAAATTACACTAACATCATTGCTGTGTTAATGGCACCTTTCTCTTTCAGCAATGTTGTGATTGCTGCATGTTGGGCCAACAAGTAAAAAATGAGGGTCAAATCTGTGAGTCGAACCCAAATCTTGGCTATCCTTGCAACCATGTGATGCTTTCCTGTTGTGATGGAGAAGACCATCTTATTTCTCCAGAACTGAAGAGACAGCCTGAACCATTGTCAACAGTGACACCTGAAAAATGTAAGAGCATTGTTTGTTTGTTTGTTTGTTTGTTTGTTTGTTTGTTTGTTTGTTTGTTTGTTTGTTTGTTTGTCAACAAGTCCAAGGAAACAAGTAACAGTATAGACATAGACATGGACACATGAAAATTTTTTGACACAAATAAAAGGAAATAAATAAGCAAAACATAGCCATAAACACATAAAATGAGTACATATAAATGGGAACAGGAGGACAGGGACGGTAGGCATTCTGGTGCGCTTATGCACACCCCCTTAGGGACCTCTTAAAAAACATGAAAGGCCCACAGTAGACAGTTTAAGGTAAAAGGTATGGGGATTAGAGAGACTAACAACAGGATTAGGTAAAGTGTTCCAGACATTTACTACTCTATTGCAGAAGTCATATTTCCTACAATCAAGATTAGAGCAAATTACATTGAGTTTGAATCTATTGATAGCCCTTGTTTAAGTTTAAGTTTTATTAAATTTCTATACTGCCCTTCTCCCGAGGGACTCAGGGTAGTGTACAGCCATATTAAAACACATGAATTTATAAAATTTAAAACCAATTAAAATCAAATATATGAAATTTGCCCATCAATTTAAAACATACATACACCCATTGTGTTACTGCAGTTGTAATTAAAGTACTCATTTACAGGTAGGATGTTTTGGTAAATAATCTTATGAACTAAGCTTAGGTTGGAACGTAGATGGCCTAGTTTGAGGCTATCGAGGCCTAAAATTTCAAGCCTGGTGGTATAGGGAATTTTATTTCGAGGAGAGGATTTGAGTACTTTTCTAGTAAAATATCTCTGGACCCTCTCTAATGTATTGATGTCTGAAATACAGTGAGGGTTCCAGGCAAGTGAGCAGTATTCAAGGAGAGATGCCATTGCTGTTGACAAAGAACTGAAAAAATGTTGAAGAGATTAGTTTTAATGGCATCATCATTACAATCTTCACCATTTGGCCCTTTTAGAGGTGGGATGGTTTTTGAGTCTTTACATTTGGCTGCATTACATTATTGTCTACAACAGGGGAAGGTAATTATTTTTTTCAACAGGCTACATGAGAAACTGGGACTATTGTGGAAGGCTAAACCAATAGGCTGAAATTGGCACCCATATGTTGAGGGAGGAGGAAATGAGGAGCCTCACCTCACTTCACCTCACCTCAGCCTGACTGCTGTTGTTCTACTGCAGATGCAGAAAAGTTCTCCCCTCCAACCCACCATTAAAAATAGACAAACCTGAAGGTACACAAAATACTGCATTTGTTACCAAAGCAACCTGTTTTCTTTTTGGCAAATCAGATCCCAGAAATACAGGTGACTTTTAACTTCTATAGCAATGTTTCTTTGTGCAAAATGTGATTCTGTTTCTATTTCTTCTAAATGGTTTTTGAAAGACACTTATGGAGAAGTCAGCAAGTTTTTAACAAAAAAGTCAGGGCAATGTATATAATCCTATTTGTTTCATGATGCAATTGTTATCCTATATCATGTGCTGCCCATATATACTAGGGAGCTTGCTGAGGTTGGATTCTTCTGAAATCAAAGAGATATTAAAACATATAAATATATACAGTAGGTATTATGTGATAGAGATGGTTCCATATTTGATATGGAGACTTCTACATAAAGAATGCTTACTTAAATAAAGTTCATGATTTTCCTTTCGTAGAGTATATACTGTATTATTTGGAGTATAAGATACACCTTTTCCCCCCCAAAAAGAGGGTGAAAATCTGGGTGCATTTTATATTCCGAATGTAGCCGCACCCAGCCTCTCAAATGGGTTCTGAAGCCTCTGAAACTGAACTTCAGAAAAAAAAGCCTCTGAATAAAAGCTTCAGAAAAAAAGCCTCTGAAATGGAGGTTCAGAAAAAAAAACCTCTGAATTGGAGGTTTCAGAGGCTGAAAAAGCAAGGCGCAGAGCTCACAACCAACGAACCTGTTGCTAAAATTCACCTCTGGGAACAGCTGATTGGGGGTATTCTGGGAGGCCGATCTACCCGCCAATCAGCTTATTTTTCTTATTTTCTTCCCCAAAAACTAAGGTGCATCTTATACTCTGGTGCGTCTTATAGTCTGAAAAATATGGATACATCAAATGGAAAAAAATCTTGATAAAGGCAAGATATTTGCACCTCTCTTTTTCAAGATATTTATTAGCAAATGGCAGTTTTGAATTTTATAACAAAATCATTAAGAACAGAAACACATCTTTTAAAAAAAGAAGCAACCTTCCAAAGAAGACAGTAGGTACGCCCTGGCCTTTTTCATTATTAATTAGAAAATTATGCAGGTGAATGCATAATCGAAAAGAGTTTTAAAGTTGAAGTGTACCTTATAGCCATGCATGATATACTTTTCTTGTTAAACAGAAAGATGTTCAATTAGTTTGTAAAGCTAGATAATATAAAAACATATATCCAATGTGCTCAGATATAATAGTATTTTTAAAAAGTTCTTAATCCATTTTACTACACTGAATGTAGGGAAAAACCTATCATAGGACAGATATGGATAGTATAATTTTTATAGTGTAGTCACTAACATGGAATTAATAGAGCAGGACAATATAATATTTTAAAGTGTCATTTTTATCATAAAATGAATCTAAATTTAAGAAACACGCTTTCCTTGGTACAGTTGAAAGAAGAAAGGGGGATTCTGCATAACATCCATCACTTATGGATGGTGATCCTATTACAGAAGAAGACCATAGCACCATATTGGCATGCTGGGTGTATCAAATTATTTTCCGCACTTTGAGGATGCTATAATACATGATCCATCTGGCTTTTAGACTCAGTGGCCGGCATTTCACCAGTATAGTAATTTTGTTACATGGCTAAAACATAGCCATAGAAGTTCTTATGAAGTCAATAGAACCTTCAAAGTAGACCCTCTCGGGCTGTTCTCAGTTGAGAAATAACTATTATTTCTAGTAACTGCAGCCAATTTCTTTCCTGACTGGACATAGCAACAATTGCATACAAATAAAGAATACATATTTGGCATCTTTTAATTATTCAATCCATGGGGGAAATACACATTTGCCTTATGTGTGGATCTGAGTCACCAATGGATTATTTCTGGGTTTAATAAGTGGAAAGATGTCATTATTTTGTGTCAAATTACATCCGCTATGATAAATGATAGATGTAGTCTTTTCAATAGTTACAACAGAAGATTGGAACATGCCCATTTTTCCTATAGAGGTTATATGGGTATAATTAAATTATTTTACATGAATGTTCCATAAATTATATTTCTAGAGGTAGACAATAATTAATGAAGTACATTATTGTTTTTGACATTTAATTAGGTTTTAAATAAAACAGGACCCAGTCATGTAATATAGAAAAATCTATTCCAGAAATAATGTTGTAGAAAGAATTATGCATTTCATTTTTTAAAGAGAGTGAGCTAGCGTATAGAAAAACTGGAAGGCTTAAAATAAAGTTACTTTAAATGTGTGTGTCATTTTCATGGTAAATATACCTACTAACAAAATAAGCTCCTAAATGAATGTGATGAAATTCAAGAAAAGGGAGTCACTTATGCTATGGAAAATCAAAGGTACATGAAAGAAAAATAGAGCTATTGCAGTTTGGAAAGAAACAACAGCTATGCTGAAGTTTTTTTTCTTTTACATACCAGACTTTGTGGATTAACTATAAATAGGCATTTGCACATTGTCTGAAAACCAAAAATTAAGGGGAAATACTGAAATATCTGCATGTACTACATATGGAGTATTTTGAGAATTTAAGTTAGTATTGACTCCTGGCAATTGTATGAATTAGTCCTGGCAATTTTCTTGACAAGATTTTTTAAAAATAGTTTGCCATTGCATCCTTCCTAGAGCTGAGAGAAAGTGACTGGCCTAAAGTCCACACACACACCCCGCCCCCAAACTGGCTTTGTGTCTAAGGTGGGAATGGAAATCTCTGTCTCTAGACCAGTGCTTTAACCACTGCACCAAGCTGGCTCTTATATGGAGTATGGTGGGAAGAATTTCATCCTTAGTTATTTCTCATTTCCTCTATGCATGCACTATTTTGATTCCTATATCATTGTCCCTCAAATTAAGGGATAATCCAAAAAACCATATGACCTGCACAGAGGAATTGCATCTAGGGAGAGAGAAACATTTGGTTGGCAGTCATCCAGAACTTTGTGGGAGCTATTTGAAGTGAAAAGGTACAGCTAAGGAGTAGGCTCCTATAGAAACTGGATAGAAATCTGAGCAGAAATGACTTTTGCTATAATGTCATTTTAAGCCAAGACATGATATATCATTGAATCGAGACAGGTATCCAAATTCCAAGAAACAAGATTTCATTGGATTCCTCTTGCTTCAACTTTCTTTTAAAATATATTGAATATTTTTTATCCCAGTCTCAAAAAGTTCATTTTTCCCTCAAGGCTTCTATTTTTTTTATATAATTAACTATGAAATTTAAGAAACACCACAAACCAAAAGCACAACCAACAAAAAAGTAGAGCTGTAAAAGTATTCAAGCATGAATTCCATTAGGAGCAAATTTAGCTGTTCAGTTTCCACTGGACTTCTCAGTGGCTTAGATGTTTGCATCAAATGAAATCTGATAGGGTTCATCTTTCCCTAATTAAAAATCTGCAAACACTCTCCAATTAAATGAAACTGAACTAAATTAAATTAAATTAAAACATGGTAATTGAAAGTTGCACGCAAACAGCAGCCATTATGTATTTTTAAAAGCTAAGATAGTAAAAGACTATTGGCTGAAAGTATGAACTGTGATCTATATTGTGATTGCTTATCTGGAATTGAGGCAAGATACCTACATGGATAAGTTCAGAATCCTTTTGCTGGTTCACCAGCAAATGGAACTTGCCTAGATTCGAAGTAATGAGAAACAGGACCTTTTTGTTAGCTGTGTCATATTTGCCCTGGGATGCCTTGTCCTTATACCAAAAATACAAGAATTATTTTGATTCTGTTGCTTATTGCTTATTAATATTGCTTACTGCTTTGATTTATTCAATGTTTGGGGGGTGACTGATGGTGGAGTTTACGCTCTAGGCAAAAATACTCCTTTGTGGGTTGTTTTGGGTAAATGGTGGTCTAGAAAAATTAGTAAATTGTCATGTTACTCATTTTTTTTTAAAAAAGATTGTTTTTCTGTTTCTAATAATAAACCAGGTAGTTTTTGACATGAAGTCATAAGAATGACTTTTGAGCAGAGGGAACAGTGCTAGATTAACCTTGGGTTTTTATGGGTGGGTCCCTCTATTTCATATTCTTCATGATTTGAGCAAACTTTTTTTTTAAAAAAATCAGAGCTTTATCTGCTTTCGTTATTTCCACCAGCAGTTCTGTCTTAGCTCATGTCATCTACGCTAATTACTTTCTTGACCAATGAAGACAGAAGTTGTATTACAACACATCTAGATTACATCAATTCAGGGTAGTGTGATATAAAAGCTTTAAAAGAAAGCATCACTTTTTTTATGTCAGAGACAACCTGAAGCTCCAAGGCTTTTTGCTATCTTTGAAAACTTTGGGGCTCCTCTTAGAAGTATCACAAAACTATACTTCTTAGTGAGACAGAAATGTAAAATTATGAAATATGCAATAGAGAGTAATCATTATATTTTTTGATAAATAAAATTGAGTATACTCCCCGGTATACTAATCATAGATCAAATGCAGCTACCAACCATCTGGAAAAAATTGTGAACCTTTCCATGACACCCTTGCATACGCATGTACACATGGATAGGAACACAAACACAAAACAGCTGTGAGTTCTTATCATTTATAAACTCACTTGTTTTAAATCTGAAAAGCAAAAGTACAATCAGCTCAATCAGAAGATGGTGAAATTTCTATGGGCCACTGCCTGTTGTGTATGACCAGAGGAAAATCAATTTTCCTTCTTCCGTTTGCCCTCTGTATTTGCTGGCCAAATGAACTGTGTACTTAGAACTGAAGCAATTGCTTTTAATCAATGGGCATTTTAAAGTTCAGCTCTCCTCTCTGAGTTTTTCTTCCTGCCGGTTTACTAGATCAATAATGCTTACCCTTTAGTTTCCCTTCCCCCTCCAACTCATAGCAATGAAAACAGAAGAGCTAATTTATCCCATGTGTTAATGTTTCGGCATGTTTTGAGCTTGTCCAGAGCTTGCAAGCTTGTAACCTGAACTTGAAAAAAAAAGATGTTTACCATTAAAAGCAAAACTTTTTTTTCCTCCATATATATTTCATTTTTTCTGTTCTGCCTCTGTTGCAAGTGAAGCTAATTTTGGAAATCACTGTTACATGTTATATAATTCATTGAATATGAACCTTTTTTTTTTTTTTTACAAACTGACCTCTGCTTTGTGATTATCTTAATAATCTTTATTTGTAAACCATGGTACAGGTGGTGTAGAAATTTTATGGCTCTCTAGCTCTCTAGTAAGACGGATAGATAAATGACAGATAGATAAAGTTGTTCTGTATGCATAAAACCTCTGACCTCTTGCAAATCTTAATTCATGCGTCAGTGTCTTATCCTACACCTTTGCCTATCATGTAGCATTTTTGCAATATGGGGTGCCACAAATAAGAACTCTTGGGATCCATCACTTGGCTGTCTAGCAGGCCTCCTGCATCCTTCTTATCCTCTGCAGGCTTATATGGGTAGGCTCAGTAAGATAAAATGACAGGGCTGACAGTGATTATTTGCCTTGGGAGTGGGGGCATTGTCAAGGAAAAAGCTGCCCCAGGGCACTCAGGAGGAGGCAAGAGCTGTTGACAAGAATCTTCAACTGGATGAAGATCAAATTATCTATGCCCATTGAGAATCCCCTGTCATCTGTAGTACTGTGTCCATTATTATTCAGAGGTATCTTAAACCATCCTGTAGAAGAAGTTATTTTTTTGTTATCATAGTCCCCTACACATAGTCATATAATATGCATAGACTGTTTTCCATGAATTCTCATCTCAGTTGATAACTAAGGAATGTTGTCAGTGACAGAGAGAGAGGATCGCCATGAAGCCTTGTCAATTAGTCATGAAGCTGAAATGTCAAACAGCCTGCCTGGGGATGACCAGGATGAGTGCCTTGCCTACCCAGGAGAGCTTTGTCAACACCTCTGCATCAACACTGTGGGGTCCTACAAGTGCTCATGTTTCCCAAGCTTTACTTTGCAAGATGATGGACTCAGCTGCAATCCAGGTGAGAATATAAACCCAGGTAAGAATATGTATGTTGGACCTAACTATAACAACATTACTTTCATAGTTAGTGTTCCTTCATTAATGAAGTACCCGTTTGTTTCTAAACATATTCATAATTTAGCGACTTAAGTATTTGGTGAACTTTGATCCTGAACACTTTTTTGTTTGTGTGTTTTATCACCTTTATCTTTGCTCTTACAAAGATGAGATATTACATAATGCTTCAAATATCACAGGTAGCCCTCAACTTACAACAATCAGAAGCTGGCTGGGAGACTTGCATATGGCAATAAACACATACTGGTCATAAATACATGCCAATTGCCAAATGCTGTAATTTTGATCATGTGACCATGGGTATGCTGCTAAATGATCAGTCATAGGTTCCTTTTTTCAGTGCTTTTGCAATTTTGAATGGTCACTAAACAAATGGTTGTTAAGCGGAGGACTACCTGTATATCTTCCAAATTTAATTCACATTTATAGATATTTCCAATGTTCTAAATGTAAATCCAGTGGCGGGATTCAGCAAGTTCGCACCTATTCAGGAGAACCAGTTGTTAACTTTCTAAGCAGTTCGGAGAACTGGTTGTTGGAAGAAATCTTATTTTGTTTTTTTTCCCACTTTACAGGGCTAATCCTGTAAGGAAGGCAGGAAGGAAACATTCTGGTGTTGTTTCTAGCCTAATCTTTATTGCCCTGCTTACAGAAACTGCCTCTCTGGTTAACCCTTATTACATTGTAACAGCTAAGGTGAAGCACCCATCAATGTCAACGATGTTGAGCTGGCCACACCCACACAGTCACATGACCACCGAGCCATGCCTACCAGCTGATCATTAGGGCAGAGAACCAGTTGTTAAATTATTAGAATCCCACCACTGTGTAAATCTTTATAAATCCTACCTTTATACATCTTATCTTTATAAAGTAGAATAAGTAGATAGTTCACTTTCTGCACTGTGAGGCACAAATTATCACTTTTCCCCTTCTGAGTGTTTCTGATTTTTTTTTTTTAAGGAAAAAACTGCATGACAATTTGTATTTTCAATTTGTCAGGCCTCATAATATTTATATGCTTTTCCTAATACAAATAGTTTTACAAGCAGCTCCCTGCAATAATATATTTTATAGTGTATGGTATTTTGTACAACTTATGTATAACTTTACATATCTTTTTAAAACTATATATTTTATATATGCTTTAAAAATCAGAGATCTACATTTCAAAAGCTGTAGAAGTGCAAGAGCAAATTATAACTGCATTCTGGTTTATGTTGTAATTTGCAGGATGCAAATTGGGTAGATAAATATTAAAATGAGAACCAAGTAAAATTCTCCCCCAATCCTGCTGAAAGTATGCAAATAATCACATTGGTAAAAAAGTAAAGTCCAAAACACATGAGCATTTCCAGGACAACCATCAGGCTCATATATAAGCTGATAAAGAGTTTAAATTGACACTTCAAATGTCTTTTTTCTCCCAACTAATAGAGAAATAAACACAGCATATGTCATGAGATTATTGAATTGTGCATTAGTAATCTCAGCTAAGCATCATCGTACTGCTTCAGTATGGTGCTCCACTGAACATGGAAATTAAAAAAGGGGGAAAGAAACATGGAAATGGAAGAACTATATATTTCATGTAGCCTAGGTCTGCAAATGGATTAGTTTCTTTTGAGTTTTTCTGTTAGTAAATAGCACAAGGAGAAAGGAGGTATTAAAAATGCTATGGAGTGAATGAGAGATTCTATTCAGAGTCAATCAGAACCTAACCAAACCATATTTAAGCTTAGCATGTTGAACAGATTCTATCCCATGAATATATTGAGCACAAACACAAACCCTCAAAATTAACCCAGTAGAAATAATTAAGGGTAAGAGAATCCTTACTTATGAAGTCACTTGTGCAAATACTGTTGAAAAGTAGAATCCACCTGAAAACTCTGTACCTTGTTCAATGCAATGATTTCAATCCTTTTTCAGAGAAGAGAAGAAAATATAGGAAAGTACTATCTTAAACCTCTGCTTTCCTTCCACTGAATTTGTAGAGATGGGATAGAATGGTAAAAATAAGATGCAACACATGGCTAACAGACTGTCCATTTTGCACTGAATCAAAATCTTGCTAATTATTCTTCACTTTTCCAATTTTGTGCAAATACAATTCTAGCTGCAGTTAATATTCCTAATGTAATGTCTTTGAAAGGAACCATGTATTTTATTTTTCCGATACCACAAGAAGGCATGCCAGCTCAATTGCAAATCATGCCTCTCCAAAGTCAATAGTCTTATATGCCTCAATACAATCCATTCTTTCACCCATGTGAGTACCGCAGTACAAGTCCCAATTGGGTAGCCCAAAGCCTCCTCTATTTCTCGAATCCTGCAACGTTTTTAGGTTTATTCTGGCTTTTTTTCCCTTGCCAGATATATTTTAATATTACATTATTGAGTTCCTTGAAATATTTTTTCCCCAATTCTATCAGAATTGTTTGAAATAGGTATAGTAATCTCAGTAATATAGTAGTTAACAGAGGAATGGAAAAATCCAAAGCTATCACCACCATGTATAACCTGTTTATTCATCCCCTGTTGTGCTATGCTAACCCCACACTTCATTCCTCCAGTTTTATCAGTGTTGGGAGCTATAGGAAGGACCTGCAGTGGGAGCCTCCCCAATTACTTGATTCAGTATCCAGCAGCAGATACCAAACCAAGTGGACAAAGTTTGCAAAAAAAAAAAAAAAAAAGTAGAAAAGGTCCTGGGCTTGACCTGCCTGGAACAGGAATGTACTTAACACAGTGTGTCACCTCCATTTGGAAAAGGGGGGGAATGACACTAATCGCAAGAACCTTGATTTTGGGAGGATCACATTGGGCAGATTGGAGGAGCAGCAGAAGGTGTTGCTCCAAGCACAAAGTCTATTAAAGGACCGCCCCACCCCTAGCTATGTGTTCTAACAGTGATTCAGTTTTGTATGGCTTTTGCTTTGCTCCTGCTCTGCCTGGACAGCTAACAGAGGGACCCCATCTAACAGCAGGAGTCCTACTAAAGATATGATCTGATATGATCTTTTATTCTGTGACCTTTTATTCACTGGGGTATGTCAGATCATTTCTTATGGTTAGAATGGCATGGCAGACAAAGTTTGGGAACTCTTGGTCTTTCCTATCTGTAAAAAAATTGGAGAACATTAGATGGTAGCAGGAGGTTAGAGTTCTTTGTATCTCTTTGTTCCCATCAATATTTTGGCATTCCAGTTCTGATTGTCCTAGCACAAACAGCAAAATGGTCTTTGGCACAAGTTGATGCTGTGAATGGAAACTGTCCAAGAAAATTGATTGTTCTTAAATTGTTTCAATGGGACTTGCACAAGACTGTTTCCCACTATAGTAATATTCATTTTTATTGTAGCTATTCTTTTAAGATGATGTTGGATAACCATTTGTCTGAAGTGGTGTAGGTTTTCCTGCGTGGGCAGGTGGTTGGACTAGAAGATCTCCAAGGTCCCTTCCAACTCTGTTATTCTATTCTATTCTATTCTATTCTATTCTATTCTATTCTATTCTATTCTATTCTATTCTATTCTATTCTATTCTATTCCAGTCTAGTCTAGTCTAGTCTAGTCTAGTCTAGTCTAGTCTAGTCCTATCAGTGATAATTGCAGATTTTTCCATTTCTCCAAATCTGCTTTAATTTGTTGCATCAGTTTATAATAATTATCTTCCTTAATAGTTACACATCTTGTGGTCAGATTTAGTTTTTATTCTGGAAGATCCAGAAGTAGCAGGATTGAAATTAAATAAAGAGCAAACTAAGATATTAGTTAAAAATGTTACAGACATGCAGAAAAAAGAGTTAATGAAGAGAATAGTTATCCAGATTACTAAGAAAGTAAAATTCTTAGGGTGTCAACTCATAAAGCATTCCAGGCATCCGTCGGAACCCTGACATAGGGATCTATCTGACAGCAAGATGTGTAACTATTAAGGAAGATAATGCCTGTAGTTTATATTTTTCCTTTTTTATTTCCATACCTTTTATCTCAATATCTTGTCTAATATTTCTGTTTAATACTCCCAGTGTCAATATGAATAATAGGGGAGACAAGGGGCATCCTTGTCTTGTACCTTTTTAAATGTTAACCTTCTCAGTCATATCTCCATTTACCTTCAACTTTGCTGTTTGCTTATAATACAGTGCCTTAATCATGTTAATAAATCTCTCCCCAAAATCCATATCTTTTGATTGTGCTAGCATAAATTGCCATTTCACATTGTCAAATGCTTTCTGTGCATCTAGAAAAACATTTGGTTCCCTGGATATGCTTCGTAGTACTCCAGTGTATTTAAAATTATTCTCATATTGTCTTTAATTTGTCTCTTAGGTAAAAATCCATTTTGTTCTGAATGTATAAATTGATTTAGGAACCTTTTTAGTCTTTCTGCAATTATTGAGGCATATATTTTATAGTCAGCATTCAATAAGGATATCAGTCTGTAGTTTTTTATCTGTTGTAAGTCTGAAACTTCTTTCAGTATGAGAGTGATATATGCTTTTCTTGTTCACATTTCCAACATAAATTTGAAGTGCCTTTATACACTAGACAATTTCTCTAGTGATATGTATCAATGTCCTTTGCATCTTGTAACATCTGGTATTTAACTCATGGTTTTTTTCCCTTGCCATACAAACTTAGATATATCCTTTTGGCACTGTCTAAATCATAGAAATTATCCCCAGCAAATGACAGTTGTAGTTTCTCCCATCTTAACATTTTAATTTCATTCCATCTCTTACCATAGTTATTTTGAAATAGCACAACAATTAGAGTTGGATATGACTGGACAGGGGAAACATTTACCTTTTAAAATATTTGTCATGGTGATACTTGCCTATTTTATTTTCTTCTCCATCTGAAAATCTGTTTTATTCAACAATTCTGTTCAATTCCTTATTTTCATATTTTTGTTAAAATGTTCATTTTTTTGTTTATAAATTTTAAAACCAGCTGGTGTACCAACTTCTTTTAATTTTCCCTTTAATGTTCCAATTTCCCTTAAAGGATCTTCCAAAATCAAGACCAAGTCATCTGCAAGAGCCCTTGACTTATAAATTTATTTTTAAAACTTTACACCCATATCCCACTTCTTTTCTTATATTTAATATTTCAAGGATCAAAATGAACAAGAGATGAGACAGTAGGCATCCTGTCTTATTTCTTTGTGTATCTCACAAGGTGGGAGAGTTTAATTACTATGTTTCCCAATAAACTATAGAGTTATTTGTATATTCCAAAGAAAACCTTTTTTGGAAATATAAAGATATAAAAGAATGTAAT
Source organism: Pituophis catenifer annectens (assembly GCF_029215685.1). Taxonomy (NCBI): domain Eukaryota; kingdom Metazoa; phylum Chordata; class Lepidosauria; order Squamata; family Colubridae; genus Pituophis; species Pituophis catenifer. The sequence goes on along the minus strand of NW_027256882.1, from coordinate 77,276,715 downwards.
TAAAATATTTCTGTAATATATACTTTTTTAGATTTTGAAGATGATGCACAAAATACTGCCTTAGAGGAGAAAGCCACTCCAGCTCCAGAAGCTTTAAATATTCAACCTGCAACCAACAACACTTTACAAGTAGAACAAGATAAATGTAAAGGTATGTCTAATTGAGAACAGGAGATAAGTATTATCTATCTACCCTGTTTCTCCAAAATAAGACATCCCCTGATAATAAGCCCAATCAGGCTTTTGAGCGCATGGCAATAAGGCTGAGCACTTATTTCAGGGTTCAAAGAAATATAAGACAGGGTCTTATTTTAGGGGAAACATGGTATCTATCTATCTATCTATCTATCTATCTATCTATCTATCTATCTATCTATCTATCTATCTATCTATCATCTAATTTACTGTACATAGCCACCCATTTCATAGAACAAACAACTCTATATATTGTTTTTCATGTGTTTGAAAATCATTAAAAGCTTCCTTGGCCATTTTTATTTCAATGCTAGTCCAAACAGCTTCCAGTAGGTTGACAAAAAAGGAAAAAAGAAGCTCATAGGATAATGTGCTGCATAATTGGAGGTTAACTTGAAAACTCAAGGTTATTTAATATTAGCTGTTTAGAGTTGTTTGTGCAACACAGCTGTGTGTAGTAATTTCAGCCTCATAGATAAGCTTAGCTCAGGTGTGCTTACCAAAAAAGAAAGATTCTAAAGAATGATTCAGCATATGAGGGTATGTGGTTTATTTGCATATTTTCTTTCTGAGGTGATGACCAGGATATAATTATAATATAAAAGGAATTCACTTTAATTGTTTTTAACGTGTTTTGAAATATTGTGTTTCCCAGATAATGGTCCCTGCAAGCACATTTGTAATATGGTGGAAGGGGAAATTGTGTGTTCTTGTTCACTTGGCTTTGTTCTCCTGTCAGATGGTGTTTCCTGTGAAGGTAAGTTTGTTGAAATCAAAATCCTTACTTCTACCTACTGAAGGAACTTTAGACACTGTCAGAATGGTTCTATTATTTTATTTACTCGAAAAGATAAATATCCCTATAAAGCTTACATATTATATCTCTAAATCAGTTGTTGGTCTATTTGTTTTACAAATAGTTGTAAAACAATTCAAGCATATGCTTTATCTTCACTTACAATTCTCCGGATGCATTGCATATTCTAACTGGTCACACTATGAAAGTTAGTTCCTTCACTGGGCAAAATATTCAATTCAATTTTGCATAATTCGTAGGGTGCTTCCATATGGCCGTCTCCTAGCATAGCTCATGGAAAGGCAAGAAACACTTATTCCATGTATCTGTCCTTAATGGATATTGTGTAATAAGAAAACATGGGAAGGTTTCAGTTGCAAGAAAGGGTTAATTAAACTCCTCTTTGAATGGGCAGGTTTCATCTTCTTAAAAGCCTGTGGAAGAGCTACTTTTCATCTTCACTCCCAACGTATCCGTACATGGGATTTGGCTATAAATGTACTGAAAATGTAAAATATGACATTAAAATCAATGTAATATTGTACTTCTGCTAAAGTTTCTTCTTGGTAATTCTTTGGAACAGCAACACTCCCACCAACACTCATAGGGCAAGCTACTATATATAAACAGATAGCAAACCCCACTCCCTTTTAGCACATGTAATGTTACCTAGTTTGGTAATGAAACATCAGCAAAAAAAAATCCCCAACAACATCCAAGCGGTTTTATTTACACAATTTTACTTTTCCTGCTTTTAATGTTAAAAGTGTACATATCCATAGATACATTATAAAACTTGGACTAACTTTGTGGTACTTTAACTCTTGTTCTGACAGTTTAATAGTATTAGTAAAATCTCATAACATTTCTGGCTTATGTTAACATTATTGGTGTTCTTGGTTTATGGCTCTGTGCTACAAGGTAATTTTGAAATGTGGAAATGGTTCCTATATTGTATTGTTATTTATTACATTATCCTGCTTTTCAGCCAATGAAGCTCAGTGTAGCAGATAGCTAATACCAGTATGATTCCTGCTGCAGGGTGGGAGAATCGGTGTACTTGTTATGTCAACGAAAGCTATTATACATTTCCTTGGTGTAGAAACTGTTTGCATTTAGCATCAGTATACTGGTTGTCTATAATTTTGGTTCTGGTGACCGAATAGCTAAAGGAAGTAGTTAGTCAGGCTTTTAGGCAATAGCAATTGTGAACCATTGGCTCTGGACTGCAAATAATTTAGGCCAACCCAAGAGAGGCAATAGACCTGCAAGTGTCTGGAGAAATTAAATTCTTAAAGAACACTGAGATCCCAAAGGGTTGCTCTTTCCTTGACCATTCCATTTGCTTTCAGTAATTAACAAAACCCTCAGATGGAATTCCTGTTAATAGGAGGCATTTCTATGCAGGCATAATTGAGTTGCCAACTGTGAGCAAAATTTATAGATGGAGGGAGGGAGTTAGCCTATTTTAAGATTTGTAAACTAGATTTTATTTTTTTGCCCCATACGTTTTTGGGCCATTGCTTCTGTGAAGTGCAGGAATGAAATTCTACATATTGCCTAAAGAGCAACGTAATTGTCTTTCTTCCATTCCATGCCCCATTTTGCCCTATAGGTGGTTGCTTGCAAGAGACTTCTAAAATCTCCAGGGCAGGACTTTGCTAGGGTTTTGCTAGGGCAGGACTTCTTTGCCTGGCCACTTCGCTTCCCAAACCAGGACTGGAAAGAAGCTAATGACGATCAGCCTTGATGTCCATTTATCCCATTAAAGAGTAACACACGCGAATTGGTACAAAACAACTGTAGGATTTTTATTCTCCACAATCTCTTTCTGATTGGCACTTGTCCACTTCTTGGGCAGTGCAAGTTCAGGTATTTAAAGCTTCTTTCAATCTAGAGCCTGACATTATCTATTAAGAATGAACTTCAAGCAAGAATACATAGTTCATAGTAATGGTTTTCTCCAAAAAAACAAAGCAAAGTAGCCCAAATATGCATAAGCAAGGTATGCTTTTATAAAGATTGGATCAGGGTACTAAAGGGTGTACTTTTCACATATCAAAAGAGAAAGCCAAATGGCAACCACAGACTACAACTCATCTAAGTAGAGAGGTCTTGAAGCAACCACTCCCATTTGCATGATGCTCTGTGTACATGAGGACCTTTACCATCTTACTGGATAGTTTACAGGGAATGTGTTCTTCACATTAATAGTTAAACTACCTTCCCCACATCCTTCTTTTTAGTTTTAATTTAACATGTGATAGGCTTCCTATATTTGTGACAAATCACATTATTGTGTGTTTATCTCTGTTGTATGTGTTGTGGCACATGGAATACATTTGTTATTCTTCATCCTTATTTAATTTTTTGGGTGTGTAGTAAACCACAAATGGATGATGTGTACTAATAGTCCAAGTTGCTGTCACAGACTCTTGTCTCCATAATTCATCATTTTAGAAGTTTATTGTTCTTTCCTTTTTCTGGGTTAAATTGTTAAAAGATTTAAATTCTAGTAGCATTCACTAATAGATTTATTGAATTTCTGATTTACTGAATTTCTGATTGAAGCAAATCTGTTGGAAAAGTCATCCTCTCTTTGTGCAATATATAAATATCTCTTTTGCATCCTTAGAATGCTCTTAAGCATTCAAAGGACTTATCCTTTGAATAAGTCCTTGCTATGGGATTTTTGGAAACTTTGGGTATACCATAGATAACCATTCATTCTGTAGGGTTGTGTTTGCAGGTGTCCCTGTGTGTTCTATATCATTCTGCTCAAATGATATAGAACAAAGCACCCTATTGACTTCTCTTTGTGAGATTCATTCACATTTTTTGGGAAAAGACTGTGGTTTGAGGCAGATGATACATTATGCTTACAGAAGATTGCAAGAGCTAAGAGACAGGTAAAGTGGTGGAGCTTTGTCTAAGAATCTGAAGAAATGTTGCTAGTCCAAGAGTCCAGCTAGATCAGAGTTTTTCAACCTTGGCATCTTTATCTATGGACTTCAGTTCCCAAAATCTGGGAACTGACATCCACATATCTTAAAGTTGCCAAGGTAGAGAAACTCACAGCTAAATAAACAAAGGTTTTGATATTTGGCATAGGCAGTAGGCACTATTAATTCTGGAAAGTGTCAAGTGAAATTTGTTTATTTGTTTGCTTATAAGATTTCTGTCCTATATTTCCTTCAGGAGATGCTTTCAAGTTTACATATGCCTCTCCTATTAAACCTATCATTCTATCTACTGTAACTGAAGAATAGTCAGTTGATATATAAAGCAAAAGAAATAACTGCAGAGGTTTGATCCTTTGATCCATCTAGCCTAACACCTTTCTACAGTAAGTTTCTCTTTAAGTGAGAATTCAGAGTGGACTCAAAGCACATCTTTCTATCACCATATTCTGGAGTCACCAGAGTAAAGTTGTTTGCTTACCACCTCATCGTTAACCATGTATGTTGCAAATGTATGTATGATAGAATGGCTCGGCTAGAACATGACAACATTAATTCCTCCATATGAGATAGTTTCAAAGAAATGATAGGGACAGTTTTGTTCTGGACTGCAATGTACTTATTGCAGAAAACTACCTGTACAACATATTTCTACCCTTTTCCCAATCTATAAGAAGTAAACTGAGAGGAACCAGCAGTGATAAAAAAACTTTAGGAAAGTGCATATATGTTAAAATTGGCCAAGAATTGATTCCAGAATATGCAGTGGAAAAGCTTACTATGAGTCTATCTCTAATTCATAATTGAATAAAACCCATTAGAGAAAGTGAAATAAATATGTGTAAGAGATTCCTGCAAGTACTCAGAAACAGTTTCATTGATATTTCTCTTGATTATCCAGATGTTTATAGGGTGCAGTGTTTAAAGGATGCAGAGTGGGTCTTAGAAAAACTATTTATTTAATATCTAAAAAGGGTCAATTTAAAATCTCTGCTCGGGTTTCAAAATATTAGCAGAACTATTAGTTAATTTATAGAAAGGAATATGGGAGATTTATCATAGAATCTTAAAGTTGGAAGGGCCTAAGAGGTCCAACCCAGTTCTGGCACCTTGTGAAACTTATTACACCTTCTCCAATAGATTATTATCTAGCCTCTGTTAGAAAACCTCCAGGAAAAGAAAGAAACCACTCTGATCAATAATCTCTTACACTAATTGATAGTTCTTGCTGTCAAGTTCTTCCTAGTGTGTATCTGTGTCCTTGAAACTTCATCACCTTAGTTCTAATCTTACTCCTTGGAGCAAGTGAGAATAAATCTGAACCCTCAGCAATGTGACAGCCCTCCAGTAATTTGATGGCAACCCACCATTTCCCTCTTAACTTTCTCTTTTGCAAGCTAAACATATCTAGGTCTTTTAGCCATTCCTTGTAAGACTTGGTTTCAAGAATGATAGAACAGAATAACAGAGTTGGAAGTTACCTTAGAGGTCTTCAAATTAACCCCCTGCTCAAACAGGAAACCTTATACCTTTCCAGACAAATGGTTGTCCAATATCTAAACTCTTCCAGTGTTGGAGCCTCTACAACTTCTAGAGGCAAGTCATTCACTGTCCTTTCACCATCTTGGTAACCTGTCTCTAGACTTGCTCCAGTTTATTTTAAATTGGAGTGAGTAGAACTGAACCTAATACTTGAAGTAAGGATTATTATTGCAAAACTAGGCCTTCTCCAATCTTCTGGGTGCTTGGCTGTTCTTCAGAAGTTTTCAGAGGTGCTGTCCTAAGTGGTAAATCAGTGATACTTCATTTGTAACTATAACAATATTTGAAGGAAGTTGTAACTATAAGTGATTAAGATATAATTCTATTATGAGCTCTGTTGAGTCAGCAGGCATAGAATCAAGACTAGAAACTAACTTTTCTCTAAACGTTTAATTAAACTTTTATTTTCCCAAGTATTTCATAATTTGCTTCTGCTTGCATTACTGGAAATGTTGTATGCTCATTTTACACTGAAGATATGGAAAAATGTTCCTCATAGAGATGTTTGTGGTTTTTATTTTCCTTTCTGCTGAAGACAAGTTCATATTTTGCATTTCCTCTCTCCAGCCAAGACCCTGCATTCAGCTGAAATCAATCAACATGCAAGTAAAACCTGTGAAATTGCTTTGACGTGTACATTTTTCCCAGGAGAAACTATTTATAAATCTTTCAGATGCAGAAAATAATTGGACACGTCTCTGTTTTCTTGTTTCCATATCGTTTGAGTTTTGATTAAATATTCAAGGTCACTTAGGGATTCACTGTACATTCTATTTTCTTTTACCTGTAATCTCTGAAGATTTTTGACAAATACCGTGGCTTGTGGAGGATAGTCTTATAGGTCAACCTTTCCCTGCTTGGTACTTTCCAGATACTTTGACATTGCAGTTCAGCTGGTTGAGTACTAATGGGAATCAAAATTCTAATAGACTTGAAAGACAACAGAATGGAGAAAGATCCTTTCCTTGGGGCAGGAAATCCAAGTGTCAGGATGCCTCTCCATTGTTTGAAGAGCTCTAGCAAGAAAGGGCAATAATCATCAGATAATTGTTTCTATTATCCAGCTACTTCTTACTCTGCAATGTTTTGCTCTATTTAGCTGAAATCTGTTATTCTTGCTTAAAGATTCTCTGTTTTCTTGTATGGTCATTCATAGAATTACAGGATGTTTCTTCTGCCCTGGTATCTTTTCTTGATTGCAGTGTTTGATTGCCTATTTTATTCCTTGCTGCTAAATGAGATTTCTACTACTTTTCTGCCTTTAACTTTATCTTACAGATACACGTTGTTGGACTGAGCCACAATTATTCTATCTGTGAAATTGCTGTTGGATGCACAGTTTGTTTGAGGAGAAGGCATAATCAGCTACATTATGTTTCCTTCTCAGGCCCATACTTTTGGTGTGTCCATTGTAGCATGTGAAGTATATATTAAATTGATTGAGGGTTTAGAAATGAAAGGGAAAGAACTGAAAAGTTTCTCTGACCCAGCCTTCTTCTGTTCCTACCCTTATATATCAAATTGTGCTATATATGTATTACAAATTAAGGTCCTTCATGTGTAGACATGGTGAGAGCTTGACATTTGAAATGGAACCTAATCATTGCCATAATTTTGAATTAGATTGTATATCCACCATGCGGGCATACTTCATGCCCAGCATGTAATGATAACAATAAAACATTTCTAGGATTGCAAATTATACAGGAAGCTGGAAAAATAAAATGTGAAATATATAAGGATCCATACAACCTAATAACTCATATGCTGCCAGCCACACTATGATCACAGACAAAGTTCATTTATCATTAACACATGCTGGGCATGAAACATACTACTGTAGACATACTATCTAATTCAAAATTATGGCAATGCTTAGGCTCCATTTCAAATGTCAAGCTTTCACTACAGTTCCTACTTGAGCATATAACACAAGCTATTCTTATGAGCTTCAAAACATAATTTTTCCTTCCTACTCATTCCTGTGGTTCTTCCTTGGTTGCTTTGTTACATTATTCATATATATCTTTTGTGTCCTGTGGTGACCAAGTGATTGCTTCTCTTGTGAAATTGAATTATATTTGCTATATAAATTAGGAATATTCTATATCCATGATGGTGAACCTATGGCACATGTGCCACAGGTGGCACATGGAGCCATATTGGTGGGCACACGAGCATTGCCCTAACTCAGCTCCAGCGTGCATGCACGTGCTGGCCATCTGATTTTTGGGCCTTCTGGGCCCACCGGAAGTCGAGAAACAGGCTGTTTCTGGCCTCCAGAAGGCCTCCAGGGAGGTGAAAAAGGCCCATTTTTTTGCACTCCCCAGGTTCTAAAGGCTTTCTAGGAGCCTGGGGAGGGAAACAACAGCTTTCACCCCCACCCCCCACCCCTCGGAGGCCTTCCAGAGGCCAGAAACAGCCCATTTCCCAACTTCTGGTGGGCCTGGAAGGCCCGTTTTTCGGAAACGGGCCATTTCCAGCCTCCGGAGGGCCTCCAGAGGGCTATGGGGAAGACCATTTTCACCCTCCCCAAGAAAGCCGCTGGAGCCTAGAGAGGGCGAAAAACAGGCCTATTGGGCCCACCATGCCATCCTGTGCCAAAGGCGGGGTTGCGTGCGCATGCATGGGGTGCATTGCATTATGGGTGTGGGCACATGTGCATGCTCCCCCCCATGCTCCCCCTGCTTTTGGCATGCGACAGCAAAAAGGTTAGCCATCACTGTTCTATATGTAATATGTGTGCTTGCATTCATACTTTTTAAAATTCTGTGTCCAATTGCAGTAGGCAATTACATAATGACCTTGACTGAATGCTTCACTCAAAGCAAAATTAAAGGTAGAACACCTCCTAGAGTTCCCTATAAATTAAAATAGTGTAAATATCTGTAAAATTGGCAAGAAATTTTAAAAATGCAATCATATAAACTTTTCTTTCTGGACAAATAATTTCTGCTATATCTTTATGGGGTTTCCCCTCATGCTGTAGTAAATTTGAAAAGGTCTATTCCTTGCGATATGATATGCTGGCATGTGGTCTTTTCACAGATATTAATGAATGCGTATCAGATACTCATACTTGCAAGAGAGGAGAACATTGTATCAATACAATTGGATCATTTACGTGTCTTCAACAACTCAGCTGCCAATCAGGATATGAATTTAGGGATGGTGAATGTGTTGGTAAGATTAGAATTTATTTTTGCATGAATAGCACTGCTTTTTCAAGCAGTTTGTAAACTTATTTGTCAAAATCTTGAGCTGAAGTACATACAGATTTTGAAGAAATGAAATTTAAAGTTATAGTTAAATTTATTGTTTTCGTGAAATTAAATGAATTATTTTGTGTAATACCCCCCCCAAAAAAACACAATCTTGTAAAAGAAATGAATTGTTAAATAAAACAATATAAAGCAGTCTGTGATCCCAGAACAGGATTTACACAATTTATGGTTGTGAAAGAGATATTCCTCACAATATTGCGGTAGCAGTTGAATATTCATTGTTGACGCTTTGATAATAATACAGGGAAAAACCATTCACTCAATTTTAGCTTGTAATTTTGTTTGATATTTTCCAGACAAAGTGGAAAATGCATCTATTTACCTCACTGAGTACACGTTACCAAATTTTGGGAAGTACTGATTGTGCTTTTATAAATTTTCCATGCTTCCACTACAGAATTGCTTTGTAATTATCAATTCTTATATAGTACAACAGGGATTGTAAATTCTTAGACATTAATTCAGAATACTCAAAACATTTGTGATACTATTCTCATAGTGTAAACAAAGAAGGAACGATCATAATAGCTACCTACTTGTTGCAATGCTTTCAATTGTCTTTGTATGCAAGAAGACCCAACTGGTGAGAGTGATTTACTTTGTTGAAAATTCAAGCTTTCTCAGGAAACAAAAATTGCTACCCCTTCTTTAAGTTAACTCAATGGCCTGAATAAAGGCACAGCTAGGTAATTTTAGAATTAGACTTAATGGGTATTATCTCAATTGTGAAGCATACAATTAATGTTGTGTATATAAATTAACACACAGCCCACCTTGGAGAAAGACTGGTGGGGCCAATTACCTGTATGCTATTCCCTTCCATGTTTGATCAAACATTTTGAAGCAACAATGAGAAGAAATACTCAAACTATTTCTTGCTACTTCAGATACTTGCAAATATTGTGGGATGGTTTTTTTTAAGTATTTTAATCATTCCCAGCAGTGGGTACTGATTTTGTTTAGAGATGTTGAGAAGGTAGTTTGACCCCTGATTTTGTTACATTCACATTTTCCATATAAGTATTGGAATAATATAAGTATTATTAGAGGACAAAAGTTATATTTGAGAGTGGTCAGCATTCCAAAGCTTTTTTTAAAAAAATACATTTTGACAACTCTGACATACAGATTTCCTATGTGCAAGTAATCCTCATTTAGCAACTATCTCAGACAATGACCACTAATAGTTACAATGGGGATGAAAAAAATAACTTTGTGACCAATCCTGCATTTATGACGTTCACAGGTGTTCAAAGCAAAGGAAAACTTGAAGTAAGAGCACAGTCACAGTTTCATTTAGCAACCATTTTGCTTAATGGCTTGAGTTGCCACTCCCAATTGTGGTTGCTAAATGATGACTACCTTATTTATAAGCATCCAGCAGTCATTTTTCATATCCTACTTGATTTTAAGTCTAGCATATTAAAAATGACACAGCAGGTTTCTGTGTGGTTTTCCAGTTAACTCCTGGACTCTGAGTCTGTAATAAGCAATCATTATATTACATTAAGCGATTTCTAATTATTTGCTGTCACATCCATGCTTTTGCTTCTGGTGTGTGATATTATCATATTAAACTATGATTATGTGCGATCAAGTCAGCATCATTTCTCTACAACCCTACAGATGAATAATCCCCATGATGTTCTGTCCCTGAAAAGAAGAAGAGCTGGAAGATGGGTTGCTGATTAAATTAAAGACCAATAGCAATGTATTGATATTCAATCCACTGACATTAATGAATGTATGAGTCAGGGGTGGGTTCCACTTACCTTTACTACTGGTTCACAGCGGGTGCGAACTTCTGCACACGTGCAGATCACCGATGATGATGTGGTGGTGGGTGGGCAGAGCCTCCCACCAGTTTTACTATCTGTTCTATAGAACCGGACAGAACCGTAAGCAACTCACCACTGATATGAGTGCACCTTTCACCATTGAATCCAATTGAATCCATCCATCTTGTTGCGGGTTGTCCTCTTCTTGTTCCTTCTACCTTTCCTAGAATTAGAATCCTTCCAGAGACCTATTCTCAAAGTAGGATCATTTGAGCTTGGATATTAAGTATAAAAGGGTATTTGTTCATCCTTTATTTTTTTTACCAAGGATATCTGGAAATTTGAATAACAAACAAAAGAATTCAAGTATGACTAGTATTTAAGTGCAAAAAGTATCTGACTTTGGATTTCTGCATCCACATTTGACTATAAATGTAGAAGGCTGGTTTCCTATTTTGTTGAATTCCCTTAAATGGATTGCATATAATTTTCCAGGGTTTTTACAGATCAGTATGGCAGATATTGTTTCCAAATGGAGTCAAGCTAGAAAAGGAATGATTGCTGCCTTAAAGTATCTTACATTTACTATTAGATGTTAATAGCATCTTGCATTGTAGCATTGCTCTCTATAAACATTACACATGTACATGAATCAAAAGATGCCACAGGAGTATTAGAAATGGTATAGCTAAATTGTTTCATTTTTTTTTTCAAAAGATATTGATGAATGTGAAAGAGGAACTCACAGCTGCAAGATAAACTTTGCATGTCAAAATACAAAAGGATCATTTTACTGTGAATCAAAGCAACGATGCATGGAAGGATTTTTACAAGATCCGGAGGGAAATTGTGTTGGTGAGTATTTCTATTCCTCAATTAATGAGTTCCAGATGCTATTCTATCACCTGCGGTACATTTAATTACATTCAGTCATCTTTAATGTTATACTGTTTTCCCACTCTTAAATTAATTTCCTTTTAAAATACAATAAACTAAAAAATAAATATTAGATTTTTGAAATATTGCAATTTTAACCATGGGCTAAATAAAACCCTATCAGTCTGGAATTTATTGCACAATAAATCAAGACCAAATGAACAGGAAAGGAAGAACAGATGGAAAATGGGTTGCTGATTAAGTTAAAGACTGATAGCAATATATTAATATTTGTAAAGGATATTGTTGTTGTTATTCCACAGACATTAATGAATGTACATCACTTCCTGAGCCATGTAAGGCTGGATTCAATTGCATCAATACTGTTGGGTCTTACACTTGTCAGAAGAATCTCTTAATATGCAGCAGGGGGTATCATTCAAGTGAAGATGGAACCAGATGTGTTGGTAAGAGTCAGATTAAAGAACCTGTCTGTAGATACGGTTAGATTAACCATCTCTCTTTAATCTCATTTTCAAAGATACATTTCTGTAAACATGCATGTTCTGAATTCCAATCAACACATAAAAGTATCTGTTGCAAATCTCTGTGGTGCTGGTAGAGGTACATTCAAAGTTCTATGGCTTGCAATGGATGGCCTTAGTTGCCATCCAAAAGAAATTGAGTTATATACAGTGCCTACCTGCTAATCTTAAAATAGACCTCAACAGGTGAGAAACACAAGTCTGCCAAATTCTTGGCAGTGAACAGTGTTACTGATTGCTGTTGCTTTTCACTAGGCAATGTTATTCATCAGGAAATGTTGACATTTATACTAGTGTTTGCCAAAATAATTACTCTTGTCTTTGTTAATGCCAACAAGGGAAATAAAATCTAAAATAATTATTTTGTATGAATTAATATAAGACACATACATGCATCAATAGTATAGATGTTTTAGTGATTCATGCTTCTTCTGTTCCTTGTGATTTCTAAAAACTGAAGCAAGCATAATTCAGTCATACACTGGATAATGGAAAATGCCCTTTTATGGAACAGTAAATTTTATTATAGAACACAGAGAATGGGAATAAAATAAAAGGTGTTTTTTTTAAATGGATGTATATAAAAAGGTCATTGAGGAACATGGACTCCAAATCATATATGAACAATGAGAGATAAACTTTGCAAGTAACATAAAGTGAATATGGTGTGTTCCAAAACAATCGTTTTAAACAATGATACGAGACATTAGCATGAAAACAAGATTTGGTGCAATTCATTTTACAGTGAAGTACACTGGGACAAAAAGCTATCTATGTGTATTTGTAAGTACATCCCAAACATTAAATCTTTCCTCATTAGTCTGTTTTCTTAGATCATTCTGCAATTCTCTAGTGCAGGGCTGTCAAACTTGCATCGTTACGTGTCGTCATGTGATTTATCGCGATTTTCTCCTTTTCTAAACTGGGCATGGGCGTGGCCAGTGCGTGATGCATTCGGCCTGTGGGCTGCTCTAATGCTTCAATATCTTTCTGGAGATACTGTCTGTGACAGAACTTTACACAATCTTTCAAATATGGACACACCACACACTTAAATAAAACTATTAATAATGTGTGAATAATTTCCAATTTAGGATTTGTTTTTTCACCATATTCATCCAATGGAGTAGTATCAACTACAATATTGAAACTCCTTTCTTCAGCTCAGATCCATATCCACATTTGGAATAGTCTGTATTGTTCTGTTCATCACTTCTTTTCCATCCTTTTTTTGCATATTTTTAAAAATTTCATTATAAGATAAATGGATAGATGAAACAAAAGGTTTAAAAAAGAAAGAGAAAGATGCAAAGAGAGAAGAAAAAAATGATGACTTCTGTCTTTCTTCAGTGCAACAGAAATAATACAATACTAACCTTTTGCTTTACATTTCACATTTTAAGCCATTTCTATAAACTCCATCACCTTTACCATCTATTCTTCCATTGTGGGAACTAGTGTATCTTTCCATCTTGGTGCAAATAAAATTCTCACTGTTGTCAATTTATATAGTAATAATGTTCCCGATTTTCTTTTCAATCCATCAAACTTAAAAGGAAAACTTTTGCTTTCAGTTTTACATTTATCTTAAGAATCTGCTGAAATAAAGTAGAAATCTGATCTCAGTAGTTCTTGGCTATATATCAAGTCCATCAGAGATTATTAAAAACTACTCTCTTTGTAGTTCATTTCTAACACACATTTGAAATTTCCTTATGCATTTTTGACAATTTGTCTGGTTTTAAATACAATGGCATCGTCTTATAGAAGTTTTTCTTAAAATTATAATTCAATGTGAATTTCAACCCATTAGAGTACATCTTTTCCCATTGTCCGATCATTATGCTTTAACCAAAGTTCTTTGCCCATTGGATCATACAGTCTCTAACATGTTGGATAACCATTTGTCTGAAGTGGTGTAAGGTTTCCTGCCTGGGCAGGGGGTTGGACTAGAAGACCTCCAAGGTCCCTTTCAATTCTGTTATTCTATTTCTATATTCATTCCCTCCCTCCACCCCACTTTAAATGAGCAATTCCAAGAAATGAAAATAATCAATAAACTGGACAAACTGTCTAAAATAATAGAAATAAAATTATGCATGATTTAGAAAAAATAGATATTCCTTCTTTATATCTCTGAAAAGCAGGTTTATCTAATAGTTAGATCAAGTTATATTTAGGCTAGAGAAAAGAAGGTGCTTCTTTACACTGTCTCAACCTACAAAAGTCTCAGCTTTAGAACAAGATTAGTCAGATTCATCTGATCCTAAAACTCTTGTGCCTATTTGATTGTTTGTAACCCTGAATTGGGTGAAATGATGTATCATATCATAGGGAACAATTTTTGCTAAAATCAATTAGCTTACAGAATGCATCCAAAATCCAGGACTGAACTGAAATTGGGCAAAACTGTGGCTGTTTCAGTGCTGGAAATTGCTAGGGCTTCAAATTCAAATGTAATCTCATTAAATTAAATGAATGAATAAAAGCTATTTGGTATTCTATTAAATCCCTCAGTGAATATTGATTAGGCAGTAGTGATGGTGGTTTAATGCAAGTAGAAAAAGTATACGACATAATTTGTATGTAATAAATCATATAGCTTTCTTCAGTGGTTGATGTTGGGTTTTAAACAGCAGTTCAGTTGAGTAATAACAATGTGTTATTTTGGGAGAGTCTTGACTTAAAGGGAAATTAAGAACAGCTTGGCCAACCATCATTAACCAGTCTAGGAATAGAACAGTGCTTTGAAAAATAGCTCTGCTATACTAAAGTAGTGGAATGCTGATGTTGATGTGAAATTCTTCATCTTGCTCATTTACCCTATCAACTACCTAATTTGGTTAGCACTAGTAAGACTTCTTTAGAAACTTTCGAACTTATAGAAATTAGAGCTTTGTTGTATCTAGAAATGTCATAGTTCATTGTAATATTAGTAATGAAAACATTGTGCCTCTGGCCTTGTAAGTATACTCCTATGCTTAGACTTTAAGCACTCTAATGCTTGTATATGTGTCTGTGTCTGTGTTAATAAGAGTAAAAGCATAAGTCACCAAATAAAAAGTCATTGTGGTTCTATTTTTTTTTTCTTTTGCAAGAAAGAATACAATGGATAATTAAATTTTAGATTGGATAAACTTATGGTTCTAGAAATAGATCATTGGGACAGGTTATGCAGAATAATGGAATTGTGGTTGCTTCTTTTTGCTTAGAGAATTCTCAACAAATTTATTCTTTTTAATACAATAGAGTGGTTAGCAGCAGTTTCTTCCAACATTTAGCTGGAAAACACTGTAACTGTCATGAAATGGGATGCTCTTTTGACAGAATAATGTACTGAAAGTAATTAAAAGCAGAAGTGATTGGAATGCACAATTTCAGAGAAAACTAATCAAAGACTTGAACAAATGAATTAAAGGCAACTTATGTTGTTAATTGGCAGATTTAAATCATTATTAAAATTAACATTTTAATGCTTGCTGTAAAGTGAACAGAGATGCAAAGACATGGTGCTTTAATTTTTAAAAAGTCACTTTTAGATTCAAGATATATTGCTAGGCTCATTGAAAATAAGAGTGATTAAACATAGATTAAAAGAGAATCTTTCTAACCAAACTCAGGTTTTGTAAATTTATAGTACTATACAGTGGTGGGTTGCCCCCGGTTCGGACCGGTTCTATAGAACCGGTAGTAAAATCAGCGGGAGGCTCCACCCACTGACCCTAATGTCACCAAAAGTGATCTGCGCATGCGCAGAAGCAAGGTGCGTGTGTGAGCGAAGCGAGTACCTGTGCACGGTCCCGTTGCAAACTGGTAGTAAAGGTAAGTAGAATCCATCCCTGGTACTATAGATGTATATGCCATTTATTTATAGTATTGGCCATAAAAATGGTATTTGAAATTTATTTATTTATCTCCAAATAAAGTTGTCTACAAGTAAATCCAAGGATCCCAAAGGTAATAAAAATTATTATCCATGCTCATGATATTATATGCTACTGCCTAGTGGGATGCTAACACCTGTACTGAGAGCCAATATTATATAGTAGTTAAGATATTAGACTGGAATGGAGGTCATATGAATTCAAGTATACTTCACCATGGAAATCTACTGAGTAGAATTAGCTCTGTCTTTTCCAGTTCAATTTATTTCATATGATTGCTATTGCAACCAGTAAAAATAGGAGAAGGAAGTGCTATATACCTTACCTTTAGTTCTTGAACGAAAGGCCAGATGTAAATCAATCAATCAATCAAACAAACAAACAAACAGTAAATTAATTTTAAAAATGTAAGGTATTTGTTGGGCACATGTGAATGGATGAAAAGTATTATCAGTCCTCAGAGTATATGACAATTGCTTGATTGGTATGGAAAGAGATCAAAGAAAGATTTCAATTTGTAATGAAATTTAACTCCGCCTTTATTATTTTACATAACTGAATTTGTTTCCTATTATCTGAAAATGCTGGTTTAATAACAGAACAGAATAATAGAATAACAGAGCTGGAAGGGCATTGGAGGTCTTTTAGTCCAACTCCCTGCTCAAGCAGGAAACCCTATACCATTTCAGACAAATTGTTGTTCAGTCTCTTCTTAAAAACTTCCAGTATTGGAGGACCCAAAACATCCACGGATTAATTGTTCCAACTATTAGGAATTTTTTCTTAGTTCTAGGTTAGTTCTAGGAGAACTAAGTTCTAGATCTTAGTTTCTCCGTGATTACTTTCCATCCATTGTTTCTTGCCTGTGCTGAGGACATTCCAAACAATTTAGGAGAATTAAGAATGTAGCTGTTTCTGTATTCAATATATGTCAAGAAAAAAATTAAAAGGAAACTAATGTTCGTTTGGATCCAAAATAGAGTGCTCGCCAAGGCTTTGCAACTTGAATTTCTATTTTATTTTAAATTATAGGGTTTGTCTGTGAGAACCACAGATCTGCAGGAGGCCAGCTTTGGCAAAGGGAATTGTAATCACTAATCACCGTACCTGCAGTTTCTGGGAAAAATTAACCCACTTCTGCTCCTGCTGCATGCTCAGGCTGCAAGCATTTTCATTCCACACATTTGCTGAAAATTGTGATACAAAAGGAGAGTGGCCATCAACTGGCTCATGGTGGTTAGAGTAATTGCTACTTTTTGCTTCTATAGATGTTGATGAATGTCAGTCTGCCACACACCGCTGTGGAGAAGGACAGATTTGTCACAATCTACCTGGAGCCTACCGCTGTGATTGCAAGATGGGATATCAGTATGATTCATTCAGCAGAACTTGCATTGGTAAGTATGACACAGGGGAATTGGTATTGCTGATTGTTGAAATATGGACCCTCTGGTCCGATTTTATATGCCATTGATTTCAGCATAAGTATTAATTCCACTGTACTGAAGCTCAAATAAGATAGCATGATTGCTTCTGAAGTACCCTTCATTCACATGGACTAATTTGTCTGTTTGATAATTACATGCTCCATTTTTATTTCAAGTATAGCAATAGATTGAAATTAACCTAAGCCAGTACTTATTGATGAGCTAAAAAGGATCCAGCTCTCTGTTTTGCTAAGTATCTGCACACTTGCAAAGAAAATAGGTCCTGAGTGATTTGGATGCTAGGTAATAATCTACCAGCTATTCAATTTCTGAGTTGATGCTATAACCCAGTCAGTGCAAGTAGGTGCTATAGTCTCCTTATGACACATTTCAAGTCATTTAATTAGACAAAAATGAATGGCAGATTGTTGTAAAACTTTGTGCACACTCACACACACTCACACAGTATAATTGTTTAAGCTTAGCTTGGAAGGTTGCCTGGAATGAGAAAGAATGGTATGAACATTTCTTCCCTTCCCCAGCTTTCTTTCCCAAGGTAGCATTGAAGTCAAAATGAGTTTTGAAAAAGATGACCATGGAGATATGCTTGAAGATTTTGACCTTTGCAAATTCCTATACACAATGCATGTTATAGATTATACCTCGCTACAAGAACTTCTGGATGTTATAAATAAGTGAATGAAACTGGCAATCTCAGAAACAATCAGCCAGTTTGTGCTCCTTTGAGATTCCAATTTCAGAAAATTAGAAGAAGGGAGGGCAGAGCACTCTTACTTTGCAGAATTGCTTGTAAACCTCTAGATCACTATAATGATAATCTCCCCTCCTGGTCTGTTTCTACTCCAGGTTGGCTATGCTCTGGATTCTAAATGATTTCAGCTGAAGCAGAATATCTAAGAGAACTGATTTATTCACATTTATCATGATTGGGAAAATGTACATGAATGGAATCTTAAGAATGCTGATTTGGAACAAAAAGATTTAAAGGTTGTGAGGCTTAGAGTCTGGAAGAAAAAACAGAGAGAGGAGTTGGAGCTTACATAGCTTCAGGATGCTGAGCCAAAGAATGTCTTCTAACAGTAGTACAAGTAGATTGACATTGCTGGGACAGGGCTTTGATGGGATAGAAATTGTAAGAGATTGACAGTTGAAAAAGGAGGTTGTGTCCCTAACTTTAGCTAATGAATTACCTTGCTTACCAAGAAATTAAAATTCATGAACTGTCAGTCTAAAATTCTCTAATTATAGAGAAAAAAGAATATGACATTGACAGAGATATGCAAGCTCCATTGCCAAAGTAACAAGGCCTAAAACTTACTTTAAGTCCACAACAGTCAGATAATACTGAGAAGCAACTCAGATAGATGCTTCCCTAAAGTATAAGTAGGAAGAGGAGTCATCAGACTTGCATGAAAGTAATTTTAATCTTCCTGTGCAATTCATTTCTTGGTCTGGTCCTATCTAATAGGATACATCCATTGGTATAACTCAAGGGTCTGCAGCCTTAAACACTCAAAGAGCCATTTGGACTTGTTTCCCACAGAAAAGAAAACACCGGGAGCCACAAAACCCTTTTGACTGACTATTTCTTGAGCGGCCACAAAACTAGCATATGTAGTTGACTTAAATGTTCTGTTTTCTTCTGAAACTTTTCTTTTCTTGGATTTATCCATGGTTGGCCTACCAGGGGTTGAATAGCTAAATAAATCATGTGCCAGCAGGTGTCGCACATTGGCAGTTGTTTGAGTGACAGGGAGCCACAGCAGAAGGGTGAAAGAGCCACATGCGGCTCCAGAGCCGCAGGTTGCTGACCCCTGATATAACTTCATATTCTGGAGGTTTCCAAAACCATTCTATGTGCTATAAGTGATTTGGTAAGTCAAAAACATAGAATATAAATATAGAAAATTTTGCAAAAATGAAGTGGTAGTTTCTTTGATAAGGTGGTAGCTGCATTTCTATACTTCTTTATTTCACTATACTGATAAGCAAAAAAAGTAAGGAAATGTAAACATCCAAGATGGAAATAATTGCACAAATCTTCCTCTAACACCTTTGCCCTTTTACTGCCTTGCAATTTCCCAGGTGTATTTTATGGTTATCAGTTTTGTTTTTGTTTTGCAATAGACATAAATGAATGCTGGAATTATCCAGGCCGACTCTGCCAGCATTCGTGTGAAAACACTCCTGGATCCTATCACTGCTCATGTTCTTCTGGATTTCGCTTGGCTTATGACGGGAAACATTGTGAAGGTATTTGTAGATGAAGCTATCTCAAAAAAAAAAAAAAAAGTCAGTGGAGTTGGATTGCACAGTGATAAATGTCTTGCAGAAATCAACACATTTCTAAACGCAGGTTTTGAAATTCTTATGCTTTCTTTTATATTATTCTATCCTTTACTTGTCACAATTAGCATCCCAGTTTTCCAATGTATAATATATAATATACAGTAGATACAGTGGTGGGTTCCTCCCGGTTCGATCCGGTTCAGCCGAGCTGGTAGCGGTGACGATATGACGTCACCGAACTGGTTCTCCCCCCCGCCCTCCCACCCCCCCACCCACCTACGTTATTCTTACCTTTTATTTGGTCCCACCCCCAATCTATTGCTGCCTCCTGAGTCCCAGCTGATGACTAGAGAGAAAAAAACTGTTTAAACTCTTGCTGCGGGACTTCAGAGGGCCGTCCTACAGCTGATCAGTGTTAAAAGCAAACAAATGAGTCGGGTCGTAAGTGCGAGGACTGGTCGTAAGTACGAGGACCTTCCAGAAATGACTCTGACCAGCTAGCCATGCCCACCTAGTCACATGACCTCCAAGCCACACCCACAAAATAAGCCACGCCCACAGAACCGGTTATAAAAAAAATTAGAACCCACCCCTGAGTAGATAGATAGATAGATAGATAGATAGATAGATAGATAGATAGATAGATAGATAGATAGATAGATGATAGTATAGTATAATATAATATAAAATGA
This sequence comes from Pituophis catenifer annectens, assembly GCF_029215685.1. NCBI lineage: Eukaryota > Metazoa > Chordata > Lepidosauria > Squamata > Colubridae > Pituophis > Pituophis catenifer. The sequence continues at coordinate 77,256,426 of NW_027256882.1, read as the reverse complement.
AACCCTGCCATAACTGCCATTGGGTCCTTTTTTCATGTATTTGTATTTCACTGAAAATGAATAACTATAGTCTAATTTAACTTGCATTACAGTCAATTGTTTTCAATAACATTACAATGATACAATGAGTTGTGTTATAACTTTATAACTGTTAAGTCAAAGGTGGAGAATGAGAGGCCCAGGTCTGTGTGCAGACTGTTAGCATTTGTTTGGGTCCTAGAGCCTCTTTTTCCTGTACTGCAATGCCATATTGACAGCATCACCCGCTAATCTATTTGCTCGTAGACAAAGTGCAAGTAGCTTTTGAATAGACATTAGACTTGGCAGCCATTAAATGAGAATTGTCTGTACTTTGCATATGTTTATATGTAAAGTTTAAGACTTTCAGTGAAACTTAAACTTCCTGAAAACGTCCTGGCTCCATCTCTTTCTGGATTGTGTGATACAACTTTCTATAAACCTCGAGATACCACAAATGATCCCACCCACATCTAAATTACAGTTACAATCACCTATGACTTTCAAATGCTTATTAATATTACCTAAATTTAGTAATTTAGTATTTTAATCAAATATATTTCCTGCATGTATAAACCACCCTCCGTCATACTGTATCTTCAGGCTTAAACATGCTCCATGTTTGTTTTTTTTAAAAGGCAATCCATTTAGTTAAGGGATTTTTCTCTTCAATGACAGATATGTGGCAGCAACTGATTTTAATGTCTCTTTGATACTCATTTTTCAACACAGATGTCAATGAATGTGACAATAATCCATGCAGTCAAGAATGTGCTAATATTTATGGTTCCTATCAGTGTTACTGCAGGCAAGGCTACCAATTAGCAGAAGACAGCCATTCCTGTAAAGGTACATCCGATTTGTTCCATTGTGGTACTAGTGTACATTTCTCTGGGACAATAAAACCATTGCCCTCACATGTTTGCTAATGTACCAATTCCAGATATTGATGAATGTGCCCAAAGTGCAGGCATCCTGTGTACTTTCCGCTGTCTCAATGTGCCGGGCAGTTATCAATGCGCTTGCCCCGATCAAGGATATACAATGGCCGCCAACGGAAGGACTTGTCGTGGTAAGAATGAGATTGCAGAATGGAGAAAATTGTTTCTTGCCATTAGGTCATGATGAATTGACCTAATTTTCATTTACCATCACTGTATGTGAATAAAACCTTCATTTTTTAAAAAAATGCAATAAAGGATAGGAAGTTAAACATGAAGTAGGAAAGTGTGTGTAAATGAACTTTGCATATACAGACTAAGTATTGGGGATAATCACTTATTTAAAAGTACATATGTTAGGTGAAAAATGTTGAAATACAATTTTAGGGAATCTTCTATCTATAGCATCATAAAAGTGCATGTATTGGAAATTGTGCACAAAAATACATGTAGAAGTTAATGCAGACATTTAAAAATGTACACCTAAAATTGTTCAGCAATGGAATCAAAAGATTGGGAAAATGATAAACTTAAAAAATTAAACTTATGTAGATTTTTCTGTAGAAAAATACTATTATCTGGGTAATTGTTTCACAGTATTTATTATAATTATTAAAATTGCAATAAAAGCAAACACAGTCACTCAGTGGCAGTCCTTGAAAATAAGTATCTAAGTAGAGATGCAATCCCCCCCCCCTCCAACTTCGGCTTATTAGGGGATGAATGTGATTCTTTCCTAGCAGGATAGATGGTTGTAGCAGCCAAAAAGATTTAGGGTGAAGAAGAACTGAGTCAGCATTTTCAACATTGCTTTTTGTTGCCCTACTGGAAGAAATGTAATTGGTCAAATCGAGACCATATTAGCCAAATGTTGAAATAAAGTTTCATAAGTTCATTATTCCTTTAATTTGGTATCAATACATGCGGGAGTCAGCTAGCATCAATTCCCAACACAATCAGTTTTTATATAGTATAAAGTCAGTCCGAGGTGCTACTCCATAAAGGAGATCACTGGTGCTTGTCTCTGATACTTTTTCAAATAATAAGGAAGGAAGGAACAGATTTAAGTCTAGGTAATAAGCAGATTGGGGGCTTTTGGCTCCAAATCATACCTCATATATGGTATTCCTTATATGGCCCTGACAGACTGCCTTGGTGCTTCCCCAGCTGGCCTACTCTTCCAATACTACCTACGATGTTGGCACTTTGGTGGGGATACAACAGCCTTGCAATCCCTTTGCACTTACTCAAAAGGAAAAAAAAGGGAGGGATATCTCCAGTCAGTGGTGGGATTCAACCGGTTCGCACCACTTCGGCCAAACCAGTTGTTAAATTGCTGACTGGCCCCTCCTGTCCCCATCCTGCCCCTTCCAGAAGTCCCCATGTGCCCCATTTTGGCTCCCAGGTAAGTGCAGGAAGGCCTACTAGACCCAAAACTGGGCACGGGGGGGGGGGGGGGTTGCGGCACAGCCCCCCTGCGGCCCATTTTTGCTCCCAGGGGGGTGCAGGAGGCTGAGTGCTGCCTCTGGCCATGCCCACCATGGTCACACCCACCCACCCAGTCATTAGGGTAGAGAACCAGTTGTTAAATTATCCCACCACTTGATATCTCCCAGTTTCCCATTCATCCTTTTGCTTTTTCTATGGTGGCACTAGCTTTACAATCATTAGGGATTCAGATTCTCTATTCATATGGTATCCTATATCTTGGCTCCTATTCAGCTTTGAAAAGCAGAAGGGAAAAACTTGTAGAAATTATAATTATTAATGAGGGGAGACAAAAGTAGCACCCAAGGTTTACCAACCAAGGGCAACTTCCATTTGCATTACAATCAAGACTAATATATGAATTATTTGAGTTAAGCACTGAAAAGTTTTCTTTGGTACTGGATTTCAATAAATAATCTGAACAAAAATGCTGTTTCTCAATTTTCAGTGATCAGTATCTTAAAGAATCATACACATTTTTGTGTGCCAAAATAGCAATAATGGAGATATATCTCTTTAAGGCTGCTTGGGTAATTCTATAAAGGATCTATGTTGATCTATATATTACACGATGATCTATATATTACACGATGGCTTCTAGTGTGAATCATATCACTTGCCCATTCATGCTACCTTCCCCAACATGGTATTCTTCAGGATACTTGGAATTCCCAGTCTGACCAGTACTGCAGTGGCTGGCGCATGTGAAATTGTATTCCCCAACAATACATTTGAGATACCAAATCAATTGCTCATGTGTCCTAGTGGCACATCAAGGCTGGGGTTTTGTTTTGACTAAAATGATTACCTATACTGTTGGTAGCTGTAGTCACTTTCTTCCTCCCTCAGAGACCTGCTTGTACACATGCTACCCAACAGTTGTGGTATTGTAACTGCCCACTGGCTATCCATGTGTGTCTCAAGAGTAGGATATCATATGAATAAAGAATCTGCATCCCTAATTATTGTAAAACTAGTGCCACCATAGAAGAAGCAAAAAGGTGAATGGGAGACTGGGAGATATTTCATGATCAATTCTGAGGTTCTATGGAGACAATGAGTACATTAATTTATGTATTAGGGAATTTTGGCATATATTATTTGCGACATTTAAATGCTGTACCATTTGTGGCCTTTGGAAATGTTGAACCTAGGACAAGATTGGGAAAATATATCTTACACCCCTAATATATATAACAAAAAGTATTATATATACCAGGAAAAAATCTTTGTTTTTCTCCCTTTCCACTTCCTTCAGGGCCATTGTATGCCTTAGTGAATTAGAACTACCATAGTACAACACTATCATATTATGTTATGGATTGTTGTTTTCAAAACTCTGTGGTAACGCTTCAGAGAGTAGTAAATCTTTTTGTAACATCGAATTCCATGTGGGAACAATTTACCTTTTCACCTAATTTTATGAATCAATGAGGAGGGAGTTAAATTATTTTAATTCATTTTTTTATTCCCCATATAATTTCTTATGCCTTTAAACAAGCCACACTCCATGAAAGAGTGATGTTGATTTAGGAGACTGTCTTCTCTGGAAAAAACTGGCAGATTTCACTCATGGATTGCTCATGGATTGTTTAGCCTTTATTTTAGTGGCAAACCTCTGAATGCTGTCTAGACATTTGAGGGTTTTTTTTTTTTTTTTTAATGGCTAAAGAGTTAAGCCAGGATTTCCTTCCCTGTCTTTTGCAGTCATCACAAATCAACAAATGGTTATTTTGTTATCTTGCTCTTCAAAGATTTTCTTGTAGGATTTTCCTTCTTATCTTAAGTATCCTATGTAGAAATAAATTATTGTATCCCTCAAACACAATGACACAACTGGAATTGATGAAATGTTGGTCTTAAAACAAAAATCTGCAAGCCTCCCAACCATATAGAGAAGTATATATGCAGTGAGGATTCTGCAACCATTTTATCAACATGCTTCCACAGCAGTTGGCATTCCAGAAATGGGGAAATCAAGATATATTTAGATCCATCCTTAAAAGCAATCCTATTCAGTCATGTAATTAAAAAGTCCTGCAGATTGCAGACAGAAATGGAAACTGATTTGTGTCTGCCTGCCTCCTGATGCTTCCACATAGAGCTTTGGTACTACTTCTGCAGGGACACATGTCCCATGTGATTGTACATTTTCATCTCCTTTTGAGAGTTGAGCTAACTCTTCTGGCTGTAGTGCTACAATTTGCAGCTTATGATTTGTGATGCTTGTAGTCTGCAGAAATTGGAAGAGTGCTACTTTTTGCCTTATCTTGCCTTACCCCATCTGCACTCAGAGATCTCCAGAAGATGTCACAGTTGAATTTATTAATTTATCCAGGCTTATTCTCTCTAGTAAACTTTGCTAGTTTCATAATTCCTGCTTTAAAAAACCTGTTCAGTTTAATATTTTCAGCTTAGGTAAGCATCATATACTGAACTATTTTCTTTATCTCACTTGCACGATCTGGGCTCAGGCAAACCCTTCTTCTCTACCCAAAAGTATACCATAGAGGTCCTACATAACAACTTACATCTATGAATGCATCTTTGGGGAAGAGCTCCTGGTTGCAAAAGAGCGATGCTAGGCTTTCAATGGGAATTTATATAAATAAATAAAAAAATATCCTCTTGACAGCTACCAAAACTTTCCCCTAATCAGAGGTTCTGGAGTTACCGAGAGAAATGCATATTAGATGTTCTGAAATGTGTTTGTATAGGTGGGATGAGGCAATTCATTTTCTCTCCTTCTATGTGAAATGAGGGGACATTTATGTCTATGGAGATTATCAATAATCCAAGTCATGATTGTCCCAAAGGTGCTTTTTCAAAAGGCGACTGGACTTTCTGGTTTTTCTTTGAAGACGTTTCGCTTCTCATCCAAGAAGCTTCTTCAGCTGTGACTGGAGAAGTCCACTTCATTCCCCATCATCCAGTCAGAGCTGAAGAAACTTCTTGGACGAGAAGTGAAACATCTTCAAAGAAAAACCAGAAAGTCCAGTTGCATCTTGAAAAAGCACCTTTGGGACGAGGCGATATTTACTGCTCCTAAACCTGTAGAAATTTAGAGACCTGGGAACTATTTAAAAAACAACAACAACATTCAGCTTGTTAATTGGAGGGGGTGTTGATTTGTCTTTTTTTTTTTAGCAGCTGGGATTGCCTGTAGTGAAGACCAATATCATAGATGACTACAAAGTGCTTAAGAGGGACTGGGTCAGATGTGAAAGTGCCTATTTTCCTGACCTGTTTCTTTAACTATTTCACTTTATTTAGTGAAATTCAGTGTATTCAGTGAAAAACAACTTAGAATTATCAGAGGATATGGCTTTTGGTTCAGTCGAAATAGGAGTGCCCAATCTAACCCATACATCTCCTTAGACTTTCCTGGATACCAACAGAGAGAAGAAATCCTGTCTCAAATTTCCTACCCTGGCTATTTCTCTGACTTTGGACAGGAAAATTTAACTACGTTTATGATTCACGGCTATCCCAGAGATGATAGGAGTACAATCTTTGTGTGTGGAAAAAGTACTGGCTTGGAGTGGTCGGATTTATTTATTTGACTTCTTAATTGCTAAGTATTACCAAATACTGATATTAAGGTAACTCAGACAAGGTGCCTACATTCTTGCCTTAAGCAGTTTATAAAACGAGCCCATAACTTACAATCTGTTTAAATAATTTAACTGAAACCTTCAGCATGGTGAGGTGAATGCATGCATTCTTTCTTTTTATTAATAGAAATGAGTCGTTATGATTGATTTTCCTACATGTAACTCAGTGGAGTTGGTATGATTTGTCCACTTGTGGAAGAAGAAGGATGCTACTAAATTGCCATTTTTGTGTGTGCTTCATCCTCAGATATTGATGAATGTGCAATGGGAACCCACAACTGTTCATCAGCAGAATCTTGCTATAATATTCAAGGCAACTTCCGATGCCTTTTAATTGAGTGTCCACCGAACTACAGAAAAGTGTCTGACATGTAAGTGTAATAATTGACCTTCAAATTCTTCTACATGGGAGCTAATTACATTAATACTCAGAGCTTTTAATAATTAATAATAGCCCTAGTTTCACTAGAAAAGAACTCATGGTGACTTTCTCAATATCAAACATACATTTTACTTACATGAATACACATTGTTGTGGCCCATCAGCGGCCAGTGCAGTTAGTAGCTGATTCTGACAGCAAGGAGGCTGGTATGGTACTGCGCCAGCAGCCTGTGTAGTTGGCACTCGAGTCAGACAATGAGGAGGCTGGAGAAGATGTGGTGCCAGAGGCGGGGATTCAGCCAGGGCCTTCAGAACCTCCAGAAGCTCCCTTAAGTGAAGAGGAAGAAGAGGAGGAGCCTCTTCTCAATGCACAAGCGTGCAGAGCTGTGAAAAGGCAGGAGTGGCTCCTCAGGAGGAGGTCTTCTCGAGAGTAAGGCTTGGGGCTAATTGGCCACTCCCCTAGCCTATTTAAGGAAGGACGACGACTGATGCAATTTGCAGGAAACAACTTCGTTCACATTCCTTCGCGTCTTGATTCGGCTCTTGTTTTTATCTTATCAGTTTTCCTGCAAATTGCTTCTAGGCATTCTGCCAACCACAGTCAGATTACAGTTATCTGAAATATTGTGCCTCAGATTCTTGTCAGCTGTTAATGAAGTTAAATTAACAGCCTTTGTTCAGAAAAGACTGATTTAAATTAGTAAACTAAGGTTTGTATGGACTTTGTGTGTGCTGTGTTCTTTGGGGTCTGTAGCTGGGGCAGAACACATGTACACACCAGTCTCATTTATACTTACTCCATTTTCTCATGTGAATATACTCCCTACGCCAGGGGTGAAATGCTCTCAGTTTGGACCGGATCGCCCAATCCAGTAGTGATGGTGGTGGGTGGTTCGGAGAACCAGTAACAAAAATCCCTGCGACATCCCCCCCATGCCCAGCTGAGCTGCGTGATCATCAGAGGCTTTTTTTCTTACTTTTTAAAGCATTTTTTCCTACAACCTCTTCTGCTGAAAAAATGCTTTTAAAAGTAAAAAAAAAAAAAACCCCTCTGATGATTGCGCAGCTCAGCTGGGATCGTCAGAGCCTTTTAAAAGCATTTTTTTTTACAACCTCTTCAGCTGAAGAGGTTGTAGAAAAAATGCTTTTAAAAGTAAAAAAAAAAAAAAAAAAGTTGGCCATGCCCACCCAGTCACATTATCCCACCACCACCAAGCCACGGCCACAGAACAGGTAGTAACAAATTTTACATTTCACCATTGCCGTATGCTTATCCATATTCTTGCGTTTCCAAACTAAACTTCAGCAATTCCAGTAACAAAAATGTAATAAATATTACCATGAAAATTTTCTAGAAGCCTGTTTGCAGTCAGGACATTACATTTGTATATCATAAAAGGCTTAGATAAAATTGAACTAGATACATTTAGTTATTCTGATAAACAGGCCACAGCCTCTTATGGCCATGGTTTTCTTTTCTTTTTTTTAACAGTCTTAACCATTTTTTGATAGTTGAATTCCATGCTGATTTTTTTATTTTAAAAAAAAAAGGTGCTGTAAGAGCTATGACATTAAAAGCTATGCAGGTGCTCTAAGGGACAAAATGTGAAGGTAATTTTATCCCCAGGTGACTAGGAATGAATGAGGATCCAAGGCATGTTCCCGTTACATGAAAGTTTTAGAAACAAATGGCACAGTATTCACAATAAATGATCTATGGATCTTATATTACTCCTCAGTTAATGAGAGAGAACATAGTCTTACAGAAAATGAGAAGCTGGAAAGTGACATTAGGGAGACACTGGGTAATCCATTTTTTCTAAATCAGAAAGTTACCAAATAACTAATGGGAGAATATCTTTGATATACAATGACCTTAAGGAAAAGGAAGAGGATGAACAGCACATTGGAGAAAGCAAGATTTAGGGCCAGAAGGCAAAAAAAAAAAGTTCTTCTTAACAGTATCGGCACCAGTGATGGGAGCAGGGAGAGAGCAAGGAGAGAGAAGGGTCCGAAGTTAAAAGGAGCAGAGAAGGAGGGACTGCAAGCAATGAGTTTTTACTGGAGAAAATTATTTTTTGGAGGAAACCATGTATTCAGAGTGTAGAAAAAGACACAGAAATTCATCATCCAGAATTATGTGCAAGGAAAGCATTGCACAATTGCACAGTGGTTGGGATTTTCAGACATAGTTCATCTGATAGTAATCTACAACTTTTAAAAGAGGACCATCATTTCTCTCCACCCCTCTGAATAAGCCATTTAGAATTATGGTGGAAATATAATGGTGTGTTGTTGTTTTTTTACTGTTTTGAAGGAGGCAAAAACTAAGGTTTCTGCCATTTAGAACATCAGTCTCTCTGAGATTAGACTAATCCCGACCTCGCTGGCCCTTTTAAGAATCTGGAAACTGGGTTTTGTAACCCTGAGTATGTGATCAGGTCCATCCCTTGGCTTTGCTGATTGTTGTTTTTATGATATTATGTTGCTATGAGTTTTTATTTTTATATTGTATATTTTATCTGTTTATTGTAAGCTACAGTCACATATATGAGATGGGTGGCTATATAAATTGAATAAATAAACATTTAGAAAATCAGATATAATGTATAAAGGATATAAATGTTAATTCCTCAGTAAAACCTGAAAGCTACTGTTTGTTACATCTTAAGAAAACTTCACTTTATTTCCAGTTGCTGAAATTAAAAAAAAGAAATTGCTATTGTTACACAAATCTTTACCAGATAAGCACAGATCTTAGAATATCTGTTGTATGCCAGTGGTTATCCTAGCCTAGGAAAGTAGATGGATTCAATTTATAGAAGGTTAAGAGTACAAAAAGAAAAATTACTCAAATTATAGAACTATTCAATGACTTTAGTTTATGAGAGCCATATAATTTAAACAGGATATAAGTACCTGGCTTTAAGAAAGTACCACTGATCCCCATAGAAATGAAGAAACCTTAATGGAGATCTTTTAGGTTTGCAAAGATGCGTGGTAATAAGGTAAAGAAGGTGCAAAAAAAGGCCCAGGTCAAAACATAAAGATCAATACTCACATAATAAAAGCATTATTTGCAAAACCTGCTATCAATACAGCACTTTAATAAATTCTAGGAACAATAGGATCAGTACAGTGATGGGTTTCAATTTTTTTTCCTACTGGTTCTGTGGGCGTGGCTAGCTTGGTGGGTGTGGCTTGGTGGTCATGTGACTGAGTGGGCATGGCCAACTTGACATCACTCACAGACACTCAGTCAAATGACTCTCCCACCTAGCCACGCCCACAGAAAAAGGTAGGAAAATTTTTTGAATTTCTACCTATCTACCTATTTTCTTCCCAGGCCTGGCCTAATCTATCAAAGGCCTCCTCCTACATGCCTCCCCGCCCTCCCTTCGCCAGTTGCACACATCACCCCATTTCCCCTCCTTCAGCAGCTCCAGCCCTAGTCCTGCTTCCTCCCCCACCACCGCCTCTTTCTTCCGGATGCTTACCTTCCTCCTGCAGCAACTGGTCTGGAGTTCAGAAGGCAAATTGCCAGGAAGCGGCTGGCAAAAAGGCAGCAGCAGGGAGGCTTCTCGCAGTCGCATCAAAAAAGAAAAAGCCCCCTGCAGGCTGCTGAAAACTACCGGAGGTCGCCGAAAAAGTCGCTGCCATTGCCGCTCTGTTCTTCGCACCAGCCACGCATGTACATCCCATTGCCTGCTATGTCGCTCTCAGACTAACGCAGCAAGCAATGGGATCCATCAGTCTGAGCGCTACGCAGCAGGCAATGGGATGCGATGGTACGGCAGCAGCTTTTTCTTTTTCGATGTGACTGTGAGAAGCCTCCTAGCCGCTGCCTCTTTGCCAGCCGCTTCCCAGCAGTTGTACGGGTGAGCGGGACAAGCGAACGGCAACCAGGCTACCAGTTCGGGAGCATGGCCAGCCAGTGGTTGCTACCAGTTCGGCGACCCAGGCCAAATTACCATTACTGGTTCACCCAAGCTGGTGGGAACTGGTAGAAACCCACCACTGGATCAGAATTGATTATTTACTAGTATTTACAGGTACATTATTTACTATAACTTACATGCTGTCCATTTCCAGAATCAGACTAGTTTACTGTATTCATGTCAGCAGTTTAAAAACAAAGAACATTTCTTACAATTATATCAGTTCAGGTCCACGTGCCACTCTGTATTATGTTATTGATTCCTAAATGCCTCTCTGAAGAGCTGTGTTACAGCTCTGGGAATGTAGTGCTTACTTTACATGCACAACAGAGTACCATGAAGGAACCATCACCGCAACTTTCATAAGGTGGAAATGATGCTAACTTTGTAAGCAGGAGTTCCAGGGATTTCATGTGGCCTGATCAGAATACTGTGACTGGATGAATCTCACCGGTCATTTCCAGACTAACCTGTGCAGAGTAATTTTCTAAGCATTCCTTTAAATTCATTGCAGTTTCCAGGAGATGTTTTCAGGTTCATGACGTTTTGATAATTGGCTGTTACCTTGATAGTTGCATTGTCATAGTGAGGGTTATATAAGAATAGCAAGCAGCTGCTAATTGTACAGTCAGTAATATTCAACCCTGCCATGTATTGCTTAACACCAGAGACAGGTTTCCTGGAACTCTGCACGCTGTCCAAGAGCTGGCCTTCACAATCCCAGCTACTAAAGTCCTAAATATTTCCAATTTCTCTTCTCTCAGGAGATGTGAACGTATCAACTGCTTCAACTATTTGGATTGCCAAAACACTCCGCTCCGCATTACTTATTATCAGCTTAATTTCCAAACAAACATTGTTGTTCCAGCTCATATTTTCCGAATTGGTCCCTCGCCTGCTTATGCCGGAGACAACATAATCCTTACAATCAACAAAGGAAATGAAGAAAACTACTTCAATACCAGAAAGCTTAATTCCTATACCGGTATAGTGTATCTTCAGAGGCAAGTGAGGGAACCCAAAGACTTCTTCCTAGATGTTGAAATGAAGCTTTGGCGTCAAGGAACCTACACAACTTTTCTGGCCAAAATTTATATTTTTATTACATCTCATGCATACTAAGATGGATGTATTACTGTTGAAGCTCATTGGTGCTATTTTTTTTTAAAAAAAATCTTTCCTGCCAAAGCTTGTGGTAATAGAGGAAAAAACTGATAGAAAAATATAACCTTTCGTATTTTTTCTAGCTCCTAAAATACCTTTGTTTTTGTAAAATTAACTTAAAATGTATTAACCTGTTTCTCTTTTAACTCTGAAATGTTTATCTGACCAAAATAAGGTTGTTGAGCTTTGATGCAAATGTGTACAGTCGTTATGCTGTCCTTTAAAAGTTATTTTGATATTGCACCGATGACAACCTCAGAATTAGTTACCAAGGTTGGGGGCATGATCTAGCCAAACTTAAATAGTCCAGATAAGATGGATTTCAAAGGGAAAATAAATATGTAGCCGTTAAAATCAATTGTATTTAAAAGATGCTTAAGTGCAATTCAGTTGCGCTGATGAGAGGGCAGAAGGCCAATTCCCAGTCTTTAAAACAACTTAAAGAAAAGAAAGAAATTGCATGTCAGACAGTGATTTTTTTTTTCATTTAGTGACAATTACACAATGTAGTTTTAAAGAGACAAAAATCTTCCTTTGCTGAAGATGCCCATAATATGTGATGAGATCTTGCTGTGCCAGTCAAATTCTGTTCTTATCCCTCCATCCTTAGTGGAGGGATAAGAACAGTGACTTAGTGAATCAGATGTTGATCTGACCGTGTGTTCTCCCTTCACTGATACCCCACCCAGTTAACTAAAGCTGTTGCCTCCTCTGTTTACGTTGGAAATTATGGCTGCAGTGCAGAGAAACAAATAAGTGACCAGGAATAAGTCTGACCAAACTTAATATGCATATAGGCCTCACAGTTAATTCACCTGAAAAAAACACCTCCTCATATACGTAGTATTTATATAATCAATATTTACTTTTCCCATATCTTAGCAAATGTCACTGTGAGACATTTCCATAGAGTTACCTTTTCATCTTATTCAAAGTTATTGGTGTTCTAATACCATAGGATGTGAAGGCTACCCCGTAACGTCTGAGACTTGCTACTTGCTGTGCTTCTCGTGTAAATTCTTGGGACTGTCCATGCCAGGAGGTATAGATGTATATCCTCCTTTTTACTATGTTCATGCCAGCACTATAGGTAGACCTCGACTTACGACTATAATTGACCTCAACATTTCTGTTGCTGAGTGAGACATTTGTTCAGTGAGTTTTGCCCCATTTAACGACTTTTCTTGTCATACTTTTTAAGCGAATCACTGCAAATTTTAAATTAGTAAATTTGTTACTAATTTGTGCTTGTTAAGTGAATCTGGTTTCCCCATTGACTTTGCTTGTCAGAAGATGGCAAAAGATGGTCACATGACCCCAGGACACTGCAACCGTCATAAATATGAATCAGTTGCCAAACATCTGAATTTTGATCATGTGACCATGAGGATGACGCAATGCTCGTAAAGGTGAAAAACGGTCATAAATCACTTTTTTCAGTGTCCTTGTAACTTTGAACAGTCACTAATTGAGCTGTTGTAAGTCGACGACTATCAGTATAAAACTGTTACCACACTTTGTTGGCCAATAAAATTGTTGCATAAATCTCTCTTTGCTCCAAGAAATACATGAAGGCTGAACATCTATGTCAATGAATAACATAGAGCAGGGGTGTCAAACTCAAGCTGGAGGCTCCCAAGGGCCTTCTCAGCAAATGCTGAGTCCAGGGCCCTGTGCCTCATGATGGAGACATGTGGTTTTCTTGCTGTAGCAGCTTGCTTTCTGAAAGAAGCCTCATGAAAGATACATACAGTAGGCATCATCCTTTGAATCCAAACAAGTCCTGGCATTTAATTCCTTGGGTGTACTGGGCTAGCTTTAAAAGAATGGCTCTTCTTAGCTACTCAAGTTGCATAGTACTGATGCTACAAGCAACCAGATGACTGTTAGAGAGAATGTCAGACAGACCCTAACCCTAACCAATGTGATTATTTACTCAGAGTAATTTCTTTATTGTTGCTCACCCATAGAAAGAATCTTGCCAGATTAAAGCACAATCTGCATAATTATCAGACATGCCCTGTAAATATCTAGGGAGGGTCCACTCTGGGCCTCCTGCATACCAAGGATTCCAGGCTGATTTGCCTCTTAGCTCCTCCTGAAAGAACCCTTTCCCTCCAACAACTCTTTACCAGACTCTATCACGTACAAGAGAACGAGAATGGGTGATGCGTCCTTTATGCTGCCATCTAGTAGTTCAGAGTTTGGCACTCCTTTGACCTTTCTTAAGAATTTTTTCCCCTCCCTTGTTATTCTGTGCTGGGGAACCATGGCTGCCTGGAAAGAAAGAATAGCCATGCATTTAACTATTTTCCTATGCCTCTCAGGAGGATCCTTACCTCCAAAGGCCATAGTGAGGCATGTTGTATGCAAGCGTATCCGTCTGTGTAACTTGTCTTATAAATAGCAATTTCTATCTCGTTCTAGACAACTCTTCAGGATAGAAAACCCATATCTGATCTTGCACTCAACACAGATGAACATCTCTTAAGTGGTCCATATTGTGATAGACCACAGGCACAATGAGCCTGTAACTTAAATCCCATTTATTTGGAAATTAGTCCCATTCAGTACAAACTTGAATTATTTCTGAATAATATAAAGCAGATTTGACCTGAGGGCCAAATCTGGCCCACGGGGTGCTTAGATCTGGCAATCAGGGCTGTCCTGCAAACAGTGGAGGACTAGCTCATGGTGCCTCTGCCAGCGAAAACAGAGCTCGGGGTGGGGGGGCGCACATGTCCTAACCCTACCCAGGTCTGTTTTCACTGGCAGAAAGCTGCAGGAGGCAGTTGCAGCTGAAAATGGACATCAAGCTGGCCACTCTCCCCGCCCCCCAGCCCTTGAGGTCAAACACAACCTTGATGTGGCCCTCAATGAAATTGAGTTTAACACCTCTGACATAGAGGATAGCTCTGTCATTCACCCACTATTACATTTTTTTTCTTCCCCTTGAAAGTGATGCACGCTTAACAGACAATCTTTAATTTAAAATTAAATAAGAACTTAACACCAAGAGGCACTTGGTGATCTACACTTAAAGTGAAGTAATTTCAGGTCAAAAGAAAACAATGGATGCACGGTGCTTTCTTGTTGAAATATAGCTTGCTAATTGGAGCATTTGCTTGGCTTGGTTTTTAAATTCTATTCTGAAGGGACACTTTATTTTCCAGGAATGTTAGATTCAGACAAGATGTATTATAATTTTTCAAGGAAATATCAAAGATGAACAATGCCAAACCAAGAGACTAAAATGTTACAGTATTGAATACCTGATTGTATTGCATGGCTAGCCAATTAAGATAAACTTGAAGTAGAGCGATAGGTATGTTTTCTACTTTTCTAGCTTGAATTGCCCAACAAAACTGGAAGAATATTTGGCAGTGTATGTAGACTATATCACATACTAATAGCCCAATGCAAAATGTACATTTTTATATTGCTCTTACTCTATAAAAATAACTGAATGAGATTGAAATCTATAGCCCATATGAGCTAATAGATACCTTAATCAAAAGATTTGTAGAAATTTACAAATGAACAGTGATTGTTAAAAATAAATATTTGGGTTTTTTAGATAAAATAGTTTCTAGGATTCAACTTCTATTCGAATATTCATTAACTTGGTTATGTAAAAGCTAACTTTTAGCTGTTTGCTAAAAGCATAGCTACAACCCACATCTTCCTGTATTTGTATAGCACCTATTTTTGGTATGATTGAAATCCTTTGGTATGTTTGAAATATTTTCCTAATTGTGAAGACAGTGCCTCCCTCCAACTGATCTTAACCTTTGATAGGTTTGGCCACCTCCATGGAATTTTCTTAGCAAGATAGAATCACAGCCACTTCTGCTTTATTTTTTTAAAACTTTCCAGCCTAATTCACATATTTTCTGGGGGCGTCCTCTTCAAAAATTAATCAGGTCCCTGGTTCATGTTTTCCAAGATATGTTAAGGTCAGCTTGATGCTGTACCTGGTGTGGCTCAGTGCAGGAGTGTCAAACTCGCATCATCACAGCAGCATCATGTGATGTATCACAACTTTTTCCCTCTTTGCTAAAATGGGCGTGGCCTGTGGGCACGTGATACATCCGGTCATGTGCCTACAGGCCAAATGGGCATGTGACACATCCGGTCCGCAGCTGGAAGTTTGACAGCCCTCCTGTAGTGCATCTTAGATACTACGGCTCTTCCTAAGAATTGTTTTGTGACATATTGGAACATGCATGGGGCCCCACTTTTCAAATCATTACAGTAAGCACAACATTTGTAAGGCTTTGTAAGCATTTCTTGGGCTGTCTCCAGATGCAAAGTGGCCAAACAAAAATCTTAGCAGTGCATGAACAATTTGAAAAGAGGCATGGTGCAGTGCTGTTGCACCTCTTTCAAAGACTTTTTCCAGCCCTTTGTACAATAAGTTGCTTCTTTTCAGCACTGTTGTGACTTCAAATGTTGTGACTAAATGAATGGTTGTAAATTGAGGTCTATGTGTACACACAAGACATGGAGTACTCAAAACTGATTCTCATGAAATATCATATGAGGCCCAAAAGAAGAGTTATCGTGAATTCAACTTAAATTCAGGAATTTCAAGCTGGTTACAGCAACCGTAGCATGTTTTTGCTATAGCCCTGCTGTAACACAAAAATCGGTGTCTGTTAATATACTAGAAAAAGTATCCATCTTTCATTCAGGATATTTCGGTGTTCAATATTGTTCGCACATTTCATAAAAGCACTGGTTTTATTGTCATTCTATAAGGTGCCAAAGGATCAATAAAATTATGTGGGGGCATTTGATTTCCAAAGGTAAATGTTACAATCTTTTTCCTCCAATCTTCAGACTTTTAAGTGTAAATAATTAAGAAAATGGAGCACTGTTTAATATGTATTATTTAGCATAGACCAGTGAACTCATGCAAAGGGAAATGAGTCCTTGGTACATTTTTAATGCATTTTGAACAAAAATAGGATGTTCAGCAACTTCTCCCCTCTGCAGGGCATTGGCCTATCAGTCTAAGTACTTGGGTCAAAGGAAGAAAAAGTGGGGAGAAAAAGAGGAAAGCCAACTCTCCCTTCCGTCTTGACCTGTGTAAAATCAGCAGCACACAAGAAATGGCAACACCTCCACAATGGTCTTTCTCCAAGACTCCATAGCACTGTTCTGCTTAGAAAATAGGACAATGTTATTATAGCATGTGGCATTCATAAATTGGTGTCCTGGATTAAACTATCCTGAAGTTGCTAAAGTGATACTATGTTTCCCTGAAAATAAGACCGTGTCTTATATTTTTTTGAACCCTGAAGTAAGCGCTTGGCCTTATTGCCATGCGCTGAAAAGCCCGATTGGGCTTATTATCAGGGGATGTCTTATTTTGGGGAAAACAGGGTAGAATTAGAAGAAAAAGGGAAACCAAGGTCTTATCATGAGTTTTTCCCTAGTAAGGTGTCTTTCAACCTCAAATAAATGAATAAAAAAAATTAAAAAAGGGAAGGTAAAGATTTCTTCAAACTTAGTTTGACACTTTGTGACTTCATGGTTATGTCCATCATATACAAACAAAACAAGTGATGTGCCATTGCCTTTCTTTTACTGTACATGTTGTTTCTCTCTTCTCATTCCGTTACGTTTTCATATTTAAAAGAATGTTTCTTTTAATGTCACTGCAATTTAAATCCATTAACTGTTGTCCTACCCACTGCTGCACCCAAGAACAACTCTGCTGTCTTCCATATGACAATATTTCAAATACTCTCCCTTGGTTCATGTTGAGCAATTTCTTTAAGTCACAACATTATAGACAATTCATATTTAACAATGTTCTTCTTAAAATATGAAATCCAGAACTGGACATAATAATCCTAAAGTGGCTTGGGAATAAAATAACAATTTCTCCCTATAATCTTGATACAAGGATTTTGTTAAAATGTGCTATAGCTTGAAGCCAAACTACATTTTTTTTTTGTAGCAGCATTCCACTTGTGGATTATAATTATCACAATAATACTGTCATTCACTAACCATACGCATGTTTATTGGGAAGTAAGCTCTATTAAATTTAATTGACCTTAATCCAAACTAAATGTGGAAAGGGATGCAGCCTAAGACGCCCAAATGTTTTGCACATGTGTTGCTGCCAAGCCAGCTCATTCTTAGATAATAATGCAGTTACTTTGCCTGTAACATGATTAGCAAAGCACTTCCCTCTTCAGGCACGATCAGCTTTGCCATACTTTAATCCTCAAGACTATGTTCAATTTTTTTTAAAAAAGAAAATGTCACAAGAAGACAGCTTTATTGTTCATTCTTCCATGCCTATCCATTTTTTATAGACAAGCCCTCTATAGTTTAATTGAAGCATGAGAACATGAAATGCCACATTAATTTTCAATTGTTATACCGCACATGGTTGCATTTTGATCTCACTAAATGGTAAACAACAAACTATGTGGCACTTACAGAAAAAGACCACTGCAGTGCTGTTTTCTGGGTTTTTTTAAAAAAAAGCTTATAGAAATTCACTGATTGTGCCTCATCCAATGTGGATTTCTATTTGCTTGATTTCTTATATTTTAACACTTGGTTTACATTTCATTGGTATTTTCCATTTGCTTATATTACAAATTCTTTTTAAACAACACACAGTACAGCCTACGATCAGTTTCTACTATCTGGTCTCTTTTTTTATATTCCCAATCTCTATAAAGAGGATTTCTTGATTGCAGAACTGTGATTTTCACCTTTTCTTGAAACAGCCAAAATATCTCTAGAATGAAATGATTTTAAATCATTTCTGAGATTTTGAGTATTTTTAAAAGTAGTGTGGTTTTTCAAAATTCTTGCAGGATTTACTCCACTAGCACAATGTAGCTTTTCAGACTAGAAAGCAAAAAGTGTGTGTGTGTGTGTGTGTGTGTGTGTGTGTGTGTGTGTGTGTGTGTGTGTGTGTTTTCTTTGTTTGTTTGTTTGCCAAGATTGTACTACAGTTCTGCAGAGCAATGGTCCAAACCAGAGGAAAGTAAATTCTTTTGGAGATCTTGGTACTTGCTGACCTTGATTTTCTTCTTGCAAATGTTTCATTATTAAAGCATTGACAACATTACGTGGTTTGGTAATGAAATGTTTGAAACAAGAAAACCAAACTCAGGAAGCAGCTAGGTCCCAACATTTCAACTCTACACTATATGCATTCTCCATTATTTCCAAAGATAGGTTTGGAAGGAACTATAGACATATATTAAGTGGGCATCCTAAAGTGGTCCAAAGTACCTTTATATTTTTGGATCTGAAACACTGAATAGTCTCCGACTCACCATCAAATGGATTTGGGATCAAAGCTTTAATCTACTAATATTATGGTATTCAAGCAAACATTCCCTGAAGCTATTTAACTGAAACACAATTAAAAATGTAATTAAAATGTTTAAAATTCATAGTAACAAGAAGTATTCTCATCAGACCTACATCTGGGCCAATAAGCATACTTTGGTTTTTCTTAATTTATAGTATTTTTGTCTTGCCCATTGGAAAGACTTTGAGCAGGATACAATAAATGTATCATTGCAGAATCAGTTAAGTATGTATTTATTCAACACATATGCCTCTCTGCAATTCTTCTGAAGGAATAATTGTTCCATCTTCCCCTTCTTCACTGTCCAATGAAGATTTTCTATGGAATTATATTATTGCCAAGTAGAACTAATAGCAAGGAATATTGTTGGCTTCAAATGCTCTGCTAGACCTTTTCTATTGCATTTGTTTCATGTCTGATGTAGTTAAATTACTGGGGGCCAAATTAAAATTCCACCTACTTGATTGGTTGAAACCTTACAGTCCCAAGATGTGGATAGTTCGGCCTCTATTATCAGCACTGTTCTTCTAAGGCACTTTGTTCGTAGAAGAGCTCATCAAAATTCAGTGGATCTGAATTTTTGCTGACCTTGTAGCTTTATCAAGGGAGCGTTATCCTCCCTCCGAAAAACCAGACTTTTCTTCCTTGAAGGCACCCATGAAGCTGGTGACTAGTAAATCATGAATATTCATTGACTGCTTGGTAATTTGAATCTTCAGGCTCATCTGAAATTTCTTCCTGACGTGTAGTGAATGGATCATGTCATCCAGTCAATCTGGCAAGGGTATTTTTCTAGGGTATTTTTGTAAGTCCTTAAGTTACCAGGACATGGGAGGAGAACCAACCGTGATGCTTATTGCAAGAACATCCTTTTACCTCATTAAATGAAGATATATGACCCACCCATAAATAAAACTAACAAGTTCATTGAAGTTAGATTTTAAAAAGAAATTACATGACTTTTAGTAAAGAAATGCTAATCTACATAGCAAAACATGATACAACTTATAAAATTATAAAGAACTCTATACTTCAGGATTTGCATAAGTCCTGAAGTATAGATTTCATTATAAAAACAGACACTTTTACTCACCAAAATTGTGAGGGTGAGGAATGAGAAAAAGGTTTCCTAGCCTTAAACTGGTATTAAACTGTTGCAATTTGCAAAATGTTGGTAGGCTGTAACTAGTTTTGGATTATTTGTCTCCTGGCATAGTGTGGGTCAAATGAGTTTTTTTTTTTCCTTTCCAGAATAATCATTGCAATTCCTTAGGGGTTATAATCAAGCCTGAATGTTCAGAAGCCTGTAAACTATTCAAAGCCTAGAGGAGCTAGGTAGTTTGAAGAAACATACCTTAAATTAAGTTATGTGGTTCTGGGACTCCTGAGATATGGAGAAGGGGAAGAACATCAGAACTTGAGGAATGAAAAACATGGGTCAAGGAGAGAGAGAGAGGAGATGAAGGTTGCATCCATATATAAGCAACCTCATAAGATTTACCTCATCGGTCTGGTAAAATGGTAGAAGAAAACCCTGCCTCGGCTTGGGTAATGCATTATTTGGAGACTGATCCAGTTGAGAGATAACAGGAAGCCCTTTTTCTTTCCCAATCATTTGGGCCACTCTAGATTGACTTAGATCTTCAATAAAACATACCTGAAAGTAAAGAAAAGAAGGAAACAAGAAAGTCTAAAGTCATAAGCATCAACAGTTGGGTGGAAGACGCATGAGATGAAATATGTGTTGTGGTGCAATTGTGGAGCTTCTTTGGTAATATTCCAACACATTCATACTTAGTATACGTAGTCCACAATTTACAACCATTCATTTAGTGACGTCCAACGTTACAACAGCACTGAAAAAAAGTGACACAGCAGTTTTTCACACTTAACGACCATTGCAGCATCCCCATTGTCGTGTGATCCAATTTTGGATGCTTGGCAACTGGTTCACATTTTTGATGGCTGCAATGTCCCAGGGCTACGGGTTCATCTTTTGTGACCTTCTGACAAGCAAAGTCAATGGGGAAGCCATATTCACTTAACAACTGTTTTGCTAACTTAACAACTGCAATGATTCACTTAACAACTCTGGCAAGCAAGGTCCTAAAATGGAGCAAAACTCACTTAACAAATGTTTTACTTAGCAAAAGAAACGTTGGGCTTAATTTGTGGTCGTAAATTGAGGACTACCTGTAGTTTATGTAATCTCATAGCAAACATCTCTGCCTGCTAATTACCGTCTGATGAATAGATTGAGCAGACTGGAGAGTGGTTTTCTACTCAAGTGGAAACTTACTTAATGGTAAGGCCCTCACTGAAACAGAACCTGCAAACTGCAGCTGCTACACCCCAATATTCCCCTAAAGGGAAAGCAGTGGGAGCTGGGAACATTGCCAATATCCTGTGACCTTGAAACAAGTTAGTTTTGTTCCTATTAATACACTGCTGATTTGTGCAAGGGTTGTTTTTCCCTGTAATAAATACTGCCACCCACCGTTTTTTTAAAAAAAAAAAAAAACTTTGTCAAGCATTGTGTGACTCTTTTAGCACCCCAAGGCTTTGCCATTCTAACCACCACTGTTATGTTATTTGGGAATTGGAAAGGGAGAGAAATACAATGTGAAAAGGATATGTCGGAAATGCCACACCAAGGTTTTCCCCTGAAAAGGATTCATTGAATAAATTCTCTCTCTTTGGGCGCAGAGGGGGAGGAGAGAGATGCAAGCTGCTGTTTACTTGGAAAATCTGCTTTTGGAAGCTCTTTGCGTGGAGCAGAATCAGTGTGCTGTCTGCTTTGCTGCATTGAGAATCCAGAGGGGATGATCTCTGGTGGACAAAATCTGAAAGGTTTGTGCTCCAGCTGGGAAAAAAAAAATTCACTGATACCATCCATTTCAGTTAGCACTTAGTAGAGCACCATCAACATAATTTATTCTTCTTCTGCCAGCAGTAATCCTGAATTCTTAATTTCTTTTGCTCTTTACTCATCCTTGCACTTTGTGGGATTTCCCCCCCTCCCCACTTTTGGAAGACTTTAGCATGCATTTAAACCGGGGTGGGTTCTAAAAATTTTTACTACCGGTTCTGTGGGTGTGGCTTATTTTGTGGGTGTGGCTTGATGGTCATGTGACAATTCTTTAGGATTTAGCAGAGGTACTGGTCTACCAGGCTTTTAACTGCTTGCAGAGCTGTACCGATCTACCCATTTATTTTTGCAGGCACTGATCTACTCATGTATTTTTGCAGGGACTGGTCTATTCATTTGTTTTCTTTTAACACTGATCAGCTGTAGGGTGGCCCTTTGAAGCCCTGCGACAAGAGTTTAAACAGTTTTTTTCCCTCTAGCCATCAGCTGGGACTCAGGAGGCAGCAATAGATTGGGGGGGGGGCAAATAAAAGGTAAGAATAATGCGGGGGGGATGGGGGGCAGAACCAGTTCGGTGACATCATATCATCACTGCTACTGGCTCGGCGGAACCGGGCTGAACCGGGAGGAACCCACCACTGATTTAAACATTCAAAATACTGCGTGTGAGTGAGTGAACTGTACTCTCAAAGTTAATTTGACATAAGTGCTTAAACAGAAGCTGGATGTCACCAATGTCTCAATAGTAGATTGCTGGGCTGATCAGGGTATTTTACTAGATGACCTCTAAGCTCCTTTCCAATTCAATATTTTATTATGAAGTTGATGAGGTATTTTGCTGCAAAAGCATCTTTGGATTTCTTGGTCTGATAGTTTGCTGCAGTGTCAGTTTTTCTTTGTATTTGGTTTGGGTTTTCTGCTGAGCTGGATATGTGCATTACTGTAACATTTGTTCTGTGTGCTGCAGAATAGTACGGATAAATGCAATGTACATTTAGGATGCACAGCAGGAAGGAAATAATTTGCTTCTGTTTTGGGGGGGCAGTTCATCTATCTGCCTGTCTTATAGAAACTGCAAATCATTTCTTTTCTGGCAGTTAGCCAGTACTCAACTGCCCCAAAGGGAGAAAAAGTACATATTTAAAGAACCCGACTCTTCCCTCCAGGACTTCATTAGGTGACAGCAAAGAGGGTTTTTTTTCTGTATTTCTTTGTTGCCATCTAAAGGATTGCCAGATCTCTACAACTTCAAAATTCTACTACTTGCAAGGAGATTCTAGAACTGCTTTCTTTGGGTTTCACATTGATGAAAATCTGAGCAGGCAATTTCAGGTGCCATTCTGAATTCTGGGTGTCCCAGAATTGAGGAGCAGAACTCCTAAAAGGTAAAGGTAAAGGGTCCCCTCGAACATATGTGCTAGTCATTCCCAACTCTAGGGGACGGTACTCATCTCTGTTTCAAAGCCAAAGAGCCAGCACTGTCCGAAGACGTCTCCATGGTCATGTGGCTGGCATGACTAAACGCCAAAGGCGCACGGAATGCGCCTTCCCACTAAAGGTGGTCCCTGTTTTTCTACTTGCATTTTTTATGTGCTTTCGAACTGCTAGGTTGGCAGAAGCTGGGACAAGTAACGGGAGCTCACCCCATTACACGGCACTAGGGATTCAAACCGCTAAACTGCCGATCTTTCGATCAACAAGCTCAGCGTCTAAGCCACTGAGCCACTACGTCCCCTGCAGAACTTATAGAGCTCTTTAAAATGAGCAGTAATTTAATGTTGATGTTAATGTGGAAACAATAAAAAAATATTACAGTTGCAATTACTGTAATGAAATATGTGTATTTTTCAAGATTGGCTTGCCAATTGTATGCAGCCATTAGGAGAAAACCACTTAAAATATGCTTTCTCTTTTTTTACCTGATCACATCGGATAAATATAGATTGGATTGGACTGAACCTTCTATTTAGGCTTTGGGACATTGTACCATTGATTTTACTTACTGAGGCATAAATGTAAAATTAACTCAGTTAAAGGTGAGTTTCCAACTCATTTTCCCCACCCCCATTTTTCTGCAGTGTGAACTTGGCAGGATTTAGAAGACCAAGAAAAGGTAAGGAGGCCCAATTGTAAACTTCCTCATCATTTGATGCAAGTGCTTTGCCAAAAATAAGCTGTGTTGAATGGCAAAGATCCAGAACTTCTCCGCAATCACATGGAGAATGTATATTCCCAGGGAAAAATGATGTCTGATCTGACTAGTTCAACAGGACAGGAATGCAGAGGGCCACAGAAACTGAAGTGGCAGCCCATACACAGCTCAAACCTTCTCCCTGTCACCTCTCAGCATTCCACAATACATCTTTCAGAGACAGCCTGGCATTTCTCTTCACTCTCACTTCTCCTTTGACACCCAGACAAAGGATTGTGTTTCAGACCAAGATAAATGCTGGCTTTGGAACATGCTTCACCCTTCCCCCCCAAAAAAATGCTTTCATACCCTTCAATGTCATGTTCCTCGTTCAAATTATACACGTGGACCAAGCAATGTGTCACTTTTTTCTTCCTATCAGTTCATCAAAGAAAGAGTCAGAATAGATAGGCTGACCTAACCCTTCTGTTAGTTACGTGGTGCAGATGCACAACAAAAGTAAAGACTTCATGGTCAAATGAAAAACAATTAACTGTTGTTGTAGTTGTTTTTGTTCTTTTTTTTTTAAAGCATGCCTGGTTTTCCATCATCTCTGGGATGAATTCATCCATTAAACTTTTATTGTTAGTTAAAATTCTAGGCAAAGGGTTTTATTTCCAGGATTTGATAATGATGATTCCATTATAGCCTGCTAACCTAGGGGTGTTCAAGGTGAATGAATTATGAATCGTCCCTCCTTTAAATTTATAACCAGAACAACCTTCTGAGATAAATTGATCCAAGAGAGGTGACCAATCTGGACTGAACACCATGTCAACATATTTTTCTCTTCTCATCATTCTGTGTCTTTGAAATAAAGACAGCAAAATCCAAAGTCAGAAGACCAATGGGGAGCTATGCTGTTCTTTTCCTACTTCTGGTCCCATGAAGAAAGAGTGCTATACTCAACAACATTAGGGGGCCTCACTTACAATTCTTCCAAATGGCTGCAATTTTCGGGTCATAAGTCAAAGCTGTAGAGCATGCAGTCTGAGTTTTAAGATGTAATAGGAATAGTTTCAAAGAATCTTATTCGAAAATAAGCTAGCAGCAAAGTTACCCAAGATCACAGCAGCAAGAATTAGAAATTGGGCCAAAACAAAGTACAAAGCAGGTTTTCATCGCTATTTTTCAGGAAAAATACACACTGTATATGGCCTTTTTGTCAATTTTGCTTTATTTATAAAAGCCAATCATCTTTTTCTGCTCTGTTCTTCTAGGGTTCCTTTGGAATGCTGTGGCATGGGATAAGGAGAGGAGGAATGCTAAAGCAGTCTGCCTAGGCAGCCTATCGGATCATGTGGTGCTGTTATAATCCATTAAACGGAATCCTTGCTGATCTGGTTGGTCAGGCATGAAGCTATAACAGAATGGTAGAGAGATTGACATGCTGAGAGCTTTCCAGTTTTCAAATTGTTGCTCATTATAAAAGCAAAAGAAAAGGGCAAGAACTGGAGACTTATGGCCACACATGCTGTTTCCATCATCTAATGGCAGGCCTGTCCAGGGCTGGAAGTGATGAACTAGACGAGAGCATAAATGGACTTTCAAAATTCCCCAATCAATTTATAGGCAGAGAGAGTTGGGGGGGGGGGGTTGGTTAGAGAGATGTCTCTCAGTTTCTCCAGGGAAAGCAGATATTCTCCAACAAGGCAAGACATCTGACAATAGCACTGTTACTGGAAAAAAAAAAACAGCAACAAAGGAAGGAGTTTTATCATTACATCCTCCCTGGGAAAGAATGTCAAGGCTGCAGACTATTAGAACAAAAACTGGAGAATGAGGACAAAATATCTGTGCAGAGATCCTCAGCACAAGAATGCCCCACTCCATTCATTTAAACTTCATTTTTAAAAAAAATTCATTAAACAAAATTCTCCAATGAAAGAAATTCCATGGCACTTTTTTTTTTTTTTTTGTTCAAACTAAATGAAAACTGGTATTTAAAAATACCTCAAAGAATTTTGCTGTGCTGAATCAGTGTGCTTAAATCAGGTTATATCAGGATTAGGAATGCATTGCTGCCAATATTATTTGAGCAAACTCTGCACCATAATTAGCAGGAAGGGGGAAGAGATTCATTTATAGCTATGTATGTATAACATAATATTTAAATGAAAGACAATCTTGGGAATTCAGTGGGATTTGCCACTATAAATATGTACAGAATCTTGATGCATGACTGAATAATATGTGCAGAGATCAGCTTGAATTACATCTGAATAATGTTTTACATTTACACAAACACACACACACACACATCTACATAGTTCCAGTCTGTATTGTTAAATCAATGTGAAATACAAATCAATATTAAATTTGGCTCAGTTCATTGATTTGGATGTAAACATTTGATTGATTTGAAAATTTGATTCAGTTAGGACAAAATACCTTCGGTAACTTGGAGAATGCATTAAATGGTCAAAGCTTCATTCAATCAACATAAAGATTTGCATAAAAAACAAGGTGTGGAATTCCTCGGAGACAGGGTTTTTTAAAAAATAATAATAATAATAATGTTACATACAAATATTTCCAGAAAAATACTGAATGCTGCTTTGTCATGCCCTTTCTTGTCCCCTCAATAGCAGCTTTTAATTTGCAGACTAGTGTTGCTCTAAAAATTCTTTGGAGAAAATACAACTGATGTCAGCAGCATCATGTATCCTTGGCCATTAGCATTCCGTATCAAATTTACATCTGTGAATGATGATACTTCAAAGCACCTGAAGGGTACCAAGTCTGGGGAGACTGGTGTAGAATATGAAGTTAGTTTTAGCTCTGCTACACCATGCATAATGCATTTATGAGGAAACATCAGGAATAATTGATGGTGCAATATTATGCATGAAATGAATAATATTTAAAATATGATCCAAAGGTTTAATAATTTTTCTGGGAAGGTAGATATATGCTTTACCGCAGAAGCCTATGTGTCTTTATGAGGAGGAAGCTCTGAAGTTGAACTCAATGGGACCGGAACTATGCTTATTGATGGCTGATCAGCTTTGTTTCAGATTTCCAGTTTTACAAAGAGTTTATTAGAAAACGAGAATAAATTCTGGGCTGGGTATCTTCTCTCTCTCTCTCTTTATCAAGATAAACTAGTTTAACTCAAGAAGTTTGTAAGAGCAATTGTCAAATATGTTTCATGAATTGGATGATTCCATTCAATAACTTAAAATGTTTTTGATTGAGAATAGTGGCGAAAAATGGAACCAAAACCTGTTTTGCTCTGATTTGAGATAATATCTTGATTGCAAGCACTTACAATACACTCCAAACCTAAATGTGCAATTGAAAGTGAATTCTGCAGGTGTAATAGATATGTTTAAAAATGCAAAAACCCTGAAACAAATGGAACTGGGGGTTTGAGGTTTTCCTGCAGTCTGACTGAGTTGGTAACTGTACCAACTACATTTTGTCAGGCAGACATAGAACTGAAGAAAAGATATACTCTACATCATTTTCTGAATAAATAAAAAAACTGTGCTGTTGAATTTCTTCTTGTCCGGTGGCAAAATATCTCTACTATGGAAAATATAGCACTTCACTTAATATCTACCTTTTTCAGCACCATATTTTTTTTCTCTGCTTTTCTAATGCATGTGTCAAAAGACTAAAAATTTCATTGATCCCCACCTTCACCTCTTATATTTCAAATTAGCAATATAACTTCTGATTGGTAGCTTTTTCCTGAGTGCCATGAAACTTTCTGATGGATTAAAAACTACAGACAAGGCATTAGAGCAACATCTTCAACAAGGGAATGATTAAGGGAATGGAAGCTAAAACATATGAAGAACAGTTGCTGGAATTGGGTGTGTCTAGTTTAATGAAAAGAAGGAATAGGGGTGATATGATAGCAGTGTTTCAATATCTAAGGGGTACTACTGTACAAAGAGGAGGAGGTCAACCTATTTGCCAAAGCACCTAAAGGCAGGACAAGAAGCAACAGATGGAAACTTATGGAGGAAAAATCCAACCTAGAAATAAGGAGAAATTTCCTGACACTGAAAACAATTAATCAGTGGAACATTTTGCCTTCAGTAGTTGTGGGTGCTCCATTACTGGAAGATTTGAAGATGAGATTGGACAGCCATTTGTGTGAAATGGTATCAGGTATTCTGTCAGAAGACTTCCACGGTCTCTTCCAACTTTGTTATTCTATATTTCCATCCATAAGTGGCAGATCTCAGCATAGCCATTGGCTTCATTTTCTGGGGCTCCCAGGTGGGAAAATATTGCACTGGAGAAAACGAAACAATGGTCACTTTTTCCTTAGTTTGCAAAGACACAGGAAAGAAACAGAAATTAAAATAATTAGCAGGTAATCCATTGCCTGTAGATAACTAATCCTACGTAAAAATGGAATTGACAACTGGTGGAGTTCAAGTGAACTCAGACTATGATGTGACTAGAGGAGTCTCTATCCATACACTGTCAGCTCAGCAACAATTTATTAAGGCAATTGGCCTCTCTTCCTGCCCCACAGAATGATAACTGACTGCATAATCAAAAATGTGACTTCATCAACTTGCAACGTATTTAGCAAGTCTCTTGGCTTTCAGACTAGTAAATTCCATGTCCAGTCAAAGACTAGAATTTATCCTTATTTCAGAAATAATTTAAATCTCATATTTTGTGTCTTGGAGAAGAGATGGAGTAAAGCTGAAGAAACTAAAGTTTGCTTTGCCATGCTCATTAATTTAACCGCCGGAGAGTTATTTGCTCATTTAAAGTGATGCACTGGTGTCTGGAGTATGTTCTTATGCTTACGAGGATCATAATTCAAAAACATGAAATGCAGCCTTGCAGGGTTTTCTCAAATAAAATTCAGTCATTATCTTGCATGAATGTCATTTTATTTCTGTCTTAAATAAAGAAAAATAAATACAAACATTAAGAGAAGGCAATGCTCATATTTAGGAGCGCTTAGAGTACAATAGAACATTCAGTGCTTAATTTATAATTCTACAGGAATTCAACGTTACTTTTATATGTATAAAATATACACATGTATAAGTGCACAGTATTTACATGGGAATAGAATATGAAAAGATAGATCAAATTGTATTTGATCACTCATTTCAAATAAAATAGGCAGCATGTTTCAAGCAGAAATCTCTAGCACTTTTCATTTTGGTGGCCTCCTGTTTGGACTGCTATGCCCATTATCACAGCCATCATAATCAGATTTAGGCTTACTGCAATCAATGGCAAATATAGCTCAACATAACTGCAGGCATGGATTGGGGAAGGTTTTTACACTTTGATACTTTGTAATCCAATTTTTAAAGCGGTGCTCCTGTTCTCCATATTTCCTATCCTGAAATGCTCCTAATTGCATACAATGATATGTCCTTCCAAGTATAAAGGTTTTGTTATGTTGAGAAAAAAGTAGTCTAACTGAAAAGACTAGAACGCCTGAAATTTTAGAACTCACCACGGGAGAGGGTGCTGCCAAGGCATGTAAATTGGTCCACTGCGTGCAGCAGAAATGGAATTCAGCCAGTTTGCACCAGTTTGCGTGAACCGTTGGCGGAAATTTGGCCAAGGTCACCAAACCGGTAGCAATGGCTGGCTGGCCACGCCCCCAAACCGGTTCCCTGGTCATTGCTCACTCACCTCACCTGCCATGTTCATTGCCACCATGTTCTTCATGCACACGTATCCCATTGCCTTGCAAGTCCAATGGGATGCATATGAGTGAAGAACATGGCAGCGACGGCAACAGCAACAGCTTTTTCTATGACTTCCGGTACTTTTCGGCAGCCTGCGGCCAGCCACCCCAGCCGCAAAGCTTGGAGGCTTCTTTGCCAGCCACTTTCCAGCAGTGGCGGATGGCTGGGGGCCGCTGAAAACTCCGGTCAGCTTGCCTTCTGGACTCTGGATCAGCCGCCGCGGAAGGTAAGCAGCCCAAACAAAGAGGCGGTGGTGGGGGAAAAAGCGGGGCTAGGGCCGGGGCTGCTAAAGGATGGGAAATAGGGGTGACTGGTGAAGGGGGGGCGGGATAGATAGGTGAAAATTCCAAAAATTTTCCTACCTTTTCCTGTGGGCATGTCTAGGTGGAGGGTCATGTGACTAAGTGGGCATGGGCGTGAGTGATATCAAGTTGGCCAAACCAACTCAGTCACATGCCCCCCCCACCTAGTCACACCTACCTAACTGGTAGTGAAAATTTTTGAAACCCATCACTGGCGTGCAGCTTTTGTCCCTTCACTGTGATGATGGGCTCTTGGTGTTGGGCATTCAGAGCTGGCTGGTGCGTCACTTCAGTCTTCTTTGTGTTGATGAGGAGGCCGAAGTTGTCACATTCTGCTGTGAATTTGTGCACACTGGCTTGCATTTCCTGCTCTGATCCAGCATACAGGGCACAGTCATCAGCAAAAAGGAGGTCTCATAGCACAGTCTCCTTTATCTTAACGACAGCCTGGAGTCTTTGAGCAGTTTCCCATCAGTCCTATATCTCAGGCTGACTCCCAAGGAACTGTTCTGGAAGGTGTCTGGCTAGCATGGCTGAAAACATTATGCTGAACAGGGTCGGTGTAAGCACACATCCTTGCTTGATGCTGCTTGTGGAGAAAAAGGCCTCTGATGCTTCTCCGTCATCCAGAACATGAGCTATCATGCCATTATGGAACTGACGTACCATCAAGATGAAGCTTTGAGGGCACCCAAACTTTGACGTGATATGCCACAGACCTTCACGACTGACGGTGTCAAAAGCCTTGGTGAGATCCACGAAGGTGGTGTACAATTCACGAAGCACAATGGTGGGTTTCACTTAGCTACTACCTTGCTTAATAAACAAGTTGCCAGTCCCAATTACTAAATAAGGATTATCTGTACAAGTACAGTGTAGCTGCAACACTCCACATTGGGCTGCCTTGAAGACTACCAAGAAACTTCAACTGGTTCACCGTGCAGCACCACAAGCAATGATGGGCATCCCTTGGTATACCATATGCTATTATTTCATGAGCTGCATTGGTTGAGAGTTTGCTTTGGGGTGCAAATCAAGGTGTTGGTGGTGGTTACCTGTAAAGCCCTAGATCAGTGTTTCTCAATCTTGGCCACTTGAAGATGAGTGGGCTTCAACTCCCAGAATTCCCCAGCCAGCATAGAGAAACCAAGATTGGCCAAGATTGAGAAACACTGATCCACCCATCTTCAAGTGCTCAAGGTTGAGAAACACTGCCCTAGATGTAAAAGGCTGGTTATTTAAATGCCTGCCCATCTCCCATTTCATCTGCCTGACTGATTCAAGCCTGTGGGTTGGCAGATGGTTTCAACAGAACCATCTATTGGGATCTTGGCAATCCACCTTCTCTGTAGCAGCACTACACTCTGGAATGATTTTTCTACTGAAATCCAGATGGCCCCAACTCTGCTGTTCAGAAAAACCATGAAGACCTGGTCCTTCATCCAGGCTTGTGAATCTCCTGGAAAAGCCAGTCTGCCAAACTGAGCTAAGGGTTGGGAGGTGATTGATTTCTTGTGGAGCCCAATCTGACTTCTTGATTGCTTACTCCTATTTTCACTGATGCATGAAGAGAATCATCATCTAGGGATAAAGGATTTACACAATGCCAAACTTCATGTAGCAATTCAAACTAACTGTATTTTTAAAGCAGAATATTTGTAGCTCAGGGTTGACATGTGGGGTCCTTGGTGCTCTCTGAGCTTGCTTGTTTTCTTGCAGACGTTTCATTACCCTAACTAGGTAACATCATCAGTGCTAGTCAAGACACCAGAATATAAACTGACAGCAAACAGCATTCCTTACTAGCACTGATGATGCTACCTAGTTAGGGTAATGAAACAAGCAAGCTCAGAGAGCACCAAGGACCCTTCATAACTGTATTTTTAAATACTTTTATTAAGAATGAAACAGTTAAAAGTAAAATAAGAATCTAATACAAAAATACATTTAAAAAAGAAGAAAAGGAACAGGAAGAAAACATATTTAAAAGTGTAAACCCCCCCCCAAAAAAAGAAAAAAACTTCCCCTTCATTTCCAGGAAGGATATTAAACATTAACACATTAACTTGTAAATATTCAATTTACAAACAGGCACTTAGTGGTCATTCAAAGTTATGACACCGCCCCAAAAGGATACTTTGTACTTTGACCCAATCTCAAAGTTCCAACAGCTGCCTGTCACTCATCCCTGTGCAGTCAAAATGATGACTGGTAAAAGAACCAATGATTGCATGGCTGAAAAATGTAGGGCATAACATAAACCTAGATGATTAGGAAACTATTTGGAATAAAACCTATACATTAACAAAATCGGTGGCCTTTAAGGAAAATCAGTATAAAATGCTATATCATTGGCACCTAGCTCCAGCAAGGCTGGCCAAAATGTACCCAAATTTAAGTCCCAAGTGTTGGAAATGCAACCAACACCAAGGTACCTTCTTTCACGCTTGGTGGTTATGCCCTGAAGTGAAAAAGTATTGGACCGAAATGAACAAACTAACTTTAGAATTAAAAGAAAAAGAGGATTCGGAATATTATGCAGTTTGGGGAAAATGATATAGGTGGATAAACAACAGAAATAAAAATAGGTAATATTTATAAGGAAGTGGAGGATGTATATATGTATATAATATAGATTTTATGTGAATTGTTAATCCAAAGTATATAAAAATGACATTGTCTGTTTGAATATGTATTAGAGTTTTGGAAAATAAAAACTACAATAAAAATTATTGGGGGAAAAAAAATGATGACTGCGTTTTGGGCGCTTAGCAACCAGACGAGACTAGAGGTGGGATTAGAACTCTCAGTCTCCCTGTTTCTAGCTGGAATCTTACCCACGAAATTGACCATCCTGGTACATTTGAATTGGTTTATTTCTTAAAGAAATTCTGATGGATTTTAGCACTATTAAAGAAGCACAACATATTCTTATTAAAGCAGTTTCTTTTAAGGGCAGGAGAATTCTCTGATTTGATTTCATGAAAATATTGTATGTAACAGTTACAAACATTTTTGCACTGCAGTGGGCAATTAATAGTTTTGTGCCTAACTTCATTCTTTTCTGTTTAAAAAAAAAAAATCTAATCAGGCCAAAGTATTTGAGTATCTGAGCTTTCTGCCAAGTCTAGCTGAGAAGTTGAGCTGAGGGTGAACTTTTGGAAAGTTAGTGATTTATTGCTAAGCTCAAGTGTGAAGCCTAACAGTAATTCTCTGCAGTAAGAGGTACCTTGAGTTGTGCCTTGACTGGTTTTTATAAGGCATTAGACATTCAGAATACAGACAGTGTCATCACTATCATTTAGCCATGAATACTTTCCGGATTCTCCAGGTTTAAAGCAAGGGATCCATGTCTTCTCAGAGGTTAAACTACACAAAACCCTGAAACTGATCAATCCCTCTGTAGTCTATGCCAGTAGTGGATTTCAAATCCTGGTGCTACTGGTTTGCTATCGGTAGTGCACAGGCAGGCGTGCTCGCTTTGTGAGTGCATGGTGTTTCTGCGCATGTGCAGAGCGTTTTTGATGACATCTGGGCGAGTGGGTGGAGCCTCCTGCCGCCGCAGCTACCGGGATGAACCAGGAGCAACCCACCACTGGTCTATGCTGTTCTGATATTCTTCCAATCAAGTTAGAATTATATTATAATGTAGTAGTTTAGAAATTGTATACTTTTTCTAAGCAGAAAATGCTCATTTTAAATTTTAATTGATATTTTTGCATTTACTATAAATCCAACTGGATAATGAGAGAACACCAGTACTAGAACAATTTTCTGTTATAGCAATATCACTTAGACTTATATACCGCTTCACAGTGCTTTACAGCCCTTTCTTAAGTGGTTTACAGAATCATCATATTGCCCCCAACAATCTGGGTCCTCATTTTACCGAAGGATGGAAGGCTGAATCAACCTTGAGCCTGGTGAGATTCGAACTGCTAAATTGCAAGAAGTAGTCTGCAGTACTGCATTCTAACCACTGCACCACTGGGGGGGTCTTATGCTACTTTTCTAAATTTGGTGGGATTCACATCCATCTAAGCATGCTTTGAATTGCATTTCAAATTTGTGTAAAAGGAAAAAGAAACATTCAGTGAAAATAAATGTAGCACATGAGTAGTAAGAATAAGAAGAAAAGATTAATGGCAGGAAGCCAGCTGATGTATTGATGGAGGCACTGAATCTGCTGTTATTTTAAAAAAAAAACCATATTGAAGCACCAGAGAATTGTTTTGTAAATAAATCTGTATGTGTAGTAGAACAGGCTTTAGTCATTTTTTTAGAATGAAACAGGGAAAAGAAGCCATAGTTCCAAATCAGAACCCTCTAATATAACAGAAAATATAAAATTGAACAGAGTAGCTAAATCTAATTTATAAATGATCAAATCGCCATGATTACCATAATGTTGTTACCATATACTATAATATCTAAGATAATGAATAAATTCTACAGTAATCTGGTTTCATAATTATCTGTGCAGTCATCAGCAATGTGAGTTGCATTAATGTGGAACAAAGCCTCTATGCCAGGGACAAATTAAGCGCTAGCATTTTTCTAGGATTCAGCTCTTTACCAAGAAACATTTCTCTATACTTCTAGCAACTGGCTTATGGAGAGAGGGGATAACTGGGTCAGTCATAATGTCAGAAATATATGTTAATCAATAAAGCTAAGTTATTTCCAAACCCACACTATGCCTGAATAAGTGAGGTTATACAATGCCACAGAAAGGGGAAGAGTGATGAGTACTTAAACCACTGATTTCAAGTATGTAGTAATCTTCTCCCACATTTTTCTGGTTCCTAAAAGAAAACATGGTGCAATTAAAAACTGCCCCCCCCTCTTTTTTTACAGCCTGCCACAAATGGCTCTCATTATTGGTGGCTATCCTATCTCTGTAGCATTATTATATCTCACTGTGCCAGCCTGCTGCTGATGCTGCCATCTTTGTTTAGTAGTTTACTGTAGGGAGCTAGGGAAATGACCTTGAGGAAACTATCCAGAAACTATTAAAACAATAACAGGTGAGCCTGGGGAAAAATGGAGAGTATTAGGTATTAGGAAGAAATTCAGACTGGATTATTCCTTTCCTATAAGAAAAGGGGTGGGGGAGAAAATACTATCAGATTCGCAAAAGTCTGATAGAGTCTATCTCACTAAATATAGTTCTAGTCTTTTTATGGAGTCTGTTTTCTGATCTGGACAACATCATAGTGACAGTGCTAAAATAGACCATTGCTAGCAAGGATAAGATACAGCATTTCTAACAACCCAAAAACAAGGAAGCCCTGTCAATTTTAAGAGGGTAGGGATAAGCTTATCAACCCTTCTGGAACTTCAGAAAGTCAAAGATTTCAGAACTAAGTCATAAAACAAAGGCAAATCACTGGTAATCAGTCTTACTCAGAAGAATCCAAGTTTGCCCTTGTATTCTGTATAGCTTGGCATCTCACTGGAGGCAATAATCAATATTCTTCCCTATCTTTGCCAATTTTTTATAGTAATTTACCTAACACCTTTCAAAATCCTGATAAAAGCAGCAAAGCTGCACCACTCCATAGAGAAGTATGTGGTGGTTCTTTGATGTCGCTCCAAGCCTGACATCCATTAAAAGCAAGCGGAAAGAATTAGATTTTTGAACATTTATGGCATGTTTTTATTTTTAAACTGAAGAAGACTTTTGCTGTGTTCGAACAGTACAGCATAATCTGACGGCTACTGCATTATCCATTCCTTATCTCAGCTATCTCTACCTTAAAATAGGTCGAGGGAGAACATTTCAAAAACTGAAATCCCTTGAAGGTATATAGCTGAAATATAGCTGATTTCTCCAGAGCACCATTAAAACAAATCTTTGTGCTCTTCCATAAACATTTTTCTCATATTAATGGTCCTTCCTTTTTTTGCATTCTGACTGAGCCATAATTATCTCAGCATGTGCTGTTGGTGCCAGTATGATGCTATTTCACAGAGATAACGTCAGATCAGTTGTAAATGAAGTTGGCATGTCTGTTATTCTGCCCATGAACAAATACATGGTTTATTAAATATATGTAGAAGCTCTATAGACATACACAGATACTGGGGGGGGGGGAGGCAGCCATTCCCCTCCCCCGATGCTCTACAACATCACTATAAACAAACACAAAATGGAACGTTCTTGTATTTCTTTGTGATCTAGAGTATTTCCTTATTTACACACAGGTTTATAAATACAGGTCAATTACACCCTGGCACACACTTTCCGTTGGCAGGATCCATTGACATCATGTTCATCTCATACCTTTCTCTAAGGCAACTATAAGTCAACCTTAACTATTCTGACGTTAAATCACTTTGCAAAATATGACACAGACTGAGGTTGGTGCTGAGTCAGGAGACTGCAGAGGATGGGATCATCCTAGTACCTACCTATGGATCACTTTAACTTTTAACTTTAACTTTTATTAGATTTCTATACCGCCCTTCTCCCAAAGGACTCAGGGCAGTGTACAGCCATATTAAAACACATAAAATTTACAAAATTTAAAAACCATTAAAATCAAATATACAAAAATTTCGCCCACAAATTGAAAACTAATATACACCCATTAAAATTCATATTCACATTAGGCCAGCCCGGCTTGTTGAAACAAAAGGGTCTTCAGGGCGCACCTTGAAACAGCTGTGGTCAAAGACCCCCCCTTGTCTCTGGTCATTGTATATTCTCCTTTAGGATTATTCTGTTTTGGGATTAAACACAAAAGATTTGTAACCGATCGATACACTTTCTGTAATTGTAATGGATGATGGTTGTTTTAAGTTTTGTTTAAAAATAAAAAAAATTCAAAAAAAAAGGATTATTCTGTTTTGGGGAGCTAGACAACTCAATTTTTTCACATCCAAGTTTCTGTTGAATCCACTTTCCACAAGACAAAGAATGCTAAGATACCCTCCAGAAAAGCTCACTAGGCAGATGATCATAGGAAGGAGTCTACCCATAAAAGATCTAATGATCTAGACCAGGGGTCCCCAACATTTTGGACCTCAGGGACCACCAAGTTCATAATTTTAAATCCCGTGGATTTAAAATATGAATCCAGTGTGCCGTTTGCTGAAGCACCTGGACTCCCAGTGACAGGATGGGGTCCTTCAGGCACTCTCCCTCCTCTTTCTTTCTCTCTCTCTTCTTTTCTCTTTCTTTCATTTTCTCTTTCTCTCTCTCCCCCCATCTCTCTTTCTCTCTCTCCCACTCATTCTCTCTCTGATTCTCTCTCTGTCTCTTTTTCTCTCTCTTTCTCTTTCTCTTTCATTCTGTCTCCTCATTCTGTCTCATTCTCTCTGATTCTCTGTCTCTCTCTCTCTCTCATTCTTTCATTCTGTCTCTTTCTCTCTCTTTCTCTTCTCTCTCATTCTCTCTCTTTCATTCTTTCTTTCTCTTTCTCTCGCTATTTCATTCTCTCATTCTGTCTCTTTCTCTCTTTCTCTCTCTCTCTCTCTTTCTTTTTCACTCTGTCTCTCTTCTCTTTCATTCTCTGTCTCTCTCTGTGTGTCTCATTCTGATTCTCTCATTCTCTTTCATTCTATCTCTCTCTCTCATTCTCTCTCTGATTTTCTCATTCTCTGATTCTCTCTCTCTCTCTCTCTCTCTCTCTCTCTCTCTCTCTCTCTCTCTCTCTCTCTCTCTCTGATTCTCTGATTCTCTTTCCCTCTCCCATCTCATGGGCTATCTCATGTGTCTTGGGGTTGAGCGTCTCCCCAAGAAACCGAGGTGCACGGAGCACCAACAAGGGCTGAAAGAAACAGCTGCGAGATCCAGCAAGAAATGAAACTTCGCTCCCACTCTGGAACATGGAGTGAATCTCCATCCCCCCTCCCTTTCCCTTGCCAGGCGAGGAGTGACTGGGAAGGGAGGGTGAGGGACGGGGACAGCCACTGGTGGTTTAGCCTACAGGAAGCTACAGCAGGGGGAAGAAACAGCCTGGGATTGCCGCCACCCGTTGCTTCAGCCCGCCTGCACTGCCACCCCTCCTTGCACCATTAGCTCATTCTGGCTGCTCTGCAAAGTTGCAAATTGCACAAATCTCCCTCTACAGCAGAGATTTATAGCCCCACCATGAGCTGCCTGGTCATTCCCACATTCCAGAGCTCTAGTCACAGAACTGGTCATTGCTCACCCTGGAGCAGCTCCTCCACCCTGGTGCGCCGCGGACCACCAAAATTTTCTCACAGACCACCAGTGGTCTGCGGACCACCGGTTGGTGACCACTGATCTAGACCTAACTGCATATTGCCATCTCCCTAGCAACCAATGGGAACTTTCTGAGCAGACTATTATGCTGACTTCAACCTAGCTGTTCCAAAAACCCTGAATAATGACATATCTGCACATAAAACGGTGTTGTCTTAATCTCATTATCTTCCAGAATAGCATTCTTGCACTACAGTCACATGTATTACACATTCACATGACAGACAGATTCATGGCTGAGTTTTCCCATTAAATATCATCTCCTCCCCATACCATTTGTTGTTGACAAATGGCTTTGATGTCTCAAGGCAACAGAGTGTCTTAAACAGTGGAAACTGCTGTACATAATTCTATGTAAGATGCCGAGAGTCTCTGGATTGCAGTGGGATAGAAATGTGGACAATAAATAAATAAAGCATGGCAAGCTTCACAGTGGGAAAATGCAGTTGCACAAAGGAATTCATTAGTTGACATTTCAAGAAAGTCTGGAAGTGAAAATCCGTTCAGTAACATTTAATGTGAAATGCAAATTGGAAAATCTTCTGAACCTGCATGAGGTGAGAGTTTGTTGTGGACTCAATGAGGATAATGTGAGTTTAGGAAGCAGTTACGCTGTTGACCAATGTAGTTCTTTTATTTGGTGCAAAATTGTCCTGTAAAGAAGAGATACTCATTTTGCTAGGAAGAGGGTGGCTGGGAATGGCATTGAATATGTCTTGGGAGAGCCACAAAAGTGGGACAACAATGCAAGGAGAATATGAGGATATTGTTCATATATTTGGGTCCAGGATTTTCTCCCTGGATTTCAGGAGAGGAATGAGTGCTGGCATTCCCCCTTTTCTTCTTCTATTTAAATAAAAAATATGTAAGGTTTATTTTACAACTTCCATTATAGTTTTTGTCTATTTAGTACTCCAAAACAGAGGGCCAGGATTTGAAGACTACATATGGCACCAAGGCTTAAGTTGCCCACCTGGTGCTCTGTTTTTTAGATGGAAACCTTTCTTGGGGGTCTTGTTGGACAGGTAGAAGAACAACACTGTAGTTGGGAAGCAGAGGTACAGAATAAAAGTAAGGATTCAAAAAGCTTCACTTCAGGTCTGACGATCTGAGATTCTTTTTTTCCACAGGGATCTCATAACAAGGTGTTTGCGTTTCAGCCCTTTAGAAATTTCTTCTCAGTTCTATCCTAGCCATCCTGCTCACTTCTCCAAACAAGAGGCACAGAAGCTGGGCCTTTGGGGAGGATTTATCTGGAAAAAAACAAGGCATTTCACTTTTATCTCAATTGATCTTCAAAAGCTTCAATGGAAGTACAATTTCTGGTATCTGTCTGTAACCCATAGTCTCCCTGGCTGTCTTGGAAATGCGGAAGAGAAGATTGCAGCACTTTGGGGTTCTGGGACTGTCACTGCTTCTCAGTCGATGACTGAAAAACCAATTGCTGGTCATGGGAGAACATAGTTATAGAACTAGCAGGAAAGAAAACAAAAGCTGAAGCTGAAACTTATTTGGGTTTAGTGCACCAAAACAGAAATGATTTTGTGGAGAAATGAAAAAGCTAAAGATTAAAGACTAGTATCCTTAGCTTATTAGGGTATTAGTTCTGACTAGGTTGGCAGGAGTGTAGATAAACTTGATCAGATAAAACAGACTGGCCAGATGTCTTCCTGGGAGAAGGATTCTCATGCTGAGGTATTTAGCAGGCCAAAGAGAGACTGAATTAAGGTTTTATCTCCTTTTAAAGATTTATTTAGAAACAAAATCAACAGGGAAAAATTCTACACATCTATGTTTCTAGGATTTAGTGTGATCTTTTCACCTTTGGATTGCTTTCCTCTTTTTTAGGATGTGGAAATCTCTTCTTAAAATCAAACCCTCATATTCAACTGCAAAATATCATAGTCCTGCAGGAGATATTCTGCAGTACACATTGGGCTAAATCAGCGTTGTCAGCCTACCTTCTGATTTTGTTTCTATAAACTGAATTTCTTTAAATGTTTCGTGAATGAACAAGAAGAAAATTTGAACGCAGAAAGTTTGATCGGAATTAGTAATCTCTCCCTCTCTCCCTCTTTCTCAGGAATAATGGGCCCTTTCTGCTTGCCAAAACACAGGGATCATATTTCAACAACAACAATAATAATAACAACAGCAACAACAACAAGATAGCATATCCAATGCAATCCCTCTTTTGGGGGGTAGGTGTTCTTTTCAACGCTTTCACCCAGTAATGTTATTGCTGAAGAGTAAGGGGCTTTGCACTTACATGAAGAATATTCATGAAACCATTTTTCTCCTGGTCTCATTTGTTTCTCTGCATTATGCTGAAGGAGAACTTTCTTTAGAACTTTCTATTAGCTGTCATTGTCAGAGTGGGAAGATGAGGATAACCTTTCACTCCCTTACCAGGGAGGAAATCAATGGCTTTATTAGGATCTCAGTGTGCTTTACTGTAAAGCTCAGCAGTTGTTTAGGTTATCTGCTTTAAATTTGGATTCAGCTGTGCTTTCTGACAAAAATAGCTAAAGGGCATAGAGTACTTTACCAGAGGGCAACAACAAATTGACACAGCACTGAAACCACTGCAGATTGTTATCTTTTCTTCCACAGAAGCCTTTCCTATTTTCAGTGAGCTCAGCTTATGCTGATGTTGTCTATAATGACAAGCATATGATGGACTGGACTGTGTCAGCAGGAAAGCCTGGGTGGGGAAGAAAGGTGTGTTATTTATTTATTTATTTATTTATTTATTTATTTATTTATTTATTTATATGCAAATAGTACGGCTATGCAAAAGTTTAGACTTTTACTTTGATGGTGTTTTGAACAAAGCATCCTTTCAATGCTGTTTTGTTAATTATCCTTGAACTGCACCCATTTCAAAACGGTGATGGAAATTGGCTGGGATGCTTTGCTTTGCAACCATTCAATACCCATACAGTACAACTGAGGATGCACAGAGACCTCTACTGGTGCCTGGTTGCACTGGAGGAGGACCTGAAATGACCTGAAGCCCTTAAGGAGATGAACTCATCATATCTGTGCCTTGACCAGGTAAATATTATAGAACAGGGGTGTCAAACTCAAAGCCCATGGGCCAGATCCAGCCCGCAGGGTGCTTAGATCTGGCCTGCAGAGCTGCCCTGGAAACAGTGAAGGACTGGCCCAAAGTGCCTCTCCCAGCAAAGATGGGCTCCCAAGCTCCGTTTTTGGCTACAATGGCCTCCTGTGAAGTGAAAACAGAGCTTGGGAACCCATTTTCTCTGGCATAGCACTCAGGCCACCACAGGCACTGACCAGAGGTGGGTTTCAGCAGGTTCTGACCTGTTCTGGAGAACCGGTAGCAGAAATTTTGAGTAGTTCGGAGAACCGGTAGTAAAACTTCTGACTGGCCTCACCCCCATCTATTCTCTGCCGCCCAAGTCCCAGCTGATCAGAAGGAAAAGAGGATTTTGCAGTATCCTTCCCCTGGATTGAGGCAAGAATGGAGATTTTACAGTATCCTTCCTCTGCCATGTCCACCAAGCCACACCCATAGAATCGGTAGTAAAAAAATTTGAAACCCACCACTGGCGCTGACACGAGTGATGTTGAGCTGGCCACGACCACCATGACCTGCCCCCATCTCCCCCGAGGTCAAACACAACCCTGATGAGGCCCTCAATGAAATCAAGTTTGACACCCTTGTCATAGAATCATTGTTAAATGTTGATTAATTTAACCGGATCACCTCTGCAGCACAAAACACTCTTCTTCTGAAGCAAAATAAAAAATAAATAAAATCACCTTGTCCAGATTCACCATGAATAAAAATTGGGTTCCCACCCTGCAGCTGCTTCCTTGAACTTGGTGGAAAGGTAATCCTCCATGTCTTTTCCCTTACCCTTGCTTCCCTTTCAGCTCACTAATTTTTGTACTACCAGACCGCATAAAAACATAACATTTTGGGCAGTACCCAAAACTAGAATCTAAAAACATTTTATACAAAAGGGAAAACAATACAGAAATAAATTCAGAGAGAATGACAATAAACAAATCATCGTTAGCAATATTGCTAGCAGTAAATACAGTAAAAAACAAAACAAAATCTCAGTAGGAAACTGGCACTAAAATAGCATGAAACTGTTTTCAGATCTCTCTGCTCAGCCGGGCAGAAATCAGGCTTGGCATATGTGGCTCAGCAATTGTAACCCACTCAAGTATAGCACTTGAGTAAGACTTTAGTCTCCCTCTTTGGCAGTCTGGCTCTGAAAGATTAATTCTGCATCTCATGTATTCAGATGGCTAAGAGTATCTTATCTCCCTGCAACGAAACCAGTTGGAATAACTGAGCATCAATATTTTTCATTACAAAAGAAACTGAAACAAAAGGACCCCATATTAGTTAATGTATCACGCCGCCTCCAAACTGCGCTGTGCAACAGCTGTAGTAACAACCGTGTACTTCTTCAGCAGAACAGAACATGGGTGGGTGCACTCTATCCAAATACAAATTATTAACACATAAGCATCTTCAGCAAAGCAGATTAGAAGCAATTAAAGCAATTACACCGGCATTCTCCAATCTGGTGCAATGCACAGTACAGAATTCACACAAGAAACCGGTTGCTAGGTATTTATGAAGAGTATTAGATCTGCACCTGGCTGATTAGAGCTGCATCTTCTTTTTGCAGCTCTAAGGAGTGGGGGAAAGCTTCAGTTTACTTCTTTTGGATATGACCTGCTGCCATGACTATTCCATGAGGAAATTCTTCTCAAGCCCTGACTCAAAAGAAAAATGCATTTGGGGCCAAGGAACCAGCAGATTAGGTTCTAGGGAAACTGCTTGGTGCAACACAAGATGGAATGTTACTTATGATCAATGTGCATAGTGAAAAGGATCTATCAAAGATCATAACAAATGCAGGCAAGCAAAACAAGTTAGTTGTGGGGATAGGAAGGATTTACAGATCAGGCAGAGTTAAGGAAAAAATCTTGATAATAAATCACATTTGGCAAGGCTATAAAAGGAAATACCTAGATTAAATAAAATGAATACCTTTCATTGTCATCTAGCCTCAAAAAGGAATAGAGAAACATTATTATAGTCTTTATATCTATCAGGTTACAAAAACAGTGATAGTTGTTTGAATGGGCTACTTAGGATTTCTCTCCCCCCACCCCCCCAAAGTTCTCAAAATTCTTGATATTTCTATATTTTTTTATTTATTTTATTTTATTTTATTTATTTGTTTTAATTTGTATACCACCCTTCTCCAGCAGGACTCAGTGCGGTGAACAGCCAGAATAAAACAGAACATACAAAATTTAAAAACAGTTTAAAAATAATTAAATATTTTTGGCCACAATTTAAAACAACCCAATTAAAATCAATTAAATTTAACCAAAACTGTGGGATCAAGCCAGCCCGGCTAGGTGAAATAAATAAGCTTTCAGGGCCCGACGAAAAGTCCAGAGGTCTGGTATTGTACGTATCTCTGGGGGCAGGTTGTTCCAGAGGGCGGGCGTCGCCACAGAGAAGGCTCTCCCCCGGGGGTCGCCAGCCGACATTGTCTGGCGGACGGCACCCTGAGGAGGCCCTCTCTGTGTGAGCATACTGGCCGGTGGGAGGCTATTGGTGGTAGAAGGCGGTCTCGTAAATACCCGGGCCCTAAGCCATGGAGTGCTTTAAAGGTGGTCACCAACATCTTGAAGCGCACCCGGAAGACCACTGGGAGCCAGTGCAGCTCGCGCAGGAGAGGTGTCACATGGGAGCGCCCCGTCGCTCCCATAATCCCCCGCGTGGCCGCATTCTGGACCAGCTGGAGCCTCCGGGTGCAGGGGGAGCCCCATGTAGAGAGCATTGCAATAGTCCAGGCGGGAGGTGACAAGTGCCTGAGTGACCGTGCGTAGGGAGTCCCGATCTAGAAAGGGACGCAACTGGCGTATCAGGCTATATGGAATTAACTTGGGCAGCCGAGTCATTTTTGTGACATTTACTTTCCATTTGTATGTCAGCGTATCACCCATTACATTTCTAATGAGCTTAATTAGCCTGTTAAGATAACTAAAGTTTTATCTCAATGGGGAATCCAAAATCAAGGAAGGATGAGATCTTTGGCTCCACTGCCACAGTCCTCTGATAAAAATACATTTTGATTCA
This sequence comes from Pituophis catenifer annectens, assembly GCF_029215685.1. Classification (NCBI taxonomy): domain Eukaryota; kingdom Metazoa; phylum Chordata; class Lepidosauria; order Squamata; family Colubridae; genus Pituophis; species Pituophis catenifer. Next base: position 77,212,106 of record NW_027256882.1, on the reverse strand, counting down.
AGCTTTTAATACCAAGGCAGATCAAATATAGTGGCTCTATTTGCAGAATGACTAAAAACCCCTGAATCTGGTGAATGAATCAACTTTGGTTCATCGATACAACAAGCTTAAAAAATCCTAAGCATGCTGAAACAGTTTTCAAATCAAATAGTCTTCACAGCAGATCAGGACAGACTTGAGGAAGGAAAAGACCATCCATATTAATATATATGTAGCAGGTTCCAAATCCATCTATATGGTCTCTAAGAATTGGCACCAGCTTGACAGCATATATTCAATCAATCAATCAAACTCTAAAAGCTGCCCTAGCACTTCACGGAGTTTTAGGCAACAAGAATATAGTGCTGCTAAATTAATTGTATGTTCTGGCTGATTCTTCCTTTTGCACATTTTTGGCCCTTGTATTGGGTGGCAGTCTTGTAAATTGGTAAAGAATATGGTATTAAACACTGTAAATTCTAATAAAAATCTGATTAAAATTAAGTGCATAAACACGGTGAGTAAAGCAGTTAATTAATCTGCCAAAGCACATAATTAGGCAGTAACAAGGAAGCAGCAGCAAACTTGTTCTAGGGATAAACAGAACACCCCAAATGGGAGGAAAAATGTAGATGTTCTTTAACAATGTCATTTCTTCAGGCAAGAGAATGCAAAAAATGGGATGGTAAAGATTAAAGCAAAACCAGGCTTTAATGCATGATGTGTTCTTCTGCTTCTGAGCCACACGCAAGCATATATCTGTACGTTGGGAGCTAGAAATGAAACTCAATATATTTTTGTTTAATTCTTTGTGGGGGTAAACTGCAACAAAACACAATCTTGGGAAGATTTTTGTTTTGTTAAATACCTTTAGGGTGTGCTCCTTTCTCAGCAGAGCTAAAACCTTTCCAGACAGTTCAAGAGTGCCATCTACAGGATGTATCATCTTTGTAGGGAAGGACACCTTCGACACTATGACTTTTAGTGAGTTGTGTGTGTTTAACTACAGCTGGTCTATCCATTCCGACCCTGATTCTAGTGTTTTGATTTTCATCCTGGTGCCTTCCTTTGCCCCATATCAGACCAGTATGATTACATTAATTTTTCACTATGGAATGAGTGCAAATTGTGTGGAGTATAGAAGTTTGAAAAATCAGTGCAGGTGCTAAAAGAGCCTTTTAAAAAAGATTTATCAGGAGATTGAAATTTGATTTAGTATGTCATTCTGAGAATGTCTATTAAAAACTTGTCATGCAAATATCAAATTGTCTAATTATCATTATATTTTTAAAGTAAGTTGTGGACTGAAAACTGGGTTGTTATTCCCAGGACCATTTCTTCATTTGGTGCAGAGGTGAGAGGATGCTTTGTCTTACTTTTTTGAAAGATTTTTACCCCACGTGTTTTCATATGAACCTCAAGGTGGCAAGCATACCTTCTTCCACCTTCTATTCCCCTCTCACAACTCTGGGAAGTGAGTGGGGCTGAAAGGCAGTGACTGGCCCAACTGGCTTTTCATACCTAAGTAGGGACAAGAAGTCACTGACTCCTAGTTCCTAGGCCAGCACTTTAACCATACCACCAAACTGGCACTCTTTCTCCACTGTGCGATCAAACGTATTGCTGTAATTACATTTTTGTTCTCCTGCTCTACATCTTTCTTCTGCTCTACTGCAGTGATATCTCTCATTACTCTTGGTGTTGCTCCTGTGAAATATAATTCATTAACATATAAAGGGGGAGTGCAGAATGGGGATGGGGAATCTCAATTGTTTCCTTTTGATAGTGCAATACAAGTTGTCCTTGACTTGCAACAGTTCATTTAGTGACCGAAGTTACAACAGCACTGAAAAAAGTGACTTATGACCATTTCTCACACTTATGACCCTCACAGCATCCCCATGGTCACATGATCAAAATTCAGATGCTTGGCAACTGATTCACATTTATGACGGTTGCATGCCTCAGGGTCATGTGATCATCTTCTGACAAGCAAAGTCAATGGAGAAACCAGATTCATTTGACAGCTGTGTTATTAACTTAATATTTACTTAACAAATATGGCAAAAAAAGTTGTAACATGGAGCAAAACTCACTTAACAAATTTTTCACTTAGCAACACAAATGTTGGGCTCAATTGTGGTCGTAGTCGAGGACTACCTGTACAGGTTCTGCAGAACCACAGCAACAGCAAAAATATTTCAAGTTTCATAGGAAACATGTTTTATAATAAACTATCTAGATCAGGGGTGGGCAACTGTGGCCCTTCTACATCCTGTGGACTTCAACTCCCAGAATTCCTGAGACACAGGAAGTCCACAGGTTGTAAAAGGGCCACAGTTGCCCACCCTGATCTAGCTTCTTTTCCTCTGTCTCCACACACCCAGCCATTCACCAAGTTTCAAGGTCTTTAAGTCCCACACACCAAGGACTGACTAAAAGAGGCCTGGTTCAGGTCCCTTGAGATATCATGGTGAACTTTTCTGCTAAATTCTGGGTGAAGAATGGAGGTGAGGCCAGAGTGATTTCTAACAGCTCTTTATTTAATACTGCCTGTAAGGCAACTGAACTTCCTGGCTGACACAGCTCCTTTTATATGGGAACTGATCAGCCAAACAACCAATCAGGAGAGAGTATTTTCCCACTCCCACAGAGGACCAATATGAGAACTTCAACTGACAACTATACACTATATACAATACATAACATTTTCAAAGTGAGTTTATCAGGGACAGAGTCTTTGGATTGATATGGCGTGTTTGGGAATTTTAATAAAAATATGTTCTCTGTTTTACTGATTGGTTTTTAAAAAATTTCTTCTTGGGTCTGTAATCCAAGAATTCAAGGTAAATGAAGCCAGTAGTATGAACACCTAACTTTAGATTGGCATTTCTAGAATATATGATAGCTCTTGTCAGTGATAGTTAAGAACAAGTGACAGCAACTGACAGATATCAGGTGAAGGGCCTGAGGGAGTGACTGAACATGATGTGGAAAGTAAAGACCAAAGTGGTCCCGATGGTGGTAGGAGCCCTTGGAGATGTAACTCCTAAATTCAGACAACGACTCCAAGGATCCTAGGAAGGACATCAGAGCTCTCTGTCCAGAAGAAAGCAGTGCTAGGAACAGCTAAGACACTGGACAGAATCTTCAAACTCCCAGCCCTCTGATAAGTGGATCCAAGATTGAGGAAGACATAGATCACCCATAGGAAGGAGAAAGGATTTATACAGTATCCCCAAACCCAGATTCCCCATTCATATGGTGCTTCCAGATCTGTTGGATTAAGATTGCCATATAATCTCAAGAGTTGAATCTGGAGGACAACTACTTATAAAAGGCTTGTCTAGCTTACCTTATACCATTATCCTTGCGGGATAGTGGTATAAGGGAATGGGTGAGGAATTGCTGCAGACTAGACAATGGTCAGATAAGAGACAGCTGAATCTGCAGAAGTAATGGATACATGGCAAACATATCTGAAGCAATCTCATTTTAATGGTTGACACACCATTGTAATGGTTAACACCAGGCTTGAAACCAGGGACTGGGATCTCTAGTTCTACCTTAGGCACAAAGCCTACTAGATGATCTTGGTCCAGTCATTCTCCCTAAGCTCTAGGATGAATACACTGGCAAACCACTTTCTGAAATCTTGTCAAGAAAACTGCAAGAATACAGTTCAAAGGCAGCAAAAACCCAACCCAACCAATTAACGAAAGTTTGAGGAAGAGGGGAAAAGAGTCAATTCAGGGATTGAGCCACAAGCTCTTTGTAGAGCCACTCTACAGATTGCTTCTTTAGAAAGGAAACTTGGAAGCTACTGATGGAAACATTCCCTTACAATAATCTGCCAATGGGTATTTGAATTGTATATATGTTTCATGTCTTTAGGCCACTACGACTAAGCTTTGAGTTCAGATATGTGTGGAGCTGTAATAAAAATGATACCTAAAATTGTTTTTCTCTCATTTGTAAGGACAGGCATTAGTACTATTAATGTTTTTAGGCTAAAAACAAAATGCTCCCTAAAATATAAAGAAAGAGGAATTATATGAATGCTTAATTTCTAGGAGTATTAATGAAATGAATTTTTAATGACAACCTGGGCATAGCAACCATTGGCTTTTTACTAAATTATTGTTTAATTTTTTAGAAAAAATGCAATCCCAATGCACACTCTAAGCATTCGTAAACCTTCCCTTTAATTTGTGAACCTCTGTGTTTGCACATTCTTGTAATATAAGGAGTACAAAATTGATTTTTCGTTTTCAAACATTTTTAAAGTGTTTCTGGGCTTGCAGCCAGGTGTCAAGTTCCACAAACATCTTTTTCTTTTTCTTTCTTTTTGTTGGAAAAAAAAATATATATTAGCAAGCCTCACGACTCATTCATAATGAACATGCTGAACTCCATATTCAGATTTAACTGTGGGCCTCCATCCAAGACAGGCAATCTAGATTGCGATGCTCATATACTGGGGCTACTAATAGAATTTATCTTCTTGCAAGCAAGGAATGTTGATGGTTTGCAACAAGACCTCCTGTACTATAAAATGAAGAAATAGTGCTCCTTAGCAGCAGTTTCCACTGGGGAAACTGGGAAAGGAAAGCCAATCAAAAGGTTAAGGGGAAGGGACAATATTGCTCATTCCTTGGCTGCATTTGTCATTTATGATAAGCCTTCTCCTAATTTCATTACTCGGCAAGCAGTTGGAATTGATTTTGGTTCCTCAGCTGTTAGCAAGAGGAAATTTACATTTTTAGTAGATTTCTGCCTTTCAGCAAAGAAAAATGAGCCAATCAGGGTTCATGATTGGCAATTTTTTTCCTGGAAATTAAAGGTGCTGGAGAGATTCTGTATTAGCTACCTGTGAGTTAACAGGAAAGGGAGGAAGGAAATATGATGTGTAGTTCCATGTGGATCATAAAAGAAGAGAGTCCTCTGTTAATGTAAATCTCTGTAAAAGAGGCATATTATATATGTATTTGTAAGGTTGTCTAAGAAATTGCAGGTTAGGAAGAACATGTTAGACTGGAAAAGTAAAGGACAGCACTACAGTATGATTGCATTTAAACTTAATTCACAGTCAATTTCCAGAAGGAGATCTAATTAAAGCAGGATGTTGAATAAGAGGAATCCAATCAAGTGAACTCAGAAATTGCATTCAGAAAAAGTAGAATCAATTATGGTGTTCCCAACAAGCTGAATCAAAAATACTACCATCCAATCAAATTATTTATTTTCACATTGATTTGATACTAGAATTGAATCAACTTGAGATGTGAGATGATGCTAGGGAGAAATGCATGTTGTATACTGTAATATACAGTGTATATTATATAAAAAGTAGCATATTCAATAGTTGAGGCTATAAGTTAGATATAATTATTTCTACTGAAATAATTGAAATGTATGCTGAGCTTCAATCCTGTTGGATTCGAGGTATCTTACACCATGTTTGGATGTTATAGGCCAAAATCAGAGCCTTGGGAAAGCAGAGGATAATTTTCTCCAGTAGGCCTGCAAAGAAATTCTCAATTTTTCAAAAATCATCCTCTTTCCCTTTCTCATCAATTAGTGATAAGAAGTAGCTGGGGAGTCAAGAAACCTAGAGCAGGACAGAAGAGGCCACATTTAAATGCAAGCCTTCACACTTTACTGAGGGTATAAGTACAGCTCTCTTGTCCTCAGGAGAAACCACTCAGATAGGGTGTCCGATGGTGAAAGAAATCAGTCAGGAACTCCTAGTTGCAGGAATTCAGGGCAGGTGGAAGGTAAAAAGACAAAAGAGTGTCAAGCAGCTCCTTTTCATGTGCTGCTATTTCACCAATGGGCCTGGGAGGTTAACAATGAACATCCATGAGGCCACCAGGGCCTCTAACGGCTCCCTTTCCACTTCAAGCCCTGGTTCAGCAGAGCAGTGCCAGTGGCTCCTCTTCATTCATAATAAATACCAGGGTCTTGTGAACACAGCTGCTCTTGAAAATTGAGGTGCAACGGTATCAGAACCAGCTTCTGAAGGACATGAGGTACTCTCTTGAGATAAAGGTACACAAGCAGTTTCTTTCTGAGACTCCATCCCACCCTTTGTGCTGCCCTAGGCAAATTACAGGGGACGCGGTAGCTAAGACGCTGAGCTTGTCGATCAGAAGGTCGGCAGTTCAGTGGTTTGAATCCCTAGCGCCGCATAACGGGGTGAGCTCCCATTACTTATCCCAGCTTCTGCCAACCTAGCAGTTCGAAAGCATGTAAAAAATGCAAGTGGAAAAATATGGACCACTTTGGTGGAAGGTAACAGCGGTCCGTGCACCTCGGCATTGAGACATGCCGGCCACATGACCATGGAGAGGTCTTCAGACAGGGCTGGCTCTTTGGCTTTGAAACTGAGATGAACACCGCCCCCTAGAGCCGGAAATAACTAGCACGTAGGGGAGCCTTTACCTTTACCTTAGGCAAATTATGTTATACCATGGGCACGCATGAGCTGACATGGGATGAGTGTTATAAGGGCTAAAGGTTTGGAGACTCATAGGCTTTACATCCCTGTTGCTAAGCCTGTTCTTGGGAACTTCTCTCCTCCTGATATTCAATCAGCCTCCACTTCATTAACTTTGTGTGAATTATTAAAAGCAGACCTATGTAGAAAAGCTTTTGTTTAGAGAAATGTTGGCATCTATTTATTGATTAGTTATCTTATGGTTTTCTGTGGTGGATGGCTTTGATGTGTTCTTTTGAAAGTGTTTGGTGTTTGTTATGAGGTGAAATGATGGAATGTCAAGAACATTTGCAATGGACACGTTACAAAAAAGATACCTTAGTTTCAGAAAAATAGAAAGTGTGAAAAGCTCGAAACAACTCCACCTTGACTGTTTTAGGCATAAGTTGAAGCACAGGGGGGGCTTTTGACAGGCTTTCAAGACTGCTATCAACCCTCATAGGTAGGCAGAATCAGGGAACATAAGTACCTAGCAATCATGTAAATGTAAATGTAGTTAGGTTATTATAATAGAATTATGAAAACCTGTCACAGCCCCTCTGTACTTCAACTTACTCCTGGCACAATCAAGGCAGAATTATTTCAAATTTCTTTCTCATGTTTTTCCACTTCCAAGGATGAATGCACCTTTATTCTTTACAGCTCCAAAGTCTTGTGACATTCCATCATATTACTGTGCTCTGGACATTTTAGAGTATTCAGTAATGATACTGTAGGTTTCCGAAAGGCTTTCAATTGTGAAAGATAGAAATTTAATAGATGTTCACATTCATTTTTTTTAAAAAATTATGCTCTTAATTAGTCAAGTCCTCTGAGTTTGGAGGCCTCCACATTTTCACTATATTTCCATCAATGCCATCAAGATTTGGTGTTGAATTCCAGCATTCCATTATCTCTCTGTGGGACATACATTCCTCTTTACTTCAATTACCAGAGGAAGAATAGTGGACTGAAGACAGTTCTGCATAAGTGGAGCCGATAACTAAGGGAAAGAATGAAGAGCCAGCCAGTAAACTGGCTCTTCAAACTTCAAAATGGACCAGAAATCACCCACAAGTGCCATACATCAATGGTTCTGACCTATCATCAGAGGAGATCCACAAAGGCTTGAAGAAAAGTTATGATTTAAATCTTGAGTTAAGTCTTGGTGGTCTGTGGCCATTGTCCCTGGCTACAAAAGGACTTTAAAGAGGGTCTGTGAAAAAGTTGAGAAAAAGTTGAGAACCACTGCCCTAGACCATTGCTCCTTGTGAGGATACTACAAGTGAGTGGTCTTCAGCAGATTTTGAGTACTCCTAATTCCTAATGTACATAATACCAAGAAAGAAAATGATACTTTTATTATTCTACAACAGGCCTGTCAAGTTGGTGGCGCAAAAGCTGGATGCGTCATGCACAGGCCACACCCACCCACCTGGGTCTGCAAAGGCAAAAAAATGTTGTGATATGTCACAATACGTCACATGGCGTGATCGAGTTTGACACCCGTGTTCTACAAGATTGGTATTTCCTTTGCCAGATAAAATTAGTCTGTGTTTAAAAGTGTACCAATCACCTTCATCAACCTGCTACTCTCGTAATGTTAATTTTTTTTTCCTTTCTAATACTATAAACAAAATAGGAATAAGAACAAGAAGGTTGGTTTAGTTAAAATGTGATTTATTTGGTTTAATTAGTATAGGCATATTGCCTAATTCTTCTTTGGTATAAAACTAAGGATAGAAAAAAAAAACTTTCTCCAAATTGTCACAGCAAGCATATTTACAGTTCTTAGAAGTAGAGGATGAAGGCAAGGAGCTGAGATGATAAAAGCCTAGAATAACCAATAAAACAGCAACATGAATATAGTACATAGTGGAAAACACTGTACATGCTATAACAGTTCTGGAATAAATTGTTTATAGAGTCAATATGTGATACTGGTGACATCTACTGGTTGACTGTGATAATTATAGATTCTAAAAGTTTTCTCCTTTACAAAAAACATTCTTGAATAATTCAGACAAGTTACCAATCATTTCACTGCAATAAATAAATCAATATGAAAATATTTAGAATGTAAGCATTTTAATAGGTTGGAAGAATCAAATATATATTTATTTAAATCACATTTATTTTTGCTTTTCCTTTTTGTTATTTTTTTCTAAAGTTAAAAATACAAGTCTGGCCTTTTTATATGTACATCCCATTAAATTAAATTTAGTACCTTAATTGCTATCAGTCCAAAATATTTATGAATCTGGAACTTTTGAAGAATAAATCAAAAACATATTTGATATTCACAATATTACTTGTATTTATTTCCATTTTAATTCATGGCATTTTGCATATTGCAACTTTGAATATAAATACACCACCCAGAGATGGAGACCTATATAAATTTGACAGAAAAGTAAATAAATATCACAGAAGGAAGATAAAATTGAGTATTGTGACCTGAAGTAATTTAAATGGAGCATCCCAGAACAATCTAGAAAATAAACTATCAAGCAGGGCAAACTATGTAGAAATCCTCACAAATGCCATGAAATTCTTGATGATTCCAACCTGCTACATAGGCAGTTATACACTATTTAGTATGTTGTCCTAATCTTATTCTGTAAAATCAGATGATAAATTCTGGAAGATGCTGTGTTCATAAATGCATTACAATTTCTCAATTACGAATTTGTTAGAAGTATCAGAAACATGGGAACTAGCTGACTTTCTAAGCATTGGGAGAGCTTAATTCATATGGATTTCCGGACAAACAGGAAATATTAATTCACAGTAAATTCCCATTAAGCTACTTGTTTCACATTTTCAGTTCAATCATTGCACAGTTAAAATGCACTCATATTTATGGTTGCATAATCTATGGTTCATTAGCTCTTAGTTCTTGCTCATCCAGAAAAAGTTTGGGAGATAAGTGCTTTAGATATAGTTTGGGTGCATAGTTTTAAGAATAGCTATTGAGAATGCTACAAAATTTCTATTTTTTCCCCCCTGTACAAGTGCACAATAGGTGATTTCACAAAGAATCTGTCAACATTCCAGAAATACAAGGTACTCTTTTTGCATAATTCAAGATCAGTGGTGCAAGTAATTAATTTTGTTTTGCAGAACCAATTGCTTTAGGTTTTCTTGCAGTCGAGCTACGTGTGCATGCATGTGCGCTCTTTCCCACTGTTTGCGCAGCCTGGTTCACTTCTCCCTCCCCCAACCAGGTGGTCAAGCTTGGGGACTGCTGGTCTAAACAACATTAAGCCATTCACATAATGCACAATGGAACTGTGAACAGCTACTTCCCTGTTGGCTAAACTTTTCAGCAGCTTCTTCACAGAGATCTGTAGTTCTGTTTTATAGATATGACCTGGAATTTAGATACAGTATACAGCAGTGATGGCTAACCTTTTTGCCATCGCATGCCAGGAACGGGGGGGTTGTGCGCACATGTGCCCACACCCATAATTCTATGTGCCCTGCCCCTGGAAGTTGGCAAACGGGCCATTTCTGGCCTCCGGAGGACCTCTGGGGGGTGGGGAAGGCCATTTTCACCCTCCGCAGACTCCTAGAGAGGCTCTGGAGGCTGGGGACAGCAAAACAGGCCTCCCCCCCGAGGTCCTCTGGAGGCAGGAAACAGCCTATCTCCCTACTTCTGGTGGGCCCAGAAGGCCCAAAAATCAGCTGGCTGGCGCATGTATGCATGCCGGAGCCGAGCTCGCGTGCCCACAGATATGGCTACGCGTGCCACCTGTGGCATGCGTGCCATAGGTTCACCATCACGGGTATACAGTATTTCTTTTTCTGTAAACCAGTCAGTCATGGAGAAGTTTAATAAGAAAGAAAAAACAGGGTTACTCAACTCCTATTTTGGTTTAGTCTTCAACATCAAAAAACAATAGTTTCCATCAAGAATTTGTGAAAGGCAAAATGAAGGGGCAGGAATCCATCTACTTACTACCTATCCATCAATCAGTTTTTATAGCATCCCTCTCCCCAGACTCAAAAGACTTGGAGCATGTTACAACAAGTTAAAATTAATAAAAGTGAAGATAGGAATAAATCATTTTTTTTAAAAAATCAGTAATAATAAAACTTGAGAAAGGAATTGTGGATACTTCTGTACTCTGAATGACATCAAAATCTTTTGTATCACACATTAAAAGAAGCAGGTGATCTGTCCAAATCCAAGTATATTATCTTGGACAAATCCAGAAGAAATAAAGACCTAAGAGCAATTGTTGCCCCTATTTTCAAAAAGAGGCTAACACAAACTTTTCTGGGTATAGGAATGTGATCTAATGCCCAGGACTCCTTGTGAACTTTTTCTGTTTCATTAACACAGCAAAGCAAGTCAAACAAGTTTCTACTTTTGATTTGAGTCAGCATTCCTTTGCAAGAGTTATTTGCAACTAGCTAAGCCCAAAGCCTTCCCTTGGCTTTCCCGCTCCCTCTGCCCACTTGATTGATAATGGCAATAAATTGCAGCAAGTTAGAAGTGACTGCCCAGGCATTTTTAAAGTCAATTGTTTTCCTCTACAGAAGACATAAACAACTAGAAAAAGTTTCTTGTATATAGCGAAATCTACCTTGTTATAAGCATAACATATCAAAGTATATGCAGTGGTGGGATTCAGCCAGTTCGCAGCACTTCGGGAGAACCGGTTGTTAATTTTCTGAGCAGTTTGGCAAACTGGATGTTGGAAGAAATCATTAGGGCAGAGAACCGGTTGTTAAATTACTTGAATCCCACCACTGAGTATATGTATATAATTTTGCCATTTTTATGTCTAAATTCCCTTTCAGTTCCTAATTAGAGATACAAATGGAGTTTATTAAACTGGCTAATATTTTTTTCTCCTCTGGGTAAACACAGAAATGGACTTTGGCTTCCTCTCTGGCTGGTAGAACTTGCTGTCTCTCATCAGCCGCCTGAAGAGACACTTTGGGTACTTGGTAGATTTTGTTCAATTCAATGGTCTTCTTCAGTCGCCACCGCACTTTCTCATTCTAAGGAGTTTCAGCCTCCCCTCAAGCCAAAAAAACTTCATCAGTTCCATAACTGCCAACTTAAGGTGGTCTGTCACCCATCAGGACTTTTTTCTAAAATTTTGTTGAAGGAAACTTCAACAGCCAACCTTGTCTTGAATCCATCAGAGTTTTCCACTTAGCCTGTCTAGGTGGCTCAGTGGCTAAGACACTGAGCTTGTCGATCAAAAAGGTCGGCAGTTCGGCAGTTCGAATCTCTAGTACAGATCTCCTGCGTGAGCAGAGGGTTAGACTAGATGACCTCCAAGGTCCCTTCCAACTCTGTTACTGTTACTGTCCAGCCATCATGTCTCAAGCTCACTTTATATAAAACTTCTGTCTTTCTTCTTTCCAAAATCTCTTTTTTAAAAACCAGCTGTTGGGATTTATTTATTTATTTGGGTGGCACACAATTTATAAAAGAATACATAATTTAAAAAGGAATGTGACCCCTGGACAGAACTACATGAATAATGTACAAAAAGTTGCCAGGGCTCCATAAAGACCCTGAGAACAGAGCCAGGTCTTAAGGAATTTACAGAATATTTGAAGGCTGGGAGCCATACGTACCTCTGGGGCATGTTGTTCCAAAGGGCAGGACTATGGCAGAGAAGGCACACTCCCCCAAGACAACAATAATTAATTGAAGGGACTCAGAGCTTATCCACTCGGCCTGATCATATCAGGCTGGCAGAAATAATCAGAGACAGGGGGTTTCCAAATAACTAGATCCTGTGGCATGAAAGTTCATATTAATTCATTCAATCCAATTTTGAGGCTGCCAAATCCTTGTTGACTATGGGAGGTTTACAAATAAAGGAAAAATAATTCAATACTTTTAAAAAGAGAACACGGCTGAGTGGAAAAAGAGGTGATGACCTCGAACTGCACCTAGAAGCTGGTAACCAATGCAGCTCAAGAAGCAGCAATGGTATATGGGCTTATAAGAAACACCCATTACTACCCACATCACTCTATTTTGAACCAGCTGAGGCTTTCCCAGATGAAGCAGTTGAGAGTTCTCTAGCATTCTGCGACATAGTCACCCAAACAGAAACACGGATCTTTTAGTTGAGAGTTCAGCTCTCAATTAAAATATCTGTGTTTCTGTTTGGGTAGCTATGTTGCAGGATGCTAGAGAATTATGGACAATAGCAGGTTGATACAGGGGGAAAAACATCCAGAAAAACACAGTCCAATCAGTCTGACATTCTAGCACATGTAGAGAATGATCTCTAAGCACCATGAAAACAATAGGATAATTACCAAAAGTCAATATGGCTTTGTTAACAATAAATCTTCCTAGGCAGTAGATCCCCAATTCTGATTAGATTGTGGAAACATTAAAAGTATAATATACCTTGACTCTAGTGAAGTATTCGACAGTTCCTCATGACATATTGATTAGCAAGCTCTTTATGTATAGGTTAGTAGGCATAACTATTAAACAGTTATACACTGTTAGCTGAAAATCCTATTCAATGAATGTTCATTTATGGTTTCTTATCCAACTGGATCTGTCGTGAGTCCAATAATTTTCATTAATGATTGGGATGACCAGGAAGAGTGAACACTTATAAAATTTGGTGATGATAGAACATTGAATGAAACAAATAATACATTTGAAGACAGATATAAAATTCAATGCTGTCTTTATAGAATAAGCTGAAAGTAGCAAAATAAAATTTAACAGAGATGAATGCAAAGCTTTTCACTTAGGAAACAAAAATTGACTATTCAAATATGGTATGATAGGGGATACCTGGCTTGATAATATTATTGTGTAAAAATGCTGCAACAGTGTATTATAAAAAGAATATGAGACAACTCAGTGATGTGTCTGGGAAATGTAGTTTTATGCATGAAGGCAAATATATGTGTTCCAGGATAATGATGCGAGATGGATTTGGGTTGGTCACCAGGATCAGACAGGTGGAGCCCATCTTCAGGGTATAGTTTTAAACATAGTTTTAGTCTGCATCAAAGGAAGTATCATTTCCATATTAGAGGAACTAATTATTCCACTGTATTGTAAATTGATAAGATCCCTTCTTGAGTAGTGAAACAGTTTTGACCATTTCTTTGACAAAAGGGTGGATTTAAATTTGCAGTGAGCAGGTTCCAGTTGAATTCTATCTTACATTAATAGAAATTTGTTAACAAAACCTCAATGACGTCCCCTTCATAGGATACTTTCAAGTAAAGACTAGATTTGCTATTCTTGGATTCCTGCAATATTCAGGGTGTTGGACATTATATTTTAAATATTATCCTCTAACTCTGTGACTGTATAATTTTTACTACTCTTCCTTTTAAAATTCTATTATTCTATTGCCCAGTTGCTGTAAGCTTTAAAAAGCTGCATTTTATATTCATTGTTCATTACCATGTGATGTTTTAGTGTTTTTCTCAAATGAATAACCTCTAAATAAAAGAAATTACATCATTCATCATTTTAATTTAGTGATTGGACTATCCTTCCATAATGTATTGATTAAAACCAAGAGCTATGTTATAATGACTCAACAAAGTAGCTACAAATAAGGATTGAAGGTATTTCACTGATAGATTTTTTAAGCGATATATATGATTATGAATAGATATGATTATAGTAAGTGAAATTATCTGATCTTTGTGGTAGGTCTGAAAATAACCTTCAGTAAAGGGCAGCATTAATTGTTCTGTTCTAAATATATCAATGCTGGAAAGGAGTCCCAAATTGTATTCATAGACCTTAATTACTTTTTAAAAGTACAATTTTCAAAAAGTAATCTCAGTATAATAGCACTGTTTTATTTTTCCACTGACTTACAAAATGGTTATGACTCTCCCCCCCCCTCCCTAAAATTATCATTCTGCAATTGCCCTTTTTTATTATTTTTTGAAAATTATCTTCAGGTAGGTTTTTTTACCCCAAAAAACCCCTCCGGCTGCAGCAAATGGGCTCCAGTGCCTGCGGCAAACGGGCAGTGGTGAACAGGCGGTGGCGAATGGGCCACACCAAATAGGCCATGCCAAACGGACGGTGGCAAACAGGCCAGATGAATACTGGATGGATGCTGGGAGAAAGATACAGATATTTTTCCTTTGTTTTCCTCCCCAAGACACACCCTAGGTGTGTCTTATAGTCTGGAACGTCTTATAGTCCAAAAAATATGGTACTTAATACTCAGAAGATAGGCTCAAAATCCAAAAGGATCTTGTTAGACTTGAACCCTGGCTCCTAGGTAACAAAATGAAATTCAATGGTAAAAGAAATATATACCTTGGCAAGAAAAAACAAATGCACAGGTATAGAATAATAGCTGGCTCAATAGTAGTAACTGTGAAAGGGATCTTGGATCCTAGTGGACAATCACTTAAATATGAGCCAGCAGTGTGCTACTTTTTTACAGTTAGTAAAAAAGGCAAGACAATCCTAGGCTGTATTATAGAGATAGAATCAAGATCATGTGAAATGTTAGTGCCAGTTTATAATGCCTGGTAAGACCACACTTGGAATATTGCAACCAGTTTTGATCACCACAATATAAAAAAGAAATTGAAATTCTAGAAAGAGAAGAACAGCAAAGATGATTAGGGGCCTGGAGGTTAAAACATATAAAGAATAGTTGCAAGAATTGGGTATGTCTAGTTTGATGAAAAGGAAGACTAAGAGTGACATGATAGCAGTATTCCAATATCTAAAGGGCTGACACAAAGAAGAGAGGGTCAACCTATTCTCCAAAGCACCTGAAGGTAGAACAAGAAGCAATGGATGGAAACTAATCAAGGAGAGAACCAACCTAGAAATAAGGAAAAATTTCCTAACAAAGGAAATTGTTAGAAAGCTAGAACAATTTATCAGTGGAACAGCTTGTCTCCAGAAGTTGTGGGTGCTCCATCACTTTTTACCTCCTTGCAGTATATTGTTAAACTGCTTGGCAATGAGTCCATCTAGATCTGTCAGATGTTTCAGTCAACAATCATGCAGTCCATCTACACCTGATACTGAGCAATTCCTTGCAATGATTTTCCTTGCCCTTTTCCCCACCATTTCTGCTGTTAGTAAAAGTTCTATCAGCTTCTTTTTTCCCTGAACTCCTTTAGTCAAGCTGCATTTTTGTTGTATTTTTTGGTATTGTCCAGTAAGTACATCCAGAATTGTACTGTTTCTGCTTTATCATGTGTGGTTCAATTCACTGTAGTATCTCCACTGATAAGTTGATATAAATGTTTATGATTCAACTGAAATTGGAAATTCTATCTATGGTGTGGAATTCAAGCTTCGTATCTGCTGATTTTCTTGGTTATAACTGTTACTTGCTGCTTTATTATTTCAAAGATTCCTTGATCTTTCTTGTCTCTAGGTGGTATTTCTTGGTCAAGTATTCTTTGGTCTTTGGGATAAGACATCAGCAAATTTCTCTCTCCTGGTTGGAATCAATTGTCACTTGGCCTTTCCAGTGAGGTTGAAGGAAGTAGCATAGAACCAAGTCTAATATTACTGCTGCCCCATAAACTGCTTGAGAGGCTTTTAAAATTGATGTGGACAGTAATACAAGGAACAACTAAATGTTAGTATAGTTGACATTAGGCATCAAAAACTCTTTAAAAATTGCATTTTAATTTGCTAGTTGAAAGAAAGAATTGCTCTTAACTCAGTACTGTGAATATATGTATCTAGACTTTAGGAGAGCCTTCAACTGTTGCTTCCCTTTTTTCTAAGACTGGGCCTCTTCTTCCTTTTGGCACAAATTTGGGAACTGTGGCAGTATAAATGAAATTCTTCAGAGGTTAAATCCCTTTTTGAGTTGATAATAATAGTAACAACAGCCCCAACAACCCACAACAAAGAAGTTTCTTTTAAAGCTGTCTTCAGACTGAAGTGTATTTTTCAAAGAGCAGAGTCATTATCTACTCCATGGTGAAGGGAATTCCACAATGATTGGCATAAAATGGGCATGACCTGCCCTTTGCAGGTCTTACCATAGCAAATGATAGAATAATTTTTCTGGAACATTTTAATGAAAATGGAGGAAGGTATCTAAAAAGGACACAGATGTTCAGAGTTCCATAAAGATTCAACGGTTGCTTGGATTTAGATCAGCCAGAATGTGCTGTTTGTCAGAACCACTCATGCTCTGGGATGATAGAAAATACTGTAATTCTATTTTCTACCTGCCTATTCTCAGTATCCACCTTACCCAAAAAAGAAAGTTGAATATTATCTTTGGTATTCATAAAGCAGGCCATGTTTACTCTCTCTGCTTCACCTCCCCCTCCCATGATTGTTCATGGTTTTCTCATGGTTTCCTGGCTGAAGCTCGTGCTCATGTTTTGCTTTTGGTTTCCTTGCTCAAAAATCTTGAAGAATCACTTTCTAGATAGTTCTTCAGTTACAATGCCTACAGCTAGAATATACTGTAATGTTATGATCCTAGCAGATTATATAATTCAGGTATCTATTTACAACTACGTAGCAATGTTTGCTCACTTTTTAAAGAAGAGGAGGGGGAAGAAGTGAAAGGAGGAAGAAGAGGCAAGGGGAAGGAGAAAGAGGAAAGAAAGAGGAAGAGGAGGATGTAGCAATTAGGACAAAATCAAGGAAAGAAAAACTTTTCTCTATCATCTCTGAAATAGTTTATTGGTTCATAATTTCTCCCTCTATCTCTAGCTTCAAACTGTAGCTGAACAATATCTGTCTTTGCCTTTCTTTTCTGGTTGTCTGTAGATAGGATGGAAGAATGCATTCTTATTCAAGTAACCTGGAGACCATATGCAGGGAACCAAACCTTCTATAGTCAACACTCTCACGAAGAGATCTTCCTTATTAATTTGTAGCTGTCTTTTTGCTGAGGGAAAGCAAGGTCTGACAAATTATTCATTTCCACCATTCACATTATCAGTGAAAATGTCCTTGCTTGACAGAATGCCAGTACATTTTTTGGAATACCTAAGTGTAGGAAATGAAGCAGTGATGTCCTGTCTGAATGAGGGATAATTATTTTTTTGTTTCTCAGCACCAAAAGTCAATGTTAATAAATACAGAAGAAGAAGACTATCATTTCTGATTATGTTTAAGATGTTCATCATTCTTCAACATGGAGCCCAGAATTATTTTTAATTTTTTTTAACACAACTGTCCTTAGAAAACAATAATATGTATCAGTTTTCTATGACAAAATATAAAATACAGCTTTCTCGTAGGTACATAGCAATGTGTAGCTTCCTCCTATTTGTCCTCAATTCCAATGCAGATCAACTATGGCTGGACTTTCAACTTCTAGTGCACTAAAGGACTATCATATGAAGAGTCTTGGGTGTTAAATGTCCCATTTTTCTCACTTGAATGCCATATCAGATATTAGGCAGGCAATCAAGAGCAAAAGAAGAATGGGACAACAGAGAATGAGGTGGCTGGATGGAGTTACTGAAGCAGTAGGCGTGAGCTTAAATGGACTTTAAAGGATGGTAGAGGACAGGAAGGTCTGGAGGAACGTTGTCCATGGGGTCACGATGGGTCGGACACAACTCTGCAATAACAACAACAACAAGGGCCAGCAGGATATGTTTTGGAAGAATTTAATGGATGAAATATGCATTAACAATTTGCAAGGTTTTAGATATTGCAGCTCCCACACACACAATACAAAGGGTTCAGTGCAGTGGTGAAATGCAACTGGTTCTATCCGGCTCAGGTGAAGTGGTAGCACCAGCAGCGGGAGACTCCGCCCACCCGCCCGGACATCATTACATCCTGTTTTTGACCCTCTGCACATAGCAGAAGGCTCTGTCCATGTGTGGAGGAGGTGTGTGTGCTCACATTTGTGAACTGGTAGCGTGGGTAAGTGGATTTCACCCATGGTTCATGGCTTCACTCATTATGGGAATGGCTTTGGGGATTAAAAAAAATGTATATGGAAAATCATTGTTTCCATACCGAGGCAATACTTCACAGCCTACCTCTTGTCTTCCTCTATTTAATCTCATGCACAGCTAAATTGGCTACTGCCAAGGATATGGCTTCACCTCTCACCTTCTTTCTTGGCACAAGTGACCTCAACTGGAAGGGAACTGTAGAGACAGAAAGGTCAGTAGAATTAACATTGGTAGATAGTTTAACAGTATGGGATGTGGACATGAAGTCAATGCATTTGGAGACGGAAATGAATGTGTAAAGAGAGAAGATATTTGGAGCACACATGAAACAGAGGGACAAAGTAAAAACACCCCTTTCTTTCTTTCCTTGGATGTACACTGAGAGCATATGCACCAAAGACAAATTCCTTGTCTGTCCAATCACACTTGGCCCATAAAGAATTCTATTCTATTCTATTCTATTCTATTCTATTCTATTCTATTCTATTCTATTCTATTCTATTCTATTCTATTCTATTCTATTCTATTCTAAAGGTGCCACATAATCCAGCATTTGGTTGCAAAAGCAAGTAGCCAGATGCTTTCAGGAATATCTCATGCTGGGCAAAAAGATGGGATCTTTCCCTTGTTTACTTATTTATTTATTGGATTTTTATCCTGGTTCTACTTTATAACAAGGTGGTGAACATACCTAATCCTCCTCCCTCCTCCTATTTTCCCCACAACAACAAACCTGTGAGATAGATTGGGCTAAGACTGAGACCCAATGACTCCCAGCCAGCTTTCATGCTAAGGCAGGACTAGAACTCACAATCTCCTGGTTTATCTCTGTAACTAGTATTTAAAACAATATCATGACACACATGCAATGAATATATTTCAGAGGTAGAAATATTAAATAATTAAATACTTATTTGGGGACTTAAGGTTTTGAATTTAGAGTTTGTCTTGATTTTGCTCTTAGCAGATCTTTTTAACTTGGGATGTTTTCAATTATTTTAGCTCTGAATGGTTTGTTTGGTTTTTTTTTCTTATTATAAGCAGAAAAGCCAGAGAGAAATCTGATCAATACATCTTTATGGACTTGGATAAAAGACTGACTCCAAATACTTCCACATGTAAACAGCCTTTGGGTGCTTACACACAGGTAATTAAGCCTATCTCACCACCCTTTTTCTGTCACCAGAGGTGTATTTAAGTCCTGCAAAGTTTTAGCAGAAACCTAATAGAAGCCATAATGGCAAAATAGGAGATGGTCTTCTAATAGACTAAGAAGGTCTGGGAGATGCAGTGGAAGAGCTCTTCTGAAATATAGATAATTGCTATCAAATAGGCCATTTGGAAATAGGTGAACCAAGTCTTATAGTAGCTTTATAAATTTTATAAATACATGTCTACTTATCTATGTTTGGCATTTTATAGACAGGCATGAATGCCCCTTTCTGTTGATTGTGATATCATTTGTGTGCCACTTACTGATTTATGTTCTCTGGTCTGTTTTGCTAGAGTGGTATTTACAGATCATATGTACATTTGCAGATGGAATTGTAAAACATTAAGTGAATTATACAATGATCTGGTTGCAGTCTGATGGCAGAAATACAGGCAAAAGAGTATTATATATCCATTTATTATTATTATTATTATTATTATTATTATTATTATTATTATTACTATTATTATTATTATTCAGTTGTAAGAAGTTGTAGAAAGCAGATTGTTTTACTTTTGTTCATTCTGCTACAGAACCACTGGAGGGCAGAACAGAGATAAATCTGTGTTCTAAGAAGACCTTTGAGGTGATCTCTGATGTTTATTCTTTCATATCGTTATTCAAATACACTGAAATTTCTCCCCACTCCATCATGATGGATAAACCTGTAATGTTTCTCAGTCAAGCTCGTGCACATACCAAAAATATCTCTAAACTTATACAGTTGCCTGATCAAGGCAACCTGAGGTATTTCTTTAATTGACAAAAGTAAATCTAAAAAGTGCACTGCAAAAAACCATAATGACCAGAAAAAAATATATAATAAGTTTAAATATGTCAAGTGTCAGCTTATGGAATGAGACATGTTTAGCCTCGGGGTTTCTATTTTTTTTTCTTATCCAGTTTCAAGACTTTTTAAAAAATGGGATAAAGAACTCTCCTTTTTTATCATTTTCATGAAGGAAAAAGATACACAAATTATAGAATAGTTCTTTGTTCCAACTTACTACATGGAGGTGCTAAATATTTCTTTAAATTTTATCTCCATCCCATCTGCAAATGAAAATGTGTGTGCTTTTTGATTTACCTTTTATTTTACATTTTGAGTACTGCCATATCTGTTAGACAACATGCCTCAGGTGAAGTAGTCTGGAAAGGGTAAGATTGTCAACAACTAAAAACTTTATCTTTACTATTCAAATATAAATTTGGGGTATCTTAATGAAAATGAGAAGTTATGGCATTTGGCTGGAAAACAAGGGAAATAATGGCAGGCTGAATAGAAGGATCAAGAAAACAGAAAAAGCTTCCAAATTTCCCTTCCATTTTCCTCTTGTGAAAGATTCCGAGGACACTTTAGTTGTAGATTATAAAGGGATATCAAAAGATCCTCTTAACTGTTTTGTGAGTTTTTTATTTAACTAAAACAAAAGGGGGAAAAAAGAAAATAAAATTCTAATCTTTCATTATACTTTAACTTAAAAATATAAATATGAAATGGACTACTTTGTCTATGATGCTGCTACAGATCAAATCAGAACATAACCATTTTTTTATGTGTGCATGTCGCATCTGCACAAATAGAAATTGATCGGCAATTGCCATCCTTTAAAATTGCCTATTTTGTAATCTAAGCTATCTTCAGTCTTTCGAATTACTGGGAATGAACATGGAGCACTTTCCCAAGGCAGCCTTCTTAGTAGGTCTGTTTTTGCTGCTATACCTGCTGCTCCCTGAGGATAAATGGAGGAAATTATTTGTCCTGTACATGTGCAGTTACCAAGACATGATTGCAGTTACCAAGACATGATTCCTTGACACAAGTGCCATCTCATCAGATAAAAAGTGCTACATTTTCCCACTATGTCCTCATAGCTTTCAGACCAAAGGATTTGGATACAACTTAGAGGAGGAAAAGCCTAGAGTTCGGAGACTTCTGGGGAAGAAATGGCAGACTGAAGACAGTTCTGCAAAAAGTGATTGAATAGTCTTTAGTGCAGGGGTATCAAACTCAAGGCCCGGGGGCCGCATCCGGTCCACAGGATACTTAGATCTGGCCTGCTAGGCCACCCTGGAAACAGCGAAGGACCAGCCAGCAGTGCTTCTGCCAGCGAAAAGGGAAACCTCCACTTTCACTGGAAGAGGGTTACAGGAGGCCGTGGCAGTGAAAAACGGAGCTCAGGACCCCATTTTCGCTGGCAGAGTGCTCAGGCCACCACAAGCCCCCCCCCCCCGATATGAATGACATCAAGCTGGCCATGCCCACCCTGACCACACCCACCCTTGCCCTGCGAGGTCAAACACAAACCCGATGCAGCCCTCAATGAAATCAAGTTTGACACCCCTGCTCTAGTGGGTTTAGAGCTCTGGGAGATGAAGGAATAGCCATCTTGCTCACATCGTGGTTGGTGCCTTTGAAAGGACACTGAATTTGCATACTTTGATTTCTAATCATTTTTGGAAATTGCTTGTTAATTTCAGCAATTAAGAACCTTTGGATTGATAGGTTTTAGAGAAAACAGATGATTTTTCTTAAATTCTTAGCGAAAGAAATTGCAAATACAAATTTTTAAAGATTTAATTTTTTTGAGGGGGCTTGTAATAAATATTAAAAGAGTGATGAAAACTTTGAACTTAGAAAGTTAGTAATGGATTAAGGTTCCACATAAACTTGAAATAAGATTTTGGAATTAATTATAAAGAATGCTTCCAATGGGAAAATGCTTTTGTTTTGATTTTTTTTTTGAAAAAATAAGCTAACACTTTAAAACTTGGACATTGGAGAGAACTAGAAGGAAATAAATATTACAATTAAAGGAGAAGAACACTCAATTCAGCTTACAAATAGAAAGTGAAGCAAAATATTTCAACATTGGACGTAATGAAGGATATATTTGAACAATGGTCCTAGGAGTTAACCTTAACAGCGTAGGTAGATAGAGTGTGCTTAAAGGATATTATGGAAGGGAAACTACTTCTACCTGACAAGATTGAGATTGATTTGAACGTGTGTTTAAAAAAGACTGGCTACAAGAATAACATAGAAAAAGATGTTACACTGGACATACAAAAGGAACTGATTGATATCTTAATCAATAAATAAGAATACACAAATAAGTAACAAGGAGAGTGACCTGGATAAATTTTCTATAAATGAGGCTTATTAAAGTTTTGAAGAATTTTGTGAGAAGGACAAAGAAAATTGAAAATAAATTAATTTTAGGACATTATTTGAAGAGAATAAAGACCAAGATTGTTAGGAGTAAAGCCAGCCAGATGTTTAGGCTGAATGTGGCATTTTTGTCCACCGAGTCCTTCCCAAGGACCGGCATGTGCTGTTGTTTGATGGTGTTATAGTCATCATTGCAGGATGGAAACTTAAACTGTTCCAAGTTTGTTGCAGAATTATTATTATTATTAATTACAATTGCTGTATTATACAGTATTTAAGTTTAAATAGAAGCTGTTAAAGCATGGGACTAAAATTTATTTGGCACAATGAAGCAAGGCAAATTGAACAGGCTTGATGGTCTGCATGGATCTCAGAACTTTTAATACTAAACTCAGCCTTCTCTTAGCCTCTTATCCCCAATGTATATCACACGTATTGAGATTTGAGATAAACATTTTGGAACACAACACAACACCACATAATATATTCTCAGCAGTGAGTTCTCAATGGAGTAACCCACTATTTTTGTGTGTGTGTGTGGCCTTTCTCTAAGGGCATCCCCTTGGGGAACTAAGTATGTCAGTCAGTCATTTGATTGGATTTAAAATGAAATGGATCTAGTTTATCACTGCAAATTGGATTTGTTGTGGGATAAATTTAAGTGATTGGACATTTACCCAGGTAAGCTGATCTTTTAGGGACATTCCCACAACACATTAACTTACATTAGATGGCATAAAAATCAAGATGGTAATCAAGGGCATGTGATTAAACCCCAACTCTTTTGTTGAACGTTATCATCAATATACATAAACAAAGGGCCAAGAATTCAACTGCAGTATTTCACCATCTTCATTTCTTTGATGCGCCCATACAGAGGAGATTCTCCTAGACCTCTTTCATTGGCCCAGCTGAGTTGTTTAGTTGAAAACAGCCAATCCAAAGTCTTTTATAAAACGATCAGTTTTGTGGTGCTGATCTAGCTTACAGCAGTGAAGAATGAATTAGTCATATGATGGAATGGATTTGGGACAAAACACAAAGCTAGTTATTCTCCTTTCTTTTACTGCATGGCAAGTGCTGCTTGGAATAATAGCAGAACTGACGTTCCCACTGTTAACAAACTTGTATGAATAATCAAGCATAGGTGTTTAACAATATGTATTTGCTGCCAAAAAAGTACATTTTCTTTTTAAAATTATTTTAATTGCTGTCCCACCTTATTACAAATTAATTCTGTAAATGAGGGCTCATTCTGTTTTTAGTTTACATTTACTCTATAGGCTCATTACTGAGAATAGTGTGAATCATAGGAATTATAAGGTCAAGATAAGAAATTGTATAAATAGGAACAACCTTTTTATGCTATCTATGACACATTTCCTCTTTAATGTTTATAGCCATTCAGTTCCTTTCCAAATCATGTTTAGTATCATTACAGCATTTGCTTGCATTGGTCATCCGTCTCCTCATTAAAGAATAAATCTGCCACTTTCTATTTTTATTGTCTCTTGAAGATTAAATAAAACCCATCACCAATAATTGTTTAAACTCATATATGTACAGTAAAATTGAGCCATGGGAAGTGGATAATTCGTGGTATTATTACATGTCTCTGAAAAGTACCTATGAGTGTCTACATCCATTTCAAAGAAGAACTTTTCTATGGAGTCTATGGATTCCATTGCTTCTGTAAATGGAACAGAAGAAGGACAATGGCTTTTCTTTCTTACATTCTAGCCATGCAATCTTCAAAGCTGCTCCAGAAGATCTTCCATCTCTGAACTAAATGCTGATGGTGAAGAAGGTCTTTAAAGAGAAATGACTTCTCTCTGCACAATGTTGAATTCCATCTTTTAAAATGAGTCCAATACATAATATTGTCTAGAAATGAACTTGAACTAATTATTTGAGGAATGCTAGGAACATTTGCACCATGTTTGCTTCACGCTTAATTCAATTTAAATATTCTGGGCAGTACAAATTGCCCCATCTCACCAATCCACATTATATATCTAGTACCTAGCAATAAATATAACCAAGGCTCCAGCTAACACTCCTGATTAGCTCATGTAATTAGGCTGAAATTCTGGACCAATGTACCCAAGGCTTACATCTAAATAGAAAATATTATTAACTTTGTCTCTCATGATTAGTCAACTGTAATTCCATGCAATAGGCTATGTTTCTATATAATCCAGACATTAATGCTAATTTATTGTTCACTTTTATCAGCTGTTCAATTTGGTACCCAGAGTGATCTGACTGTTAAGCTAAAACTACCAGTAATTTAAAAATTACATACACAACAAATCCTAATTTCAATAACCCTAAGAAGAAAGTAAGCCAATTGTAATATCACTTAATATTTACAATTTTAAAGTAATTAAATTTACAATTACTTTAAAACTCCTCAAATTACCTCTGATTTTAAAAAGTCTATAAGCAGAGCATAGAGTTGTCCTGTAAAAGAACAATGCATTGAAAGGGGCCTTGTCTTCATCCTTTGTTTATAGACTCCCTAAAGACCTCTGGCTGCCTCCTCTGAGTGTAAGAGCCCTGGTAGTGCAGTGGTTAGAATGCAGTTTTGCAGGCTAACTTTGCCTATTGCCAGCAGTTCGATCCTGATGATTCAAGGTTGACTCATCCTTCATCCTTCTGAGGTAGGTAAAATGAGGATTCAGGTTGTTGGGGATAATATGCTGACTCTGTAAACTGCTTGGAGAGGGCTGTAAAGCAGGGGTGAAATCCAGCAGGTTCTGACAGGTTCTGGAGAACCAGTAGTGGAAATTTTGAGTAGTTCGGTGTACTGGCAAATGCCACCTTTGGCTGGACTCAGAGTGGGGTGGGAATGGAGATTTTGCAGTATCCTTCTCCTGCCACACCCACTAAGCCACACCATGCCCACCAAGCCACACCCACAGAACCGGTAGTAAAAAAAAAGATTGGATTTTTTTACTTTACTTTGGATTTTGTACTTTACCTCTGTAAAGTACTACAGAGTGGTATATAACTGCTAAGTGCTATTGGTATTGCTATTCTCATTTGGGTAAGGGAACTGATTTAGAATTACCTCATTTCCAGGGGCATCCATGAGGGTTAAAAACTCTCTCTCTCTCTCTCACTCTCTCTCTCTCTGTGTGTGTGTGTGTGTGTGTGTGTGTGTGTGTGTGTGTGTGTGTGTCATCCTGTGATAAAAACCCCGCTCCCTTTTTACAAATGTTGCTGCATATCATAGCCACTATCTTAGACATTTTGGGTCCTCTAACCCTTCCAATCTCATATTATAATTAATCAAACAGCAAGTATCATGCCAGCTGAATCTCACAGTTAGGGACAGTTTAATACGTAAAAATAATGGGTGTTATTTCAATTTCCTTTTTTGGTTTAAATTTCTTATTAAACATTCTGTTTTTAATTCCCTAACATTTTGCTGCTGGAAACCTTACTTCCAGAATTAACAAATCATTTTTCTTCCCTCTCTTGAACAGATAAACACTGTAGGTTATTCGTAATGTTATTTTTCCTTGTAGCTAAAATTGTCTTTGCCGGGAGAGCAATCGCCAAAGCTTGTTACCAATACAATTCTAATGTTTATTTTTTAATATGGCAGACAGGTAGTTTCTTGTCAGAAATAAGCACATCTGCAAGTGCAATAATTATTGTTTAATTAAGATAATTATAAAAGAGGAATGTAAACACTTAAGGTGCAGTATGTCTGAACATTCTTTCCTTTCATATTATTCAAACATTATGCCTTTTACCTGATTCCTTCCTGTCCTTCCCCCTCCCCAACTACTACATCAATCCTGGATAATTATAGCAGTGTAGACATAAAACAACTCAATTACTAAATTTAAAATGGGTGGTTCATTGGATCTCATCTCGAACTCCAGAATACACATTTTGTCCTCATGTCATGTGGTCTTTCCATTGCACTCCCTTTCCATGTCCTCTCCTGTTTGTTTCCTCTGTACTGATTAAAAAAAATTACCCAGTGACACCCATTAGCACTAAAGCCAACACCCTGGAATTGCTTTTCAGAGTTGCGTTTTTAAGCTTTTAGGTTTGTTTTTTTTTTAATTTGTCCATAATCCTCTTCCACAATAGCTCTTCCACATAGCTAGTCAGACATTTCTGATTTGGTCATTGATATCTTACATACAGAAACGGGCTGGTAGGAATGTATGTCTAATTGGTCCAGCTCAGAGCGATTATATGAGAACTTTAAATACTGTCCTTGAATTCATTTGTCTTGGCTCCTTTATCTCAAGTGTTATCTAGCAGGTTATCTGGAACATCTCTTCCCACAAGGAAAGGTGGTAAGTTCAGCTGCTTGGACTCTTGCTTGAAAGAATGAATAAAAGAAAGATCCTTCCAGTAAAGTCACCTAACCCTCTCCCCACCACTTTTCTTTTCTATGTAAATAGCAAATCAGAAGGAGAGGCGATTGGCAATGCTTCTAGCCTCTAAATTTTCTCTCTGAGAAAGAGTCAGCAATAAGCTAAGTTAAATAGTGTCCCTGTGTCATAATCCAGCACAGTTTGAGTATGTCAAAGAATCATAGGTTTGGAACAAATCTTAGAGGTCATCTAATCCACCCTCAGTTCAGAAATTTCAGAAATATACAATTTTAAGTCTTCTAAAAATATATCTCTTTTGGAAGATTTCTTATATATTCATATTCTCTCTCTCTCTCTCTCTCTCTCTCTCACACACACACACACTTTTTTTCATAAACCTAAACACCCAACAATACATCATCTTTTGGACCTTTGCTAATTGCTAAAGTATAAATGACAATCAGATAACCTATTTCTAGAAAGCATTTTGCCTTCATTATCAAGAATTTGACCGAACCGTATAGACATCAATGAGTATTATTTGTATAACTCTTGAGAAAATGAAAGGAATTTATTATATTTTGACAACTGCAAAATCAGAAAGTTCACTGCTTGTCCATTATGGTTATAACTTACTGTATATTTTTTCTCTCCCATACTGATTGTGAAAGTTGGACCTTAAAAAAGCAAGACAGGAAGAAAATCAATTTGTTTGAGCTGTAGTGCTGGAAAAGGTTCCTGCGCATTCCTTGAACAGCGAAGGTGACCAACAAACAAGTACTGGAGCACATAGCACCAGACATGTTATTAGAAGGCAAAATCACAAAACTGTGTCTTATTTACTTTGACCATGTCATGCAGGTGAATTCACTGGAGAAAGTAATTATGTTTTGGAAGAATGAGTGATAAATGGAAACCGGGCCACTGAAGAGCAACAGTGACTGAACGCTATCAAAACTGACACCAGTCAGACGATAGAAAAACTCAAAGAAATAGTGCAAGATTGGAAGATGTGGAGAGACCTGGACCATAGAATCACCAAGAGTTGGACACAACTGAATAGATATCATCATCATCATCATCATCATCATCATCATCATCATCATCATCATTATCATCCACTGAGTATCATTGACCTCCTCTCTCACTCAATTCTTTCAATTCAAAATTGGTGTTGGAAATCACTATAGCTAATAACACCTTCCTGGTACCACAACAAAATAGATACGGCAGCACTCAGTCTTCACCAATGACAATCTTGTCTTTGACCATTAGGGATATAACCTATCTTTCTTCCTGTTTTATAGCAACAGAGGAGATAATAGTGGGTCTCCTCCCAGATCCTCCCTCTCTTAAAAGGAAAAACAGTAGGCACCCAATATTAGGTAATTAGACCTGATGCTTGATTGAGCTTCCTTTCTCCCTATCCCACACCCTTACTTTCCTTATTCTTTTAGGTTTAGATTGTAAACATACAGATGGGAGTGTCTTCTTGATTTTATGCAAGTCTGTTCAATGATGGCATAACCGTAACAAAATTTTATTGAATGATAAATTATATCCATTCTCAGATAAAAAAATAGAAACTACCTCCATACTTAAGCTAAGTTACTAATTATTAATGTACCTTGTTTCCCTGAAAATAAGACATCCCCTGATAATAAGCCCAATTGGGCTTTTGAGCGCATGCGCTAAAATAAGCATCCCCCTGAAAGTAAGCGCCCCCGAAAATATTTAAATGCAGAGCTGGAATTCAGGTAAGACGGCAAAAGGAGCCCCATCTTACTCCACACGCCCCAAAATAATAAGACCTCCCTGAAAATAAGGCCAAGTGCTTATTTCGGGATTCAAAAAAATATAAGACAGGGTCTTATTTTCGGGGAAACATGGTAACTTTGTTGCTTGTATCCTTATGATTTATATTGACTGTTTCCTAACAGTCTTAGGAATGCTTATTTGTACCCTATGACTATCATTAAGTGTTGTACCTTATGATTCTTGATGAACCTGTCTTTTCTTTTAGGTACACTGAGAGCATATACACCAAAGACAAATTCCTTGTGTGTCCAATCACACTTGGCCAATAAAGAATTCTATTCTATTCTATTCTATTCTATTCTATTCTATTCTATTCTATTCTATTCTATTCTATTCCATTCTATTCCATTCCATTCCATTCCATTCCATTCCATTCCATTCTATTCATTTTGAGCTGAAGAGGAATAAAAAGAAACCTGTGTCCTGACAAATACTTTTGATTCAGCACTTTCAATGGTTATGCTAGCTAGAGTAGATAGAAATTCAATATCTGCAGACCACAAATGGCCACTCCACAGGCTGAAAATGAAAAGGCTGAAATACTGCATCTAGCTTTTGTGTAAGTCAGTATCTCTTAAAAAAACTTAGAACAGCTACATCTTGTTCTTTGTCTCATTTTTTTTTGACATTACATTTTTTACAGGTGTATGCCATAAGAAGATACATACATATTTTATTGGATCATAGCTTCCACCTAAGCTTTTCAGCAGTTAAAATTTATTGCATATTTCTAGCAAACAAAGTACTGTAGGCAGATCTAGTCACAAAGCAAGAAAGCTGACATTCCATGAGTCAAGCAGGTGATTTGGGAGGATAAGTTACAGTGTTAAGTGCAAACATGCAGACCTCAAAGGAAAAAGGATGGTACTTATCACGCAAGGAAGATTCTGTTGCTTCACTCTATGTTGTGTGCAAACAAAAGGCTTGCAGATAAATAGCTCTATTATTTTTAAAGAGATACTCAAGAAGAGAGGGAATCCTTTGCATATTTATTTCAGAGACAATTGTATATATAGGATCAACTTCCAGGAAATTGGGCATTGGAAAATTGGAAATTTAGTTCCAATTTTAAAATATAGTTTTGTTTCTATTGTGTGTTTAAACTCACATGGAATAATGGTTTATATTTTTTAGAATCAATTTTCTATCCTTTTCTCACATGTGATCTTTAAATTTATAGTCTATGATTTGGATTTCAGGATATTTTTAATCTTTAAAAAGGCAGTGCATTTATATGCATTTCACTAGAGGTTAAAGTTCCAGAGAAAGAGAGAGAGGGAGGGAGGGAGGGAGGGAGGGAGGGAGGGAGAGAGAGAGAGAGAGAGAGAGAGAGAGAGAGAGAGAGAGAGAGAGAGAGAGAGAGAGAGAGAGAGAGAGAGAATGCTATATTTGCATTTCTTCCCCCTTTCCCCAAAAAATTCTGAATTCAACCTCCATCCTATATGGGTTATCCAACTGGGATTTGAAAGTATTTTTCCTCCCATCTCTTGAATTGGCAGTTGGATCTGCAGAAGCACAAGGTTCACTTTCAGTTCAACATGATAATTGATCAGCAATTATGTAGCAGGCAGGTGGAAAATAGGAATAGGGTGGAATTTGCCTGAAAGGAAAAAAGGATTAGAGAGCTCTGGCTGTATGTGTCAACCTGTAGTTCCTTTCCTGTTTCTAACCTTGGGGTGGTAAAGTGATTGGTATCTCATTCCTCTGGGGGATTCCTCTGTTCTCTTCCTCTCTCCCCCCCACCTCTTCTCTCTCTCTCCCTCTCTCTTTTTCCTTCATAGACAGATTATGTCATTTATACTTTCTAACACTATTATTTGTGAATTTAGCCTGGTTTTATTGGGCCATGGAGGTAGCAGAGGAACAGACAGTGTGTACCAAAGGATTTTAGTGAAACCCATCAACACACTGATTGTGATTTTGATTTGGAGTTTAATGTTCAAGCAATCCTGGCTCACCCTCAGATAGTAGCTGCGTAGTGGAAAGGGAGGATTAAAAGCTATTAGGAATATATGACTTTACTTAATTAATTTGTTTCTCAAGCTTGTCCCTACAAAAGATGGGAATTCATATAAAATAACCACAGGAATATATTACAGATAAATAACAATGCTGGATTTTTTGGAGGGGGGTGGAAAGAGGGTTTCTATTTCATTATGAAAATGTGTAAAGTTGTGAAATTCAAATTTCAGGTTTATAGGGAAACCTGGGAATGGGATTCAGGGAATCACTCTATGCAAGGCAAAGTTGGGCATTCAAGAAATGAAAGTTGCAATCTGTGAGTGCAAAAACTGGCATCAGCTACTTCAGAATTTTCTCCTAACTGGTTTAGGATATACAGTAAAAGTCTATTGCATATCCTATTCTACAGTATATGAATATATGTTCCTTTGTACCTTATATCAAAAACCAATAAAAATACAGTGAAACATTTACCAGATCAATAGTTCCCAGCCTTTTCCTTTACACATATTACTACTAGTGCAGCCGCGCGGGTGGTTATGGGAGCGACATGGTGTTCCCATGTAACACCTCTCCTGCGCGAGCTGCACTGGCTCCCAGTGGTCTTCCGTGTGCACTTCAAGGTTTTGGTTACCACCTTTAGAGCGCTCCATGGCTTAGGACCTGGTTATCTACGGGACTGCCTGCTGCCACCAGTAGCCTCCCACCGGCCGGTACGCTCTCATAGAGAGGGGCTCCTCCGGGTGCCATCGGCCAAACAATGTCGACTGGCGGCATTGTGGGGGCACCTACTATCTGGAATGAACTCCCCCCGGAGATACGGAGGATCCCGGATCTGCGCACCTTCCACCGCGCTCTCAAGACTTTTTATTCCATCAGGCTGGCCTGGCCTAACTTTCCCTTTTTCTCTTTTAAAATGTAAATTTTAAATCTGTTCTTAATTATTGGGGTGTTTTAAATCTGTCTTGGGCCAAATTGTTTAATTCGGTTTTATTTTGCTTTTAAATTTTGTATTTATGTGTTTTATCTTGTGGCTGTTCACCGCCCTGAGTCCTTCGGGGGTAGGGCGGTATATAAATCAAATAAAACCTAAAACCAAAACCTAAACGACTATACCTCATCACTGAAAGCTTTCGTGGACTACTATTTTGGTCTTCTCCAAAATTTGACAATGTGGGTAATGTACATTGTAACATTTTCTTCCTTTTTTAAAAAAATGAAAAATATAAAATAGACAAAATCATACAAGATTTTTCAATCTTATATAATTTAGGAAAGATAGGTAAATAGATACCTAGAACATGACTCACTGCAATATCCCAGTTTGAGAATCATTTCACTAGATGTGTGCAGTGCAGGGAATCAGGAATCCGGGCAGTTCAAATGAATATAGGTTTATTGTATGCTAATGCACTCTACAAGAATCTGAACTACTAATGGTCGAAGTGAGTTGACGGTAGATAAGAGTCAATGGGATTCAAGGACAACTGGACTTAGATCTCTTGTGGGTGCGAAGGAACTCTCAAGATTGATGATGCTCTTGACTCCATTCTCAGGCTCAGCCTGTCATATGCTACAAAATAGCACTAGCAATAGCACTTAGACTTATATACTACTTCACAGTGATTTACAGCTCTCTCTAAGTGGTATACAGAGCCAGCATATTGCCCCCAACAATTTGGGTCCTCATTTTACCCACCTTGGAAGGATGGAAGGCTGAGTCAACCTTGAGCCTGCTGGGATTTGAACTGCCAAATTGCAGGCAGCCGGCAGTCAGCAAAAGTAGCCTGCAGTACTGCACTCTAACCACTGCATCACCAAGGCTCTTGATTTAGTTGGTATCTAATATTCACCAAATAAATTTAAGCATACATCAATATGAGCTGTTTTGAGGTCCTCACAATACATACATTTTTGCTGCCTCTACTACTTGAATCTTTATGCAATACAGGGGTGACAGCATTAAGCCAGATTTAGCCAATAGCAGGAAAAGCGCTGGTTCTAACTTTAGGCAAACAGAACAGATGGCCAACAATGGTGATCTGCAGGAGCTATATTACTGCATAGCTGCAGCTTTAGTATAGAATAGAGAACTTAGTACATAGACAACTTCCTTTCTAGAAATCTAGGGCATGATGCAATTTTAGCAACAGTTTTGAAGTAAGATTTAGCTATCATGCTCATAGGCTTTGGGGTATATATATAAAGGAGCATCACTTAGTGCT
Organism: Pituophis catenifer annectens; assembly: GCF_029215685.1. Taxonomy (NCBI): domain Eukaryota; kingdom Metazoa; phylum Chordata; class Lepidosauria; order Squamata; family Colubridae; genus Pituophis; species Pituophis catenifer. The sequence continues at coordinate 77,179,024 of NW_027256882.1, read as the reverse complement.
TTGTCTCAGACAGTCACATGATTGTGGCAGTCTACAAATCTAATAAATAAATATTGGGCTAGAAAAATATGCTATTGCTATGGAGATTCTAAATGATATATCTATTATCCATGTGGCAAATGTACTGTGCATTACATGTCAAAGGGAAGAATCATTCATGGTGGTAAGGTAGTTTATTTCATGGCATCTTTTCAGAAAAGTACAACACAGATCACTGATGGTTACATACAATTATCCAAGCCAAGGTCCCCTCTTGATCTTTGAATAGGGTACCAAATACCCTATTCAAACGTCAAATAACCAGTTTGGTATAATGGTTAAGCTCCTGGAGTAGAAACATAGACTGTGTGTTCTAGTCCTTCCTTAGGCATGAAAGCCAACTGGAAGTCATTCTCTTTTAGCTCAATCCAATTTAGGGAATTATTCTTTTGGGGAAAATAGGAAGGATTATTATGTACACTATCAGTCATACAGTGAAGGAATATAATCCTAATGAATACAAAAACTTCAACCAGGTCATCCAATTATAACATTTTCACCACTAAAGTGGAGGGATGGAGAGCAACCTGTAGGCCAAAGGCTCCAAGAATTGCTACCATGCTAGAAAAAATGGCCAAATTTGAGTACATTTTAGTAAGTACCAGAAAAAAGAAAAAGAAGCAAAAGAAATTAGCTATTTGAGGACCCAAATTTATTCTTTGGATTTTCTTTTTCCCAAAGGGATGTTGAAGGGGGTCTGAAAGAAGGACAAACTGTTCAAATCCTAGACTTAAAACTCTGAAAAAGCAAAGCAATGTTTTACCCCCATTTTTTTAAAAAATAATGTCATAAGTCAATGGTCTCCAATCTTTATAGCTTTGTAGACTGGTGGAGGGCAGGGAGAGGGGATGGTTCCACATGAGTGGCAGGTGAGCCTGTGCGCACACAGCTCCCTTTGTACAAGTGGCAGGCAGGCATGCCTGCTGCTCACAGAAATGGAGCTGTGCACTCCTGCTCGCTCGTCTGCTGCATGTGCAAGTGGAGCTGTGTGCATGCGTGTGCTCACCTACTACTTCTGCAGCCTGGTTCTGAATGGGCCACAGCCCAGTAGTGGCCCATGGCTGAGGATTGGGGACCCCTGTCATAAGTCACTGGATGACCTTTTGTGGGCCTTTGGAAGGTTGAGAATTTTCCCTGGAACCCTGAGTCTTTTAGTGTTATGATTCTCTGACTTAGATTGTTGACTATTGTAGAGTCCTTAGTGTTCTCTGAGCTTTGTTGTTTTCTTGTAGACATTTCATTACCCAAATAAATAACATCATCAGTGCTAGAAGGGAGTAGGATTTGCTGTCTGTTTGTACTTATTATTGATTATTCCCTAGTCTAGTTAATGTACTTCAAAGTATCATGAAGAAAACTGAAACTTCCTTGTAGGAGAGTAGCACCAAATAAACTTTGATGTTTATTTATCAATTGTCATAAAAATGGGACGGCTATGTTAAGCATCTCTTTTTTCACTATGTGCCATCTGACATATAGTTCTTATCATCATGCTAAAATAATTTTTTATAGATTTCTTCAAAAAGATCATTTCCAAACTCTGGCATATATTGTTTGGAAGCTAAGGTTTTAAAAGAAACAAATATTTATTTCTAACTTTGTTTCCCCCCCCCTTCCCCCCCCCCCAGTAGATTAGCAATGATTTCACTCAACTGTTAAGAAAAAAAAAAAGCCTTCTCAAATATTAAATGCAGACACTCCCAAAGGCGAGGCTTATTTTAAGCCTAAGTATTTAAACGATAAAGGAATGGGAAAATATTAAAATCTCTAGTCTTTCCACATTACAACATAAAGTCTTAAGATCACCATTCCTTTCGGAGGAGGATGCTTTCATTTTAGCAATCAAAAAATATTTCTCTGACTAATTGTGCATCTTATGCAACTTCTATAATATCATGGTGTCAATTCTATAAGAGATTTGATTAAAGAATGCATTAATTCCTGACAGCCATGGCCAGAGGCTAGGGATGTGCTTCTTCCATTCCATTCAAATTGCCAGATCAAGGATCCTGTTCCAAGAGTAGTGAAGGATTCGAGTTATGGAATATATTTTTCTGCCAATATTTCTATCTTCTCTTTTCTCATTCCCTTTTTATAAACATATTTGGAACGAGTTAATAAAATCTACTTCCAGTTAAGAAAATGACACCATAATAATAATAATAATTTTAAAAGTTTTCTTTTTTTCACCATATTGCAAAAATCATAAGCACTGCACTGCTCTGGAGAATGTCTCATGGAATAGTGTGGTATTTATTTCATACTAGATATGGTTAGCATCAGGGGTGAAATTCAGCAGGTTCTGGAGAACCGGTAGGAGAAATTTTGAGTAGTTCGGAGAACCGGCAAATATCACCTCTGGCTGGCCTGAGAGTGGGGTGGGAATGGAGATTTTGCAATATCCTTCTCCCAGGAGTGGGGAGGGAATGGGGATTTTGCAGTATCCTTCCCCTGGATTGGGGATGGAATGGAGATTTTGCAGTATCCTTCCCCTGCCACACCCACCAAGCCACATCCACCAAGCCATGTCCATAGAACAAGTAATAAAAAAAATTGAATTCCACCACTGGTTAGCATTGTATTACTCTGGTGTAGATTTTATGTATATATCCTGGACGAACAGTTCTTGTTCTAAATCAATCTGTCCTAATAATAGAATTATGCTCTTATTATATTGGGACTTAAGTGTCGCATTTTATGTGTGGAACAGTCTTATAGGCATACCAAGGCTGTGTGCATAGGCTGTGTTTGTATCACATCTAAAAGAAAAAAAATCATGCCATACATATACAGGATATGTATCAGTGGTGGGTTTCAAAAATTTTTACTACCGGTTCTGTGGGTGTGGCTTGGTGGGTGTGGCATGGCTTGGTGGGCGTGGCTTGGTGGGTGTGGCAGGGGAAGGATACTGCAAAATCTCCATTTCTTCCCGATCAGCTGGGACTTGGGAGGCAGAGAATAGATGGGGCAGGGCCAGAAAGAATTTTTACTAGCAGTTCTCTGAACTACTCAAAATTTCCACTACCAGTTCTCCAGAACTGGTCAGAACCTGCTGAAACCCACCTCTGATATGTATGTGTATAGAGAGGTACCTTTCCTATTTGTTATGAGTAAAGAACATTATTTTAAAATAAGTTATTCTGATCTTACTGGAAGTATTTCACAGCTTTACCAACTATTCTGGAAGTAGTTTCAAGCTTCAACAGCTTTACTTCCAGTTCAGATTAACCATTATGCATTTCAAACACAGTCGTTCTTTGGCTCTGACCGCTAATATTATTGGTGGAACATCATCAGTACACTTTCTGTAATGATGTCTTCAAGTGTCTTCAATGTATTTTACATTCAAATACAAATGCACATATCTACTGTATATTACATGTATCAAAATTGAAATGGAACCCAAAAGCATTCATTGATATTTTTAAAATAATACACGGAGGGAGGACAGTGCCACATCCTGCCCAAACGTTTATTCCTGATTTCTCACATTGACTGGAAACACCTAATGTCACCAAATACAGATGAAAGCCATTATTGTCTCTGTGGAATTTGATATCCTGAACAATTGGGATTCTCAATTCTGTAAAGTAGTATAACTGTGTTGATCCAAGCATGGTTATATGTTCACTCCAAGCTTTCTGCTCTAGAAGAATGTCCCTATTTCTCATCTATTTTGCCATTTTGTCTACCATTAACAACAGAGTTGGATTTCCAATATTCAAAGTACCCTGTAGTATTATTAAGAGTCTCTGCTTTGCCTTCTCATTGCAAATAGTGTGGGGAAAAATTATTTTCATATCTCCTATCCATGCAAAGAATGCATGTTACTTTGTTTCTTTTGTTTTCTACTCCAGAGGAGGATATGTGTGTGATGGGGATAATAAGCAATCCAAAGCAGAAATACTGAGGGAAAAAAAGGACAAGCCTTAAGGGAAAATTCTATGGAAATAACCTTGCCTTATGGAATGTTTATGATTCTAAGCACAACCTCTTGAGCTCATAGTTATTGTTTTGTAATCAGGGATAAGAATGATGCAGGCGACTGAAAAAGGAGGAGGAAAATGCTCTACTCTATTCATAAGACCAAATTTCAGTTTGCTCAGCTTCATTACATTCAGAGCAAGTAGCACATGTATGTAATGGCAGACTTTGGCCTAAATCCAAAAAACTGATTACACGGTCACCAGAACTAATCACAATCAGCTGTGCCAAGAAATTAGGTCATCCTAGTCCCTAACTCAATAGTAGTATGTACCTCAGAATGATAACAGGGACACTGCCAAGATGAAGCAACACAACACAGAAAGAAGGCAGATATAAGCCTCATACTTTAAACTCAATAAGAAGGCAGACAGGGAAGCTGACTGAAGGCTCATCCTCCAGTTCCCTGAATTAAAGCACAAACATGCTTTGGAAACTATTTGTATAGGCCCTGTCTCAACCTTAGCCACTGTTTAAAAAGTATAAAGTCATCTCTGGTTAATCCAGTTTTTTAAAATGAGGTTTTTCATCATATATGTATGTGTGAGTGTGTGTTTATTTGCTATTTCATTTTGATCAATGATTTGCTTGAGAACAATGTTGGGGATAGGACCTATTGGTCACTTTAAGCTGCTACAGATGTGTCCTTTGTCTTCCAGTCCATGGACATTTTTTTGTGCCATTCTGCTTTAGAGGTAGGCTTTCCCCATTTATCCCTCAAGTTTCTGAACTAATCGCTGGCCTAAAGAACTGAACTCAAGCTCCCATCATGTCATTTTGAATATTACATGATTTCCCATTCATATTTGTCAGAGCCTTAATCACAGGAGAAATGTATAGCTTTTTATTCCATGGATCAGCTCTGCAATTGAGAGAGACCTGGCAGTTAAAGAATTGGCTACCCTATGGCCTTATTTCTGTGACTGGGGATCTAGTGAGTCAAATAACTGAGAAATATGGTGGGATTAGGGTGATAAAATGGCAGAGAACCTGCTTCATCATAGCTCCCTTAGGGCCTGTCAGTTGTTGCTTTTCAAGACAGATTTAGCACCCCTTCAGAAGAGTGTATTTAAAAATAACTCAAGAAACAGATAACAGGGGGGACAGGTAGCAGTTTTAAGGTGAAGAAAGAAAGGCCTATTCAACTGCACTTTCCTATGGAGAGTTGATTGGTAGGGCACTTTTAAACATGGCTTCACCTCTCTTCCAAAATGATACTAGACCAGATATTCAAGAACATTTAAGTTCAGAAGAGTACTAGGTCCAGGCTTAAAAATACCTTCTACCCTGAAAATCAGGGTAGCAGGATGAGAGGAGGGCTGCCCACCCATCCCACTAAATGGCTGCCCACTAAATTTTGAGAAATGATTAAAGCTAAGGGTCTAACAATCTATCAAAACTGTCTCCACCATCTGCCTCAGCTCCATCCCACATTAGGGAGTGATTGTTATATGTTGATTCTTTTTTCACAATGAAACTTGCAGGAGGGGAAATGAAGCCAGGGGAATCTATAAATCGCTTTTCTTAACCAGCAATAAACTAAAAGGACAGCACCATTCACCAGCTTCACCTTTCACCATTGAGAGTTGAGGTTAGGGCTTGATCAATAGGCTTAGTTTTCAGCTAGCCCAGGAACCTATCATTCTCTGCTGTGTGAACCACATTTCATATTAGAGTGTTCTTTTATGATAGCCATACTGGAGATGTATGGATTGAAAGGACCATAACATTTCCAGGTGAAGAAGCACCATTTTGGGGGGGCATTTTGTGCCTACACAAAACTATCCAGGGAAGCTATATGGTTATGCACTTACCTTTTCCATAAAGCCAAACAAAATGCCTCATATATTTCAGCAATGATGAATTAAATCATGGGTTACTTTTGTCCCATCATATAAAGTCCCTCCTTTCATAATGTGTTCCAGTGATGGAGAGGCAGAAAAGATAAGCTTTTACCAGAGTAGAAAAGCTTCTTGAAATTTCTTTCCTAAGCAGGAATTTTTGTAGACATTGCTGAGATGTTTGTTTTCTGTCCCTGGGTAGGACTATCTCTGTTGCTTTCAGAAGAGTTCATCCAGGTTCATGGGCATTTCATGGAACAGTTTTTGTAGTAGCAAACTTCCCAATCCTTCCTTTCAAACTGCCAGTGAAGGAAATGTTGTCTATGTGGCTTGCACAGGAACACACAAGAAACCATGACCATAAGGTCAAGACATTTGTTAGTCTCCAGAACATGGCAGAAGATTTATTAAGTTAAAAACTAAGCCAACAGGACATTAGTGTGGGAGGTTTCTTGTCTTGGGTTTATCAGCTATTTGACCAAAATCTTATGCTTCCTTTTTCATTAAATGTATAAACAATCTTCAATTGTAAGTGGTTAGGTTTGGGCTCATTTGTCTTAAATAGACAAGAAATATTTTCTCCTGCTCATAAATTACAAATTTAATAATCCAGGACTTTGATTACTCGATGTGGTCTGACCTGCATTGTAATCTAGGAGAGACTATTTGACACCATTCCAAAAGTCAGTTCCTCTTGTATATGTTACAAGATCACAGTCTGGTGTATGTATGTTTTACTGGTAAACAGTATCATAAATGAAAATTTTTGTGACCTTTGCTCCCTTAAAAAAAGTTTTCCAGAAAGTGGTATTACCTTTTTTTCCTTTAAAAAAGATTCAGTTTCTTATTAACTCAAATGAGTGTTATCTTATAGTCATATATCTAATTCTTTTTTCTTTTTTAGATTACCCAGGATATGTAATTCAGGCGTCTATTTCTCCCTCCAGCCAAGATCCCCGAGTATCAGAAGCAAACATTTTGGTTATGTTTCAAGGTCAAATGAAGTTCCTTGGAGTTTAGCAGACAGAAACAATCCCAGCTTCTAGTAGTGTGAAACATTGCATCATTAAAAAAAAATACAAAGACTTGAATGGAAAACGATGTGCATGGATGAATTATATTTATTTGAGGGCCTTTTCCCACTAGCACCTAACCACAGCTCAAGATGCCCTGGCAGTATCATTTTCCTACATCTACTCTTCATCTCATTCCCAGACTGTGGGTGAGACAGCTGCTCTGGCATCTGCTCCCTTATTCTGAGACCATTCTGTGACTAGGCATCATTGTCTTGAATGGCCATCAATTGACCAGAATGGCTTGTAATAGAGACAGGCTACAGATTGGTAAAGAGGACAATTCATTTCAGGCATGTATGGAGTTCTTGTCAGTTGGAGCAGCTGCCATCTTATACCCTTACTCTTTGGTTCAGTGCTTCAAGATTCTGCTGTCCACTTTCTCACTAACTCCCACTTATATACAATATCTGGCAAAAAAAAAAAAACCCTGTACAAATGTTACAAGTTCATAATTCCATTAGAATAAAGGATTTCTTCTGTGTGGGCAAACTTCTCTTTGTATTTATTGTAAACTGTATTGGAAACTCAGAGATTTTCTTTTAAATAATAAATGATGGTAGGAAGATTAATAGCACATTAATGAAGCTAGTCCTTGACTTACAATCATTCATTTAGCAACCATTCAAAGTTTCTTCGACACTGAAAAAAGTGATTTGCAACCAATCCTAACACTTCCAACCATCTCAGCATCCAAATGATTGCAATCCATGCATTTGGCAACTGGGACACATTTAGAACTTCCTATGATCACTTGATGACCATTTGTGATCTTTCCAACCAGATTCCAATAATCAAAGCCATCAGGGGAGGTTGAAAGTTACAATCACTTGATGTTTTGCTTAATGGCAAAACACTTTTCCAGGCCCAATTGTGATCATAAATTGAAGATTACCTGTAGGATCTGAAACATAAAGTAGGTCAACCGAAATACCCAGTAAGGTGTGAATGCATTTAAAAAGAATGCCCAAGTTAAGCTATTTAAATATGCTCAAACATAATAGTGTAGCAAGAATTAAGAAGATATAATTATAAAATAATAAAGGATATGGATGTTACTGTGAAATCCTTCCACATATATTAACCACATTGGGAATCTTGCTTTAAGTTTAGGGACATCTTGGAAAATTCTTCTTTCTTTGTAATTTTGATCATCTTTAACATTTTCCTAAGTTTCCCAGATAATATTTGGTGTTGTGACCAAAGCAATCTATTCAGTTTTGTCTCTGTTAATAGCATTCTTCTTCCATCTAACATAAAAATGTGTGTAACACAGGCTTTTGTTTGTCGTGATGAATATCTCACACAAACCATGCACAGGGACCTATATCCATATAAATTCAAAGGGATATTAGTGTAGTGGCTTGCTAATTAACAAGAAAATGGAATCTCATTCTTCCAGAAATTAGACTTGCCCCACCTATAGAGCTTTCCATAAGGTCCTAAAATGTGGCTGAGCTGGGTTATGTGGGTTCTGGTGGAGCCAGGATCATGATTATATTGACTATGTGGTTGATTTTATCTCAGTTCATGTATTTGTTATTTATTGTTTTACTATGATGTTTTTATTTTGCTTTTATTGTCTTTTAGCCACTCAGATTCATATATTTGAAATGAGCAGCCATATATTTTATGTTAAATAAATAAATCCTGAAAATCAACTTTTCCCAATTTTATCAGGTAGTAGCCAGTTTCATGTAGTAGTTAAGGTGCCAGCCAAGGAATCAGGAAGCTGTAAATTCTGGTCCCACCTTAGGTATGAAAGCCAGCTGGGTGACTTTGGGCCAGTTACCCACTCTCAGTCCAACTCATCTCACAAACTCTTTAAGTGTCATTGTGGGGGGAAATAGGAGGAGAAGGAGTATTAGATATGTTTGATGCCTTGAGTTATTTATAAAGTAATAAATGAGGGATAAAGGGGGCCTTGCATGGGGGGCACAGAAGACCACACAACCATGGGGATGGCTACTCCAATGAGAACCCTTCCCCCCACAATAACTTAATTATTAAATTATTATCTTTATTTTTATTTTTATTTTTCCCCTTTTGATGTTTAATTATAATTATTCTATAATTTAAATCCAAATTTAATGTTAATGTTAATTTTCATATGTTGTTTTATTTATCAGTTATATTATACTGTATACCACCCAGAGCTCCTCTTTGAAGGAGATGGGCAATTTAGAATATAAAAACTTAATATCTAAATCATCAACTTGCCTTCCAGAAAGTTGGTTACCCATGCATTGCTCTTAAAGTTCTTCCCTCTTTTTCTCCCCAGCTCTTTGCAGTTTGAAGAGCTGCAATAAGGAACAAGGAAAAAAAAGCAGTCTTACCTCATTGTTGCTTGCTTGGTAGGGTTGCTGATTCATCTCTAATAAATGACCGGTTTCATACATTGCACTAAACCATAAAAGAGGAGAGGGGTTTGGCTCAAAGAGTTGGTGTGAATCCAGAAATCTGTGGCTTATTCAATAACCTGGTTAAGGAAGCTACAGTCTCATACAATATGTGAAAAGGCAGTTCCCAAGCTTGAAAATTTATGAAAGCTTGGCTTCACTATAGAATTACAGTTATAATGCAACCATTAACATCCCAAAGCTCTTCATTAAAAGTCATTCATTTAAACAGGCAGTCGAAAAAAAGGAACTTAAAATTCACAGTAAGTCTTTCTACTTTTGAAGGCCAAGTTGGCTGGTTGCCTCTCTGACAGCCTTTCGCCAGTAAGTGAAGACCTTCTTAGGAAAACATTTGTTTCACAGGGAATGCAAATTTTATTTGATGTTTTATTTTAGCTACTTAGTTTACTTGCTTTTAATATGACATTCTCGTGCATTGTTTTAATTGTTGCCAGCTGTCCATCTTTAAGCCCCGAAAGAGTTAGATATTAGGGCTCTGTAAATCCTTTCCAAAAGTCATTTCAGAATGCAAATACAAAACACACACACACAACTTTTCAAATCATGAAAGCAACCACGACTTGTCCCCAGAACACAGGGCTGCTTTGAAAGCTGCTCTCTGCTGCCTTGGCATGTATGTGCCAGCACAGCCATTTCTCTCTCTCCAAACTGCTACATCTTAGGGAAAACACAAGCCTCTCTCTTAACAGAGGAAAGGTGGGTTACACAATCTTTAAAAAAATCTTATGATTCATAGAAAACAGCAGTGCTTCTTTGCTCCATATGAATATGCATCCTGATGTAGTAATTAAATATCAGAATGGCTTCTCCGTCACTTTAATGGGAGCTGCCAAGAGAAATGCAATGGCTTTATATATTACAGAGATATCATATAAGTCATATATAAAGCCTTGGTGGTGCAGCAGACTAAAGTGCTGTTAAATAGCACCAGCTGCCTGCAATTACTACAAGTTCAAATCTCACTGGCTCAAGGTTGACTCAGCCTTCCATCCTTTCGAGGTAGGTAAAATGAGGACCCGGATTGTGGGGGCAATAAGCTGACTTTGTATAAAAAAGAACACCGCTTGGGGGGGTGGGCGAAAGCCCTACTAAGCAGGTATATACAAAAGTATGAAGTCTATTTCTTAATGCATTGTAAGCCGCCCTGAGTCTCTGAAGAAGGGCGGCTTATAAATCGAACCAATAAATAAATAAATAAATAAATAAATAAATAAATAAATAAATAAATAAATAAATAAATAAATAAATAAATAAATAAATAAATGAATGAATGAATGAATGAATGTCATATATAACTTATTTTAATTTCCTCTTTACCCTTTGGGTATCAAGGTTCTTTTTCTTCTGGCAGCCTCAACCATTGTTATTTGATGTCATTTTAGAGTGTCTTTGATACTCTCTCTCTCTCTCTCTCTCTCTCTCTCTCTCTCTCTCTCTCTCTCTCTCTCTCCTGTTTTTGTATATAGTTTAAGATTGGTTCTATGCCAATGATTTTAGATTAAATTATGCAAATAACTTAGTAATATTATTTATGCAAGCCTCTTCCAACATGGGGTTTCTGAATGCGCTGGGACTACAATCTTCAGGGTTTCTCAACTAGCATAGACTGCTGGCCATCTTGACTAGAATCCCAATAGCCAAACACCAAAAATAATGCTTAGTCATCTGTTGCAAACTGACCTTTCATTGGCAAACTGGATATGTTTATAATTCGTTTAATCTGCTCTAAACTTATAAAATTAGCACAGTTCATTTAGAAATGTGATTGTAATCACCAGAACAGATGCTGAATATGTTGTCTCAGCTTAATCCACTTTAGAAATTACAAATTAATTATTTTGCAATTGGTACAATTGGTTCTGTCTAATTTATTGTATTTTGTTGTTTTTATGTGCTCCTTTTTTGTGAGGAACAAACTGTTGTGGAGCTAAGCCAGGGGTGTCAAAATCATGGCCCGGGGGCCGGATGCATCATGCACTGGCCACTCCCACCCCCATTTTAGCGAAGGGGGAAAAAGTTGCGATATGTCACGTGTCGTTGTGAGTGTGACACCCCTGAGCTAAGCCATCCTCGTAATGATGTCATAATTTGAATTTGTAATTTGAAGTTGAAGTTGTCAAATTGTAAATGGTGAAAATTGTTAAGACTAGTATTCCTTTCTTTCCAATAATTAGTATTCTTTAAAGGTGTCAGTTCATTTTAAACTTTTGAATATTTAGAGCTCAATGAAGTTTGGTTGGTGTGCTTTTATCAGAGTGTCATTTTCTAGAGACTTCTGAACATGATTAACAATTAACTTCCTTATTTTGATGATTAATGTTCTTACATGTGATAAATTTCTGCTAGGTTATTATATGTAATGTATCTTTATTATAAATGAACTGCAGTCATTGGGTTTATACTATGATACCAGGCTTTTTCACATCACTTGCTTAATATACATTTATTATTTATTACCACTGAATAAACTGAATGTTCATAAATCATTGTAAACCGGAACTGTGATTTTTCTAAATAAACCTTTCACACCATGTTTGCTATGACTGGTGATCTAGGATTGTTACTACATCCCTCCAATAACAAATCAGGATTTAAGGTAGCAGGGAATGGTAGGCAATTTTCAGATTGCATAATATCCTTCTATTCCATGCACTAATGACTGAATTTTGTCAGTGCATTCTATCTTATTTTCAAATTGAGGCAATGTAGCCACAAATATCAGGAACTAAGCGCACATTGCACTATGACTTCCAACTCTTAGAAAATTTGAATTTGAAAATTTGAAAAGCCATTAAATGCTTTTCAGATTCTGGAAAGAGGTTAATGGTGAGAATAGGTATGGTTTGTTTCCCTAGAGTACTGTTGTTCCTTTTCCCACTTTCAGTAATTCTTAGATAAAGTGCCTACAGGTAGTCCTCAACTTACAACCACAATTGAGCCCAAAATTTCTGTTATTAAGTGAGACATTTGTTAAGTGAGTTTTACAACCTTTCTTGCCATAGTTGTTAAGTGAATCATTGCAGTTGATAAGTTAGTAACCCGGTTGTTAAGTGAATTGGCTTCCCCATTGACTTTGCTTGTCAGAAGGTCACAAAAGGTGATCACATGACACATAGCAACTGTCATAAATATGAACCAGTTGCCAAGCATCTGAATTTTGATCATATGATCATGGGGAGGCTGCAAAAGTCATAACTGTGAAAAATGGTCATAAGTCACTTTTTTCAGTGTCACCGTAACTTTGAATGGTCACTAAATGAACTGTTGTAAGTCGAGGACTGCCTGTACTAGACACAAGAACAGTTTTTTCCTGAACGCCATCACTCTGCTAAACAAATAATTCCCTCAACACTGTCAAACTAGTTACTAAGACTGCTTTACTATTAATCTTGTCATCGTTCCTATCATCCATCTCCTCCCACTTATGACTGTATGACTTGTTGCTGGTTTCCTTAAGATTTATATTGACTGTTTCCCTATGACTATCATTAAGTGTTGTACCTTAGGATTCTTGACAAATGTATCTTTTCTTTTATGTACTCCGAGAGCGTATGCACCAAGACAAATTCTTTGTGTGTCCAATCACACTTGGCCAATAAAGAATTCTATTCTATTCTACTCCAAAGATCTTACTATATCATCAAGTGGTTTTCATTCAGTCAGTAGCCTCAGTTTCACTAAACCTTTAGCGTTGTCTAATCCCCCATAAATCCAGTTTGGGTAATCTGATGAACAGTTTACTGGAGAAGCCATTTGGGGAGGTAAACATTGATTTAACTATGATAAACCTATTTAAAGTCTATAGCAGCAGTTCCAATCTTTCTACCTCCATGAACCGGCAGCAACAGTGCCGGCAGTGGCAGCAGGAAGGGAAGGGGATGGTTTTGTGTCCGCAACCTTCCTCCCACATATGCACAAATGAAGTTTGGCACACTTGCCCGCCGCTTCTGCCGCCCAATTCCTAACAGGCTGTGAACCACTGATCAGGATTGGGGACTATAGTACAATTTTCATAGTTTCCTTTCTAAAAATAGCAGTAAAATGAATTGTTAATTTTCAGCCATCATGGTCAGTAGGGGTTTTTAGGGCTATAAAAAGCAGTCTCAGGGGCTTAAAAAAAATCAAACATTTTTTTAAAATTCTGTGATTTATTTAACTTCTCCTCCTGGTAGCAATAGCCAAGAAAGAATGTTTGAACAGTGTGTACTCTTTTGCTATCAATTTTATGTGCAAAAGTGACTACTCTGTGTGTTGTATACAAGGACACTTCACTAAATGCATTATCATAGCCTAAACGATTCGTAATGGATAGACAGAAGGATTTCAAATTCTGTACCGAGAGAGAATCTTAAATTATATATGAATAACCAAGTTGGCCATAGGCTTCAGAACAAATTCTCCAGATGAAGGTCAGAGGTTCAAACCTTGGCATCTTTCGTTATTTCTGTGAAATTTCTTGTCTGAAATCCTGAAGAATGGTTGTTGGTCAGTGTCAACAATACTGGGTTGGACTCAGGATACGGCAATTTCCTGTGCTCTTATGTCAGCTGAAAAGGAATGGCCAAATTTTAGTGGGAAAAGAGCTCAATGCATTTTCAGTGCTGTTTTGCCATAAATAATCAGTGGAGGCGAAGTTCAGAGTGACATGTTTTGAAAAGAAATTTATGGCAACTTCATACATTGCGTAAAGATTTCATTATCATAGTCTTTTTTGTTTGACTTATTTGAAAAACTCAAGCTATAGGTTCTTGCACACAACTGGTGGACCAACAAATCTTAGCTGAGCAGAATGTTTGACGTGTTACTTATTGTTAAGTTTCAGGTAGCACCCAGACCAACAGAAAACTGACCAACTATGGTGTCCATCTACCCTTAAAGGCTCTCCTACTTATCTGAAACTATTGTTTAGGCTGAAACAAGTCTACACCGCAATACATATAAAAAAGAGCATGTAAAGGTCATCAATAAAGATTTTCCTTCCGGACTGCAGCCAAGACTTGTACGAAAACTCATTTGTTCATGGATTTGGCAGCAAAGACTGACATGAGCATTTAACCATGGAGACTGTGTACACTCCTTGCAGTGTGTTAAATCTCACCATACAATGCAATTCAATGGTATATTTTGTTGAATTAAGTGGATCCTTGACACTTATGTTAATGTATGCCTTCGCTTAGAAATATATAAACAGTTTTGTTATGAGTGGGTTTTTTTTTTTAATCCATCGTTGAAGTTAGCACTTGAGCAAGTCCCTTTCTCTGTTTTTTTTCCTTTACTTTAAACTGCACATATTTATTCATAACTAAAAGACCACCTACAATATCTTGCCATCCCATGCCCCGAGATATCTCAGGTTTTTGGTTTTTTTTTAACCAATGAACTGCAATGACTTGGTTTCACAATAGTAATTTAACCTAGCATGTATTTATACACTTTCTTTTTTTTCTCCAAGTTTTCCTTATGGGATTCTTGCCAACACCTCACCCTCAGTAATCAGAGGCAGAGCCTGCCTTATTGTCCTCCGTGCAATTTCTTATGAAAATCACTGCCACCTCTTCCTCATTTCTCAAATTCTCTAGCAGTACATTCTTATATTGTTATCATACTTCATATTCTAATTTAAGTAAAATGACCTTTTGTTCTCTCATTCCTCATTTTGGAGATTCTCAGGCCCTGATAGCACTTAAATCAAGCACTTTATTTTCTCTGTGTGCACTAATTCTTTAGGTCACATTTATTCACTCCATTGTGGTCCTTTTTCTCCTGAAGGATTCAGTGGCCTGCATGGTATATGTCAATGTGTGTGTGTGTGTGTGTGTGTGTGTGTGTGTGTGTGTGTGTGTGTATTTGTGTGCATGTGTGAAGCATGGCCTAGCCCAAGGCTACTTTCCCAAACTTGCCATCTGCAGGGAATGTTTTTCTACAAGATTGCAATTATCCAACTGCTTTTGACAAAAGCAGACTATCGGAGAATGAGACAATGATCCTTGGTACTTAGAATTTTGCATCCAATTCTGGTCATAATACAAAAAACGTTATAGAGAAAGAGTGCAGAGAAGGCAACAAAGATGATAAGGGGTCTAGAGGCTAAACCATGTCATGAATGATGGAGGGAACTGGGTATGTCTAGTCCAACAAAGAAGAGGACTAGGGGGTGACATGATAGCTGTCTTTCAGTACTTGAAGGGCTGTCACAGAGAAGGAGTCAACCAAAGCACCTGTGGGCAAGACAAGAAGTAACTGATGGAAGCTCATTAAAGAGAGGTCTAACCTAGAACTAAGGAGAAATTTCCTGACAGTGAGAACGATTAATCAGTGGAGCAGCTTACCACCAGAAGTTGTGCTTTATTATCGGACATTTTTAAGAAGAGATTGGACAGCCATTTGTCTGAAATGGTATAATGTCTCTTGCTTGAGCAGAAAGTTGGACTAAAAGATCTCCAAAGTCCCTTCCAACCCTATTATTCTATGTTCCGTGTTTACTCAGAATTGTACTATGCATAGTAGGGCAGAATTCCCCATCTCCCAAAATGCTTACCCAGCTTCTAGTGAAATCTATGAGAAGGAATTGACTTTTATGTCCCCAGTGATGTAAGCCAGACAGAATGAATATGACTCTGTCTGCTGCTATATAGATGTATATAGGTATATACACCTTGGATCTTTTTTTAATGTCCTATTTAGGCACTCTAGGGATGGGCTACCTATAATATAGCATTTCCTATTGCCGCACAGAGAGACTCCCATATGTCTACCCTCTTCTTGCCCTTTTAGCGTACCTATAATATAGGACATTTTACAGTTATCTACAACTCTTGGGCTTTGCTTCTAACACTGTCAAGAGCCACAATTCTGGGTTGAACATGGACTTGATGCTCTCTTTTCAGATATTTCTGAAGACTTAACAGTTATGCCTGAGTATGGATTTTGTTATACATTGGTCTGAAAGCTTTTATCTATAGGATGACTCACACATACTAAAAATAAAATAAATACATCAATACTGGAATACTCAATCTGACTTTTTTTTTTTTTTTTGGTATAGTTCTATGCTTTATATAGTTTTCCTACAGCTATAAAATTTTGTACATTTCCAAGCAACTGACTATACAATCAGAAAAAAAAGTATTATAGTCTATAAGATATATTGCTGAGATATTATTTCCTCATTGCTATTTTTCAGCAGCAAGGGAGTGGCTTTTAATAATATAATGTTTATATTAGAATAGAGCTATTTTTAAAGATGAGCACAAAATGTGGATTTGTTTTAGCAGATATTAAATAAGTCCGCATTAGGTCTGCTCTGATAACAAGTATCCAGTTTAGATATGACATCACTGACAACATAAAAGCAACATGCAGACTTTTAATTCATTCTGACCTGAGATGTTAATCCTTGAAACATTCCTCCTGTAAGTGATATTTCATCCTGCGTGCAACTTACACTTGTGATGCTGTCCACCCCTTCTTTAATCGAGTGGGTACAATTTGAAAGCAGTGATGCACAACTAACTGCTAGTGCATTGTGTTCAGTTCCACCCATCTGTGAATGATTTCCAGAAGTTGATTATTCCAGGATGAATTGTTTTCTAACAAAAAGTATGTGCAGGTTTGTGAAACTGTTGCTCATATTTGCTATTACAAATGTGTAACTTTAACCAAGTGTCCAACTTCATTGATAAATTAGTCTTCAATTTGTACGTTCCACTGACTATGTTCTTTGATATTTAACAATACACCGCTCATGCTTAAATGATATATGTGGTCATGAAATATTTAGAAATGGTTAGGTGTATGACTGTAAGCTAAGTCAGTTAGGTTATTAGGTTGCCCTCCTAGGAAGGGAGGGAGGGAGGGAGGGAGGGAGGGAGGGAAGGAAGGAAGGAAGGAAGGAAGGAAGGAAGGAAGGAAGGAAGGAAGGAAGGAAGGAAGGCTATTACTGGAGCTCCAGTAATTTGTTTTCTTGTTATTGTTTCTGCTGCTGTATGTTGTCCATGGATTTTTCTAAAATTCCTCTGAGAAAATGATATTTCAATCTGGTTACATTAAATATACATTTTTCAAACAAACTTGTCACCCTTTAGCAGGAAAAATATTGAGACTCCAGCCACTCGCTGCATCAATCAGGAAAGATGATTGGGAGATTAAAATCCTATTACTACCCACAGTTGAATAGTCCTTTGTCAGATACTGTATTCCTTCATTAAAGCAGGAGAATGAACTTGATGTTCCAATTATATAATTCAAAAAGCAAACACTTGTTCTATTAACTTGTGGGAGATTAAATATAAATTAATATACTGTAGCATCTGATCGGTTTTATTTGTTGCTAGTTTCTGGCACAGCCTTAGCACTTTCTAGTTGCTAGATCCCAGGCAGAGTAAATTGTAGTGCAGTTGTTGAAAAGGAAAAAGTAGGATTATAGAAAAATCAGTTCATCCCATTTCTTGGAGTCTCTCTGGCCTCCCTACCCCCACCCCCACTACCACCAGCCTTGCACAAAGTGGACCCTTCCAACTTTGAGGAGTCTGGGAAATACGTCTCAAAGACATGAGGAGATGTGGAAATTTGCATTTGTCCATTCTGAGGACAGATATTGAAATCTATTTTAATGTTCTGTATTCTCACCAATTTATATTTATTTAGGCATTCTCTCTCTCTTGCTCTCTCTTGATTAAACATAACTAAAAATTCAGGCAAGCAACTATGAACTCATAGCTGAATTGTCTCAGAAACAAGTGTTTTGCTTATTATGTAGAGAGAGTTCATAAC
Organism: Pituophis catenifer annectens; assembly: GCF_029215685.1. Classification (NCBI taxonomy): domain Eukaryota; kingdom Metazoa; phylum Chordata; class Lepidosauria; order Squamata; family Colubridae; genus Pituophis; species Pituophis catenifer. Next base: position 77,160,895 of record NW_027256882.1, on the reverse strand, counting down.
TATTAAATATAAGCAAAAAGTTGCAAATCTAGTTTTAGGAAGTATGATGACCCTAAAAAAAAATCTTAACAAAAATGAAAATGAATATGATACATGAGATGCTATTTCAAAAGGCAAAATAAAATTATTGCACTGAAAATAGGCAGTCTTTTGGCCTAAGTGAGAAAGTTGACTGATCAGGTATAGGTGTGTGGTTGCAGGAATTTTTAATTCATTAGAAGCCATTATCAGCTTATTTGTTATGAGTTATTCCTAAATAGTATCTTAGAATAAATCTTCACTTTGGTTTTGTTCACATATCACATCATCATTTTATTTTAAAATAATGTTTACACCCCAGAAATTGCTTCATCTTTAGCTATTTCCTCTTTCTTTTGGTCGCCTTTCGAATTCCCATTATGAAACCGATAAGATTCAGGGTCGGCCCAAACAACCACGGGGAGGAGGCCTAGAAAGAAGGAAATACCTGCCCTTTTTAAGATGTGGTTCCCATGGAAAGAATACAGATACACTGCAGCCAGTGAAAATAATTAGAGTCAAGAATAATTAGTACAAGGTTGAAGGAACGTTCATTCATTACTTGCCACAATGCAGGTCATAACAAAATGTAAATCCAGTTCAATGAAATATTATAATTTTCCCAGTGCAAACATTCAGAAACTTTCATAAAGCTGATTAAATTCCCATGACATAATTGAAAGGAAAAATAAACAGTCTTGTACTCATCCTAGAGGGTAAAAGTGAAGAGATGAGTTAGACAACCCATGTCCTGTTGGGTCATCCTTTCAGAGGTATTTCCTTACCTAAACAGAAGCAGAATGGCCAGGACAGGCAAAAAAGCAGTGGGAGTAGGAACAACTTCCGATTTCCTGCCAGCTTCTCCATTGAGTTTCCTCATGGGAATCTGGGAGGAAAAATCAGAAAACTCTCTTTCCCTTCCCTTCCCTTCCCTTCCCTTCCCTTCCCTTCCCTTCCCTTCCCTTCCCTTCCCTTCCCTTCCCTTCCCTTCCCTTCCCTTCCCTTCCCTTCCCAGCAGGCAGGTAAATGGCTGCTGGGTGTGGGTTGTAACAAAGGATTGTCAGATTGGCTAGGAAACTGTTCTGGAACATTGAAAATGAAGATCATATAACCACAGCAGCAGCCCATTAGCAGGCAGTAGAAGCATGACAACCTCCTGAGTTTCATTCCCTTCGGGAGTCATGGGTCCTGGTTTTTGGATACATTCTGTAAGTTAGCCCATGTGAAATATCTTGGTAGAAAAATTGTTGCCCTGTGATGCACTGTTTTGCTCAGTAAACTGTCATGACAATGTGAGTTTTAGTAGTATATAGATATTTCTAATACTCTTTCCAGAACTCCAGTTGGTTTGTTTTCCTGCTGGGGCAGGCAATATTTTTCAATCTTGGAGAAACTCTTGGAGTTCTTTTGAGCCCTTTGGAGGGTTGAACAGTGATGTGATGATATTACTCAGTTGGATACTATACATTTTTCAGTCCATGTTTTATTAATGTTTGGGAGGAAAGCAAAATATATTTTGCTAGTAAAGTAGTAAAGTATTCTTCAACTCGAGCTCAATTTCTTCTGACCTGTGGTTTTCTACAAACCTGGTTTGCCATTATTTTCTTTTGGGATTTGACAAACTTGTATGCTAATCAACTGTGATAGTATTTCCTGGCAAACTCCCATCATGTTCTAACCTGGACTAACCCTGCTTAGCTTTAAAATTTAGATAAGAGACAGGATAAACAGAATTAGGCAGCACACACATTTGCTAAACAATAAATATTAAGGGAGAAAATATAAATCATTTGGCTGATAAAATTATTTGTATAATATCCCAGCTTGGATAAATCTATTATTGAGGTGCCAGTGGTGGCTGTGATGCATTTCAGCCTGCAATTCTTTTAATAATATTGCCAAGGCCCCACAGCCTTTTTTTTTTTTTAATTTGATTTATATGCCGCCCTTTTCCGGAAACTCAGGGCGACTTACAATGCGTTAAGCAATAGCCTTCATATTTTTGTATATTTTATACAAAGTCAGCTTATTGCCCCCACAAACTGGGTCCTCATTTCACCTATCTTAGAAAGGATGGAAGGCTGAGTCAACCTTGAGCCTTGGAGAGATTCGAACCAGCAGTAATTGCAGGCAGCTGTGTTAATAACAGGTGCTTAGACCACTGTACCATCAAGGCTCTTGAACTATAATTGAACTATAATGGGAATTTTTTGCTTCTATGACTGTTAGTTGAACAAATCCTGGAGGATGCTGGATTATGTGCAGACTAGAGATACATTGAGAAAATTAGATACTACCTCTATTTAGAGATAAGTTATCAAAAAATTAAAAAAATTAATTTCTAAATATTAGCAATTTAAGGAAAATTATTTACCATGCGAGCTATTTTTCCAGGAAATCTATAGGTAATGATTCTCCCCCACCACCATCATCATAACCTAGAACAGGAGTCATTTAATACATGATTGGCATAAAACTATACTGATTGATTCAAGTATCAATCCCACAACTTCAAGGGTGAAGAATCAAGATAAGGGGAAACAGAATATTTATTTGAAGAAATAAGTAATGCTTCTTGAACGAAAAGGTTTCAACATCTCCAAGTGGCCATCAAAAGTGAAATAAAAAAGCAAGTTGCAGGAATGGTAATTTCATAAGGTTTGCATAGCATGTTGAGAGCTCCACTCCATAATTGGGCAGGGCCATGATTTGTGGTAGAGTGTCTAGTTTGGGAATGGTAAGTGATCGGATGAGTGCCTTAAGCATCCGCAAGATTTAATGTACTGATTTTGTCTGTTAGCTCCTAATCACTCAAAGTACAAACAGAGATCTAATTTTGGCCCACCCACTCTGATGTAGGGAAGCATTCTGTCTGAAGATATATAGAAGGCAAAAGACCAAGAAACACATTCTCTTCTTGGAGGGCAGAATTCCTGAACAATTTTTTAGGGTTTTTTTTCATTTACCCTCTGGAAAGATGGAAGGTTAATTTCATATACGGTAATATTCCCTACTTATAAAAAGTATAAATTATGAGTTAACACCATTCTTGCCAATAATTCTCATGTGGAGAAGTCAAACCTATGATTAGCTTGATTTTATTCATGCAATTATTTAGTAAGGATATTTTGTTGAGATCAACATAAAATCATCAACCGACGATCATTCATCTTCTGCTCAAATATTCAATATTAGAACCTACCAGATTCAGCCTAAGGAAAAAACCTTGTAGCCATCATTGTGATTCATTAAATAATAATCACCGACAAGCAGAGAATTGCAAGCATTAGTCCTGTTTCAGGTCTCAAACTCACATACATAGAATTACTAGGTAAGAAAAGCAATTTACTTAAGGATGAACAGATAACAGACAAAAAAAAATAAATGAACAAACTCTCTTGAAAAGAAATTGTTTAACATCTTTGGTGTACATTGACTGGAGTAACTTTTTTGAGATGGACAACTATATAAATTTGATATATAAATAGATAGATAGATGAGAAAGAAAAGAAAAGAAAAAGGGAGGAAGGAAGGAAAGGAAGGAAGTAAAGAAAGAGAAAGAAACAGGAAAGAAAAAAGAGAGAGAGAGAGAGAGGGAAAGAGACAGAGAGGAAGGAAGGAAGGAAGGAAGGAAGGAAGGAAGGAAGGAAGGAAGGAAGGAAGGAAAAGAGAAAGAAAGAAAAAGAAAGAAAGAAAGAGAGAGAGAGAGAGAGGAAGGAAGGAAGGAAGGAAGGAAGGAAGGAAGGAAGGAAGGAAGGAAGGAAGGAAGCAAGGAAGCAAGGAAGCAAGGAAGCAAGGAAGCAAGCAAGCAAGCAAGCAAGCTTTGTGGTTTTGCTTTCAACAGGAGCACACAGTAGAGTAGTCAAAACCAATCCAAGGTCCAGAGATCCAAATTGGCTTATCAGCCAGCCCAAGATCAAAGTTTCATGAGCAGCATTCACAGGAATGATACACCAGAGCAGGAAATCAAACAGTTATTTTCAAACACACTCAGTGTCATATACCTGTAAGTATTGGTGTAAAACAATCATTGCATGTATTGTTTTGGTACTAGGTGTTTAAAATGGTTATAAGAGGAATCAATGGTAGTATATTGAGCATCTCCACTGAAAACTATTTATGCAATGGCAACATTCTTTAAAATAAGTAGATTTAAGCATAATAAATAATAATTCACCTTAAGGGATAATATCATCTTACTATGTATATCAGTTTTGTTTCTATATAATAATGGCAATACTGTAACGCTCACATTACTTAGAAGTAATCTAGTCTGCATTTTATTTGAAATCACATTTTCCATTCGACTTTCTAATAATACAAACAATATTTTATCATTATTAGCAAATTAGTAGGCTCTGCCTTACCTACTGTATGTATCAGCTTTTAACCACTGTGACAGAAACTCAGTGAATTTGATCTTTCTGGCCCAGAAAGGTAGTTTTCATTACTATTTTGCTCAGAAACTATATGCAAACTGTGTTGGATCTTGTTGAGATATAATATTTCATTTCAATACTACAGGCTATGTGAATAATATCTAGGATTTTATATTTATAGCAAAATGAGGACTGGCAATATTTAATGTTGCCCCTGCCTTAAGCATTTTATTCATCAATGTGTTTTCCCCATAATATCCTGTCTGTACTTTATAATTATGCCATATAAGATAAAAACTTGTAAATCATTATGCTAAAGATCCTTCTTATCCACCTGAAATCAAAGCAACACCCATACACTAACAAGGAATAGATAAATTTCTCTTATTCTATTTCTCTCCCTCTCCCCCTCCCTCCCTCCCTCCCCCCCCCCACATACTCACTATGTTTGGCAAAATGTTTCAGAAGTGGTTACTTTTCATTTCTTCCTAGAAAACAAGACGGTCCATTGTCTCAGCAGTTAAGACAATGGATTTGTCAGCTGGAAAGCCAGCAGCCCAGGTTCGAGACCTGAGCACCAGTGGTCAGTTTCAAATTTTTTTACTACCGGTTCTGTAGGTGTGGCTTGGTGGGAGTGGCATGGCATGGCATGGTGGGCGTGGCTTGGTGGGCATGGCAGGGGAAGGATACTGTAAAATCTCCATTCCCACCCTACTCCAGGGGAAGGATACTGTAAAATCTCCATTCTCTCCCCAATTCAGGGAAGGTTACTGCAAAATCCCCATTTCCTCCTGATCAGCTGGGACTTGGGAGGCAGAGAATAGATGGGGGTGGGGCCAATCAGAATTTTTACTACCGGTTCTCCAAACGACTCAAAATTTCCACTACCGGTTCTCCAGAGCTAGTCAGAACCTGCTGAAACCCACCTCTGCTGAGCACCATGCAATAGCATGAGCTCCCATCCTTGCCGCAGCTCCTGCCAACCTAGCAGTTCAAAAGCATGCAAATGAGAATAGATAAATAGGTACCACTTTGATGGGAAGCCAACAGTTCTCCATGATGTCATGCTGGCTACAGATAGTGAATGTCTTCAGACAGCACTGGCTTAATGGCCTTGAAACGGAGATGAGCACTGCCCCCTATAGTCAGCAATAACTAGTGGCGTAAAATCCACAGGGACTCCTTTACTTTTACCTTTAGGGCTGAACAAGAGTGATTGGGCCAAGGTCACCTAGCATGGTCTCCTGATTTCTAGCTTGGTTCCTTTTAATAACTACATGAAACTAGTTCTCTATCAGGCATTTTAATATGAGTCTGAAATATATTTTTGTGTTCAGGTACTAATTTATTTTATGGATACTGTACCTACTTTTTCATAATATGCATTTTTTTCTGAAAGCAATACTCCTAATATCACTCTTTTATTAGTTCTCTTTAGTCATATATGATTTTAATATGTTTTATCATAGAAATAACAGCATGTTTCTAGCTTTATTTATTAGCATTACTCTACTGTCTCAAAACAACAGATCGGAAATTCTGCCATCCAAAATATACAACCTCCACCATGTTTATGTGTTTAAACGTTATATTACATAATATATATTATGGAGTTATATTATGGAGTTTGATGAAAGGGTAGGGTCTCATTAAAAAGATCTCAAGTTCCAACCCCGAAGACTCTTGAAAGATTATTATAGATGGCCACATCTTGTGGACACAAGGTATAAATAAAAGAGGGGGGGAAAACTTTTGAAAAATTGCAAGCTACAGTATGTATGCTTTTGCAAAATGCCAGATTAGGATATTAGAGGTGGCAGTCATAGTGGCTGATAGGAGGAAGGAAGAAGAAGATGGTGGTAGGAAAATAGAGAGAAAGACAGATGGATCAATGGAGTTGCCACTCTTGAAGTTGAAGAGGTGAGAGAAAAGGGTTCCCCAGCTGTATTATACTTTCCCTGTAGGATAACTCTAAGATCTCTTTAGGATTCCTCTGGATTTTATTTTGTTATTCCCGTTGACATTCATGACATCGCATCTGCAGCATAAGCCAGGGAAGAGGTTTTCACATCAGCAACTTAATTTTTCCCCAGATTCCCCAAATTCCCTAAATTTGATTTAGCACAGTAGAAATGAGCGATTGTATGTTAATTCATAACACTGGCTTTTGGTGTTTTCAGTTTGCAGTTTTTAAACTGGCAGCGCTATTTCCTTCATTATATTTTCACTTAGTACACATTTTGCTAATGTTTGCTGAAAGTGAAATAGAGATTACGCAACCTGCAGATTTTTTGATAATGCTAAAAGCTGCGTTGATGAAGTAGGCTGCCCTGCGGGATCAATTTATTCCTGTTTCAAAGCATAGAGTATATTCTCCAATTCTGCTGGGGCAGAGATGCTTCCCTTCATGTATTCAAACATCTTTGCCAAACAATCAAAGCAGATCCAAAACAGGAGTAGCCTTGTTAGCATATTTTAGAGGTTTGATTCAATCATATTGCACAACATAACCAAAAAGTGCTTAATATATTATGCTCTGCTTGCAGCCCATTAAGGCAAGGGAGGGGAAAAAGGAATAGAACATTTCTGCATTTCTGCAGCCAACCCTGAACATCTGTGGTTTACTTGGCTGTCACAAGTGCTGTATTTAATGGAGCTTGTAAATCTCTTACTTTAGAATTAGTGCCCATTAATCATTACTGTTATTTTAATATTTTGATCAAATCCCAATCCTAGAACAAAGAAACAAAGAACTATCAAACCTAAATATTGTACTTGTAAAGTTTTATACAAAGCAAATATAAAAGGAACAGTATAAAAGGAAAATGATACTGTATATCATACAATGTTATATGGACTATAATCTAGTATGTAAAGGTGTATACGGCATATATCCTTATTATCTTTACATTCTAAAGCTTTATTGTTGTTTTTACATTGTTGTAAGATGCCTAGAGCAGGGGTCCCCAACCTGTGTCCACTACCGGGCCATGGCTTATTTGCAACTGGGCCGTATGACTGGCTAGCCGGCGCAGCTCAACTCGCATGAGTGGCGGGCACCGGTGCTCACACCCCCACTCACTTGAGCAGCAGGTGCAGACATTCACAGCTCCACTTGTGCTTGTGACATATGTCAGCACTTGCAGCACCACTCAAATGAGCGGCAACTACCAACGCTCACAGCTTGACTTGCATGAGGGGCGGGAGCCTGTGCCTGTCACCCATGCAAATAAAGCTGGGAACGTGTGTCTGCCCCTCACACAAAACCATCCTCTCTTCTCCCCTCCCTCCCTGGGCTGCCAATCCAGAAAGATTGGGGAAGGCTGGCTTAGAGTCACCTCTAGGTAAGATGTATGGCATATAAATTAATAAATAAATTAATGTATCTAGTATACATACATACCAGTGATGGGTTGCCCCTGGTTCAGACCAGTTCACAAGAACCGGTAGTAAAACCGGTGGGAGGCCCCACCCACCGCCCCAGATGTTGTCATCAGCGATATGCGCATGCGCAGAAGCTTCTGTGCATGCGAATGCGCAGAAGCAAGGTGTGCACACAAGCGAAGCAACTATGCATGTGCAATCCCGTTGCGAACCGGTAGTAAAGGTAAGTAGAACCCACACCTGATACATACATACATACATACATACATACATACATACATACATACATACAAACTCTCTTTATAGAATGCATATATAGTCATATATTATTTATGGATAAAATGCAGAATCAGAGAATGATGATATGCATACTTCCTCACAAATGCATCTTTGAGTTAAATCCTTCCAGAATTAATTTGGCCACATTCCTTCCTAGGTACAGGATTTTCTTCCGACTCTAAATTTTAATTCAGCAAATAAATTCAAAACATGCCCTGAACAATATGAATGGCTTCACCCAATCAAAATCTAACTGATAGGCTGAGATGGAAATCAACTGAACATTTGCCCTATTTTCTACCAGCCTTTTCATTTTCACTGCTAGCAGGTGTGAGCTAGGTTGGGACCTATGTGAAATTACAATTTTAGGGCTGGAATAATATAAACCAGATGAGACATGGAAAAAAGAGCCTAAAATAGGAGGCTTCTTCAACCTTAAATTTTTGCGATCCTCCTCACAAGTGAAACTAATTAATTAATAAATTCCCTTGATTGGGAGAAGGCTTTGACAAATGGCTAGACCCATAGGTTCAGACATGTCTCAAAATACATTCTCAGCTTTGTTCCCTGATTAATCTGTGCAACTTCGATCAGCTTTAAAGTTCTTACAGAACACCCACTTTGCCTGTGCAAGCCTAAGCAGCCTAGCTGAGAAATAAATATTTCCAAGAAGATTTGAGACCTCATGAATATGTTGAGTTTCTGCTGCTGTAATATTTATAGGCGTTTCAGGGGTTATTGCATGTAATATATTTTTAACTTTGTACTCCATGTAGTGATGCCTGGCAAGTAGAATATAAACATTTAAAATAAATAAAGAGGGCAATATAAATCGGATGAGGGTCCAAGCATAGAATGTGAGCCAACATTAGGTCTGTGAAAATAAATTGAATGGGACTTCACTTGTGGCACCAATGGATCAAAGCATTAAAACCCTGAGTCAGCCATCCTGAGGGAAGTGTCTTCAGCACACATACAGGTGACATGCACTGTAGGTGACCTGAGAAGGTTTTAAAAGTAGTCCCACCGGTGATTTAAGAAGCCTTTTGATGTTTTGAGGAGCCCATCCAAACAGTGGGCCTTTGCTCCACTGGGAACTTATTTTGCATTTTTAAAACTTTTTCTCATTCAGTTGAGTGGACAAAATACGGTTTTTTTTTTTAACTGAAAAAGAATATGCCAGTGATTTCTCACAGCTGAGATGCTGTGTTCCATTACTCAAACATATCTCCAAGAATCCGCAGCCTTCCCAACTTCCAGGTCCAATCAGGGAATACATTAAGCAGGAACTCTTTGCATAAGCACTTCAGATGAGAAAGCCTAGGAGTGTGGGGCAGGTAGGGAGGGCAACTGGAGACCTCTCCAAAGGAGACTGCAGCATGACAGCACAAGGCCAGTTTGCCTCTGTCCAGTGGTGGGTTGCTACCGGTTCGGTCCAGATCTTACGAACCAGTAGTAATGGTGGTGGGAGGCTCCGCCCACCCACCCAGACATCATCATGGATGTTTTGTGCGTGCGCAGAAGCATTGTGCGCATGCTCCTGTTGCGAACCGGTAGCAAAGGTAAGTGGAACCCACCCCTGCCTCTGTCATTTTACAACAACTCAAGAATTCAACTCTAAAATAAGGAACCTTGACCATGATCTACAAAACTTTATAGATTTTAAGTAAATAAGGGAATAAAATTTGGAGGATACAAAAAAAATTCAGCACAGTTATTAGAAAATGAAATGTTATCACCAAGCATATGAGATGAGGAGAGCTTGGTTTTTCCCCACAAAAAGTATTCAGTTTTACATCTAGGTCCAGAATAGATTTCTAAGCAGATTTATGAAGATGGGCTATTTTACTTGAATACTTTATTTGTCCAAGTGTGATTAGACACACAAGGAATTTGTCTCCAGTGCAGAAGTGCTCAATCTTCTCTTCTTAGATACCTATAAAGTGATTAGACACACATATAGTGATTTCCTAAACCCAGAAACTAATCATAATGATATAGCAAGTAGTTTATAAGTTTTATGCCGCTATATACTTTATATGTAAAGCATCTAGTGGAACTTTATACCCTTTGTGAACAGTAGAGCTTTCTTCTTCTTCGTAACTGTCTCAGCACATTTTTACTTGTTATTAAAACATGTTAAAGTCTTTTATTATTAACTGGCTTGAGGGAACCAGTCAATGCAAATAAAATTGGCATAAATCCCACTGTATTCTGGGGATACTAAGGATTAAAGATGCTAACTACCAAACAGAATGAAAGCAATTAAAATTAATGAAAAAGTTAGCACATAACACCCACACGTACCAATTTGATTCTTTCAACACTTCGCAGCATCCTAGAAATAGCCATTATAGAGGATGTTTTGGAATAGCACAACAGGTTTTAAAAACAACTTCAGAGTTTAATTAATATTTCCAAACAAGCTGGAAATAGTATTTCTTTAGATTAATCTATAATTACGGGATAGTGAAATAAATGGCTATTGTAAAGGGTAGCAAATTACTAATGCAGCCAGTCTTCTGTGTATTAAGGCAACATGTGATTTAGCTCAGCAGTTAAAATGATGCAGTAATACAATATTTTCATCCCCACAATATTTTCAAGATATGTCAGGTAATCCAAACAAGAGACCAAAACACTACCTTTATTGTAAGGTTACAGTAACAGAATCCCACATGTCTGAAAGCACATCTCTTCTCCCTTTCCTTTCCGGGGAACCAGAAAGAGTCCCTTCTCAGATGCTCAACATATCCCCATTCTTTCTGGGCTGAGCTTTCTCGTGCCTGACTGTTACCCTAGTTGTGGTTCTTTTTCCTCTTTCTCTCAAGGATATTCCCATAGACCATTATGTCATCTTTAAAAAGCAGAAAACTGCTACTATTTAGCCACAAATGCATAAGCACATCCTGGTAAGAGGCAAGGAGTCTCCTTAAAACAAGTGAAATGGTCAACCACTTGGCAACTTCAAATTTCTATTAATAAATGCTCTGTCTTACATATTGGTAAATGTAATCAGAATGTCAAGTATAAGCTAGATGGTATTGATCTAGCAGATGACCCTCACTTTGTCAAGGACTTTGTCAATAGGTGTACTTATCTCTGATGATCTATGCTCCAAAGTTCACTGTAACAGCATTGCTAAGAAAGCACTAAGAGTTGTAAACTTAATTCTACGAAGCTTCTTTTCTGGAAACATTGTATTGCTAACTAGAGCTTGTAAAACCTACGCTAGACCAATCTTAGAGTACTGTTCAACTGTTTGGAATCCCTACCGTATATTTGACATTAGTATAGTTATAGTTTTGCACTCTTCTGTACATAATAGAATTCCCTATGCTACTAGGCTTGAAATTCTTGGTTTGGATAACTTGGAACTGTGTCGCTTGCGGTCAGATTTAGGTATTGCATACAAAATTTATTTATTTATTTATTTTATTTATTTACAATAAATAAAAATTTTATTTACAAAAATTTATATGCCGCCCTTCTCCCTAAGGACTCAGGGCGGTGCACACAGGTTAAAAAAACATACAATAATAAAAGGAAGTGTAATTAAAACCAATTAAAACCACTACAAATAGATAATAAAACCCAGGAATCAGAATCAACCCATTTGTTGAAACAGCCAAGTCTTTAGGTCTCGACGGAAGGAGCGGAGGTCAAGTGCCATCTGAAGCTTGGTGGGTAACTCATTCCAGAGGGCAGGAGCATCCACAGAGAATGCTCTACCCCTGGCCATCGCCAGCCAACATTGTCTCGTCGACAATGAGGAGGGCAGCCCTGTGTGAGCAAACAGGACGGTGGGAGGCGGGTAGGAGATGGTCCTGCAAATACCCCAGACCTAAGCCATGTGTTCTGTCCCCGTCTCACACATGCACACCAGCAGTCGACCAAGAGTTAAAATAAACCAACAGACAAGAATTTCCTTTGATAACAGAATTGGCAGCAACCCAGTGGCTGCTTGCCAACAGTCTTTACTTACAAAGGGAGGTTTATCTCCTCCGACCGAAAACATCAAAGTCCACAAAAGCCAAAGAATAATCAAGTCCAGTCCAAAAAATCAATCCAAGCAGAGCATATAACAAAGTTTCAGAAATGCAGAATGACTTGCTAGCTTTCCGTTTTGTCCGTCACAAAGCCTGAATGGCCACCACACCCCCTTTTATCCCCTGTGGGGTGTGGTCCAGTGACTCAGCTTAATCTCAGGTACGCCTCCTTCTCTGCTGCGTGCACTTGTCTTTCCGATGCTGTCAGGGATCCAGCCAAGACTTATCTCCGTCACTGTCTAACTGCGGCTGCTCGGAAGTGCCTGGCTCCTGGCCTATCTCTTCTCCTTCGGAAGACACCTGAGGCATTGCCAGAGAGGAGGGTCCTGGAGAGGGAGGCCTTGCCAACTCTCTCCTTCACTTTCGGAGTCTTCTCCCTCCGATAAGATGGGCTCAGGGGTTGGAGTCACAATACCATATAGGGTTTTAAAGGTAAGTACCAGCACCTTGAAGCAGATCCGTAGGACCACTGGTAACCAGTGCAGCTCACATAGGAGAGGTGTTACACGCCCGTAACCACCCACACAGCTGCATTCTGGACCAGCTGGAGCCTCCAGGTGCACCTCAAGGGCAGCCGCATGTAGAGGGAGTTGCAGTAATCCAAACGAGAAGTAACCAGGGCATGAGTGACCGTGCGAAGGGCATCGCAGTCTAGGAAAGGGTGCAACTGGCACACCAAGTGAACCTGTGCGAAAGCCCCCCTGGTCACGGCCGTCAGATGGTCTTCCAGAGACAGCCGGGAATCCAGGAGGACACCTAAGTTGTGGGCCCTTTCAATGGGAGCAAGCACCTCCCCCCCCATCACAAGTGATGGGACTTCTAGAACACGAGACGCTGGCATCCACAGCCACTCAGTCTTGGAGGGGTTGAATCTGAGCCTGTTCCTACCCATCCAGGCCCGTACTGCCTCCAGGCAGTGGGACATCACGGAAAGGGCATCCCCGGGGTTGTCTGGGGTGGAGATATATAACTGAGTATCATCAGCATATTGATGATACCTCACCCCGAAACCACGAATGAGTTCACCCAGCGGCTTCATATAGATGTTAAAGAGTAGGGGGGAGAGAACCGACCCCAGAGGCACCCCACAGGTTAGGGGTCTCGGGATGGAACTCTGCCCCCCAGCCTATACAAACTGCGAATGACCTGAGAGGTAGGAGGAGAACCACTGTAAGACAGTGCCTCCTACCCCCAACCCCACAAGTTGTTGCAGTAAGATACCATGGTCGATGGTATCGAAAGCCGCTGAGAGGTCAAGTAGGATTGTAAATTGTACATAGTAATGTTTTACCTATAAATGATTTTTTCTGTTTTAATTGCAATAATACGCGCATGGACAATTGCTTTAAATTCAATGTAAATTGCTGTAAACTTGACTGTAAAAAATACAATTTTTGTAATAGAGTTGTCCAAGTCTGGAATGCTCTACCTGATACAGTTGTCTCAGCTACAAATTTTCACTGTTTTAGTCACAAATTGACTTCCGTGGACCTCACGTCATACTTAAGAGGTCCGTAGAGGGGGCGTGCATAAGCGCGCTAACGTGCATATCATCCCTTTCATTGTATTTTTATATTATTCCTGTTTTCGTTTCTGTTTGACAAATTACAATAAATAAATAAAAAATAAAAAATGAGAATTCATTAACCAAAAAGGCGCCCCCATGGACTATGCTACTTCTAAGGTCCCTTCAAACTCTGTCTGTGGAGATTCTCAGTCATCCAGGTCATAGCAGTCTCAAAAGTACTTTTTCAAAAGACAACTGGCTGTTTTTGCTTGAGGAAGAAGAACAAAGCATTTTGTTTCTCACCCAAGAAACTTCGTCAGTTGTGATGGTTGGGGGAGGAGGAGGGGCAGGGAAGGGACTGTTCCAACTCTGTTATTTTGTATTCTGTAATTTCCAGAATCTATCACATTTATAACTATCTTGTCAGTTCTAAGTTGGTTGTTCTACCTAGCATTAGTTTGGTCTTCTTAATCTTTAATTTTAATCCCATTTTTTTCATGGTCGTCCTTGACTTTTATTATTAGAGCTGACAATTCGTTTTCATTTTCAGCTATCAGAGTATTGTAATCAGCATAGCACAGGTCAATGATGATTATTCCTGCAATTTTAACATGGTCATCTTCTTCCAATCCTTTAATATATAGAGAGTGAATAAATAAAGGGAATGTGTGCAGCCCTGTACTCATTTGCCAACCTGGAGTCATTCTGCTTTACATTTTGTCTACACTATGGCTTCCTGACTTATATATTGATTTCTTATGAGGACGATAAGATATTCTGGAATTCCCATTTTTCAAAGCACTTTCCGCAGCTTGATGTGATTGAAGTCATTTCTATAATCAATAAAACACATTGTGACTATTTATCAATTATCCAGAAACATGCTATTCCTGAAGAAAACTTGTCTTCCTTGGCCATTTCTAAACCAGTTTGAACATCTGGTATCTCTTTTTCCATGTAGGGATCTAATTTCCGTTAGATAATCCTAAATATTATTTAGTCACCATGTGAACTAAACTAACTACCTCTACTTTTGGAATTGTGTGGGAGTTAATATTGGAATGTAGATTGATCTCTTCCAATTGGTTGGCCATCATTCTCCAAGCTTGCTTGGTTAGAACTTTGATTAAAAGTTCTTGGTTAGAACCTTGCCATATTTCTGTGAGCATTCCATCAATTCCTGTAGTCTTCCAACTTGGTAATGACCTGATCTAACTTCATCATTCAATACTAGAGGTTCTTGTAAGTAAAGAATATCTTCTAACCTTACAAAAACCTTTAGTACTGGATGATGACTTGGGTGTTGACATCTCTACTGTACAGTATTTCAGTATATTCCTTCTATCTTTGATTTTCTTTGAATCAGTTACTATCTGTCCTTTAGCATACCAACTCCTAAATTAAGAATTTTTTTTAAGGATTTTTCATTTCTGCTTTCATCTTCCTTAGATTTTTCACTTTGGATTTTCTTCTCTGTTTGGCAATGTCCATTTGTTCTGACCTTCTGTTTGCTTTTCTCTTTTTTCCAACTTTGAGAGTCTCTTTTCACACTCATCTTGAAATCAGAGGAAGTCAAGCTATTCTCCAAAGCACCTGAGGGCAGGACAAGAAGCAACAGATACAAACTAATCAAGGAAACAAGCAAACTAGAACTAAGAAGAAATTTCCTGACAGTTAGAACAATTAATCAGTGGAACGACTTGCCTCCAGAGGTTGTGAATGCTGAAAGTTTTAAAGAAGGGATTGGATAACTATTTGTCTGAAATGATATAGGGCCATGATGGCGAATCTATGGCATGTGTGCCAGAGGTGGCGCATAGCGCCCCAGTTTAACTCTGCCCTGCATACGCACGCGCCTCCCGCCGGCCAGCTGTTCATTGGGTCTCTGCCGCACATGCGCTCGGGGGCAGAGGCGTGTGTGAGAGGCACACACACATGTGTAGGGGTGGGGCACATGCAGGAGCACATGCACATTGTCTTTTGGGGATTCAGGCGCGGGCATGCTCATTCGCAAGTGCACTCATGCACTTTGGGCACTCGGTCCGGAAAAGGTTTGCCATCACGAGTATAGGGTTTCCTGCGTAAGCAGAGGATTGGACTAAAAGACCTCCAAGGTCCCTTCCATCTTGGTTATTCTATTCTATTCTATTTTTGTTTTCATCCCATAGCTCCTCTATTCCCCATCAATGATAATTCTGGATGATACCTTTGTAAATTATGCATATATGTAGAAACTGATTGATTTCCTTCTTCAACTTTTGAACTTGGAATTTGCACATGAGGACTAGGGAATCTGTTCCACAATCAGTTCCTGGTCACATCTTTATTGTTTTAAAATGGATTCTTAGAGATTACTTTCAACTATTTAAA
Source organism: Pituophis catenifer annectens (assembly GCF_029215685.1). NCBI lineage: Eukaryota > Metazoa > Chordata > Lepidosauria > Squamata > Colubridae > Pituophis > Pituophis catenifer. The sequence goes on along the minus strand of NW_027256882.1, from coordinate 77,144,909 downwards.
TGTCTTTTTGAAGAGGAATACTAAATGTGAATTTTAAAATTTTGCATACATCCTCAAGATATATACACTCCCAAATTAATATGTTTTCCTCCAATAGTTGGCAGGGGGTGGGGTTTTTTATTGTGCTTTTTTATTTTTGAAGTTGTTACTGTGTTATTTATTTAAATAAATACTGAGGAATTTGTTCAAAATATTTTTTTTTACCTGAGAAAAACACCACACAAATCTGCAGAATATACAGTTGCACATTGATTCGTTTTAAAGAACCAAAAGCAAAAATTAACTTGCTGTTTTTCACCCATGTTCTTGGGATAAATGATTGAAAAGCTATTTCAGTATTCATTGTTACTGATTTTCATGTGCTCTTAATGGCTTTCTATGACCGTAATTCATTTGGCTATATTGTCTGCACAGTTCAAAGAAAGGTCAGAGAGAAAAGGGTAGCTTTTGGGGAGCACAAGACTTATAGAGAGGGGAAAGAGTCAGAAAAGACTAATACCAGTAACTAAGTTCTGTTTAATGTAGCCCATTTGTTAATATTAGCATATTACAGGTAGTGGGGCAAGGATGAGAGACAGCGTTTGTTCTTACTATCCTCCTAGTAAGTTCATTATCAATAAAAAATCATAGTGCTGTCAGGCATTCCAGATAGCACGTGAAACATTGGTGAATTTCTGATTATTTGGACATTAACCATTTTTTTTTTTTGTTAAGCCATTATCTTTCTGTCCCAGATCTTCCAAATAATTGGAACAAAACTTTCATTATCCCCCAATAGTTATTGGTTATGATGGGAGATGAAGTCCAACGCATCTGAAGAGCACCCATTTGGAGAAATCTGTTTGAAACAAAGAGTTGTCCTTATGGTTTGTAAATACTGAAAAGTTATAAAAAATTCTTACTACCATTATCTTTTTCAAAAACCTTATTAGTATTATTCAGATGCTGCAATGTACAATCTGAGTGGAAATTAAACTTATTCTTAGAATGTTAATTGCTCGACAGACAAAAGAGTGTTACATAAATCAAAGTCAGAATTGGTAGAGCCCTGGTATCATCTAATCTCTGGGAACGGAATGAAGGAAATCAAGATTTTCAAGCTGCAGTCTTTTTTTTTTTAATTTGATTTATATGCTGCCCTTCTCCGAAGACTCAGGGCGGCTTACAATGCGTTAAGCAATAGCCTTCATACTTTTGTATATTTTATACAAAGTCAGCTTATTGCCCCCACAACTGGGTCCTCATTTTACCTACCTTAGAAAGGATGGAAGGCTGAGTCAACCTTGAGCCTGGTGAGATTTCAACTTGCAGTAATTGCAGGCAGCTGGTGTTAATAACAGTGCTTTAGTCTGCAGCGCCACCAGGACTCTTTCAAGCTGCAGTCTTTATTAACCAAAGACTTTGATTTCAATGAGCCTTCTCCAATTTAGCAACCTCCAAGATATCTGGAGGTTGTCAGCTTGGGGAAACGTCCCTTAGATATTGCTATGGATCTCTACATTCACAAAATTACCGTGTCATGGTTTGATAGTTGGGAAATCACAGACCTGGTCAAGTCAGTGGAATAAAATATTCTGGCAATACAGAATATAAATATTGGGCATACTTTCCTAAAGAGAAACATACAGTAGAACGTAAATAGCACTAAGTCATTTTTTTTCCTTATCAAGTGTTAGGCATTCTTGGGGATTTGGCAGGATTCCTTAATTCTTCAAACTCTGGATAATTTATTGTTCTCCATTATATTCAGCAAAGTAACGATGTACCAGCTGCACAGTTTGCTTACCAGTGGCAGTCTCCTACTCCCTAATCCGAATCTGTATGTACTGAGACAAGACCCTTGTCTGCATCTCCCTAATTGCAAATTAGAACAGATTTTATCCCTTTGAGCTATTCCCTTCATCTGGATAGACTGTGACTTGTTGCTTGATTCCTCTTTAGACCAAAAGTAGTGTATTCCTCTATTTTCTTTACTAGTCATTCTAAAATGGTTTATCTACCTAGGGTGCTATTAATTTGGTTGAGCCATTATGTTCGTGGTTTTTCTTTACAAGGGAAAGATAACATACGGAATAGGTTATTAGATAGTTTTCAGATAATTAATGGCTATGTAAAAATATTCTTGATAAATATCTACACCATGTATCCTCTGTAATAATTTTCTGTCACCACCCCAAGTTAAAAAATATTTATATTTAAGTCTTGCAAGACTCTATATGCAGTAGGTAGTGATACAGTAAGACTACTGTACATAGATAATTGGAGAATACAAAGGATTCTTCTTCTCCTCCCACCCACCACCCACCCCACCCCAGACTTCTGCCTGATGTGCAGAGATCCTCCACAGGGCAGAATTTTTAGATTTGTTTTAGAAGACAGGATAATGAAAGAGATTTCAGTAAGGCATGAGCAGACTTGCTTTGGGAAGTAGTGGACTCACTTTTGTTTGTGTTTAAATAAGGGCTGGTGGCCATTTGTTAGTGATGCTGCACATTCTTGCATTGGGTAGGAGATTGGACTGGCTGATACCCAATCCTTGTTCTCCATGAAAATGTATGTAGACTGCTAGACTCACTATGGTACCTACTTCCATTGGTTGGGGCTGGGACACTTGACATTTCATTCCACTGAGATTCTTTTCCCAGTAACAGAATAGCAATGGAGAAATTTTTTTCTCAGTGCTGTCTCACTTGTGAAATATTTTCTTTTGGGAGGCACTTTTGGGAGTACCAAAAGATACATATTTTTGTGCAACACTTTTCTTGCTCATTTTAAAAGAAGTGCCCTGCTGGAATAGGGCCAAGATTTACCAGGGCCCACAAGAAAAATATGAGGGCAATAAAACTAGAAAAAAATAAATATTAGACCTAAAGAAAAATGCTTAAATTTAACTTGTTAACAAAGAATGGAACAAAATATTTTATGATGTCTTGAAGGATAGTTATGAACAATGTGCTCAGAAATTTATTTTTAAAAAATCTGGTATCATAAACAGTGTGTTAATGATGTCACAGAAGAGAAACAAGTTATACCAGATAAGACTGGAATTGATTCGAATGTGGATTTAAATATGAGAAGTTACAAGAATTATATGGAAAATGATGATATACTGGACATAAAATGAAATTGGTGATGTTTTAATATTTTAAAGGAATATACAAAATATCAAACCCAAATAATGATTTGGAGAAACTTTTTTACTGGATGTACAAAAGAAATCTGTTAAAAGTCTTGAAGGGACAAAAAATTGAAGATAAATCAAGTTCTACAATATTATTTGAAAACATTAAGAACCAAGATTGTTAAAAGTACGTGGAACTAATATAGAGTTAGTTTATTGGATCAAAGTTAAAATAGATGTGTAGTTATCTCTGATAATCCTTAATGGACTTTTGCTGGTATGAAATGTATGATCAAGCTTTTAGATCTTGTTTATAGTTAAAAGATGAGATATGAGAGGAAGACAGCATTTGTTTGTTGTATTTTAATGGATGGTGATAAAATTATATTAATTATGAAGAGGAAAGTTACTTCTATTGGTTCTTTTCTACACTTTTTATTTTTCATTTCATTTTATTTTTTGTAATTTGTATTAGTTTTTAATTTATTCTACTTCTAGTCTAATAGAATTAATATTAAAAGAAAAAGTACTGGTGCCCATTGCCTCGCTTTCCAAAAATTTGAATATGCCCTAAGTTAAGAAGCACTTGCTTTTCTCTCTCTTGCATCTCTCACCACTTGACTTCAAAGGTTCACCTGGAGGTTAATATTTATAAGAGAAAAATCTATCATCTTCATGTCATTTATCATTTTAAAACTTCCAGACCTTCCTTCTTTCCCTTCTTTCTAAGCTAAAATATTTCTAATATAATATTGTTAGTAAACCAATTACTATAGTTTTTTTTCATTATTTTGGCCACCCTGTATTCTATTCATTTGCTTTTTTGCCTGTGTGCCACTTCAGTCATACAATTCTGAACACATATATTATATATGCAGTAATATAATTATGATTAAGAACTAAGGTAGCAAAATTAACCAATCACATAATATCTAGCAGTATTGAGAATATAGGACAACCGTCATTTACTCTGTCACTACATAAGGGATCATAAACTCCAAAGTTCAGGTCTTAACAAGTCCAGGCAATCTAATCTCCAGGGAATGGAGACAAAGAAGGCCAGCCCCATATTCTCATGGCAGTACTCCTTAAGAGTAGACATTCCTTGTAGATCACGGGTGTCAAACTCGACAAGACACATTGCCGTCACATGATGTTTTGTGACGTTTTTCCCATTTGTGGAGCTGGAGTGGGCGTGGCCTGCCTGTGATGCCCATTTCAGCTCCACGGATTGCAGCTCGTGGAGTCGCCAGTTTGACACCCCTATGTAGATCTTATCAGAGAAATAGGTGGTGATATAAATACTCCAGACCTGAGCCACGTAGGACTTTACAGCTGACAACCATCAGTTTGAATTGCCAAATGAAATTGCCAGTGCAATTCTCAAAATGGTAATGTTACGTGGCCAAAATAAGTAGCACCTGTAAACTGTACAAATGAACAACTGTAGTCAAGGGCTGCATTTTGGAACAGCTGTAGCTTCTGGATAGACTTAAGAACAATCCAGTGGTGAAATCCTCCATGGTTTGCCACCAGTTCGCTGCCTGCGCATGCACAATGTGTGCCAAATGTGTGCTTTGCATGGAAAAAGGACAATTAAGAAGGTAAGTAGAACAGTGAGGGGGAACAGCTGTGCCACACTATTTAGATTCGCTAGAAATCCTGCTTTCTAGCGAATATAAATCGCGCAGCATAGCTGATCGCCCGAAATACCAGTTCGGACCAACTGGCAGCTATTTTTTTACTACCCATTCGCTGAACCGGTAGCTTTTATCAGTACTGGTTTGTCCGAACCGGTGCAAACCGGTAGGATTTCACCACTGGAACAATCCCATGTATGGTACACATTCCTATAATCCAGTTGAGAGGTGACCAAAGCATGAGTGATCATGAGAAGGGCTTCCTGATCCAGGAATGTTTGAAACTGATGCATAAGATGGAGTTCTGCTGTACATAATTTATTAACACAGATGTTATTTTGGGAGTTTAAGCAAAGTGTAGCTATGTTAGTATGATATCAGCATGACAGCATCCATCCATATTTAAACTGCAGTTGCATTTTCTTCCATAGTGAAGTGGATTAAAATTATGCTGTCAGTCCATTTAAATTATGCTGAATTTTAATTTCAATCACAATCTACTCTATTACCCTGAGTTTCTCTCAGAGCACTTTCTAATCAGATGATGAGCTACTACCAGTTAGTGCTGCTGGGAGACAATCTGCATTCCTACGTGTTCTCCAGACTCCCCCTGAAATCCTCAGGGATTTCACGAACATGCTTATATTCATTTTGATTGATGCTTTACTAAGTATATAGTTAAGGCCTTGGTGAGTTATTGACTCAACATTTCGAAGAGATATTTGAGAGGGTGTGACTAAGTGTATTTTAATTGCAACCACACAGAAATTAAATGCAATTAAAGTGTATTTTAATCTAAATGATGCAACTGCAATTAAACTGCAGTTTAAATAATGATATGCTCCTTGTATAAATATTAGCAGAGGTAAACTGTGGTCTTTAAGAGATGATATACACTGTGTAGAAGATACTAAAGAAAAGTGGCATTTGGTTTATTTCTCAAAAAAAGTTTTCCTATTTGTTTTCTAAAGTACATCCATATCTTTAATTCCTAGTGCAAAGCAAACATTATTAGATGATGTCATTGGTGACATGACAGTACTGTAAATGGTTCACACATCTTTTGTACTCTCCTTCACCAGCATCAAGAGGCTCTTTAGTTCCTCTTCACTTTCTGCCATTAGAGTGGTATCATATGTATATCTGAGGTTGTTGATATTTTTCCTGGCAATCTTAATTCCAACTTTTGATTCATCTAGCCCCGCCTTTCTCATGATGTGCTCTGCATATAAGTTAAATAGGCAGGGTGACAGTATATAGCCTTGCTGGACTCCTTTCCCAATTTTGAACCAATCAATGGTTCCATGTCCAGTTCTCACTGTTGCTTCTTGACCCGCATATAGGTTTCTGAAGAGACAAATAAATGGTCTGGTACTCCTATCTCTTTAAGAACTTGCCACAATTTGTTGTGATCCACACTATCAAAGGCTTTAGCATAGTCAATGAAGCAGAAGTAGATGTTTTTCTGGAACTCCCTAGCTTTCTCCATGATCCAGCATATGTTGGCAATTTGATCTCTAATTCCTCTGCCTCTTCAAAATCCTGCCTGTACTTCTGGTAGCTCTCGATCCACATACTGCTGGAGCCTAGCTTGTAGGATTTTAACCATAACTTTACTAGCATGTGAAATGAGTGCAATGGTGCGATAGTTTGAATATTCTTTGGCATTGCCTTTCTTTGGAATTGGAATGTAAACTGACCTTTTCCATTCCTGTGGCCACTGTTGAGTTTTCCAAATTTGCTGGCAAATTGAGTGTAGCACTTTTACTGCATCGTCTTTTAAGATTTTGAATAGCTCAGCTGGAATACTGTCATCTCCACTAGCTTTGTTGTTGCTCAGATTTCCTAAGGCCCATTTGACTTCACATTCTAGGATGTCTGGCTGGAGGTCAGTGAACACCCCATCGTGGTTATCAGGGACGTTAAGCTCGTTCTTGTATAGTTCTTCTGTGTAATTTTGCCACCTCTTCTTAATCTCTTCTGCCTCTGTTAGGTCCCTGCCATTTTGGTCCTTTATCATGCCCATCTTTGCATGAAACTTTCCTTTCATATCTCCAATTTTCTTGATGAGATCTCTGGTCCTCCCTATTCTATTGTTTTCTTCTATTTCTTTGCACTGTTCATTTAAGAAGGTATTCTTATCTCTTCTAGCTATTCTCTGGAATTCTGCATTCAATTGGGTGTATCTTTCTCTTTCTCCCTTGCCTTTCACTTCCCTTCTTTCCTCAGCTATCTGCAAAGCTTCCTCAGACAGCCATTTTGCTTTCTTGCATTTCTTTTTCTTTGGGATGGTTTTAGTTGCTACCTCTTGTACAATGTTGCAAACCTCCATCCATAGTTCTTCAGGCACTCTGTCTATCAGATCTAATTCCTTAAATCTATTTGTCACTTGTACTGTATATTCATCAGGGATATGATTTAGTTCATACCTGAGTGGCCTAGTGCTTTTCCCTACTTTCTTCAATTTAAGCCTAAATTTTGCAACAAGAAGCTCATGAGCTGAGCCACAGTCAGCTCCTGGTCTTATTTTTACTGACTATATAAAGCTTCTCCATCTTTGACTGCAGAGCACATAGTCAATCTGATTTCTGTGTTGACTGTCTCATGATGTCCATGTGTAGAGTTGTCTCTTGGATTGTTGGAAAAGAGTGTTTGCTATGACCATCATATTCTCTTGACAAAATTCTATCAGCCTGTTCCCTGCTTCATTTTATACTCCAAGGCCAAGCTTGCCTGTTATTCCGGTTATCTTTTGGCTTCCTACTTTAGCATTCCAATCCTCCATGATGATAAGGACATCATTTTTTGGTGTTAATTCTATAAGGTGCTGTAGGTCTTCATAGAACCAGTCAATTTCATCCTCTTGGCATCAGTGGTTGGGGCATAGACTTGGATTACTGTGATATTGAATGGTTTGCCTTGGATTCGAACTGAGATCATTCTGTCATCTTGGGGATCATATCCCAGTATTGCATTTCCTACTCTTTTATTGATTATGAAGGCTACTTCATTTCTTCTGAGGGATTCTTGCCCTCAGTAGTATACCTGATGGTCTGAATTAAATTCACCCATTCCTGTCCATTTTAGTTCGCTGATTCCTAAGTTGTGAATGTTCAGACTTGTCATCTCTTGTTTGACCACGTCCAGCTTGCCTTGATTCATGGATCTTACATTCCAGGTTCCTATGGAGAAAAAATCTTTACAGCATCGGACTTTCCTTTCACCACCAGATGAATCCACAGCTGAGCATCCTCAGCTTTGGCCCAGTAGCTTCACTCGTTCTGGTGCTACTAGTACTAGCCCTCTGCTCTTCCTCAGTAGCATATTGGATACCTTCTGACCTGAGGGGCTTATCTTCCAGCATTGTATCTTTTTTCCTTTTGGTACTGTCCATGGGGTTTTCATGGCAAAGATACTGGAGTGGGTTGCCATTTCCTTCTCCAGTGGATCATGTTTGTCAGAACTCTCTGCTATGACCTGTCCATCTTGGATGGCCCTGCATGGCAGAGCTCATACCTTCATTGAGCTACACAAGCCCCTTCACCACGACAAGGCAGTAATCCATGAAGGGGTGGCAATAGATAGCAGCACTCTAAATAGCATTAGGCAGATGGATCCCCCAGTAATTATTAAGTCCACAACATTTCTGCACTATGCTACATCAATGGCTAAGAGAGTAAGGATGGAATGACACAAGGTGAACTTTCAAGTGCAGTTAGATCCCCATGCCCAAATTTTCTCGGAGTATCTAATGAATTTTTTTTAAAAAATGGGATGACATTAGTTCTTTCAGTTGCCTCAAATACCAGATGAGGAGGAGGCCACAAGCTATATAATAGTTACAAATGACTATTACAAATGACTATTATAGTCATAAATGACTATTATAACTACTAAAAATAGCTGTAACTACAGCTACAAATAGTTGCCAAATGTCCTAATCATTGTAGAGAATCATCAGCTATTAAAATTTAGTTTGGTCATGATTTTTATGACTGAAATGTAAAGGTATCTTGGGTAAAATGTTATTTAATAAAATCACAGATATAATGATTAGCATCTATTAAGTACAATTATACAGTGAGAAACAAATTCAAAATACTATGAAGATTCATTCTAGCTTTTTCAGTAACCATCCATAATTATTTACTATTTCCCCAACAAACTGTTTACACTGTTATCCATTATTATATATATTTTTGATAACAGTACAATAATCGTTGGCCATTGCCTTCTCACACACAATTTAATCAATGACCTTGCCCTTCTCTTTAAAGGGATTATCTATCTCCAGCATCTTCCTGTATCACTGCTGCCCAAACAACCCAGCATTTTTACTCAAGGCATAAAGGACTACTCCCATACACATTATGTGTGCGTACATGTGCACTGGAGCTTAGCTAGGGCAATGCTCATGTGCCCACAGATATGGCTCCGCATGCTACCTGTGGCACACGTGCCATTGGTTCACCATCATGGCCCTAGTCTTTAAAGAAGGATCTAATATGGGGAAAGTGGAAAAAAGAAAAGACAATCAATAGCAAAGTAGATGGGCTTAGTTAAAGTGGTGATGGATGCACCACTAGAGGACTTGAAAAACCAGGTTAGATACAAATCATCATGAAAAAAATCAATCTTTGTAGTCACTAAGAGTTGTTACCAACTTGATTACACAGAATCAATCAAGCCATATTAAGCATTAAATTCTGATGTCAATTATATAAACATAAAAGGTATAATTATATTGATTTTCATATCATGAAAATATCCTTTCATCATAAAAAACTGGTTCAGATTAGTTCACACTAATTTTTCCTATACTAACTACAGTTGTGAAAGTTGGACAATGAAAAAACTAGACAGGGGAAAAACTAGACAAGAGGTTCTAGGAAACTCACCACAGCCAACTCATCACAGCATCTAAATTATTGTAAGTCTTGTATGTATTTCTCAATTGACTTTCTTTATTTTATTATTATTGGCTATGGTTTCATTGAAATTAATTTAACTTTTGTATTTGTTGAATACAACTGTGATGAGTTGTCCCATGGTGAGTTGGCTGTGGCCAGTTGTCCCACAGCGAGTTGGCCATGGCAAGTTGGCTGTGACAAGTTGTCCCATTCCAGCTGGGGAAGACTCCTGGACATACTTTGAATGGCAAAGGTGACAAACAAGCAAATACTAGGATGTATAAAACCAAACGTATCACTGGAAGGCAAAATCACAAAATTCCACCTTAGTTATTTAGTTATTTCAGCCTTTAATGCAATCAAACTCACAGGAAGATGCATTTTTGCTCAGGATGGTCAGTGTAAAAGGAAATGAAGTCACCAAAACCTACAATGACTGGTATATCAAAGCTGACACCAGCCCGAACATAAAACAACTGAAAGAAATTAGAAAATGTGGAGAGAGCTGGTTCATAGACTTGCCAAAAATCTATCATGATGGAACAGATAGCATCATCTCATGTCACCATCTAGCTGCTATTCAAGCATCAGCTTAATAATATCTAATGTAAAAATGGAATCATTCATCACAGTAAAGCATTGAAAAAATATTTTGTCATTGTTTACAAAAATGTATCTGATCTGAGTTGCAGAAAATTCAGACAAGTATACTAGATGGTAGGGAAAATGGATTTCTCTTTGTTGTCATTTAGTGGTTGCATCTGTTCTGATGGCCTTAGGTCTCACAATTCATGTAGTTGTGATTGTTAATGTTATGACATTTCTTCTAGTTTATTGTAAAGGTATTTATCAACTGCTTTGTTTTTAAAACAGCAGATCAAAATTCCTGGTAGGCAGTTCTGAAACATCCATGTTAGTAAATATAAACCTGCAAAAGATAGTTCAACTATGATTATGATAGAATTAACTTATGTTTCACTTTTCACATATTTTTCACAACCTCAAAAAGGTTGCTGATAGCTTTGTGTCTGAGGGACAATATAATATTATACATTATATGGAATAACTACAAACTCTTTTTTTTTCAAAAATGTAAACAGAAGCATAGGGTACCCCAAACTGAACACAGTAATTTATCCTTCTTTCTCTCTCCCTAAAAAAAGTTGCTTGAATTTACAGTCCTTCTCCCTCTCCCTCCCTCCTTCCCTCTCTCTCTCTCTCTCTCTCTCTCTCTCTCTCTCTCTCTCTCTCTCTCTCCCCCTCCCTCCCTCCCTCTCTCCCTCTCTCCCTCCCTCTCTCTCTCTCTCTCTCTCAGCAACTGAAAATAATTGAAATTTGGATTAGCATCGTGTTCTTCTGGTCCATTTCATTAGAGAATTTGGGGTCCAATTCATTGGTCCATTTCACCTCTGGTCCATTTCATTGAGAGCATAGGATCGTTTCAATAAAACTTTAGTCCAGGACTTAATGTATGCAGAGGTTCTGAGGTGAAAAGAAAATATATTTTGGTGAAATAGATAAAAATGTATTTCATCTTTCTTATGGTATAGTAACTTCCTAAAACATGAAGGGGGAAAAAATCTAGGCCTTTAAGAGCTTGCCCTTCCACTCACATTTTCAACACCTGGCTAAGGGAGGATTTGGTGTTACAAAGACTGATGACAGATCCTTACAGAAGCATTCTGTGTGGTGCTGCCTGCCTGTCTGTTCGCACACTGCTATTTTGTAAAACTAGAATTGCTTTACAGCTTGCTTATTTTCAGAACCAGAAACGCATCCTTTTGAACTTAAACCCATGAACTGCAACCTCAAATTAGCCACCTCCCTGTGACAATGCATTTGGAGGAAAAATGATATTTTCCATAGGTAAATCAAGCCTTGTGGTTCTTTATGAAGCCGGTTTTTGCCTCTTTGGCTTGAAAAACTGGAGGGGAATGACATGAAGTTCTGGATTTCAACAATTAAAAAGTGTCATTAAGATAAATGAGCATAGACACTGGCAAGTAGGATTTGCTGCCACCTCTCTTCTGTTTTCATTTTCAAGAAAGAGCTTGTTTGTAGCTCTTTTAGAACCTGTTACAAACTATATTAGTCATTAATTTACATACTTTTATAAGAAAGGCCTGTAGCTTTCTTTCAGTAATTGTAACTAAATTTAAGTGCTCGCTTTGAGTCCCTAAACATTTTAAAGAAATATCCTGCCAATACATGTAGATAGTCCATGTTGGTTAAATAATTTTAATTATGTCAGCTTTACAAGATAACCTAGTATTATGTCACCTGGGTAATGGGGCAAGAATTTATATAGGACAACCTTCATCTTGCATTACACATACAATGTAATGGCGGGGAGGAAAATGTTCACAACAAACCATCCACATCTCTCATTTCATTCTATCCCAGTGCCTTCTTTATGGTTTTCCATAATGGGCAGGGCCTCCCAGATCACTGAGAAAGGAGGTTCCAGTCTCATAGGGTTCTGTTTTATTTTTTGAAGGGATGCAGCGGTGGAGGAGAGGGGGCGACTGAAGCAGAAAAACGATTGAAGTGATTTTAGCATTCTCAGGAACCTTCTAGAGCAGGCCTTAGTACTAATAGTATAGTTTTCTAGGACCATGCAGAGTTTTTAAAGTGTACTTCCAGTGGTGGGATTCAGCCAGTTCGCATCACTTCAGGAGAACTGGTTGTTAACTTTCTGAGCAGTTTGGTGAACTGTTGGAAGAAATCATTAGGGCAGAGAACCGGTTGTTAAATTATTTGAATCCCACCACTGTGTACTTCACTTTGACAAATGCTCAACATTCCTATTGTAGCATCCTCTGCCTGTTGCCATCAGCAACCAGGATTAGCCGCTGATTGGCTACCAGTTGACAGTTCCTTAGGCGGGAGGCGTACTCGTTAACCATTGGCTATCTCTCTGACAGCTGCTGGTATAAATAGCAGCCTGCCTCAAGTTTTCTCTCATTGCGTTCTGGTTACTAGTTGTTAAACAATAAATCTTTGTGTTCGAGTTAAATCGCCTCAGTCGTTATTCCACGCCAATAATGAACTTAACACTGGCAACGAGGTTTTTGGGGCGACTGAGGAGATTCATAGGCACGCCTCCATCTCTGCTGCCATGCTGCGATGGCTACCCCGGCCACATTCGCCCATTTCGAACCTTCCACAGAGTCCTGGGATGCCTACATGGAGCGTTTTGAGTGCTTCTTACAGGCAAACGACTATGCAGGACTCTCGAATGACAGGAAACGGGCTCATTTTTTGAATTCCTGCGGGCCTGAGATTTTTTCGACTGCCAGGGCTCTGTTGGCTCCTCTGCTCGTTTCTACCGTGCCTTGGGACGTTCTTTTGGCCAAGCTGAGGGCCCACTACACGCCTGCTCCTTCTCACATTTCCCGGCGTTTCGCTTTCTGCCACATCCTTCAAAAGGAGGGCGAATCCATCAACCAGTATATGGCTTCCCTCAGAGCTGCTGTGATTAAATGCGAGTTCTGTGATCTTGATGACTCCCTTCTTGAGCAATTGGTGTGCGGGGTGAGGGACATCAAGCTGCAGAGGCGTCTTCTAGCAAGAACTGATATTACTCTTCAGATTGCCATTGATGAAGCCTGTGCTTCGGAGATGTCTAATAAGTTGACAGCCAAAATGCACAGGGCTCATACACCTGCACCACCTAGCCGCGCCGTTCCTGTCCATTATGAGGAAGAATTTTCCAAAGATACCACTGATGAGGAGACCAAAGTGAGCCGCCTGAAGTCCCAGCTGGGTCAGCGATCCTCAGTGAGGAAGACCCCATTTGGGATGCAGTGAAAACCACCCCCGGTCCTCATGCCGTTTCAAGACTGTCATCTGCCAGCGATGCGGGAAGAAAAGCCACCTTGCCAAAGTTTGCTGGGCCGCCACTCCGGATGCCCGATTGGCTCCTGACCAGCGTTCCTTTCAACGGCCCCAGAGGCATCCTGCCAAGCCTAGGGATGACTGTTTCACAATTTTCCGAGAGGACGCCTACCCTGCGGTGTCGACCAGTCAGGTTTCCCCAGGTTTCCTCACGGTTAAGATTGAGGGGGTTCCCTGTCAAATGGAGGTTGATACAGGCTCTTCTAAATCCATCATAGCCTGGAATACCCTCCACAAGCTAGTGCCCGCCCTGCATAGCCTTTCTGCCTGCTTTACTAGGCTGTGCGATTATCAAGGGAATACCATCCCCATTCTGGGGCGGGTTAATCTCAGGGTAGAGAAAGGGAATTTTTCTGGCCACCTCCCCTTTAATCATTGTCAAGGGTCACCTCCCCACCTTGCTTGGGCTCGACTGGTTCGAGGCTTTAGGCCTCACAGTCTCTGGCATCCACTCAACATCCACTGATGTTTTTGATGCCCTGACCAATGAATTTGCCGAGGTTTTCGACAGCAGATTAGGTAAATACACTGGTTCTCCTATTTCCCTCAATCTCGACCCACAGGTGGCCCCCATTCGCCTCAAACCCAGGCGAGTGCCATTTGCCCTTAGGCCCAAGGTTGAACAGGAACTGGACAGGTTCCTGGAACCCACTGACCACTCTCCGTGGGAGACCCCCATTGTGATTCCAATAAAGCCCAACGGGTCTATTCGCATCTGCGGAGATTTTAAGTGCAACCTAAATCGTGCCTTGCAAGCGCACCCATATCGTGTCCCCGTGGTTCAACACCTCCTGCATTCCCTGGGTCAGGGCACCATCTTCGCCAAGCTGGACATGGCCCAGGCCTACCAGCAGCTACCTGTGGATGATGCCACTGCGGCCGCCCAAACGATAGTTACTCATAAAGGGGCTTTTAAGTGTCGCTGCCTCCAGTTCGGAATAAGTGTGGCCCCTGGGTTATTCCAAAGCCTCATGGAGTGCTTATTGCATGGAATACCTGGAGTCATACCTTATTTCGATGATGTTTTCGTTTCTGCAACCAGCGAGGCACAACTTCTTCACCGATTGCGTCTTGTCCTGACCCGATTCAGGCAGACTGGGCTCAAACTTAAAAAATCCAAATGCCAATTCGGTATCCCCAGCACAGAGTTTTTGGGATTTCTAGTTGATGCAGATGGCCTCCACCCCACACCTTCTAAAGTGGAAGCTATAAAGAAGGCCCCAACTCCCACATGCAAGGTGGAGCTGCAATCATTCCTGGGGCTACTTAATTTTTATAGCGTTTTCTTGCCCCATAAAGCATCTGTGGCAGAGCCCCTTCACAGATTGTTGGACAGCAAAACTCCATGGCATTGGGGGAGGGCACAGGCCTCCGCTTTCACAGCTGTCAAGGACCTACTGATGTCCGACGCTGTCCTTGTCCAATACTCAGATCGTCTTCCCCTCTCCCTGGTTTGTGATGCCTCGCCCTATGGCGTGGGCACTGTCTTGAGCCATATTCTGCCTAGTGGAAGGGAGGCTCCCATAGCATACTTTTCTAGGACCATGTCACCCGCTGAACGTAATTATAGCCAATTAGATAAGGAGGCTTTGGCTATCGTATCAGCAGTCAAAAAATTCCATGATTACTTATATGGCAGTTTTTTCCAACTGTTTACGGATCACAAGCCTCTTCTAGGTCTGTTGTCAGGGAACAAACAGACCCCCCAGATCATGCCACCACCCCTCTCTCGTTGGTCAGTATTTTTGGCCGCATACAACTACCAGCTCATCTACCGCCCAGGGAAGGCCCTAGGAAATGCTGATGGCCTTAGTCGCTGTCCCTTGCCATTACCTGTCTCTGACCTTACTCCAGGTGACCCCATTTCTTTGGTAGATGAATGGGAGGCCCCTGTAACAGCATTAGACATAGCTAAAGCCTCGCAGAAAGACCCTCAGATAGCCCAGGTTTTGGATTGGGTACGTAGGGGATGTCCTAGCGGCCACGTATCCAAGGAGTTCCAGCCATATCTGAGGAGGCAGCATGAATTATCTGCCTTAAGGGGGTGCCTTCTATGGGGTAGCAGTGTGGTGGTCCCCCCCCATTGCGGACACCGATTTTACGTAGTCTACACGACGGGCACCCGGGCATTGCCCGCATGAAGGCTCTGGATCGCAGTTATGTATGGTGGCCCAATCTGGACAAGGCTATAGCAGAGTGGGTAGGTAGATGCCAGAGTTGCCAACAGTCCCGTCTGGCTCCCCCGGAAGCCCCCGCCCGGGAGTGGGAAAACCTAGAAGCCCGTGGTCTCAGCTGCATATTGACCTGGCAGGGCCGTTCCTGAGACAGACCATATTAATAGCCGTGGATGCGTATTCTAAATGGGTCGAGTTGGCATGCATGTCCTCCACTACCTCTGAGGCCGTTATCCGATTCCTTCGTACGTGGTTCACTACCCATGGCCTGCCGGACCTGATCGTCTCAGATAATGGCCCACAGTTCACCTCTGCCACCTTCCAGGTGTTCCTGACCAAGCTGGGCATCCGCCATGCCATGGTGGCCCCATTTCATCCGGCCGGAAATGGTTTGGCTGAGAGGGCAATTAGATCAGCTAAGGATGTCCTGTCCAGACTGGGGCCAACCAACTGGGGGGAGAAGATCACGAAATACCTTTTGGCACAGCATACCACTCCCTGCCCAACAACTAATCGCAGTCCGGCTGAGCTCCTCATGGGCCGCCGCCTCAGAACAACCTTGGACAGGCTACATCCGAATTATTCAACGGACATACCTTTGGACTCCACTAATGGAGTCAGGACCTTTAGGGTTGGGGACCAAGTGTATGCTCACAATTACGGGGGGAAACCTCGTTGGTTGCCTGGGCAAATCTCCAAAATAACTGGCCCCTGTTCTTATAGGATTCTGCTCGAGGATGGTCGAAGCTGCTGCCGACACATTGACCAGATCTGAGGACGATTGTTTGCTTCCCTTCCAGCCCATGTCTAATCAGACTCGGGACTAAGCATGGCGGCGGACCCCGTTAACGACTACTGAGCCGGAGCCGCGGCTTGCCTGTCTGCCCCCAGTCACCCCCGTTGGCTGACTTACCTGCAGATCCAGTCATTAGCTCGCCAGTGGGGTCATCAAGCACAGTCAGGCCTTGGCATGCGAGCAACCAGGGACTCCGGGCACGGCTCTACCTTCGCCACCACGATTTGAATCTTCCGCTCCAGAATTGCAGTGTTCCTGCATATTTGTCAGACTACGCATGCGCCATCCAAGGGGGGAGAAGTGTAGCGTCCTCTGCCTGTTGCCATCAGCAACCAGGATTAGCCGCTGATTGGCTACCAGTTGACAGTTCCTTAGGCGGGAGGCGTACTCGTTAACCATTGGCTATCTCTCTGACAGCTGCTGGTATAAATAGCAGCCTGCCTCAAGTTTTCTCTCGTTGCGTTCTGGTTACTAGTTGTTAAACAATAAATCTTTGTGTTCGAGTTAAATCGCCTCATTCGTTATTCCATGCCAATAACGAACTTAACACCTATTTTTCTTCTTTGGACAAATATGGTTCTCTCCTTGTACCTTTGCTTTTCTGGAAATAAACAAATGTCGAAGCAACTCAGTCATAATTGAAACATTGTTGGGTAGAGCATCACCTCTATGGTCAAAAGTATTTTATTTTATTGATCTACCTTAAAGAGACTGAAGCGTTAAGGAGTTTAAATCTGTGAAAGGTAATCTTAAAAGTCTCAGCTATGTTCCTTTACGGTTCTGAATAATTGCAATATTAAAATAGTATTTTGACTCGACAGTGCAAAATATGTAGGTTTCAGATATATGCACATGAAAAATGAGATTCGCAAACGAGTGAAAAATGTATCTCTTCAGCCAGGTCTCAAAAACTAACAATTGTACTATTTATATCCTGAGTGTTTGGCCTTTGTAATTTGAGCACATGCTTTGCTTCTTTTATCCCAAAAGCTGCTTTGAGTATTCCATTTGAACTGAAATGCAGATAAAAAATAAATGAATTGATAAAAAAGCATATAATTAAGATAAAGTATGCAACATTGTCTTAGATATCACCATAAATTAGTTGGTTAATTGGTGTTCCATTAATTTAAATATAGAAGCTAATGATACAGGTCAGATATATTCAGTTACAACTCCTTAATGTAAGACATTCTACAAGGTATACATTCTTCAAGACAATTGTACACATGCATCATGGTTGAAACATTATGAAATATACCATAATGTTAATCATGCTTATTAAAAATATCCATTTCTTCCTTCTCATGGAGTGGTGCAAATGGTGTCATGTAAAATTGATTAGATAAGTATAAACATCCTCTTTTCTCTTTTTCTTCAAAAATAATCTAATTCCTGAACATGAGGAGGAAGCTAATGAGTAAGTGCTGAGAGGCAGCAGGAAGAGGAACAGTACCCTGAGAAGTTTTATTATTCTAGAACAATAACAATGCTAGTAGGGACACTTGAAATTAAAGTCCAACAACATTTGGAAGTTTCAGGTGACAATAAGAAATAAACTTTCAAATAGAAAGTTGACCAAGTGCCATAATCCCATCTTTACTATAAACTCCTTTTCTCTTAATATTTTTACCTTAATTTTAGAGGTAATAAATATATTGAAGTGTACAAAGCAAATATAAACTAGGTAGTACACAAAATATCTCCCTTCTATTTTTTAGCTTTGTATCTTAGTTCATTACATTTCAAAAGAGCCATTCATTTAACCACTCAACCATTTAATGATGCTAAATAAGCAGGTTTCTGCTTAAATCAATTGCTGGAGGGTAAATATTTTAGTTTGTTAACAGACTTAGATTATCAGCTTGGAGATTACTTTTTGTGAACAAAATTTTAGTTGATCATACGAAAAACTCATTGGGTGACCTTATGCCAAATAATTGACTCTCAGCCTACACAGCAGCAGAGCATTAGGGAGAAAATAAAATGGATCAAAAGAGGTCCATGTGGACCTCCTGGAACTTCTCAGAGGAAAAGGCAGGTTGTACAAATAATGAATAATGGGGGAATCTTGAAAACCAAAGAGCTTGAATTTCCATATGAATAACCAATGCTCCCTGAAGAAAGACTAGTTCACAGTGTTTCAAAATTGGGATCGTGCCAAATCCTAGGCAGTTTCAGAGGAAAGAAACCAGCATCCATGGAGATACTGAAGCATTGAATGGAAAGAAGAAAATTCACGGAGGAATCTAAGCTTCAGACACCATCTATAATTTAGTGCACCAATGATGTTTTTGCTGCATTAACAAACAAGCCTGTCAGGATTGCAAATATTAGACTGGATGTTCATTAAAACCAGTCTCTGGGAATTGTTTCATTCACGCTCTTCCTCCTGTACAATATAATGAATTTTTTGACTTTGAAAGTGAGTTGTTGTGGCCTAAAGTAACAAATCAGTTTTGGAATGCATGCTGTCTGTTATAAATGATTTGGTGGTAATAAATTTTCTGTTACAAAGCAATAGGCAGAGTTTTCATAATGTTGAAAAGTTTGGACTTGTCTTGAAGTGAACAGTGTCACTAAAGCAATGCTCTGGTTCCAACTATTTGTTATTATAAAAGGTGAACTTTTTTTTTGTCCTTAAGGTAGAATCCTCATCAAATTTCATTCTTTGCTGTAACATGTTTTATTTCATATGTAGGACAAATTTTTAAAAATCCAGGTTTGTTGAGTTTCTGTTGTAGTCTTTAATGTAAACCACCTCTGGCTACTGTGTAAAGTAGATTTCTTATTAATGAATAAATAAATGTGTGATTAATGCTAGCATATGGGTTTTTAAATTCCTTTGTTATTTAGTTATCTTGTTATAATCAATATGCAAGCAAAATGGAAATTCTTCAGATATATATTTATGGATTGATAGTTTTTACTACAATTGAAGTATACATTATTTAAATTATTTTAATCTTATTTTAAAATTATTTTTTCCAAAATGGTTTATAAAAGAACATCATAAATAGTTAAGAACAAAACAAAGATTATTAATAAAATAAACACGAACATAAATGCATGAGCTTTACTGCTTTGTCCTTCAAGATAGGGATTATTATTCTAATTTCTGGAATGTTCTGACTCTCAACTTTTGCTATTGCTGGAGCACTCATATTGTTACTTAATTCTTCTCTTTTCTTCTCTTCTGTTCTCTTCTCTTCTCCACTGTTTCAGGTATGCAATCATACACATTAAGTATAAGAGCATAATAAATGCGTAAATAGCTGGCTTATGAAAGAACAAAAGCTATTAGTTACCAAAAATGAAAATTCTTGAATAATATTCAGGCTCCTCAACCAGTTGCATTCCTTTGCTGACTTTTTTTCCTCAGCAAGCCCTAAGACTTCAGGGTAAGAAAGACTAGAGGAAGAATTCAGTATATGTCTTAATTATAAACAAGTCAGAAATTCTCTTTAAATTTCTTTGTTCAGAGAACAATCAGACTCCTTTGGCTATTCCTGGTAAACACATAGAGAAAGAAGTTCCCTGAGGATGGCCTCCAGCATGAGTCCAAGAGCTTGAAAGACTAAATCTGGTTCCAGTGACCAACTCAGACTGGATTCCAGAACATTATCTTTGAAAATGTATATTTGCCTTCATTTGTGACAGATGCAGGCAGCTAGTGCTTTGAACACTTTGACTTTGGGGTTCCTTCACAGTATGCAAGGTGTCCACTTACGAACAACTATGCTCCTTACATCAATGCACTTGGGAAGGGGTCATTCCATGCAGTTTACAATACCAACCACCAGTTAGCTCGGAGATGGGTGGATGTACAACAAAAGCATTCAGCAAATGTATGTTAGAAGTCTTAATCAATTACTGCCATTTATGATTGGGCAAATATAAAGCAGCTATTAATATACATAAGGGGCATCATCTATCACAGCTTGAAGAAGAACTAGTCGCCCACCTAGAGAATGTCATTGGGATCCTTGTGAAAGAAAGACAGATGAGAAAAAGGAAATAGTTGGAGGATATAATTCAAAAGCTAAAGCCATGGTCCCAAACCTGTGTGAATTTGGTCCATAATTTATCAAGTAAACAAGTCAGCTGGGATCACAAATAACTGAACACAATGAGGGGTTTAACACAGGAGATGCCACACCAAGAGAATTCATAGCAGCATTAGAATCTATATTCAACAAAAAGAGATTGAAGAGCCAGAAAAACAATATCGGAAATGCTGGTCATAGATAAATGAAGTAATATGTTCAGCCCAATGGAGAGACATTCCATGAATAACATTATTATTTTATCAGCAAATAAAGGCCACTCAACAGTGGTGATGAAGGGCACAGATTATGAAATGAAGGCATTTGCCCCGCTCAATGATTCCTTGGCATATAGATCAGTAAAATCATCAGAGATGAGAACAATGGTCACATAATTGAATGCTTATCTCAGCCAACTTAAACAAAACAACTGTATAACAGAAAAGGAATGGTAGAAAAATGATATGAATAGATGCTGTCCCAGGGAGATTTTATGGACTCCCCAAGATACACAAAATAGGGGTCTCCCTCAGACCTATTGGGCACATAGAGAGATAAGTTTCCTAAGGATGGGCTTCAGCACGAATCCGAAAGCTTGGAAGACTAAATTTCTGCTCCTGGTGACCGATTCAGATTGGATCCTGGGACATATATTTGCCTTCAATTGTAACAGTTATTCTCATCTTATTCTCATAAATGAACAAATTCCAGCCTAAATATAGATTTCAAATACTTTATATTAAATAGTATGCTTTTTCCTAAGATGAAAGTATATAAATCTAAACAATTGCACTTCATTTATCTAAATATTTTAATGTTGTGCATTGTTAAAGTTAACAACATTTGAAAATGTTTTTTTTCTGTTTGAATTGCCTCATGCCTGTGATTTCTTTCTGAAATACCTGTTTCTTGCCTCCTTGTAACCATAATTTCCATAGATAGATTGCTTATTGGCATGAAAACAAGTTCACACCAAATGCCTCCCATTCCATTCTTTTCTACACACACACACTATAACACTTGATGCTTGACTTTTTAAACTTTACTTCCCAATATGCTTAAAAATCACTTGTTATCAAATGGTCTTAAATCAAGCTGGTATGTAAAGCCTATCCCACATGATAGAGAAGAGGTTCTATAATATGACAACGAGATGCAAAAGACATTTTTACTATTGCAACATTTCAAGATAGCACATGTTACAGTTTGGCACGATAACCTCAGTGGGTGTAACTATACAGCCATCTGAATGATTAATGAAAGCTTATAATCTGTATTGAAGCAAGCATGAAGACCACAAAACTGCCTAATACAATTCATGGTAACTGCCAAAAATGTATCTAAGAGATTATCAATATTTTTGGACATGTAAGAGCTCTTCATGGAAATGGTGACCCAGGTTAAAAACTATTTTAAAAACTAATAAATATTCAGGAGAATATCATGGTAATGGACTCACTGATGTCCTGCATTTCATGTAGACAACTGATATTCCTACATTTAACCCCCAACTCAATACATGGTATATAAATATACATGTATCCAATACAATATAGATGAAAACTTCTTCAATATTTACTGAAAAGATTCCTATTATTATCCAGTGATCAAAGATCTTATATTTGTAAAAAGAGAATGTCACTGGTGACTGTTCTAAATGCTACTGTCAGGAATAACTTGCAGAAAATGTGTATTAAAATCAGATGACTATAGCAGAAACAAGATGATTAAAAGAGGTGCTATAGTCCTTCCTGAAAAATAATCAGGAAATGCTGGTAAACATTTTTATGGATAATGGTTGTGGTGATGGTGATGAAGATGATGGTGATGATGAAGAAGATGGTGATAGTGATGATGATGATAAAAACTTTAACTATGCATGTTTCTCTCTCTCTCTCTCTCTCCCACAGCTTCAAGTATAAATCACAACTGAATGGTGAAAAAAATTAATATCATTTTCTTGTCTTTTTTTTTCTTTTCATAATGCCATTTACAATTTGCAAACTGATTTGCAATCTCTATCTTTTTTTTAATCTTCTGGTTACTGTTAGCATAGCATAGCATGTCACTGTAGAAGCTTAATTTTTGAGCAATATTTATAGCTCAGGAAATTTCTTATTGGTATATTGGTTTTATTACTAAAGTATCACTAATGAGTTCCCTAACATCTTCCCTCTAATCTTTTTCTCCAAGATTTAATTGGCAACACTTGGAGATTCTCAGCTGGAATTGCTTAAGGTGATAATTTTACATTCCTAATCAACCCACATCAAAGCCAATAGGATGAGACAGACAGACAGACAAATATACAGATAGATACATGCACATTTATACCCACACAAATTATAAAATACATAATATTCAACTGACAGCCATAATATTACTCTAATTATAATTGTAGATGATAATTGCCAATTAAGGCATTATCACATTAATGAAAGTATATTGTAGTACATTAGGAAATAATAACCCTATGGAATGCTGAAACATTAGTTATTTAAATTAGTTACATTCTAGATATTTTTTAAAAAAATAATTTGAACTATTTTTCTGTAACAAATTTATGGTGATTAATACTGCCAGATAATAAATCTAGGCTAAGTTGCTTCTTCCTTTTGGCTATTTTTTAGGAAACCGTTTGTCCACTTATTTAATAAGCATTTGTTCTTCATGCTGATTTTACTTATTTATTTATTCAAATTTTCAGCCCCCCCCCCATTTCAGCTAAGTGGTTCTAAGCAGCTTAGAATTCTAAGACTTTAAAACAATTAAGACAATTAGCAATGAGAAAAATATACAGCAGCAAAAAGTTAACTGTAAAGCCAAGAAACAGGGCCTTAACCCATTCAGAACCCAGGTACACAGCCATTTTTTAAAAGCCTTATAAAGGGCCAACAGGGGGTCAGATTGGTCAGTAGGGTTATGTCAACCCAAGAGTTCCCTTGTTCTATGGTAATACTATTTGATCTCATGGATTATAGTTTGTAGCCCTTCTCATTAGTTATAATACCACTGCATGATCCTTATTAACTAATAGCAATAGCACTTAGACTTATATACCGCTTCACAGTACTTTACAGCCGACTGAGCAGTTTACAGAGTCAACCTATTGCCTCCAGCAATCTGGGTCCTCATTTTACCCACCTTGGAAGGATGGAAGGCTGGTGAGACCCAAACTGCCAAACTCTGGCAGCCAGTGATCAGAGAAGTAGCCTGCAGTACTGCATTCTAACCACTGTGCCACCAGGGCTAATGTGCCAAGCAAAAAGGAAAGGTATTCTCTCTAGGGTAGGAGAAACTTGATGGCAGAACAGGAAGAAAAAACAAAGATCCATATATATATCTAGCATCAGTTTCTTTATAAACTATTTCAGTGCCCAAATCTGAAAAATAAAGTGCCACCTAAATAATCCACAGCTCTACACTAATTTAAAATGCACATCTTTATGGAGCATCAAGTCAATGTCAACTCTTAGTGACCACATAGTTATAAATTCTTTAGGAGAGTTTGTCCCCAAACTGGTCCTTCATGTCTTCCAATGGTACACCCGTTGCCATTCCGGTTCCAATTCCATTGCAATTTAGTCCGCCCACCTCACTGATGGTCATCTTCTTCCCCTCCACCTTTCCAGCATTAAAGATATTTCCAGAGAATTAGGTACTTGCATAATGTGTTTGAATAAATCACACATATGAATGCAAACAATGGGGCATATGATAATTTATGAGAATGGTACCTTCAAATATCTTTGTACACCATTGGTTCTTAACCCTTTGTAGCTTAAGTCCCACCAGGCAATATAAACAAACTGGATTCCAGCATGATCAAAACAAAAGATCTTTTCCCCCAAGAATATTTCAGTTTATTATCATTATGTTAATATATTAAACTTTAATATATTAAATGGTTAATTAAAGTTTCAATGACTTAGATTAATTAACATTCTATTGACTTAGATTTCTTCTGAATTTCATTTGTGGCACAGATACTAACAAGAAAAAAAAAATCATTGCCCTATATTACAGTCTTCTACAGCATCCAATGCAAAGGATGCTGAGGCTGGGATGCCTACATTTATGGAGATTACATACAATTCCACTAAAGGGAAGGTAATTAAATATGGCCATTTGCATGGAAATGGGTAGTAAGGTCTTATAAAAATAATGGGTTGTAGCTAGATGTTTGGTTTGAAGTATCATCCATGCACAGAGGGTGCTCTATCTAGAAAGCCAGGGACACAGTTCAAGGTTTTGTCCAGATCATTCCACTGAAATGCCTAAGAGAACTTTCACTAACTTACATTGGTTCACCAACTGCAAATCTAATAAAATTACATTACCACAATATTTTCTATTTGGAACTGTCTTTGAAGGCACTTTCACAACCTTCAGCCAGTAAAATATGCTGCTGGCAGTTTGGCCATTTACAGGATATTTGCAGTTTTAGAAA
This sequence comes from Pituophis catenifer annectens, assembly GCF_029215685.1. Taxonomy (NCBI): domain Eukaryota; kingdom Metazoa; phylum Chordata; class Lepidosauria; order Squamata; family Colubridae; genus Pituophis; species Pituophis catenifer. The sequence continues at coordinate 77,119,875 of NW_027256882.1, read as the reverse complement.
TTGCTTGTAAGTATGGATCACCATCTATTCTGGGAGGGTAGAAATGGTTGGGATCATCTTCTACGACCACCAGGAGCCATGGTGGTGCAATGGTTAGAATGCAGTATTGCAGACTAATTCTGCTGACTGCCAGGGGTTTGATCCTCACTGGCTCAAGGTTGACTGAGCCTGCCATCCTTCCGAGGTCGGTAAACTGAGGATCCAGATTGTTGGGGGCAATAAGCTGACTCTCTAAACCACTTAGAGAGGCTGTGAAGCTCTGTGAAGAGGTATATAACTCTAAATGCTATTGCTATTCATCCCAAGCCCACCACAAATATGATCCCACTCAGTACATTGAAAACAATATTGTACTGGCTCAAGAATTGTTGCCTAGTTTGCCTGTTGCATTTTATTTTCTGCTAGATAAAATCCTGCATTTTGATAGGTTCCTGTGCACAGTAGGAGAAAGCACTCTCACATGGGTCAACAGTTGCCTCCATGCAACTCCAATCTCTTCTTTTCAGTTATAGTTGCCAATTCTCTTGAGTACTGTACTGCAATGGTTATGATATGATATGATATGATATGATATGATATGATATGATATGATATGATATGATACATAAAAGATCACTGGTTTGAAACCTAAGAGAAACAATATATATATATATAGCTAGGCATTTTCCCCTGGACATCTTTTTAAAAAATTCATCGGTACACTATTGAAATGCAGTAACTTCCTCCCCCCCCCCCAGTTCAGATAGCCAAATCAATAAGTCCGTTGCAGTATTTGCTCATTTGGGATACTTGAAAGCTAGGGTTAAATCATTCTACCTCAATTGTCAAGAAAATCAATGAAAAGATGCACCGGTGAACTAAGACTCGGAAAGAAGGGAGTCCAAAACCTTTGAGAGATGGGATAAAATATGAATGCGTGTATAACTGTTCTAAAGTCACTAGTTTACATCTTTTTCTGACTCTTTTTTATTTCTTTCTTACATACATTTAATATAATTGTGGGATCTGGGGCAGTGGTGAAATCTAAAATTTGTTACTATTGGTTCTGTGGGCGTGGCTTGATGGTGGTGGGGGTAATGAGAAAAAGGGCATGGCTATTTATTTTTTTTTTACTTTTAAAATCATTTTTTCTACAACCTCTTCGGTGAAGAGGTTGTAAAAATTGCTTTCAAAAGGCTCTGACGATCCCAACTGAGCCACGCAATCATCAGAGGCTTTTTTTTTTTTTACTTTTAAAAGCATTTTTTCAGCCAAAGAGATTGTAGAAAAAATGCTTTTAAAAGTAAAAAAAAAAGCCTCTGATGATTGTGCGGCTCAGCTGGGCATGGGGAGGGGGGGCAGGGATTTTTGCTACTGTTTCTCTGAACCACCCACCTCCATCACTACTGGACCGGGCAATCCGGTCCGAACTGGGAGCATTTCACCCCTGATCTGGGGTCTGACTGGGGTCTGGCTAGGAGAAAGTTTAGAACAGTAAGCTATGTATTTGATCCACTTGCAAATTGCTATTCCTACTATATCTATTCTTCTTATTCTTCGCATTATTTCTGCCATGTCAGGGGGTCTGCAGTTTAGCATCTCACCTGCCACCATGTGATCTGCAGCATCGCACATGTCTGCATGTCAAGTGTTGTGTCAGTTTTGGTGCATAATGATGCAAAATTAAAATCCTGGCTGACTTGTTGCAGAGTCTGATGCCTGCCTACCCCTTCTGGCAATGGCGAAATTTCCCTCTGTATTCTTTATGATGTAGTAATAGTTCATTATGTGCTGAAATTTGTCTGTGAAACATGAACTTGTGTGGCAGCTAGTATTCAATCACCTAGGAGCAAAATGCAACAACTAATGCATTTCAGTTTTCAATGAGAGTTAAATTTAAATAGTGGATAAAAAAAATGGGTTTTTTTAATTACATTAGTAGCTTGTATGCAGTTCTATCTTCCATTTACTTAGCAGCATTAGACTAAACTCTGTAGGGGGAAAAAACAAATTATACACATTACATAAAATGAAATGCCATAGAGTTAAAAAGTAGAGATCCATTACAATTGGGCATACAATTGGGTTTTTTACTTGAATTAGAATCTTTAAAGTGTTCTAAATCAAAGAAAACAGGCCAATCCTGAACATTTCCTGCCATCCCCTTCAGTAACCTCATCTCTCCCTCATAATTTGAGCTTCTTGCCTTTTACTGGGTGGTTCCTTCTCTTCCTTCTCCTTCTCCTTCTCCTCCTCTTCTCCTCCTTCTCCTCCTCCTCCTTCTTCTCCTTCTCCTTCTCCTTCTCCTTTTCCTCCTCTTCCTCCTCCTTCACCTCCTCTTCCTCCTCCTCCTCCTCCTTCTCCTTCTCCTCCTCCTTCTCCTCCTCTTCCTCCTCCTTTTCCTTCTCTCTCTCTCTCTTTCTTTCTTTCACAAACACCATTCTTTAGAAAACCTTCAGACAAATTTACAATGTTTCACAGAGGTGAGATAATTGAACATAAACTATTCTTTGCTAACACAACTAACAGCTGTGATCCCAGAGAAATCCAGCCATGATGAAATAGAGGAACCGATAAAACAAAAAGAACAACAACAAAAAAAAACTCTCATCAGCAAGAAATCTAATATAATTCTACAACAAATGATCAATAGTTTGAATGAGTCCACAAACTGGACCTAAATTATCATCCACTTATTCCTTGTAGAACAGAGCCCTCAAGAAGGAAACTTGCCAGGTAATCCATAAAGTGGGAAAATAATAATATGTGGGCAAAAGGAATATAGCTTTCATCAACATCCATTGATTTTGGCAAAAAAAAAAAAACGTTTTTTTTTTCTTTTATGGTTGAAAACATAAATTTAGTATAACATCCAGTATTTCTTGAGGGGCAAAATCATAATCAGCAAAATATGAGAAAGGCTAAGCTAAAGAATAGAACTTACACTGCATTTTCTAATGCTGTCCTGCAATTTTGCAATAAATACTCTATCATTTTGTTAGCTCATGTTTTATTTATTTTATTTATTTAATTTATATACCGCCCTACTCCCGAAGGACTCAGGGCGGTGAACAGCCAAACAGTAAAAATACATAGATACAAAATTTAAAAACAAAGTAAAATCGAATTAAACAAATTTGGCCCGAACGTATTAAAACCCCAATCATTTAAAAAAACCAATTAAAATTTGCGTAATTAAAAAGAGGGAAAAGATTAGTCCAGGCCCGCCTGGTGGAATAAAAAGGTCTTAAGAGCGTGGCGGAAGGTGCGCAGATCCGGGATCCTCCGTATCTCCGGAGGGAGCTCGTTCCAGATAGTAGGTGCTCCCACAGAGAAGGCTCTCCCCCTAGGGGCCGCCAGTCGACAATGGCACCCGGAGGAGCCCCTCTCTATGAGAGCATACCGGCCAGTGGGAGGCTATTGGTGGTAGTAGGCGGTCCCATAAATAACCAGGTCCTAAGCCATGGAGCACTCTAAAGGTGGTAACCAAAACCTTGAAGCGCACCCGGAAGACCACCAGGAGCCAGTGCAGCTCGTGCAGGAGAGGTGTTACATAGGAACGCCATGTCACTCCCATTACCACCTGTGCGGCCGCACTCTGCACCAGTTGGAGCCTCCGGGTGCTCCTCAAGGGGAGCCCCATGTAGAGAGTGTTACAATAGTCCAGGCGGGAGGTGACGAGGGCATGAGTGACTGTGCGTAGGGAGTCCCGATCCAGAAAGGGACGCAACTGGCGAATCAGGCGAACCTGATGGAAAATCCTCCCGGTCACGGCCGTCAAGTACTCTTCTAAAGACAGTTGTGAATCCAGGAGAATGCCCAAGTTGAATCAAATCATGTTTCAAGGTATCTCATTAAAAAAAAAAACAGGCTGGGCTGCTCAAAGTAATATCTAGTACTGTCCTGTTCCCCACCCCCCTTTTGCTGTGTTTATCATCACAAAGATTATATCTTTCTGTTGTCCCTACATGGAGCTAAAATCTTAATCCAACAACTTTCCCTTTCCCCTTTGAATTTAGATTACAGCTTATGTCGCTGTCTGAGTAGTTCAACCTTCCTTGTCATTAAATTAAGGCAGCTGGTTAATTTACAGGTTTTACAGCAGGAGTAAGTAGCTTCCAGCAGCTCAGAGTTCATAATTAGATGATGCTGTACAGAAAATGATCTCCGCCTCCTGGAATCTGCCAGATGTAAATTCTCCTGGCAGAGGAGACCTGCAGAATACCTTCTCTTCCAGACCTGATGGGGCAGGCAGATGTCATCTGGGAATGGTGTTCTCTCAGATAACCCATCCATGAAGGCTTTAAAGGTCAAAACTATCTCCATGAATTAAATTGTATTGGATATGGAAGCAGTTTGGCAACCAACACAGCTCAGAAAGCAGAGGTGTGATCTGTACCTCTCTAGCATATAGATAACTGCACTTTACCCCAGTGGCATTTTGCACCAAGATGAAGCTTGTAAATACATTTCAAGGGCAGCCCCATATAGAGTGCATTACAGAAATCCAAATGGGGGTGGTGGGGGTGGACAAAACCCAGAAATGGCATCAAAGAGCTTAGGCAGAGAAAAATTGCTGTGCAGCAAAGAGCTGTGGTGCCGCAATGGTTAGAATGCAGTACTGCAGGCTACTTCTGCTGATTGCTGGCTGCCAGCAGTTTGGCAGTTCGATTCTGACAGGCTCAAGGTTGACTCAGCCTTCTATCCTTCCAAGGTCAGTAAAATGGGGGCCCAGATTGTTGGGGCAATATGCTGAATCTGTAAACTGCTTAAAGTGGGGCTGTGAAGCGGTATATAAGTCAAAGTACTATTGTTATTGGTACAACAGCTGCAAATTCAACTGATATATTAGGGTGGGGTACAAAATTTTCTATAATAAAAGAATGTATAAACTTTGGTCAACCTAGAAGTATGGACAAAATCGTATAAATATGGAATTTAGAGGATAACTATATCCCAAACTACTAGTTAGAAAATTTGAACTGATAAAAATCAAACCAAATAAAATTGTACACTATATTCAACCACGGGCATGCTTTCTGTTAATTGCTTGAAGGTTGTCCACAGTCTTTTTATCTTGTATTTCTATCCTGCTTTAGTCATCCTATCTGTTTTGATAATAGACAAAATTTAACAAAAAAAACATTTCTTTTTAACAGTGTTTTATGTACCAATATCTCCAAAGCTGTTAAAATCACACATTATGGTGAAAATGCCTCTCTTTATCATTTGATTTTGGTAATAGTTTTAGAGAAAAAAATCTCCTTCTAAAACGTCTATCTAACATCCATTTCTACATTGATTATAGAGCCTTTTTGGAATGAGAAAGAATCAAACCTGGAATGGCTCGTTAGCATTTTTGTTTTCATGTCCTCTGTATCACCAGCCAAAGAATGTGCTTTTCATTTATACCTACCTGGTATTTTACATGGAGCTGACAAACACTTCAGTGCATTTAAAGAAATGAAGATGTATCATAGTAATGATATGTTATTTTTTCCACACCCTTCGCCTACTTACATGTGAAGAGTAATTTAAATCAACTTCCAAAGCATGGCTGGCATTACTATACTGAAATGTAGGTAAGTCAAACACTGTGAATGGATGATAGGAGGAAGAGATTTTTTAGAAACCTCTAAATCCATATCCAGAAAATTAAATCATACTTCATTGATTGGTAGTTGCATTTTCTGTAAATATATTTTCAAAATTTAAGAACTCCATAAAATTTTTATCAACAAAGAATTTATTTTCTGAAAATATTTTCCAGATATATAAACTCAATTCCTGCAGAATATAAATTAATCTGGAAATAATATTAATTTTGGGAATGTTCATCTTTCCCTAAATGGTGAGGTTTAATTACTCCCATCTAGTGATCTATAAAAAAAAACTCTATATATTGTATTTATATTATATACTACTAATTGAGTTTTATCATTTGATATACACATACTTAAATATTTAATAGATTTGATACAAATGTAGACTTGATATTGATCTGGAATTGAAAATTGATACTGATATTGAAACAAACAAATATTCTTTTGCCTTTGTGTGCATGGAGAACATTAGAAAGGGAGGGAAGGAAGAGGAGGAACTGGATAACTGATAGATGTTGTTTCGATCTGCAGTGAAAAAGATGCCACCTTTTCTTAATCAGAGATTTTGGACAATAATTTGTTATTCTCTTCTATGCTTTTTCCTTGTTCTTTCTCAGCTAAACAGGAATGTGTGAAAAGCTTTCATGAAATTACAGATGGGAGTTACAGTTTTTGCTGTTTCCAAAGGAGATTTCCAAAAAGCAACTCTACTTTCTTGATTTTTTCCTTGAAAATATTTCACTTCTCAGCCAAGATTCACCAGAATTGAAGAAGCTTCTTGGATGTTTTTAGGAGAAAATAACCCAAGAAAGTCCAGTTGCCTTTTGAAAAGCACCTTTGGAACAACCATGGCCAGCGATGACTGAGAATTTCCAAACATTTTTGGTGTTTCATATTTTTCCTTCCAACTAACCACATTCTCTACATTTTCCTTTTTGTGCTCATCTGATTCTTTCACAATCTGATTCTGACTCTAGAAGTTAACTTTCATGTTCTGTTAATGTCACTGGTATGTTTTTATGCTACTTTAATCCGTATCATTTCCCCCCCCCTGCCTTCCACTTTTGGCCCAGTCAAATCATGTTCTATGTTATCTCATCTAGTTCTTAGACTAACACATATCAGTAAAATTATACATAATTCACATAATGTTTTGTGGTGAGTGAATTCTTTAGTTTGTTTTGTAAATTGTATTACTTGTGCAAACATTTATTTTGCATGTAAAAACTGGTGTGAGCTGAGTGACATACAAAAGTATTTTTATCTAGTGAAGCGTATTCTAAGTAAACACACTTTTTAGAATCAATATGATGAGCTTTGAGATTATAGTAAACCATGGGTGGTACCACTAGGTAGAAGAAGCAGAGTCAGAAGTTGTTGGTCCTGTGCTTAGTTCAGTTGAAATGTTGTATCTTCAAAGAAGCTATAAATAATGATCTATTATTTGGAAAAAGATAGCTACTGCCATTTCTGAAGCTACCAGAAAAAGGATGTTTTTGGGGGAGGAGATGAAATTGAATAACTGAGAAATTGGAACAGAGACCCTGGCAGCAGTGAATCCATTCACAGAAGATGTGGAAGAAGGTTTCTAGTGGGCACTGAGGTTCCTAAGGGAGTCACTGGTGACCTAAGCTGATCAGCAGATAGGAGATCTCTTCCACCTATTTGCTCTCTTGCAGAAGGCCATATTAATGAAGATTGGGGAAAAGCCAAAACAGAAGCACCCATACCGCCAGATGGTTCTCTAATGTTTATCATAAACCAGTGATTACTGTAAGTAGAGGACCAGCATTAAGGCAATAGATCCAAGTCATCAGAGAATGCAGCATAGTCCCACTTTAAGGGGACAACAGATACCAGGTATGTTATTTAATTATACTTTGAAAATATCCTAGCATAGACAGGCACTAAAAGTGCTATGTTCCTACAAGTCTGGTCTTGAACTTGAGAAGACACTTTACAAAAATCAGAATGCAAAGCATTCCAGCATCAAAGCCACCGTATTGCGCATATGTCTCTGAACTTTGTCAAATTTCATCCCTTCAATCTCTTTGCCTAGAGATTTCATTCAGTTATATATATCTTAAAATGTCATCCATATGTGGATTTCCGATGGCAGCCAATAGGAGGAATTATGTTTATGCTTCTAAATCTTGCTTTGAATTTAGTTCCAACTCAAACTGGATAGTCACTAGTTTGCTTTGTGGCCATTTCCTTATTAGTGATTTATAGCTTCTTGTATTGTGGTGATATAAAACCTGTCTTCATTATGGTACCTTATAGCAATGATTGGATAATGCTATCAAATGCTACAAATCATAAGAAAATAGCTTCAGTTAAACTTGATTGCTTTTCTAATCACTACATTTAATATTGAGTGAAATCTGAATTACTTATGGAAACCTCTAAAGGGGAATGAAACCTGATGGAGCTGAATTTATTTTCTGGAAAATAAAGTGATTTAAGAAATGAAAGCATCTAGGTAAATAACATCCTGATGTCTACTTATTTATTCATTTATTTGTTTCCATTTATATGGCTACCCATCTCAAATTCATGATTCTGGATGGCTAACAATAATCAAAAATAACATAAAAGCCTAAAGAAATTAGGAACCATCAACATATATGTAATCCATAGCCAAATAAAAAGCCACAACATAGATTGATATAGCAATTCCATAAGCTCAGACACCACCCAGATCCACAGGCTCAGTGACAAAACTTTACAGAGATTAAACACTTTAAAGCAGAGGTGTCAAACTCAAGGCCCCACACCCCTTCTTTAAAGCCTTGCAAAAGGATCAGTCTAAAGGGGAATGATTTTTCCAAGGTCATCACAAAAAATAATTTTCCATTTCATTCTGCATTATAAGGTTCCAATAATGAAAAAAAAAAAACAAGCAAACTATAAAGAACAATGTCCATGAAAGGAAGAGTATGAAAGTCCTGTGCAGACATCAAGGGTGAGTGTGCTAAACTCAGTTAGTTTGTTAAGAAAAGAACAAGTGACAGATAAACAGGCTGTGGTCAGAGTTGCTGCACTTCTTCATCACAAATAACCAAGAAACACTAAATTTTAACAAGGAGAGAAATAAGGCTGAAAGGTTCCCATTACATATAGATAAACACTGTTCCACCCAAAATAAAAGTCACCTTTTAATACATCTGAATTTCAGATTGTGTCAGATCTGGAAAGCAAGCACATGGGTAGGTGATATAAATAATAAAATAAAAGGGTGAACAAGAGGATAGGTTTTTCTAAAGGAGACAGGAATAAGCATAGTAGTCTCACCTTCTTGTTCTTCTCTTCTACGAGTCGATGCAAGCATTTCAAGTGGGGAAACTTCTCTATGGAACCGCTCTCTATGAATAGACAGATTCTCCACCTCAGACATTCTAATAAGTGGAAGGCAATGAGAGAACATGGGGATGAGTGGTGGTATTCAGCCGGTTCTATCCGGTTCAGGCGAAACGGTAGCGGCAGCTGTGGGAGGATCCGCACACCCGCCCAGATGTCATCACGTTCCATTTATCCACATTTTTGACACTCTGCGCATGCGCGGCAGGCTCTGTGCACACACTCACATTTGCGAACCGGTAGCGAAGGTAAGTGAATACCACCCCTGATGGGGATCTATCTATCTATCTATCTATCTATCTATCTATCTATCTATCTATCTATCTATCAATCTATCAATCTATCAATCTATCAATCTATCAATCTATCTATCATCTACAGTATCTATCTATCTATCATCTATCTATCTATCATCTATCTATCTATCTATCTATCATCTATCTATCTATCATCTATCTTCTATCATCTACCATCTATCTATCTATCTATCTATCATCTACAGTATCTATCTATCATCTACAGTATCTATCTATCATCTATCTATCTCTATCTATCATCTATCTATCATCTATCTATCATCTATCTATCATCTATCATCTATCTATCATCTATCTATCTATCATGATGCAGTGGTTATAATGCAGTACTGCAGGCTAATTCACTGCTCACTCTAGGAGTTCGAGTCTCACTGGCCTTCCATCCCACCGAAGTCAATAAAATGAGAACCCAGATTGTTGGCGGCACTATGCTGGCTCTGTAAACCACTTCGAAAGGACTATAAAGCACTGTGAATATATAAGTCTAAATGCTATTGCTATCTGTCTGTCTGTCTATCTTTCTATCATCTGTTTCATAATAATAATCTGAAATATTCAGATATAGTCTGATGTGATCTCAGACATGGGGTTTGGCAAGTAGAAATGCTTGACTGCACCCTATCTTAACTTCTCTATCCCTTTGTAAAACTAGGCCATGAAGATGTGGCATTTTGTAGAATTATGTTTCTTCATTCTCTGATTCAAGAAATAGTACAGAAGAAAGTGGGTAAACTGATATATAAGCCATGGTTGCCCCACACTTTCATCTCACCTTTCTGAAAGTGAACTAAAGGTTTAAGGTAAAGACCAGGTGAACTTGTTTTTTTATTAAGGCCCTTTTATTACTTCCTAAATATAGCTCCTTCCCAGAAGCTTTTAAAAGTAAACTATCTGCAAATCAGCAACTGGATACTTGAGTGACATTTCTAATATGCATGGATAGAGAGTATTATATAGTAGTCAATTTTGTGTTATCAAAATAGGGCACCAAAGCTTTAAAAAGACACATTATTGCTAATTTCCATTGAAGTGAGGGTTCAGTGGTCACGAGCATTTATTTGATCAGTTGAAAAGAACCGATGAAAGATTCATTAAGTATACTTCAGTGCTGCAGTAACCTGTCCTGTGGATCATGTATTGTTTTATTTACCCAACTTCTATTTTAAAATCAGCAAGAAACATTAGTTGAACCAAAATAAACTCTGCGAGAATGGAAAGGATTACCTACTTTGTCTTCTAGCAGAACTCAACTGAATGCAGTATTAGGGTTTTTGAGTGTTCAGTGAGTGATCCAACAGCGTATTGTGTTCTGTGTTTGCACCTTGTTTTGGTAAGCAAAAGGAAGTTTTCCTTTTAAATATGCCCAGTTCGTGGGCATTATCCGTGAACCGCAAAAGTCTTCCAAATGATTCTGGAAATAGGCCGCCACGTCTTCCATAGGGAAGAAAAAGGTGATTTTCATGAGGTCCAGTGCTCAGAAACCTTTGGCTGATCAGGTTGCAGCCTCTTCTGCCAAGCCTTTTTTATTTAATTATTACTTTAAAAAGCAACGACAACAAAAGGAAAAACAAAGAGAAAGGGAAAAAATAGATATACATGTATATACATATATACAGTGGTGGGATTCAGCCAATTCGCATCACTTCGGGAGATCCGGTTGTTAACTTTCTGAGCAGTTTGATGAACTGGTTGTTGGAAGAAATCATTAGGGCAGAGGACCGGTTGTTAAATTATTTGAATCCACCACTGCATATATACATGAACTTTATATTATAGCAAGGGTTGAAATGAAAACATGATAATTATAACAGATTTAAAAAAAAAAAAGTTTTTCCTCTGTCTCCTCTCCAGCATATATTTTTTTTAAATGATCAAGTTAGTCCACAGGGGTGTTAAATGCACATAAAAAATTATGGGGCTTTGATTATATCTTTGCATCCATTGGCCTTTTTTTTAGTCCTCCTGCAGATGTCCCTGATTATGTGCTACACAAAAGCAGCTTAGCAAATCACCAGATGAAGTGGTTCTAGCATATACTTGGATAGATGTCTGTTGTGTTGTAATTAAGGCTTATTTTGTTTTTAACTAGAAAAGGGAACTTATTTTGCTTCAGTCTCTGCCTAATGAACTTTAGATGGGGAGACACGGTTACTTCTAGCCTCCTGACAACGTGCTTCTTTCTTCAACACATCATATAGAGTTCCTGTCTTCCTTATTTGATGCAGAGAATATTTGCTCACAAAGCACTTGTTCAGCCATTTTACCAATGAGAGATAATTGATAAGGTAATTGGTACATTGTATAGACATCACCCTCCGGCATCTCAGATCTAGCTGCACTACTCAAGCAATTTCTCAGAAAAGTCAACCATAATCAAACTGAGCTTGTCTTCTGCTAAATTTATGCACAGGTCCATATACTGTAATTTTTGCCAGTAATATTATAAGTAGGTTCTTACAGGTTGGTGGTTTTGCTTTGTTGTAATTCTCCAATCTGATTCAATGTTTTAACCATGTTAATTCATGCTTGAGAGAGAATATATACATATGGACATAGATTTATCATTCTATCTTATGATAACACTTCCGGCATCCAATATGAATGGGAGAAAAGACTTGATGGGCCAAGCCAAATATCTCATGGTAATCATCCAGATGCAAGCAGGAAGCACCAAAGCATGAGCAAAATGATTAGAAAGTGCAATTTGCAAAAGGGTCCTCTATGATTGGAGGCAAGATGTGGCTAATTCCTTGACTCCCATTGCCCAAGCCCATGGAAAATCACTGTCCTGGGGTTTCCTACCAAGGAGCAGCTGTCTGGAATACAAGTGGGTGATCTCTCAGCCTCTCTTTATCTAGGGAGATTCTGAAGAACCAGCTTACTTACCAGTTACTTGTATTTTGCCACAGTTGTCAGCTCCGCTTTGGTGAAAACATTTTCAATTCAACATGCCTTCCCCAGAAATTCCTTTATCATTGATATGCTTATGACCCAACTCCAACAATTTAAGGAGAAGCTCAGTCACTATTCTGAATATAAGTTAAAGTAGCATCTTGCATCATTATGAGAAAAATAGATATGTATAATGTGTGTGTGTGTGTGTATCATCATCATTATCTTCATCATAATCATCCTTTCTAGCCATTCTGTATCCACTGCAGGATGAAAGCCTCTTCCACATGTTTCCAACCAATATGGTCCTGAGCTTTCTTTTGCCCGCAATACTTGCTGATGACATCGATCCATCTTGTTTAAGGTCTCTTTCATTGACCTTTTTATCAAGTGGGATCCATTCTATGACTGCCTTGCTCCACCTACCATCAATTCTTCTTGCTGTGTGACAAGCCCATTTCCATTTCAATTCTTTTACTCTCTTTATTTTGGCATTGCAATTAATCAAAAGTTTGTGTTATATTTAGCTCCCAGTAATGAAATCATTTTTTCTACTTAAACCAAATGTTCCCTAAATAGCCAGTGAAAGGCCACATTCTGGCTGATCACTGCAGTGACTTCCAAAACTTTAGTATGAAACTTTAAAATATAGCTTCATCTCATGCTGTGTCCATCTCTGGGAAAGCATCAGTAGCAAAATGAGGCATTTCAGTACATCAACCATCTGTCTAAACACTTCCACTTTTTGACTCAAGGCTATTTAACTATTTACTACATTTATTATTGAGATTTGGCTGTACATCTGTGAGTCTCACAGAGAACAGTTTGATTTTATATAAATATTTATATAGCGAGTACTTGCCCTCAATCTTTTTTTATTTCCACTAAAGCAAAAATGATAACACTGGGGTGATGTGAATTGACTTACATGAAAACATACTTAGATATATGCAGCAGGTGCCTCACAAATTCTCAATAACAAGATGTTCTTCATTATCATTACAGAGATTGGCTTTAGGCTAATAACTTTTCTGCTTTGCAGCTAGGCTACTGTAGGAACCATAGGTGGGAATGTTTTGTATTATTTTCTTCCATGAAGTAGTGGTACAATCAGAACTGATTTTATTTAACGATCTATGATGCTATATTTATTAAAAAGGAAGACAAAGCTTTTTTTTCCCCCATCTGAGGAATACCTTTGAAATAGTAAGGTTTTTTTTATTTTTGCCAAATAGATCCTCATTGAGAGTATTTCTTGAGGAGAGGTGCATACAAAATGTACATTGGGATCAACAATGTAGATCTACCATCAGCCACGAAGCTCGCAAAGCAACTTAGGGGTCTTTTGTAAACCAGTCTATCTTGGTTTGGGGTGTAGTGAAGGGAAGAAGCTATCTTGTGCTCAAGAGAAAAAGTGAAATCAAATCTAAGAAACCAATCAGGGCCTATCAGGGGAGTTTGAGTACAAAATACTTAATTTAATAATTTCAAAATAAAAATTGCTTTAAAGAAAATCTAAGTCCATGTAATACCAATTCTTAGGTCTTCTTTGAAAAACAAATTTGGGGGTGGGGGAATGATTCAGTGAAATAATATGACTGGATTTACATTCAACTTTACATTCATAATGTGCATTGTATTTAAACAAGGGCTATAAACTGCAGTGCTTGGAGTCCTGCTCTGAGATCAATCATAAAGAAAGCAACCTTCACCACTATTACAAAGCAACATGCTTTGAGACATTGATGCTGAATTGCAGCCGATGGGTCCTTATACTTTCAGAGTACTGTATACCTCTGATGTCATTCAGAAAATGGATAGGAAACAGAACAGTGTGGAGTGTAATTGGTCTACCTTCATGATCCTGGGGCAGTTCCATTACTTAGAAGCAGGGCACCACAACACTCTTACTCTTTGGAAGAGCATTTCATTTGAATCATGATCAGAATAAGAAGTTCTTTTGAAGATCAACCCTGCTCTAAAACACACACACACATAATAGTTTTGATTTTCTGAATTCTATAACTCTATCTAGCTTTAGTGTAGAGTAAGCTATAAATGTGATTTAATAAACTGGAACATTCTTCTATATTGATCAGTTTGGAACTCAGTTGAGAACATGGAAAATTGGGCCAAATTTAACCAGTATAAATTCTAATTAAAAATTAAAAGCACTTAACTTTTGATTTATTTTGTATCTCTACTTTTCAGCCTCATAAGGTTATCAGATAATTTATTGTATAAATAATTTAATAAGTTGCAAATGGAGCTGCCTGTATTCTTTCTATAGATAAAAATAATACATTGACTCTACCCACTAGACACAGCTTTGTCTTTTTTCCATTGTATTGAAGCTATCAACCTCTCTCTGCCATTCTATCTGTCCATTCACTGCAATTTGTTTATGGGTGATCCTTAATCTTTCCTTTTCCTCTTCCCTGTCATCTCCTTCTTAAAGTGATTAGAAACCTTCCTCCCCTTGAGGAATGGTATGTCACAAACAATATATCCAGATGAAAGGGAAATACTTGACCAACTCACCTTGTCAGCTCTTTGATCTGTTTCTGCAACTTCCAACATTTCCTTCAGCAAAGATGAACAAACGAATCACTCTCTTGTTTGGACAGAGACATCAGCATGTTTTACATACAAGGAAACACTGATCCTGTGCCACTCATCTTGTGGAAGAAAAAGATGGAGCCTTGTGAAATGGAAAACGTGCGTAGAACAAATGTTTTCAGGCAAGTGGGCCAATTCGATGTAATATGACATATTTTAATAATTTTTAAAATATTATTTTCTATGGATTTCTATGGAATTTCTTCTACAAATTTGTTAAAATGCAGATAGTTATTAAATGTATAAATGTATTAATCCTTATTCTCATTCGTTATTTCTTTCTTTCTTAAAAACTGATATAGTCCACACAAGAAAGTTTTTGGTTCCAGGTAGCAGAAGCCTATCCCCAAATTATCTGTAAGAGAATCATTTCCAAATCTTGAATGATTTTTTTTTTTACTTTACCAAGCAAAGCACCCATTTAAAAGTGTTTTTCATGTATCCCCCTTGCTTGTAAAAACCAAGACTACCATGTTGTTTTATGATGTTCTACCTTTTATATGTCTTCTCCTCTAGAGCTCTAGAGTCTTCTCCTCTAGAGTCTTTGAGTCTTCTCCTCTAGAGAAGACTCAAAGTCTTCTCTTCCAGAGCTCACATTTTAGAAGAAGACCGAGTCAAGATTTCTTCTCAGCATTGGCTGAAATGACTGCGAGTTGGGCAGTTTCAGTATCTGTTACAAGTACCTGCCTTGCAGTCTGAATCATTGCAGACTTGCTTAGCCTTGAGGCCACTTGACATACATTGAAGATCTTCCAGGATAGGGGATTTCAGTACCCTGCAGGCAAAGCCACAATCCACACATGCCAAAGCCATTCAACCTGGAATGAGCACATCAATGGTCTCCTTAGTTGGCTACTTTTGATGATTACTGAGAGTAGTTCCACAGAGCTGGCCTGAAAAGTTTCAAGGCAACAATTGCTTTATCAAGGTATACAGTGTTAACTTCATAAACAAAGAGAATTGTTCATTTCACCAGTATGAATCATGTTCCCCAGTATGAATTCACTCACCTGATTGAATTTGCATCTACAGAGATTTGCAAAGCTATTCAGATCTGAACCACTGACATTAATAGCAATAGCTTTTAGGCTTATATACCGCTTCACAGTGCTTTACAGCCCTCTCTAAGCAGGTTACAGAGTCAGAATATTGCCCTAAAACAATCTGGGTCCTCATTTATCCACCTTGGAAGTATGGAAGGCTGAGTCAACCTTGAGCCTGGTGAGATTCGAACTGCCAAATTGCAGGCAACCAGCAGTCAGCAGAAGTAGTCTGCAGTACTGCATTCTAACCACTGTGCCACCTTGGCTTTTAGAGCAGTGTTTTTCACCCTTGATGATTTTAAGATTCTGGGGGTTGATCCAGTAGGATCCACCCATCCTAAAGCTGACAAATACCACAGTAAAGGATTCTCTTCAGTATTCAAGGTTGGCAGCATACTATTCTTCAATATAGTTTGATTTTGTTTTTCATGTGTAACCTATGATGTCACAAAGTGCCATTATAAGCTCCCTTTGTAAGGAGCAGATTGAATCCCTGAATATTGTGTTACATTATTTATGAACATTGATCACTGCATTAATACATGAGAATAAAACAAGATTAAAACTTTAAGATAAATATGTTCTGAAATATGAGAGAGATGAATATTTAAAGAAATGACAACAACCCACAAAGAAAACTAAATAAACTAAACAGCTGTCAGCAACTGGCAACTTCTTTCTTCTTAAAATTAATTTAGCAAAAATATAAAACTCAGTTTCACACTTTGCTTGCTAGAATTTCATTACTAAAGGCACTGAGTTCATCTGAAAAAAAATGAAAGCATATAATTGACATGAAGATGTCTTGCTCACACATGTTGTGGCAAGCTATACATAACTTTATTGCAGTAATTATGGTATGCTGCTGATCAAGAATAATTATCATTGTCATGGCAATCTCTTATGGAAGAAATTATTGGAGATAGAGCTTAGAGAAGAGAAGAAAGCTATACTTTCTTGGAGAATATTTCATACTGTATGAATTTTTTTGTTTGAGAATCCATCAAATGCTTTGGTTTATGTTCTGATAAAATAATGCATTGAATATTTTATATAATTCAACTTAAATGAACAATACTGAAATACCTAAATTCTCTAAAATTAGAAGCTGACTCAAGCATTAATTATTCAGAATTAGGGATTCCATTCAACTACCTGGTTGTGAAGTGTCATAAACAATTCCAATCTCTGGGCACATGTGAGAAAAAAGTTAAGCTCATTTAACCCATATTGAAATCAGCATGCATTAAACACTTAATTTTGTATTTGATTTCGATGGAACTCAGTTCATTTTATTATATCTTCTGACAGGCAGTCCTTGACTTATAACAAAATTCAGATGTTTGGCAACTGACTCATAATTACAACAGGTGCAGTGTCCTGCGGTCATGTGTCTATCCTTTGTAACCTTGACTTTTTTTGTAACTATTGACTTTTGACAAGCAAAGTCAATAAAGAAGCATATTGACTTAACAACTGTGTTACTAATTTAACAACTGCAGTGATTCATTTAACAACTGCTGCAAGAAAGGCCATAAAATGGAGCAAAACTCACTCAGCAAATGTAGCACTTGTCCCAAAGATTCTTTTTTTTCAAGAGGCAACTGGACTTTCTTGTTTTTCTTTGAAGACATTTCGCTTCTCATCCAAGAAACTTCTTCAGCTCTGACTGGGTGGTGGGGAATGGAAGGATTTATACTCCTTGAAATATAAATCCGTCCATTCCTCACCATCCAGTCAGAGCTGAAGAAGCTTCTTGGATGAGAAGCAAAATGTCTTCAAAGAAAAATAAGAAACTTCAGTTGCCTCGTGAAAAAAAGCACCTTTAGGACAACCATAACCTGGATGATTGAGACTCTCCAAAGACAAATGTCTCACTTAGCAACAGAAATTTTGGGCTCAATTGTGTTTGTAAGTCAAGGATTACCTGTATTACAAATTGCTTTATAAAGGCTTTTAATTCCAAATGAGTTTTAAGGAGATAGACATTTTCCTCCCTGGCAACTCATATATTAAACCTGGAACAACAGAGAGATCCTCATCTGTCCAAATGTATTCAGCCATCCAGTTGTTGTGGGTATAAATATTTTAGGAAAGTATCTTTTTCCCCAGTATCATTCATTTCAAATTATTTGTCCAATCATGGCAACTTTACAACTTGTGGACTTCAACTCCCAGAATTCCTCAGCCAGCATGGACAAATCCACAAGTTGTAAAGTTGCCAAGGTTGAACACCCCTGATTTAGGATGTTGTGATGACAGAATAATAAACAGTAATGCGAATTACTTCCTATTGACAAGTAGCTCTAATCTAAGTAGCTGGAACTTTTCATTAGAAGTGCTTTAAAAGCCACCAAATGAAACAAAGCTCCCCAACTAGAACTATTTCATCTTGATAAAATTTATTTGCTAAATTAGATGTGCCTTTTGAAGAGCAAATAGTTTAGCTGAAAGTTAGGGTCAGTAACTGCCCCTTCAGCCTGACAAGAAAAATAAAATCTTCAGCAGATATTAAAGAGACCGTTTGCTTCTCATTCCTCAGGTCATCTACAATCTCCCCTGGCTGCAAAAAAAGCAAAGATGGAAGGCATGTCCAACATCTTGTAGCAAGCTTAATCAAATATAAATTTCACTGGCATAATTGGTATTCTCTACATTCTTTAATGAACAAATATTACAATTGCTACGCATAAATCATGAGTTGAATAATGAATTTTCAGGTGGTGGGCTGTAAGTCTTATAATTTCTTTTTTTTTTCCTTTTCTCTTCTAATGGGGATGGGGTTCAGCATGAGTGTCAGTGCATGACCATCCTATGTTTCTTTGGAAACATTAAAAGAAAATACAATCCAGTGCCTCGCCCTGCTCTGAATGTTCCCATATCTTCTCACTACTTTATCTATATATGGAAGCAGATATGGTCATTAGTATTATGTTTAAATCATATTCCACACGCTGCCAAAGGCAAGTACATATAAAATGTTTCAAAGTGCAGCGCTCAGGGCTAAATGACAGCTTGAATCGTAACATTGCAAATTATCAGTTGTGTATTCTGCTCAGCTCGTCGGCAAAGAACATAATTAAAACATTAGTGCTGAGTTAATTAAGACATTTGCCAAACATTTGAAGTTGTTGCATCATTTGTGTGTATTTTTCCCCCCCACTTTGTCATTTTTTAAATTTCTTTTATGAGTAAAGGCCTCAAAAGCTGGAAACAACCTAGGCTTTCTGGATTTGTAAAAGGGTCTGAAAACAGTTGTGATAAAGTATATGCTTTATCAGTTTATGAAATAAGAGTGAGTCAAAGAGAACAAAACCAAAGACAGTGGCTTCCATCGACAGGGATCAGATTGGTTAGGAGGTTTAAAGATTGATGATAAAAGAAAGAGAAGATTCAGAATATTTTAAGATATGGAATCAGTTTTACTATTGATTAGAAAAGAGATATAAATAAGTTAATTAATAGAGATAGATAAAAATGTTATAATTAGAATATTGTATTAGTGAAAAATTTTTGTAATGGACTTGGCGAGAACGAAGATAGAAGAGATAATAGAAAAGAAGACTTTTTTGGAGATAACACCGAGATGTCACATGGAAGAAATGAATGATGTACTAAATGTTTGTTTGTCTTAAAAAAAAAATTAAAAACTTTTTTTTTTTTAAAGAGGGTTTAAAGATTTAATTTCTATTTCATTATTTGGGGACAAATTCCAAGTTAGGCCGACTGAACTTTTAATTGGTTATGATACTTAATTCTACTGAAATCAGTTTGAATATCATCTCAATATTTTAATAGATAGAAAGAAAAAACCTTTGTCTAGAACTGATAGATACAATAGGAGGATAGGATAGCAAATGCTGTGTAGACCAGATTTTTCATGTCCTGAAAACAGATATGCTAAAGGAGGTCAAAGTGACTGTCGGTTTCTCCCATTAGCCCATCAGTTTAAATTTATCTGTTTGAAAACAACATATCATTCAGATTGAACTACAGGTCTTGTCTTAATTTTTTCCTGTCTATCTACTAACTACTTTCCTGTCCTACTAACAATTAAAAGCAAAGAAATACAGATGATAATTCTATATATAATCACCCAGAATTTCTGATTGCTTAACAAGAAATTTAGTTTGAAGGAGCATATATTTCAGTTTAAAACAATTGTAACAATCTGTGCGGAACAGATAAAACAAAGATAACATTTTTCTTTTTATACCCAGGGGACTTGGTTGTGTTGATAAATTAATGGAATTAAGTTATCCATCTCCCACTGATTTTAATGGAATCATTAAACCATGAATAATTTTAGATCCAAGTGTGATGGTATATGATGAGCAACATGAAACTCTGAATAATTTTTACAGGGAAAGGTTTATACAGCAAACTGTATCACAAGCTGCAGCATATTGTACCTTTTCCTGCATAGTGAAATAGTTGCAGGGGTAGATGCAAATAAAGTCAAGATGGTAGCCATAAACGTGTGATCAAGGCCTACCCTTTTTTCACATGGAGAAAATGATGAAAAATGTGGCAACTTAGGCAGAAGAAACATTCCTAAGATTTCAGAGGAAAGATACAGAGAACTTTCAGGATGATGTCTCATGACCACCAAAGAAGATGGAAGATGAAAGATTGGGTGACAAGTAGGCCCTATGATGACTGAATATATCCTGTTTCCCCCCAAAATAAGACATCCCCTGATAATAAACCCAATCGGGCTTTTGAGCGCATGGCAATAAGGCCAAGCACTTGCTTCAGGGTTCAAAAAATATAAGATAGGGTCTTATTTTCAGGAAAACATGGTAGATACCCGTTTATTTGCTTGCTTGATTCTTTTATAGAAGCAAGCTTCTATAAAATTATTCTTTTTAATAATCAGCTTCCTCCTAGTACAACCTTCTTGCAATTTGTCCTTTTAAGCAAGAAAAGACAAGGCCCTACATTCAAGAATGTTAAGAAATATAGAGGAAAAAAACAAGAAGCATGACAGATGTTTATACAATGATAGATAAATTTGCAGAGAGATAATATGTTTAGGTGTCTGCTCCAATTAGAAAGTGAGATATGACAAGCAATAGATCAACAGTCATAAAGGAAAACACCAGGTGCAGATAAAATACCCATTAAACTATTAACAATTGCTGAAAAGGAAGAAGTTCAAGTGCTAACAGCTCTATGTTAACATCTATGGATCAAGGCTGCATAGGCTCATGTTTGAAAAGTCTCACATTTGAAAAGTCTGTATAATTACACTGAAGAAAACATGCACACTACCAAACCATATCTCATGGTTTTTGCCAAGAACTTATGAACAAGTATATAACCATATGTAAAAAGATAAATTTAAATTTAAAAAATAAAAATAAACACATTTTAGAATGATAAAGGATCATGAGAGCAGATAACTGAAGTAAGCTAGATATACTTTACTTTTTCAACGAGCTTCTAGCTCTTAGCAAGGAATATATGGCAATTTTTTTTCTTATTATTTATGGGTTGTTACATGTAGTTATAATAGATTTGGGAAAGTATTTTTATATGTTACATTTTATCAATGGTTTTACTGTACATCAATTACCCAGCAAGCAGTATAGAAAATGCAAATAGAAAAAGAATTGGAGAGGAAGAGATTATAAGAAGTCAATTTATCTTTGTTTTATTGATCACATATATTAGGTAAAAATAGGGAATATATTACAGCCAATTGTTCTGCCAAAAGTCCTGTATTTACTTCTTAGAAACTTTTTACAAGGAACAAGAAGTACTGTAGGAATTAAATTTGGAGAAACCGAGTCACTCCGAAAAGAATGTATATTATTCTTGTAATTATAGGAGTTACAGACCAAATGGAAGAATGATAGCACTGGAAGAGATGACAGGAATAAAATATATGCCAAAACATTAACAATTTGGTATATGTAGACAAAAACACTTTGTTAAAAAGAAGTAAGGAAAGTTAGAAGATACCAAGAGGAAAGTAAAAATGGAAAGTGAAAAAAGATTATATTTAAAAGTCAAAGATAATGTCAGCTCTTGTGCATAATGAATTTACAGTTAAAAGTGGAAAAGTGGAAAGGGTTTTTTTTCCCAAGCTTCAAATAAAGATAGATGGAGTATTGGAGAATAAATTTATCGTAAGGATGAAGGCAGGGGCAAACCTAGACAGGATCATGAAAGTTAAGAATTATTTCTAGGACAATAAAGATTAGAATAGTTAAAACAGTGGGTCTTCCTAATAGTAATGTATGGCTCTGAAAGCTGGACATTGAGAAAGAAGAATTATGGATCTGGAGACAATTACTGTGTACCATGGGCTGCAAGAAGAATCAATCAATCAAGCTGGGACCTAACCACAAGGTGACTGATCCCTTTAGGCTATGATCAGCAAGCAGATGCTCATGGAGCTAGAAATAAAGTCCTATGAAAACACTGAAGGCATTGAGTACATTTAGCCTTGAAAAAAAAAATGACTGAGGGTAAGAGTGCATTCTTCAACAATTTGAGGCGATCTCACACAAAAGAATGCCACAGACTTTTCGTTACCATCCCAAAATGCAGGAAATAGGTAAATGAACTCAAGTTACAGGAAGAGAGATGCCAGTGGAATGTTAGAAATGTGTTCTAGCGGTATGAAGAGTTTGACAGTGAACCCAATTGCTCCTTCACTGGATGGGTTCAAATGTACCACACAGCCAGTGAACATATCAGTTGGAGTCTACCACTTAGGACTGGGTTGGACTGAATAGTCTAAATATCTCCTTCCAACTCAATGATTCTATGATTCTATAATCTATACTATATTCGCAATTAAATGGGAGTAGTGATATTTTTCAACTCTGCATGTTATTTTTAGCATACACCTGTAACATATACTACCGTAAAACATTATCATATCTATACAAAGTTTGTATACTTATTGTTATTATTCCCCAACAGTAAATTGAAAAGGATTAGTAAGCAGAAAACTCAGAGATAGGTTGAAATGTTGATTATTCACTTCTAACAGTAGAGTTTTAGCTTTACTATATTATAGCATCTCTTTACAAATAGTCCAAAAATGGAAAGTTGAAAGAACTTATTGCCAAGAGTTCAGCAGAACGCTGCCATAGATTGTGATAATGTGAAATTAGGTTTGTTTGCCGTGATTCTCAACTTCCATTCAGTGATTCTATGCAATAAAGCAACAAAATAAAACAAAACAAAAGGAACAAAACATTCAGTCTGCAGTTTAGGATTCCATCAGATGTTACTTTGTGCAAATTGATTCTAAGGACTTAAGGATATACTAATCAGTGTCATTTGAAAACAAATATAGGTACTTCAATGGCATCAGACCAAAGGCTAGCAAGAGAAAGCTCTATAATTCAAATTAGGTAGTACGTTGACAACAAATAAATAATTAGTGACCTTTTGTAGAGATAAAGCATTTCTCCTAAAATGAGTGATTCTCAGATATGTAATTAGGACTCTAATCATAAAAGGGGATAGCCATCCTATCAATAATTCTAGCATTGCAAATATGTCTCTTTTTACCTTTCCATTGCTCTCACTGTAAGCATATTCAACAATTTGTCTTGATTTGCTTTGGACAGAATTTCTACCACTTGAATGATGGTTCACCTTTACAAGTTCAACTGAATTATCATTTTACTTCTGTATCACTTGAGTTTTCTCCTATGTGCTAAATACATTCTGGCTTCCTTTTACTGTAACATGTATTTGCACAGATGTTTCATCTTTTATTTGTGACAGGGAAATAATATATTCAAGGAATTAAAACTATACCAATAAAACATTGTGCAGCCTGCAGAAGGTTTCAGCCCAGATGGAGTTCATAAATAGTTTGATAAATGTGTGCACAGATAAAATTATGAGTTGAAATAAGACAGATTTAATAATTTAATATTTTGGTGGATTTCATGTCCTATTTCTGTTCATTTGAACTCAGATAAAACAAATGAGCAGAAGAGTGATTCTATTTTTTTCTTCCTTCTCAATTCTTCCCTTTATCTAACCTTAGTCTACTAACCTGCCTCTTAGATGGCTGTTAAATGCCAAATTATTCTTGTGCTAACAGAATAATTATAATCCACAACTTCACTAGGGATAATAAAAGTTAGACCCTTATATCAATAAAACCAGGATATTTAAGGTAAGGATGATCAATTTTATTTGTCTCCACCTAAGGATCCAATGCAGCCTTAATAAGATAAAGGAATGTGGTACCAACTTCAGGTTACTTTTTAGATTCTTTGCAGGATGCAGGCATCGTTTAGGATTATGTTTTAGAAAACTGAACTTTCTTTTTTATTTTAAAGAGTCCTTTTACTTTATTTTATTTTAAAGAGTCCTTGGAATAGAGTTTATTTGGTGTAACCATATTTGAGTCCCCATCACTCTATAGAATGTGGAGATAGAGAAGAAGAAAGAAAGAAAAAAGAAAAAGCAAATTGAATAGTACAAAGAGAATGAAAAAAAGGGAAAGAGGAAAAAAGAATAGCTTCCTACTTTTTTTGTTCAGATATAAAATATATTAAACTCTCAGTCTAAAATCAACAGTAATTCAACAATAACAGTATTTCTACTTGTCAAATCCCAAAATTAAATTTTCATTTCTTTCAGTTTCTAGCAAAAAGTCCAACAGTTCAAGTTGAAACAAAGTTAGACAAAGGCTTTTCTCTAATCAGAGTAGTCAGTGTGGCCATCTCATCCAATTCCATTAACTTCACCATCCATTCTTCTGAAGAGTACATTTTTGAATTAACCAAAACATGGCTGTAACAGTTGAAACAAGTCAATGTGTGGAAGAGGTCTGAATTTTATCCCGATCCTGAATTTTCATTTTTGAGGCTTCAGGATGGTACATGGTATGTGAACGAATCCATCCTATTATGTATTATTTAATCCTTTCTCTTCTTGGCTCATTGGCTTAGAAGTGAATTGTTCTGTGCAATGAGATTAGAAAGAGCCAAGTATGATTCCATCTATTTTTAATGATGCAATGATCTGTATATTTTCAAAGAAGTCTAGTTTAAATCTAGAAGTCCTTAACAATTGTTAGCTACCTGCTAATCTTTCTTTAAGCTACTTGTTTGACTAGTTCTTGCATAACCTCTTGTCTGTTGATAGATCCACATCATCTGAGTTAATATCTGGTGTTGGCATGCAACATCTTGCTAGATGAACCATGGGATATATGTCAACTGAAGCTTACCTCTTGTTCTTTTTTACTCTTATTGAAGCATATAGAACACAATTCAAAATCTGGATAACTAAACAGCAGATGGGGAGGGGAAAACTCTCATTTTTACATAGCAATTTAGAATAACCAGCCAGGTAAAACATAAAGGCTGAATCCAGATCGCAGTAAAAATCTGTCTAATCCAGCATTTCATTTCCACTGAGCTTAACCACATGCAAATGGAAAGCCCACAAGCTGGACACTGGAGAAGTAGTATCCTCTAACATGTGTCCCCCAGCAACTGGTATTTAGAGTAATAGTGTATCTGATGCTGGGGTGGTAGATAATCAAAATAATGACTGATGACTTATTTCCCATGGATTTATCTTTTTCTTAAAGACATCCCGTTTTAATTTTAATTTTCTAGTTATCTTTGATAAGAACCAAAGTAATAACACTTTGATTGGGGATGGAAGAATTAAACCAAAGCTCATTTCCCTACATGCTACAGAACTATCAAGTACATTGTTTCAGCAAGTCGTGAATTAAGTTACTCTTATTTAACATTCTTTAGGTTGCATTTGCCCTGTTTTAAGGGGATTTATAATCATACACGTTTATCAGATGGGTTAAGTACTCCTGCTATTGCTGTCCATTTTTTTAAAAAAATATTTCAATATATTTAAACTACTGAGTGATCCAATATAAAAGCCAATAAACAAAGCATAAGATTACAACTCTTAAAAAGACTTACAATAATTCTTTGTTCCTACCTATGACATATTCTCTTCTGCATTGCCTGAAACCTAGTATATTACATTGTAAACCTTCACATATTTCCATGAACAACAGAAACTAATAGGGGTTTGGGAGCTGCAAAACTCATCCACGAGGAATGCAATTTTTCATGTTTCTTCAAAAAGAGCAATTGCCACTTGGCACCCAGCCTTCTTTTAAACACAATTACTTGAAAGTAATTCTCACTGAGGTCAATGAAATTTTTCCTTCTAGTTACAGTAAATGCTTGGATTCTGACATTTGACCCTAAAAAATTTACCTGGAAGTAGACTCTGCTATTTTCAGTGGGGCTTCCAGTCAAAGGATCAGACCCCCAAGGGAAAAAAAACTGTTTGGCATTCCTTTCTAACAATGAAAATAACCACAATTAATGCATTAACTATTAACTATTTTTCATTTCCCCTTTTGATGGATTAGTACTACTGACATCAATTTTCTCTACAAGAAAAAATAAAACTGCTTGCTGTTTGAAAGTAAGATAGAAAATAGAATAATATTTTAGAATAGAATGAGTAAGATTTCACAGCAATCTGCTACTGTTCATTCTGTGCCAGGAAAATCAATTTTTGTCAGAATCAGAATAGAATAGAATAGTTTACCATTATTAAGAGACGGATGAAAATGCAAAACACAGATTCACATTTTATTATTTTTTTACTCTGTTTTCAGAGTAAAAACCACTGTATTTCATAAGTATTTTTTCATTCATATCAACACCATTTCATTTACCACTCTAAGAATTGGTAATGTCTCTTTGATAAACTACCTAATTATTTATATTTTTATATGCATATAGAGTGTGTGTGTGTATACACTCCATATACATACATACACACACACACACATATAACTTTTAACAATAATTAAAATATGGAAGTTAAAAAAACCTTTTAAAATGTGGGTGGCAACATCCTATTTCTGAGAAATTTTACGGAACCTACATTTTTGTCCTCAAAAGATGGAGATCTTGAACCAAGAGTTTTGTGGTTTATTTTTGTGAGAAATCTATTTAATATAGTTTTGTAGATTAATCCGGCAAAGTGAATCAAGAAACTAAATTTTCTGTCATCTGGTGGTCATAAGGATTTTTACAGCCTACATTATGCTTGATCTCTTCAATAAGTTTGATTATATGCCATCAAGTAAGTTTCAGTTTTTAGGAGCCACATAGATAGATTTTCTCCATGATGATCTCTTCCTACTTCTTCCAATGATGTACTTATCTTTAGTAGAACAATATAACTAAGCAAGCCACTATAGTTTGTGTGTCACTTAGGGTTATTCGACATAAGATAAAGAGCTATATAACTCTTTTAAAGAAAGAAATATTAAGATGACATAATTTCAAAATAATACACAAAATTGGTACATGAAAAAGGTATGCATGTACCTGCCTAGGACAACAGTTTCATAGTTGAGATGGAACCAGTGAGAAGGTCATTTCTTCCATGTAAATACAGAGTTCAAGAAGACTTCCAGTAGAAATGGATCTTCACATATCACATATCCAGGACTCAGAATTTGCAGATTCAACATGATGACTATCTAAATGCAAAAAGTATATAAAATCTTATACTTAAACTCCCTAGCCTACCAAAATAGACTTCTCAGAACAAATCTAAACAATCAATTATATTTTGAAAGCTTGATATCTTCCAGGTTCAGTTGTAGTTTAGACAGGAATCATTCATCACTAAACTCAGACTTTTCATTGTAACTATTCCTTCATTTAATAAATCTCATTTCATATTTTACCTCCTCCAAAGTTGGTGGAAACAAATATTTCTATTCCTTCATTCCTAATTGGCCAGTCTCACATATATACTTCATTATCTATGATTTCGGTTCACCAGCAGTCTTTGCTATATCTTTTTACAGATCAAGGCTTCCACCCATATGAAATTTCTCACACTTCTTGCCATTAAATATCAGAGCCTTAAGGGAATAAACACACACATCTACAATTATCTACATGTCCACAATATCCACATCCAAGATAAGGCAATTATCTTCTGCCTCTTTTGTAAATGAGATTCCAAATTGTTTAGCTGTTAGGGAAACAGAGGGACCCAACTTTTTAGAGCCTGTAAACACAATGCAAACTTTGATCAAAGGTAATAAATCTGCTTTCAAAATGGTTGCCTTCTTTTCAATATCTTTTTCCTGACATCTGCCATTTTATTTTATGAAATACCTTTGAAATTATGCAGGATACAGAAGTACCATCAGCAAGGCAGATTTTGCTTGGAGCTAAAGTTTTGCAGCATGTTAGCTTTGCTTTTTAAAATAATAAAATAATATAAATAGTAGAACAGGGAAACCGATGAACATCAAATCAGCTATCCGATGCATTGGTGACCATTGGCATCCTGGTTTCAACTAACCCAGAAAGTTAGTTCTAACTAAATCCTATTGCTACAATATTAGATATTTAAAATAATAAATTCTTGAAAAGTGCATTATACATCTAAAAGTATAAACTGTTCTTAGAACATTGATTCAAACTATTCTCAGGAAAGAGCCACACAGGATCCAAGAACTGAGAATCAACCTGATAATCATCTGAACTGTATGTTTTTCAGTATGCTTCATATTTAATTGTGAGTACAACTGTAGATTTCTTCTTAAAGCCGATAGGATTCTTAGTCTCTACCTGAATCTCCCTCTCTTTCTAAATAACATTCATTGTATCAATCCAATCAAAAAGACTTCCAAATTGTGATGTGTTTACATTTTCTTCATTGTATTTATATCCAAGTCAGGCAAGGTTTTGTAGGAAAATCTTGGGGAAAAGTTAAAAGGGCTCAAAGAATAAATAGAACAAAAGCAAAATAAGAGAGAGTAGAGGAGGAAGATGAGATAAACTTCATTTTCTTTTCCCTGTGAGATTTTTCAAAAATAAGCAAGAATAACGGTAGAAAATGCTAATTCTTCTAATTCAGATTCTTCTAACCATCTTTTTCTGACAAATAAAACGCCATCTTTGGAAGCTCCATATTATAGTTCCATAAAAGTCTGTTCCAATTAACAAGGCTTAATTTGGTAGAATATTTGCAGTCTTCTTAAGCAGAATTAAACTGTCCTTCAAGAATCAGAGTCCATTGAACTAGGCATCAGATTTTGAATATTAAGAAGAAAAAAGCCTGCTTTCTCCCTCTCCATTTTGGTTAATTATTTTTGCTTGTTTGATTGCACTTTTCCATAATAACAAAAAAATAATGGTAAGATTTAGGACACTTGTTGCTATAATACTATATATTTAATAGGATCGATTCTTGTAAACTAAGTTTCCTACAGAGGAACTCCATTGCTGTTCCAAAGCAAAAACCTGGGTGGGTGGGGGGGACAAGGATCCTGCTAATAATGAGATCCACCTCATAAATTGTTGGATAATGTTATCTTCCATTCCAGGAATATTCATCAAAATCCCATCCCTTATTTTGCTGCCTGCAAATCCTTGGGAGAGTTTGGCATTAAGTAGTTGCTACTTAATGCCTGCTGAACTTTCATGCACTTGGAATGAAGTCATAGTCTGTTTGCAGATATTGTCTTTTCTAACTTAGCCAGAGTCAGAGGAAAAGAAACTGTGGGGCATATGCTAATTCAAGATAACAGAAGCAAGTTCTAATACAGCTGCATCCTTAGTTGCTCTGGGCTTACTATGTTCCAACCATCAGTGATGGGGATCATGAGAGATCAGCATTATTATTAATGCAGATAAAGCAGTCAGAACCACCAGGTATATAAAAACCTGCAATATCTAAGCAAAAATAGAGATTTACCAAAAATGAAAAAATATCTGATGCAATTTAGCTATAAGCAAATTAGATGATTTCTCATCTGCAACCATCAATGTCTACACTGGAGGAAGCAAAGTTTAGAAATAAGTCTATAGCTTTCATTTTGCAAAACTCCAGAGAATTATTTCCAAATTGGACCAGGTTAAGGAACAGCAAGCAGCAAGCAGTGAAAATATATATGGATTGTGATATATAATTCTCTTTAAACATTCACATAGATGGATTAAGAACTGACTGTACATACTCTGAAAATTTTTACTAAGGAAAAACTGGATGAATTTTTAATATATGGGTATGACTTGCTGATAGAATAGCTATGTAAATGTTAACACATGTGACCTTAAGGTATAGTTGGAAGAATACTTTTGTTGTTCTATCTTACAAAGAGAAAATACCAAGAGTAACACATAAACTAAACTGAAGGAAGATCCGTTTAAGTTTGTCTGAAAAATTATTTCACAGAATTCTGATTGAAAAAGTATGAGAGATAACAATGCACAAAGTCTGACGAATGAAGTGCAGCTTATATGGTGAATAGACTGAACAGATGAATTTGAATATATAATGGAAATGTTTATAAATATAAAAGATAAAGAGTTGGAATAAGAGCTCAATCTGAATTAATTTTGAAACCATGTGCTTATTTACATTAGAAAGTATTACATATATGCCCTTAGTTGTATTTTTCTGATAGGAACTTTAAGAATTGAGTTTATTGTGATGTCACTTGTGCCTTTAGTGACCACTTGATTATAAAATGTTTGCCTTGAAAGGAGGCAGTAAATTTAGAGATGTGTAATCCTCTTTCTTAATAACTCGCCTTCCTTCCATAATAAAATTCAGACTCAGAATAAAAATTAGACCCCTGCCATCTCATAGCTATATTGCCTTTTGAGGAATGTGTCTTCCATGTTTTCACACCATGAAAGAAACCCATCTCTGATCTCTCTCTTTATGGCTATCTTGTTCCCTTAACAGTTGCTAAGCAATAATTCCTTGATGGGATCTTCTAATTTTGCGTGATTATACTGTGGCATTGTAGCTGTTGCTCTTGGCTCATCTGAGTGTAAGCAATCAGCAACTCACTGTAATGTGCTAGCTTTGAAAAACAGAATCCTCTACTATCTTTGGATTCATTGGGTGAGTTTTCTTTAAGGCATGCAAATGCTGGCAGAAAGGTTAAAAAATTAGTATGAGGACTGTTGTAAGGAATTATTTGTTGAAAAGAAGTCAAAAGGATGAATATTATACAGAAATGGGAATTGAGTAGTTCAAGGAAAACATAAAAGTTGATTGCTGGTAGAATGAGTGATTTAAGAATGAATGGTAAATGAAGAAGAAGTAGAATTAAGAATGAATAGGAGCTGAATGAATGAAGATTGGATACAGAAATGAACAAGCATGAAAGAAAGTTGATGAGATGGCTGTTCATATAGAGAATGAATAAGGATCAAATTGCGAAACAAGTATATGAAAGGAAAGCGAAGAGTCAGGAGGAAGAGGAAGACCAAAATGTCATGGCTGAATGGGGATGAAGAGATCCTCAAAAGGAGAGAGGTGAAAAGTTTAAAGAACAAAAGACAACAAAATCAAGGAATATATGAATGTGATGAAAGCAAAGATAAATTGCAGGGATATAAAACCATTTTTGGTTCTTCCCCCATCTATACATAGGCAAAAAAGTATGGGGAGGTGCAGTGATGGATATTGGTGTAAACCTGATGTAACTACATTTCATTTGTCTTATCTTATTCCTTAATTTCTTTAATTTACTATTTCTAACTCATTTTCTGTGCTTTGGTTAATGTTACTTATGTTATTGAAAAGGGAGTAACAGCGAGTATTGTTATGTGTGCATTAATATATCAATAGCAATAGCACTTAGACTTATATACCACTTTACAGTGCTTTACAGCCCTCTCTAAGTGGTTTACAGAGTCAGCATATTGCCCCCAACAATCTCATTTTACCCACCTCGGAAGGATGAAAGTCTGAGTCAACCTTGAGCCTGGTGAGATTTGAACTGCCAAATTGCAGTCAGCCGGCAGTCAGCAGAAATAGCCTGCAGAACTTCATTCTAACCACTGCGCCACCACGACTCATATGCACAATTTGAGTGGAATACTCATGAAAAATAACTCTAAATGAAACAATGGATGGAACATTTTTCAAAAGTGAACCATATCAGTTTTATCTTCAGTTATCATTTTGGTTTGGTTAACTAAAATGCCCTGGAATTTCTTTTCTAAATGACCTCTTTAACGGCAAATATATAGAGGCCAAGTGACTGATGTAGTTAGGATGCTAAATCAGAAGACTGTTGAAAGCTCAGCAGCTCAGTAGTTAAAAATTTGAGAGTGAGCCACGTGATGAAATGAGCTCCCATCAATTTGTCCCGGCTCCTGCTTACCTAGCAGTTCAAAAACATGCAAATGCAAGTAGATAAATAAGTACCACTTTGGTTGGAAAATACTGGGTAGAAATAGAAATAGAATAACAGAGTTGGAAGGGACCTTGGAGGTCTTCTAGTCCAACCCCCTCCCCAGGCAGGAAACCCTACACCACTTCAGGCAAATGGTTATCCAACATCTTCTTAAAAATTTCCAGTGTTGGAGCATTCACAATTTCTGCAGGCAAGTTGTTCCACTTATTAATTGTTCTAACTGTCAGGAAATTTCTCCTTAGTTCTAAGTTGCTTCTCTCCTTGATTAGTTTCCACCCATTGCTTCTTGTTCTACCCTCAGGTGCTTTGAAGAATAGTTTGACTCCCTCTTCTTTGTGGTAGTCCCTGAAATATTGAAACACTGCTATCATGTCTCCCCTAGTCCTTCTTTTCATTAAACTAGACATACCCAGTTCCTGCAACCGTTCTTCATATGTTCTAGCCTCCAGTCCCCTAATCATCTTTGTTGCTCTTCTCTGCACTCTGGGTACATGCAAGGAGCCTCCTTGGTTGTCCCCTAGGCAATGGTGATGCTAACCATTTCAACCTAGAAGCACCTAGTATTAGTATTAACTGGAGATATTACATTTATTTCAAATATTTTTTGCTAAGTATTCTTGCAATAAAAATAGAAGGAATATTTCAAAAGAAACCCTTTTTGAGCCTATTGATCCTCCTTTTCCTAGACCCAAACAGCCATTTCAGGACTTTAAAAATACCAGTTTACAGAGATACTAGAGGTAGAGAGACAGAGGTAGAGAGAAAGAAAAAGAAAGAGAGCTTGATCAACAAGCAGAAGAGAGACTACCTCATTAACCTTAACATTAAGGGAAGCAAGATTTCTAAATCCCTATATATCAAGGCAGAATAGTTCCTACAAACATATTTTCAAAGCAATATATAAGGATTTAGGCAAGTGAATAATTGATATTGATGGAAATTTTGTGACTAAACATTCAGCCATATATTACTTTCAAAATTTACCTTTATGTCTTCATAACTAATACCTTTGTAGACAAAAGCCTGCATCTCATATACTCTGTTGGAAGGGATAGAAAGCTGTAAGAACCTTTATGAATATTATCAATTCACTGTTTTTATAAACTCTTATTAATATTTAACTTCACTCTTTGTTATTATTATTCAGGAATATTTTCTGATAGAATGTAACTGGAGATAATCAATGAAATAGAAATAATTGGTAAGCCCTCCAGAGCAGAAAAGAGAAAATTCAAAAAATGTATTGTAGGTACAGAAAATAAATTCAACAGCAATACAGTTAGTGTTAATGACATAGGGCATCCAGAGATTATCAAGAGCATTAGCATGTTAAGGATATTTTGATATTTACACAGATGTCAAATGAAACAAAGCACAAAGCACATGGAGCCAGTGAGGATCTCACGTTCAACCCAATCCTTTGCAGTTCTATATCTATGCAATGAATCTGCCAATCCTTAGATGTTACTGAGTCCTCTTTTTTTTGTTCTGATGCATTTATTTCTTTTGCCTTAAAAAATGATGGGTGAGAGCAAAATTATTTCAGAGCTTCTTCAGAATCGATAGTTTTGGCTTACTTAGCAAACATAAATGCTTTGTCCACATCTTCAATATTGATTCTCTGGGTGATGCCAGCAGTAGTTGGAAGCAATTTTTCATCTTCTTTTTCAAAAATTCTTCTTTACCAAATTAGCACTGATAGCTAGTCAGGATATCATCAAACATACTGAATATCCAAAACAATGGAACATATTCTCTAAGAGTCATTAAAAACAATCAGAGAGGGAGCTGTTTATACGTTTCCTTAGAAAATTCTTCAGGTGAAGGGCTAGGCTAGGTGTAGGGTCCGCAGATTTGGTAAGCATTCCCTTTATCTTTTTGCCCAAGTCTAATAAAAATGTTCAAGAGTACACAAGGTTACCCCTCCCTTCTCAATCGTGATGAAGGTGGATGAGCACTCTGACTATAATTTGAAATCAGCTATGTATTCATTCAGTTGTTATGTCACTTAGTTTATACTTAACTAGTTTGCTAATCAGAATGTCACAAGATACAATGTCAAATGTTTTTTTCAAATCAAGATATATTATGTCTATAGCATTCCTACAATCTGCTAATGAAATTACTTTACCCAAAAAGCAGGTACATATAGTTTGTCTTGACAAATAGTTGTGTTCCACCATGTGGGCCTAATGGATTGTCTGATTATGTTGCCTGGGATATGAAGTGCCAGGAAAGTAATCACTTTGATCTCTGACTTTAACCATGTTACAATCAGGAGGGGAAGAGCAAACTTTTAGTTTTTCTTATAAAAATATATGCTCCTCTGCTACGTAGATGAAGGAGATTATGAATTCCATTAAAGATATGCTTATCTTTTCCTTTTCTGCGGACCCCATGGCTAGCATCTCTATTAATTCTAAGTCAGTGCTCCAATATTTCTCATATCTGGGGGGCTGACATTAAAATCTCTATAGATCATGCTCACTGCATTTGGGAATTGTCTTTCAAGCATTTCCATCACGGCTGTCAAGTCAATACTTGGGTGATGTCCAGTTTCAGAGTTAGAAGGAAGGATATAGAGGTTAATGCATTTTTTAAAAAATTACCTACTGAGGCTCTGGATATTGAAATAGATACTATTGCTTTCAAATCAACTGACACAAAGATAATCAAACCACCACTAATGCATCCCTTTCTTTCCTAGCAGAACAAACGAGTTGAACCCCTAGAGATACAGTATCTCATTCTGAATCCTATTTTCAGAACATAGAAAATATGAAATGCCTGTAGGAAGGCAAAGCAACTGATCAGAATACTTATTTTCAGGATACTATATCCATAAGATAACTTCCAGTATAACCATCCTCTGCATCTCCTTATTGCAATGCA
Source organism: Pituophis catenifer annectens (assembly GCF_029215685.1). Classification (NCBI taxonomy): domain Eukaryota; kingdom Metazoa; phylum Chordata; class Lepidosauria; order Squamata; family Colubridae; genus Pituophis; species Pituophis catenifer. Next base: position 77,084,948 of record NW_027256882.1, on the reverse strand, counting down.
GGTAGTCTTCAACTTAAGAACACAATTGAGCCCAAAATTGCTATTGCTAAGGGAGATATTTGTTAAGTGACTTTTATCCCAGTTTCCAACTTTTCTTGCCACAGTTGTTAAGTAAATTGCTGCAGTTGTTAAGTTAGTAACATGGTTGTTAAGTGAATCTAGCTTCCCCGTTGCCTTTGCTTGTCAGAAGGTGACCCCTGGATAGGACACTGCAACCATCTATATCCTGAATAACAAGAAGCGAGCTTCCTATAATCTTCTCAGCTGTCCTTACCACTCTCTGTATGGACTTTCTATATGAGGCACTGCTACCATCAAACCAAACAGTGATGCAGTTTGTTAAAACACTCTCAGTCGTGCCTCTGTAAAAAGTGGCCAGGACAGAAGGAGAAAGATGTGCTCTCCTCATCCGACGCAGGAAATAAAGACACTGGTTTGCATGCTTCACCAAGGATGATGTGTGGAGAGACCAATTCAGATTATTAGTTTACACAGAGTAAAATAGACACTTCTTAGAGTCCCTGCTGGTAAAGGGCTTAGAATGAATTCCAGAAGAATGTCCATATGGTGTTTAAGAATTCAAACCCATTAAATTCTATTCTCATTGGCTCCTCCAGTTGTTGAAACTTATCTCTACTAAATCTAGCTTTCTTAAGATCTGCTTTGTTGAAATCCACAAAAGCAAATGCCAAAACTTTCCTTTACTTTCCCTTGCAATCATCTTCAGTATGGTATAATTTCTTCCTATGTTCCAACTGTTTTCTCTGGCTACTAAATCTTCCTTGTTGGTTAGGATCAGTTTATTACGAGAATATAGTTATTAGAAATAAACATAAAATAGAAACAGCATATGTATTCATGCTTCTTCAGCTTTATATAAATTATGAGAGAAGATTGTAGATAAACTGGAGCCTCACAGTGCTAATTTATGCAGATCTGATATAACGTCTTAAAGGAAACTCACATGGATAAAGATTGCATACCTAACACATTTGCATCCTCCTTGAATTATTTCTCTTTTAGACACTCATTTCTATGCACACTTTGGCTCATAACATTTACTCCCTGCAGCTGAATCCTTGTATGCATGTGTCTGAGTCCCTCTCAACCCCTCAGTGGGGTTTAGTTTTGAATAGACATGTATAAGATTGAATAATAACTTACTTTCTTCAGATACATTTCAAGTATTTAGACTTGATCATACTGAAATAGCACCATTCCTTAGTGATGAAATAGGCATTTTGCCTTGGGGTTGGAAAACTAGAAATTGAGTCATCTCAACATGATTAGAGCTCATATATATTACTGACCTACGGGCATGCATTAACAGGCAAGAGTCAGCAATGACTATAATTATTCTTTTCTTAATCATATTTCCTTGCATAAAAGCAATCCCCAAAGTGGAGATGTGTAAAAAAGCAGAATTAAAAGAATTCAGCATATTTTAAATATCAATGAACAGATCAGATCTCTTTTAGGTTTATTGTTTATTGTTTATTGGTTTGATTTATATGCCTATAAGTTGATAGTATGGTGAGCTAACTGCTACATGTTTAGTATTTGGATAAAGTTAATCCAGATCACCTGGAGTAGACCTGGACATTTATCAACCCATGAGCCACATCTGACCCTTTGATTTCCCCTGACCAGCCTGCAGGGGGAGGGGAGAGTGATAGCCCTTCATTAGCCTTGGTGGCGCAGCAGACTAAAGTACTATTAAGTAGCACCAGCTGCCTGCAATTACTGCAAGTTCAAATCTCACCAGGCTCAAGGCTGACTCAGCCTTCCATCCTTTCTAAGGTAGGTGAATTGAGGACTCAGTTTGTGGGGGCAATAAGCTGACTTTGTATAAATATACAAAAGTATGAAGGCTATTGCTTAACGCATTGTAAGCCGCCCTGAATCTCCGGAGAAGGGCGGCATATAAATCAAATTTAAATAAATAAATAAATAAATAAATAAATAAATAAATAAATAAATAAATAAATAACAATCCCAGTTTCTCATGTGATCCCTTGGGAAAGTTAATTGCCCATCTCTGATCTGGAGCTTAAGGCAGTGCATAAAAACTCCCTCCAAATTTTCCTCATAGTAACTACCATATTTTTCAGAGTATAAGACACACAGTTTCCCCCAAAAAAGAGGGTGAAAATCTGGGTACGTCTTATATTCCGAATGTAGCCCTGCCCAGCCTCACAAATGGAGATTTCAGAGGCTGAAAGAAGCCTCAGAAAAAAGCCTCCAAACAGAGCTTCAGAAAAAAAAAGCCTCTGAAAGGCTTTTATCTAAAATAATATGGCAAGCAACAAAAGAAGAATCAGTAAAGGTCAAACTATGCTAACAAATCTGGAGAATGACACAATAACCAATAGATCGGAAGAGGTTAATCTATATACCAATACCAAAGAAAGGAAATTGAACAGAGTACAGATAGTCCTTCAGAATAAAAGCCTCTGAAAGAAACTTAAGAAAAAAAGCCTCCAAACAGAGCTTCATTAAAAAAGCCTTTTTTTTTTCTGAAGCTCTGTTTCGGAGGCTTTCAGAAGCAGAAAAAAAAGTAAGGCACAGAGTTCACAACCAAAGAACCTGTTGCTAAAATTCACCTCTGGGAACAGCTGATTGGGGGTATTCTGGGAGGCCGATCCACCCACCAATCAGCTTTTTTCTTATTTTCCTCCCCCAAAACTAATGTGCATCTTATACTCCGGGGTGTATGGTAATATGGTAGATGGCAAAATAAGTAGAACTGTGAGAGTATTATTGGCCTGAATCACCTAGCTATTGGTCTGAGTCATCCAGTTACCTTCCATGGCTGAGGACCTAGACATAAACCTAGTTTGTTCCTTGTCCAACTTCTTAGCTATATTATGCAATAGCAGTTCTCTAATCAGGGTAAACCTATGTCCTGAAGCAACTGTATCTAGCTACTTCACATAAATTTTAAGCACTGTGGGAGAAAAACTAGAATCTTAATACTTCATATCTGCAGCTACAGAGCAAAGAAGTAAGTTTCCAAGAACTATCTTCTAGAGAAAAATGATTGGAATTATGTTATAGCAAAAAAGATACCATGCATTCCCTGGCTACTTATCAACCAGTACAGGCCATTTACTAATACAAGCAAGACAACTCACTCCCTAAACTTATAATTTGGAAATTGGTTTCACCTACAGGTGATGCAACTGAGCTGTGGCTCTATGCCAGAAAAGCTTTCCCAAAGAAGGCACATAGGATAGATGCAGTGGTGGGTTTCAAAAATTTTTACTACCAGTTCTGTGGGTGCGGCTTGGTGGGCATGGCTTGGTGGGCATGGCAGGGGAAGGATACTGTAAAATCTCCATTCTGACCCCACTCCAGGGGAAGGATACTGTAAAATCTCCATTTCCTTCTAATCAGCTGGGACTCAGGAGGCAGAGAATAGATGGGGGTGGGGCCTGTCAGAGGTGGTATTTACCAATTCTCCGAACTACTCAAAATTTCCACTACTGGTTCTCCTGCTGAAACCCACCTCTGGATAGATGTCAAGCAATAGCTATTCAAATTCCCAGGGTATAAGTGGTCTCTTAAAAATTAGTGCATTCACTATTTTCTCTACTTCACATGAGACACGTCTTTGACCTTACCCTTCCAGATATTTTCAAAAGTTCCCAATAAATAAAGGGCTTATGGGAACCAGGTCCTCTCCTATAAGATAAGCAGAGTAGTGGAGACCCAAGGAAGGTAAGGAATGGCAAAGGAGGAGCCAGCATGGCTATTGGCATCATGAACATGGTATCATGAATGTGGTACATGGCACACTACCAATGACATGATCCATTATAGCAAATGCATCAGTGGAGTCAAATTTGCCAGTCATCGCCATCTCTACTCTTCCAGGATGCAAAACAAAACACCAGCAATGACAGATGGTTGTATATTTTCATCTGGATTAATATAATTTGTACAGTATCATTTTAGGATCTTGCAGCGAGGAATGATGTGGAATGATTTTCCAGATCTTAAGGATCCTAGCAAATTTGGATAGTTCCTATTTCAGATGTAATAGAAAACTATGATTCATCTTGGCTTGTTTGCTGCTTGCCCAGAGAAGGCATGACACAGCAAAAAGAGGCTGTATGCAGACCCCTTTTGCGTGTCCTCATGTACTCTGCCAAGACGACAAACTCAGCCAAAGCAGGAAATCCAATCACCACCGTATGTTGACAGCATTGTTGGTGGGGTTTCACTTTGCTTGGCAGCTGCATCATACTGGCTCCACTTTGCCTCCAATAAAATTTAGCTTCTCCAAAGGGAGGGGGAGAAAAAGAGAGATAATTGCACTCTGCCCGCTTTGTAGTGCCAGCAGGTGGCATACAGAAGATGCTATTTCCTTTGAGAGGATTTTTCTGCCTTTCTCTGGAGATCACAGAACTTGGAGATCAAAAGATTCTGAGGTGAAAACACCATCCTGCTGAAAGGTTAACGATCAATAATTCATCATGAGTAAGTAAAATGCTGTTTGCATACTTCTATGTCCAGAGAAGTTTTAAATAACATTCTGCTGTGGCAAAAAATATTGGAAACAATCCGAAGTTACTATCTTTGAACGGCTTTTAAAAGATGCTGGTCCTTGGCCTTTGAGATGCTTACTAAGAGTGGTGCTTCAAAAGGAGGGGGGAGGGAAGGAGGGAAACTTGAGGCACTTTTTCAAATGTCTCTGCCATTCCAAATTTTTGTGTGACAACAGGTCAACAAGCGGACTGCCAGTGGTAACCACGCTTGGATGGAAGAAGAAAAAAATGAGCTCGGTTTTTGTTTGTAGTCTTATTCCAAATGTCTGGGTTTAAGGAACCTCTGCTTCTCCCACATTAGCTCTCTAGACAAATCTTGAACCACCTTTGTAGCAAGCCCCTAACAAACTCTGTCACTTTGACCTAATCCGGTTTTCTGCACAGCTGTGCTAAAGTCACCTTTAGTTTTATCACATTTTAATGCAAACAAGGCCGGAAGGGTACTTGTTTGGACTGAAGAAGCTGTGACAATTCATATGAATAGGAACTTCAGTAACCGGGAAGAAAAATGTGACAGGCAGCTTTATCACTGCATTGTACACAACAATCTGAAAATTATTGCTTCTTTAGGGGGCTATTCTTGCATTGAGGCCTAGCACAGTCTATGCTAAGCAGCTAGACAGAACTCTGAATGGTTTGCCAGTCCTAAAGACGGATTTTCATTCTATTGTGTGAGGGTATTCCCGACTTTCCTAAGAGGATTTCAAAAGCAGGACAAGGCAGCTCGATTCGACTTTTCGAAGGTTCAAGGCATGCCCTTTAAAATTCAAAGGCCTTTTTTTTTTATCCTCAATGCTTGCTTTGGAAAAGAAGGATGTCAAATGAGTATGTGCTCTAAAAGAAAACAGCAAACTTTATACAGGAGAAAAAGCGTATTTGATAAATAGAAGAGTGCAAATGATACACAGTTTTTACTAGTATGAGCAAGCACAAATAATATCATGGTTGAAATTGGGAGCAGAATAATTAGGACTTCTGTGTGTAAATAGTGAAGTTGTAATCCTGCAGGAGCTGTCCCTGTAAGTGATGAATGTGTGCAAGTAGAATTTTTGCAACTCTTGATATGTGCTTAAGCTTAAAACAATTGGATGGTGATTGTTTTTATATTAAAGGATAGTTATTAGTACATAGTCAAGATGGCTTACACACTTTCAATATATTTTTATTAATTGGCAAGTTTATTCAATCCCCTTTTTTGCAAGCCTAAAACAAAAAGTAGGTTTAGGGAGAAGGAATAAGAAAGTGAATGTACTTTAGGACCAAAATATTGTATAGATAATCTCTGATTGATTTGAGTTGAATTACCTATATTCACACTAGGTTTACAGCACTAAACTGAATTATCCAGATGTTACTAATGATAACAATTTATTGTAAACTGTGTTACTATCACCTATTCTTTAAGAAAATTCTTCTTAAAAGACTTGAAAAAATTAAGACTGTTGGTGCCACTTTCTGTAATCAGACACATTCCCTTGTAGCAGAAATTGGACAACAGATGGGGGTTTACTAGAAACCAGTAGTCAGGTTTTTGGGACCAGTTGTTATTTTTGGGCAGAATCCAAGCCTAAACTGATAGGCTTAAAGTGTCTGCAAGGGGAGTTTTTCCACTCCATCAGCCATAACAATTTCCAATGACAGGAATCTCCCACTGGATTTTCACTCGTGGACAAATAAATTTATTCCCTCTGATTTTTATAACATGTTTATATGGTCATATAATGCACAACTATAATGCACAAACTAATGATAACAGATAGATCAACCAGCCTTATAACTGACAAAAAAGTTTCTGCCTTTTAGGATCACTTATTTACAGTAATCAGCAGTCCCAAAAAATATGCTGCCAACCAGTTCTTGATAGGGTAGCAATAAAGGCTTTGGAAAAGATATTTATATACCAGTGTCAGTAGTTCCAAAGATAAAAAATAGTGCAGGAAATTGTTTCCCCTGTGACACTCTCTAGTAGTGGAAGTTGGACTTAGAAAGAGTATTGGCACTTTTGAACTTTGGTGTTAGAAAAGACTCCTAAAATCCAAGTCCGAGTCAAAAAGAGGGCTGTGAAAATATTTACAGACCCCTCACATCCTGGACATAAACTGTTTCAACTCCTACCCTCAAAATGACACTATAGAGCACTACACACCAGAACAACTAGACACAAGAACATTTTTTTTCCCAAACGCCATCACTCTGCTAAACAAATAATTCCCTCAACACTGTCAAACTATTTACTAAGTCTGCACTACTATTAATCTTCTCATCGTTCCCACCACCCATCTCCTTCCACTTATGACTGTATGACTGTAATTTTGTTACTTGTATCCTTACGATTTATATTGATATTGTTTCCTGATTGCTTATTTGTTCCCTATGACTATCATTAAGTGTTGTACCTTATGATTCTTGATGAACTTTTCTTTTATGTACACTGAGAGCATATGCACCAAGACAAAGTCCTTGTGTGTCCAATCACACTTGGCCAATAAAAAATCCTATCCTATCCTATCCTATCCTATCCTATCCTATCCTATCCTATCCTATCCTATCCTACTGTAAATGTTAAATATCATGGGAGAACTCCACAATGCAGAAAACATCTCAACCATGTTTCTTCCTGGCAAATAGACTGAAACCCTCTATTCAGGCAGTAAAGACCTCATTTCCCAATGTCCAACTTTTATGGGCATGCCAGAAATATTCCACAATAAATGGTATTAAACCGAATTAATAGATCACTTACTTTGGAAAACATGCACTTTGAATGTTTGATTTTACATTTTTCATTAGTTTGGAAACTTTAAAAAATGTACATTTTTGTTTAGTTTTCTTTATAGAGATATTTAACAATAATTTTCCAGTAAAAGTCCTGCTGGACATGCAACAGAAACATTGTATCTGCACCAATTTTGCTTGAACTTTCTCTGTGAAGAAGAGATAAAACAATGGAATTGGTACAAATATTTCTAAATAGCTTTCTAAATATACAAAATAAATGATAACTCTCACATCGTCTGTCACAACTAGTATGAATGAGATTAAAATAATCATCTGGTGTTGAGGGAACGCTTTACTGAGCAAACTGTCACACAGGTGAATTGTCTCATACAAAAGGTGCTTTTTGGCTGAGAAACTTAGTTTGTGTAACATTCTTTCGGCTATCACTTTGTGTAGCGCTATATCTCCGTGGTTACTTTAGCAGGAATCATTTCTAAATTATTTCCTTTGCTGGAAATAAAATCTGGCAAATTAGCAAGCAGAAGAAGAACACAGTGAAAGGGCACAGACACCCTAGGGAGGTAATAAACATTGCCTAGACTGCAGAATATTTTTTATTTTATTATTTTATTTTATTTTATTTTATTATTTTATTTTATTTTATTTTATTTTATTTTATTTTATTTTATTTTATTTTATTATTTTATTTTATTTTATTTTATTCAGTTTCATCTCAATCAGTGAGTGGCTTACAATTCCAAAAATATAAAAACAATAAAAAAATTAAAAAAATTAAAAACAAAAAACAGAATAACAGACTAGCAGAGTTGGAAGGGACATTGGAGATCTTCTAGTCTAACTGCTTACTCAGGCAGGAAACCCTATACCATTTCAGACAAATGGTTGTCCAATCTCTTCTTAAAAACCTCCAGTGTTGGAACAACCTCCAGTGTTCGAACAATACAAAAAGCAATTAAAATAAATATATACAGCAGCCAAGGTACTTGATTAACAGTAAAGCCAAGAAACATGGGCCCTTCACACATTCAGCCCCCCCGGGTTGGGAACACAGCCAGGTTTTTAAAGCCTTACGAAAGGCCAACAGGGTTGGGGCCATTCTAATCTCCGAGGGGGAGGATATTCCACAGAGCAGGGGTTCCTGCAGAAAAAGTCTGTCTTGTAGTCTCTACCATTCGCTACCTCAGAATTACAAGGTTCTATGTGACATTTTTGTCGAAAATGAGTTAAGAGTGTGACAAGGTTCTATCTACCATGACTTCATTTTTTAACAACTTATTTAGTAAAATTTCTAAATAGATTTGCCACAAATAGTAAAATTACAAAGAGCATTGACACTCTTTGGCTGACGGGATCTGCAGCTTGCCCAATCTGCTAGATGAAATTTGATGGGTAGAGTCTCTTGGAAAAAGATGGTCCCTCAGGTAATATCCTTGTCATGCAAGCAGCTTTAAAGCTATTCTCATTTTAGAAGCAGCCATTGAGTCAATTCGAGCAGAGGCAGAGATTTTCACCCTACTTAGTTTTCCTTAATTACCTTAGGTCCACCATCACCTGCCAGAATGCAGGTTCGCATGCCTCAGATTCAATTCCATGTAACTTTAATTATGTTATGTAAAGTTTCTCTATGCAAACCACTGCCATGGACTCCAGAGAAAGATAATTGACCACAAAATGAGTTACATGTTTTCTAATGAAAGTACTTGTTGTTAGCAGGAGACAAGGAGTCTCTTGCTAAAGTCTGCATTTTAACAGTAATCTCCTTCAAAACTTGCTGTTTCTTATCATTTAAAAAGAAGAAATGTTTTATTAACAGCAAGCTTAACCTAGGCTTTATTTAAAAAAAAGAAAAGAAAAGAAAAGAAAGACAAAACCCTCACTGAATGATCTGAATATTCTATGAGGCTCAAAAAAAAGTTCATTGTAAATGAAATTCCATCACTCTGCAAACAGGCAGGTCCGCTGCTGCATTGCCAAGCAACACTGTGCTGAGGATTACTGCTGAGCTACTTCCGTTTCATAGGAATATGCAGAAGAGCTCCTAGCAAAACAACTATGAAAAGGAAAGAAAGCCGTGGAGCTGCAAGCCAAAGAAAATTAGATGTGATTTGAATTCAGGGCTGCAATTGCAATCCTTTATTTCCATTTACGCAGAAATAATAAACTTTTTATGGATTCCATCACAATAGAAAAATATGTGTGTGTTGCTAAGTCTCAATTGAGAAAACCAGTTTATTGTACTGGTAAAGGATCAGGCTAGAACCTGGGAGACTATGAGTTCAAGTCCCATCTTGGGGACACAAAGCTGGCTAGAGTGATCTTGGGCCAGTTATTTTCACTTTACCCTAAGAAAGAGGCAATGGCAAATAACTTCTGAAAAGTCTTGCTAAGAAAACTGCAGTCTCCAAGAATTGGATTTGATTGAGCAGAATGGGGGGGGGAGTCCCAATTATATTGAAGTATAATTTGTGCTACTAAGATCTGCATGCATACCTATGTTCTAGATCAGGGGTGTCAAACCTGTGGCCCACGGATGCATCACGTGCTGGCCCCGCCCCCACCTGGTTTAGTGAAGGGGGGGAAGTCCCAATATGTCACCGCAAGTTTGACACCCCAGTTGTAGATATTGAAGTTTCCCCTCAAAGTCTCAGAGAAATGTCAATTATTTAATTTCAGACTGTGCCTGAGATTTGTTTTCCTCTTACTTTCTGAATCTGTGTGGAAAATGTATGTCTGCATTTTTGTGAATGTGATATTCATTCTACAGCCTTGAGTTTCGTGATTCAGATCTGTGCTTTAACTGTACTTAATAGAGTCACAGAAAGTGAGAGGGTTTAAATTAATCACAGCTAACTTGTCTCATTGATCCACTCTTAAATGCAGGGAGGTGCACAGATGAAAGTTAGTGAATGAACTTGAACAAAATTACCATTGTTTCTTGGGTCATGTCTGTAAAATAAAAAGAATGGTATGAATGTCTGAATGCATGGAAAAAAGTGAGTGGAAGCACTCAAGAGCACACACTTCCATTTTCTGAACCTAATTACTTACATGATAACATTGATAGCCTATCCTTGACCAAATGGTCAACTTCCCAAATAATTTGAATCGCTCAATTGTTGGCCACCACAAAATTATTTTCCCTTGGCACGTAGAACTGCACAAACCTTACTGAAGCAGAAAGTTTTTACACATAAAGAAATTCAAACCGTATTTGTCAACTCCACTAGGTAATCCAGATGAGGAAGTCAACTCCACAAGAAAGCTAAAACTATTCTTTTTGAGATGGGCTTATAACAGATTTGTGAAAGTCTAATTGTGCTTTACCTAATTGTAATTGTCCTACTCCCACCCTGTTGTCCCCAAAATAAAACATCCCCTGATAATAAGCCCAATAAGGCTTTTAAGCGCATGGCAATAAGGCCAAGCACTTATTTCAGGGTTCAAAAAAATATAAGTCAGGGTCTTATTTTCTGGGAAACATGGTATTTATGGTTCAATTAATTAGGGAGACTTTTATCTAAACAGCTTCTGAATGCTATCTGACTGTTCTGGATTTAAAAATGCTTTTCCCTATCTTGCTTAGGTAACAACTCCTGCACATCTCCATTAAGAATGCATTTCTTAAACTATTGTAAATGTAGGGTATTTATCAACTTTACTCTCTAAACCTATACTCTTTATGAAGAAATAAATAACAAGGAAATAATCCAAATAGGACATTTGGGAGTATTCTTAAAAATTAAAAAAATCTGTAAGATGCAACATTTTAGGCTAATTGTATCAACAGCATCAGTCATTTTATGACAGATGTAGTTTTGCTTTCAGGAAATGGGAGAAATGAGAAACAAACTAATCTTATCTATTTGTTTACACGCAATCTTACATTATAAAAAAGGGATACATTTATAGGAGATAAATCTATGATATAGGATTGTGTGTGAACAAATAGATAAGATTAGTGTATTATCACAGTTTAGTTTTGTCTTTCTTTTCTTGACACTTACGACAATATATTATTCAACACTCCTGTTTGGGGATTTCATATTCATGCAATGAAAGTTAAAATGCTTTATGGCTAATGCAATTTCTGCTCAATACAGTACACTACTGAGCAATCATTCTCTTGTCTTTTTGGGTCTGAGATACATATTTATCAATTACAAATTGCCAAGCATTTTAAGAAGAGATGTGGAAAAATATATTGTTTGACTTAGACCTATCTTGTATCATTCCAGATATTTTATCTGAAAATCTGCCAACAAATTTTGTCTTTGCTTATTAAGGCTCATATATTTTGGACTCATCTTCTCATAGAAGCATCAACTTTACCAAACAACTGTCCTTGCAATTTTACTCAAGAATCTGCAAAGCAGAGATCTTTTTTCAGTCTTATGGTTCTGTTCTAACATAGTTGAAATTTAAATTTGATTTTATTTAAATTATTTATTTAATTAATTCATTATTTTCTATTAATGTCCTAGTTCATTTATCAACTTTTTACACATTGAATCAACTTTTGGCATTGAATGAGAAGTCATTGCTGTTGCTAGCTTCTGAAACTTTATTCCTAGGGCTTCTCCTTTGTCTTCTCCCAGGATGTCTTGTACCATGGGTTAACATCAGTGTTTAGAAAAATCTTTTTCACTACCTGGCCATTTGTCAATTCTCAACTTTTTACATTTCATTGCTCATCTGCTTAGTTATTTAAACTTCTGAATTAATTAAAATTTACTTTTTTATTTTATAATCTTGTACACCACTTATAAGAAAGGTAGAACAAAATTATTTTAAATTGATATATAGTTGATTGGAAACTATTAACAGAATCTGGAGATTGGTTGTTAGCTTCAGTAGGAAATATCCATTGCTTTTCTGACAAATCTTTAAACAGAATTTTCAGGGTCTTCTTATTTTCAGCTATGACAGTCAAAGTCAAAGCAAATGCACGGATATGATCTTTTCACTGGCTATAACTTGAGACCTTCTGGTCAGCCTCCTTGATTACATATATTTGGGCATGCAATTGCCTCCACATCTCCTTGATTAGCTGCAATATGGTATTGTCAACTCTTCAAGCTTACACACTGAATAGAAAAAAGGACTCAATAGTTCCTAGTTTAAACTTTGTAGCCCTTATGGCTCTTTAAGCAAATAACCCTGGACTTTTCTATAACCTGGAATGATGCTATGGCAGTAGGCTCTCAAGTAAAGAAACCCTCAAAGATTTCATTTTTAAAAGAATGTGAATGTGCTATAAAACTATTTTCCCAGAAATGGCTGTTGTCTGGAGTTGAGGATGTGGAACAAGCCTACTATATACAGCATTAGCCATGATCAATACCAGCATATTTGCAGAGGTAAATAAATTAATATTTTACCATTCAGCACAACATAGCAAGATGCATTCTGTAAAACCACAAGCCAGCCTTCCTTAGTTGTGGAACAAGAACCTGTTTATGGTGGCTCCTTTTCCCCATCCCTTTATGGCCCAGTGCTGAATATTCAAAGTGTTAGGATAGAAAGATTCCTGGTATACTCTTTGTCTGAAAAGTGACTTTTATATTTTTTAAGAGGTATAAGGGTGTTGTCACACAATTTTCTTGGAGGGAAAGAATATAGAGAAAAGTGACAGTGGGCATATGTTAAATAACTAGCAACATGTGTTGGGCAGACACCTTTTTCAGAAGCTATAAACCCCTGCAATTGACCAGTCCAATTATGCAAAGAGGCAGGGCTGCTTTAAGAAATCACAGAACTGAATCCAAAACACTGCACAGCCCTATTTCCATTCCCTTCCCCCCATATATTGACTTGTAGCTGCCATAGCCTAAGTCTGAACTAGGTAGAAAATGTTACTTTTCCCCAGTGCATCTTTGGCATTTCCAATCCTGGAAACTGGTTTTAATTTAAGAAATTGAAGGGAGTACAGTATGAACAACTGCAGATTGTCTTCTCAGTTCTTGACCTGACTAGGATTGGAAATTGTGAAGCAGCTATTAAAATATTGATTCTTAGAAAGATGGAATGACATTCTTCCTCTCCTTTAAAAAAATCTGGATAGGAGAGATCATTTGTTATCAACTAGTTGTTTAACAGCACATGGGCAAACCAGAGAAAAAAGTCTATTTTAGAACAGTTCAATGCTTTACCCTTGATCTTACTGGAAGGGAGATGTGATAGTATTCCTGATGATGTTATTACCTATATATACCATATAAGTGTAATATGCAGATTATGCATTTTTCAGTGTCCATTCTAAAAAATATTGGAACCTATTGTTATGGAGGACTTGGAAAAGATACCTACAGAAATATTTTTATCAATATCCAGTCTGATTAATATGTGGAAATAAACCATCTATGTAGGTCAGTTTTGTCAATTAATTACATACTTACACAACATAGATCACTCAAAATGTTTTAAATATATTAGCATCTCTTTAAAAAATTTCACTTGTGGCTTATCAATTTTTTTCTCTCTTATTTTGATTTTAATATTTCTATCAGACCTTGAATGATAATATATTTTATCTCAGTGTGTTGGACTTGGATGACCCAGATTTAGTCATTTTTATTATTTTATTAATCATATTTCTATGCCACCCACTCTTCGAGGACTCTGGGCGGCTTACAACAATTGACAGTATACTTAATAGCATATTGCCTCCAACAATCTGGGTCCTCATTTTACCCACCTCGGAAGGATGAAAGGCTGAGTCAACCTTGAGATTTGATCTGCTGATCTGCTGAACTAGCAGTCAGCTGAAGTAGCTGCAGTACAGCACTCTAACCACTGTGCCACCTCAGCTTTGAAGCTTTGCTTCAAACTTTTATTTCTGTAATTACCTATTTTCTTCTTAGTATGAGTGTTGTGCATGTGTAAGATTTATTACATATCCTTCTTCAAATTCACAATGCCATTCATAATAAAATGCACATCTTTGGTTTATATCACTTTTCAGAAGAATCAAATTAAGAGATGCTCTTTGTGCAGGTGGGTGTTTTTCTTTTGCTACCTGCTAGAAATCTGCATTCAGTATCTGTATAGTAGCTGCCTAATGTAACCAGAGATTAATATGCTAGAAAACCACAATTTATGATAGCTAGGATCGCACAAGTATCGGCTGACAATACTGTGTCACATTTTATTTCAAAGAAGTAGCATTAACAATGGCTTATAGTAATAACAGTAATGCTTCTTCCCCTTAGGGAGAGGCAGAGAATGCTATCTTGCCACATGATCTCATTTCTTTTAAGCTTTGCACTAACCGCTGACATATCACATAAATGCCTCCTTTATTACCTGCCAGTGATTGTCTTCTGTATTGGGAATAGCCCCTGGAACCTATGCCCACATGCCAGCAAAGTGCTTCACTTACTCCATGTGAATTTCTCTCTGTTTAGTGTTCCATGAGGCCTCTTTATACACCTGACCATTCTTGCTAACTCAGGTAGCCTAAATTACACTGCCTATGAAACACGGCCTTTGTTCAATTGCCTGGGACTGGAGTGGGCAGAGACTTGGGTTCTGTTTCTAAATTTGCCAAGTAAGCGTTTTGCCATTTAGCCCACTTTACACAGTGTCCAGCAAAGAGCCTGGTCACACTTCTTTGTATGATTTCAAGTTTTATCATTTCAACTACTTCTAAACAATGCCATGTTTCAGGTCCTGGCATATAGTTACCTTAGTCATTCCAATGATGAACATTTCAGATTGTCTCTATAACGTACCTTCTTTCCGTTTCAATATGGAGAAAAATGAATGCATTAGTTTTACCATTCTGTTCTCATTTACACTAGCTTAAAGAACGCATTTTTTTTCTGTTATGCAATGATCACTGCAACATGCATCAATTCTGACTTAGCATACAGTCAGAAATATTACAGCAAAAGCAAAGATCACATGGTGCATCTACTATAGACATATTTTTGAACTTTTATAAAAGGGTGGTTTGGTTTTAGAATCATTTTATAGCATTTGTAAAGTGTTATGAATATATTTGTAGCAAATTTTACAACGTACTGGTTTTTCTAAAGGTTTTCATACCGTAACAATAATACTGGACAATGATGTCTATTGAGATTCTGAGATATACAGGTCACGGTTGTCCCAAAGGTGCCTTTCCAAGAGGCAACTGGGCTTTCGTGTTTTGTCTTTGAAGGTATTTCGCTTCTCATCCAAGAAGCTTCTTCAGCTCTGACTCTGAAGAAGCTTCCCAGGACCTTTGGGACTGGACAATGACATTGTTATCATGAACTGTCATTAATATCTTCAGTAATACTGACAATAGTCTAAAATGATTTTAATTGTCATTATTCTTCATCCGGGTAGTTTTCCTTCAGTTTTAGTATGGTAAAGTTCTATCAAGACCAAAGCAAATAGATTTCATTCAAAAATTGTTAATCGTTTGCCCAAATCACAACCTTAAAGCGTAGCTCTTTATTGACTAGAATGGAGATGATAGTTAGATTCTCCTCCATCCTGTTAATAGTTTCATCACTGGAATCAGATTCAAGTTTATCTTCTGAAGCTGTACAGGTTGACTGCTATAGTCAATAAATAATAACCAACATAGCAAATGCAGTTTTCCGTTCTGCTAATGGACTTGAACTCATGATCTGCTGCTTTCTAGCCTGGTGGCTTAACCACTAGACCAAACTGGCTTGCTATTATTATTATTATTACTATTCTTTAAAACACATAACTTAAAGAGATGTTCTTGATCTAAACTGTCACATATTATTCGTAATGTATTAGAAAAATACAATGGACCATTTACTAAACCTGGGAGAGAAATAATATTTCTAATTGATTTCACTGTGCAGATGAATAATCACTGTTCATATCTGTTCTTGTCAGTTTGTAAATATAATGCCACAAATCAGAGAGCTAAGATATAATAACACTTTAAAGTTCAGTTATGGCTAAAATACTTCAGTGACTCAGAAGCAATGGTGAACGTGTAGAATTGAAACAGATTTCATTTTATTAAATTTGTATACCAGAACAATAGACACAAGATGCATTTTTATTCCACATTTTGAATGCAAAAACAGCATTACTCTACAAGCTGTCTAAACAATGCCTGTGAAGGACAGTAACAACTAAAATGGAATATCCCTGGGAAAGTGTAATAATGCAAACTTAGAATGCGAGATGAAGGAAATTGCCTTATTTTCTTTGCTCCAGTAATATGAACTTAGAGATCCCACACTGTTTGCTTTAGTTTTCAGTTTGCCAGGTGCAATGAGACACAAGGACAGAATGCATTCAAGATATTTGTCTGGGCGATTTTCTTTCTTTTTTTGATTTTCATTCAAATCCTGTTGCATATATTAACACATCCTCTCTTCCACATCTGGCAATGAATTTTTGCAATGGCTACTTTCATTCGATACGACTCTTGATTCACAAGGTTTAATAGTTAAATGTGCTAATAGTTTTGGTTAATTATTTAAAATGTGCTAAATATTTATTAACCGATAATAACATTCTGTCCATCTTAAATCTAAATTATTTTGTGACTGCTCTATAATTGTATAAAATAATTTTTGAAAAAAATCTGATTAGATTTTTAACAAGGAATATTTGGATCTGATAAAATGGTTTAACTATTTTATTCAATTATGAAGAATTTACTTTATTTTTATAAGAAAATGTTTTCCATCGTGTCAAAATACATTGCTTTTCCCACTTTGACCTTGAAAATCAACCAAGAATATGTCTTAGAAATAGAAATGATCTCAAATTCACCTTGTTTCTTAATTTGGTTTTAATGTTGTACCATTTAATTAACACATGTTTTAATTAGTCCAGAGTTATGCTTCATTATTCTTCAATGTACTGTGACACTATGACACTAGTCCTTTTGTTTCCTAGCTTCATTGTAACTAAAAAAATGACATGGTAAGCTAAAATGCAAGACTGAAGTATTTGCAGTTTGACATTTCTGTTCTCTAGCCATTTTAAGAAAAAAGTTGCCTTTTATTTAAAAAAAGGAAGAAGAATCCATTCTGCTGCAAATCATTCTCTTCTCTAATATACATTGAAGATTTGTGTTGCATATTATGAACAATTAAACTGGAATGATAAGTAAGTAGATAATCCTGTTTTATTTAGAATACTAAATAAAATTAGCTTTTTAAAATGCAAAATTTAAAAATGCCAGCTGAGGACAGAATTTATTCAGCATCATTCTTTCACCTTTCAGAGGAAAGTGATTTCCTGTTAAGGAAAAAATAAGTTAAATTATCTTATTTTTCATTTAATTCATTTTTCCAATGGGGAAAAGAAAGATCCAGAAAGGGAACGATTGCTTATTACAGGCGGGAACCCAAGGCAACTCTTGTCTGAAAGCAATTGAGAAAAGAATAATGAGTTCTTGATGTTGCCTTGGCTTTAAAAAGGCATCACAGCATGCTCCTAAAAAGCTAAGAACAACTCATCTAATTGCTGGGAATTTATCTTCCTGGTCACATTACCCTGGGTATTCATTTAACACATCTCTTTCTTTGCCAGCTAACCTTTCAAAAATCTGACCTCATTTTAACATTGTTGGTAAATTTGTGGGTCTTCACACCATTCTCCATTAGCTGCCCTGTCATTGATACTATGATTCAGATGGCAGTCTTAGTCCTTGCCAACAAAGAGGCAATGAAGTCCACTTCCTGTTTAGTAATTAAATCATTAAGATTCAATAACTGCATCTTGAGGTTTGAGTAATGCTCAATGTCACTGGAACACGATTGTCTCATTTTGGATCATTAAGTGGAGTGTGGTCTGTCTGATCATTATTGTTTTTAGAATTAAACGTTTGCCAGAGAAATGTCTAACCAGTAGATTCTGTTGTGAGCATGATTGCATCAGATTTCTTCCAATAAAATCGGGATTCTAAAAAAAAAGAGAGAGAGAGACTTTGAGAGCCATAACATCATTCCAAACAAATTTACTTTCACTCTGATAAGGAGTGAAAGTCCTTATCAGATAAGGAAAGAAGTCAAAAAAATCTATCCCATAAGGAATGAGGACATGGGGAGACAACTAGCTGTAGATGATATAGGCTGCCACTGCCATCATTCATTGCCTTTGGCCACACTGTCTGGAGCTCACAGAAGAGTTGAAGTCCTAAAGATCTGTAAAGAGTGCATTGCCTGCCCCTGAATTATGTTTCCCTTACCCACTACACTGTGGATGGGCACATTCTTTGTCTTCCAAGTCCACATGACAAGTTACTTTTAAAAAATACGTTTTGCAGTGGCAAAAGAATCATGAAAAGACAGTTAAGCTATTAGATACTTCAATATGTCTCTGTTTCGGTGTGAAAAAAGTTACATAGTAAATCTTTCTTTTCAGGAGTCCATGGGAGTGGATTCCTAACCACTATGGTTCTGCCCTTTATACTTGCACTGTAACATTGTATATGGCACTAAGGGGCAGAGTAGTGCGGCCTGTGCTAGATTCTCCATAAATAAATGGGAGTATATGCATTGGTGTATTTAAAAAAAACAATGCCTCCTGATGTTATGGCCATGCCATGAAGAGTTTCAAAAAGATTTGGAATTGCTGTATGGGATGCCAGCTGGGAAGAAAAAAATACATTGGAAGTGAAGGGAGGAATTACACATTCACTCTGTTTAACAACATGTACTAAATGGAACATAAAAGTTAGCAAGATGTGTGCCATTCTTTTTAAGCCTCCCTCTCCAGTCCCACCCTATACAGTATATATATACTCTGGAAAGAAGGATTCATTTTTGTTCTCTATTGTCTAGAACCTAACTAATTATATGCAAGATCAGATACTAGCCAGTAACCCCAAATCTCAAACCTCTGCAGCTGTAGGAATACAGGAAATTGCCTAATCTTTTTTTATTATTATTGATTTGTATTATACATGCAACTTGGGTTTGTAATCCATCAATGCTGAGAGGTTTACAGAAATCTCAATTCAATATTCGGGTTAAAAACATGCAAAATCAAACAAAAACAACAACTCACACATGGTGTTTTAAATTCAGGAACAGTTCTCGGTCTTCTTTCCCACTTCCAAAGGAAATGGAATTTCTGAAGGGCCAGAATTTCAAAATGCCAACAGGGAAAGAGCCATCCTTATCTCTATTGGCAAACTATTTCAGAAAAAGAAGCCTCTTTCATCACAGTTCCTGATGTTGACATTGTCTTGGGATTGTTGGGATGTTGACATTGTCTTGAGATGTTTATCACTATGAGCCACCCAGATTCGTTTTTAAGGTGGCTGGTCATACAAATCATTAAACCTAAAGCTAAATAAATCCACAGCAATTTCTCCCTATTGGACAGGCAGATTTTGCAGAGCTGACAATCTCATAGTTACCCAGGTCTTGATTCATGAAATACTTCAAAGTCAATGAAAACCATTATCTTGAACTGCATCTTGAAGTCTTGTTTGTTTGTGTGTTTACATTTTGACAGGCAATGGTCTTCCAGCCATCTAGCCATCAAGTAATGGAGACGAAACAAGCAACCTGTTTTATTTTTACCAACCATCATGGTGCAGCCTCAAGACAGGAATTGGCAGCTGAAAAATTTGGGAAGACTTTTCAAAAGCTTGACCTAGTTGGCAATAGCCAGCATTTGCTCAAATGTTTTAGGGAAGGCATAACTTAAAAGAAGGGCAAGCAATCCTTTTGCAGCCAGGAGCCAGAGTTTTAGATGTTGATTTGGCTTCTAAGGGCAACATAGGAGTAACATCACCAAGAAGAATAGGGCTGAGTTTTCAGTCCTTCTTTTCTTTCCTTTTGGAAATTTAAAAATATTACAGCATCGTTTTTTTAAAAAAAATAGTGACTGATGTTGAGACCACAAAAAATGGGAGCTGGGGAGTCAAATAGAATTGGAAATTGCAAGAGGGACTTAGAGTGATGCCAAAACAGTGGGCTAAACTGGGTGAATGAATCATTTACCAACATGATTGTTCTTACGTGTGCAAGAGCCAGTTTTTAAGGTCTCTGTGAGTGAAAGCACCTACTGTATATTTCACTGAAATCTCACTGAAATTAGAGGAACCTCCCCAGCTTGAATCACATTTCTTGTTAATTTATCTGGCTTGTAATTCAGTAGGCTCCTTTTGTGTTAGTTTGGATAAATAAATGAATAAATAGATAATCAGATACTCTTCACTGGAACTAAGTAGTTTTGACAATAGGTCTTAATGATATTAAAAGAATCCACCATGTCAAAGAAAAGGCACTTCCGGGGACAGAGGTTATACAATGTATTAGGCATGACAATGCACAGGAAAAAAAAATAAGCGTTTCATGCATTGGAAATTATCTTTTGATCTCAGGCAGACTGACAAAGCCCAATTAATCTGAAGCGACTGGCTCAATGCCAGACCCAACTTCAGCAATCAGCACTATAGGTTGGCTGCTGATGTCCACACACTGGCAGAGGGCCCAAGTCTAAGCAGAAACAATGTAGAATCGTGCTTTCTCCTCAGGCTTCTATTTTGACTATGCTTCCTTCTTTTGGGGGGTTTGTTAAAAACAGATTATGCCAAACCAATCTTAATTCATTCTTCAACACAGTGGCTAAATTAATAGATCAGCGAAATACTGTGGACATAATATACTTAGACTTCAGCAAGGCATTCAACAAAGCAGATGACAACCTACTTCTTAGTAAGCTAGAAAAAAGTGGGATAGATAGCATCACCATCAGATGCATTTGTAATTGGCTGACAAACCATACTCAATGAGTAGTCCTTAATAATACTACATCTATATGGAGAGAAGTAAGCAGTGTGGTACCACAAGGTTCCGTCTTAGCTCCAGTATTTTTCAACATCTTCATAAATGACTTAGATGAGGGAATAAAAGGGGAATTTATCAAATTTGTGGATGATACTAAGCTGGCAGGAATAGCCAACATCCTAGATGATAGGCTCCAGATGGATCTTGACAGACTTGAACACTGGACCCTATCTAACAAATGAAATTCAATGTAGAGAAAAGTAAAGTCTTACACTTAGGCAAGAAAAACCAAAAGTATATATATAGACTGGGTAAAACCAGGCTTAATAGCAGTAACTGTGAGAGGGATCTTGGAGTCTTACTTGGACAACCAATTAAACATGAGCCAACAGTGTGCAGCGGCAGCCAAAAAAGCCAATACAATCCTAAATTGCATTAACAGAGGGATACAATCAAGATCAAGTGAGGTACTAATACCACTCTATAAGGCCTTAGTAAGACCACACTTAGAATATTGCATCCAGTTTTGGTCACCACACTATAAAAAAGATGTTGAGACTCTAGAAAAAATGCAGAAAAGAGCAACCAAGATGATTAGGGGACTGGAGGCTAAAACATATGATGAACGGTTGCAAGTACTCGGCATGGCTAGTCTAGTGAAGAGAAGGAGCAGGGGAGACACAATAGCAGTATTCCAATATTTGAGGGGCTGACACAGAAAGAAGGAAGTTAAGCTATTTTTCAAAGCACCTGAAGGCCAGACAAGGAATATCTCTCTCTCTCCCTCCCTCCCTCCCTCCCTTCCTCCCTCCCTCCCTCTCTCTCTCTCTCTCTCTCTCTCTCACACACACACACACACACACACATACACATACACATACACATACACATACACATACACACACACACACTTGAGACCTATGTATGGGGCTAGTCTTTCTGGAAAGGCTTTTAGGTCTGCTATCACATAACCAGGTCAGTTATTTACTGTGGATTTACCAGTTCCTTGGTTGATAATTAAATAATACAGCAATGACTCTATTAGTTATTCCGCCTTCTCTACCATTGTTATGTCCCATTAATAAATCCTGGAAACAGTTCTGTAGGGAATGCTTTATAGACCTAATGCTGCTTGCTTGCTTGATAGCTTCCTGGCTAATGCACACAGAAGAAACCTTCCAATGGGAGCCTGAGTAGCGTAGGAGGCTAATGCTTCCTACTAAGGCCGCATTTAACATCCAGCTGCCTGCAATTACTGCGAGTTCAATCCTCACCAGGCTCAAGGTCGACTCAGCCTTCCATCCTTTCTAAGGTGGGTAAAATGAGGACCCGGTTTGTGGGGGCAATAAGCTGACTTTGTATAAAATATACAAAAGTATGAAGGCTATTGCTTAACGCATTGTAAGCCGCCCTGAGTCTCCGGAGAAGGGCGGCATATAAAAATTAATTAAATTAATTAAATTAAGTTAAATCAATGAAACATGCAAGAACAAGTCAGCTATGGAACTGCAACTCTAAGCATAAAATAGCTGTAGAACACACTAATGAAAGCCATTGTATGATCTTTGGAAGTGAAAGGGATTTCAATGTGGTGAGAATCTGAAGAGTTTATATTAGATCATTAGTGAAAGAAGCAAACATAAGCACAAACCTATGCAATGTTGCTCATAAAGCCCACATTTTTCATAGAGTTTGGAGAAGTGCAACCTTGGTAACAGACTCCCTCATCTGCTGAGAACAATGAGTCACGAAAGCAAACTATTCACAAAGATATTTCAACTTTGGTTCTTGTGGGCAGTTCTGAATGAGGACCTCAGAAGGGAATATGCAAAAACATTTGCACTATGAATGGCACTTTATTATGCCTAAAAGCAACTCTCAGGTTCATTCACTTTAGATTCTTTTTTTTTCTTTTTGCAGGACCTTTCTTGGTTTAATATGGTAACAACCTACAGATATATATATTTAAAAAATCTGCAGTATCAAGTCAACTATAAATGGCAGCAAGTTCAACGTTTCTAATCCTTGAAAACTGAACAGAAAAACAGAGTTTAAAACACTTTATGCTAGATGACAAAAGAAAATATGGACAAATTAAAAAAATACTATAATTGAAGGCAGGACTATTTTCCTAAATGATTTTCTATGAGAGTTTTTCATACTCACATTCTACAGCTGTCATAGTTTAGCTAACTTATGGATGTTATATTATGACCACCCAGATCCCAAGGAGGGTAGCATTTCTCCATATCTATTCAGGCCTTATTTAGAGAGCTCTAAAACTTTTCCCAAGGATTTTTAGGAATATCCCCTCCCAAGTATCCTTAGGAACATCTCCAAGTAAAAAAGCAAATAAAATCAATAAAACATAAAGCATTATGTTTTCACCTGTGGTATTGCCATTGGAAGGAGAATTACTTCCCAGATGTAAATTAACTGGCCTTCTAGGCTGATGGCTATATTTTACTGTCTAGAAAAAGCCATCTCCTTAAACAGTAACCTTCCTATGCAGGTATGTTGAAGACTGTCTCTAGGCCTTCGAAAACTATGGGGGGATGGGTAATTATAGTATGCCAAGTTAAATGTTATACTGTTATTAGATAAATAATAGTACAAATACTACAACCATTTTGCTATAAAAACATTTTCCAAATACCTTGAACATCCTATTTCCAATTAGCACAGATCTTGAAATTATACGAAGGTATCTGTGGGTCAGCATCAATTATCTCTGTTTTAGCACTGTTGTAGCTTCAAATTCCAACCTAGAAGCATCTATAAGGGAAACCCATGTGAGCCATGTTTGTCTCTACTCCTACACCTATGATGCCTGAAAGTTATCAGCTAGGATTAAAGGGTTAACCCTTTTTTAAAAAAAATTGATTTATATGTCGCCCTTCTCTGGAGACTCAGGGCGGCTTACAATGCGTTAAGCAATAGCCTTCATACTTTTGTATATTTATACAAAGTCAGCTTATTGCCCCCACATAAGTATAAGTATAATTTTATTTCTATACCGCCCTTCTCCCGAAGGACTCAGGGCGGTGTACAGCCTATTTAAAAAC
Source organism: Pituophis catenifer annectens (assembly GCF_029215685.1). Classification (NCBI taxonomy): domain Eukaryota; kingdom Metazoa; phylum Chordata; class Lepidosauria; order Squamata; family Colubridae; genus Pituophis; species Pituophis catenifer. Next base: position 77,060,864 of record NW_027256882.1, on the reverse strand, counting down.
ACAAGACAAACATCAATTAAAAATTTAAAATTATTAAATAAATTCGGCTCAATTTAAAACCCCAGAAATTTAAAATACCCCAATTTAAAATTATTATGTTGATAGCCCGGCCTGGCGGAACAACAGGATCTTCAGTGCACAGCGAAATACACAGAGGTCGGAGATCTTACGTATTTCCGGGGGGAATGCATTCCACAGGGCTGGGGCTCCCACAGAGAAGGCCCTCCCCCTGAGTGTTGCCAGCTGACATAACTTGGCCGATGGCACCCTGAGGAGACCCTCTCTGTGGGAGCGAACTGGCCGGTGGGAGGCTATTGGTGGCAGAAGTCGGTCTCGAAGGTACCCGGGTCCTATGCGATGGAGTGCTTTAAAGGTGGTGACCAACACCTTGAATCGCACCTGGAAGACCACTGGGAGCCAGTGCAGCTCGCGCAGGAGGGGTGTTACATGGGCATGAGTTGCGCCCATAACCACCCGCGCGGCCGCATTCTGGACCAGTTGGAGCCTCCGAGTGCTCTTCAAGGGGAGCCCCATGTAGAGAGCATTACAATAGTCCAGCCGGGAGGTGACAAGGGCGTGAGTGACCGTGCGCAAGGCGTCCCGATCCAGAAAGGGCTGCAACTGGTGAATCAGGCGAACCTGATAAAAGGCCCCCCTGGCCACGGCCATCATATGCTCTTCTAAAGACAGCCATGCATCAAGGAGGATACCCAGATTGCGAGCCCTCTCTGTGGGCAGCAAAGATTCACCCCCAATAGTCAGTGATGGCACCTGCTGACTATATCGGGATGCCGGAAGTCAGCAATAAGCTGACTTTGTATAAAAAAGATCATCGCTTGTGGGGGGGGGGGGCGAAAGCCCTACTAAGCAGGTATATACAAAAGTATGAAGGCTATTGCTTAACGCATTGTAAGCCACCCTGAGTCTCCGGAAAAGGGCGAACCAATAAATAAATAAATAAATAAATAAATAAATAAATAAATAAATAAATAAATAAATAAATAAATAAATAAATAAATAAATAAATAAATAAATAAATAAATAAATAAATAAATAAACTTGGATGGTAAGATCTCTATTGCTCAGGGGTGAAATGCTCCCAGTTTGGACTGGATCGCCCGATCCGGTAGCAATGGCGGCGGGTTGTTCAGAGAACCGGTAGCAAAAATCCCTGCCCCCACCCCCATGCCCAGCTGAGCCGCACGATCATCAGAGGCTTTTTTTTTTTTTACTTTTAAAAGCATTTTTTCTACAACCTCTTCCGATGAAAAAATGCTTTTAAAAGTAAAACAAAAAGCCTCTGATGATCATGCGGCTCAACTGGGATCGTCAGAGGCTTTTCAAAGCATTTTTTTCTGCAACCTCTTGGCCGAAGAGGTGGTAAAAAAAATGCTTTGAAAAGTCTCTGACGATCCCAGCTGAGTTGCCTGATCGTCAGAGAGGCTTTTCAAAACATTTTTTAAAAAGCCTCTCTGACAATCCCAGCTGAGTTGCCTGATTGGCAGAGGCTTTTCAAAGCATTAGAAAAAATGCTTTGAAAAGTAAAAAAAAAAAAAAAGTTGGCCATGCCCACCCAGTCACATTACCCCCACCACCACCAAGCCACACCCACAGAACCAGTAATAACAAATTTTACATTTCACCCCTGCTATTGCTACTGTTTTGTTCTCTAAATCAAATTCTGTGCCATAAAGAATTTGCAGCTGCTGTATGCTAAGTTCCCGTTGCATGAAAAAGAGGGTAAGATGGCCACAATGCTTCTTTGTACCTTCAGGGGAAGGAGGAAACTGCCTCGAATTGAAAGTTTACAATTTCCAGAGGTATGAAAAATCATCCCCAAGGAATTGAAATATGCCGTCTATGCAATTCATTTCCATTAATCATCCAAGTCTTAATTATTTTATATTAATCTTTTCATAATTCATGGTAAATGTTGCTCCTTGTAAAAAGATATTCAAGAGCATAGACCCTGCTATAGCCCTATTAATGTTTGCCAAAAAAAAAATCACCATGTCACTTGTGTATAATAGCACAGTGATATACCTATTGCAATTGAGGAAGGGAGATGAAATTCTGTTTTGATGCAGTAACACATACCTTACCTGTCTTCTGATAGGTCCAGAGCTACAAAGTTGACCAACTCTATTACACCTTTATGATTAACATTCTCATATATTTTGTAAATAAATGTAAATAATCCCTATTCAACTGGGGTCACACTGTATCTTTCTCTTAATTTTCCCATTAAAAGATGGTCAAATATCTGCTTGAATATGAACATATGATCCAGATACTGTATTGTGCTGTTAATTTCTCTATTATATTGCTTAACAGAACTTCATGTTTTATCTGCTTCTTGCTCTTCCATTTGAACACTGTCTCTACTCACGCTGTCAACTTCATACATAGGTATTTTGTATAGGTCTTACTAATAGTATTTAACAATACTATATAAATTGATTGGACATTCATTAGGAAGATCTTTTTCTTTCATTTTTAAAGACTGGAATAATTACAGTATTCCTGTACCACAATCTCAAGGATATATGATAGGCTGTCTATGTATGTGAATTAGATCCCATTAATCCAGATCAGTTTCCTCTAAAGGAATTAAGTAAACCTTGCACATACCCAGGTCTTTCCAGCTTTTGATTAAACAAATTATCATTTTTGCCTTTCTATCTATTGCAAACTAGTGGTGGTTTTTAGCATTCATTCCAGTGCTGTAGCAATGCTTAGATACTAAAGCTTCACTAGCAAGTAAATCATTGATGTCTGGCTTGAACTTGACAAAAGCTACTAAGTACAAATAAATAACCAAGATGAAACCATTTTAAGTGGAATAAATTAGATTGCCGTTTCTTCTTATATTCTTGCTTTTTTCTCTGTCTTTTCCATGGCTTCGTGGACAACTTGCATTTAATGCTAGGTGAAGGTTGATATAAACCTGTTGAATGCTGGGAGACAACATGCTGCATTATTTTAAGGCTGTGTATTGAATTAATAACATTCATTCAACTTCTTATAAAAATAGATTTTTTTTTTTGCTTAGAAGCTACCAATGCTTCTTCCAAAATGACTGATAAATATGCAATCTGAAATTACTATCAACAATATCCAGATTTTAAAAATCCAGTTTATCAATTAGTTATATGAAGCATGAATAAGCACTATAAGACAAATCAGGCTTGGTTTTAATTCTACAAAACTTTTTAAAATGGTTTCATCATAACTGACTTAAAATGGTTTCATCATAACTGACTTGGTTCAAAGTAATGTTATTTAAAGGAATAGCTATTTTAAATCTAAATTTATCCCATAATGTAAGTTTTTCATTATATATCACATAGCCAGAGGCTTAGAATATGGTTTTGTAGAAAAAGAAAAATTGTTGTTATCATCATCATAAAGAGTACTAGTGTCCGAAGTAAAATATGAAAATATTCAAGTAGCTATTAGGACAAAAAAAAGATGATGGCAGTAGACAAAAAGATGTGAGAAAAATGCAAAGAACACATGAGTAATAAGAAAATTAGAGAAGTGAAAATGATGACAAGATGGAAGAAAGTTTAAGAATAGGCTGAGCAATGAGAGAGGAAAAACTGGACCAAAAGATGGGAAAGCTTAATGAGTAAGAACAAAAGAATGATATAAATGGAGAAGATGAGCAAGTAAGAGAAGAACTAAGGCTAAGTCAAAGCTAGAGGAAGAGACTTACAAGAGGATTCAACTCAGCAGGGGGTTGGTATTGTACCTGGGAGGTAAGGAACCACTAGAGTGATTACCCCAGATGGAAATAGTTATGCAATATTTTTCTTCTAGATATATTCTTTCTGTACAAAGCAGAAGTGATTTATTTCATTATCTCAAGGGATGTCACTCTCCAAGGGTTTAAAACTTCACAGACTTTTTTTTACCATTATTTTGGTCCTTTTTGTTAAAGACTCTTATATGAGCAGCAATGCAATTCGACTGATTTAGCTAATTGTTTTAGTAAAATAGCTAGAGTATGATAAATAATAAATCAGTCAGATTCACAACTAGGAGGTGGTTCTTTAACAATTTTGTTGGATTTCCCAGGGAGAGATGGAAAGAAATACATTCCTGTTTTTGTTTTGTTTAGTTTTCCTTTTTTGCAAAGCTCTGATTCTAGAATTGGAAAAAGATCAGCTCCTTGGAAGAAAGCAGCTCCTGAACCCAGGAAGTCCCCATATCAGCAGAAAGATTACATGTTTATGGGGAAAATGTTTGCACATCTTTTGATGTCTTATATGTTTTGATTATGAGACCTCCCACTGAAGACAAGACAAGCTCCAATTTATTCTTTCAAAATACCCAGCTTTTGTGGAAATGCTACAAGGCAAAAAAAAAAAAAAGCTCCTGTCCTGAATATTTCTTAAAATTGTTCATTGGTGTTATACTTCCTCCTTGGAAGAAAGCAGCTCCTGAACCCAGGAAGTCCCCATATCAGCAGAAAGATTACATGTTTATGGGGAAAATGTTTGCACATCTTTTGATGTCTTATATGTTTTGATTATGAGACCTCCCACTGAAGACAAGACAAGCTCCAATTTATTCTTTCAAAATACCCAGCTTTTGTGGAAATGCTACAAGGCAAAAAAAAAAAAAAGCTCCTGTCCTGAATATTTCTTAAAATTGTTCTTTGCCATATGTTTCATTTATATGCATTTTCTTTTTTAATTCTACAAGTGTGATCTTAGTCAGCACCTCCTGTTTCAAAGCACTTTTACTATATTGGACAAATATAGTGCTTTGAAGTTTAGAAAGATTCTCCAGTATGATGTTTGACATGACATCTCCCTCCCTCCAAATTATATGAGCCAGCCGTATGTTGTACCAAGACTTTCAGATTTGGTCCTTCATTGTAACTGATCATTGTTTGGGAGGCTGTAGAGTCTGTGGAACTTGCCTGTCCTTCCGATCCACAAAAGACAAGACTTGTTCAGTTGCTGGCACCACATCATTTGCTCTGCATGGTCTTTGTCAAGGTGCAGATCTGAAAATTGTTAATTGTTGTGAGATTGTGGGGGGGGGAGGGAAGGCTTATTAGTGAAAGAGTACAAAAACAAGCTTCCAGTAAAAATGGAGGGCAGCATCCATGGCCTTGTGCTACAGATAACAAGCTGTTTCTTTGGAACATTTGTTTGTTCTTTCTGTTTTAATCTCTTTATATCTTTTCTCTTCTCTTCTGACCTTACTAATGAATACGGGAGGAGGGGGGATTTTTGAATCATGGTGATATCATGGGTTACCACCCCCTTTCTTCCTTTTACTTTTTGAATGTAAATTCTTTTTGGACATTCTTACTTCTTGCCCAGCATTGACTCTGTTTTTTTCACACAACACAAGCCAATGCTCTTTGGTTATGCATAGTTAACATTTTGCTAATGGGAAGCCAAGATTCTCTCAGCAGCTCAACAACATTTTCAAATGCACCCTGGCGTTGTTGTAGCAACTGGTGGCTGATCTGTGAATAAAGCAGATGTCATTGTGGTCGGCTAAAGAGAGAACGATCCATCACCCAGATACTGCCACTCCTCCTGCCCAAAACAAGTCATCAAAATGACAATGTTAATGCCGCCACCGCCATCAATTAGGGTCCGCGGATCACCTTTAGTCCTCTCGTTATGAAATAAATTGGTGTTATGCTACTAATGCTAAGAATGTGTCAGTCGCTGCCTGTGTCTTTCCCAAGGGAAGAGCAAGAGCCCACTAAGAGACTGACTCTTTGCCAGCTCCCTTTAGTCTGTGATTGATTTTGCACTTTCTCGCAAAAGGGTCTGGCCTAAATAAACACAATATCTATTCTAACACATTTCCTTCTCCAGCCTTAAATCTGAATTCAGTTCATTAAACATGCAATTAGACATGGGCAGGCATTAGAATAATCTATCCAATGCCCATACTTTATACAAAAGCAGTGAGAGAGTTAAATAAATTGTCTTTCTAACTTTGAACAAAAATGGAGGGAAAAAAAAGGGGGCTCCTTCTATTTGGCCTTTCTCTTCTTCTGAGAATCTCACCAGAGCTATTCACCCGGGTTGAATCGCCCCATTTTACCATTTGCATACTGTGGCAATGCAGTAGCAGAATGTATTTAATAGTGCTGTGTAACATTATTTGCATGGACCATTTCCCAAATGGTTTAATTGTTGCTCCTACACAAAGCATTCATCACACAGCCATTTGCCTCATTCATGGAATTTTATAGAAGGCCGGATGATTTGGCTGTCCTTTCATAATTATTCCATGTTTTCCCTTCTGTCAAATACATTAAGATGAATAAGACAGAATAATCACACAATACTTTTTGATTGATACTGCTAAGAGTCCTCCATATGGTAGCAACTAAAGAATGAAAAGAGGGAGGGAGAGAGAGAGATTAGTATTCCAAGAAGAAAGCAAAAACATGCCAGTGCAGAACATAAATGGTACTTTGGAGACATCACCCAAGAAATCATTTCTTTTTATTTAAGTAATACAAATCCTTGATACTAAAATGAAACAAATTGGGCAGAAATTTGAAAAGTTAATTGCATTTCTCCTCCTGTATTCATTGTCTTAACTGATAAATTAAGTCATGCATTTAATTCCTATTTGACTAAAAAAAGTATACATATGACTTTCTAAATTTATTTGTAACTTGTTTTAATAAATGAATGTGTCATTCATCACAAAAATTAACCCTGCCTTATCACTGAAGGAAATAAAAGTGTAGGATTTGTGAGTTTGAATAAAGATTGGCTTGGCTTTTTTAAAAAAATCATACAACTGACAAAATGGTATAAATGTTATAAGGGCTGATGAATGTAAGGTACAATATCAAGAATAAGCATTGAACAAGGGTGGGGATTCTGCCATCAGGGATGTTTGGCTGGCATCAGTGGTGAAATCCAATTTTTTTTACTACCGGTTCTGTGGGTGTGGCTTGGTGTGGCTTGGTGGGCATGGCAGGGGAAGGATATTGCAAAATCGCCACTCCCACCCCACTCTGGGGCCAGCCAGAGGTGGTATTTGCCATGTCTCCGAACTACTCAAAATTTCCGCTACCGGTTCTCCAGAACCTGTTAGAATCTGCTGGATTTCACCACTGGCTGGCACCTAGGGGTGTCAACATTGTTTTTAATAATGTTTTTATGGGTTGTTGTGAGCTGCCTAAAGTCATTGTATAAAATAGGCAGCCACATAAGTCAATAAATAAAAAAATAAATATGATCACTTTGATTGATCTTGAGTGCTGCTCAGACAACATTTTCTATAACAAATGAAGGGGGAAAATCAGGACCCCTCTCTAGCACCTTTATTTCTGTACAATTTTAATTTCCTTCCACCTATTCCCAACAGAGAACTTGCCCTGATTGAGGTTTTCCATTCAATTTAGAACTCCCATTTTCCATGGTTCCAAATGAGGTTAAAGATTGCCTACATAGAACCATGTTTCTACTCACTTCTTTCCTTGGGTATAAACACTTATTTCCAGATAATGATTTGCAATGACAATTGAAATATAAACTTAATCTAAGATACCTTGGATAAGGACTGTTTACTAGTTCTTATTTACTTAAACCTAGACTTCAGCAGGGCAATTATTGGAGAATATTAAACTGTAACTTTATGTATTTTTGCAACCATATCATTATGGTGACAAGAAATGGATTTCAAATCCTGATTTGTATTTGTCAAAAATGCACACATAATGAATATTTAACAATTTTGCCCAGGAAAATACAATGTGATGCAGAAGGTCTGAAACATCTAACCCAGCAATGGGGAATCTGGAGCTTTCTGAATGGGGCTTCCATCACTCTGGTCTTTAGCCAACATGATTGGAACTAGTAAGAATTCTACATGTGCATAACCCAACTCTTTGTTTAGTCAATCAATAAATTAGGTTTAAGTCTAAGATTGGATACAAAGGAGTTTTAATTAATTAGACAACGTTGCTAAGAATGAACATTTTCTCTTCCAAAATACAAGTTTAAGAAAATAGGAAATAAATTATTATGTATTACTTACAGTTAATGGGCACAATAAGATAGAGCAATCTGTTTCTACAAGATCTAGTTTTAATGATAAATGTAAGCTGTGATACCATATTTATAAGAAATTGTTATTATACAGATCTTGTGTATGTAATAGTTATGTTATATATATGTAGGTTCTTCATATGATACTGATATATGTAGAGTTTGTTTAATTGTATAATCATTCATGTAGTTTTGTTACCATTAAAAGGGAAAAAAAGACACCTGATGGGGAACAAGTTCAGGCCAATGAGTTAAACCCGGTTCCAGTTCCCCTGATTTAAACAGGGTCTCATCAAACTCCCAGGGATTTTATACTTCAGAGTCCTAAGGATGCTTGGAATTAGCTCTTCCCACAGAATCCTTCTTCCCCTTTTCCTAGCTTTTGTTGTGGGGTATAGGCAGGAAAGCCAAGAAAGTGCCAAGCTTGGAGGATTCCAAAAAGCTTGGTCTCTTCTTCCTTCAGGTTGGATCCACTGAGTGGGCCAGCCAGCCAGATTCCTAATTTATGGGTTGTATAACATTGTGTCAGCTTGCCATCAAAAGGACAGCAGCATTTTCTCATATCTTTCACCCAAAAGATTTGGGAGTTAGTCCAGAACAGAAAGGGAGGGAATAGAAAAAGAAAATCCTTTTGCATTCATTGATAAAAATCCATTCCATCAACACAGGAGGGATTTTAGATCCATCATAATGCTAGACACCTTAGGGAGAAGGAAGTCTGACCGGCTTCAACTCTCACTTTAGTCTCAGTAAAAGGTGATCTGTAGAATAGCATTTCACCATTTGTGCTGATCTCAGAAATCTAAAGCAATTGGGACCTGCTAAGACCTTGGATGCAAGATCACCAGGAGTTTCCAGGCTGTAGGCTTGACTGGCAAGCTGAAAACCATTGCCGACATGGGCAGTGGCAAGTCCCCGCTGCACTCTCACTACAAAAACTACACTGCTCCATCTATGTAGCCAGAAAGAGCCAAGCTCTGCCTGAGGGAATCTTTGCCTCTGTCCATAGGACATAAACGGGCATCATTTAAAAAGAAGGGATGGGTTTCTGGAGGAGAGGTGTAGGAAGTATTTCTCAGCTATAGGCGCATTGATGGAAAAATAATCTCTTTAATAAATTAATTGTATGAGGTTTTAAGCCAATTGTTCTAGTGCCTAAGAATGAGGTACTGATCTAATTCTCAGCCTGGGCTGTTCTTCTTTTCCTTTCTCTTGTTTTTCATTCATCAATATGTATATATATTAGCACTCATTTTCTTTTCCAAACTGTAATTTGTGCTGAATTCTGCTGTCCACTGCCTAGAATCTCTCTTTGAAGGAGATGGGAGGTTTAGAAATACAAAATATAAATATAAATAATATTTCTATATGTATTATACATATTATCTCCTTGGGGCTCCCCTTGAAGAGCGCTCGGAGGCTCCAACTGGTCCAGAATGCGGCCGCACGGGTGGTTATGGGGACGACTCGGCGCACCCACGTAACACCCCTCCTGCGCGAGCTGCACTGGCTCCCAGTGGTCTTCTGAGTGCAATTCAAGGTGTTTAAAGCGCTCCATGGCTTAGGACCAGGGTATATATGAGACCGCCTACTGCCATCAACAATCTCCCACCGGCCAATACGCTCCCACAGAGAGGGGCTCCTTAGGGTGCCGTCGGCCAGACAATGCCGACTGGTGACACCCAGGGGGAGAGCCTTGTGGGGGCACAAGCCCTCTGGAATGAGCTGCCTCTTGAGATTCATCTCATCCCCGACCTGTGTACCTTTCGCAGCACCTTGAAGACCCTCCTGTTCCAACAATCCGGCCTGGCCTAATATGAATTTTAGAATGTGTGTTTTAATTTATGAGCCAAATTTTTATATAGTCAATTTTAAATTGTTTTAAATTTTGTATATTTATATGTGTTTTAATATGGCTGTACACCGCCGTGAGTCCTTCGGGAGAAGGGCGGTATAGAAATCTAATAAATCAAATCAAATCAAATCCTTCAAAGAAGGAGAGAGAGAGAGAGGATAGATGATAGATGATAGATGATAGATGATAGATGATAGATGATAGATAGATAGATAGATAGATAGATAGATAGATAGATAGATAGATAGATAGATTTCCCTGACAATATTTTTCCCAAAAGTAAAACCCTTACTGAGTTGAATCCTCTAAAAAGTAAAAAAGAGGCTAATGTATCAGGATCTCTTCTAGAAAAAAAAATAAAGCTATGAACTGCTACCTTAACATGCAGTGATTAACTAAAACCATGATATGGATTTCTTATCAGATCCAGGCTGATTTACTTTTTTTAAAAAAAAAGTTTCTTTTTGATGTTTCTTACAGGAGCACACAGTGTACAGAAACTCCTGGTTTTTTTCTCCAAATGAAAGGTTTCAGCACCAGGCCTAAACTTTTTAAGAATAAAAGTAGTGTCACTGGAATGATAAGAGTGAGAAAATTGGCTGTCTGCAGGGCTTTGGCAACTTTTCTAGAGCACACAAGACCCCTCCCCTCCCCACCCCCAACTCTCTTTGAGGTAAACAAACCATGCCTTAGTTACACTGGCACTAATTTTCTGCATAGCGTTAACGTTTGTTCTAGGATGTTCTGATTCTTTTTGCTTTGATACTATTTTCATTTAATACAAACAACTTCCAGATTACTCCCTTAGTAACCAATTGGGGATTTCTGTGTGTCAAAAATTGAGAATAGGAGATTGGGAGACAGAAAGAGATCAAATCCTTCAGACTGGCTCTGAGCTAAGTGGGTCGTGACATTTGATACAACCCAAGTAGTGTGTTAAATACTGTGAGCTACCTATTGGCATGTGCTGCATATCAATGCTTGTTGGCAAAACTGTAACCTGTAAGAAGAGCACTGGGTTGAATCTGCCTAAACTTCATGTGTTTATATATTTTTCTAATTAGCTTGCTTCTAGGAGCAACCAATTTAGAATACTGTTACATGAATATTCATTGCTGCATTTGAGAGTCCACACATTCTTTAGATGCCCTTTCTTGCAAAATCACAATGTCACATTAAATCAAGTATGAGCTCTTGAAATTAAAATAGCTTACCTATTTGTTTTGATATGAATTTATAATTTTGAGCATAGACATTCTAATTAAAGATTATATGGATACTGCTAATAAACATTAGGATAAATAATTTTAACTTATTAAAAATAGGGTTTATTATTCTTTTTGTTTCAGGTAATGGTATTTAGGTATTGTGTTGAGTAAGTATTCTGATATCTTTTTTTCCATCATCCATCCTTCCTTCCTTCCTTCCTTCCTTCCTTCCTTCCTTCCTTCCTTCCTTCCTTCCTTCCTTTCTTCCTTTCTGCCACACATCACACAAGAAGGGACACTCTATGGTTCACAACAATAATTTTTTGCATTACTGTTGTTAATTATGTTTATTTTAAACTGCTACTTCCCTTGTAGGACATAGAATAAGCTGTGCAGAACCTACTCAAGCATCAGTAGTTCGTTTTATGCTGAAGCTGTTTTTCCAGGTATAGTGAAGTTTGCAATAGCAGTAAGAAAATTACAGAAATAAAATAGTTTCTGTGTTGAGCTTCTTCTATATTGTGTTGGTTTTATCAATGAACTGAAATAAGATGTGACATTATTCTTATGTTTATAAAATGGCTTACACTGATATTTCTGGAAACAGTGGCACTGCCATTCCATTTAAAGAAAACTAGATAATTCTATATATCATTACAGCTCAGTTTGGAACATTAAAGCATGATGGGGCCTCTGTGACCATCTCAGGGGAAATGTGGGGGTGGAAGAGATGGTGATGGTGGTTGTCATTAAAACCATCCCTAACATCCTTGTGGAGTAGTGTGAAGTGTGAATTGGCAATTGGGTCATAGTACTCCAGGTACTCGACTCCTATTGGGATGGCTGTTCAAATATACCCAAAAATGATGGTGTGGAACATTTCTGTGGTACTTTTTAAGACTTTTTCATTCTGTCATTTTAACATTAAATCTATATAGAGTCAGTGGGTGGAATATACATCCACTACAGATATGGAACAGGGCACCATCAGTGTATTTTATCAGATTTTAATGAAACTGTGGAAAAATTAAACTAGAGCTTGTTGAGATTAAATTCAGATCAGAAATACAATTGCAAATACATTGCTCTCCTGTAAGATTAAATAGTAAGTGGCCTTTTTGGATGGGGTTTCACTTCCTCTTAAAGGTCAAAATTCGGAGACTCAAATCAAAATATTTATTATGCTCATAGACCAGCATAGCAGTTCAGATTTGAGTGTTCAACTGACTTTAGTAATCACACTTAGATTTTAATTTTAGCCTTTTTCTCGGTGGGAATGTTTGGCTACAATAATAGGCATCTTGCTAATGACCCATTTACATTTGTAGTGTTTTGTGTATGTCTGAGGTACACTTTTGTAAATTACAGTTAATTCAAAAATGTGGCATCTTAAAATGGATCAAGCTAGTGGAGAATAACTCATCATTTTAAAACAGTGCACTGGCTGCAATGGTCAGTTGCCAAATTCCAGTTAAGGTCTTGGAGTTTCATTTAAAGACTTAAGTATGCTTGAAACACTAGGGATACACCTCCTTCTAAATTGCAACTATTAGAATCTTTACTGAAAACATTTCTCAGTGCTCCCATCTCACCACTAAAAGTATTTTTCAGCTGTGGTGCTTAAATTCTGGAATACTTTAGCCCCAAAATCTTGTCTACCATAACTTCAAAGAATTTAAGTAAATGTTTAGTGCTGATTATATGCAAGAGACAAAGTAGTAGCCAGACTACAGGAAGATGAAGATGGAGGAAGAGGAGGGGGAGGAGGAGGAGGAGGAGGAAGGAGAAGAGAGAAATTCCATTTCTCCTTTCTTTATGATGGTTCTATGCTTTATTTTTTTCTCAGTGATAATCATAATATTCTGAAAAGATTAGGCCTTCTGCCTCTGAGGGATTCTTATCTTTGCTCTCTAACATCTTAATAAGAGTAGCTGCATTTGGCAAATTTTACGTTCCACAGAGTTTTAAATGTCAATGGCCCTGCTCCTTTGAGCAGTTTAACTTGACCAAGCAAAGTTTAACTTGACCAGCAAGCTTACATGCAATAAAATTAAATTGTATGATTTCTGCCCTGATTTCTGCCCTGATTTACATAGTATATTATTGCCTTGATATTACATAATATCATATAAAATGCAATTTCTGTGGTTCAGCAGATTTTAAAATATCAAGAAAACTATGTCTAAAATGGCCTTTTTCACATTGGCCCATAAATGACTTGCTTTGTGCTGATTTTCACTTAACTTTGAAGTTCATTATTTTAATCAGTGCCTCTAAATAAACTACTAGATTCATAATTTGTTAACAGTTCATGGAACAGACTGACCTCCCAACTTGGTAAGCAGACATTTCAGTCCTGGACCATTATTTAGAAGTTTATTTTAATTAAACTTACCTGTGTAACTGGAATAATGGGTTTAGGTATTATTTGCCTTGTTTTAAATGCAGAAAGGTTGGATACAATTAACTGTATGCAATTCCTATTAAAATTTTACCTCAGTTCCAAAATCTTGTCTTTTCAATATGTCAAAATGGGATATAAAGAACCTTACCTGGGCCGTTTTTGGAAAGCAATGTTCAGGAAAAGTTTAGAGTTTAGCAGAATGGCATTTTACAAGGTTTAAGAAATTAAGGAATTTTCTTTTGAGAAAGGGAAATGAACACTCCATCCAGGTACAACAAAGATGTCAACTCAGGCACTCTATTCTTTGGGTCCCTAAAATCAGAAGGGTGCTCCTCAATGTTCTTGTTTTTTCCTCTGTGATTGCACAAAACTACATTAGCAGAAGACTTTATATCACTATGTAAATCACTCTGCAAAATATATGAAACAGATTCTCTTCTCTCTCTCCCTCTCTCTCTTTCTCTCTCTCTCTCTCTCTTTCTCTCTCTTTTTTTTTTAAATTTCCTTTGATATGTTTCTTGTGCATCCTGCTGTTAAATACCCAAAAGAAAAAAACCAAAACATCTAGTTTGTCTCCTGTGTGGTGATAACATGGAAGTTGGTCCCATTTCTTTTATTTTGGTATCAGTTTGCCAGAGAGACAGAAATACTAATAAATTATAAACTTGGGGATCAAATGCTAATGGATCCTGGCAGAATGATCACAATGATGCCACAAAAGTAAACTATTTAATTGAGCATAATTGCACTAGAAAATCTTAGGGATAAGAAAGGAAATGCCAAAGTGTAAAAACCAAGCAGTACAAAAGAAGCAAGTGGGTGGGAGAAATGGATGGGTAATTGAAAGCTTTTCTAAATGTGACTTGAGAATATTTGGGAGGCAGGGGAAGGGAAGAGCAAGGGAAATGCCAAAAACCAGTTGGACAAAACCCGTAAGCTTTTTGCCTTATCTATGAGAATCAGATGATGTGTGTCATGCTAGTTTTTATAGTCATCGCCCACAGTCTTACCCTGATAAAATCAAATTTGACAGTAGCACAATATAGAGGTTTAACTGACAGCACACACAGCACATTTGCTAGTCATAATGCCACAGTTTAATGACTGACGCATCTGGGAAGCTAATTCAGATTTCTCTCTCTCTCTCTTTTTGAATGGGATAAAGGAGCATCCAGTTAATTCCAACCATCAATTCAAGCTTTGTGACAAAACTGATGCTACATACTCTGTTCTTGTTCTGCATATTCTGCAAATTGAACTACAGGAACTCCAGCCACTTTGTACATACATCCGGAGAGAAAATTCATTTTGTATTTTGTATATACACCAGCTTGTTACTTTTTATGTCAATGAAGTAACTGGCCTTAATTGTTAAATAGCCTATGAATTACAAATGGTGTGCCTGTTTTGAGAAAAATTACAGGTTACAGAATTTTACAAGCAGATATAGTATAAATAAAATATTCATATAAAAATAGTCTCTTACAAAATATATTCTTTTATCCCATGGTTCATTTTCCAAAGGTGGAAACTTGTCTGGCGTTTTGCATTTATAGGTCATGTGTTATTTCCAACTGGATTTTTGAAATGATCCTTTTTAAAAAAAAAATTGGAAAAATTGTGTACTGTGATATATAGAGGAATGAATAGCAATTTGAGATTCCAGACAACTAGCAGCATACAGCCCAAAATTATAAAAGATGCCTGCTTTTGTACTTAATACCTGCAGAAACTATCCTGCATTTGCAACTAGTAGAAATACCTAAGTAAACAATAATATATACACCTCAAGGGTTTTCCCCTCTACTGAATCTACAAAAATGATTCCACAAAAAAGCAGGCTATCTACTTTAATTGCAGAATGCTTCCAAAAAAAAATGGTGGTAGAGAGTTTTTAATTAAATAAATTAATATTAGTTTTATCTGCAAAAGTGATTAAATATTGCTATAATTATTATGCCGAGATTTCCCAACACACTGTGCTAAAATCAGCAGCAGAGCAGAAAAGCAGCTAAACCAGTGTTTATATGGGAAGCACCCATTGGTCTACTTGCATTAGCACAGGCTGAAGAATGGGAATACAAGGAACAACCAACAAGGAACAGCCAACAGAAGTTTTTCACAAATATAGAAATCCCTACAACTGCATAATTCACACTCTTTCAATGGAAATTCACACAGGTGCATTGTCGCCCGATTGTGGACAAAGCCCCTCTTAAAATATGACTTTTTTTCTCAGATCACACTTTAGGCACGTTGCATGGTCTTTTGTTCACTTTCATCTGGCCTCATGAATGCCTCCTCCAAGGAAATTCAATTTTTCCCACAATTTTAAGGCAGTCCATAATGTTTGGATGGCCCAGATTGAATATTTCTCCAATTTATTTTATTTTTGTATAGTTTATGTTAGCTAAAGTTTTGTGTTAGGCAAATAGTTTGTTTCTGGATTCCTTTTAAAAAATCTGGGTGTAGTGTTTGGGCTATTCCCAAAAGTCTTTGACCAATATCCACATAAACACTGTTAAAAGGGGGGGAGGGGAAATGGGATTATTTTACTGGATTTTCTTTTGGAAATCGTTTGGGCCTTTGCTACAGTATTATTTAGATACACTGAGCTTATGTGCAAAAAAAGGTGTGTACTCCAAGGCTTTAAGTTCCCCTGCCAAAGCCACGCTTTCATTTACAGGTGTAGACTTCTGTTCGTTCACTGCATGTGTTACATTTGACGTAACAGCACCAGTGAAATTTGCAGTTGCACTGCCAGACTCTGGAATATTGATGAGTATTATAACCTCGTCCACAACACATCAGGTCACAGCCATTGGTCTGCTGGGCTGTTTTGTTGCACATTCTGCCCTGTGTACCCACACTGCCAGTCACAGGATCCTCTTCACAGTAGTTGGGTGATTTCTCTATGTAGACTAAGTCTGTATCCATCGGTTTACGATAGGAGAGCGGTTTCTTTATCTTCAGAAAAGTAGGACGCTTATTACGACTTGCCCGCACAGGTTCAACCTGAACAGCTTCATTGTATTTCTCCTTAAGGATATAGCCCAGCTCCCTGAATTTAGGAAGAGTTGTCCAGCATGTTTTAGTAGTGCATGATCCTGATACTCCATGGCACTTGCACTCCAACTTCATGTTATCTTCAAGGATCTGGAGTGAAAAGAAAATAAGACATGGTGTTTGAAACAAAGGAGGAAGGAAGATTTGGAGGCAGAATTAAATTATTGAAGAACTCACAATCCAGTATAATTATCTACAGATTTGTTTTTACACCATCTTCATGATGCTTTTAATGATGAAAATGAACATGTTTTAAAAAGTCAGAACAGGCACACTATACTAGCAGTCATGTTATGATTTGTGTTCTCAGGTTGTCAGGTATGGCAAATTTAGCTCAATTGTATTTTAACTCCTTGAAAATTGTTCTGTTCAAAAAAAGTATTGCAACTCTGATGTTTTTTTTTTAATAGAATTTGTTCCATATATTAAAATATAAAATTAGCCTGCTTATTCATTAAAAATATATTATTTTCAGCAAGTCTAATAAATGGGAAATAAATTGAGTATGAAAATATATTGGACAAACATAACCATAGTGAATGATCTTACAGATAGATATACATTCCATTTTGCAGTAGGAAAACTTTATGCTAGCTGAAATCTTCATAACTCTCACTATTGTCAAAAGTGAAGTACAGGTAAACATATAAAAAATCTGGAAATTTTGAAGCAACCAAACAATATCTTTTCTTACAAAAAAATATTAGAAATTTGGGAAGAAATTTAAATATATGCCATGTTTCCTTTTTATAGACATAAAGTCTCTTTCTACAATGTTTTATGTATATAAAACAACTATGAGATAATTTGGGCTGAGTGAAACTGATTGGTCCAAAGTCAGATATTAGGGGACTTGAATCTGAGTCTTCCTAGTCCAAGTGACCCATTTCAAAACACTGACTCTCAATGCAGTTCAAATGGCTAAATGCCAAGGAATATTCTTTATTTTTGCAAAAAAAAAAAAAAAACTATTAAAAAGCAAATAGAGTGGTGAAAAGCTCCACAATTTAGAAATCAAATGTTCTGGAGAACTTCAGAATATTCCATTCACAGCCCTCCTCCAAACCATCCCAAACTCTTATAGATCAAGGGATTTTGAGAATGGTTCAGCAATTTTTGAAGTAAATCCCCTAAAGAGGAAGTGAGTTGAGGTATTCCAGGCTTACTTTGTCCCTATCTTCAAGACATCTCAAACTGCTTCTAATCCAGAAGATATTTTCCTGGAAACCACCAAAGCACTTTGAAACACATAGACTAGAAGAGTTTCAGTATGTTCCAGAGATGGAATAGAACAGGGGTGTCAAACTCAATACCCGGGGGCCAGATCCGGCCTGTGGGGTACTTAGATCTGGCCCATGGAGCCACCCTGAAAACAGCAAAGGACTGGTCAGTGGTGCCTCTGCCAGTGAAAACAGAGTTCAGGAGGGCTGCCTGCAGTCCTCCCAAGCTCCGTTTTGGCTGGCAGAGGGTTGCAGGAGACCGTCACAGCTGAAAATAGAGCTCGGGAGCCTGTTTTTGCTGGCAGAGCGCTCAGGCCACCACAGGCGCCCCCAACTAGAGTGACATCGAGCTAGCCACGCCCACCCTGGCCCTCCGAGGTCAACTACAACCCTGATTTCATTGGCCCTCAATGAAATCAAGTTTCATTGACACCCCTGGAATAGAATGTTTCAGAGGTTTTTTTACAATATTCTAATCCCAAATTAGTCAGTTTTTCTCTTTCCTAAGAATAATCAATACTTATACAGTATGTCCAGTTGTTGTCTTCCATCATACTGAACAGAACACAGTGAAAGTTCCATAGAAACAAAGTCGGAATATATATCTTTAACTGTTGCCTGATCAATCTCATTTTATACCCATTTTATCTTCAGTTTCTACATTTATTTTCATCCTTTATTTTCCATTTTCTAAATCTGCATGAAGTTCCAAAATAAAATATTACTTATATTGTGCTAAACATCACTATTCTTTTAATGTTGATTTACTGATTGATTTGCTATGGTGTCATATCTGGCCCAATTTCTTACCTATCACAATCATTTTATGTATCATTTATAACAAAATAAATCAGTTTCCAAGGTTTTGGCAAGAAACAAAAACGTATCTGTATTACACATTCATGCAGCCCTATCATTAGGAAGTAAAAAAAAAAAAAAAAACCTGGCTCCCTTCAAGAATAGTAGAGAGAAACTCAAAATACTAAGGCCATTCCAAATCATTTTTTAAATATGTACAGCCTGAAAACAGAGCATTGTAGGAAAGCTAAAGTAGGGTCTATCACTAGAAAACCCTGCACATAGAGTCTAGCTTAGTATCTATAGGCAATTTAAATGATACTTAAATAAAATTTCCAGTTTATCCTCCATTGAATAAGTTGCATGCTCAGAAGCACCAAACATACCTTGAAATATAAAAAGGATTTTAGATTGGGAGAGCAACCATTTAATGCTGCTGTTCTAAGTATTATGATTTTCTTTATGTACACCATAGTGCATATTATTCTGATCACATTCTAGTGTTATAAATTATGCTTCAGGCTTTGCTACATCCTTCGCCTTTCCATTTGTACATACTCAAAAGGTGACAAGGGCAATAACCTAATCTGCATTCATTTTAAAATCTCATAGTTCTGTACTGTGATTAAGCTTGCAGCTTTGATGAAAGTAGACTACACTTTTACAGTGTCCAAGTTCCAATTCAGCCCGTGGATAGACAGAGACATGACTACAGAGGGAATCAACAGCTCCATTTGAAAGAGCTGAGTAAGCTGCTGCAGAGGATCAATAGCTAAAAAGTCTCGTGACATATGTTGAGCTTGTTGTTCTCCGGATTGTATATTGATGCCAGCTGGAACAAGTCCTGTCTAATTCATTCTGATATTTCCTCCCAATTTCACGAGCTCCCAACTTCAACTTTGAAGAAAACGTTCCTTTCCCTTTTTTTGGAGAGTTTTGATAGACACATTTTAGACAAAGATACTGTAAATGTATATCGCTGATAGGGATATGCACTGACAATAAGATTTGGGTCAGGCACAAATTTCTTGTCTTGTGAAATAGTGAAGTTTAACTTGGGAAAAATCAGAGACTACCTGATTTGATCCAAGATCCAAATCTAATGTGAGTTGCCCCTTTTCCAGTGTCTCTAATGAATATGGAACTTAGAGTGCTTTTACTACTTTTGTGAGGTGCTCTACTTCAACTAGCCTCTCAGTCTCAGTATATTATGGTACTCTGTGTTCCCAAAACATTGTGGCAGAGTTGAGCTATACTGATTAAGGTAAAGGTAAAGGTTCCCCCACACATGCATGCTAGTCATTTTCTGGCTCTAGGGGTGGTGTTCATCTCCGTTTCTAAACTGAAGAGCCAGCGCTGTCCGAAGAAGTCTCTGTGGTCATGTGGCTGGCATGACTAAACGCCAAAGGTGCATGGAGTGCTGTTACCTTTCCACCAAAAGTGGTCCCTATTTTTCTACTTGCATTTTTTACGTGCTTTTGAACTGCTAGGTTGGCAGAAGCTGGAACAAGTAACGGGAGCTCACTCCATCACGCAGCTCTAGGGATTTGAACTGCTGTACTGCCAACCTTCTGATCGACAAGCTCAGCCACTGAGCCACCGTGTCCCTTTGTTTACTGATTACAGGTAGACGTTGACTTTCAACTACAATTGGAACCAGAATTTTTCTTGCTAAGCAAGGCAGTTGTTAAGTAAGTTGCGCCTGGTTTTACGACCTATTTTGCCACAGTTGTTAACCAAATTACTGCCGTCAGTAAGTGAACCATACAGTCATTAAGAGAATCTGGCTTCCCCCATTGACTTTGCTTGTTAGAAGCTGGTTGGGAAGATGGAGATCACATGACTCCAGGACATTGCAATTGTTGTAAACATGTGCCAATTGCCAAGTCCTTGAATTTTGATCATCTCAGCGGGGTGATGCTACAATGGTTGTAAATGTGAGGACTGATTGTAAGCAGTGGTGGGATTCAGCCAGTTTGCACCGCTTCGGGAGAACTGGTTGTTAACTTTCTGAGAGTTTGGTGAACTGGTTGTTGGAAGAAATCATTAGGGCAGAGAACCGGTTGTTAAATTATTTGAATCCTACCACTGATTGTAAGTCAATTTTTATAGTGCCAATGTGCTTTCAAGTGGTCACTATATGAAAGGCCATAAATCAAGGACTACCTCTATGTGTATGTTGCCTCAGTATCATAGGTAAAGTGAAAAGAAGCATCTTCCTTGAAGCATTTCAAAAAGATACTTGGCTCAAAGCTTCATGAAAGCCATTGCATACCTTTAAAACTCCACATGTTACCATAACCTTTTAACTTTTTTATAGAATGGAATTAAGTGTTCAGATATTTTAAATGCTTCTGAGTGGAATCTTTTGCCCAGTTTCTGAAAAGCAGTAGCAGTGGTTTTGGAGCTAAGCTCCATGTAATTAAACCAGAAAGTTCCTGTAACTGTTGATTCTGAAATGTGTTTAAACACGATAAATTAGTCTCTGTTTCTTAGTGAACAATTTTTATGAAAATTGAAGTTATTGTAGATGTGCCCTGCTGTCAAGAGACCTCCCTAATTTAAGGTAGATTAAGAGATTTCAGTGTTTAAATCGTGATTTTTCTAAAAGGAAAATAAGTGCTTTTAACTTCATTGAAACTTGGCCATAATTATATAATATTTGCTATATGGGAACTACTTAATAGTGTAAGATTCTGATGGGTTCAGAAAAGTGAATTCCTAGTTCTCACTGTGTATACAAGTATTTTGATTTGAAGCTCATTCCTAAATCAACTAATATTCCCTAGAGAACTTCTTCTGAACTTCAGAAGTGGTTCTTAAAATATTCTACCCAGCTTTATTCCTTCTCCTATCTGCTTTTCTTCCCTCTGCACATTCTGTAGAAGTATTTGCCTCTCCACACTGCTCAGACAATGAGTATTCCAGTGGCCCCAATTCTGTTCATTCAAAGCCAGATCAAAGCTTCCCCTTTTTACTTGGAACTGGAGCAAGTCCCATCCATTCTGCCTAACATCCGGGCAGGGGCAATCATGTTCTTAGTAAGAAATGTATTGTTTGAGGTATCTGAAATGGCAGCTTCCTAACTTTGTTAATCTTTTCTATAATATTTTAACTCCATCTCCTGGAATACAAAACTGCATCCTGACCCAATGCCAAAATCACCATCGTAATACGTGCTGACCTCTGTCAGATTTTTAGCCATCTTAATACTGCTATCTCTGTAAGATTTTTAGGTGTAATGACAAACAATTGTGATTACACTTAAAAAGTTGTAAGTCAGATTGGACTGGCATGTGAAATCAGACAAAGCCTCCAGATGTAAAGTCTCCAAATTTCAGGCCTCCTCCTCAGGAGTCAGCAGTGTGCTCCAGCTGCCCCCCCAAAAAGGGCCAACGCAGTCCTAGGCTGCATCAACTGAAGAATAGTATCAAGGTTGTGTGAAGTATTAGTGCCACTATATACTGCCTTAGTAAGATCGCACTTGAAATACGGTGTCCAGTTCTGATCACCACAATACAAAAAAGATGTTGAGACTGTAGAAAGAGTGCAGAGAAGAGTAACAAAGATGATTAGGAGGGCTGGAAGCAGGGATGAAATGTAAAATTTGTTACTACCGGTTCTGTGGGGATGGGTTAGTGGGGGAGGGGGGGTAATGTGACTGGGTGGGCGTGGCCAACTTTTTTTTTTTTTATTTTAACTTTTCAAAGCATTTTTTCTGCAAATGCAAAAAAATGCTTAGAAAAGCCTCTGCCGATCAGGAACACAGCTGGGATCCTCAGAGCCTTTTCAAAGCATTTTTTTAACCACCTCTTCCGCTGAAGAGGTTGCAGGAAAAAATGCTTTAAAAGTCTCTCTGATGATCCCAGCTGAGTTACCTGATTGTTTTAAAAAATGCTTTGAAAAGACTCTCTGATGATCAGGCAACTCAGCTGGGATCGTCAGAGAGACTTTCAAAGCATTTTTTTCTGCAACCGTTTCCGGGGAAGAGGTGGTTTTAAAAAATGCTTTGAAAAGGCTCTGACGATCCCAGCTGTGTTGCCTGATCAGCAGAGCCTTTTCAAAGCATTTTTTTTAACCTCCTCTTCCCCGGAAGAGGTTGCAGAAAAAAATGCTTTGAAAGTCTCTCTGACGATCCCAGCTGAGCCGCGTGATCATCAGAGACTTTTTTTTTTTTACTTTTAAAAGCATTTTTTCCATGGAAGAAGTTGTAGATAAAATGCTTTTAAAAGTTAAAAAAAAAAAAGCCTCTGATGATCGTGCGGCTCAGCTGGGCATGTTGGGGGCGGGGCACAGGGATTTTTGCTACTGGTTCTCCGAACCACCCTCGCCATCACTACCGGATCGGGCGATCCGGTCCAAACCGGGAGCATTTCACCCCTAGCTGGAAGCTAAAAAGTATGAAGAATAGTTGCAGGAACTGGATATGTCTAGTCTAACTAAGAAAAGGTCTAGGGGTAACATGATAGTACTCTTCCAATATTGAGGCACTATTACAGAGAAGAGGGAATCAACCTATTCTCCAAAGCACCTGAGGGCAAGACAAGAAATAACAGATGGAAACTTATAGAGGAGAGATATAGCCTAGAACTAAGAAAAAGTTTCCTGACAGTGAGAACAATTAACCAGTGGAATGGCTTACTTTCAGATGTTGAGAGTGTTCCATCACTGGAGCTTTAAAAAGAGACTGGACAGTCATTTGTCTGGAATGGGTGTAGGATCTCCTGCATGGGCAGAGGGTGGGAGTAGAAAACCTCCAAGGTTCCTTACAACTCTGTTTTTTGTTTTTTTTAATTTGATTTATATGCCGCCCTTCTCCTGAGACTCAGGGCGGCTTACAATGCGTTAAGCAATAGCCTTCATACTTTTGTATATTTTTACAAAGTCAGCTTATTTCCCCCACAAACTGGGTCCTCAATTTACCTACCTTAGGAAGGATGGAAGGCTGAGTCAACCTTGAGCCTGGCAAGATTCGAACTTACTAATTGCAGACAGCTGGAGTTAAATAACAATGCATTAGTCTGCTGAGCTATCCAGGCTATTCTGTATTTGCACATGCACAAGTTTTTTATAATTATGTGTTGTTATCAGACCAGTATGATTCAGAGTCCCTGAAAGGTAGTCAAATGTTGTTAGAAAGACATTGAATGAGGATTAAAAGGGAAATATAAATTATGAATTTTTGCTGATGGTTTGCTGATAATTATGGAAAAAAATTTAAAGAAAGAGAACGATTAATGGAAAGATTAAAGAATTGTGGTGCATTAGCTGGATTTAAAATTAATAATGAGAAAACGAAGATGTTAACAAAAAACATGAAGACGAAAAAGCAAAAAAGTTAATGGTTTTAGGATTGAGGAAAAAATGAAATACTTGGGTATTGCTGACAAATATAAATTATGTGTTGTTTCAGAACAATTATGTTAAGTTGTGGAATGAAATTAGGAAGGATATTAAGAAGGATGAGAGAAATTACAAGCGTCATTGGTGTGGAGAATATCTGTGATAAAAATGAGTGTATTATGGAGAATCATAGTTTTGCTTTGAACAATATAGCTATTTTGGCACTGAGACATCACTGAATGGCAAAAAGATTTATTTAAGTTTTGTATGGCAAGGGAAGATACAAAAGGGCAAATATAAAATCCTCCAAGATGCAAAGGAATGAGGAGGATTGGAACTGCCTGACTTAAAATTGTATTTTGCAGCTTGCTATTTGATTTGGATGTAGGTGTGGGTGCTGCTGACAAATAAAAGAATTGAAGAACTAGATGAGCACAGCCTGAGGTTTGGATGGCATGATTTTCTATGGTATAATAAAGTTAAGTTTAAATAGTTTTTAAAAATTGCTATACTAGAAATACCATATTGAGAATATGAAATAGATACAAACCCAGATTGTATTTGAAAAAGCCTGCGTGGGTCTCAGCACAAGAAGCATTTTATAGAAAAGAAACAGCAAGCAAAGAGAGGTAGTTAATCTATTGAGAATTGTTAAACAAGAGCATGGAGAATATGAGATGCAATTAGGAGATCAAATGACTTTCGTTTTCGTGGCTTTTGTAGGCACAGTTAAGAGAAAGATTTAAGGTAGATAACAGCACAAGACAGAATTTGAAATTGAATTACGTACAAAGAACATATAATTGCTAAAATGTATACATTTTTGTTGAAATTTCATACAGATGAAGTAAAAGAATATGATAAAATGGGAAAATGTCTGACTGAACGGACTGAATTTTACATTATAATATAAAAGAGAATATTTGTAAAATGATGGACCTTTATTATACAACTCCAGAAAAATTATCTAGAATGGATAAAGGTACTTCAAATTTATATTGAAAATGTAAAAAACATAGAAGATCATTTTATTTTGCCTAGTGAACTTGCAAAAATGTCAGAAAATTTTGGGTTCATATAGAGATACAAAGAATTTTTAAAATATTTTGAATATTCAATTGAAACCAGAACTCTTCTTGTTGGGACTACAGTAATGGATAGATAACTAGAAGAGTTATGGAATATGGTTTTTTTACATATAATGACTGCTGCAAGATTATTATATGCATAAAAATGGAAAGACTGTGAAATATCTATAATGGAGGAATGGATGGTAAAGCTGACAAAATTAACAGAACTGACAAAATTGACTTGCTGGATTAGAAAAAGGCCAATAACTACATTTATTACTGGCTGGACACTCATTTTTGCTGAAAAAGCTGCATTAATTGGGTATTTAAAAGATTGGACTGGAAGAACTAGAGAAGACTGGAAGAAAATCTTGTACTAATTGATTGAACTAAATATCAGAAAAATACTTTATTTCAGATCAACATGTTTTTAGGGTGTTGATCAAATACAAAACATCTGGGAAATGACCTCATTCAGAAAATGACTGGAGTGAAGTTTAAATTCTCCTTATAAACAGCATCACCACCAGATGGATTTGTAATTGGCTAACAAACCATGTGCAATGTTCTTAATGGTACTACATCTACCTGGAAGGAAGGAAGCAGTTGAGTATGACAAGGTTCCATCTAGGATGATTAAAAGCCTGGAAATTAAAACATATGAACAGGAACTGAGTATGGCTAGTCTAGAGAAAAGAAGGACTAGGAATGACATGATAGCAGTACTCCCATATTTGAGGGACTGCCACAAAGAGGTCAACTTATTTTCCAAAGCACCAGAAAGCAAAAGACAAGAAACAAAGATGCCACTTGTAAGAAAGCTGCAGAATTACAGAAGAATATGTGTATGGCTTTTTACACTAAGCATCACCAAACTGATCTGTTGCAGAGTGGGAGAAAGCAATAATGAATCTTTTTGCTCACCCCCACACTATAGTGGTGTGGGAGGTACCAAGTCCTGCAGAAATTAATGTATGATGTTAGCTTATTTGGGGATATGAGTTCCATAAGATGCCAATGTGCAAATATTCAACCAGAATGAACATCTGGATGTCAAATACCAAATTCTTATCCATTTAATTTCTGATTTGTGTTAATATCTTGTAGTCCAATATTTGCCCAGCTTCATGTCTTCTCTTCGAGAAGAAGAGAGGAAAAGAACCTGAGAAGGAGATCAATACACTGTCTACCCTGCTATTTCACTCTGTTTTAATCCTAGTCGCTTGACATTTGCATCTTTAAAGTAGGCTGTTGTGGTTTACTCAGGTGAAGAAGCAGGTATTGGTGAACAGTATTCTAACTTTTTTCTCCTGCTTAGATTTTTTTGTAGTATAGGCAAAGAAATCCCTGGGATATGTTACCACTTCAAAATAGTCCCATCACAAGTTCTATCTTTTCTATGCTGATCCAGAAGTCCTGCCTTAAATTCTAGGAATTCACCATCCCTACTGAAAGGAAGAGAGCATTAAATGAGGCATCTGGACCATTAGTGGGTTTGCCTATTTGTCTTCTCCAGCACTAACAAGTCAATTTAGTGTAGATTTGGAGGCAAAACTGTATTAAAGAATATAACAATTGAGAAAGTGGAGTTCTTAATACACTCTGGGCTTAGTTGCTTGCTTGCAGATGTTTTTTTATCTGACTAGGTAACATAAACAGTACTAGTGAGTGTGAAGTTCACTCCGTTTAAGTGTTTATATACTTTATATTTACTAGTTTATCCTTGCCAGTGTTGGTGAAGGGATGTTTTTCTCCTTGGTAGTTCCTTGATTAGGGAATTGTTTTCTGCTAAATTGTTCGTCTAGTGTTATTGCTTTACACACAATTACACACCATTCAAAAGAAACAATAAAAAAGCTAAGAAGGAAACAATACAGAATACATCCTGTCCAGCAACATATACCCAGATAAATACCAGATAAATATCTAGATTAACCAGATAAACACTCAGATTAACATCTTTCTTTTTCCATTTTTTTTCTTTCTCTGTCATATCTTTCTTACATGCTCCAAGCTACTCTAAGAGGCTTTCTGGGTTACTGCTGCCCAGATTTCCAACAAGGTGCAAAGAAGAACAACAAAGATGGTAACAAATTTGGAATATAAATTGTATAATGAATGGCTAAGAGAACTAGGTATGTTTATCCTAACAAAAGGAAAGCTTAGGGGAGACAAGATAGGAATCTTAAAATAGTTAAAGGGCTGTCATAGGGAAGAAGGCATCAATTTATTTTCCATACCACCTGAGGGTAGGTCAAGATGCAATGAGCAAAAGCTCATCAGAGGGAGAGATCCAATCACAAAATAAGGAAGAATTTGCTGACAGTGAGAACAATTAATCAATGGAATAGCTTGCCTCCTAAAGTTCTGGTTACTCCATTGCAGTGATGAAATCCAAATTTTTTTACTACTGGTTCTGTGGGCGTGGCATGGTGGGCGTGGTATGGCTTAGAGGGTGTGGCAGGGGAAGGATACTGCAAAATCACCATTCCCTCCCCACTCCTGGGGGAAGGATATTGCAAAATCCCCACTCTGGAGCCAGCCAGAGGTGGTATTTGCCGGTTCTCCGAACTACTCAAAATTTCCGCTACTGATTCTCCAGAACCTGCTGGATTTCACCCCTGCTCTACTGTAGGACGCTTTCAAGAAAAGACTGGACAACCATTTGTTCTGGATGATATAAGGACTCCTGCCTTGAGCAAGGGGTTGGACTAGAAGACTTCCAAGATCCCTGCTAACGCTATGATTCTATGATTCAAGGACCCACAATAGTCCAATCAAGGAATTACCTACTCAGACAAACAAACAGTAAATAGCTGAATTGAGAGAATAAAAAAAAAAACACTGACACCAACAGTGACAGGGCAAGCCACTTGTCTATAAACAGAGAGAAAACCAAACTTCCATCTAGAATTGATGATGTCATGTAGTTGGGCAATGAAATGTCCTGCAAGAAAGGAACCAACCTCAGAGAGCAACAAGGATCCCAAAAACTAGACTCTGCTCCATCTACAGTCTCTTTTCCAAAGAGATGATGAAGACAAATGTCACTGGGAATAAATTGACAATTTATTGTGAGAATGTTCGCTATTCCTCTAAGTTGTTTATCAGTATCAATTTGACAAACCAAATCAAATAGAACAAATAAAATTATATTTTATTTTTTTAACTATAAAGTAGAAACTGGAAGTTAAATATTTTAAGTAGGAATTTGGTCTCATATCATTCCAAAATAAATATTCAGGTTCTAAGTATGTATGTTTGTATCTATGAATATATAGAACTCTATACAATTCTTATATAGCAACTTTTCTAGGAAGCTTTCAAATGTAGCACTTTTATTAACTAATCTTCAAACTTCAAACTAGCCTTTAACTTGTTTTCTACAATTAAAACTATGTTTTCCCAACCTTATCTTTGAACACCACCAATGCTAATCTGTCTTGCTGCCTTTGAATCCTCATTGCTAATCCTTTTGACGACTAAAAAAGAATAAAACTTGACATGAAGAATTGTTGTCTGTCATTTCACCATTATTATCAAAAGGAAAAAAAGAGTCAAGAAGAGTCAAATGTTTCAAATTCATTTTTTTGATCAAAATAGACAAGCTAGTGAAATAAAATTCTAATGGAAGTTAATTAGAGAATAGGATGTAGTAAAAGTCGGTGAATGGTGGCACAGTGGTTAGCATGCAGTATTGCAGGCTAATTCTGCCAACTGCCAGGAAGTTCAATCCTGACCAGTTTAAGCTTGACTCAGGCTTCCATCCTTCCAAGGTCGGTAAAATGTCGGCCAAACAATGTCGACTGGCAGCCCCCAGGGGGAGATCCTTCTCTGTGGGGGCACCTGCCATCTGGAACGAGCTCCCCCCGGAGATACGGAGGATCCCGGATTTGCACACTTTCCGCTGTGCCCTCAAAACATTCTTATTCCAGCAGGCTGGTCTGGCCTAACCTCCCTTTTAAATTGTTTTAAATTTGTTTTATAAATTGGGGTGTTTTAAATTTGTTTGTGGGCCAAAGTATTTAATGTATTTTTAAATGGTTTTTTAACGTTTGTATTATATGTATTTTATCTCTTGGCTGTTCACCGCCCTGAGTCCTTCGGGAGTAGGGCGGTATATAAATTTAATAATAAATTAAAAAAAATAAAAATAAATGAGGACCCAGGTTTTGGGGGCAATACGCTGACTCTGTAAACCACTTAGAGGGGACTGTAAAAGCACTATGAAGCACTATATAAGTCTAAGTGCTATTGCTATTGCTAAAAGTCAGAAAAAACAAATGGCAAACTTTTCTGCCCTTTGTAATATGTACAAGTATTATAATTCATACTCTTTCCAGCTGCAGGACACAATAATGGGAGAGGTTGTGATATAAGAAAATGAAAAAAAAATTAAAAGATTATATAACTCTTTATCCTCAAATTTCTCAAAATGAATTTAAAACAACCAAGAAAAACTGTTCCAGCTCTTGATATATATACCCTGGTTCCAATTCTGGCAGCAAACAAGTCCATCAAGCGTCATTAGCACGATGATAGGAGCTGAAGATACGTTATAAGAGCATCATAGATCCACAGTTATCTTATGGACCCTGGATTGCCATCTCTGCATCATAAAGATCCCTTCTCAATACACACTTAGAAACAAATTCTACTGTAATCAATGGGATTAGCTTTTAAATAAAACTGATTGGAAGCAAGGATACATGTAAGTTTTAGATTGTTTAATAAAAACATAGCATTAGGAAGAATTGGATAGAACTGAATAAATGTTAAATTTGGAGAAGGCTGCTTTGAAATGTTAAATTAATATATATAAAAGTAAAGGTTATGTTGTTGTAATAATAATAATATTTTATAAGTTTGGGGGAGGAGAAAAAGGGTAGATTGTGAAAAGCGGAGAAAAGCGGAGTTATAAGAATACTATGCTAAGGGTCAGTATTTTGAGGAGTGAGTAAGGTCATGGTAAAATATTATGTAATTAATTATGAATTAGTTTATTGTTGTGAAGAAGAAGTCACAGGGGGGGATGGGTGGTGAGGGGGGGTTAGGGAAGAAGGGAGGAAAAGGGGGAAAAACTTGTATTTGAAAAACTTTTTCAATAAAAAAAAAAAAACATAGCATTAGAATTCCTTCTTTGTGTAGCATCTTTTAAGATCCCAAAGGTCCGAAAGGTATATGCATAGTAGAGTAATAGCTACACTACACCCAAGAGCATCTTCAACCTTAGGCTTGTGTCTTCAGTAATACAAAAGGCGGCATGGAAGATTTCAAATCAACATCTAGCTGCACAAGCAGTTCTCCCACACACAAACACCTCGCTCTGTTGGATAATGGCCAAACACTTGAAGGCTTTAAAGCAAAGATCAGCAATGTTAAACAACAGCAAAGTCAGAAAATGGCTTTTAAATGGCATGATTAACACCTGAGCTTCAAGGCCTAGATGGCTTTGTGGCTGATACCATAATATCACTTGATTCCAGAGGTATCTGAGCAACCTCCATCATTTTTTTAATTATTCAATAGGAGGATGTTCTTCTAGACTTCCTGGAGTCTATGGCAATTTTCAAACGTTCCAAACATATGAGGGCATTTAAAGCTTTTTCTGCTGGCATGACTTGAGATAGCTGACTGCTACAGCACATATTTTTGGTTTCCATACTAGTACAGCAGATTTTCTCTCTTCAAAGATACCTGACTTAAAGGCCAGACTAAGACTGGCACATCACGAGTGGGGGAGGGAAGTTTCCTTTTGTGATACTATCTCCATGAACCTATGCTAGCATGGAGACCATGCTTTGTTAGCATATGTCTTTTGTTCAACCACTCCTTGTTTACAATTACTTTTTTCCATGGTTAAAATGGCAGCTTATAGCCCTCTCAAGCAATTTGTGTTAGAAATCAGAAGCAAGACTCTAAAGAGAAGGGTAAGAAGACAATTAAAAACTCACATCACCAATACTATTCAGGGTGTCCATGGAGGAGGACAATTATATTAAAATGCAGTTTAACACGCATGATACATCCATTAAAAGATCAGAGCATTCCATTGTCCAGTTGCATCTGCCATTTTGATGTTGTTCACACACAGAGAACCCTGGTTGTATTGCAATATTGCAATGACAGGAAAGAAAAAGCTTATTGGTATTTTTTAAAAAGCTAGGCTAGGTATTTGTGAAACCAATAACATTATTCAGATTTAGGAGTGCAACATGTAAATGCATAAGTCATTGATCATTTGAACAGCCTGTGAGGAGATTCCTTGAAAGTTTGATCATGTATTGAACTTTTAAATTTATTTTCTGGTTTCTTTTTCTTTCCTCATTAATTCATTCTTCTGCTACTAAAGTTTATGTGGTCAAAGATGATAAAAGCCTGGGTCCATTTCTTTAGAGTCTAGATTCACATAACCTATTTTACAAAACACCCTCAGATTGTATGTATATACATACAAGGGGAAGAACTGTGGCTTTGGGGCAGAACATGTGCACAGAAGGAGTATCTGGTTCAATCCCTCAGGCCTTTAGGCATGGCTGTAAAGAATTCAAATTCAGTCCTAGAAAGCCACTAATAGTAAGAATGCTCCTGAGCTACATGGAGAAACCACCTCATTATAATTCAGTTACCAGTATCCAGAATTGTTCATTGCCACATTACACTTTTAAAAATGTGGGTAGTTCAATTGCTCTTAACTTTTTTATCTCCTTTAGAATAAATTGGTACTTCTGCGTGTAGTACCATTGTAAGTTATGACCTCATCTTTGATAACTGCACATTGCATTGTTCTTTGTTGTATTCGCTTTCAACTGTTTGATGCCTCAGATTTCAATTCAAGTGCTGAAGGAAATATAAAGTGCTCCCAGCACACGACATGATAGGATTACTAAATCAGCTCACCTAAGTCCTGCAATGAAGAGGCACATCAAATAAAAAGCCACCTTGATAAGCCCTTGGTTACAGGAGTCTTCTAATGCAGCCTGGGTCGTAATTTATCACAATGACTCATAATGTGGCGTTATGTGTAATATGATGTAATGCTGATGCAAAATTCCATTCATTGAATTTCAAGGTCACAAGAGAGAAAACAAGCGAGAGAAAGAGTATACTTTCTTTAGAGTTGTAATCAAATGTTTTTCCTTGAAAAAGCGTTGTTCTTTCTTACATGCGCTCTTATTCTGTAAAATTCCTGCTTGAAAATACTCTTCTGTTTTGTCTAGTGCATCCATTAAATAATACACTTCTTCTGCTATATTCTCACAAGACCTTGATTAAAAAGGAAGTTGACTTTGATAAAAGCCAAGGCTTTTCTTAACCACAAAGTGATTTTCAGGCAGCCACCTTGTGGCAGAGATCTGCACTGGAACTGATTTAGCTCACAACTTGCTGCTTTATTGCCACAGTAACTAAGGTGCCAGGGGCCAAAATGAGGCAACATGCAGAACTATTCAAAAATCTCCTTCTGAGACCTAGAAAAATATTCAAAATGATAACTGTTATGTTGGTGAATACTTCAGTTTTAACAATTTAAGCATATTATATAGTAAATGTACAAGACAGCAAGGACATGGGAAATATTTACTGAATTGCACAAAACTATACTTGATGAAAAGTTATGGGTGTGTCCTATGGCTCAAATTTAAGATTCACAGTTTAACCCATATTGGCAACCAAGAGAATACAGAGGATGGGAACATCAATAAAACCCAAACCTGATGACCGTATCAAAGCTACCATGGCCAAGCTAATCAATAGCAGCTCATGTTACTTTAGCCGGGAATATGTCTACAGATGGTTTAATTTTTTTAATATTTAAAAAAATATTATTCTTTTCTACAAAAAGATAGGACTTATTGCAAGGTAGGTGTGTTTAACAAATTACATTGTATTTTTAAAATTCCAGTATCACCTGCTCAGATTCTCTGTTTATCAATACTGACAATGAGTTGTGTTTAGATTACACACCACATTATATACCAGATGCAGGATCGTTATACAGGAAAGAAAGTTAATTGTGATAATGATCATAGATCTTTAAAAGGGCCCTATCCATAATACTTTTTTTGTACAGGATCAACATTACCTGGCTGGATTCATGTTTAATTTAATTGATTTCTGGCTTTTAGGTGAGTAGTTAATTCTGTTGAGGTTCAGATTGTTGAAGCCAAGAGGCTAATGTATAACATCCTTCAATGAAGCTGAATATTGATAGATCATGATCAACCATAGTTCTTCATTATACTACAAAAATCAGTGAATAGCTCTGAATAATTGGCAAAGAACAAGATACTGTATGCCTTCGTATCCCTCTTGAAGTTTTATAATGACAACTAGTGGGCACTAAACTAGGATTAAACACAACAACTTTTTTGAACTGATCTGATAAAGTTCTTCTTAGATTATTTTACTATACACAATAAAGGAATAGATGGCATAATTGACATTGATTAAATGTTGTAGTTATTAATATTGCTCTTACTGGAATGTAACAAGAAAAGAACTCTGAAAGGATATTTCCTGAGAAACCATTGACCATGAAATACAGAGTATTCCTCACATATTCCCTTCCACTATTATGCTTGTAATCAAATAATCAGATGAACCTAACATCAACTGATGATATTTCATCAAATATTCAAACTAGATTATCTATCCAATTGAAATAAGGTGGCGGGGGGGAGAGAGAGAGAGAGAGAGAGAGAGAGAGAATTTTCCAAACAGCACTAATTAAAACACAACATGAAAAAGAAGACAGTCTAATGAATTGTATCATATGATGACCTTCATATAAAATTGCTTGGGCTTTCTCTGCTCATCAAATACTTTCTTCTCCTTACTATCTTAACCAGCTCTTTCCTAATGGATTAGGAAAGAGCTGGTTAAGATATCATTATCCTCAAATGAGTTAAGATATCCTAGCATCCTCAAATGAGTAAACTATGCATTGTACTGAACCAGAAATCACTAATTAACAATCACCACCAAATAATGATTAATGTAATTATATTAAAACTGCACTAATGGAATTTGATTGTAGAGCATTCTAATAATTCTCCAAATCTCAGTGATAACTATGGTATGCCTTAACAACAACAAAAGTGTTAGGAAATGGTCGTTGCCTAACTAGTTGGCCAGGCAATATATAATCCAACATTGTATGTTTGTATTGTGTAAATGTATTATGTTGTTTTAAGAATATTGCTGAGTCATTCTGCATCCTGATTGGATAAGCTCTGTAGCCAATCTATTTAAGGAGAGCTTTATTGTGATTAGTTGTGTTCACTACACCATATTTTTACCTGCTACTATGCTGTAACTATTTTTGATCTCTCTAAATGGTCATTTGGCATGAAATCATATTCCAAATCAAATACTCTGAAAAGACTCAAATGGTATAGCAATTTGATCTGATTTTTATACTAAATATTTTATTATCCATGAAGTAAATTCTACATTTAAAAATGCCATTTCAGCAATGTTTATATTATGTGAACCTTCGTTTAAATTGCAGAAATAAGCATCAAAGTTATTAGTATCTTCATAAATGAGCTTGTCTGGATTTCCTTAATAATGTTAACCAGTCTTGTGCTGGATTATAGAAACAAGAAATTGCTAACAACGCCAAAATCAATTCAATCGCTCCACATTGGGCAAATATATAAGTATCTGCCCACTAAACAGCCTTTAAATTTGTGGAGGAAATATTATAGGGCCAAAGACAGTACACATGCAATTTTCCCTAATAATGCCTTCTACAAAGTGAAAGTTGTCATGCTCACATTATTAGTATTAAATGCAAAGTATCTACCAGCCACTTTCGCTTTACACTCTACATATTTGAATGTCATCACTCTGCTAAACAAATAATTCCCTCAACACTGTCAAACTATTTACTAAGTCTGCACTACTATTAATCTTCTCATCGTTCCCACCACCTATCTCCTTCCACTTATGACTGTATGACTGTAATTTTGTTGCTTGTATCCTTACAATTTATATTCATATTGTTTCCTGATTGCTTATTTGTACCCTATGATTACCATTAAGTGTTGTACCTTATGATTCTTTATGAACATATCTTTTCTTTTATGTACACTGAGAGCATATGCACCAAGACAAATTCCTTGTGTGTCCAATCACACTTGGCCAATAAAAAAATCTATTCTATAAAAATGGATTGGCCATGCAATACTGTGAATAGAACTTTGAGTATTCTCTATCAATGATCTGATCCCATTATTAGAAGGCGTTGGAATTTTTCTACCAACAATCTGGGACTCCAATGCTCTACTCAAATTTGCATTAATACAGCAAAGGCTACATCTGTTCACATGATATTCAACAAATGTTTAACATGTGAAGATTCACTATACACATTAGGATTACGCAATGCTTTGAATTCAGTTTCAAACACATATGCTCCCCAGCATGAACAGTTCTCACATACACAATTGTGCCACTCTAAAAGATGTCTGTAAGGGAAGTAAGGTGGCAAAATGTGCAGTGTGACATTGTGACACAAATTCCTTACATATTTGCTGACTATGTTATAACAAAAGCATAGAAAGACAGAGCTTGTACTGAGGTGTCAAAATGCACATTTTGTCATTTCAGTCACATTGTGGTTAGGCTGCTGTTACATAGACATAACTGTATAGGAGCATTGTCCCATTAACATTTAAGTACAGTATTAGTTCTGTTCTATTGTGAGGAACCTTTGTATTGTTTTTGAAGGGAAAATATTGTTATGCCTGTTGCAGTAAAAATAACAAGAAAAAGTCCTATGGAATTTTAAGGCCAAGCATTTTATAACATTAGATTTTATGGGTTACATTCTATTTGATCAAAAGTAGATTGCAACTCATATGTTACATGGTATGCAATATACATGCATTTAGAATAAATGTACATGGGAAGGTCAGTTGGAAATAGCATTCAAAAAATTATAAATTTTGCTAATTGCATTTCATTTAAATTGCAGGTAGATAAAAAAAAAAGCCTTGTCTACATGTCCAGTTTCCTACTGGGGTGCCAGTGGGAAGTAGATACTGAGAGCATATGCACCAAGACAAATTCCTTGTGTGTCCAATCACACTTGGCCAATAAAAAATTCTATTCTATTCTGTTCTGTTCTGTTCTGTTCTATTCTATTCTATTCTATTCTATTCTATTCTATTCTATTCTATTCTATTCTATTCTATTCTATTCTATTCTATTCTTCTATTCTATTCTATTCTATTCTATTCTGTACAGCACTACTGTATCTACAGTAATTCCTCACTTTCTCAGCAACTGACATTGAGAAGCATATTTCCTAAAAGTGATATATTGGTATCATGACTGATTGTCATTGATAGTCTTACTGCCCATGAAAATAACCATTATACCCACTCATAACAGTGGCTATTGATAGTATAAGAAATGCATTCATATTAGGTGAACAGTATTTTTCCTGGTTTATGTGCTTTGCTTTAATTTTTGAAGTTGTGTAAGAAGCTCCTAATTCCATGTTACACTTTAGAAGTACACAGGCCATTTTCATTCAGTTTGATATCTTTCCCAGATAAGGGAAGAAAAACATCACAGAAATAATATCAAATGGTAAAGATGATACAAAGACCTAAATAAAGGTCTTTCAGTTTCCTAGGATGTCCCCAAAGTGCTATGTTCAAAATCTGTTAAGCAGAAATAGTTATCATCAAAATCACTGTTTAACAAAACCTAAGCCTTGTGTGTGGTAACAGAGACCAGGTGGATGTTCCCATAGCTATATCTTGGGGGGAGGGGGAGACATTGCTGCCATGCTTCCAAAAAATAGGAGCTATGATGTCGCAGTGGTTAGAATGCAGAATTGCAGGCTAACTCAGCCCGCTGCCAGGAGTTCAGTCCTCACTGGCTCAAAGTTGACTCAGCCTTCCATCCTTCCAAGGTCAGTAAAATGAAGACAATATGATGACTCTGTTAAAGAGGGCTGTAAAGCACTGTGAAGGGGAATATAAGTCTAAATGCTATTGCTATTGCTAACAGGTCATGTGACAGAAATGAAAGATTTCTGAAGAACCATTCTGATCAAACATCAAATTATGAAATTATTCTGGGGATTCTTAATTTGTAAACAGAAACTATTTTTGATATACAATAATCATTTTTTCAGTCCCATCTTGCCAGTTTTACAGTTATTTATACAGAATGAGAAAAGTATATTCTAACCATGAGATTTATTCCCTGCATTGAGTTGTCCCAAACAGAATTATTATTTAAAAGCAATAGGTTGGTACTAACTTTTTATCTTACCGTCTTACACATATGACCCACTCATTACTTCATGAGTAATAAGTAAACCATGAGTAAAGAAAAAGATCTGATCACTGAGCTACATACATGATTAATGCCAAAATATTATTTCATTATGAATACGTTTTTCTTCTTGTTGCTTTCTGCTTTATTATTGTGATACATCAACCCTGGTGCAAATAATTTCCTGAAAGTCAGTTCCATTGATATGCAAATTCACGTCCTTGTTAAATGGGAAGCGACATTACCTTCATAGCACATGCACATACATAATACAAAATAATTTGCTCGGCCACATTAGGAGTTTAGCAAAGGTTCCTACCTTCCGCCCAGCCTCATTGTTGTGCAAATTCATGAGAGTCCTTGCATTTTGCTTAATCTCCCTTGCATCCACAAACACTTTGGAGAATCCTATTCCATATCGGATGTCTGCAGAGCAGCCTCCCCATTTCCATCCTTCGTCTTTGTGGTACTGTCCTTGCTTTTCCTTATCACAACCACAATTGCTCAGATTCCCCTGAGTGCAGGCAGCAGTGATGGCATGGGCTACTCCAGCAGCAATGATGGCATAGGTGAACGCTGCTTCTCTACTACCTGAAATAAGGATTACATGTCTCAGAAAAAAGATAGGCTGTATTTGGAAGAAGAAGAGCAAAACAGCGATAACAATAAAAACACAGTGTGCAAGTCTATGCAACAAAAAGGCTGCAAGGGTATTATTAGACATGCTTTAAATTTGCAGCCATAAGCATTTCTTGTCATATCCGAGCACTCTTCTTTTGTTGATGCTCAGACACACCCCAAAGAATCATGCTTTAGTAGAGACAGCATATTTTTAGCATTTCCCAAAAATGTCAAGTTGGTAAATACTTCATAATACAAAACAAGGTTGCTTTTTTTTCAGATTGCAACCCGTAGTTCAATGAGGTTTTTAAATACTCAGCTGGAACACTTTAGATCAGAGAAATGTTGCACCATGTGACTTAATAATGTACAGGGAGGTTTAGACTCAGCATAATAATAGGAATAGAAATGCAGGAGCACAAACTTTATTACACTTACCAGTTACTTGCAGTAACTGATACAAACACAGCGATTGGAAAATGACATCTTCAAAGTACATGGCATACATATTGTACAGATACTCCCTCAATTTATGACCACAATTGAGACCAAAATGTATGTTATTAAGTGAGAATTTATTGAGTGAGTTTTGCCCCATTTTATGATATTTCTTGCCACGGTTGTTAAGTGAATCACTGCAGCTGATAAGTTAGTAACCTGGTTGTTAAGTGAATCTGGCTTCCCCATTGATTTTGCTTGTCAATTACTTTGCAAAAAGTAATCACATGACCCTGAGAAGCTACAACTGTCGTATGTATGAGCCGGTTGCCTAGCATCTGAATTTTGATCACATGATCATGGGAATGCTACAAAAGTGGTAACTTTGAAAAACGGTCATAAGTCACTTTTTTCAGTGCTGTTGTAACTTTGAACGGTCACTAAAGGAACTGCTGTAAGTCAAGGACTACCTGTACTTATAGTCAAAGGACTTTTTCTGAATAGTTGTTGAACTACACAAGCTCTAGTATCTATCATATGTCATAAAATAATTTACAGCATTGCTAACTATAATTACCATATTTTTCAGACTATAAGACGCACCAGAATATAAGACGCACCTGTCAGTGCTGGGACGCACTGGGACCTTAGTTTTGGGAGAGGAAAATAAGAAAAAAGCTGATTGGTGGGTGGATCGGCCTGCCAGAATACCCCCAATCAGCTGTTCCCAGAAGTGAACTTTAGCAACAGGTTCATTGATTGTAAGCTCTGCACCTTGCTTTTTTTTCAGCCTTTCAGCCTCTCAAATGGAAGTTTCAGAGGCTTTTTTTTTCATCCTTTCAAATGGAGATTTCAGAGGGTTTTTTTTTTCCAGCCTCTCAAATGGAAGTTTCAGAGGGTTTTTTCAGGCTGGGCAGGGCTACATTCGGTGTATAGGATGCACCCAAATTTTCACCCTATTTTTTTGGGGGGAAAGGTGCGTCTTATACTCCAAAAAATAAGGTAGCTGGTGCCCTTCATTGATGAAACACATGGCATGTAGTTGCTTTTTAGACTGCATTAAATTCCACATGAGTTTTAGAATCTGAGGAGTCTTCTGCAAATTCTATGAATGGGTGACTTATTCCTCTGTGTTTTT
Organism: Pituophis catenifer annectens; assembly: GCF_029215685.1. Taxonomy (NCBI): domain Eukaryota; kingdom Metazoa; phylum Chordata; class Lepidosauria; order Squamata; family Colubridae; genus Pituophis; species Pituophis catenifer. The sequence goes on along the minus strand of NW_027256882.1, from coordinate 77,021,358 downwards.
AGACAACAGGCTGCAAAAAGGCCAGTTATCAGAGGCGATTGCCTGTCCTTGCCCAATTAAGGAGAGAGAGAGAAACTAAATCCCATGGAGTTAATTTGGTCTTCCATAGGGGCTGGGAATTTATTTTATTTTATTTAGTTAGTTACAGTGGTGGGATTCAAATAATTTAACAACCGGTTCTCTGCCCTAATGATTTCTTCCAACAACCAGTTCAACAAACTGTTCAGAAAGTTAACAACTGGTTCTCCCGAAGTGGTGCGAACTGGCTGAATCCCACCACTGGTTAGTTAGTTAGTTTGTCAAACATGTATGAGATAACAGGTATAAGTATAAACATGGACATGAGCACATGAAATGAGTACAAATAAATGGGGACAGTAGGACAGGGATGGTAGGCACACTGGTGCGCTTATGCATGTCCCCTTTACAGACTTCTTAGGAATGATGTGAAGTCCACAGTAGTCACTTTAAGGTTGAAGCTCCATAACAACGGAGTCAGGTAGAGCATTCCAGGCATTGACCACTCTATTGCTGAAATCGTCTGGGTCTTTCAATCCCTATACCTCTGGAAGGGATCATATTGGAAAAGGCAATCTCATGTTCTTTATTCTCAGCAGAATTGTTCTCCATGGGTGATCTATGTATTAATTCTGGCCTCTAAAAGGTTTGGTTGCTGAGAATATTTGTTTCCTTATTATTTGCCACAGATAAACTGTAATAGATTCAAGCTTGACATCAATAAAATCTGTTAAGAGAAACCTTTGTGGGTTTATCATATTCCTTTTTATTTTTATTGCATGTGTAGATAGAAGAATGTTGTGCTTTTAGACTTCTTAAATTCCTAAGAAACATAAAACTATCCAAGGAGTATCTCTGACATAAGCATAATTTAAGTATGATTTAGATTAGACTAAGAGAACAAGCTGTATGTATGCTTTTTTTATTGGCATATTTCATCTCAGGAGGATGTTTCACAGACTTTGCACATGATTTAGGAGAAGGTGAACATCTTACCATTTACATGAGGTTTTATGTTAACTCATTCATAACAACAAAGATAAATATCAATATTGTGCTATTTGGGAAAACATAATGCTCAGAAGGAGATTGATCCTTTAAAAATAAAACTAGGAATCCTTAATTTTTCTTGCCTGTCTGTGTACAATTTGAAGAAGGTCTATCTTTATGGTTGTTATGGTCAACACAACTTGATGGCACTTAATAAAAATCAGGAATCTTCCCACCAATGTCCTGAACTTCATCTCTGAAAGGCCATATGTGCCAGTTTTCTTCCCTATGCGATATTTATACACTTTTTCATTTATTTTTTAACATTATTTCATGTGTGTGTGTGTGTGTGTGTGTGTGTGTGTGTGTGTGTGTGTGTGTAGAGAGATAGAGGGAGGAAGGGAGGGAGGGAGAGAATGCTTGGTGTAATGGTTAAGACATTAGGCTAGAAACCAGGAGGCTGTGACTTCTAATCTCAAAGTTGCCAGCTTGGTGACCTCAGGCCACCAAACTTTCTTTCGCCCCTAGGAAGGAGACAATGGCAAACCACTATTGAAAAACTTTGCCAAGAAAATGGCAGTCTTCAAGAATCAGACACAACTGTACTGAATATGTCTAAACTCTTGATGTAAGATATGTTCCTTTTCCAACCCTTCTTGTTTCATGTTCCCCATATCTGCCCAATTTCAGTGCCTCTTTCCTAGTCCCTAATTTGCATCTCCTTTCAAAAGAATTTCAGCCAGTGCTGAAATCTTATCCATCCCTCTTTAACAACCATTGTAATTCTGACTGGTTTTTCACATCACAACCAAATTCCCTGTATCATGACAATATAGATAGATTGCCAAGGATAGGGTAGGCAGAAGGAAAGTCTGTTACTAAATTCTTAAAGATTTGCAGTTGATCAGAAAATGGCTCCCCTCCTGTCTTAATTATAAAATTATTTGAAAAAAATACTTGAGTTACCAAGGTGTTTGTGTGGAAGAGCTGAGGGCATTGTGCAGTGCGGATGCTAAAAACAAATTCCTAAATTCAGAAAACAGTTTTCCCTTAGCATTGATGTCATAAAATGTGTCTATGCTATATGAATTAACCCAGATTTCTTTGGTTTTCCTTCCTTCCTTCCTTCCTTCCTTCCTTCCTTCCTTCCTTCCTTCCTTCCTTTCTTTCTTTTTCGTGGCTTGCATTTTGCTGTTCTATTGTATTGAAGAATTTATAGTTTGGCAACTTTCCCAGTACTTGTGCAAAATTGAGTATGTTGTTATCACTCACAATCTTTTTAAAGATATCATGTGATGCAAATATAACTATAGTTTTGGTTCAATCCTCAAATAAATATATAGGACAAATTGTAGCCAGCATAAATAGGCGGACAGATGGACAGACAGATCAGTAGACAAATTTCAAGGGAAAGAATAAGTTCAAATTTATTTCCCCCAAAATCTTTTTATATTTCTTGATGTCTGGCTGAGGTCCATTCCAACGGATAAGGGCTAATTTCAGATGGATTTTAATAATGTTTTCTGCTATTTTAAAAAGTACATTTGATTCCATGGTGCATTCAATTATCTTAGAAAGTACTTGACTGAACACAATAAAATTTACCTCTGAGCGTATAGGATGGGTTAAGAATTAATTCTTCTACCCAATTATCCACTGATGATATGACTACTCTATTAACCTCATCTGACCTTTCCAAATATTCTTTTTTGTTTGTTTGTTTTCCGTCTCAGGTCATGACTTCAGTTCTTCTGTTGCCTCATATAGTCCAATTTGGTTACCAAAATTTTTAATCCGAAAAGCCTTGTTTTATATCTGCAGTAAGAAAGAGAAAGCTGCTCACCATTGTGAGTAAGTATTTCTGGCTACCTCCTATCAAATATAGCAGGAAGTGAGACCTAAGGTTGAGAGGGCTGTGAGTTAATTAAAGAATAGTAATGAACTATTATGTGTGTCAGCACAGGAGTGGTGGTTTTGTTGCTATTTTCGCAAATCTCTGTAATACATGAATAGAGCTTTATTTGCGAGGGCTTTCCATTAACACGTGACCAATTTCAATGTTACCATTCAGTCCTTTGAAATTATGACCTATGATCTATGCCCCAGTTGCTCTAGAGTTGTTTCATCTAGTGTATCAATGAATGTATCTTGCTTTAAGATTCTTATCTCTCTAATTGCACAGTATGAGGGCTGAGGAAAAAAAACTCCTTTCAGAGATTCTCTTTGAAGACAAGTCAAGTCAAATCTTCTCGGATGAGGAACTCAGATCTAATCACAAAGTTCCCAATTGATCTGGATGATTCAGATACTTCTGTCCATGCGTAGGGACAGCTTTTAGTAAACTGACTGAGTGAATAGATTTGAGAATCCAGTTCAAGGCAGTTTTCAACACTAATCTGAATCAAGAAATCAAATCAATTTGCTAAATTGAAAAGGCTTGTTTTTTCCTTTTCTTGGGACATTTTTGTATTTAGACTTAGTTTGTCTTAGTACTGGTTACCTTATTTTAAATTACTTTCAAGGTTGGTCTCTAGTCATAACATTACAATATAAGACAGGGGTCCCCAACCCCCAGGCCGTGGCCTATTTGGAATTGAGCAGTGCGAGTAACTGGACGGAGTGCGCACATGCATGCACCACTTGACTTGCACAAGCAGCAGGCTGGCAAGCATTCATGCATGTGCGCATCAGCCCACCACTTGCACAAGTCGAGCTGTGCATGTGCGCCGGCCTACCACTCACACAGGGCTATGTGCACACACACAACGGCCCACCAACCCACCGCTCATGCAGCCCAATTCCCCTGTCCCCTCCCCAGCCAGGCCACCAAGCCTCAAAGATTGGGGACCGCTGGCATAAGATACCGAGGCCTGGCCAAAAAAGAAGAACAAAGTATTCTCTAACAGAATTAGTGTAAAATGATATGAGAAAAGAAAGCTGCATGCCCTTATTTGTTTGCATATCAATGACTATCACATACTGTATGAAATAGACATAATCTATGTCTATTTCAGATTCATGAATTCCACAGTGGAGTATAATAGGATGCTGGGGGGGGGTTGTTTTTTTTTAATTTGATTTATATGCCGCCCTTCTCCGGAGACTCAGGGCAGCTTACAGTGTGCTAAGCAATAGCCTTCATCCTTTTGTATATTTATACAAAGTCAGCTTATTGCCCCCACAACTGGGTCCTCAATTTACCTACCTTAGAAAGGATGGAAGGCTGAGTCAACCTTGAGCCTTGGCGAGATTCGAACCTGCAGTAATTGCAGGCAGCTGGTCTTAATAACCAGCTTAATAACAGGGTGCCTTAGACCACTGTACTACCAAGGCTCTTTTGTCCAACAGTTTTGTCCAACTGTTCATTTCAAATTCGTTCTTTGACATATGGTCTCTAATGGAGCCTATATGTTCTTTCAGATTCAGCTAGGAAAAAGGTACTTCAGAGCATATATAACATACTGTATGCCTGAAATTCTTTACTGCACTTTTTCCTGAGACCATGCAATTGCCCTTCATAGAAAGCTACTCTCGAGGCAGTTTTCTGAAGTTGCGTCTCAGCTCTAGGAGGGGATGTAGCAGCTTTAAAGAATTACTGACTGGGGCAATGTTTGCATTCTGGTATGCTCTAAAACAGCTTTTTGGAATTGACTCTCATGGGCTCAGTGCTCTACTATTTACAACATTCTAAAATTCATACAATACTTACGAATGTGTAATTAGATTGCCTTTAAACCAATGTTGTGGTGGCGCAGTAGTTAGAATGCAGTATTGCAAGCTAATTCTGCTGACTGCCAGGGGTTCGATCCTCACTGGCTGAAAGTTGACTCAGCCTTCCATCCTTCCGAGGTTGGTAAAATGAGGACCCAGATTGTTGGGGGCAAGAGGCTGACTCTGTAAACTGCTTAGAGAGGACTGTAAAGCACTGTAGAGCAGTGTTTAAGTCTAAGACAGCCTGGTCCTTTCTAAAAGCTTTCAATGTCAACACCTTTCAGCCATGGACAACATAGTCAATGACAAGGGCTTATTAAACTCTAGTCCAAACATTATCTGACTAGGTGGCTCAGTGGCTAAGACATTGAGCTTGTCAATCAGAAAGGTCGGCAGTTTGGCGGTTCAAATCCCTAGTACAGGTCTTCTGTGTGAGCAGGGGGTTGGACTACATGACCTCCAAGGTCCCTTCCAACTTTGTTACTGTTAAAACATATAGAAAGTGTAAGTTGCCTACCCCTTAGTAGGTTAAACAGTTCTCCTGCTCTTGAATCTTCTTTCTTATCCTCTGTTTAAATTTAGATTTGCTCATGAAAACTCTCCAGTTTTAAAGGACAGAAACAAGGACATATTGGGTAAGGATTCAAAGCAATTTGCTATCCCAGAGTTATAAAAAGCTTGGTAAGATATTGATTAGAAATCATACCCATGCTTCATTAAATTTGAAAACTCTTGTGGTTTTTACTGATGACACATGAGCTATAACATCAAAGCATTTCTTCCTTAAAATGTAAAGTAAGTAGAAAATAGGCTAGCTTTCTTAAAACCCGGGTTTCTAATTTTAAGTTGCTGTTGTATCCAACAGTGTATGGTTATTGTTTTTAGAAAGTTTTTTAAACTCTGAAAATAAGAAAGATCCATCATTGCAGGTAAAAGAGAGAATAGGAAGGAAGAGGCACCAGTGTAAGAAATTGTGTTGAAGAAAACATTGCCCATACCAATGACTTAGCAAAAATAAACAAAAACCACCACCCTTAAAAAGCTATATCCAGTTAACAATTGAACTCAGAATGATAAATATGCCAAAGGAAATTATGTATAAGAAATTCCCACCCTAAGCTATTTTAGACAGTATGAAGCATAAATCAAATAATACTGTTTTTAGAGGGGGGGGAGAATCTTGTTCAAGAAACAGCTCCAAGAATAATTACAAGTCTTGCTGATGACTAGAGATGCTCCTGGCCAAGGTTTTTATCATGCCATTGCCTGTCTCCTTCTCAACATTTTATGGGGAGTCTAGATAGCTTAATAACATCTTCCTTTGGTATCCCCCTGTGCTTTCCCACCAGTCTGTCTTTTTTTCTCTCAAGAAAAATATCTATTCCAAAGGTGGAATAGCTGGAAAATGTTTTTCCAATTTTTAATATTAGTTGCTTCTAGGAAACATCCCAAACATATTGGGTAGCAGTAGATCCAGGACTATTTAAAAAAAAATCCAATTCTTTGTGTTACATACAGAATTACAATTATATTATATAATGTATATTGCAAAGAGGAAAGGTAGAAATTTCTTGTCACATGAAGTTGTGATTACAGGTCACTAATATGATTGCTAAGGGACAAAATAGGAGACAATTCTTGCTTTTAGACTCTGCTTGTGAGTTATTCAAGGTAGCCACACTGGGTCTGAGACCTCCACACTGGGTCTCTAGTTTGAAAATTCTCAGCCAGCAAGGACAATTGCTATGGATTGTCAGAGCTGCAGTTCAAAACATCTCAAGAGCTTTATGTAACCAACCCACATGGGCCTTTGGTTTATTTGTGATATTTACATTTGTAATTATGTTTCCTATTTTCTCCAGATGGGTGAAGTGATTTGTGAGGGTATAATCCACTAAAATTATACCAAAAAAAAGAGGGTTTCACCACTGAGAAGAATTATGCATCATGCAAAATCTTTGTAACATTATTTGAAACAATATTTAAATAATATTGCAATGCAATATTATTTTCAAATATATACCTCTAGGCATTTTTATTCAGAAGAATTGCTCTGCTGGTTAGTTAGTCTCAAACAGCATGGATATAATTGCAGTCAATTATAGTTATCATATTTATTCAAACTTGTGTGATTAATTTATTTTAAAGAATAGTTAAAAAAGGGATAATGTGATGGCACATAATCAATCAAAGTAATGTTCAGAATGATTGCAGTGGAATGATTTGCTGCATTTGCTGCATTCTACTGCAAATCAAACAAATACCACTTTTAAGGAATTTCTTCTGTTAACTTCCTTTTCTTCACCCTAGCTGTTTCACCTGTTATTAAAAAGTTTATATTCCGTTTTTTCTGAACGCTCTGCAAAGCAGTTCACAGATAAAATATTTAAACATTGTGCTTATGTTAAAGAGAAACAACATAATTCACACAGCAGGAGTTCCAAAGCTGCAATCTAAAAGATGCTTTCGGGAAATAGCAGAAATGGGAGCAATGCAACTAGCTACCAATTTGTTAAATTTCTATAATCAGCGTCTCTTTGGATACAAATCCCTTCAGCATTGAACTCTGCATCAAGCTTTTAAAAATGTTAAATATGAAACTGTTAGTATTGAAAGACGAAACAGTTAATCCTTGACTTACCATCAGTCCATAAGCAACAAAGGGCCTATCTGGGGGATATCTGGATTTGAAGGTCTGGTAGCCCCACCTTCCCTGCAGTCATGTGACTACACTTCAAGTCCTCAGAAACCAGGCTACATTTATGGCATTTTACAGTGTCCCGTGGTCACATGACCATGTTTTATGATGGCTTTGCTGAAAACCAGATTTACTTCCAGTTTTCGGCAAAACCAGCCCATAGCAAATCCTGGGTGCATATAACAACTATTAGCATTTATTCAACAACCATGACATTCACTTTACAACTGTGTCATTTGCTTAACGACCACTGCAAAGAAGATTGTAAAATCAGGTTGCTCACATGACCCATCACAACTTACCACCATAATGAGCAGGCTGCATTATAGTCATAATTTAAGGACTACCTGTAATCCAACAAATCCAAATTCCATATATATCTTCCTTGGAATATATGTTTTGATTGTGAATCAACACAATCAAAGAAGTGGAGAAAAGGGGGAAGCAGGCAGGGAAGAAGACAAGAAGCCTGGATAGCTCAGCAGACTAATGCATTGTAATTTAACTCCAGCTGTCTGCAATTAGTAAGTTCGAATCTTGCCAGGCTCAAGGTTGACTCAGCCTTCCATCCTTTCTAAGGTAGGTAAATTGAGGACCCAGTTGTGGGGGCAATAAGCTGACTTTGTAAAAATATACAAAAGTATGAAGGCTATTGTTTAACGCATTGTAAGCCGCCCTGAGTCTCTGGAGAAGGGCGGCATATAAATCAAATTAAAAAAAAAGAAGAAGAAGCTAATTTAGCACAAAGAAGAAGAACTAAAGAAGCTTCTTGGATGAGAAGCGAAACATCTTCAAGGAAAAACAAAAGTCCAGTTGCTTTTTGAAAAAGTAGCTTTGGACAACCATGGCATGGATGACTGAGAATCTCCATAGGTATTTAATTTAGCACAAAAAGCTAACTTACAATAATATGCTCTAATAAATTATTAACATTTAAAGAAGAGGTTGCGCCTGTTGAGGTATGAGATGAGATACAGTAAAATGTCTCCATAGGTTTATAGGGTTACCTGCAAAACCTGAAGACTTTTCAGGGAGCATAAAAAGCCTACATCAATCAAAGAATGTAATTTAACATTCACTGGAAACTTAAATCAGATTGATTAAAGATTTCACTAATTCTAGAGGCCACAGAACCAATAGAAATATGTGGCAAGTTCATATCATATTCAAAATGTAGAATAGAAAGACTCCTTCATTTGATGGGATATACATTTCAGTGGAATTGTAGATCATCATGATGGACACGCATACATGTATGTTAAAATATGTCAAAGCACAAATACTGAAACTATATTTGGAAAGACCCAACAGACACTTTGAGATGGATAAATAGTGATTTAGAACTGCTGCAACTTTTATCTTCTTCAGGAACAAGGGACATTAAAATGGCTGGTTTATGGAGATTACTAGAAAGATTTCTGACAGTTCTGGATTATTTTTTCAAACCACTGGATAATTTTTCAAACTATCTTTTTGGAACTCTAGTTAATTTGTTGAATGGGATATTATTTAACAGTTGACCCATGCACTCCTAAACAGTTTTTATCATTAAATAAAATGTATGTCTTCTGTTTTCAAATAAAATCCAGGATTTCAATTTTCTGAGAAATGCTACCTTACCTTTAACAGGAACTTTAGCTAATCTCAGTTTGTTTGCCTAATGCTCTTCTTGTCTGTTTGTCTTGAGATTCAATTTGATAGTCCATACCCAATTTTACTTTTTTGCTAAATCAGCTTACTGAGATAATATAAAGGACTCTAGAGGATTTGGAGATGTGAGGCAAGCATCCAAAATAGGAGTATAACTTGTGGTACCATAGAACCTGAACATATGCAAAATTTTGATGAGGATGATCATGACTGTTTAAAATCAGTTAAGAAGAGATAAAATATAGAAGCTATAGGGGTAGGGACGTCTTCATTTTTTCAATGAATCACCATTTTAATAAATCTATGTTCAACTAGTTGCAGAAAGTAATAGAAGTTTAAACTATTTAAGAAAACAAAATGAGAAGGATGCAATGTAGCACAATTGAATATTTATTTGACCAAGTGCAGAAGCTCTTGGTGTACATGGGAGGAGGAGGAGGAGGAGGAGGAGGAGGAGGAGGAGGAGGAGGAGGAGGAGGAGGAGAAGGATAAATAGTAATGCAGCCATCATAGTACTTTGGTAAATATGCACAGAGACTTGGAGACTTGAAAATACTTCATACTATCAAACTAGCTGTGTCATAAATTAGGTATTCTGAAAAATAAAAAAAGACAAATTTGTATTTGTCTCACCGTAAAACATATGTTACATTTTCTGCTATTTAAGGTCAAGGGTCAGGGAGGGAGTTATCTGAAGAGACATGTGCTGAATTATACAACGATTGTGAAAATATAAAGATGGAAAGTACAGCAGAGCTTGCCAATTATGTGCCATGAACTACATTATTTCACATCTCTATAGAAGTCGTAATTCATAAACAGCAAATTGAAGATGAGAACCCATCTTTTCCCCAACTATCTAAATCTACCTCCTTCAATTCCATTACCGGGCATAGATACGACCATTAAACAAAACCTGCGCAATGAAAAATGGTGGCCTCAAAAGTAATATCAAATGCCCATTTCTCTTGATAAACAGTCAAATCTTGCAAGGTGCAGAACGCCTCCCACGTTTCCTGGATCTCCCTGGACTGCGGGGGGGGTGGGGGGGGCTGTTCTGAGGCTCAAGGTATCAAGTTGAAAAATAGCTCCAAGGGAAAGACCACTGCCTTTTAAATATGTTAGCAATGCAGCTTTATACACTGGAATGCATGAATGAGATTTTTGCCCATTTCATCATGAGGCAAAAAGAAGAAGAGGGTAAAATAAATGTCTGGCAGAACCTAGCACAATGTTCTATATGCTTACAGTAAATCCATTCATTTCATTCATACTTAAAAGGGAATTGGCCCAATTGAACTCAGTAGAGCTGCTGAGTACAGGAACAGTAGCCCTCGACTTACAATAGTTCATTTAGTGCAGCGGTTCTCAACCTGTGGGTCGCGACCCCTTTGGGGGTCGAACGACCCTTTCACAGGGGTCGCTTAATACCATCGGAAAACACATCATTGCGCTAACCCCATCACATACACCCCGGAGTATTTTATGGTTGGGGGTCACCACAACCTGAGGAACTGTATTAAAGGGTCGTGGCATTAGGAAGGTTGAGAACCACTGATTTAATGACTGTTCCAAGGTGCAACAGCACTGAAAAAAGGAACTTGCAACCATTTTTCAGCTGACGGTTGCAGCATCCTCGCAGTCATGTGATCAAAATTCGGATGCTTGGCAACTGGTTCCTATTTATAATGGATGTAGAGTTCTAGGATCATGTGATCACCTTTTGGAACTTTCTGACAAGCAAATTCAATGGGGAAAATCAGATTCACTTAACAACAGTGTTACTAACTTAACTACAGCAATTCACTTAACGACTGTGTCAACAAAGGTTATAAAATGGCACAAAATTCACTTAGCAAAAGCATCACTTAGCAACAGTAATTTTGGGCTCAATTGTGGTCGTAAATCGAGGAGTACCTGCACTTTGCATAGAAAGTGTTGGATTAATCTCATAATACTCACCCAACATCATCATTTTGAAATAACCGGCAGGAAGAAGAACAATACGGGCAAAAATTGTAGTGCAAATGTGCTATATTACTGCTCACTGACTTCATTTTAACGTCTTCTCGTAGGTATTTTCACAAAAAAGTCACTATTTAATTACAAAATCATCCTGACTTGATATGTGGCTTCTCAAGGATACTATTCAACTTATCGGTGCCATTAGAGCATCAGAATACATTTTGTGCAATTGTGTTTTCTTTTGGAGAAAACTCTTAGCAGAACTTTAATCAGCATTAGAGAACCTAACTCTTCTAACACGCGGTAATGCAATCCTTTGTTTCTCTAAAACATGTACTCACAAGATACATTTGAAGGCAGGTATGAAATGAAAATTCCTGTAAAAGTGACCTTGGGGCAATGTTTTTATCTGCCTATGACAGTCACTGCCTAGAAGATTGACTCTGGCAAAAAGTATCATGTTAATTTTTAGATACTCCATGCCAAATTTCCAACTTGGCTTCTGTTTTTTTGGTGGCTGTTTTTTTTTTTTTCTTTTTGGGATGCGAAAAAACAAAACAAAAACCCCAACACCATCTTATGCCTTTTCCCCCATGTCATATATATAAATTATTTTACATGCCTATCTTGTTCTTGTTGAAATCAAAGTAAACTTATATTTATTTCCTGACAGTCATTACTTCATTATTCTCCGTGCAGGTGTTACAAGTCAGAAAGGAAAAGCAGTCGGGTAACATGTGTATTAAATGCTTTAGTTTTCAGTTTTGCAAATGTGTAAAGTTTGTTTTTTTCCCCTCTTTTCTTGTTTTTGTAAATCTATCGTTTTTCACTGAAGTTGACGTTTTTTCAAAAACAAAGACATTCCACTAAAATGTGTATTTCTTTGCAATTTTCCTTAATCTGTTTAGGATTTGCAAGCAATCTTGCTAAAATAATATTTTTTTCTACAAATATTTCCCTGTCGGGTTCTTCATATTCTCTGAGCTTCATTGGTTTCCTGCAGATGTTTCATTATCAGCCTATATAACATCAGCAGTGCACTGAACTGCCTGCACTAAAATCATTAAGTGAACACAATAATCCAATATGATAGTCCTTGAATTGCAATCATTTGTTTAGTGACCTTTCGAAGTTACAAACAGAGATGAGAATAGTGACTTACAACTGGGTTTGGCAGCTGGCATATATTTATGATTATTCCAATGTACCGGGGTCACATGATCATCATTTCTGACTTTGCTAACAACTGCAGCAAAAAAAAAAGGTTGTAAAATTGGGCGCAACTCACTTTTTAAAATACCTTGTTTAGCAATAGAAGTTCCAATCGCAATTGTGGTCGTAAGTTGAGGACTGCCTGTAACTCAACCATATATTCTCTACTATTGGAATTATTTAATCATCTTGAATGTAAGAGCCGCGGTGGTGCAGTGGTTAGAGTGTAATACAGCAGGCTACTTCTGCATCTGGGGATGTGGTGGCACAGTGGTTTAATGACGCTGGAACTGCTGGCCAGAAATGGTCTGCATTCCAGCAGTTTGAGTCTGGCTCTCTGAAATGGAGTGAGCTCCCGCTGCTGTTGTGGCCCGTCAGTGACCTGTGCGGCTAGTAGCTGATTCGGACAGCGAGGAGGCTGGTGTGGTGCTGCGCCAGCAGCCTGTGCAGCTGGCACTCGAGTCAGACAATGAGCAGGCTGGAGAAGATGTGGTGCCAGAGGCGGGGATTCAGCCAGGGCCTTCAGAGAACCTCCAGAAGCTCCTATAAGTGAAGAGGAAGAAAAGGAGGAGCCTTTTCGATGCATGGGCGCGCAGAGCTGCCAAAAGACAGGAGTGGCTCCTCAGGAGGAGGTCTCCTCAAGAGTAAGGCTTGGGGCTAATTGGCCACTTCCTTAGCCTATTTAAGGAAGGACGACGACTGAGGCAATTTGCAGCGAACAACTTCGTTCACTCTTCTTCGTCTTGATCTTAGTTCTCTTATCAGCTTCCTGCAAATTGCTTCTGGGCTTTCTGCCAACCATAGTAAGATTACGATTATTTATTCTTTGAATTCTTGTAGGCTGTTAAGAAAGTTAATTAACAGCCTTTATTTGAAAAAGACTGATTTAATTTAGTAAACTAAGGTTTGTACAAACTTTGTGTGTGCTGCATTCTTTGGGGTCTGTAGCTGGGGCAGAACAGCTGTTTGCTCCCTGGCTCCTGCCCACCCAGCAGTCCGAAAGCATGCAATATTGCAAGTACATAAATGGGTACCACTTCAGTGGGGAAAACATAACTGCATTCATATGTGCAGAGAGCAGAAGACAGTGCTGGATGTGGCTGGACATAAGGTAACACAAAACAAGGTGAGATGAGATTGGTGGAGGAGCCTGGAACAGCCACCAACATGAGTACCTATAGTCAGCTGGTATAAGCTAGTTTGCCTCCTGAGGTGCACCAAGGATAGGCATGCAAGTGCTGAACAGAATGAACTAGCAATTTAGGCAATTCAGGACTGCATTGTATCTAGCATTTGTAGATTTCCCTGACATTGTATGCCATACACTCCATAAATAAATACTCTCATCTGGTGCAATGGGGCAAGATAAATTTTATTCTGTATGTTATTATCAGTACTGGGCCACAGTATAACCCATTTTACTCATTCATGACACTCAGTGAATCAGTGTTAACTGCATCTAGCTATAAGGTAGTGATTTTCATATCAATCAGGAATTACAATCCAACTTTGTAAATCGACCCCAAATAGTGAACAGTATCGTAAATGACAATGGTAATTAAAGTAACTTAATAAGTTACTGTAGGTATATGACCCTCATCCTAGGTCAATTATTCTAATAACACTGGTTAACATATCCATCAAATGCTAATAGGTTATCATATAATATTCTGCTGAAAGCATTTCATTATAAAATAAATTAATTTAGAATTTCAGCACTGTAATTTATAATTAATTGAAATAGATTTTTATCTTACATTTCTTTCATTAAAGAAATATCTCCCTTTATCTTTAAAAGAGTTTTTAAAGGCATCAGAGGCATCCAAAGTAATGGTCGCTGGCTTCAAAATGGAGAACACAAGCAGACAATTGAAGCTTCACCCCTTTTTAACATGTGTCAAACACACTACATGCATGTAAAAGGAGGCAGGGTTTCAATCTTCCCGCTGCACTTTCCATTGGGAAGCCAGTGACCATTGTTTGGGGTTCCCTGAAAACCATGGAGTCATTTATAAATCTAACTCAATCATCCCCAATGAGGAGTAGAATCAAAATTCCACAGACTTTTTTTCCCCCTTTGGATCTTTTTATTTGTAACATAATGATCAATCCTCAAGCGTAAAGCTAGCTAGATTTGCCTGGTTCTTTTAATTTATTAAACAGGCTTTTGGATTAGTCTAATATCAGGTTCTTTGAACTATGGTGCCGGAGAAGACTCTTGTGAGTCCCTTGGACTGCAAGGCGATCAAACCGGTCAGTCCTAGAGGAGATCAACCCTGACTGCTCTTTAGAAAGCCAGATCCTAAAGATGAAACTCAAATACCTTAGCCACCTAATGAGAAGGAAGGACTCACTGGAGAAGAGCCTAATGCTGGGAAAGATTGAGGACAAAAGAAGAAAGGGACAACAAAGAACAAGGTGGCTGGATGGAGTCACTGAAGCAGTAGGCATGAGCTTAAATGGACTCCAGAAGATGGTAGAGGACAGGAAGGCCTGGAGGAACGTTGTCCATGGGGTCGCGATGGGTCGGACATGACTTCGCAACCAATGGTGGGTTCCTTCTGGTTCGGTCCAGTTCGGCCGAGCCGGTAGTGGTGACGATATGACCCACAGAACCGGTTCTCCCCCCCTGCCCTCCCACCTCTCCCACCCCCCCACCCCCGTTATTCTTACCTTTTATTTGGTCCCACTCCCAATCTATTGCTGCCTCCTGAGTCTCAGCTGATGACTAGAGGGAAAAAAAACTGTTTAAACTCTTGGGGTGGGGCTTCAAAGGGCCGTCCTACAGCTGATTAAAAGCAAACAAATGACTTGGGTCGTAAGTGCGAGGACTTGATCGTAAGTGCGAGGACCTTCCAGAAATGACTCTGACCAGCTAGCCATGCCCACCTAGTCACATGACCTCCAAGCCACACCCACAAAATAAGCCACGCCCACAGAACTGGTAGTAAAAAAAATTAGAACCCACCCCTGTTCGCAACTAACAACAACAAACATCAGCTATTTTTCAGTGATGGGCAAAGCCACAATGCACTATATATACATCCAGTTAAGTATGTAACTGTAGAAAGAAAGGACTAGAATCTTGAAAGGTACCTTCGCTGAATCAAAAAGCATTTGTCTATTAAGATCAGTAGTGTCTATGTCTGCTGTGCATAGAATTAAAGACTGGAGTCCTTTCCAACCACAATGAGTTAGGATAGAAATTAAACCTGAGATTTGTCCAACAAACAAAACGGGTCTCTGCAACTGATCTGCAACCCTTCAAGCATTTTGAAAACTTTAGGAGCCTTCTGAGAGATCATACTAGACTCTATGGAGATGAGCTTTTGCATATGGATGGAGGAAAAATGGATATATTTGGCTATAGTTTAAAACTCACTTTATTTCCATAATTTTGATTAGCTACTTTCTTCATCAGCTAACACAAAATATTTTCTACAATATTTAAATTTTAAACTTCAAAAATTCTCTTGAATCCAGATGTCTTCATGGAATAGCAGATTACATACTGAATTGTACATTTAATAATAAAATATCTGGTCATAAAGTCAGTTAATTAGATCTTCAGTTAATGGTTGTTCTCTAAGATGCTGATCAAGTTACACAAGAATGTCTGACATTAGTCATGAGGTACTTCTGATCAGTCAAAAGGTAAATCAAGGAACAAGAACATAATCTATATTGATTGGTTAGGAACTTAATTTGTTTTGAACTGCCCGTCATTCCCATTCAACTGTACTCTCTAGATTCCAGACTTATTCATTGAAAAATAAATGGCACATTTGGAAAAGAGTTTACAAAGGCCACATTTATATATCTTATTAGATTTGAGTGCCCTAGCCGCTCAGTCAAACTTTTAAGCAGTTGCATGCCAAATTGCCTAACTTGAGAAAGTGAGACCCTTATTTAGGAAGGGTCAGGGGAAGAGGTCAGGAGAAGCATACCTTGTAGCATTATAGGTATACAGTATCACATAGAATACTGTAGGTATATCACAAAGTTCTTTACTCAGTAATTGCACTGCTCCTACAATTACCTTCAGCCCTTTGCTCTACCCCATCCGCCAGTCTCAGCCCAATAGAGGATTGACTAACAGCATTGGGTAATTCTACAAGGTACACTCTTGTCCTCTGACCCTGACTCACAAATTGAACATAAAAACCTTGGATTATTGAGATGGATTTACATAACTCATAATGTTCCTACCATTGTTCTACTTTTTCCAGTCTGTGTATTAGGGTTTTGTAAAGCTCTTAAGGAGGCTTCATTTCAAAGCATGAAGAGCCCCTTTGAAGCTGTTTGGCCAGACAAGACATACTGATACATACTTATAAACTAGCAGCCATGTTGATTCCTTTCGTGTCGCTGTGAGGCCTCATCTCTGGTTCTGGTGGCTGACAGAGGCTTCTGCACATGTCAACCACTGGAAACACTAGAAAAAACTTTCAAGTGACACTTCTCGCTCAACTTGGTCCCTTCCACATCATAAGAAGCTTCCTTGAAGCAAGATCCAGCTGCCTCATATACTCCTGTTTCTAACCAAAATGGGTTTCATCTGCACGCATCAGAGACAAGGAGAATGTTTTTAATGTTCAGAAACTCAGAAAACCCATCCAAAAGTATGGACCAAGCTTGAAAGAGTACCAATTCCTGTTTTGTATCCTTTGGGTTTTTTTTTAAGTAAATCCACTTGGAGAACATATTTTTGAGTTGAGGGCAAGGAAAAAGGATTATGTAGCAAGATGTAAAGCATTGTCTTTGAAATATTCAGAAAATGTATTTGAAGATTCTCTACTGTGATTATTTAAATCACACACATGGGCCAACATTCAAATACTGTACAGGTAGTCCTCAACTTACTATTATTTATTTACTGAGCATTCAAAGTTACAATGGCACCGAAAAAAGTGACTTACACCCAGTATTGCATTTATGACTGTCATAGTATCCATTCCACATGGTCACATGATCAAAATCCAGGCATTTAGCAACTGGCATGTATTTATGACAGTTACAGCATCCCAGGGTCATGTGATAACCATTTACAACCTCCCCAGCTGATTTCCTATAAGCAATGTGGAAAGCTGGATTTATTTCCATGACCATTTGATTCACTTAGCTGCAGTGATTTGCTTTAAAACCATAGCAAAAAATTAGGCACAGCCTAATTAATATGTAACAGCCACCTTGCTTAGCAACTGAGATTCCAATCTCAATTGTGGTTGTTCATCATGGACTACCTGTAGCTCTTTTTACTCAGATAACAGATTAACAGAGTTGGAAGGGACCTTATAGGTCATCTAGTCCAAACTACAGCTCAAGCAGGAGATCCTACACCATTTCTGACAAATGGCAGTCCAATCTTTTCTTGAAAGTCTCAAGTAATGAAGCTCTCACAACTTCCGAAGGCAAGTGGTTCTGTTAGTTGATTGTTCTCACTGTCAGAAAGTTCCTCCTCATTTCTTGGTTGAATCTCTCCTTGGTCAGTTTCCATCCATTATTCCTTGTCTGGCCTTCAGGTGCTTTGTAAAACAGCTTAACCCCTTTCTTTCTGTGGCAGCCCCTCAAGTATTGGAAGACAGCTATCATGTCTCCCCTGGTCCTTCTCTTCACTAGACTAGCCATGCCCAGTTCATGTAACCGTTCTTCATATGTTTTAGTCTCCAGTCCCCTAATCATCCTGGTTGCTCTCCTCTGCACTTTTTCTAGAGTCTCAACATCTTTTTTTATAGTGTGGTGACCAAAACTGGATAATACAATATAGTGTATATATATTCAATAATACAATATAGTGCAGGTGAGCAGATTTGCCGCATTAGGAATGAACAATCCATCCTTCAACAACCCTTCATGTTTTAGGCACTTTCCAATGATATCATTGGAAGCTCTTTTAAAATTTGCTGTCAACAAAAGTTTTTTTTAAATCTTTAATTAACTGCTAATTAGAGATTATACTATTCTAGCCTAAGGGTTAGGGTCCCAGATGGATCCCCAATAGCCATTTTATGCTCCCTAAGCAGAAGGTAATTCAAATTTAGTGAAAACTGAACAGATCTGGCAATTAAAGAGAAGAAACCATTATGCTAGGAATAAGGTTATGGTGTACATCCAAAAAATCCTGTGACAAACTCACGACAAGGCAGCAGAGAATCTGATGGTAAATTTTATCCTCAGAATCACAGTGATCTTAGGCTAATTTTCAGCTGTATGAATGTTTAAGAAAGATGTAAAAGGGATAAAAACTTGGGAATCGATCTGACAGGAATGGAAGATTTGTTCCTACAAAGAATACACGCCTGTTTATTTGTCTTGAGGTGGTGTTGCTTCAGAATTAGATTATGTTTCTCCAAATCTTCAGAGATGTTATAGCATCCACATGGTTATGCTATACCTTGATAACTTGGAAAGTATTTGCATTATTCTGTATTTCCAAGTTCTTCAAAGGGCGACATGGAACTCCCTTGACTTATAGCAGAGAGTTGGTCAAGTAGGAGATAATATTCACACTATCCCCAATAGCTTTTAGTTCCTAACAAATAATTTTCACACTATCCCCAATAGCTTCTAGTTCTTAACAAACTCCAAGCCTTTCACCTTTCACTCTAGCAGTATTTTCTAGGACCCAAATATATATGTTAACCATAAAAAATAAAATTGTAACATATATGTATAAGAAGGCAGTCAATCTGAGCTTCTAAATCACAAGACAGATACATGAAGATATTTTAAAAATATTTTAATGAGTGTAATTATTCTGAAGTTTTCTCTACAAAAAACAGGAATGCTACATTTGGTGAACCTAGAACTATCTACCTGAAAGATAAAGCATGACTTCAGAACTCAGGAAGATCTTAAACTTCTGTTGCAATTTGGAGCATTCATACATCTATTTAAGATAAACTTGCCAAAGCATTTTTTTTTAGGCTGTCCTTAGTACAATAGTTTGTTTCAGTATATAAGAAACATACACCGTTCACAGTACTGTACTGACTTCAATGCACATCTAAGTATTGGTGAATTAAGACTAAATGGGTCTGGATCAGTTCTTCCAGCAAATCAAAGCAACTTGCATTTTAGACACACCTTCCTCTTAGTGTTGCCTTTATATTCTGCCCCTTAGGCTACTATAGGACTCTGTCAATGCTCTTTCTCCCAAATCCTCTTTGAACTTTGACTGGCTTCTTTCCAAGAATACTTAAATCTGAGAACATAGATGTAAGCATGTCATCTCTGTTAGAAATAACAGCTGTGAATAAGGATTAAAAGCATCATACGATTACATGTTTGGAACCATGCCCTTAGCATGTCTTGTTGTCAGTTGAAAAGAACATGTAAGGAATCTTTTGGTGTTACAAACCATGGAATGGTTGAATTGCAGCTTCATCACATTTAAAATGAAGTCATTGTATAATTATGTTTCTCATATGCTAAATTGATGGGAGGAGGCTAAATTATCAAATAAAGAAAGTCAATGCATCCACCTGATTATTCATGAGCAAGAAAGTGGCTGAAATCATGAACAGCAAACAAATACACCTCACCTCTAAAGAGAAAAGAATGCAGATGCTCTCAAGGAATTCCTTACCTCAGATGTACTCAGCAGGGAGCTTTGTTACACAAAAAATAATCATTAGCAATAGTTGTCATTAATTGCATTGGAAGTACTAAGGAAAATCTGCAATGTTTTTCAGCTATGATTTTTAAACCTACATTCTTCCTTGAAAAGTGGCACTAGCACAAGTAACATCCATGCTATCTACTCAGAAGCATAAAATTATAGAATTATTTCTTGTGGGTCTGCACTGTATATAGGACTATAACTCAGTAGATTACCACTTTTCAGTAAATAAGTTAATGACGTGCACATAATCCTCAATTTATAACCATTCATTTAGTGACTATTTGAAGTCACGAAGGTATCCCCAAAAAAAGTTCATGTATTTATGAAGGCTGCAGCATTCCAGGGTCATGTGATCATATCTGTGACCTTCCCAGCCAGCTTCCAACAAGCAAAGTCAATAAGGAAAACTTGATGGCCTTAATGTGTGATTCACTTTAAAACTATAGTGATTCGCTGAAGGTCATAAAATTGGGTGCAACTCACTTAACAAACACCTTAGTTAGCAACAAAAAAATCTGACTTATTGTGGTCATAAGTCAAGGACTACCTGTAGATGCATTTCGGTGGAATTCAAGACTGACTGGCTGCAAGTCAATACAGATAGCAGCACTTCTACAAAGATAGCCACATTAGTATTGAAATATATCCATTGATTTTCTAAAGTTAAACTTTCAGTTGTATAATAATAAAAAAAATAAACCCAAATAAATCCTAGTTAGGAGCACCATATAGCCCCTTCCCTAATATGGCACCTTTCAAATACCTTCCCATTATGCATGGCCACTATATTTGATCCACCTAGATGGAAATCATGGGAATTGCAGCTTAATAATCAAATATATTCAAAGAACATCCGTTTAAGAAAATTTGTCATGTGTCCCAAACTAGTTCACATGTATATACAAAAAAGTGCACTTCGTTTTTGAAAGAGCTTGACTATTTCATATAGAAGACTATACAGTATAACTATTGGTATTTATTGATGACAAATCACATACAGGTCCTCAAATTTCAATTTTCACCTATATTTGGGACCTTCCTGTTTATTCAAATATAATCTATTGCGAAACTTTCAGAATTTTGCTGAATTGGATATCAAACAAACATTTGACATTTGCAAACATAACCATTCCTTATTCAGCATGGAACACCCCTAGCTCTAGTTAATTCCTACTGATGGACCCAGGCTGCTGACATGGTTCAGGAATCAGCCTCTTTGAATGAAAAGTTTCTTGGACACAAGTGGCAGATACCAACTTCAAAGACTTCCAAGTCAAGCAACAAGAATAAATAAGCAATCTTTTAGAAAAGAGAAAAAGTAAAGTGACATTTTCAGATGTATAGGACTGTTCTTAAATATGTATCAACAATTAAACCACTATATAATAGACAACTTAATTAAAGATCAATACTGTCATCTACCATTTCATTAAAATCTGATTCTGACTATCACAAATTAGTGTTTTTTTTTTTAAAAAAAAAACTATCTACTTTGGCTGACCAAGAGTTTCAGATTATTTTCACACATGATATTTACACCATTCCCTACTCCCACTCCCTTCCTGCATTTTATGATCCTGGAATGCAAATTTGAAATGTCCATTAGCTGGAAGGATGTTTATATGTCTCACACAAAGACTATGAAAAGTTCTGTTATGTTTAATGTGCCAAGTTTACATGGCATTTTCACACAGAGAACTTCTGTATCTTTCAGTATTATTAGAAACTGGTTGGTGATGTAATTGTAAAGCATGCACTGCTTGAATTTTGTCTGTGATACTTTAATGACTTTCTATCTAAGTGCATCATGATCACAACACTGACAAAAAAAGTGCAAACCTGAGCCAACCTGATTAATAGCATCATTTCAATCCTAATCATATTTATTTGGAGATACCAGGGGTCAGGGAGATCTATTCCCTTATCTTAAGAGTGGGGAACCTATAGTCAGTTCTCCAGATGTTGCTCTATTATCACTCCTGACATCCCCAATCAAAATGGTTAAAGTGATAGATACTAGACTTAGTATCAGCAGCAGTTCAGCAGCATCTGGAGGGCCACACATTGAGAGTTTCAGCTGTAGCCTTACAGTTTGGACACAACTTACAGTATCTTGATTCCAATGAGGAATTGCTGTAGGATGGACTTTTAAAACTTTTTTTAAGTTTTAAAGTTGGGGAAAAAACTCTTTTTTAAAAGGTAAGCTTGGGAGTGAAGTCACATTGGGAACTTTTCTAAAGGCCACGCCTTGTATATATGTTTGCAAAGAAAAGGAAGCTTTAAGCAAGGTTTTAGAACTACCACTGAAAGTAATTTCCCTGAACAGTTGGACCCGCTCCATTATTTCCCTAGCTAACGACTCTTCTCTGAGTGGATTTCAGGCTCACCCCTGGAACAGCTTATAAGGAGGAGGTAACATACCCACTTTCAGCTCTTTTCCAAAGACGGTCCTCTCGCCCAAGGCAGAGCAGTTCCACCGACCATTGCGAAACTGAAATTGACACTCGTTGATTCCCATTTGGGAGCCTTCCCCGATCACGATGATGGCATCGGGTCTGCTCTGACAGATCGCCCTCTGTCTTGGAGCCAATCCCGGGATTTTGTTACAGATGATACTGGCTCCCAAAGCCACGACCGAAGAAAGACCCCTAAGAAGAAAAGGAGAGGGAGAGGGAGAGGGAGAAGAGCGATAATGAATCATCTCATCCGAGTCGGGATCAATCGATTCTCTAAAAGGCTCTTCTTTGAGGCGCCCCTCGGTACGAACTGGAAGTGGCAGGTTTCTCAACATCAAAGCCCGCCCGGATGCCGCTTAAGCCCTCCGAGCGGCTCATCTGCCCATCAAGGCTCGACAGCCGCTTATTCCACCGATTGTCTACGAGAGCGAGCTTTCAGCAAGCCCAAGGGTGGGGGAAAGGGCGGGGGGGATTTCTAACCACCCCCACTCCCACCCTCCCTCGCAGAAATAGGTAAGGGGCACTGAACCGGCCAGCCCGCCCTTTCCCCCCCCCCCCCTTTGTTCTCCGGCATCCTCAGTAACAAGTGTCCCTAAAACCATCGGGCACATACTCGAGCAGGGCCAGCAGCATCATTTTGCTCCACCAAAGAGCCCCCCACGGCCAAGAACGCCAGCCCAGCGCTGCTCGGCTCGGCTGCTTCGTCTGCCGGCGTCCGCTGTCCCTCCGGACTACGGCGCTGAAAAAAGGAGCTGGGTCAATTTAACAGCGAGGAGAGCCTCGCCTCCCTTCTCTCTCCCAATCTCCTCGTGCGGTGTGTGTGTGGGGGGTTGCTCTCTTATTCCGGACTTCCCCAACCGGGGGCCCTCCAGATACAACGAATCGCGCGACTGGGAACTGGGGGAAATGGTAGCCCAGAGTATTTGAAAGACACTAGTGGGAAGAAGGGGGCTTACAGGATTGAGAAAGGGAGAGGAAGAGAGAGGTGCCAATGCGTGACCATCCTCCTCCTGGCCTCTCTTTCAATTTAAGACAACTAGCAACCCGTCTAAGCATAGACTGGGGGGGTGGGGGGTGGGAGGTGCTCAGGATCCTACTTCTAACCCCCTTCCAAACATCGGCGCGTAGGAATTCCACAGCCTTCTCCCTTGCCTCGAAAATACACCCACCCCCATCCCCCGAGAGCTGTAGGCCTCCTCCCACGCACCTGGCAGTCCCACCTCACGAAGTCGGCGCTAGGGATGATCCCAAGCTTGGCCAGCGGGGCGAGTAGGCGCCCCTTCTCGGGTTCTCCTCTCCCAACAGGATTTGTTCCGACGTTACCAAAGGACGGGGAAGCTCTACCCTAACCCTGGCCGTGAACTCCTTCGGGCGGGGTGCTTTCTTTTCACGGCACTTCGTAGGCGGGTTCTTTGAACGGGAAGAACGCAAGTAACCTGGGCGCGGCGAAGTTAGAAACGAGAGCCTCTGAAATGCCTGGGAGCTGGTTACAGGTAACCAGGTTACTTTTGTGCAGGCAGTTGGAAGCGCGCTGAGGTGCTCAGCCCGCTGCCGCCGGCGGTGGGAAAAAGAATCAAAGTGGGGCCCGAGATCCCGCACAAGTCAGCTCCCCAGGGAAGGGCTGAATGAACCTGCGCAGGTTTCAGCTGAGCGACTTCCGCACAGAAATGGTTCGGCTCTGGGATGCGGGTTCAGTTCTGAAACTTAGTCGTGGCACGTGGGACAACGTGGAGTCCGTGGCCAGGCGCACACCGCTGCCCAGTTCCTTTTCTGGGTACCAAAAGCAGGCCTCGGTCCAGGCCCCTCATTGGCCAGGCGATGACACCGAGAAAGGGTAAAAAGGACCAAGGTCCGCGGATCCTGCCCTAAACCGCTGTTTTCCCTGCCTGGCGCTCATTGCCATTCTGGTCATGCCTCTCGCCTGGCCAGGCGAGGACTTTCGCCTTTCCCCAGAACTGACGCACATTTAGAATTCCGCTGGGGACGAGAGTAGCAAAAATAGTCGCCTCACCCTGGAGCGAGCGAGAGAGACGGAGAGAGAATCCTTTCAGACTTCCCCCGAGTTAAATGCTAGCACAGGTCTGGACAGGTTGAGCCACCGCAGCGTGTTTGCCTTTAAAAAATGAGGTGGGGGGAGAGATAGAGGGAGGGAGGGAGAGAGAAAGACAGAGGGAGAGAGAAAGAGAGAGGGAGAGAGAGGGGGGAGAGAGAGAAAGAGAGAGGGAGGGAAGAAGAGAGAAAATGAGAGACTTACCCTATTTTGATATAGACAATCCCTAGGCTCATAAAGATGTGGAATATCCAGCGCCTGGTTTTCCTGTTCATATTCCTCGATCGTCGTTGGCTTTCAGATCAACATGCGAAAGTTCTGTCTTTTTTGTTTTTTAAAGTGTATTTAAAATAACAATGGTAGTGATAATAATGCCTGCCCCCCTGCACGCTCTCTGCGCCCTGGTGGGTTTCTCGGTGTCTCAGACAGTGCAACGCCAGGTCAAAGTAGCTCAGACAAAACAGTCCAGCCCTCCTGCGCTCGGAGCCACCCGGAGCGAGCGGTGTGTGTTTGTAAATCCCAAGAGGCAATCACCATCGCCCTCCACTGGGTCTCTCTTCGCTCCCTCTCGATTCCGGATTTGTATGCCTGTCACACGCAGCCCTGGAAAGCTCTCTCGCGCGCGCGCGGGGAAGGATGCAAAGGACTCTCCCGTCTCCTCTCCCTTTCGCGGCGGCGGCGGCAGCAGCAGCAGCAACTCGAGCGAATTTCCCCGCAGGTTCAGAGTTGGTGTCTCGAAAGCTTTTCTCTCTCCTTCAGCATACTGGGGCGTGTTCTCCAAAGGAGGGAGTAGTCCAGCCCGGGTGGGGTGGGGGTGGGAAGGGAAAGAAGTTAAATGGTTTGGGGTGGGGGCGAAGGGTGGAAGCGGGAGAAAGAATCGCGCACCGATCACCTGTTCGCCTTCTCCTCCCGCTTTGCCCCCAAAGCCATCATAATAAACGATCCCGGAGTTGTTTGAAAGTGGCTTCCTTCTCTCTCTCTCGCTTGAGTTTCTGCAGTCTCTAATTCCTAAACGCCGAATCGGTTTCTGATCGATTCTCGCTTCCTCGCCCCGCAACGGGAGCCAGTCATTGACCAGCCTCTAAGCGAGACCCAGTTTTGCTTGGCTTCTGATTCTGATGGCGAGCTTCCCTTTATCCAGTTCCACTCTCTTCTGCCGGTTCAGGTTGGCGTCTTTCCCTACTCCCTCCATCCCTCTCTCTCCTGTTTCTGAACTGTCCCAAAAGCTGACCGATTTTCTCACGCCTTTGGGGAGAGGTGGGGGGGAGAGGAGAGGAGAGGAGCGCGCCTCTCCCTGGCGGTGGACGCGCGGCTTCTACCTGCCTAGGAGCCCGCGCGCGCCCTGCAGAGGGGGAAAAAACCCACCGCCTTCTGCGCGCGAAGCACCTGGAAGCAAGTTTGCAGGGGTTCCTCTTGGATGGCTGAAGCCTGTGCCTGACTTGGCAGCGCCTATATCTTGCTTTGCTTCGGCTTCACCCCATGAACACCCCGCAATATGCATAGCATCACCTAACTAACTAAAGGGCGGGGAGGAGGAGGGGGGGGAGGTGGCATCACCGGCAGCGCCGCGAAATGCAAGCTAGGAAGTTTGAAGTCAGTTTTGTTCAGCGCTGCTGCCGAAAGCCTGACTCTGGGGACCCTTTGAGTCCTATCTGCCGCTGCTGCCAGACCTCTCGGACAGCAGCTCCCAAAGAAAAAAACTTTCACTGCCTCCCTGTTTTGGTCTGTGTAACTCTCGGCCGGCTTTTCCACCGACTGTCCTTGGAGAGATTTCTGCCCCTACCCGCCATCCCTCTCCCTATAGGCGCTCACAACTGCAGCCAGTCCGGTACCCCGCCGCAGGGTTCTTTGTGGCCCAGCCCAAAGAGCTGCCGTTGGGCCGGGTGTCACGCAGGTGCGGATCGTATCGCTGCTGCCGGAGTTTATCGAAATCCCCTCCGGCGTCTCCCTTTCCCAGTCGGGAGAAACGCTTGGGGAAGGGAGCAAGACCTGAGATGCCTCCGGACGCACCTTTAAGCTTGGCGCCCCCCTGAGGCCGCCAGTCCCTGATTCCGATGAACTTTGGGGGCCTTCCCTCTTGGCCTTTTTTTTTTTTTTAAACTACCTGCCCTCTGGTCTTAAGCGCCGGAGCCGCCTCCCCCTTTTGCTCCGCTTTCCCGCCCTGCGCTCCAGGGAGACCGCGCGGCCACCGGCGTCGTTGCGCCGGGCTTTTGTATGATGCTAACCGCGGGACGCTGCTCCGGGGATGATTCCATTCGGAGGCCGATTTCTATATCACACAAGCAGAAGGGAGGATTTGCCACATGGGAACAACGGGGTGTGTGTGTGTGCGGTGAAGTAAATGGTTTTGAAAGGGGGGGGCAACAGAACAGAAATAGCCTCGGTCCACGAGAACTACGCCTCGGGTGAACTAATCAGGTGAACCAGAATGAAAGTTTCGGCGGGTTTCGACAAGAGTTAGGACAAAAGCAGCACTTGGCGAAGGCTTATAATTCCATTCTTCTTTCGAAGACGAGCTGTTACAACTGCAGAAGTCCGCGTCCCAAAACACGCGTGTATAAGCGGCAGGTCCTCCGCTCCCGTCTTCTCCGCCGATCAAGGCTGCGGGACGGGAAAATGGGGCTCTTTTCCTATTTAGAATCCTACATAGAGAGTTCATCCTGGCTGCAGAAACTTTGCCGGTGACTGACTGACGCTTTAAGTCTCTGTAAATCGCTAGTGTATAAAGTGCTCGCCAAGTACTTACTTATTCTGTCCTTGCCTGCCTGTTGCCACGTTTATTTCAGTCTATATCTCGAATAAAGCTAAGACCTAAGATATCACATTTTGGTAGTGTGCGGAGGAGGGAGGGAATTATTTGCCTTCAAATCAGCGATCAAACTTTTTGTTTAACATCACACGTGGAATTAAAATAAACAAAAAAAATGTTCAGAGTATAAGATGCGCTCTAAAGTTTGTTCAGATGATTCGGAGAAGTGATTTCTTCGTTTTGTTTTTGTAAATACGCCATCTAGTGGAATTAAAGATGAATCGGTGAGATGACCTTTGATAAAGGTGCATTAAAAGCAAATTTGATGAGACCCCTTTATTCAGATTGAACAGTTGGAAAATGAATGCTGTGCAACGTTGTTCTTTTATCAGTTAATATTAATTAACAAAAACCTGGTTATTTCTTTGGTTTGTGCTGATTGATTTTGTATTTCCCCCAAATAGGAGACCAGACTAAAACTGTAGTTTCACTCACCCCAAAGTAATATTTGGAATAAGAGAAATATTCATAATGCAAGGACAAAGTGGGTAAATATAGGAGTGGGTGAAAAAAATTGCAATGAACATGATGTTGCAAACCTATTAAAATAATACTTTAAAATTGTCTGAAGTGTTGTTTCCAAACCTGGGAAATTGTATATTTTAATATAAGAACATAAACTGTACCCTGCTGGGAAGGGACTCCTGACCCATGTAATTCAGCTGTCTGTTTTCACAGTGCACAAGCCTGGTAGTTTCACTTTCATCAAGACTAATACTGCAGTCACTTCTGGATGTCAAAGTCCTAAAATGGTATCAACACTTCAGAAATTACTCAAGGAACAGTTGGGAAGAAACCAGATCTGTTCCTCATTATGCAGAGACTTAGCTCTGGGGGAAAAAAATCTCAGGATGGGAAAAGTGGAAGGAAATAGAAGACGACGAGAACTAACAGCAGAATAAATGGATTCAGTTACAGTAGGGACGAGAGCATCATTGCAAAACCTAAAATTGAAGGCCAGACGAAGGAAATCTATGTGATTGTTAAGAACTAACGCCAACTTGGCAGCCCATAATCATTCAATCAACCAATCAAATACGCTTGTCTCATAAGTAAAAATGAGCATAGGTGCTCCTCTGATCCTTTTATGCTGGAAGCTGCCTTGAGAAACCAACCAGCTTGTTGCCTCTAAGCCTGTGTTGCCTGGAATAACTAAAAAAAGGCATGCAAAGTTTCAGAGAGGACTTTTTCCAAGTATATAGATACAAATTAACAGAGTTGGAAGGGACCTCGTAGGTCATCTAGTCCAACCCCCCCCCGCCCTGCCCAAGCAGATCCTACACCATTTCTGACAGATGGCAGTCCAATCTTTTCTTGAAAGCTTCCAGTGATGAAACTCCCACAACTTCTGAAGGTAACTTCTGTTCCATTGGTTGATTGCTCTGTCAGAAAATTCCTCCTTATTTCCAGGTTGAATCTCTCCTCCAGTTTCCATCCATTATTCTCGTCTTGCCTTCAGGTGTCATAAAAACCATAAACCATAAAAACCCATTAAAAAAGGATTGTTCAGACACTTTTGCACAGCCTTTGCTACGCTACTGAACTTCAGCCCTTCACAATACAAGCTCATTTCAAGGGGACTTTTACTAGATACATGGCCTGTCGATCTTGCCCAAAGACTTAATATTAAAAGCGCCTTGGTGGCACAACAGATTAAAGTGCTATTAAGTAGCACCAGCTGCCTGCAATTACTGCAAGTTCGAATCTCAGCAGGCTCAAGATTGACTCAGCCTTCCATCCTTTAGAGGTAGGTAAAATGAGGACCTGGATTGTGGGGGCAATAAGCTGACTTCGTATAAAAAAGAGCACTGCTTGGGGGGCCCGAAAGCCCTACTAAGCAAGTATATACAAAAGTATGAAGGCTATTGCTTAACCCATTATAAGCAGCCCTGAGTCTCCAGAAAAGGGCGGCATATAAATCAAACCAATAAATAAATAAATAAAATATTGAATACTGAGTTGGGTGTGTCTGAAATCATAATCTAGAACTCATAAATGGAAATAATGGGGGGTGGGGTGGGAAACAGTCTCCAGCAGCAACCACCAATAACCAAATTGGGTAAAGCCCTCTGAGTGTTACCAAAGCTAAGTAATATTAAGTCCCACTGCTACTCATAGAAACTTGTTTTACTATTAAACTCATTGGGATTTATTAGAAGTCCTTTGTGGCTTTAGTGTACTTATTTACTGCAGTGTAACATTTGCAGGTTCAAGTATTTTAAAATCTAGTTAATAATGAGAAGATAGTTCTCCAAGAACTTTGAAAGAAATAAAGTGTACTATCAGCAGTATTAGCAGCAAACTTCACTTGCTTATTTTGTAAGGGTTTTTTTTTAAATGAAAAAGGAGATATGTTGCAAGGACAGGGACATTTCTTGCATATATGCATGGTCACCAGAGGCTTCTCCAAGACTGACTTTCCATCTCTTTATTTAGCAGCAATAATCTTCTCCTGAACAAAGATAGCCAGCCAAAGCTACACCCAAAAGTCATTTATCATTTGTTTCCACATTTGTATCCCTATTGTTAATTCTCTATCAGGGTTGCCTTTGAGGTGAGGCTATGTAACCATTTAATGCGCTACAAGGTCAGGATGATATGCTTAGATTGAATTGGGAGACACATCAGCCTTAATAAATTGCAACTCAAATCCTAAAAAGTAGCTAACGAAATAGTTTGTTCCCCTCTTTTACCAGGGATTCTTCGCTGCTGTTAAGTGTAAAGATGCAAATCCGTTGGTCATACAAGGAACAAGGAAATTTGCACAATGACTTCCCAGACAATGACTAGCTCTGGGCAGGATTATTAATGTCTTATTTTTCATATGTATGAAGAGTGATTCAAGCAACAGCAACAACATGAACCAACCAAACCACCCCCAAAAAAGAAAAAGAAAAATCCTTCAGGAGCACTGGCCTCTTGCACTTTGAATTCAAGAGAGAATGTTTTTAAAACCCCATTCTGTAACTGGATCCTAGGCATACCTCCCATCAATGGCCTTCCCTTTTATCACGCTAATCATAGCAGTTCTGTTTTGTTGTCAAAACACCTCCTTAAGATTGAAAGCCTTTTTTTTTTCAGTGGCGGGATTTGGGAGGCTATCACCAATGTTGCTGGGTGTTTGAACTATCTCCTTTCCCTCTTTTTCACCCATCTGCAAGAGAATAATCAACACAATTATTGGATTACATGCCTGTACAATTCTAGAACATAAACTCAGACAATTTAGATCATGGCCTGTTATATACCAAAACAAGCATTCCAAAAAATTGTTGATATTTTAAAAATGATATCAGAAATGGTATCTTCTGGGGAAGCAGCCAGAAGCTCTGTTTGTTCTTATCCCAAGACTGGAAGCAAACATCTTTAACTGGAGAACAGCCTGAAATCCAAATATTATTTCTAACCAGATTCTGAAGTCATCTCAGGTAGGTACTTCCAGGTCCAAGCTGATTATGCGTTGCTCTCAGTCTCTGGATAGATTTTGAGCTTTGGAGAAGTTAGGTTACTGCCTAGGGGAGAGAGAGGCAGGCACTTCTGCTGACTAAGTGCCAATAGAAGAAATCTGAATAGAAGCCTTGGCTTTCACATTTACATGAAGTATGGACTTCTTCATGGACTTGGTTTGAATAAACACACACTCAGACATGCAATTCAGTCCTGCATATGAATGCACAGAAGGAGAATACACAGGAATGCAATAAAAACTGATACTGTCTAAACCTAGAAGTTGTGAATTATGCCAATCTGATTATCCAGCAGAGTTTCTGTTCAAGTCAGGTCTTGCCATATTGATTTTTATTTTTGGTTGACTTTTCCTGCAAGTGTGTTTTCAATTCAGAACTTCACGTCACAATTTTTAACCAGGGTTTGAATCCACAGGCGTATTGAACTTGCTGAATCAAGCAAAATAATACATTAATTCAAATGCCAACAAATTATTTTCTCCCATCATCCTTTGTTTAATAATATTGACTCTTTTCACTTTTTGAAAATGGCAACATTGAAATACACATAACTATCTTTTTCTCATTGAATGTTGATAGTTATTTCAGCTAATTTGTATTTTACCACAGTAAACAGACATCACAGATGAATAAACAAGAATCAAACAAGAAGGTATATGACCATAACAGGAGAGTTGAAAAAATCCTGATAGGAAGTTCAAGATACATTTTTGCAAAGGCCTTCCTTGTCATGGCTGCACCTGTGCCTTAAACAGGACCCACGAGTCAAGGAAGATTTCCAAATTGTACACCAGCTCTATCTGGGCCACTGAGAGAACTAAGGACTCTAATGACTTACAAAACCTTCTATTATCACCCAGCCAATATTGAAGCAACGTAACTTCTGTTCTCATTACTGTTATATTAGTACAATGAGAGTTGGCTAGATCTAGAAAATGTATAACTTATTAATAGAGATCCTTCTTGCAAGTCTTACAAAGCTTACAATTTCTAATATTTTGTTAAACAACAGGCTGAACACGCAGTCACAAAAGTCCAATCTGGAAACGCCATATATTTTGAAAGCAACAGTGAAAGTTATCTCCTAACATAACAATATGACTCAGAAGAGAATTGATCAGAATAATAATTTCTCCCATGTACAGGGGAAATAATAGTTAATGGAAAAAATGGCAATGAGTAGTAATCAAATTGTGGGATTTTAATTGTATTTTTTAACTTTATTTATTGTTATTGTTATGGTTTTTACTTTACTTGATGGTTGTGAGCCGCCCCGAGTCCTTCGGGAGAAGGGCGGCATATAAATTTTAATAATAAATAAATAAATGGTAAGATGAAGTCAAGGGGTGTATAGATGAGTCATAACATTAAGGGGGATGATCACTTAGTTGTCAAGTTCAGCCATAATAATTTTCCATCTATAAAGTTGTGTGTGTGTGTGTGTGTGTGTGTGTGTGTGTGCTTTATTGGCATCTTATTTGTTGAATATGGGATAATATATGCTAAAGTAACATCTATCTTTTATAGCAAATACATTTTATTGAAATATTGAAATATTTAATGAAAATATTAATTTGACATAGATTTCTCTCGACTCTAATCCTCTTTTGTTTGTAAGGTGGAATCAATGATGCTATTTCTTTTTGACCTTATTATAACTTCTTGTACCGTACAGCTGAAGAGACATTTTAGTTGGCGCAATCCATTCCTTCTGCCTTCCATTTCAACAAAAGATAATCTTCAATTATAATTACAAAAAATATATCTGCTTCATATCCATATCTACAGTATGTATCAGGATCTATTCTTCTTCCATTTATAGATCCAGAGCTGGTATATGTGGGCTGAAAAAATATGGACAAATACCAGACGGAAGCAAATTTGATCACTTCTAATGGCCGATTTTGATGGACATGACACTGTGCCTTAACACGATTGCCCTATAATTGTTAAAATAGCAATAGCAAGATGGCAGGATTTTTTAAATTTTAGTTTTGCTTCTGTTAAAGTTAAATGCCAATGCAGTTAACAGTGTTTAGAATAGCAATAACCCAAGTATCTTGGAAGCTATATTTTGTTTAGCTAAATATTTTAATTCTTCCCTTAAACCCTCTTCCTCATTTCTATGGTTAGCATTGTTCACAGAATAGTCAGATTCCAAGGAAATGCCTCATATTTAGGTTTTCTACCTTTTTTCAGTTTTTTAAAGTTGCAAAAGATCCTTATATTTCAAGATTTCTCAGGGACACATGTCATGTGCAACATTGCTCGTCTTAAAAGAACGCCAGACTTTAGCTTTGGGACTACAGTTTTTTTCCTCATGTGGTACAGCAACAAAAAGCAACTACGGTAGCTTTAGGACCAGGAAATAAATATAGGGCTATAAAAAAGATGAAATGTTATTTAAAGTAATACAGTACATAGATTTATTTAAAAAGAAAGTAAGTTCAGTTTCTGAAGGTTAAAAAAAAAAATCCTTCTCTTACACACATAATATTTTTGCAGGGTTTTTTGTTTTACTCCATAGGACTATTTTTTATGTGCTGATATCATCCACACTGAAAACAAATTAAAATGGGTGAGAGGCTCACCTTTGATCTCATTTCCTTTTCAAGTTATTTCTGTCTTATTGTACAAGGATAGCAACATGTTCCTGCAGAATCAGCCCATCACTACCTAATACAATCAATGTGAATATACGTATGGTGGATATAGAAAGTCTACACACCCGTTAACATGCCAGGGTTTTGAGGTGTAAAAAAAATCAGACCAAGATAAATCACTTCAGAATTTTTTCTCCACCTTTAATATAACATGTAAGCTATACAAGTCATTTGAAAAAACAAGCTAAAATCTTTGGGGGGGGAATAATAAAACAAAAACACAATAACATGATTGCATAAGTGTGCATAACCTTAAACTAATACTTTGCTGAAGCATGTTTTGATTTTATCACTGTATCTAGTCTTTTGGAGTAGCAGATTATCTTGCCTTGGGTATTTTTGCCCATTCTTCTTTGCAAAAGTGCTCTAAATCTATCAGATTGTGAGGGCATCTTCTATGCACAGCCATCTTCAGGTCACCCCTCAGATTTTCAATTGGATTCAGGTCTGTGCTCTGGTTGGGCCATTCCAAAACTTCGATCTTCTTCTGGTGAAGCCATTCTTTTATTGATTTGGAGGTATCCTTTGGGTCGTTGTTTTATTGAAAGCTGAAATTCCTCTTCGTCTTCAGCAGTTTAGCAGAGGCCTGAAGGTTTTCCGCCAAAATTCAGTGATATTGGGAACTGTTCATAATTTCCTCCCCCTTGAATAAAGCCCCAGTTCTGGCTGAAGAAAATCAGCCACAAAGATAATGCTGCCACAATTATGCTTCACTGTGAGTATAGTGTACTTTTGGTGATGCACAGTGTTACGTTTGCACCAAACATACTTTTTGGAATTATGGCCAAAAAGTTCAACTTGGTCTCATCAGACCATAGCACATTTTCCCATGCTTTTGTCAGGCTTGATGTAGGTTTTGCATATTGTAGCCAGGTTGGAATGTTTCTCTTTGTAAGAAAAGGCTTGTCTTGCAGCCCTACCCAACAACCCAAACATATGAAGAATACAGAAGATTGTTGCCATATATCACAATCAATACTTGCCAGGAATTCCTGCAGCTCTTTTAATGTTGCTGTAGGCCTCTTAGTAGCCGCTCAAACCAGTTTTCTTCTAGTTTTTTCATCAATTTTGGAGGGACATCCAGTTCTTGGTAATGTCATTGTTATAGATTTCTCCAGTTGTTGATGACTGTCTTCACCGTGTTCCATGGTATATCAAATGCCTTGGAAAAAAATTTGTAACCCTTCTCCTCACTGATACCTTCCAATAATGAGATTGTTTTGATGCTTTGTAAGCTCTTTGCAGACCATGGCTTTTACTATACAAGGCAACTGAGTAAATGTCAGAAAAATCCTACTAGAAGAGCTGAACTTTATATGGGCTTGATTATAATCACTATAATTGATGACAGGTGTGTCCTGACTATTTAACATCAATTTGAATGTGATAGGTTAATTTTGCACACATTCCTAGTTATAAGAATGTGTGCACACTTTTGCAACCATATTATTGTACATTTTTACTGTTATCTTTCCCTTAAAAGATTTCAGTTTGTTTTTCAATTGAATTGCAGAGCTTATATGTTATACTTTTACATCCACTGTAAATTAGCATCAGAATGCCTATTCTATAAAGAGTACTGTGGGGATTTTTTTGTATAATTAAACATTGGCCATGATGTAAGATAATTGAGAATCTTGCTTTAACAGATGGCAGCTTTGCTGATTCATCAAAGTATGTCTTTTGAAATTCTGGACAAAACTGTAAAACTAATGTTTGTTTATGCCAAGAGTTACTTGTGTGGATATTTAGTTTGCATCTGTTTTTTTTTTTTCAAAAGGCCTATTTCCAAACAATAATTTAGAAGAAAATGAAAGGAAAGCATCACCTATCATTGCGAACACTGTCAATCTAATGCCACATAAAAAAAAAAAGCCAAGTACTGACATGTCCCTTTGTGGTTCAGAAAATATTCACATTTCAAGACAGCAAGGAAGGTTCACCAGATATCAGTATCCCAAGATGTCATACCTTGTATCATGTATTTCATATATCTGATGATCACTCGTGTAAGATCTTTTTCCACAGCAGCCATTTTCAAGAAGGCAATACCTTTTAAACATTGTGGATGCAATTGCGGTTGCTGGCTGCTCTTATTGTTTTGGGTCAATTTTCAAGGGAGGATCGGGAAGAAGTTTCTTAAAATAAATTCTTTAAATAATTAATTTTAAAGTATAATTAAACCATAAAGAAGGGTTTAAAACAAGTGGCTTTCCAGATGCTGCTGACTAAAACTCCTATTACCTCAGGTAGCATGACTAATGGTGAAAGATTCTGTGAGGGATAATTCAGTAACATGTACAAGTGTTCCACCTTGTTGCAGTATCACAAATAATACCTACAGTTTTAATTTGTACTGTAAAGGAATCAGAGCTCATAGTTCCATATAACATACTGTGAGACACTATGAGGCAACATTCTAGAGCAGTGTTTTGCGACCTTGCAAGATTAGTGTTTCTCAACTTTGATACCTTTAAGCTGTATGGACTTCAATTCCCACAATTCATATTGGCTGGGGAATTCTGGGAGTTGAAGTCCATACAGCTTAAAGGTATCAAAGTTGAGAAACACTAATCCAGACGTAATAGTAGCAGCCAGCCTAAAGTAGAATTGCCCCAAGGCCTACCCTGTATTCCATTACTAGAGATCAGGGGAGGATGCTGTGGGAGTACCACTTTTGAAGGAAGGTTCAACTCTCAAGCCAATTCACTTAAGATTAAGTGAGGGAGAAGACATAGTCTTCCCTTCAAGCAGCAAAATGTCTTCCACCAGCCTTGGTCCTTATTTGCATATATATTTGCAAGAGTTTATAGACATACTGTACATGCATGTATACCATTACATGGAGTCAAGGAATGGAAGTACTAAAAGAATGAAAACAGAATATTGGGAAAAATAATGTTTTTAAAACATTTTAAAACATTGGAAGAGCCTGTAGTACAGTGGACTAAAGCACTGTTATTAACATCTGCTGCTTGCAATTACTGCAAGTTCAAATCTCACCAGGTTCAAGGTTGACTCAGCCTTCCATCCTTTCAAAGGTAGGTGAAATGAGGACCCAGATTGTGGGGGCAATAAGCTGACTTTGTATAAATATACAAAAGTATGAAGGCTATTGCTTAATGCACTGTAAGCCGCCCTGAGTCTCCGGAGAAGGGCGGCATATAAATTAAAGCAAAAAAAAAGAAGAGAAGAGAAGAGAAGAGAAGAGAAGAGAAGAGAAGAGAAGAGAAGAGAAGAGAAGAGAAGAGAAGAGAAGAGAAGAAAAGAAAAGAAAAGAAAAGAAAAGAAAAGAAAAGAAAAGAAAAGAAAAGAAAAGAAAAGAAAAGAAAAGGTTTTCATGCCTAAGACATTCAAAACTAAAAGTGTCTTTTGTTATTAAAAAAAAATGGGCAATTTTAACAGCAAGTACTGCAACGTTTTTTTAAAAAATTATCTTCTAAGGGTTGCAGGGTCAATGCGGGGATGAGGACAGAACATAACCTTGAGGGATATAAAAAGCCAAAGACCATGATATCAATCAAACGTTTCCCAGAATTAACTTCTGAAACCTCCTCTTGAAGAAGTATAAAAGAGTATGTCTTAAATCTATCTCAGACTGTTCCAGAAGGATACCTTTGTGGATGAGATCTAAAGCCCCTGGAAAACCCCCCAAAGACCCAACAAAACTATAGTATCATCTCTCCCCCCCCCCCCATTCAACTGTGTTTCATTCACTTTGATTGTCTGTACAAATCTCTGCATTTTTACTTACAAGGTGTTGTAAAGTTTAACAAGGAGTTAATGGTTTGCCATTAGGAGTTAAAGGAGTTAATACTCCTTTCTAAGACTTGGGATAAGCCTGGCCCAGAGAGACCCAGCTGTCTTTGTTCCTAAGGTGGGACTAGAACTCACAGACTCCCAGTTTGTAACCTGATGCCTTAACCACAACACCAAACTGGCTTTCATCTTCCTCTCGAGTTCCCAGCATAAATGAAATAATTAATAACAGGCTTGAAACTGGATGGAAATAGATAATATGCCTTCTATTCCATGTAGAATAT
This sequence comes from Pituophis catenifer annectens, assembly GCF_029215685.1. NCBI lineage: Eukaryota > Metazoa > Chordata > Lepidosauria > Squamata > Colubridae > Pituophis > Pituophis catenifer. The sequence continues at coordinate 76,984,002 of NW_027256882.1, read as the reverse complement.
TGAAGATAAGCCAGAAAGTATTATGTATAGCACACTTTAAAAAAACACAGGATAGAATCATGCTGCCACTAGGCAATTTACTATATTTCTCTCTATTTTATGTTTCTTTTAAAAATTATCTCTCCCAAAAGAAACCAAATATTTTAAATTTTCCTAGGCCTCCATGCCATTTGTTTACAAATTTCCTCCTGGTTTTTGAAAGTTTCAACTTAAGACACACTTCAATTCAGAAAACTGAAATGCATTCCAAGCATTTTTACTACTGTTTCTGTGGGCGTGGCTTGGTGGGCATGGTGTGTCTTGGTAGGTGTGACTGGGGAAGGATACTGCAAAATCTCCATTCCCACCCCACTCCAGGGGAAGGATATTGCAAAATCTCCATTCCCTTCCCACTCTGGGCCCAGCCAGAGGTGGTATTTGTGGGTTCTCTGAACTACTCAACTACTCAAAATTTCCGCTACCGGTTCTCCAGAACCTGTCATAACCTGCTGAATAACACCCCTGATTCCAAGTGGTCTATACTAGATTTCACCTGCAAATATTTTCAGTGGAAACTGAAAAGAGAGAAGTCATCCTTAGGATTTTACCTTTTTAAAAACCATGCACATTCAGGAAGTTCAATTGCCTTGCTTTGCCAAAAATTAAATTATTATAAAATCTTATTTCCTGCCACTGTAACAAGTGTTTTTCTTTTCATTTATTTTCTGTACAAGGTCCTAAATTTATTTTCACTCATGTCCTGATCGCTGCGAAAAGATTTGCTCTACAGACTGGTTTTAAATGCTCTTTCATCAATATCTAAGGTATATTTTATTTTGGTTGTCTAATAGTACTGGGTAGTTAACAGAACATGCTTTTTACCTTGGAAAGGCAGTTATCATTGTACATCCACCCATAAAGGTTTTTCCTTAGGATAATGGATGTTTTAATGATTCATCTTGTGGACCCTGCCCTTCCTTATTTGCACAAAATATCCTACACCCTGTAATAATTTCTGGGTCAGACTCAAGCCATCTTTTTTGGACACAGAGACAAGAAAAGATTAAGTTAAAGGTTCGGTCTCCCCTAGGTCAACCAACCCCTCTTTGGTGTCTAGGTCATTTCAAGAGCTGCTAATAGGATGTTATTAGATCACTGGGTATTTTCAGGAACTAAGCCAGTAGTCAGCATGAGGCAGAATTTATTGTTGGCCCACAGAGGAAGGCCAGAGGAAAATAGTACTGCTGTTGTGCTGGAAAATTTCACTGTTTCTGTTTCTAGTGGAAAAGAGTTATCACTAACACATCCTGACATGTAATTTGCCTCATTTATTATTGTCTAGCACTGACTTAGAAATGCACAATAAGCACTAAAGTAGGTACGGGGGATTGTAGTTCTTTAAGGAAACATTATATAACCAAGAACTTCTCCTCACACAAACTGAGATGTATCAAACTGAGCTAGATAAAATATAATTCAGATTTTTCCCTAAGCAGCACAGAGAATTACTAAATACAATAATGATCATGATAAATGTATAGACTTATGTTCTGTTCCAGTTTCCATAACAGAGCATACATAAAGGAAAAAATAACAGAGATTGAAATTTTTAACATATTGAGTAGATCTGCAAGCTTTGTAATGCAAGCCTTTATATATTTATTTTAAAAAGTTTCACTAAATTTATTAGAATTTATTCTCTGCAGAAGTAGGTTGGTATCACCACCTTAGCCAATTGGGGCAGTTAGTTTTAAACATGTAGTAGCATTAAAATCCATTTTGGTTCACTATGATCTTTGTTGAAGGTGGGCATTAGGGCAATTTTCTCAGCTGCACATGAAAAAGTCACATCAGTGTTTATAAGAAGATATTTGACACATTATTTTCCACCCTTGAGAGCCAGTTTGGAACAGTGCTTAAGGCATCAAACTAGGAAATGAGAGACCATGGGTTCTAGTCCTACCTTAGGCACGAAATCAGTTTGAGCCCATCACTTCTTTGTAGCCCTAGGTAGAAAGCAATGGCAAATCACTTCTAAAAATGCTGCTGAAAAAAATGTGGTCCAGGCAGTCACCAGCTATCACCAGCTGACCTGAAGGCACAAATATATATTTCCATCCTTCCATCCTTCTTTCCCTCCAAAATCCATTAATCTGAATTTTATAATCTTATCTAGAAGCAAAAAGTAACACCAATATTGATAGTAACGTCTTTATTATGAATTATGACCTATTATACTGTGTTTCTCCAAAAAGATGACCACCTTGAAAAGAAGCCCTATCACAGTTTTGAGTGTATACGATCAAATTAGCCCCACCCACAAAATTAGCCCTAATAAAGACCCCGCCCACCCCAGGGTGCAGGGGGTGGGGCGAGGCACACAGGTAAAAAATAAGTTAAGGTAGGGATGGGGGAGTGGAGCTGCCCTACTTACCAGGCCTCGCACACCCTGACACTTGTCTTGCCTTCTTCTGCGGCTGCTTGCTGCCACTCGCACGCATCGCCCTGGCTTCCATTTTGCTTTAAAATGCCTGCCGGAAGGCATCTGCAGCTGATAACAGAGCTCTGGATCGATCATTATCAGCTTCCAGCAGGCATCTGAAAGCGAAACGGAGGCAGAGGCAATGCATGACAGCGGCGGCAAGCGGCTGCAGAAGAAGTGGGCCAGCAGCGGGCTCCTGCTGAGCGGGGCTGTCGATGCCACTGCCGCGAGGTGAGTCAATAATTAGAACCCTCCAAAAAGAAGGCCTAGCCATTTTTTTCAGGGGTCAGAAGAAAATAAGACCCGGCCTTCTTTTTGCAGAAACATGATAGTTAATAGCTACTGCTATTAATTAACCAGATTCTAAGACATACACTTCTTAAAAATAAGATAAGTAAAACAGCCTTTGATCCTATTTTCTCCCTTTTCTGCATTTGTGGAAAGTATTGGCTGACTGATCTAGGGAAGCTATGTGAGAAAGATCAGTAATGTGCAATTCTCGTGCATCTGCTTTCTTTGGTTTATTTGTGTGGGTGTGAGGGAAAATGTGTGTGGGTATTTGTGTGTGTGAAAGAAGGAGAGAGAGGAGGAGAATTTAGACAACTCACATTTGTTTTATAGTGTTCACATAAATCTATTAACAGTTAAAATGTTTCTTCTCCTGCAACAGAGCCACTTCATCTGGATTTGGTACATTCCCATTGGACAAGTGCTCTATTACCTATCACATTTAACTTTCTAGTGGAGCTGGTTTCTGAATATTCTATATTGTCTATCATGCTATTTGTAAAAGTTTCAAGGGGCCTGGGGGCTAAAACATACAATGACTGGTTGCAGGGACTGGGTATGCCTCGTCTAATGAAGGACTAGGGATAGCAGTCTTCCAATATTTGAGAGGCTGTCACAAAGGAGGGGGTTAACCTATTCCCCAAAGCTCTTAAGGGCAAAACATGAAGTAACAGATGGAAACATACCAGAGATCCAACCTAGAAATAAGGAGAAATTTCCTGACAGTGAAAACAATTAATCAGTGGAACAGCTTGCCTTCGGAAATTGTGGGTGTTTCAACACTGGAGGTTTTTAAGAAGAACCTGGGTAGCCATTCTTCTGCTTGGGCAGGGGGGTTTGACTAAATGACCTCCAAAGTTTCTTCCAACTCTGCATTCTGTACTCAATATAGTCTATCTTTTTAACCTCATTTGCCTAGGATTCAAAATTTAGTCAATCTGGGCAACAGAGGTCTACAACTGAATGGAGCAAGGCACTCTATGCATGTAATATGTGGTTCTCCCTGTTATATTTAATTTTATTTTTTAGGTTTATTGTTTTTTTTAGGTTTTTCTCTGGTTTTTAATTATATGCCATCCATTGTCTATGATGGATTAGGTGGCCATACAAATGTACATTAGAAATAAACAAACACACCTCTTAGAAAATTGTAATGGAGCGGTTCAGGTCTTGGATAAGAAGTGGAAAGGTCCAGGAACAAGTGCACCTACCGCCATGGAAACCCACAGGGTGACTTAGGGCCAATCAAGCTTTCTCCAACATATCCCACAGTGTTCTTGCAAATTAAAAAATCCCTTCCTAGGCTCTGTTCACTCATCAGTTTTGTAGAGAAACTCACAAGCTTGCAAAATGCCCTGAACTGCACATTAACCTTTCCTAAGAATACCAAGAAATCAAATCAATGCATTACTGAACAAATAAATTCAGACTTCTCACCTGAAGCACATATGACCAGGCTCAAATTATCCTATTTTGGACACATTATGTAAAGCCCTGGCTCTCTGGAGAAGGCTCCAGTGCTGGGAAGGGTGGAAGGAAATAAATGAGGACCGCCAGAACCAAAGAGGATGGACTCAGTTACAGTAGGAGACCTGAAAGACCAGTTTAGGGGACAGATCATCATGGAGAAAATCTCTCTATGTGGTTGTCGTGGTTCAGAGCCTCCTGCAAACACAGCCAACGTGGTCCTCCCCATACTTCTCACCAACGGTAAAAGAAAACAGAAAATCGTACTAAGTCCCTAAGAAAGGTAACTAATGGAGCTATTGTAAATCAACAAGCAATCTCTCAGCAGATGCCTCTTTACTGCCCACGCCTTGTTGCTAAGGATGAGGGCGTGGTTTCCTTTGCAGGTTACGCCCGTTACTTTCTAAACATAGATCAGAGCAGAAATCTAGCGGGGCGCAGCCTCTTCCCCAATTCAACGCAAACTACATTTCCCAGAGTGCCTGTAAGTTTTACCAACGAGCCACGAGGAGTCGCAAAGAAGGGAACCGGATAAAAAAAAAAAATCAGGATCGCCTACGAGGAAGCCCGACGGAAGGGGAGGAATTGTGAGCTTAAGGAGAGGTGATCGGCCTGGCTCTGTAAAAAATACTTCCGCTTCCAACCTGCGTCCCGTTTCCGTCTGCGAGAAAGCACTTCGAAGGCAGGCACGCACCTCGGAATCTGCAACAATATGCAGAATACCTTCGATTCTCTAACAGTATTCAGGACTCTCATGCTTTATTTTTTTGGGGGGGGGGTTGATGCTTCCGCTTCTCCCCTGCAGCAATTCAATAGATGAGGTCAGGGGTTGTGAACGACGGTGAAGCCGATCTCTTTGAAAAACACCAACTTCTGCTCAGAATATTTATATAGTGGCTGATTGAGGGGCGGGCGGGGGGGAGAGACACCGGATGCGTCCTCCCGCAGATTGCAAAAGTTCGGCAAACAGGCAGATACTGCTACTTGCAGATGCACTATAGCCCACCTGAGCGAAGGGCCTGGGTGGGTATGAACGTTTGCAAGAATTTCTAAGCGTCGGTCTAAAAAGAGCTTGGATAGGGCAGAGATTTGCTCTCGCCAGAGAAGCGTGAGTGCCTCAAAAGCAAGATCTATTATTCCCTACGGCCTGTCCTGTAGAGCATTGTTTCTCAATCTGAGCAACTATGGACTTCAACTGTCAGAATTCCCCAGTCAGCATGGCCATTGCTAAGAATTCTGGGAACTGAAGTTGCATCTCAAAGTTGCCCAGGTTAGGAAACACTGCAAAGTGTGACTCGACTTTTATTATATCAATATATTTTTTTTTATTTTTTTTATGGGGCTTATGTTTGTTTTTATATTAATGATGTACTATCTTAATTTATGGAGCTGCCCTACCACCTAGCAAAATAAGTTGTCCTTATTGGTTGTGACTGGGAGAATATATTAAGAACATGCAGACTGACTGATGAATAGCAAGCATACGTATTATAATGTATTAATTGTTTCTCATGAAAATAGGAGCACCTACCCTGGAAGGTGGCAATGACTGATTAAAGCAAGTCTAGTGACATGATTTCACCCATCTACATATGATACAGAATACAATAAAGCTTACATACCATGATTCTCCATTGGTTTAAACTGGAAACAAATGAAAGAAAGTGTTGGGTGATTGGGGATGGGAGGTACTGTACAACACAGTTGAAGAGCCAAAGACTTTCAAAACTTGTATATATTATGCCTAGCATATTGCTTGATCCCAGCAAATTATAATAAAATCATAATTAAACTCTGGGTTAGCCCACTGTGAACCATCATCTCATTGTTATGTTCAAAAGTACATCTAAAGTCTCTTTTCCTCTTCCCTTAGCCAGTTTGCTGTGGGATTGACTTTCAGTTAAGAAAAATTTGATAGACTATATATTTTCAATAAAGAAATAAGATCCATCATTTTTTTTTTTTACAAAAATTACTAGGAAAAGACAGTATTGTAGCATTCTTCAATTTTCCAGATAAACTGCAGTTGCATTTTCCCAGGCCCCATTGTCTTAAATTGTGGGAGTCTCCAAATGTTTAGAGAGTTCCAGGATAATGACGGTTTATTTTTACAATAAACGCTGTTAATGTTTATTTGGTATTAGAAATATGTTCCTGTAAAAGTGATCAATTCCCTGAAAAGAACTATTAAAAGATGATATACGGTAACTGAGCGGATCAGTTCTCCTCCACATCCCTTCGGTGCACACAATATTTTAAGTCTGCCGCTCTGATTCTTGACGGGCAGCTCAAAAACAAGTCACGGGGGAATCCGAAACTTTAATCCCGCCTCGAAGTGCTCCAGCGCTGCATTCGGCTGGGGCGTGGAGAAAAGAAAAACGTATCCGTAGGTTGGTTGTGTGGACGCCTGAAAGCACCATGAGCGCCGAGTCGCTGACTTTGGATTGCATTATCCATCTCTTCTCGTACTTGGAAGTGCCGGATTTGCTCAGAGCAGCTCAAGTGAATAAGGTATACCCGCTCCCCAATGTAGACCCCGCAGCATGGTGCGTACTTGACTGATACACCGCGGTGGTCCAGGCATGCACAATATAGTACCAGTTTTCCCAACCTGCTGATATTATAGCTACCTAAATCCCCTTGGCTGTTGGGCACGATATTTGCAATCCACGGGTCGGGTTGCTTAGTGTAGATCACGCTAACTTCGACCCTTCCTTCGTATCATCCGTTCATTTGCGAACAAGAATGCTCTTGCCTTTTCAAGGCGGGGGGGGGGGGACATCCCAAACGGGCCTTAAAATTGTCGAAGGAAAATGAAAGGGAGTTCCAAATACAAATCTTCAACTAGTTGAATAGAGGGTTGGAGGACACCGCGATCACCGCAAGAGCCTTTGACTGCGCCGTCACGACACGCCCAACACGTCGCTGCCGAAGAGAAGGAGAAGGGAGCCGGAAGTCTCGCCCTTTCTAGGGAACCCGGCTGACCGTGACGGCATATCCGATTTTGGTTGGTTTTACATGCTGGATCCCGTTTGGGTGCTTCAGCATTGGATGCTGCGTGAGAGGGCTCACTTTGGAAGCATGCTTCTCTATATTTTCTTACGTTGAGGGCTTCGGAGCTTTTTATAAGGCAGTAAAGCATTTGGCCCCACTTGACCTGATGCCAGGAATAGCTTTACCAGCTGAGTTGATGCCACTTGTAGGACTCTTTAAGGGTAAAATTCAACAAAACTTTCTTGTTTCTCCCTAAAGTAGCATCTTCTTGGGAATTAGGTGCATAATTAATAAAATAGGCTTGGATCCTTGAGTAAACACATTTATTGAGCTATCTTGCAGTTTCTCAATCACTGGTTGAGTTCCTAAATTTTTACTAAGCCATAGCTAATGGCTTTAGTTGCGTGACACACTAAAACATGAATTATTCAATCTCATTTGGGTTTATATGACACACACAACCATAAACTAATCAGAGGGATTGGGTTGGCACAGTATGTTAGGCATGTTTGGGATTCAGTGTGTGGCATGAACCCAAGCATTGTGGTTGGTTTCAGCTATTGTACTTGGCATGTATACCATGAATTGCAGTTCAGTCAACACTAAACCTGAGCCATGTTGTTATGTTTTATTCTGTCATGGTTAAATCAAATCATAGTTGGTGCAAGCTGTGAATTCTATCTTTTGGTCCAGTGGATCTTAGGAAGCTGTTTCTGAAACCTGCCATTTCTTTCCTTCCCATTTTAGGCATGGAACGAAGCAGCAGAGACCACCTTTCTCTGGAGGTGAGAGCAACAAGAAATGATGGGAAAAGTCTGGATTTCACTGGAGAATAGATGTTAGTGGATACAGCTTGTTGGATGAAGATACACTTCTTCTTCCTAACAATTTATTCCTAGTTGTTAGGTGGAAGGGTGAATTGTTATTTTTGCCACATCCTGCTTGTGGGTTTCCTAGAGGTAGGGTTACTAGATCTCAGCTGCAAAAGTTCAGACCAGCAAAAGGCCATCTTATACTTGCCTGCATTTTTGTAGCCCAGATCTGCAGGCTCAATAAGAAGTGCCCAGTATCAACAAAATGCTAGACTAGCTAGGCTTTCAGTCTGAGAAAACCTCTGTGCACTCTTAACAGTCAGTTAATAGCTGTACCTGGTAAATGCCATGGAAGTAGTATAATCATACCTTTTTGCTTACTAAGCCTTAAAAGTTCCTTTTATAAGAAAGGCTAGCCAGGTGCTGCCACCTGCTGAGACTAGGCAAACCTGATTGGTCTTTCACTGCCTGGGAACTCCATGGTGATGTCTAGATAGGGAAGCTGAGCCAGTTGTATCAAGGACATAATTATATTTCATATAATACAAATACAGGATCACCATTTGAGGAGCCTCCATTTAACAGATACAGATGACGCCAAAAAGAAAAAGGCCTTCTTGGTCTTCTATTTAACAGCATTTCAGCATTTGATAAAGGCTGTCTTGTTCAAATAAGTACTCATTTTATCAGAAATGTCAATTTCATTTTAGTTCCTGAATCAGCTTATATTTGCTATTTTTATTTCCTTAAATGTGTAATTAACATTTTATTGCTGTGCATCAAACTTATGATTTTAAAGCTTCGGAAGAATATAAGAAGAAATATAAATATTTGTTTATTCCACTGACTGTTAAGAAATGTAGGTGATTGCTATATAATTAGTAACTATTGAGTTCATATTTTGTTGCGCTCTCAATATTTACAGTACTTTAATTTTCTTATTACTAATTGAGATTTGAAGTATTCAGAAATGACAATAAAATAAACCTTCCAACATTCTTCTTAATCTAATAAATGATATTTACAGAAGATAATTGTTAAAAAATTAGAATTGCTATATTTACTAAAACAGATTTGGAGAAAGCAATTTAAATTTCACAGTAATAGTGCAATTGTTTATATTTATAGAAATATGTGTCTAAAAAGGTGGGCTTTCTGCAATATCTCTGTGATCCCAGGAATCCACTCTTGGAAAAAGTACTATCTTCATCGCTCAAATCTTGAATCTAAGATGACATCAGGACAGCCTTCTGTTGATTATACATGTAAAGCTATAAGAGGACACAATGGTATGAGAAATGTGGTAGATCACCAAAGTAATATTTTTAGAAGAAAAAATATATTGAAATCATTTCTAATTCTCAACTTGCATTATATTGTAGTTATGTATATGATTTGTATTCAGAAAGTTAAGAACTTCCATTTCTGCAGTAATAGAAAAGCACAGGGTCCTATAAAACTCTATGTGTGCATTTTTAGAAAACAAGAGGTCATAGTCTGAGAAAATGCACCTGATATATGTACCACAGTTACCAAATATTTTCCCAATCAGTAGCTTGCCAATCCTAGGTTTTGGGCCTCCATGGAATTTTAAATCAGTTTTCTGGAAAATTGTGAATCCATATCCATCTATCCGTCCATCCATCCTCTTACATTCATACAAGTGTAGAAACCTATATAGCTTCTCGAGATGGGTCTAATTCAGCTCCTCCATTACTGTCATGGTCTCTAAATGCAAACATTTGTTGGCTCAAAAAGCCTAATGAAATCATCTACCAAAATGCGTTCTAACCTGGCTGGAATGACCTAGCAGGGCTTGGAATCAATTTTCTATTTAGGAAATTGAGTGAGGGAAGAAAAATCAATTGCATTTGTGGATGCAATTCCACCATTGCAATTGCACCATTGCAGACCATTCCAACGAATAAATTGCAAACGTTCTCTACGTTTGTGATCCAAAATTTTCTACTTATTTGTGATCCAAACTTTTGGAGCTGATCCAACTGCTAATACTTATAGTTGATTGTAAATTTACAGTGTATTATGCAAAGTAAAAATACCATGGGATTGATAGTTTAGCTTTCAGAAGGAAACTTTGTTCTTCTGGAACCATTGAACTAGATAATCAAGCCCCCAAATACTTTGCTTTTAAACAAAGATCTGTTGTGTTGCTGCAGGAATGATACATGAAATGGCTTATCTATCAGAAAACGAGCATATGTTTGCAACAGGAAAAGTAAATTCCATTATATGTACTGTATCTTCTGATGGCACAGTCAGGGCATGGAATGTCCAAGAGGTAAGAAAAAGGAGCATATGGAGTAAATAACTTCAAAGACTTGCAGAGAAGAACCATAAAGATGTTTTATCTTTTTCTTTGTCTGCGTCTGATTGTGTTTGATTATCTCTATTGTATTGTTTTTATTCAGTATTGTTTTTGTGTATTGTGAGCTGACAAAGTCATTTGAAGTCAGGTGGTATCAAATTGAATAAATATATAAAGACTTTAAAAATGCTGTACATAAAAATTTTAAAAAACATTGATACATATTATTGAGCCTTTTGTTCAATAACCTCCTGTCTGAAACCTCCTTTTCCAGAAGAGCTCTGCATCCTCACACACTTCCTGTTTTGGGGTAGTGGCTCGATAATTTCCTGTTGCTACCACCTATCTTTCAGGGGTGGCTCATCTGGTGTCTACCCCTGACCCCTAATGTGCTTCCTTTCTGATGATTGAAAGGTCAAAAAGCAAATATAGAAATAATTTTTATAGTTCCATCTCCTGGCCCGTAATCTACAATAATGTGAACAGAGAATTTAGCCCATTTTCCCCACCCCTGCTTTAGAAGCAAACCAGCTTCTAAAATAAACAAAAGAAAAGATAGAAGAAAAGAAAATATAAGACACTTTATTCAGTTTTATATAGTAAAATGCAAATGACCAGTGCTATGAAAGAAAAGGTAAAGCTACATCAATCATAGTCAACAATCATAAATCCTAAAAGAAAAAAATATTGGCCTGGGTAGATCAGAAGATGGTTCTTGTAGAAATGAATGCTCTTGGGCAAATTTCAGAGATCTCAGAAGAGATGGTATTTACAATTGTTTTATAGCTTATAAGAATATTCTAGAACAAAAGGAAACATTTTGGGATGTATCTGTAGTATGCATACATATTGTTCAGTTTTTTAACTTCTATAGACAAAAAGAACCATATGATCACCATCCTCAATGTTCTCTCAGCTAGCTTCTAACAAGCAAAGTCAATGGGGGAATCCAGATTCACTTAATGACTGTAGATTTATTTAACAACTCTGGTTTGCTTACTGACCATGACAAAAAAATGATTGTAAAATCAGACGTGACTTACCTAACAACTGTATCACTTACCGATGAAAGTTAGAGTTCCAATTACGTTCATAAAGCGAGAACTACCTATAAATCTTTTCTTTTACTTCAGTTGGCAGGAAGTTACTGTGAATAAAGATTGTGTTACTATTGTTCATGAAACAGAATTCTACAGTGAGTACTCATCAATGCACTTAAACAATATACATGATTAAATGTTTGATTGCCAAAGGAACACCCCCCCCCCCAATTGAATTTCACCACTGAATATAGATTTGTTTATGGAGATAATGGTAAAATGAGCATTGTGCATTGCTGGATCAAAAATCTAAAGATAGTGAATCAGGGAAAACTGAATTTTGTTATCAAGAACAAGGCAAATGATCTGTGGCAACTGATGAGTTTTGGGTAAGAAAGGCTGATAGCAGTAGTTGATGAACAATCAACATAAAAGAGAAATTTATGTCAAGCTTTTCATAGGTCATATTATTGCTGCTCTTCCACATTGCAAGATTTGTGCAAGATGCATCCTTTGTATGCTGATGGAAGAGATGAAAATGTCAAGAGTTGAACTTTGCCAGCAATGTTGTCATGCTATGAGAATAAAGATGACTTTCTTTAGAGCATTGTGACAGTTGATGACACTCAGGATCATTATTGTGTCCTAGAAATGACACACCCATCCAGGGAATATCATCACTAAATTTCACTTGCTTAAAAAAAAAAATCAAAACTCTGGCTTTGGCAAGAAAACTCATGGTTACAATTTTTGGGAACTTGGATAGTGTTATTCAGAGTTTTCCTGGAACCTGACACTGTACTATTCAGTGCTACACTGTAACATTCAAACTTTGAACCAGTTAAGCAGAGTCCAGAAGCATTAAATAAATTTTGTTGGAATATTAAAGCTGACTCCTCATCAGCTATCCAAAATGCAACTGCAAGGTTGGATCTCACTGTCTTATGCCATACATAATACAGTCCAGACCTGGCACCACGTGACTTCCATTTTTTCCCTAAATTGAAAATTTACTCTCAAGGGAATTGTTTGAACCAAATGAAGAGGAAGAAAAGACTCACAAGATCCAGGTGAAAGGATAAAGTCTGTGAAGTTCTTTCATAATAGCATTAAGATGCAAGTAAGAGAAAGCTGACCCACTCTGTTCAACACATTCAAGAAACAGCATTAAATAACATTCCAATAAAGTTCTCAAAGTGGAATGTTATTTTGAAGATGTAATGTGAGCTATATAAACAATCTGCTGTTTCTTGAAGAATGCAGTACATGAAAAATAGCTGATACAGACAACAAAAAAAATCACATGATTGGAAATAACGTATTATAAATCTGGATATTTAGACACTTTTCCCCCCAAGTCTGTTTTCACAACAATGCTATTTTTAAATTCTGAGATTGAATGGTTTTGGGGGGCATAGATATCACAACTGTGTTCTAAAGGAAGTTGTTATTTTATGTGAAATGAACTAAATTCTTTTAGGAATTTTTGGCCACAGCTTGGGGCTTTGAAATACAATGGAAAAGTCTGACTCATTATCATGATATAATAGAGAAATAAATAAAGTGAACAAGTTTCAACAAGATAAAAGCAACGTGATTTGGGGTTGAGATTTTTTTCCCCCTAACACCAATAAAAACATAGTTTTTTTCACCAAACAAGTTTATCGGAACAGAAAGTAGATACCTTTTCATGGAAAAGTATTTCAGATTGAAAAGAATGCATGGTACACTAACTTTAATTGCACTAACAGGAAGATGAGTTTTTTTTAAAAAAAATACATATCAAATATAATGAATTTTCATTTTTCTTTTTTTGCTTTTATCAGGGTAAACAGATTTGGTCTAGTCCCCAACAGGAATTTCCACTAGTGAATATTATCACATTTCCTGCATTTAACCTGGCAGCTACAGCAGACACTCAAGGGACAATCAAACTTTGGCATGGGACTACAGGGGAAGAACTTTCAACTTTTTCAGTGTCATCCACATCATGCTGTATGGTAGCCTACACAATAAAGAATAACCCATTCTTAATGGTAAATAGCACACTAAATGAGTTGATCGCCATCCTCAAGGAAGCTTTCTTCTGATTGCCAGATACTTACAAAATAGGACATTTTAAAGTAGCCTGTTTACCTGTGGCAGCTGTGTTAGTCTGAAATCAGTACTATCCCTTGGTGTGCCCAGAACGCTTTGGGGCATCCATGGAGTTTGGGAAGTTGAGCCTTTTTCTTACTTCACAATTTAGCAGCATTTCCTCTTGAAGCATGGGGGGTTTCCCATTGTTTGGAACTCCCACATCTCCCTTCTTAAAATCTGTGGTTTTCCCTTCTCCCTAAATGGCAAAAGCGATCCTGTGTTTTCCATAGTTGCTTGGAGGAATAGGATTGTGTCTTTCTCAATGCAGGAAGTTTTGAAGATGCTGGATTCCTCTTGATGTGGAAAGAAACTTTAGCAAGGAAGCTCAAATGTTACTCTGCTGGTCAGCTATGAGAAATACATTATTTGTAGTTCAGTGGTTGGCATTCAAGGCTTTTATAGTTGATGGAATTAGATTATGGTCCAATTAGCTTAGCAATTATTGTAGATACTGACTTGCCAGAAATTGGCTGTAGTAAAGCAGCTTTTGCTTATCCCCATTTTGTTATTTTGAATTTTTATGAAGTCATTACATCTCTGAAGTTCATGGCACTGTATTTTACATGCTTTTCCCCTTTCTTTGATTTAGGTGGGCACTGAAGAAGGCTCACTTTATACCTTGGCAGCAACTGATCTAAGCCAAATTTTATACAAAAAAGTGTTTCAGAACTGTGGTATACAGTTGTCTTTGTGTTCACCAGATGGGCAATGGATACTCGTTTGTCCTAGTGATACTGCTTTTTCACCAAAGGTATGGTTTCTATTATCATTAAATGTGTCTGTTGAGACCTTGTTGCATTGCAGCAAAGCAGGACAAAAGCATTCATAATTGTTTCAAAAGGCTAGTCAAAAAGCAAGAGTGTTAAGAATCGCAAGGAAATAGAATTCAAATGGTCAGAAAGGAAAATGTCTTAACAGTTAAGAGATTCAACTCGAGGGAGGGAGCAAGCATTTCTTCACAGGAGGTGTGTATACAAAACATGGATGCCCATTTTTCAGGGTTACTACATAATTGATTTCTGCATTGGTTTGGGGTTGGTGACTTACAAAGTCATTTGCAACTGTTACGTTCTTTGATTCTATGATCTTTCAGACATGAAGCAGTCTTAGTGGATTTTGGAACGGCCATAATATTTAAATTCTATGTTTCCTTCACATTATCAACATTCTGAATCTGATTGCTACTGCTTCTACCCAGTTGTTCTTTCTGGGAAAACATTTGTAAAATTCAGTCACAAAATTAATCTCAGCTAATAGGGACTGAGGACAGTTACAGTGGCAACATTATAGTCTTACTCTCTTGTGCTACATTGTGTGTCATCCTGAGAGTTTTGGCTCTGACTTATTAAGTGAGTAAATAAAATAAGCATTTGTATTTCCTCTATTTTTATTCTTTGTCTTTCTTTAACAAATTGCTAAAGAAAACTAAGGAGAATTATGTTTGAATTTTTCTAATGAATTTGTAATCTGCCTATAGCAGATCTTGAATGTCAAAAGTTTTTCACCTGTAGATAGTAGCCTAGGCTCATAGAACTGTACTTCTAAGTTTATTGGTAAGATTTGCATTTTGGAATAAGTTTCAAAAGTCATGTATGATGCAGAATGGAGTTTTGCAATTAAAATAATTCAAGTTCAGATAATAGAAGCCATGGATTACATGGAGATCAAAGGCTCAACTCCAGTATTTTAGAGACGTTTAGAAAGGATTTATTGGAAAGTTGCTGCCAAGCAATATAAACCAGACATTCCAGGTGCTTTCCCAAGCATTTTTTTTTTTTTAAATTTGATTCAGGGCGGCTTACAGTGCGTTAAGCAATAGCCTTCGTACTTTTGAACCATAATTCCCATTGCCCATGCTGGCTAGAGCTGAATGGAGATATACTAATTCTTTTATCTCATGGATAGACAGCACAGAGATAAATTAGTTGGGTTAGAAAGTTTAATATATTGACATACATTTTTCATACAAGTTCAAAAGTTACACTGATATTTCTAAAAAGTACCAATTAATTCTTTGGATCCCAACTTATTGGTATTATTTTCTTTTTCCGTATCAGGTATTTAACACATATTATGCAACTCAGCCAGAAGATGATGATATGATGCTATCTAGTCCTTTACCTATTACAAATCATTGTCAGGTGATGAGCTGGTTACCAGCTGAATCAGCAAGAATTGCCATTTTGCACAAAAATGAGATGTTTCACATTGATAGCTTTGATATAGTAATTGAGAAGTCTAAATACAAAAAGAATGTTGCAGGTAGGCTTCATCAAATTGTTGTGTAATTTTATATGTGCCATTGCATATTTAAAATGTGCTGGACCATAATGGAAAAAAAATATAACATTTATTGTCAGGCAGTAACATTATTAAGACTAAATATATCCAAATAATAGCTTTTTACTATTTTTGATAACAGTATATAAAATATATCCTTTTCAATACATATTTGCTTGACCACTACACATATATTGCTCAATCAATAATTTTACATTATTATCTTTAACTTCTATTTGATAATAATCTGGGAAATATTATGAAATGGCAATCATTCTCTTAAATCATTTATGCCAAACATTCAGGTGACATTCCTAATCCCTGAATAATTCTCTTTGGGAAAAATCCTTTCTGATAGCTTTTAGAAGAATAATACTTTCTTAGATTGCATAATCTTCTAAAATGACTTACTCTATTTGATGTTCTGTAGCAAATCTAGCGTTTAATTCCTTTTGGGTATTCATTCTTTGTTATTTAAAATACTCATACCCTGCTTTGCTACCACAAAGTCTCCTGGAATGTATACAAAAAAATAAATAGTTGGTAATCTAGAACATGTGATAGTTGGAGAAAAAGGTAAACAAACTACAGCTGATTTTGGCGGGTTGAATTGCCTAGAATGATGATTGGTAATATACAGATTCTAAATCAATAGTTGGTAATCTAGAGCACATGACAGTTGGAATGAAGAAAAAGGTAAAAGAACTATGGCAGATAATTAGTTGAATTACCTAGATTCAACTGATGGTTGGTAATATACAGATTGTGATGCCTTGCAATTTGTTGTAAGCTGCCCAGAGTTACCTTGCAGTGAGATGGGCAGCAAACAAATGTATTAAATAAAATAAATAAAATTTATTTATTTTTTACCAGACAGACTCTCTTGTCTTGGTTAAGCCTTTTATTTTTCTTTTATTTCTTTCAGTTAAGATAATCTTAGATTTACTTACTAATGGTTGTCTAAATGCCTATGATACAGACCAAGCTGGTAGTATGGACTGTCCATTCAGCCCTATGCCCCAAGTGTAGAGGCTCTGGTGATGGTAGCCTTTAAGATGTCTCTGGAGGAATGGGGAAGTCCCATTGTTCATGCTACGCCAGAAGACTGGGTGACTTTGGGCCCGTCCCTCTCAGAGCCCAATTCATTTCACAGAGTTTGTGTCATGGGAAAAAGAGTACTATTGGATACGTTCACTGCCTTGAGTTATTTATAAAAATAATAAAAGGCAGGATATAAATAAAATAAGTAATAAAATAATGCTATCATATGAAACTGTCTTCCCACCTTTGATAACCTTTGGCAGTATTGGGTTGCAATTCTCAGAACTCCTAATTAATGTTGACAAAGAACTATTGGGTAAAATAGAATACAACTTTCAATCGTTTATGTGACACAAGAATGAGTGTTATGTTGTTTTTATGCAAAAGCTAAACAGGTTGCAAGCTTCACACTACCAGCCCAAGAGCAGATGACAAGTATGAAAGGATTTGGCAAACAAACCCTTCTTATAGCAACTGGACCAGAACTGACAGTATACTCTCTGAGCGGGACTGTATTGATGGCTTTCAAGGATCATCATAAAATTATTACATCTATTTGGGTGGTATGGTAACTCTTATTTACAGACATTTTAGTCTATTATTTTGCAAAAAACCCAACAACCTCCAAGTAGTTGTTACTTTCTGTTCTGCATAGGTATTTGGCGTATTTAACTAAACAACTTGTTTTCGCCATTCCATCCTACTCCAGGATCCTTTTCATGTCGTGACATCTTCCATGGACCTTTCACTCCGTGTATATTTCTGGAAAAATTACAAATCCTCTTTGTTGACAAGCTGCTATCATTTATTGGGAGGATCTCACAGATGGTCAAGGTAAGTCTCATCTTTTAAAAAATGTTTTATGGTTTGTTGGCATTTTAACGGCCTAGTCACACAATGTTAACATTTAATTTAGTAATTTTCAAATGTGATTATAGTATTGAGCACCCACTGGCAATTTATCTTGTTCAGGACTCCTGGATAACTAGTTGACAGTTTCTCTTGCCTGAACATGTCTACTTAAGATGTAGCAGAGAAGTCTTTTGTGTATTCTGCACAGAGAAATTCCTCCATCCCTTCCCAAGTTGTTGCATGCAGGTTGAAAGTTTCCTTTTCTTATTCAGCTTTAAACCTCACCTGACCCTTTCAGGCTGATTGTTTAGAGAATATTTTAACCTGATTTGCTGATAATTGTGGTGTTCTCTTTAAAAGGCGGATTAAAAATGTTTAATTTCTTATTGTGTATCTCCAACAGGGTATAAGAGAACTGCTTTTCTTTTCTTTATAGTGATATCTATTCAACAATTTATCCAAGTACTAACAAGAATAGCCTTGATGTCAAGTAATCTCTGTATATTTTAAAATTCTTTAACAGAATTTTTTCTTTCATAATAACAACTGCCCCCCCGAGATAAGGAGAATCCAAGACCTTCGTGTCTTCCGCCGTTCCCTTAAAACTTTCCTTTTTCAACAAGCCAGGCTGGCCTAACAAATCCTTTTAAATGATTTTAAATGATTTTAAATTCGTATGTTTTTTTAAATTTTGGGCCAAATTGAGATATTTCCTTTTAATCTGTTTTTAATCTATGTATTATGTATTATGTATTTATGTGTTTTTACTTGGCTGTACACCGCCCTGAGTCCCTAGGGAGAAGGGCGGTATATAAATTTGAAGTAAAATAAAATAAAATAAATAATCACAAGAATTTGTATCTGGAGATTACAATGAAATATATTATTCAAAGATAAACTTTCCAACTGCAAATTACAGAATCAACCGTAGTGTGTCATGTAGTGAGCCAACTGATGTAAGCTTTGGTGTATATCTCGGCCTGCAATGAAATATTCTATTCCATGTAAAACCTGGCTCCATACTTCGATTTCTTGTACTTTACATATTGAATTGTTTCAATGTGACTTGTTATTTAATCAAGTACTAACACAAAAATTTCATTCACATAGTGGCTTCACATCTGTGGCATGCGATGATGTCAGCATTGTTGGAATAGTGGCTGGAATTGATGGCAAAGACATTTTAAGAGCATATTCCTTTCATCTGTAAGAGTTCCATGCACTTCTGTTTCATTCTAAACATTTTCCACAAAGTTGTCCAACTCAAATGAAAAGCATAATTGAAACCACTGCAACTAATTGACTGAAGTGATCGATTACCTTTTCAATAACCAATTTAACTAAATTCCACTTGGCTTGAAAAAGGCCCACAATAGCTTTGTTTAGCTTTATTAAATGTATCTTATAGCTTATTATGTGCATGTATATAATTTTAGATTCTGTATTTATATATGCTTGTTTTGCTTTTTCTATTTTTCTATTTATAAAGGCTATTTTCTAAAAATTATATCTGAATGTATAATATAAATTATACTCTCCAAATTATACTCTGTGTATTGTGGAAAAAAAACCTTCATAGGCTAAATATGGTCATTATAATTAAGCAGGTAACTTGTTCACTGCGTGAAAAATGTGTATTTCAAAATTAATTTGACAGCGATCACCAAAGGTTATGAACTAGATCAGGGGTGTCAAACTGGATTTCTTCAAAGGCCGGATCAGCTTTGTAGTTTTCCGTAGGCCGGCCGGAGAAGGGAGGGGAGATGGGAACGACCAGATCAGTCCTTCGTGATCCAGGCAGACGCCAGCGACGTGGCCATTGCAGTGGTCCTCCTTCAGAAAGATGCCAAAGGTATTTTACATCTCTGCGCGTACACCTCGAGGAAACTGACGGAGACCTATCAAAGATGGGCAGTGTGGGAGAAGGAACCTTATGCGATCCGATGGGCCCTACTAACCTGGAGACACGGAGCACCCTGTTTTCCACCTGGATGGCTTCCTGCAGCCCTCTGCTGGGCAAAATGGGGCACAGGGAGCTGCATGCGGCCTCCCACTCCCACGTTGCCAGAGGCACTGTGGGCCGGTCCTTTGCTATTTCTAGGCTGGCCCTGGGAGCCAGATTTAAGCACCCTGCAAGCCAGATCAGGCCCGCAGTCCTTGAGTTTGAAATCACTGCCCTAGTGGTATTTTCAATTGCTTTCTGAAATTTGCTTGGTTCTTGTTCCTTGAATTTATCAGCTATGTGAGCTTGAAAAAGGGTGCTTTCCTGTATTTCTGTTCTCTTGTTTTCTGTTTGCATATTTATATTCTGCACTGGGAATCATGAGTCAGACTGACCCAGAAGAGGAAGACTTAGAATGGAGCAGTTGACAACATTTCAAGATATCTGTCCAATTGTCCTTCCCAGATGAATAAATTAGGAGAAACAAAAATTTGGGATTCTTTTTCTCCCAGGATAGGAGAATCTGATTCTTCTCTAACACCTATTATAGTCCTGTTCTGTACAATTTTAGGAGAGTTACTTTGCTGATATGTAGGTCAAATCTCAATCTCCTTTACATAGAACATAGTTGCTTAGGCATACCAACAATTAATCTATTCTAAAACATACAGAGACTTTATTGAAATATAAAGACATATTTAGATGATAAAATCAGAAAATATTAGAAGGGAACATAAGAAACACAATCTCTCTCAGAACTGAATTTCTATTTTATTATGAAAATACATACATACATACAAGAGCAGTACTAGACTTAAAATGAGTTTGAAATCACAACACTTCTCCCCAGTATGCAGGTACTTTTTTTTTGTTCTTGTTCCTACATTCTTCTGGCAAAGGGGAAAGAATGTTTCATCAAGGTAGTTTAAGGAACCTCTGCATTATTTGGTTTATTTGATTCAAGGGACAAAAATGTAATGGTAAATCTTGCAAATTTATAGAATAATTTAGATTAAGAATATGTAATTCGACCAACTATGATCCTGTTGTGATATTAAAGCCCTAAGAAAGGCAGCAGGTTGTATAGTTAACTCCTTATAGGCAAAACCACTGCCCTAAAACTATGCAACCTACTACCTCTTCCTAGGAACCCCACCATTTCTTCATTCTTCTAAAAAAAAAAAAAAGTCATTGTGAAAAGTTATGCACATCTTAAAAGATTATGCAGTATAAAACATATGTAGGTTTATTACCATTGTTCATTTGTGGTAAACAGGAAACATCCTTAAGTGTTAAATATTTTGACATCCTATCAAATGATTAGTATACACATAAGTATATCCCCAGTCCATCTGAAACAAAAGAATGGTTACTTTCTTAAAGTACAGTTTAGTTTCACAAGAATGTATTTTTGAAATATTCATTCAGTAAGAACATGAGTAATACACAAACATAATTTATTCCATCCTCAACAAGTATCTCTCTCAGTAGATAAAAGCAAAATGATTCTTACAACCTCATGAACAGTTTGCCGGTAAAAACAAAAATTGTAATTTATTTTAAACCAAACTGCAAATAATCCATTACGAATACTGTAGAATTTTTACTCCTCAGGGAAGGCAATAGATTGTATAGTTATCTCCCGAAGAGGGCAAAATAACTACCCTACAACTATACAATCTACTACCTCAACCTGATAAGAGAAATGTATTTAGAAAGTAAATTTGTTCAGAGAATATTCCTTTGAATTTGATTCTAAAAATGTAGCAGGAAACTTTTGGGTTCACATGTCCCCCCTTCAAGGCCTTTTGAATTATGGAAAACAGGTACTAGGAATAGGGAAATACTGCCAAAACTGGTCAAAAGTAACTTGAACACAAAAGATTTACTTTTTTGAATTACCTTTGCGTGAGTTATTTCCCTCTCAAGTCTCCCATACCATTAGCCAACTTTAAATGCTATTAAATATGGCACCAGTGCAAGTTCCCTGTTGGTTGCTTGCTTGTTTACTTTCTTGCTTCCTTGAAATAATATTCAATTATGTACATTATCTACCACTGCAAGCAGTTTCAGAATAAAATCAGACTAATGTTGCTGATGATTATCTGCTTCCTTAGGAAAGACAGTAGACTGTATAGTTATCTCCCAGTGGTGGGTATGACCCTAAAACTATACAACCTACTACCTCATCCCACAGAGCAGTATCTTCATTTAATAGATGGCAATGTCTTTTTAAAAAGGATGCTAAAACAAACATCTCTCCGGTTGTTTAATTATCTACGGTATTTCAAAGCCGTTCTTTCTAGTTCAATATCCAAATGGTTCACTCTGGGGAACTTCTTTGGATGAAGAAATTAAGTTGAGTTCAAATACTGATGCAAGGCAACTATTTTATAGCGTTCCTCATTCTATTCCACTTTCAAACCTAAAAGGAGGGAAGGAAAGTTAATGAAAACCATCCTAAATAAATAAAAGCATGCAACTGCAATTTCAGCAATAAGAAATGCCAGATGTTATAACAATACATTAATGGGACAGGAAACCAATACTATTCTTTATATTGAAATAAAACACAGGTTGTAAATAAAGAATGTTTTGTGCATTTGTTATATGAAAATTGCTCTGGTAGATACTAATATTCAAGTTTTGGAAATTTTGAATGAACTATAGAGACTTTTTTCTCTTATCTCAAACAGATAATTGATGCAAAACTAAGAAATAGACAGGGACAAGTTGGGTGAAAATGAATAACATGACAGTAAATAAAGGGGTCATGCAGAAACTTGAATCCCAAATATGTCCACTGAAAATATCATAAACTATGAGATATCCATAGTTTAAAACCATAGGGCCCCATAATAAAACTAAACTTTGTTTACTATATTTGAGTGGGATAATCAAAACAGTTGAATAATGCTTATACTCCTTTGAGTAGGTATCAGAATCCATGTGACAAGTTGCCCTTGCAATATTCTGGTAAATTTACCTAAATGTTTAATAAATTTACTATGTTAAAGGTATGGCTTGTGTTTTAGTACATTGGGAATGAATTGAACATATTACATTTGCTTTGTAATACATTTGCTTTGTCTATGATGCATATAATTTTTAAAAATACACATAATTATTTTTCAAATGTAACTGTCCTGAAAAGCTTATAAAATATTTGATCTAAGGTAGTTGTAATCAATTGCTTCTTCTAAGAACAAATATAAAACTGAAGAGGAGAGAATGACAGTTTATTCCTACAAAATAACTTTATTTATATTCAATAATTTGATTTAATAAATTTATAGATCAGATTTCATGTCATTATTTGAATTAATCCATCAAGTTACTTGAAATTCATAAATTTCAATGAAGCACTAACCTATCACTCTGCTAGCTTCACTTTCAAGACAAAATGTCAATTTCCCCACCAACACCTGCACATATTCATAAACACTTAAGGTTTATTGGCAGCAGCAATCACTCAGTATTTGTAGCAAACAATCAAAAGCCATCCACCATTTGGTTATTTCGAAAGTGCTTTAATCTTTTATAGGTCTAGGAAAAGATCAAACAAGATCAAACACTGAAAGCAGCACCCATATTTGACAGTTGCCTGAACTAAGCTTCACATATATACTAATTTACTCTAATTAAAATGAAACCAAATCCCTTTCAAACTGCTTTGTTTAGTAAATTCTTACTCAGTAATGTGTATTTTAAAATTTAAAGATCCAAAAGTGCTTTGAAAATTGCTATGTAAACTGAATGATTTTATATTCCATGAATCTCAGACTAACATTAACATATTCCCCACATATTCAAACTCTTGAAAGTTCTGACTTAGAAATAAAGCTGTCAGCAGTCTTAGCCTCCTTGTATACAAATAAGGAATCTTTTTGTAAGTCTGACAGGCTTAGTTTAAGGTAAAAGCAAATCAGTCTATTCCATGGTTTGTTACTTTATCTTAGCGGTTCAGAATTTTATTGCTATAACATTTTATATGAAACTATATTACCAATATATTTCTATTTTAATATCTGTTATAAGTTTTCAAAGAATGTTAAGAGTCGCTTTTTGAACAAATTACTAATTTAATTAATTAATTTAATTAATGTTTTGTCTTGAAAGTTTTCTGAAAGACTTCATTTTAGGCTTATTTCTGGAAAAAGGGGGGGGATCTATATTCCCTCATCATTTCAAATTAAGACACTATACTGTCAGTTTGAAAAGTTAAGTTTAACTTGACAGGACCAAAATCCGGAGTGGCAAAAGAAAAGGCTTAAATACATAGTTTTGTAGCCTTTTCCTTTCAAAGACAAACACAGTCATCCCATCCAAGGACAATGCTCCTCTTTTCCTGCCCAGCTACACAGAAATAGATACACCTTGTCAGCTTTCAAGTAGGTAATACCACCATCATCCCATGTAATGAAATTTCACTAGGTAGAGAAGAACATTTTTTTTTTGCAACTTTACTTCCAACCCGAAGGAAGATACAGGAAGGGTAGCTGAAAAGATAACCGGCATCCATTAAGAGTATAATAAATGGCTCAATGTTTGAATTGGAGGTAAAGCGGTATCCAAAAAGAATAATTAGCAAACTTGCTAGCAAGAAGGGGAAAAAAAGC
Organism: Pituophis catenifer annectens; assembly: GCF_029215685.1. Taxonomy (NCBI): domain Eukaryota; kingdom Metazoa; phylum Chordata; class Lepidosauria; order Squamata; family Colubridae; genus Pituophis; species Pituophis catenifer. The sequence continues at coordinate 76,959,741 of NW_027256882.1, read as the reverse complement.
AAAACCCGATACTCAAAATCCATTCTGGCTTTCGCACCTCCAACGAGTCCCAACACGATCTGCCGATTAAAATAGCGAATGGCTTAAATAAGGAGCGCCACAAAATGAAAAATGAAAAAAAAAAGAGGGGGGGAGAGAAACCCCTCCCCCTGTCTCTGACGAAGTTATTACACTGCTTCAAATTCAAACCACTTTTAAGTTTTCCAACCGGAGACGGGCTGTACAAATCAGCTAAAGAGGCGCCAAAGATTTGATTGCCAGATCCCTTGGGAGATCCCGATCCTCCTGGCTGTTTCTCTCCCATCCACCCCCCAAAAAGAAGCAAGCCTCCCTCTAAGGAAAGGAGCGGGGTCGCCAAGCCAGCGTGGACGGGATAATTCTCCGATGAGAAGAGAAAGACCGCGCGGGAAGGAGAGGGCGGCGCGCCTCGTGGTAGCAAAGCCGCTTGCCAAGAAGCAGCCCCCACCTCTTTCTTTTCTTTCTTTTTTTTGGCCCCGCTCCGGCCCAAGAGGCTTCGGGCCATTGGGAGTCCCCGCCGCCCAGCAGCAGGCCTTCCCCTCCCTCATCGCTCGCTCCCCCGCCCCCCAACGGCCGGGGCTCTCGTGGTCCGGTGCTCGAGCCAGTGGGGGGGAGAGGGGGGGCTCGAAGGCGCGCGGCAGAGAAGGAAGCTGCGACAGCGCTCGGCCGGCAATAGGCGGGAAGCGGGGCGTCTCGAGAGACGGGGCGGGGCTTGCCCATCGTGCTTGGGAGTCCCCGCCGCAGCATCATCTCGCGCCCCACCCCCTTTCCTCATCCCTCCCCGGCAGCCAAGGTCTCCCTTGCCCATCTCGAACTTGCTACGGGAAGTGACGCGCCCACCTAGGAGAGGCATCTCCGGCCAATCGCGAGGAGGACTACAGCCCAGAGGCCAATCGGTCGCCGCCGAGTGGGCGGGGCTTCTCGGACCTTCAGGTTTGTCAGGGAAGGCGCGGCAAGGAGAGGGAGGGAGGGGGGGCGAAGGGGAAGAAAGGATGCAGGGCGAAAGCGGGCAGGAAGAAAGGGCGGGAGGGAAGAGAGCGGGGAAACTTCGCCCTTTTTCTCCCTCCCTCCTATCGCCTCAGAAGTACCAGAAAGATCGCCTGGAGGCCTAAAGCCGTTCTCCCGCGCAGGCGAAACAATCCCGCTCCCGTGCGAACAGGCCAACATCTTCTTTCGCTGATCCCGCCTTTCCCCTCCCTTGCTCGCGATCACACGACCGTTACCTGTAATACGGCGGTTCCCGTCTCTACAGCACCATCCAGGACCCGGATGGAGTCGTCTTCGGTAGCGGCGGCGGCGCCGCTACTGCAGCAGTGCTACCGCCTTTCACAGCGTTGGATCACGGGAAAAAAAAAAACGGATGACGTTCCCACCCCCACCCCAAAGCGCCTAAGAAAGCCCCGCCTTCCGACCGTGTGGCGAGTTAGGGAGGGCGGGCAAGCCACTTGTCCGTTATCCCGTTTGGATGCAACCATTGGCGGAGAATCGGGATAGCCCCGCCCCTTTGGTAGATTGCGAGTTCTGATTGGGCAAGAGGAGCGCTCCTGTGGCAGCAGCTGGCTTCCTTACCTGGTTGGGGCTTGAATGCTGCGGACCTCGATTCATCATTTTCTTTTCTTTTTTTTTTTGTCTTTTGCCAAGGCGGGAGAATGTCTTCCCATTGACAGGGACGTGGGGGGGGGGGGAGGCTGAGCATCAATCTCGCCGTAAAATAATCACCCCATCCTTCCTTGAAGATGAGTCAGAATCCCGCGAGGTTCGATGCCAGCATTCGCGGAAATACATCTGTGCTCTTTTCTTCCACACAGCACTCCCCCCCCCCAAAAACCCCCCAAATTAGGACCCGCCCTTCGCGATCCTACTTGCTAATCGCATTGAGATCCCCTGTAAAAAAAGGATCGCCTTCCTGATCGGAAAGCCACTAAGGCAGAAAATTAATTCAAGAATCAGGTAGTAAAAAAATACAAGCGTAAAATGCGCTTGTATTTTACCCGATTATTCAGGTAATATTCTGATTGTTCAGGTAATTCGGGTTCAGTTAGGCTTACTCCTCAGGTAAATGTGTATATAGGACTGCAGCTCCCATTACTTTTGCTGCAGCGTGATAACACGGCATGGCAACCTCGGGCATGCGGAAAATGGAAACTAGGAAAATGGAACCTTCCAAGAAAACCGAGTCCTGTGGAATTTGATGGAAGCGCGTTTGGAACTGGGTCAGACGCTTCTGCGAGCAAACTGACAGTTTTGAAAAGGGGCGTAATAAAAGGCCAATATGGTACTGGTGATGCACTTAGGCCGGCAGTCTAAGAAAATTGCTTTGCGATGTAGATGTGTAGGATTCTTTCGATGGATTAGGTGCCTTCAAGTCATCTGTGACCACACGAAGGAAAAAGGGGAAAAAATCGTGATGCTATTTCATCTGTGATTGCAGCTTTCTTACTGCTATAACTGCAATTTGCATATAAGTATCTTGTGGGAGCAGATTTAAAGCAGAAGTCATTTACTTTTTACTGAAGTGCTAATTTAAATTTAATCTTCAAAAATTATACTGCATAACTTACACCCACACAATAATTAATTTCTGTATAGCAGATTCAGGGAACTTTACTGCACAAGGGCTGTTTCATAATAGACACAGTATGTGCAATGGATTATGTTCTGTATTTGTGGGCTCACTGTTGGTTGTAAAAAAAATGTTCAAAGCATGTGACTTTAAGGCTTAAACAGTTCCATTGCTTCTTTTCAACAGAGGAACACTTAAATGGTACATGCTTCTTTCTCTTACAAGTTTACTTATGCAAAGCATGTGATATTTTATCTGCAGTTATTGCCTCTTCCTTGCATGAGATCCCAAGAAAGCAGTCATTCTTCAAAAGATTAAAAAACAAAAAGCAGAAGTTCACATGGGGGAATAGAAGCTGTTAGTTTTACTTCCTTACTTTTAACTTCTTTGTAGAGGGAGCACCATCCTCGTGTGCTCTTCCTCTTTTTTATGTCCTCAGCTTCTCTCTTTGTCTTCAGCTTCTCTCTTTGAATATATATATATTGGGGGGGCGAGTCTAATTGTTTATTTGGATATTGAGATGGCATTAACCGGCTTGATTGATAATTTCTATAAGGCAATCTACAGGGGATGTTGTAGTCTAAGACACTTCCAACTCTATAATTAATACATAGTAGAGAACATATATTAGGGACAGAATTCAAAAAGGTCCAGGACTGGACAGAACAGACTATGTCATAAAAATGTATACAAAGGTAGAATTATTAAAAGAGCCTATCATAGCATGTCCTATAAATATGTAGAAAATATCTGCATTTTTCAGATAAACAAGTAACCTATCTACAGGGGATGTTGTAGTCTAAGACACTTCCAACTCTATAATTAATACATAGTAGAGAACATATATTAGGGACAGAATTCAAAAAGGTCCAGGACTGGACAGAACAGACTATGTCATAAAAATGTATACAAAGGTAGAATTATTAAAAGAGCCTATCATAGCATGTCCTATAAATATGTAGAAAATATCTGCATTTTTCAGATAAACAAGTAACCTATCTGAAAAAGGTAATATTAACATTATAGAAAGCAGGAGACTGAGTTCTAATTCCGCTTTAGGCATGAAAGTTGACTGGGTGATATTGGGCCACTCTCTCAGCCCAACCCACTTCATAGGACTGTTGTGGGGAAAATAGGGAGAAGGTACTTGGTATAAAAATAACAAAGATAGTCAATAAATAAATAAGTAAAGCAAGAGGAAGCAATAAAACTCTTATGAGGACTCAGTGACCCATATCACTTGGTCATTAAATTTACCTTCCAGGAATTGTTTTATTAAGCTAAACATTGAGCAACACCAAGGTTGGAGCTGTTAACTGAAAGTAATCATGCTAGCGCATGAAATAATTTAAGGTGATAGCCTCTTGTTCCTGTCCCTTTTTTTCGCTTAGTCAATGGTGTTTCTCTAATGAATTTCCTATTTGAGTGAAAATAGAATTGCTATTGAGATTGGTACAAATGTATAAGTAATTGTGTTGGCTGAGGAGGTGGGATTTTATCATTTGCTCATACACTGTTACATAGAAATGAATCAAACATTTTCTCTAAATGGTTTCTAAAAGATACTGAAATTTCAGTTCTATTTTTTATCACAAGAGGGAGCCAGTGTTCCACTTTCATATATATCTATGAGAATGAATTCTTACCAATCTGCAAGGAAAAATATTTTACTTCTAATGTTGGGCACAAGAGTCATTTTTAAAAGAGTCACAAGAAATAAGAATGAATATCACTTTAGCCTTACACTGTGTAAGTACTGCTCATCCACTTCAGTTGAAGTATTATACTTTTTGCATTGTAATATCGATTTCATATTTTTTTTTCTGGGAAAATTATTTGTATTGTATAGCAACTTGGAACCAAGTCTTATTTTCATTGTACTCCCAGTAAGGGTCCAGAGGGTGATTAATGCCTCTCATTGGTGTACCCCTTTCTTAAGAAGCCACTCTTGAACTCCACAGTATTAGAAAACATTCTTCCAGGCTCCAATTTTCCCTTTTCAGGAAAGTGTTGAGAAGGTGGTTAGCACAAAGCTACCAAGGGTCGTAGACAAAGCAGATTATCTGAACTCATTTTAGCCTGGGTTAGGCCAGGGCACAGCACTGAAACAGCCTTAGTCACACTTGTTAATGACCTTTGAAGGGATCAGGATGGGGTGGTGCAACCATCTGACCCTTCTGGATTTCTCAGTGGCTTTCAGTACCATCAACCATGGTATCCTTTTGAACAAGCTTCGGGGGTTGGGAGGCACTATGTTATAGTAGTTCTTCTCCTTCCTCTGCAGCTGATTCCAGTTGGTGTTAATAGGAGCCTTTTGCTTCTCCTTTTTAACATCTACCTGAAACAACTAGGGGAGGTCATCTGTCAGTATGGGGTCTGGTAGGATCAATATCCTAATGATACCCAATTATGTCTATCCCTAGCCAGACACTGATGTTGTGAGGATGCTGGCCAGATACCTGCAGGCTGTAAGGGTCTGAATGGGAAGCACCCAGCTTGGACCCTGGAAAGACAGAACGGCTCTGGGTTTTTTCTCCCCACTCCCCAGACTCAGATATATTCTATTTTTGGATGGGGTGGAACTTCCTGAGATTGAACCAATACACAATTTGGGAGTCCTCCTGGACTCATGACTTGCTCAAGGAGCAAGTGGTACATGTAACTAGGGAGGCCTTTGCACAGTTTTTTTTCGGTGCACCAATGGTGTCCTTTCTTGGACCTGGAGACCTTGCTGACAGTCATTCATGTCTTGATCATCTCCTGTTTGCATTACTGCAATGCACTCTACATGCAGCCTTAAAGACCATCCGGAAGCTTCAGCTACTCCAGAACGTGGAAGCGTGCACAGTGATGAGTGTTTAGCCATGTAACGTCTCTGTTGTGAGAAATACACTGGCTTCCAATTTTCTTCCTTCCATGTGCAATTCAAGGTGCTGGTTATTACCTTTAAATCCCTATATAGCACAGGGCCAGGTTATTTGTGGGAGTGCCTTTCACAAAAGGCATCCACCTGTCTTACCAAGTTAAATAGGATGGGCATGCTTTTCGTCCCTTCTCTGAAACATTGCCACTTTTATGGGATCTGGGAACTGTGCCTTTTTGGTGGCAGCCCTTGCCCTATGAAACGCTCTGCCTCCTGAAGTTTGGAAGGCATCTACCCTCTAGATTTCTAAAAAGCACTGAAGACAAGGCTTTTCCCTCAAGTACTGAGATAGGATGAGGTGCCAGATATAATCAGAAACCATATGTTAATGTTTATTGTTTTAATAGTTTTAATATGGTTTTATGCTTGTTTAAGTATTTATGCTATCAGTGTTCTGAGTAACACACCCAAAGAAAACAGAACTCTGATGCAGGCAGGTGCCTCAAAGAACATGTTTATTATGTTCAACATTTCGGCATGGCTAGTGAAAATGAACTCTGAAGTTTCCCGCATTAATAGCATACTTAAAAGAGTAGCCATTTCTCTCCCCAAGTGTCCCAAGTCACATTGTCCAATTAAAACAGTTGATGGGTTCCCAGGTCACTCCTCTCCTCCTTCAACTGCCACCTGTTGGGATGACCTTGGTTCCCATGGGAAAGCTAGTTGTTTTGTCTGTGATACAGTCCACCTACTCCCCCTCCCTTAGAGTATGTGGCAACTATGAAGCAGCAAAAGATGGCTTCAGCCAGGTTCAATTCAGAGTTGACATAAGCCTTGATTGGGAGTCGTTTGGTATAAGTTGAGCAGCTATATAATTGTTATAAATAAAGTATGTGCAGAATTCTACTTAAAATATTTTATATTTGGGCTGTGAAATTATCGAATCTGCATACATGTTTTCCTGTTGCAGCAATAAGATAAGAAATTACTCTTAAAAATCCCATAGTTAATTATTTTAAAATGGAACACTTTTGTTCTCTGACTGCATTAGTTTTGAATCTGCCATTTTGATTGATGGAAGCTGACTCAACAGGAATGACAATTTGTCACTCTCCAATAATAGACTTCTATTTTTATTGTACATAATCTTGTTTTGTATCTTATATAGTGAAATATTAATAGGATAAAATAATTCAAATTCTTGTTTTTAAAATTACTCAGACTGCATTTTTCAAATATTTGTTTGCTATACAAAATCAGATTGTATGACATTTACTCAAAGATTGAGTAAGTTCATAAGTAATGTTCATGTATCCTAGTAAGAAATGTGAACCTTGATACAAAGTTTTCTCATTCAAATCACAATTCTGTTAAATGCTTCATGAATAATTTTCAGTATGTTTCTTGTAACTCTATCAATGAGCCCTGATGGCGCAGCAGACTAAATCACTGTTATTAACATCAACTGCCTGCAATTACTGCAAGTTCAAATCTCACCAGACTCAAGGTTGACTCAGCCTTCCATCCTTTCTAAGGTAGGTAAAATGAGGACCCGGATTGTGGGGGCAATAAGCTGACTTTGTATAAATATACAAAAGTATGAAGGCTATTGCTTACCACCTTGTAAGCCGCCCTGAGTCTCCGGAGAAGGGCAGCATATTAATCAATTTTTTTAAAAAAAAATGAAGGTATATTAAACTTTTTATGTAATTGAGACTCTAAGAAAGGTTTTGATTCCCATTATAGAAATGAATGAACTGAAAGAAAAATAATGACTCTAAATTCCATTTTTTGTTTTTCACAAAGTTGACAGGACTTTAGAAACCTGCGTTCATTGTATCATAAACAAAATGAATTTGTCATTTAATGAAGAGCTTTGGCTCTACTAAGCCTGGAGTTCATCAAAGCTGATATTTTTACATATTGTAAATGGAAAGAAACGTATTCCCCTGACAGCGAGGAATGAATTTAGAACATGAATCCATTATCTGTGGTAGAGTCTTTATAAAAACTTTATTTAAAATCTCTATCTTCTAAAAATAAGAATTTGAAGCAGTATGTTTCCATATAGTCTGGGTTTAATTTTTAGCTTAAGAATTGAATTAGTTCTATACAGTGGTGGGATTCTGCCGGTTCTAGGCAGTTCGGCTGAACCGTTTGTTAAATTGCTGGCTCGTCCCGCCCCTTACCCAACTCCTCCGCACCACTATTTATTGCCAATAAATAGTGGTGGGCGAGGGGCGGGCGAGCCAGCAGTTTAACAAACGGTTTGGTGTTTTTTCGTAATTTTATTGGCCTGCAGAGCTTCAACATAGGCTAATTAGCCTGTTGATTAGATCGGCCTCCCGACTCTCAGCTGATTTGCTCTCAGCTGTTTTGCTCAGGGCTCTGCTGCTTTCTTGCAAAGAGTGCTGGAGCAGATTTTTTTTCCCCTAGCTATGCTGAAAAACGAAACTGAAAGTAAAGCAGGCTGTTGGCTTTGCTGTTTGCTGCAACGTTGGAAAATTAGGCAGGCAGATTTCTTTTCTTTTTCCTCACCAAAAAAGGTAGGTGCAAACAATGGGAAATTTAGGGAAAAAGAGGAGAGTTCAAGATTTTAAAACACAAAAGAAAAAAAGCTCTATTTAACTAGGGAATTGTAGTAATTGAGATACTATTAATTGTATATTGTGCTGAAAGCAGAAATGGTTAAGTTGTGGTTTGGAGGAATATATGGGGGAAATTATTTGGTTTATTATTATCGGTAAATATAATTAATTGATTTGTAAGAAATGGATTGCATGGAAATAATTGGAATATTCATGTTCATATTAATTAATTTCCCTTCCCTTCCTTCCTCCCTTCTTTTCCTTCCCTCTCTCTCCTTCTTTCTTCCATCTCTCTTCTCTTTCCTTCATCCCTCTCTATTGCTGTATCCTTTTGTGCATATGGATTATTCAGAGGGCTGAAAAAGTTATTTTTGACTGTTCCTCGCACTTTTGACCACTCCTTGAACTTACGACTGTCCTCACATTTTACATTTTTTGCCCTATCTTGTCACCATGGTGAAGAGAAGCAGTTGTGAAATGAGTGACACGGTTGTTAAGAATGCTACAATGGGCATAAATGATGACCAGTCATAAGGGTGAGGACCGGTCAAAAGTGCGAAGACATGTCAGAAATCACTTTTTTCAGCCCTCTGGGTAGTCCTTTTGTGCATATGGACTACTTAGAGGGCTGAAAAAGTTATTTTTGACTGGTCCTCACACTTTTGACCAGTCCTTGAACTTACGACTGTCCTCACATTTTACGTTTTGCGCCCTATTTTGTCACCGTGGTGAAGACAAGTAGTGGTGAAATGACTGACATAGTTATTAAGAATGCCGCAACGGGCATAAATGTGAGGAAGGTCATAAGTGCGAGGACCGGTCAAAAATGTGAGGACCAGTCAGAAATGACTTTTTTCAGCCCTCTGAATAGTCCCTATGTGCATATGGACTAGTCAGAAGGCTGAAAAAGTTATTTTTGACCGGTCCTCGCACTTTTGACCAGTCCTTGAACTTACGACTGTCCTCACATTTTATGTTTTGCGCCCTATCTTGTCACCGTGGTGAAGAGAAGTAGTGGTGAAATGACTGACACAGTTGTTAAGAATGCCGCAACGGGCATAAATGTGAGGATGGTCATAAGTGCGAGGACCAGTCAGAAATGACTTTTTTCAGCCCTCTGAGTAGTCCCTATGCACATAGCCACGCCCACCCGGTCACATGACCAGCTAGCCACGCCCACCCGGTCACATGACCACCAAGCCACACCCCCAACTAAGCCACGCCCACAGAACCGGTTGTTAAAAAAATTGAATCCCACCACTGGTTCTATACCAATACTGCACAGGTAAAATATTAAACATTTTTCTTTGTTTAGCTAAGTTTCCATCTTTTTTTTCTTTCTGTTAATATCTTTTAATCTCCACTAATATAGATTTTTTACTCCTGTATAACCACTAGTGAGTTCTTTTCGGTCCATGTGGTAATTTGAATTAGACTGTTAAAATAATTTTAAAAAATAAAATATTTTTAAAAATAAATCCAAATTTACAGATTATCCTAATGGTCTCGTTATTGACACATGCTGCTTGTCAACTTGAAATGATAAAATATAGGGCAGTAATCATTGATCATTTGTAGCATTTGTTTCAGAGCCACTGATTGACATATCAATACCATTCCCATACAAATCTCTAATATTCCTAGCATTTCTTTCTCCTCGTTTTTATCCTGAATCATCTCATCGCTTTTAATACCATTCATTCTGCCAGAGACTTGCTCAGTCCTCTTCACCAATTTACTTTGAACAAAATAGTTTTGAATTTTCTCTGCCTCTGTTAATCTTTACCGTTCCTTACTCTCTTTAATTACAAGCTTTGCAACCATCTTTTTGTCTCTACAGACATTATTCCTAATTTTTCTTCCAGGATTTATTAGAGGAATCAATACCGACACATTTGTCCACTATGCCACGTCTTCATGCTGTTCTAGGCAAGCTAGGCTCCATAACCTAAACTCTTCCTTGCAAGCCCCCATCCTGTGAACTAGGTAGCATATAGGTTGTACTGACACGACAGAGTATTGCCAAGTGCGTTATGGAATGTAAGAATACAGAGCCATTTTCCAACGGTTATTTCATGTTTAGAAACAGTCCTGTGGTTCCAGTGCTATAAATTATGGATATCAAAGACCATGTGGCAAAGTCATTACAGGAGAGTGGTGTTCATATCAACCTGTACATCTTGCAAATAATTAACCTCCCTTTTATCAGCCTCTTAATCTGCTTCACTGAAATGTGTTTTAAGCAATACAGATCCTCCGTTGTCCCAAATTGTTAAGAACTAGAATGCTAATGTTGGCTAGAGATAAGCAAAGTTTTGAACATATTGAGGGAAAACTGGTTTATTTGGAATTATTGGAATTGTTAACTGGTTTAGCACAATTACTGCTAAAGGTGCTTCATCAGTGGTGAGTTGCTCCCGGTTCTGTCCGGTTCTATAGAACCGGTAGTAAAATCGGCGGGAGGCTCCGCCCACCCGCCAAAACGTCATCATGAGTGATCTGCGCAGAAGCTCCCGCTGTGAACTGGTAGTAAAGGTAAGTGGAACCCACCCCTGTGCTACATGACATAGGGAGATTTTAATTTTTCTGTGATGACAGTGAAATATTGGGCATAAAGTGCACAGAGATCAAAACAGACTCTTTCATTTTCTACTTAGCACTGAAGATATTCAGGGTTAGACCAAATAGAATCTTAGACTCCTTTCAACATTATGTAGAGTTGCAAAGTAATTCTTATTTTCCTTAAACTGATCTATGAGGAATCTGGGGTAGTAGATTTGTCACCCATATTATATAAAGCATTGTAATCCAGAGCTGCAGAGAACTAAGATTTTGGGAAATTCAATGACATATTTAGCAGAGAACTCAAATAATAAAACCTGCAAAAAGCCAATAGTTCCATAAGCCTTCTTTAAACAACCGAGAATCGTCTTTATTTTTTGCTATCATCGGATTTTGCATTTCTTTTTTTCCCCAGCCTTTCAAATGACTTTCTAATCTGAAAGTGATAATTAACACCGTCTGGTGTATGGTATATCAAATAGCATACTGTATTGTTGCATTTATAAATATTTTACTTCAGAATTAATACTGAACAGCCAGTACATTGACATTTTGCTGTTAGTTTTTAACTCATTTGTATGTGGAATATAAATATAGTATTCTTTTCTAAAGCGCCTTACATCATAACTTTCCTTGATACTCATTCTGCTTCTAGTGAGAAGTCGATTTTACGTGGTGTGTTATTTCCTTCACTGTGGGAGATGTGTTGATTAGGTTCTTGCTTCATTTCACTTGATTTCTGGAAAAAATCAAGTACCTCTTGGCAGAAATATTCATCAGGAAATCCACCAGAGAAAGAAAATGCAGGACATTCCAGCTTGAATGCTTCAGGGAGCTCACTGGAACTTGCAAGAGTTTCATCGGAATTAGAGGAGATATAATTATTAATGCTGATGCCTTTGATCAAATCTTTGAAATATTGCCCAATAGAAATATGACAGCCATTTGTATCTTGTTGTATGTGCTTTCCTTCTGTAAGTTTCTCTAACTTGCTTCTAAATATTTTATCTTCTTGAAGAAAACGCACTGAAGTGGTATGCTGTTCCAAAAAGGCTTTCATTTGATGATAAAGGTGTGTGGGGACTTGAAGGTCATTTGCTAAGAGCTGCAGCTTTTCTAGTTTTGTAGAATAATCCTTGCATAACTCCCCTTTCAGCTCAGCCATTCTGCATCTGATACCTTTGATTAGGCTATTTCCTACAGCTTCAATCATAACCTTGACACCAGTATTGGTATACGCAAGTTCATTGATCTTTATTTCAATTTCCTGTCAAAGTATAACAAAGTATAAAAGCTTAGAAACAGTCCAAAAAAAAACCTATTTAGAGCAATTTAAATATTTGAAAGGGAATTCTGAATACTTATTCAATTCGGGTAATCAAAACAATGATTGATAAATACCTTTGGTGACACAATTACAAAGATATTGCAGCGCTGATGTTGTAGATAGTTTGTTAAGATGTTTTTTTTTGCACAAAATCACACATCATGAAATGCAGCATGTCAAAGGAATTCCTACTTTCAACTAGGGATTCATATATCTCGACTATGTGGAAGTCACCTCAAACGTGACATAGTTGAATGACAATGTGACTGCCATTCTAATATACAAAGTTAACTAATACTGACAAAATTTTATGATCATTATTATGTCCTATTTCAAAGACCATAATTGTAAGAAAAAGGTAAATTTAAGAAATATTCTTTACCATATGAGCCTCGATAAAAACATGAAGTTGAACTACTATGACTCCACTGGCGGAAGTAGATGCGGATATACAATCATAATTTTTCCATAACCCCAAACTACAGGTAGTCCTCAACTTACAATAGTTTGTTTAGTGACCGTTCAAAGTTATAACATCACTGAAAAAAATGACCTATGATCATTTTTCACACTTACGACCATTATAGCCTCCTCATGGTCATATGATTAAAATTCAAATGCTTGGCACTACAACTATATTTATGAAGGTTGTAATGTCCTGAGGTCATTTGATCCCCTTTGGCAACCTCCTGACAAGCAAAATCAATGGGGAAGCCAGATTCACTTAAAAACCATGTTACTAAGTTAACAACTACAGTGATTCAATTAAGAACTGTGGCAAGAAAAGTCATAAAATGGGGTAAAATTTACTTTCAAATGTCTCGCTTTGCAACAACTTTGCGTTCAATTGTGATTGTAAGTTGAGGACTATCTGTATACATAAAAAGAGACTTGGCTCATCTGGGCTTTGCTCCAAAAAAAAGTCTCACCCCAGTAACTTTCTCTACACTTAAAATATTGTCCCTTTCTTTTCGAGCAGACACTGAATTGCATTCTAATTACTTTAACATTGTCAATTGGTTGATAGATTGATCTTTTCATTTAATTTACATAGCTGCTATTTCTATTTCCTCAGGGTCTTGCGGAAAAATCAGGTGGAACAACAACTGATGACTTCCTTTTACCGGTCTACGATAGAAAGCGCCCTTACATATTGTGTTACAGTATGGTATGCTGGCTTGACAGTTGCGGACAGAAAGGCATTACAGAGGGTGATGAGCACAGCACAAACAATTATGGCCTGTCCCCTGACACCACTGGACGAAATCGCCAGGACCCACTGCCTCAACAGAGTGAAGAAAATCCTCAGGGATGAGTCACACCCTGGTCAGCACTTCTTTACTTTCCTACCATCGGGCAGGAGATATAGAAGCATAGCCAGCCGAACGAACAGGCTGAAAAATAGCTTTTATCCGTGGGCTGTCAGACTTCCGAACGCTACGTAACACCACAATTAGGTTTAATATGATAGACTTGCAGGGCCAGCGCAACGTGCAACATGTTCATACCGATGTAATATAATATAATGTTACATACTGTACATATAAGTATAAGGGGATTGTGTTCGTTATTACTTATTTGAGTTTAGGGATTCTATTTCTTTCATTTATTGAGTTATTGAGATGTATTTTGTGGGGCGGGGGGGAGGCTGCACCAAGGGAGTCTCATTCAATTTCATTGTACACATATTGTGCATTGACAATAAAGATTTGGTTTGATTTGATTTGATTTGATAACTAAGTGTGCAACTCTTGGAGGCTATCTTCTACTTAAAAACAACAAAAGTCACCAGAACAAAATTAAAAACACATTATGCCCAAGGCTACTTATGCTTCTACATTAATAAACTCCCTGAAAATGAGCTCACCTAAGGTCCTGGTTCATTGCCCAAGAAAGGAGAGGAGAATCAAATACTCAAAACCCTCAAAATAGCACTGTAGCAGAATCATTGGGATGGAAAAGGATGGATTAGAGGCCTTCTAATCCAATCTCTCACCACAGTGGAATCCTCAACCACCCCAAGACAAATCGTCACTGTTATGGCTTTTGCTTTTTTTTTCTCTAGTAGCTTTTTTCTAGGCTCTCTGAATGCTCATCAGTTCTAGTTTCACATGGGATATTTTGAAGTCTGTGGCAATGTGATGCAATTAATTTTCTCAAAGGTTTTTTCAATGCCCAAAGTGACATTGAAATGGGTTTACTATAGTAATACAACCAAACATATTTATGAACGAATATAATGGAATCATACTGATGACAGTGTCAATCTCTAGTTTCTTTTCATTCCTTCTCTCTTGATTACTGGAAGTTTAAATCCAACAGCACTGATTCCGGCTCCTTATGACCTATGGACCATAAGGAATCAGCAGGTTTATATGGAGAATTAAGGATTAAGGATTTACACTGTGCCACTTCTTTGCCTATCACTGTGACTTGTCTTTTGATTGCTACTCTCAAGATACCTCCCTCTGCCTTTTTTCCCAAGTGCACATCCGAATACACACACACATACACATATACAGCCCATAGTGTTTGATTCTCCTCCTGGTAGGATGTAATTAGCTAGGTGCTAAGTTTTACCTAACCATATAATTTACTTCCTGTAAATGCATTTTATTTTGGTTACTATATGTAGTCCTTGACTTAATGATGGTTCTGAGTTATAACAAAGTGAACAAAGTGACTTATAACCTGTTCTTAAGTTACACTGTTGCAGCACCCCCGTGGTCAAGTAATCATGATTCGGGCACTTGGCAATCAGATCACATTCAGGATGGTTGCGGTGTTCTGTAGTCATGTGATCAAGATTTACAACCTTCCAAACTGGCTTCATGAAGCAAAGTGGGAAGCCAGATTTGCTTAACAATCATGTGATTCACATAGCAACCAAAGTAGACATGGTCATAAAATCAAGTCTGGTCACGTGATCTGGTTTTTGAAATCATGAAATAAAAGCACTGAAATAAAAATTGTCACGTTATAAAATGAAGGAATCAAGTTTCTTGGACGGTACCTTCCTTGCCTGCTCAGCATATTCAGACTGTTGGAATACCCAATCTAAACCTTTGATGAAACTCTTTTTCCTCTCTGCGTACACTTCAGCAATTTTTGCTACAGTATGGGATTCATGGTCTCCAAAGAGCTTGCAAATGGCACATATCGGTTTATCATCAGTGAGACATACCTGGATGAAAAGATATTGTTAAGTTATTACCTGGTGGCATAGCCTTAGAATGCAATACAATATTTGCTGCTGTTGGTGTTTTTCATCCAGGGCTAGATTAGGGCTGCCATCCCTAACTCTAAAACTTCAAATGACTACTTGATGATTTCAGATTTTCAAAACCTCTTTGCTGTTTACAGGGTGCCCTAAGGGTGAACGAAAAACTTATTTTAGTTATGGTACTATAAGAAATCTGGAGCTTCTAAAGTAGGGTAGAGCCAATCTGAAATACAATTCCAATCCAGACCTCAGCCGCTCTATCCAATAGTGAGACCCATACCTAAATTCAGCAAAATCGGCAGGGCCACTCGTTTCTCACGCTTCCTTGCTATAAAGTGAAAGTACTGCTTGTCACTGGAAACATAACAAGCAGTAAAAAAAAAAAAAAAAAAAAAAAAAGGATCCCAGTAGATCCCAGCGGCATGCATGCACCAGAAACTGGAAGGTCATCTTCCCAGCACATGCATGCGCACCAGACAACTGCTCTTCCGGTTTCTGGCGCTCACGCTCCTGTTTCGGCACTCAGTGCCGAAAAAGTTCGCCAACACTGCTCTAGCCATTGCTGACTACAGGGAGCTCAAAAACATTGAGCCAGCGCTGTCTGAAGACATCTCCATGGTCATGTGGTCAGCATGCCATCATGGAGCAGTTACCTTCCCATCAAAGTAGTACCTATTTATCTACTCACATTTGATGGATGTGGGGCAAGAATGGGATCTCACCCCATTGTGTGGCATTCGGGTCTCAAACCTGGCTGCCCGCTTTCAGGAGAGGGGGAGGGAGGGAAGAAGGAAGGAAGGAAGGAAGGAAGGAAGGAAGGAAGGAAGGAAGGAAGGAAGGAAGGAAGGAAGGAAGGAAAGTTTCTAATGCTCAGTGCCAGCTTCCGTCAAGGAACTTCAGTGGGGAAGCCAACAGGATGTTGGAAGTTGCTCCTGTTCTCTCTGATTTTTGCCTGCCTATGGTCATTCTATTTCTCTGTTTAATAAGGAAACAACTCAGATCATGGCTTATCGAATATTCTATTAAGATTGATTAAGATGAGACATTTCCTTAGAAATCAGTAATTAATTAACTGCAGAAATGCAGTAATTTCATGAAGCATTTCATGGCACGTGTCGAACATACTCTTTATTCATCCCTTAGAATTTTAATCAGCCTAGATAATGTATGGGGGGGGGGGGTGTCTGAAGCTCAGTGATTAAGAAGCTGAGTTTGTCAGCTGGAAAGCTGACAATCCATGTTTGAGACCTGAACTCTGCACAACAGGGTGAGCTCCTGTTCTTTTCCCAGCTCCTGCCCACCTAGCAGTTCAAAAGCATGAAAATGCGAGTAGAAAAAAAGGTACTACTTTGTTAGGAAGGTAACAACGTTTAGTGTTCCACCACATACTCTGCACTGCGGTGTGATGTCATGCTGGATGCATGACCGCGGAAATATCTTTGGACAACGGTGGCTCCCTTGGCTAAGAAACAGAGATAAGCACCATCACCCCTACACAACTGGATAGAGAAAACCCTATCTATATGTTGGATAATCAATTTGTGTGATTATTGTTATTAAATATATTTGTCACCCATCTCTCATCTCAAGATGATTCTGAATGGCTATAAAATTCCATTACATTGAGTTATACTTGAAGAAGTTGGGTGGGCAGGTGTGAACTGTAAACTTTAAAATGAACATTCCTCCAAGAAACACAATATATATATATATAAATTATGTTACTGACAGAAATATGGTTTTATACCAAATTCATGCTTTCTCCATGCTCCTCACATATTTGAGACAAACGGTCTTGTTCTCTGACATGAAGATTTTCAAGCTCATACTTAAATTTTTCAAGAACATTCTCCACTAGGATATTCCTTGGCAATCCAATGAGTCCTCCTCCTCTCAAGTATACAGTCTGAAACAAAGCCATTGTATAAACAGATTTTTCTTTTAGTACCTGCCTTATGCTCAAATTCTTTTAGCAAACAAATCTTTCAACCTAGCTTATCTTCTGTGGAATGTATGCTTGTGGCAATGCATGCTAAACTGCAGATAGTCTTACAATTGTTAATTCAAAATTACGACAGTGCTAAAAAAGGGACTTATGATCTTTACTTGAAGTTACAATTGTTGCAGTGCCCCCACAATCATGAACAAAATTCAGGTTCTTGGTCATCTACCCAGCAGGGGTGGGTTTTACTTACCTTTACTATCAGTTCGCATTGTGCCCGCACGCAGATCACTTCTGATGACGTCCGGGTTAGTGGGCGGAGCCTCCCGCCAGTTTTACTACCGGTTCTATAGAACCGGTCTGAACCGGGGGCAACCCACCACTGCTACCCACCCTTACATCTAGCTACATATATGCTGCAATGCCCCCTCCATCTAGTTCCTTTGGACCTGCTTCCGTACCCTGTTTGATCTTTCTTCCTTCCCTGCTTCCCTTCTTACTGTACTGTATAGGTAGGCCCAGGGCAGATCAGTTGGTTTTTCCCAAAGGTGATCTCCTAAATCAACTTCAGGAAGAGAACAGGCTAATCTGCCCTGCAGTCTCCATATAGGAAGGCCATGTGGTGCTGTCCTAAAAGTGGGCACCATTTTGAGAGCAGCTGCAATGCTCAGATCACAAAAACTGCCCCATTTCCAAAATGGTGCCCGATTCCAGGATGGCACCATGCGGCCTCTGAGTAGGAAGGCCATGTGGCAGATCAGCTGCTTTTTCTCAAAGGTGATCTACAAAAAAAGTAAGTTTGCCAAGCAAAGATTGGGGGTGGGGTGAGGGGGTGCAACCCAGAGAGAAAGGAAGCAGCTCCAAGGCCTATGGTGACTCAGCAGGGTGGGAAGCACCTCAAATAACAACTTATGAATATAACGGGCACACTCTATTATGGTCATAAGTCGAGGACTACCTGTATTGATTGTATGAATAAGTATGGCTCATAAAAAGGCATTTTGATATTTTCCTAAAGATGTGCTCTCCAACTTAAAATTATAGTGAATTATTGTATCATTTTCATTCTATAGGGCATAATTTTGTTCTATCCAGATTTTTCATAATTGGCTTTTGTTCTATCCAGGTTTTGTATAATTGGCTTTATCACAATGGAAAGTACTTTTTTTTTTCTTCATTTCACCATATCAAAGGATAGTTTCATGAGGGACTTTCTTCACTTGCACTAGTTAGGACATTGGATTTGAACTGGTTTTTTGTCAATAATTTTTCCATGATGTGTGGCCTCAAGTTTCATTTCCCACAGATAATTTACTTGGTAATTGATTGTTCTGTTTGATAAAGCATAATTCTTGGAGTTTATTCATTGAGTAATATCAGAACAAGTTTGTCTGGAAAAGTAAAAAGATATAGCAATAGCAGTATGAGATCCTACTTACTTTTCTGCACATAGGACAAGAGAAATGCCCATTGACATGGCTACAATTTTGGAGAATGAGAATCTTTTCCAGGCATTTTTTGCAGAAATTATGTGCACAAGACAGGACCAGCACTGGGGGAGTGAACAGTTCTAAGCACACTGGACATGACAGCACCTGCACCAAAGCCTCCATAATATTCCTGCACTCAAACAGATAATGACCAACTGTAATGTTCTTTTCTAGCTACATTTACAGTTACATTCTAGAATGTCACTCTGACTCATTTCTCACAGTAACTCCATAGCAACATAAGCCAACAGTAACACCTCAGTTTTTGCAGAAGCAAGATCTAATGAATTCTGAATTTAAAATATCCATTTTTATATAATGGAAATGCAAATTAAATTTGTATATTAGATAAATTATATAATAAGAGTTACATAACTAAAGGTTTTACAATGACCTGGAGCTAGATTTTTCATCAGTGAACAGAGCTACTGAACTCAATGGGACTTATATTACTGTAATCATCATTAATTTAACATCCATTGTTCCATTGTAAGGATTGCTAATTCTGGAGGATATAACCCATTGTTCTGCCTTTTAGGAAAATTTGAAATTTCCTGTTAGAAAGAACAAATAGTAAGTAGTTCAACTAAGCAGGGGGTTGATGGATTAGCACAGCTAATGGCATCCTCAATCCGCTGTCTCTCTGAGAAGGCACCTTAATTTAGGTGGAAGCCTAAATTAAGAGTTATAATAAAAATAAGTATTGGTTGTCAAAATATATGTATGTCAAAAACAATGCTGCATATCTCTGGCGTCTGTTGAAGTGCAAATATAGAAGAAAATAATCTGGCCACTTCCCAAGTATATTTTTTTCATTTCAGTGAATAACTGGATAGTATCCAGTGGTAGTTTTATAATAGAAAAAAGGATTCAGTAGCACACTACTTTTGTGCTTTTACACATCTAATGTTCACTAAGTGGCTTTTCTGAGATTTCTGGGATTTTCTTGAAAAGGTGCTTTATAGCACAAAAATAGCAACTATTTGCAACATCTTCAAGCAACTTTTTTTTTCCAGGACTATGGAAAGCTTATGCCTTATTAAAAATTGTTAGTCAAAAAAGATGCTGGCAGCTTCCTGATCTTTTGCTCCCATAGACTAGCGTGGCTGTCCTCCTCCTAAGTTTCCAGAACTACCATAGGTGGCAATTATCCCCAGGGATGTTTAAGGTATTGCACACAGGAGGGGAAAACTGGATGCTTTCCTAATTCAAGAGCAAAACATCCATTGAAGCCCAATTCAATACAGGAGATTAGAAGAGATGCAGAACTTGCTCCCTCCAAATATTGCTGAACTATAATTGCCAACAATTCCAGAGAGCGCAATTAGTGTTGAAGGATGTTAGCTTATATATTCAGCATCTGAAGGTGAGTGCCTTTCCCCTTTCAAAATCTGCGTATCACATGTATTGTTTAAAGTGATTTTGTTTATCTTACATTTAAAGCTAATGTCTAGCATGTTTCCTTATATGACAATTGCACATCAAAGGAACTGTATTATTTGCGTCAGAAAAACTATTTCCTTTCATTGCAGATGTATAGATTTCACTGAGTGGTTACAGTAAGTACTTGAAGTATTATATAATTTCTGGCTATCCTTCTGAAAAGCGATATTGTACTTGAAAAAAGTACAAAAACAGAGCAATTAAATTGATGAGGCATAGATGTAGCTGTTATGCAAGAATGGACTGCAGTGTCTGAGTCTTTTTTTTTTTTTTTGTTTGGAACAAAAGAGAAAGAAGTATTTAAAATTCATTCGCATGAAATGAAAAACATAAATAAGGATTGTTTTTCCCTGTCATAAATTACCGGTAAAACTTAAGTAACCATTAAATTAAATGTGAGACTAAGGATTATGTAGTTTATATAAAAGATCATTAAAACAGAATTTGCTGCATGGAAATGTGGAGATGGGCAACAGTTTGAATGGTTTTTGAAGGGACTACATAAATGGATGGTGTGTTGGGCTTTCAATGGCTACTTACATAATCATAAATGACATGCCTTAGAATTACTTAATTTAGAATTACATGAAGAAGGACTATTGCTGCCTTCTCCTTTTTTGGGAGTATCCAGAAGACATCTAGTTATCCTTTGAATAGCACAGAATGCCTGAGTAGATGGATAATTGGCCTGATTCATCTCTTATGTATGTCATACAACTCTTACTAGTACTACTACTACTTCCACTTACTGTTACCACCGCTTTGGAATCGGGAGCGTGCATGAGCGCACTCACTTCATTCACACACAGCGCTTCCGTACCTGCGCAGACTGTCTGTGATGACGTCCGGGCGGGTGGGCAGAGCCTCCCACCGCCGCCATTACTACTACAATAGAAGTGAATATGGCTGCTATGGGTCTGATAGAGCCTGTAATATCTGATTAACAAAAATAGCTTTTATCCCATTTTCACTGTTAAAATCCAGTTAAGTGTTTTTTTAAAAAAAAATAGTCAATGGACTTACATTCCACATCCAGAGGTGCAGTTATATATTAGCACTATTAACAGGAAGGGTTGGAAGAGACAAAATCTCATGAGAACAGAAGCAAGATTTATGGGAAAGGCAAAGAAAAATGCTTATCTTCTAGTTTTTCTAGTTGCCTGCAGAGGTACTACATTCTAGTTGGCAAAAATAATTCCATGTCCCTTTCAGATTTCTAGACTCAACAACTGTATTAACAATTGGTAATGACAGAAGCCAAGATGTTATTGAAGTTATTGTTATTGAAGATAATAATTATTATTATCTACACAGGAAGTTTCCCATCATATCTTTTTATCAAGGTTCTTGTTATCAATCCTGCTTATAACAGGATATTTTATATTAGTGCCGTGCAAAATACTGGACAAGGATTTTTAGATAGCAAATTATCTTCTATTTTTGGTAAATCAGCCTCATGGTCAAAATAAAATCCCCTTCTGGTCTCTCTTGTACTGATCCTCTATAAGTAACAAAGAGATACATTAGATATTTTTGAATGTATTTAAACTCATTTAAATAGTTATCTGGGTTAAGATAAAACTAGAATGAAAAGCTAAATCAAGAATGTCAATAACCATGAGGACAACTCAAACTAGGACTACTAACCTAGTGAAGTAAGAAACCCTGATTTATCAATAGCCAGGAATATTTTTTACTGTAAATATTTCCTTTATTCGTTTGTTTGTTTTTAATGAGCGACTATAACACACATCTCATTTTTCACATTTACAGTATTTTATTTTAAAAAATAGAAAGTTTCAATTTTCTCAAAACCATTTATGAGCTGGCAGTTGTCTACCTTCATATTTTAAGTCATCTTTATATTTTTTGCTACAAATTTATTTTGGCATTAAAATCAATTCTTTTACGGCTACCAAGGAAAAGTCATTTAGCTGTACAACAGTCATTTGTATCAGTCAATGTTTACTAATCACAAAATAAAACATAATACTACTAATGTAAACAACATTTAAGCTTAAAAAGTTTTAATACACAAAGTTTTAACTGAATAAACCAGCACATTATGGCAGTGAATTATGGCAACAATTCAATGTGAAAAAATAGCAGGTTGAATGTAGCTTTCATTCAGCCAATGGGAACGGAGCCTAACAAAGTGCTGCTGAGATCATCCCTGCTGGGGGAAAAAGGTGAAGGAAAAGCAATCTAGGCTGATTCCCCATCCAACAACAGTGGGCCAACACCACTGGTTACGGACCTCCATTCTTCTGTCCCTAACCCTCCTGAACAGATTCTTGGTGACATATGGGAGAGGAGGAATCAGCAAGGATCACCTTATCCACTTTGGAACAAAGGGATTTTTCTCTTTGATCCAACCAATAACTTATCGCTGAAAAACTATATATCATTTTAATGTAATAGTCAAAATGCCTCATTACAATCACAAAAAATGGCAAGTTATTAAATAACAATGTACATACATATACAGGAAAGCAACCTTCCAATATTTAATAAACAACATTAACAGAAATTTAATTAATGCAAAACAAGGGATACGAAAGAAAGGTAGTTTTTTAACACTACAAAAAATTGTAGCATAGAAATGTAAACTTCATAAAAGCTTTCCTGTTTCTTCACTGATATATTGTCTTTGGTGTTCCAGTATCTGTTTGAAAACATTCTTTAAAATGCTGTAAACATCTGATCCACCTTCAGAATCACAGTTCATCTGCTGAAAACAAACTTAAAGTTATCTTACAAAACATAAGAAACATCAGGGTTTTATTCAGAAGTTTGTCCTCCGAGCTTGCTGGCTGCTTGGCTCACGGAAGTTTCATTACAAAACTAGGTAACATCTTCAGCGGGTTTTGGGTGAAGTGTCTTGTTTGCTTATATAGGTCTTGTGTTTATACACTGTCTTGTGATTCAATGAGTCTTGTGACTCAATCAGTCTTCTTGTTCTGAATCCAGGACAAGACACTTCATCTACAACCCACTAAAGATGTTACCTAGTTTGGTAATGAAACATCCAGGAGCCAAGTAGCAAGCTCAGAGGACAAACCTCTGCCTAAATCTACAATCTCAGCTACAAATATTCTCTACAATCTCTAACATCAGGGTTTATCCCAATAGAATAATATAAAATGTAAAGGATTCAACGAACTCAAGGACTCAGTCATTTATCTCAGGGATCCTCAACCCGGGGCCACGTCCCACTTCCAGGCCTTGAGCCTTTTGGAAATGCAGCTGTGCACGCATGCTTGCCCACCACATTCCCCTTTCCCTCACCGATCCACAAAGCCAAAAAGCTTGAGGAACTTAGTATCTGATACTAAAACATTCAGATAATATAGTTTTAATCTATAATGTTTCCAATATAATACTTTACAATGGCTACAAAACTAATAAACAGAAAAATGAGAGCTTTATGTAAAATATTGTTTCTGAATTAATTATTCAAAGTTCTAGTAAGTTACTTTTTTCTTTCAGCTATTCTATGCTTTATCAAAGCAAATGTTAATGAGACATATTGCACTTTATTTATTTTTCTTACAACTAAGCAGAAGCAATTGGTTTTTGTACACAAGGGAAAATGTGTGAGTGCTACAATTTTGTATATTTTTAATAAATCTATTCTGACTCTTGTCATGTGTGAAAAAATAATTTAAAAATATGTGTTATATCGAAATAAACAGTAATAATGACTGAAGTATACATATGAATTTCCTTCCAGTGCTATTCTTTCTTTAGATTCCATGTGTAGAAAGATAACCTGGATGTGCTAGAGTGAGACAATATAAATTCTTTCAGCTCACTGAAACTTTGGACTCCATACAAACAACTTACAGCCACTGTTAATCATTTTCCCCACATACAGCAAATCAACCATCTGCTGGGTAGAAGTGAAACATATTGCTGAGGAAGATGAAACTTTTTATTGCATTATTTATTTATTTATTTATTTATTTATTTTATTTATTTATTTATTTATTTATTTAATTTTTATACCGCCCCCTCTCCCGAAGGACTCGGGGCGGTGAACAGCCAAGATTAAAAACACACAATACAAATATTAAAATGCATTAAAACAGAATTAAATTATCTTAGGCTTCTCCAATTTAAAACCCCGTTACCCATAAAATTCACCAATTAAAAAAATTTTAACCCAGCCCGGCTTGCTGAAACAAAAAAGTCTTCAGGGCCCGGCGGAAGGTCCGGAGATCCGGGATTAGTCGTATCCCTGGGGGCAGCTCATTCCAGAGGGCGGGTGCCCCCACAGAGAAGGCTCTTCCCCGGGGGGTCGCCAGCCGACATTGCCTGACAGACGGCACCCTGAGGAGACCCTCTCTGTGGGAGCGTGTTGGCCGGTGGGAGGTTATCGGAGGCAGAAGGTGGTCTCGTAAATAACTGGGTCCTAAGCCATGGAGCGCTTTGAAGATGAGAACCAACACCTTGAAGCGCACTCGGAAGACCACTGGAAGCCAATGCAGCTCGCGCAGGAGAGGTGTCACGTGGGAGCGCCATGCCGCCCCCATAAGTCGCGTTTAAATGTCTTTAAACATTTTATTTAAATGTCGCCTTTATTACTTTATAAATACCCCAAGGAATGAACATACCTAATACTCATTATTTCTTCTGTTTTTCCCTCAACAAAAACACTGTGAGATGGATTAGGCTAAGAGAGATGGACTGGCCCAAGGTCATCCATAGGGTTTTCATGTCTAAGGTAGGACTAGAACTCAGTTTCCTGATTTCTAGGCCAGCACCTTAACCACTACACCAAGCTGTCTCTTCAAGCTTTAGCCCAGCGCCCCAGGTTTACTGACAGAAAACAGATGGCCATCTCTCTTCTCTCCAAATAATCATGTCTGTAGATGTGAGAGAGATTGTAGGTGCATATGCACGAAATAGAGGTGAAGTATGTTTTGCTTATATTTCTGAATCAATACCCAAACTGGAATTTAATCTTTCAATATCTGCACTTTTCCAAATTTTTCAAGGCACTTTGCCACATGTATACAAATCTGCCTAAAAATTATAGAAGGAAATATTTAAAAATATATAGAGATTTACAAAAGTGCAGGAAAATTGGTTGCAAAAATAACTTTGCAAACAAAATTCAACATATTGTAACAGACAATAGATACACAAAAATAAGGGGAAAAATTAAATTGACAATCCAGAGTATTAGAAAGAATGGTTATACAGGATTGTGCTGAACTGTAGTCACTGACATGTTTTGTTGAGGTAATTGCAAGAGCACAAATGCAATGTGTCCAGAAAAGTTTATCCATACTTTGTACACTGTTTACAAATATTTCAGATATTGCAATGTTGCAACGGCCTGCAACATGGAAGATCAAATCATACCGCTTTTCCTCTTCTCATAAACTTGTTGTCAGCTTTGGAAGCCATTAGGCCGGAAGCTTCAATGCTGCCACCTCCTCATGTGTGGGAAAGTAGGAGGGGGGATTTAGGAGAGGGGGTTAGTATACATAATAGCATTCTTCCTGTCGGTCAAGGTCAGGGCATCCAGCATCTGGAGAAGGAGTGGTCGGAGGGCTGGGTCGAGATGGAACGGACATTGATTGGAGCATGTGATCGATTGGGGAGAAAGGGGGTGGTTTTGGGAGCTTTGACTAACTGAAGGAAAACCCGGGCTTTTCAGATTCGGGATTTCCCAGATGTACCAGTTTGCCTATTCTAGTAAAGAGAACTTTGGAAAATGCTTGCTTCTGCATTTTTACTTGGAGTTGGGGTTTTTCTGGAACGTTGACATTTGTCCTCAGACTGAAAATGATCCAAGATTCAATAACTCCGTTTCTCAAAGTTTTACATAAATTGCTATAATTTATAAGCTATAAGGCAAACTCCATAGGAAGCTGATACTCATTATTCCATGGACTTAAATAGACAAGGAACCACTTATAAATTGGTCTCAGTACAAGGAGGAGACAATTTAAGTTCCTGGCAAGAAATAACCGTTTGAATACTTTATCATCAGGATTATGGAAAGTACTGTAGGCTGATCAGCAGCCGCTGATGTATTTATAACAAAAGGCCACATATGCTACTTGCCTTGGTGAATGCTTTAATGGCACGATTAAGCAGCAGCTCTTCCACATCTATTGGTATTTTCTGCAAATTCACCACACAGTTTAAGATACATAGTATGGTATGATATTTTCCCTGAGGAAGCATAAATCAGACTATTAGGTATTATTAGTGAGCAACTCTGAAAACAAATAGGATACAATTCAACCCAAGTTAAGCAAGACGTAAATATGGGAGATGACCTTTTGGATGAAAAATGCAAGGGGAGAACTCCTAACTTCAATTACCATTTGAAAATGTGTAGAAAGAGAGTCGACCACGGAAGAAGGTCTGAAGAGAGAGAATCATATCTTCCCCCTGATCTTGATTCACAAGAGCCCTTTCATTCACAAAAAGCTAGTACGATTGGAGAATGTTCATTTAAGCATACCTGATATTGAACTGTATTTACTTAAATTTGTTAAAACATATATTACTCCTTTCCACAAATGTCATCAAGATAGTACGATTTAAAATCAGTAAGATAATTAAAGGACCCTGGTAATCTATTACTAGCAGCTTAGAAGGAACATTTAAAGAAATGCTTTTTAAATCCTTTGCTGAAGGAAGAGAAAGCATCCATTTGGGAGCATACAAAAAGAGACACCCTTTTTACATGTTACTGTTACTATGAGGCTTCTCCAAAGCACTACTGTTGAAAATCTCTGTTAAGTGGGCAATCCCTCAATGTTTAAAAATATATCTGATTACAGAAAAATCTTGCAATAAGCAAAAAGTAACAATTCTTCTAAAAGTGCTCCAATAGTATTACCACCTAATAAACTAGACAAGAATTGTTCCGTTCTTCCAGCCCATACCTCCTGGACAATTTTAGCTAACAGTACAAACAAAATGATGTACAATAGACATAGAATATACAGTAATGAGTTTTCTTGATATGTCTCATACAGATAGACCTTTAGCAACAATACTTGGGACTAGCAATTTGGTCATTAAATCTTTAAGTGAAACTATGACTAGGACTATGATCTTACTTCAATTATCCTTTTGCTGTGATGGTCGGAAATGTGAGAATTGGTTGTAAAATTAATTTTTAATCACCATGATAACTGTGAATACAAGGCAATCACTAAATGAGGACTTCCTATATTCATATCAATGTAGCTATATCTATCCTGTCCTGTCCTGTCCTGTTCTATCCTATCCATCCATCCATCTATCCACCCATCCATCATAGAAAGATATTGTGATTAGCCCAAGATAATCTAGATGGCTTCCATACCCCTCCTCCACTCTTTACTTTGTCTTCAAATCGGATTTGACTCCTAGCAATCACATGGAAAGTCTATAAAGTTTTGTAAGTGATATGCCATGTCTTCTTCCTAGAGTTGACAGAGGAGGATAGGCGCAAAGTCATATTGCTGGCTTCTGTGCATAAATCAGGATTTAATTTAGATTTCCCCATTCCTACTCCAGGGCCATAACCACTAGACCAATGAGCTCTCAATCTATCATTATATATTACTAAAAGAGAAGAAGGAATTATAAAGGTCAGAAAAAACATTAAGTCAAAGAAATAAATATAAATGCTCGTTCATCATTCATACAAAATTAAGAACAAATCTATTTTCATTTTTTCTGCACAAAAAATGCCTCGAAAGAGATGTCAAAACTACCTTTGAAGAAATATATGATAAAGAATGATGTAATTAACCAGAGATGTCACTAATATAATAAGATACAGCTTAGAAGCAAATACCAGTTATCTAAAATAGAAGACCTCACTGTAGATCTATTAAAAATTTAATCAGCAGAATAAATTGCTTCCCATTCATTCTGTAACAGGTCATCCAATTGCTCCTATATTTCAATTGGTTTTAAATGTTAGCTAAAGCAAGTATATATTATACTTTTAGTCAATGCAGCTCATTTCTGCCACTGAAAGCCAGACTGATAAACATACACAAACACATGAATAAATCACTCATTTTTCACATACTGTAAAGAAGCAGGAAAAATATGAAAGCTGCTTCATCTGGGCTGACAAAAGCAACATCATAACATCACAATGCAAACTTGCCACTGTTTTGCATGTCACAACACTCATCACACGTGCAAAAGGAGAAGAGCTTCCAGATTAACAGCATATGTTAGAATGGCGCAGTTCAGTGGTGGGTTGTCCCCCGGTTCGCACCAGTTCTAAAGAACCAGTAGTAAAACCGGCGGGAGGCTCCGCTCACCGACCCCGACGTCATCAAAATGCTTCTGCGCAGAAGAACATGTGTGCGTGCGAGCGAAGTTAGCGCGTGTGCGCGGCCCCACTGCAAACCGGTAGTAAAGGTAAGTAGAACCCATCCCTGGTGCAGTTGCTTTCATTGTTCTCATGAAAGCAGCAAGAATCTGTTGTTGACCAAGAAATGTGAAAAGATACATATGTTGTTTACCTTTTCTAGCAGTTTGAATGCTTCTTGAAAATCCGTATTATTTTTTGCTAACACATCAACATCATTTTTGGTTAGAAGTGGTTCTTTAAGTTGCTCTATCCAAGACCACATCAAATTACTGAGAATAAAAGGATCACTCTCAGCACATATTTTATCCCAGGCTCCATTTTGAGTATTCAGTTCTTTCTAACAAAAGAAAAAACATTTAAATAAATGTTCTATTAATTGCATTTACATTCATGATTTTAAGACAGGACTGCATTATTTCTTGCCAAAAACAACTGCGAGAGAAGACATTCTGAAGACAACAACCTGTTGTATGCCTAATTGTTCTCCATGTTCATTCTAATATATTAGAAACCCTATACATTACAGGCTTCTTGCTTCAGACAATCTCTAGTTTACTGACAGTGGCAGGAGCCTTACCTTCCTTCAGGTGATTAAGATCATAAGCCAACACCTGAAGTGTGGCTTATGTATTCCCAATCTGTGTGCCAAGAAAATGAGACTATAGAAAGAGATCATTTCTGTTTTCTGTCAGAGAATCAATGGGCACAGAATGCTTAACCCTTTCTTAATGTAGAGCAAATGTCTTAGTATCATATAACAAATGCTTCCCCAGAAAGTAAATCACTCCAAGCAAAAGACAGTTTTCCTTTGTTTTCTTTAGACAGCAAAAATGCCAGTGGGAGTCCTTCAAGAATGCACACTGTTAATGTCTCCCTCCCTGACTTTGAAAGAGCCAAGGGCACGAAAGCCACAAGTTCTACCAAAGAACGTTCCCTGCAAAATTGTTCATGCTCTAGTGCCAAGTCTATATCCTAATCTCTCCATTCTCCAGACTTTTACACAAGATAATCAGGAGACAAAGAAGGGTTAATTCAGACCATTTTTTCCAACTCTTTCCCATATACATACATTGTCCCCACACTGACATTTAAGAAAAAACTGTTTGCATCACAAAGTGCAGTTTTACCTTTAATTTACACTGCATTTATTTAAAAAGTTGGGGGGGGGGGAGTGCAGAATATTTGTTCCGGTTTTAATTTTAGGCTGCACTTCCTAGTTCCTATTCAAAAGGAAAACACACATATACAAGATGGCTGGCTGCTTACTGCTCATCACTTAAAGCTTAGGAAATAGAAAATATCAACTGCTCCTAACCAGGGACACTCTTTTTATGTTTACCTAATATACACATCACTGACAATATTACAAAATGAAATACCTGCCACATTTCTACTTTAGACTTCACTTCTTCTGCTTCCATAAATTCATTCAGACCTGCCAGAGCTTTGGCTGCCAAAATTCTTCGTGCTTCTTGAGTTAATTCTGATTGCACAATGATATGAGGGATTGTTTCCGAAAGATCATAGATCTCATTTTCTGCTTTAGAAGAGTCTGAATCTTCAGATATTCGTCTACCATAAATGTCCTTTTTCACAAAATTATAGTTCAATGCTTTTAGTTCCTCATCTTCATCTTCCTCCTCCTCGTCGTCCTCTTTTTCTTTCTGATGACATGCAAGGCCTGAAGAAATGGTTTTACTACGCAGTACTCTTTTTGTATGTCTAGATCTATGGCAGGCAGAAGAGTCGTCTTCATTTTTTCCTGGATTAAATTTTCCCTGAGTTGAGAAAGTAAATGTGTTACGAATTAAGACTTCTTGGTTTAGCTCAATGTGAAGAGCCTGGCAGTGGTCCTCCTTGCTTGGCGGGTTAGATTTGTTGCAGAGTGGCACTTGTACAGGCACTGACCATAGAGTTTCTCCTTGCTCAGCGATAAATGCAGCTTTTCTTAAATCTGATTCACTATAGCTAAGGCGCCTTTTGGAACGGCTAAGAGACAAAAAGTAATCAGCTGTCCTCGATTTGCAAAGAGGATCACATTCGTGTTCCCTGGGATGAAGAGGATTTGACCCTGAGAGAGAGAATGGCTCTGAAGTACTACTGTCTTGTCTTGTCAACTCCTTATCAAGCTCCGTAGAAGCTAACTGAGAAACAGTCTCCTCAATTTCAGCTGACAGGTCTGGTATATCTATTAATTCTTCCTCTATTACCTGCCGGTTTTCAACCAAATCCAAGAGCAATTTGCAAACAAGATGGATAAGTTTTGGCACATGCTTGAGATTTCTGCTTTCATATCCATGCAACAAATGCCGCTGCCTGATCAAGTACTGGGAAAGAGTCACTGCATGTGCTTTGGGCTCACAGATGGCAAAAACATTTCTGAGTGGAATTAAGAACTGTGAAAACTCCCTTACACACAACAACTGTCCTCTAGTCTGAATAGAATTAGGCCTTTTTGCTCTTACAAAAAGGATTGCTTGGTCTGCCGTCATTCTTGTTGCAAAAACCAAGTAACAAGCTATTAAGACACCTGGAAAGTGACACATAAAAATAGATTAATCACCAAGTTCAGGTAAAGTCTAAAATAAAACAACAATAAACTCAGACAACAACACATGGATGCTCTTTACATCACAGCAGACATCTATCAGTATATAAATTCCCATCAATTGTAAAACTTAAATTACACACTTTCTCTCTGTATCTCTCTTTCTCTAAGTGTGGGTTTGTGTATACTGTGTATACACATACACACACACCTACTTAAAATACTTTTAAAATTAAACACGAACCTTATATATACAAACATTATATATTGAAACTTATACATTAAACCAGCTGATTTTATGAACAAATTGCACACAAAATCAGAGATCACAGATGGGAAAAGAGTTTTAAAGCATAGAATTTTATTTGCTGAGAAAACAAGGTCAAAGAAGGCTACGTTACGCTTTCCTGCAAATGTTTTCTCTGCTTTAGAAGTGGAGGTAAGAAAATTCTTAAAAATAAATAGCCAAACAAGTATTTCCAAATGGTAGGTATCCAGATAGAGAGAGAGAAGGCATTCATATTTACATTTCTATTTAAGGGCATTAAAGAATTCCTATTCCTTTGAATAATAGTTTTGAAATAACTAAATTCTGTATTCCAAAGTTCTGTTTTCTTTTGAAATACAGTTGAAAACTAAGATTTCTTTAAATTTGTATAGATGCTCTTATAATTAATTCTCAATTTCTTCTTTAAACTCAAAAAGCACTTTAGAGGCATGGGCCACTTTCAAAGAAAAATTCCAAGAAATGCCAGCAAGCAAATACAGGTAATCCACAATTGAGCCCAAAATTTCCATTGCTAAGCAAGACAGTTAAGTGAGTTTTGCCTCATTTTATAACCTTTCTTGCCACAGTTGTTAAATGAATATTTGCAATTGTTAAGTTATAACATGGTTGTTAAGTGAATCTGGTTCCCCATGTGCTTGTCAGAAGGTCGGCAAAGGTGACCATATGATCCTGGAACACTGCAACCATCATAAACACATGCTAGTTGCCAAGTATCTGAATTTTGATCACATGACCATGGGGATGCTGCAATGGTCGTGTGAAAAATGGTCATAAATCACTTTTTTCAGTGCCATCATAACTTTAAACAGTGACTAAATAAATAGTTGTAAGTTGAGGACTACCTGTAGTTTGCGCAGACTTTGCAATGCATACCGTACAAAGCTGAATTTTAGAAAAATACGTTTTAATTAAACTAGTTGTTGCATATTTGTACCTGTTCTGCCAAGTCCCGCATGACAATGAATAGCTACTCGCCCTTCCTGTAAGGCAAAAGTCATCACTTTGACCATATCGAGGATAGTAGTGAGAGAAGCTACACCATAGTCCTTCCATCCAAAGTTATAAAAATAAACTAGAAAAAATATTTAGAACATTATAATTAGAAGACCAAACAGTGCAACCACAAATATATCCTAATGACATTCCTAAGATCTGCAGTAAAAGAGAATGAATTATGTTTCCATATTGTGGAATGTTTTTTATTTAAATTTAAATTTTCCAATCTTACACTCCAAATTCAGCAGGATTTTTCCTTTAGAAACTGGTTTATACAATGACGGGGGAATGTATTAGTCTCTCTCTGTGTACAGTATGTATGTACATGCACTTAGATAGTATATAAAAATACACGCTCAGTATTCCTAAATTAATTACATCCTTTTCAAAATAGTCAAACACAGCTATTTGTTTGGACAGTGTGGAAAACTCTTTTTGTGAAAGAGATGCTAATTAAGTAGATATATATGTATCTGTAACATATTTGTGACATACACACAATTACTGCTAGTGAATATATGCCTATTGTCCTGTGTAATCTGTGTAATGTTTTGGTGAATAATTGCTAGTACTGTTACAGATATTGCCAGGTGCAACTTTCATAATTTAGCTATCAGTTCCATGGATGCTTTAGTCATTTATGATAGCCGCCCTCTTTTTCTACATCCTCATTAGTTGTATGTTATTGTATGTTATTTTTTCGTCAATAAACATTCCTCAACTTGCTGCTTTTAACCTTAGAAGTAGGTGGTAGAAACAGCCTGCAAGCAACGCACTTTATAATTAACCAGGAACAGCAGCAGCAGGAGCAAACTTACTTCCCGCCTCCATGAAGGCTTCAGGAAGATAGGTGAAACCACTCTCTTGTTCCAGTGGATTCCCACAGCTAGCATGTTCCCCGGGACGCTGGAGGTTAATTACTGTTTTTATATCACATCTTAAGCAAAGAAAAAGATGATGCATTATTGACGATGAGTCTTCAGAGTCTTTTCCACCAGCATCCCATGTTATTATTATTTCAGAATAAATTGCTACAAATGATCTGAGAAATGCAGGGAAGGGGGGAGGTGGGGAAGATGAGCTTCAGTCTCATAAGAACTTTAGTAATTTGTTACCAATTTCTTTTACCTTTGGAACTGTTCAATAATATTATATTTTCCAATAAGATCTGTGGAGGGTCGAGACATAGCCAGTATGTTATCTGTTACCCTGAAGAGATGAGGGAAGAAGACATAAAAAATAGGAGTAAAAGTATGTCTCAGGCATCTCTCATGTTTAATTATTTTAGCAAATTAATCATAATATTTTATATGCTGTGCTTTCAAACGGTGAAATGCTTTTGATCTTTGTTTAATAAAATACTTATATAACAGAGTGCTAATAAGATGTCAAGATATGGTGATAATAAAAACACAGCTAACACCGTGTATCTATGGTTTATCTTTCTTCAGAGTGATCTTTTAAAAAGTTTATAAAACGATCCCATTGTCAAGCATCTTGACAATGCTTTCATTATATTCAGTTGGTTTTTTTAATTTAACATTTCAGTTCAATTACATGATCAATACATTTGAATCTTAGTTACATTTAAGTCTGTAATAAAGATATCCATAATGAAATCCATGTTTCAGATGAAAACATATTGGATTAAGTTGAATTTAGTTTCTGTTAACATCAGAAGAATGCAATCCGTATGATTAATGCCTAGATGAAAACAATTGACCTTTGTTTGAATCCAACCAACAGTTTTAGCATATAAATGTTTCAAGCATTAAGCTCATGGACACACATTTCTGAAACACTTCTTGCCTAAATCTTTATCAAACTGTTTTCTTTCACTGAATGTATAATCTAATACTAAGCATATTTTTTTGAAATCAGTTCAACAGAGTTACGAACTGCTTTATAAGATATTCAAAAGTAACATTTTTGGAAATGTATCATGAATGAATGCTGTATATTACCAGGAGGAATATAATCCTTTAACAGCCTGTTCTTGTTCACTCCACCGAGCTGGGTTTTCATATTTGCAAGCACGGCCACCACACGCCATAGAACACTGCATATGACCAGGGATAACATGACGAAGGCGTTCTCCAACTTTTGTATATTTTGCAGTTGGACGTCTAGATCTTCCTGTAATCCAATGGCAAGACAAAATAAAACTTTCCAACAAAAATCAATTCTGAAAAACAAAGATAAAAAGATAAACTAAATCCCCCCCCAAAAAAAAAAACATTTGCAAAGAAGTAAGACTTTTCTTTCTTGATGTCTGTATATGTAATATTTCCTTAATACGGGAAGGATCATCTCATGATCTAGAAACATTTAATAACGGCCGTTATCTTTGTTCACATTATAAACAAACTCATAAAAACAGTAAGCTTAAAAGTGATACAGTACTATTTTATTAATTAAGTGATGTGATCAACTTAAAATGCTTAGTTATTAAAGAAGATCAGAATTAATATATTAGAATGATAAAAATGCCAATACTTTACTTCTTCTTTCATGGAAAGCAGCATTTAGATCTTCAGGGCTTACAGAGGAAATAGCCACCATAACCCTGTGTGTAGAAGTCGAGAGAACCTCTACAACTGAGCTCCGTCGCCTCTGAAGCACTCGGAGGAGAGGATCAGAAGAAGAATGTCTCCGGCCCTGAAAAAACTTGCTAAAAATATTCACTGCCAAGCGCCTCCTGGGTGACCCTTGCATGATCACCCACTATTTGCGGCAGTTAAGATATGCTAGAGGATGAAGCTGAATGAGAAAGCTCACTTGCTCAGTACTGAACTTATACAGAGGCACGCATCTTTCTGTAAGATCTAACAGCCATTCAGAATAGGCTTCTGTCTCCATAGAAACTAACAATGAACTCACTGATGGCAGCTACGCCTTTTGGCAACCAAATTCTATATACGTTGATTTTTTATTTTTTTGCAGAACAAATTTTTCTACTACGAGGATTAGAATCGCTCGAAGCAGGTAATTCTGAAATGGATCAGAAATTCTGAAATTATTTCCTATGAACAGAAATGAATCCCGGAACTTGAAGAACTGAATTTAGCATCACAAGGTATAGTCTATTCTTCAGAAAACCCTTAGAACTTGGCATCCTTCAAGTAATCTCAAATTAATGAAGATGTAAATATAGGCAAAAGCAACTTAGTTATGACTGTAAAATGAAAAGCAGAAACATTTATAACTGAACAAACTTTTCTCCTTCCCAAATTGTGTCATCTCATTTTGTAAGCAAAGCAATTCTCATACATCTTGCTTTTAGCACTAGCATTAAGAGTTTACAAAGACAGAGTAGGGTTTGAAAGACTATCCAGTCTATTATTCACATACATTTAATCAGCAGTAATAAAATGCAATACACAAGCAATATTATTGCTTATCTTATGAGATACATAAGAGAATAAATTATTGCTGGTTGATGGAGCACCAAACTAAACAAAGTAATTCTGTCAATATCTGGAAGCACTTAATACCAAAAAGAATTCCTAGCTTTTGTTTCTAGGTTACATAGACCACCATGCAAAAAAACTTACAACTAAAATGCGCTGTTTAAAATTATACACTTCATGGAATAATAGTCCTATGATTTTACTTCAATTTCTGTCTATATTCTTCTGAAGAAACTGATGTTTTAAGTATAACTCAATGACAAATATTACATACTACCCAAGTTTTAAAATGTGAAACTATATCACAGCTTTTTCTAGAAATGTAGTCACACCGTCAACCAGAAATTGAGCGTTGATTTTTTTCTTTATCTAAAACCTGGTCCATAAGTTAAACAGTACCCTAAATAATGTACTCCTGTCAGAGCATCAATGTGGAGGAAACTGTTAAGAATCAGAATGAATATTCTGAAATTCAATCTTTACAAGGTCCTCCATATACAACATTTCAACATTTTTAAAGTAACGAACTAGGTAAGTAAGACTTTAGGTCTATCAGATATTATATCTGCCCCACCTACCAACTGCAATGAATCTACTCGATAAGCACATTTAATGCATTTAGGTACAAAATATTAAGGGATGGAAAGTTGTGATTCGCCTTTATAGACAAGGATTTTAAAGGTTCAGAATCTTTGGGATGTTAATTCACAAATGTCTATGTCTATGATGGCAAACCTATGACACACATGGCACGAGCCATCGCCCTTGCTCTTCCGGGTTCTGGCGCGCCGGTCAGCTGGTCTTCATAAGCACAGGAGCGCCAGAAACCAGAAGAGCAGCTGCCTGGTGCTCATGCGCATACCTGGAAGTTGATCTTTTTGTTTCAGGCGCACGCATGCGCACTGGCCACCTGGTCTTCCAGTTTGTCATGCATGCACATGCGAAGACCAGATGGCCAGGGCACATGCGTGTGCCAGAAACCAGAAGATCATCTTCCTGGTGTGTGCATGCACACCAGGCGGCTGCTCTTCTGGTTTCTGGCACTCCCACGTGCATGAAGCCCAGCTGGCCGGCGTGCCGGAACCCAGAAGAACAACGGGAAATGGCTCACATGCCCAGAGAGATGGCCATTTCCGGCACACGTGCCTTAGGTTTGCCATCACAGGCCAGTGGTCTTCGTGCACGCATTCCTTCCAGAAACCGGAAGACCAGGTGGCCGGTGTACATGTGTGTGCCGGAAACCGGAAGAACATCTTCCTGGAGCGCGCATGCACACCGGGCAGTTGCTAATCTGGTTTCTGATACGCACTCTCCCATTTCAGCACTCAGTGCCGAAAAGGTTCTCCAACACTGGTCTATGTTGAACAGGCATTATGGAACCGCTGTGTTAGAATCATGGCATTATTCACAATTGTAGTGGCAGAACTGGGTTGAACTCATAGGGTAAAAATCTCAAAGCTCCCTTTGTAGGACTCCTTGGGTTCTGCATGCTCTATTTCTGCCTCCTGACTTAGTGAAGTGGTTTGGTAGTTCTCACCTCCACTATCTATCTCCTTGGTGGGTGGGCAGGTACTTTTTCCTGTCGTCCTCCCTCCCAATCCTGCAGTGTAAGACACAAAGGACTCACAAAGCATCTATATAAGTAAATGACAAAAATGAAGTCAAAAGGAAAAAAGGAAAAATAAATTCTATAGTACTGCCTCCTAGCCTTATTCATTGAAACATATGGCAAAGGAAATTAGCCTACTCCTTTAGGAGACAAATCAATCTCTCAAGGTATAAATAGAATCAAGCTTTATTTTTTTAAAAAAAGTAAAATGTAAATGTAAAAAATCCCTCTTGGGTTTCAGCAGTCATGTAAAATATTCAGTGGCAAAATAGATAAAAATATACCATAGAGTTGTTCTAATTGTAGACTGCAGCTTAAAAGGACTTTCCATAGAAAACTATAAAATGCAATAGAAGACTCGGGGCAGATACAGGATAACTTTGGTTTGCTCCTAATTTATAGGGACTCTGCTACGAAGAGGTTCCAAATTGTATAAGAGCACAAGTTATTGAGGGTGTACAGAAAACATAAATATCAGAGGCAGTAATGCTTAAAGAACAACTTAAGTGCATTAGACATACTGTAACACAAGTTACATTATTTCTTATTCCTCTAAAAAATAGACTAGCCTGGAATCAGATTGCCACTTAAACATTACAGACACTATTTGGAGTTTTTACATCAGACAACAAAATATCTTGGATCAGATATTAACATAATGTTTGTAATGCTCCATAAATAAGCAGTTCACATCAAAAGCTACAGAACCTATTAGTTCATGTTAGTATGAATCAAAATTATTAAAAATATTGAGATAAGGACCAGATCAGCTAAGTCATAAATCTTGTAACCCTTTCGAGTCTATGACACCACCATGCTAACCTGGCAATTTTTATAGTGCCATATGACTTTGTTATTAATACCACTTATAAATTCACATCTTCACTCCCATTTCATTTTGTTTCATTTAGTATTTGTAATGAATACAATATGACTTTCAGCTGGCAAAAATGTTATTCATATTATGCATCAAACCTATTAATTTAATCCATAACCAAAAATAAAAGGTGTCGTTTTCACGCATACAATAACATTCCACAAAATTACCAAGTGTGAGTTAGGTAATAATTTTAATGAGATGGCAATTACTGGTCATTTTTTCTGGAAAGAATATGAAGCAATAAACCTAAACAAGCAGATTTATTAACCTTTATGAGACAAGTTGCATTTAGATGTTATCTTCCTGGATATCTACAGAATATGTTCATGCAATACATTTTTTTATTTGCATAATGTTCAATTTAACATTCTTGATTATGCAAAGAAGGAATGTATTGCATGAAATAAATAATAAACCTGAAATTGCTACTATATTTGGACTAGCAAAAAAACAAATTTGGTTTAAATGAATTTTAAAATCATGATTATTTTGTTAAACTAATCTTGAGACAAGAGAACACATATAAGTGCAGATTATCCTTAGTTCTCCAATTTAATTTTTAGCTGTCATAGGAAATTTGTATGAACACAAAGAGATTATATTACTTGTAAAAATGTTCAATGATCTTAAAAGCTTCTGCCAAAGAGATGAATCAGAATTACAAATCGTAACAATGAATATTTGTTCTCCTCTGTTGTCATTATTAACCTTTTAATACAGAATTATTTCACTATTCCTTCTGACGCAGTTGCTCATTTTCCAACCTGATATCAAGGTTGAAAATATATAAAGCAAAAAAACAACAAGCTAAATAGCTAAGAAATTTATTAGGAAAACTGTCATGTTATCACATTGGGTTTTGTTTTTGTTAAAATCTACAGTAAAATGTTTTTTAAGTATCAATAAAGATAAACATTTGTGTTGCAATAAGTGAAGAAAATTTTTGCTTTCTCGCATATTACTCAAATAATAACTTTTTAATACTCAGAAAACAGACTGATTAAGTAAGTTGAACAGAACATTGTGAAATTGGGAGAAGTGAAAGATATGCAGATGAGATATTTGCCAAACAGTTGATAACATTCAAATTGGGTAAGAAAGTTGTAAAATTATGGCCATTCCCTACTCCATTTCCATTGTCAAGTTTGGATCATCTACAAGAGCTGTGGTCCTTCAGTTGTCCTTTGTTTTACCCAATGAAGGAAGGCATGAGGCAGTTTAACCAGTTTCGTTTAGGGCAAATTAGCGAGACCTAGCTCCCTGTCTTGTCCACATAAACAGTTTTATCCATGCAAGACAAAGCAGAGAGCCAGTACGCCGGGCTTCATTCAGCATGAATACTGGCAGCCTACATATAATGAAACAGTTTATTCATCTTGTAGGGATTTTTTTTTTCAGGAAGAGGAAAAATAGGAATTATGATTTGCAATACCTTCATAGAAAACTGAAGGTAAAAAATGACAGGAGTTGTATTATATAAGCTGTTATATGCTTAGAAATAATACTTCCACTATAGACTTGTCACTTGACTCCTTTACTTTCCTCCACTGAATCCTAAAACAAAAGTGAAAGGTTGTAGCAATTTTGGCACAGATTAGTAGTGACCAATTATTCATAAAATCTGTTCATGTTTTTTATTTGATTCTTTACCTGAATCCTATTTCAACTGATGGAACTATAAAATCTACTTGAAACAATCTGCTTCAGCTCTGCATTCAGAGTTTAGATAAATTAAATAGCTCATCCCTATTATTATCCAGTACTGGTCCTATCCACTAAATGTCATCTACTAAAAAAGTAATTACCTGTATTCATGGTTGTGCTGCTGATTATCAGAGAACAGTAAGGTGCCTCATTTTGCAATAAGACTCCAGCAGCCATTGCAGTACCTGTAGGAACAAAATTTTAACAATAAGCATGTGTTTTTCTATGAATGTGCACGTCTGTGTCAGCCCTACAGATCAGATTCAACTGATCTGCATTTTCAGTCAAATATATTTAAGCAGCTTGTAAGTGTTTTAACTGCTGACATACCTTTTCTTTAGAGTTTAGTGTTAAAAATGTTACACTACCTATATTACTAAATAACATGAAAGCCTTGATTGACCAATGGAATATAAGAAAAATAAATGGTAAATAAGATTAACAAATAAAATAAAATTAACAGAATTGTATGAGAATTCTGAGAAAGAGAAAGAATGCAATAGATCCAACTGAAGGAAGTCTCATCTTGTGGAATGGTGTTGATGGACATGTATACGCCAGGAAATGAAGGTATAGCTTTAATTATGAATGAAAGAATAAAATTAAAGTTTGAAAAAAAATAAAAGAAAGAATCCAGTGATAGTTACATTTATAGTGAAAATGATGATAATGTAAGAGCTAAAGATGAGTTCTGGAATAAATTGTAATGCTTTGATAAATCTAATTCAGAGAAAACTATTATTCTGCTAGAAGATATGAACGCAGTACTAAAAAAATATGTGCATTAAAACAAGGAGAGAAAGGGTCAAGAATGAATGGATTCTGAATGAATAGGAAGTGAATACAAAAATGGGCTTCCAGGGGAAGAAAAGAAAACCGAAAACCCCTCTGTAAAAGTGGACCACAAGAAAGAATGAAGAACAGGTGAGCAAACCAGCTCTTTGGAATCTCTCCAGACAAGGAGAAGATGGGAAAAAACCCACCTGTGTTCTGGATGCAAATCATAATCA
Source organism: Pituophis catenifer annectens (assembly GCF_029215685.1). Classification (NCBI taxonomy): domain Eukaryota; kingdom Metazoa; phylum Chordata; class Lepidosauria; order Squamata; family Colubridae; genus Pituophis; species Pituophis catenifer. The sequence goes on along the minus strand of NW_027256882.1, from coordinate 76,918,929 downwards.
TGTGACTATGGGTTTTGCAACCATTGTAAATGCAAGCCAGTTACCAAGCACCCAAATGGCGATCACATGATCATGAAACTTCCTAAACTGGTTGTAACCACCACCTGTTCAGCACTGTCGTAACTTTGAATGTTTACTGAAAAAACAGCATTAATGCAGATAATGACTATCTGTACTTCTAAGCTATTAGAAACTTTCAGAACAATAAGTTTGAAAATGCTGGGTGAGTTCAATCTCGAACAACAAATTACTTATTTTTATCTCAACTTTGTTATTTTTATAAATAACTCAAAGCACCAAATACACATAATACACCTTCCTCCTCATTTTCCCCACAACAATTCAGTGAGGAGAATTGTGCTGAGAAGCCCAAATCTATACAGATGGCCTTCGTGCCTAAGGCAGGACTGGAGCTCATAGACTCTAGATCAGTGTTTCCCAAAGTGTGGTACGCGTACCCCCAGGGGTACGGGAAGAGTTTGGTGGGGGTACGCGTTGCACCGGAGTTTGGTGGGGATTACGTGGGAATATCCACTGCATATTAAAGCATATGTTTTTTATGAGGGGTACTCAGCGTTACGAAAATTATAGAAGGGGTACACATATGTCAAAAGTTTGGGAAACACTGCTCTAGATCATAAACCAAACTAACTTGCTTACTTCAGGCAACCCTTTATGGACTTTCTGCTGATACGAGGGCAGAAAATATGTTCTATGTATTTGTTTATATCAGAGATGAAATATGAAATTTAAAAAAATAACTGTCTGTAACCTTTGAGGGGGTGGAGAGTTACTATATATTTGTTTAGTGAAAGTTGGAAGTCACTTCCTTATTTTTCTTTCACTTTTTATTCATTCTTCTCTTTTCTCTCTTATTTTAGTTTGTATTCAGCGTTACTTTAATAATCAAAATTGACACACAGACACAGAGTCATTACTGAATGAATGAGATTTGAATTGTAAAACAAATATATGAAAGAAAAGTCAGTGAATCAGAAGAAATCATGATTGAACCGAGTTGAAGATACTTTAGTCTAAGAGAAGTGAGCATTTTAAAGGATAAAAGCAATATATGAAGCAGTGTATGAATATGGAAACAGTGAGAAGGCTGGTTTACAAGGATAGAAAGGCATACAGAAACATAGTGAATAATGTTATAGTGAATAATAAAAGGAAAAAGAATAGTATTTTTTATATACTTTCATTTTCCTGCAGAACAAGGAACTTACAGTAGGGGAGAAGAAATGTGCCCGCCAGGTTTCCGTGCATTTCATCAGCCAAGGGCCCAGGGGAGGGGTGGGGGAGTGGCGGTGATTATTAGGGAAAGTCTTTGTCCGAGGGAGACCACTGTTCCTCAGATAGCTGGATGTGAGTCCCTTTGTGTGAAGTGGGGCCGTGGGGTGCAGATGGGTTTGCTGGCCACGTACCTGGCTCCCTGCCACGTGGCAGCGACCCTGCCCGAGCTACTCGACGTCATTGCCGGGGGTGGCGGTTGATACCCCCAGACTTATTGTCATGGGGGATTTCAACCTTCCATCTGCGGGTGAGGCGTCAGAGGTGGCTCGGGAGTTCATGGCTTCCATGACGGCCATGGACCTGACCCAGGTAGTTCAAGGCCCCACTCACATAGGGGGACACACTCTGGACTTGATTTTTATCTCTGGTCAGTGGTTGAATGATCTTGGTAGAGGGGATCTAGACATCAAACCCTTGTCATGGACAGATCATTCGCTCCTCCACCTGGACTTTCCTACCGCTTTCCCCCACCGCAGGGAGACGGAACCGACCAGATGGTTCCGTCCCAGGCGCCTGATGGACCCCGAAAGGTTCCTGACGGAGCTTGGGCCGTTTCCTGAGACTCTGACACACGACTCGACTGAAGAGCTGGTGGCCGCCTGGGAAAGGGCGGCCGCTGGAGCTTTGGACCGCGTCGTGCCTTTGCGGCCTCTGACCCGATGCCGATCTCAATTGGCTCCTTGGTTCTCTGAGGAGCTGAGAGAGATGAAGCGTCGGAAAAGACGCCTAGAGAGCATTTGGAGGACTAGTCAATCCGATTCCGACCGGACACAGGTGAGGTCTTATATCAAGACCTACCTAGTGGCGATAAAAGCGGCAAAATCTAATCATTTTTCCGCTCTTATCGCATCTGCAGAGAACCGCCCAGCCGCCCTGTTTAGGGTGACCCACTCCCTTCTTCGGGGGGGAGTGCGGGAAGATCCCTTGCAGGGTCGTGCTGAGGATTTTGTGCAATTCCTGCACGATAAAGTCGCTCGGATTCGGGAAGGCTTGGACTCCAATTGGATGAGTCCACAGGAGGAGATGAGGGCAGGTCTTGAGAATGTTATCTGGGAGGAGTTTGATCCTGTGGCTCCCGAGGATGTGGACAGGGTTCTGGGTAAGATTAGTGCCGCCACGTGTTTATTGGACCCGTGTCCCTCCTGGTTGGTACTGGCCTCCCGGGAGGTTACACGAGGCTGGCTCCAGGGGATTATAACTGCTTCTTTGAGCGAGGGTGCCTTTCCTGCCGCCTTGAAAGAGGCGGTAGTGAGGCCCCTCCTCAAGAAGCCTTCCCTGGACCCGGCTGAATTAGCCAACTATCGTCCGGTCTCCAACCTTCGTTTTGTGGCAAAGGTTGTTGAGAGCGTGGTGGCACGACAGCTCCCCCGACACCTGGATGAAGCTATCTATCTGGACCCGTGCCAGTCGGGCTTCAGGCAGGGGCACAGCACAGAAACGGCATTGGTCGCGTTGGTGGATGATCTCTGGAGGGCTCGGGACAGGGGTTGTTCCTCTGTCCTAGTCCTATTAGACCTCTCAGCGGCTTTTGATACTATCGACCATGGTATCATGCTGCGGCGGTTGAGGGGGTTGGGAATAGGGGGCACCGTTCTGCGGTGGTTCTCCTCCTTCCTCTCCGACTGCTTGCAGTTTGTGTTGGCAGGGGGACAGAGGTCGACCTCGAGGCATCTCGCATGGGGAGTGCCGCAAGGGTCGGTCCTCTCGCCCCTCCTGTTCAACATTTATGTGAAGCCGCTGGGTGAGATCATCCGTGGTTTTGGGGTGAAGTGTCACCTGTACGCTGATGACACTCAGCTGTACATCTCCACCCCAGACCACCCCAACGATGCCCTTGATGTGATGTCTCGCTGCCTGGAGGCCGTGCGGGTCTGGATGGGGAGGAACAGGCTCAGACTCAACCCTTCCAAGACCGAGTGGTTGTGGCTGCCGGAGTCCCGATATAGTCAGCAGGTGCCATCACTGACTATTGGGGGTGAATCTTTGCCCCCCACAGAGAGGGCTCGCAATCTGGGTGTCCTCCTGGACGCACGGCTGTCTTTAGAAGAACATATGACGGCCGAGGCCAGGGGGGCCTTTTATCAGGTCCGCCTGATTCGCCAGTTGCAGCCCTTTCTGGATCGGGACGCCCTGCGCACAGTCACTCATGCCCTTGTTACCTCCCGGTTGGACTACTGTAATGCTCTCTACATGGGGCTCCCCTTGAAGAGCACTCGGAGGCTCCAACTGGTCCAGAATGCGGCCGCGCGGGTGGTTATGGGTGCAACCCGTTGCGCCCATGTGACACCCTTCCTGCGCGAGCTGCACTGGCTCCCAGTGGTCTTCCGGGTGCGATTCAAGGTGTTGGTTACCACCTTTAAAGCGCTCCATGGCATAGGACCCGGGTACCTTCGAGACCGTCTTCTGCCACCAATAGCCTCCCACAGGCCAGTTCGCTCCCACAGAGAGGGTCTCCTCAGGGTGCCATCGGCCAAGTCATGTCGGCTGGCGACACCCAGGGGGAGGGCCTTCTCTGTGGGAGCCCCAGCCCTGTGGAATGAACTGCCCCCGGAAATTCGTAAGATTTCTGACCTCCGGGTATTTCGCTGCGCACTCAAGACCCTATTGTTCCGCCAGGCTGGGTTAGCAATATAATTTTAAATTGGATGTTTTAAATTTTTGGGGTTTTAAATTAAGCCAAATTTATTTAATATTTTTAAATTATTTTAAATTGATGTTTATTCTGTTTTTAATTAGGCTGTACACCGCCCTGAGTCCTTCGGGCGGTATAGAAATAAAATAATAATAATAATAATAATAATAATAATAATAATAATAATAATAATAATAATAATAATAATAATTATATTTCTTTTATTCGTAGGTTTATATGTGCATTACTGTTCTAGCCAGGGTTTTTCCTACGTAAATCCCACGTAGAAGTTTGTATTGCTATAGTTGGGTGACATCTCAAATCACCACTTTCCAGGCTTTATCAGACATTTTGTGTTGTCTGCTGTGAGATTTAAGGGAGACAAAGATAGATCTATTTCGGCCTTATAAGGCCTCTTCAGTTAGCCACACCCTTATTTTATGACTCCTCCCTGTAAAGGTCAAATATTTATTTTGTTCTTTTATTTGTAGGTTTATATGTGCATTACTGTTCTAATGCATCTAATATATATATATATATTTCTTCGTAGGGTCTATGTGTGTTTTTCTTCTAGCCAGGTTTTCCCTACGTAGCCAAGGTTTTTTTTTGTAGCTCCAGCTCAGTAGAATCTCATATACTCATATACTCGGTTCTGGGCTTTTTTCTTTTCTAACACCTAGCAAGCTCTCACTGCTAGGTGGGAGACCTAAATAATAAACCTAGCAGTGTTTTTACCACAACAGTGTTTATTCCAAAATATAACAAGACAATATTTGGTACTGAAAGGCTGCTACAGTTAAATAGCATTTCATATGCTCTATTTTGTGTAGGTAGTCCTCATTTAGTGACCAAATTGGGACTAGATTGTTAAGCAAATAGATTGCTAAGTAAATCTACTTTACAAACTGAAAAGTTTGTAAATGTGAAGACTAGTCTTAAAGTTACTTTTTTATCACTGTCATAATACTAGTAGTTGCTAAATAAGGTCTACTTGTAACTTTCAAGTTTGAGTTCTACATTCTTAAAAAAAGACTAAGTACAGACCAAAATGTTATACTGGACATTATTAAAATTTCAAAATATATTCTGGAATATTCTAGATGGCTTTACATATGAATTATAAACAAATTAATTAGAGATTGGTAATATTTCTAGTTGAAGAAGGTTGCATTCGATAATGCAAAGTAGTTAGGGTATTCAGGAGTTACATGATAGTTTTTACTTCTCTTATGTTGATGAGGAACCCACTCATTAATTTTTGGCGAGGGTGAGCTGCATGCATTCTTAACAAAGATAACCATGCCATTCATAATTTAGTCAGTTTCTTACTTTGTATGGAATACTGAACTGTATACCAATCCAATTCCCACTTAATTTTCCAGAGTACAGAGAAGGCCTTTATGCTTATAAAATGTGAAAAATGTTACACTTGTATATTAATGAAATTCTTAGGAAGTTTTCTTTTTCATTATTAAAAACATCTCTTTTCCTTAACAGAGGAAACAGACAATTGCTTAAACTGTATTTTAAATTATAAGCAATACTTATTAGGAAGATGTTCATGTCAACAATTGGTTAATTTTTTTCAGATTGTTTTTACACAAGAGATGTGGCATGTTGTTTCAGGTTATGTTCCTAATTCTCCTGCAGAGATAATGAAGCCATATGCCTTTGGATCATTAGCTGCTGGCTAATCAGATCAATTACGTTTATCTAGGCAACATGTACCTCTAACTGCTCTCACAGATAAGAAACTCAGGGAGAAGCTTGCCTGATTTTTCCAAACACTATCTTGTTTACACAACTTAAGGAATATTTCATCCCTCTTTATTTGTATAACAGTTCTTGTCTCTTTCCTCAAGGTTGTCACCAAAATGATCTGTAATCTTAGAAGCATGGCTGAAATGGAAATTTTTCTTCCCCTTATACTGATTGTCATTTCCTAAGAAGATCATGTCTGAAAGATACTAATTGGCAGGATCCAAGTCAACCGAGCTTTTTGTCACGATCTGAGACTACTGTACTTGAGTTTTATGGTCAATACCAGCTAGGAAATATCTATAGGGGGATAAAGCTGTCTTGTTTCTCTTCACCCCTTTAAAAGTGAAGAGAAATTCCCTGTTGTGAATCATTGTTACTGTCTAAAACCCCTTAAAAATAGGGCTTTATGGTCAAGATAGTGCATCTGGTTGTTCTGTGTGTTGGGTCTTCCAGAAGATGATTCATCTCCAGGGCTGCTAGTTGATAATTTTATTCTGTTACTTAAAGGATGAATGGAAATGCTCAGTAAGATAATCTATTTGGGACAGCATTGCTTCTAATGTGCAGATTAAGTTCAGGAATAATGGTATCTGCACCTAATTTCAGAAGAGTTGAGGTGGCGCAGTGGTTAGAGTGCAGTACTGCAGGCTACTTCAGCTGACTGCTAGCTGCAATTCAGCAGTTCAGATCTCACCGGCCCAAGGTTGACTCAGTCTTCCACCAATCCGAGGTGGGTAAAATGAGGACCCAGATTGTTGGAGGCAATATGCTGATTCTGTAAACAACTTAGAGAGGGCTGTAAAGGCACTATGAAGTGGTATTTAAATCTAAGTGCTATTGCTTTTGCTAATTTCAAGAAACAGAATCTTTAACACTGTTTGGAGTCAACATTCTGGATAAAAGTGAACATGACAAAAATGAATCCAGAAAGGCTGTTGCTGTTTAAGTTCTTTAAGTCAGTAAAAGACTTGTCTTTTAGAGGAGGATTTGACATACTCTAGAAGGAATCATGACCACCTAAGAGCCAGTTTTGAGCTGAAAGATCCAACTTATTGCTCAATGTTCTAGCAGCAGTAAGAAGGATATGCCCAACTATGATACTTCACAGTATGATACTTCCTGAGTCATTCTGACCTAGAAAATTAACTTTGCTTTCATTATTTAAATGTGTATCATTTAAATGTATTTAGAGCATAATACTAGCTACACCACACTAGACATGAGACTAACCATAAAGAATCTTCAGAGGTTTTAGGAGACTTTAAAAATATAGAAAAGCTGCTCAAGAATACAAAGAATTGTATTGTTGCATTATTCCAATAGTCCTCAATTTATAACTCCTTCAATTAGGGTTTGCAGTGCCCACAGTCACATGACCATGATTTATGATGGTTTACTTTCGGTTTCCAACAAAAAACTGGCCCATAGCAATGTATTGTTTGTTGTTGCTAAGTTGTTCACTTAATGACCACCATGGAAAGGATTGTAAAATTGAGCCTGGTCACTTGGTAACCCACTTTATGACCATCATGACTTACAATCGTGACTGCCATGCTCAATTATAGCTATAATTTGAGAACTACCATTATTTCCTCTTTTTTTGGGGGGGAGGGGGACAAATAGTTTTTCTAGCTATGTTCAAGATGCTGGTCTCAACTTTCAACGCTTTAAATAGTTTAAGGTCTGTCCAATTAAGAAATAACATATCTTGTGTTAAATGTGATCATTAAGGCCAACAGAAGAGATCTGTTTTTAAGGCATTCCCATTCACGGAAATCCACCTCTCAGGCAAGCAGGGAGTTTTTTTTTCTTGTATTTCTTCTCAGTATGAAACACTCCTTCAGAAACTGTGTGCTACTGTCAACATTTTAGAAAGGAATTACAATACATATAGACTTTTATATTGTAGCAGAATATTGTCCACTGTTTCGGCACAACTAATTCTTTCAATGAATAGTTAGGAAAAAAAATTATAACCAGTCTGCCTTCCACTGAAGAGCTGAATATTGCATGATTCAAAAGAGGGCTGAGAAAATATCTATAGGCCTCTCACATCTTGGACATAAACTGTTTCAACTCATCTCCTTAGGACGCTGCTATAGGACATAGCATGCCAGAATAATTAGATACAAAGACAGTTCTTTCCCTCATGCCATCACTCTGTTGAATGTCTAATTTCCACAGTATTGTCTCATGTCTAAGAATATTTATCCATGTAGTATGGCTGTATTACCATTATCCTTCTCATCTTTTCTACTACCTTATCCTATTGGTATCTTATATTACCTTGTTGTTTGTATGTATACTGTATTTTTCACTTCATAAGATGCACCTAGGTTTAGAGGAGGAAAACAAGAAAAAAAAATCTGCCTCTGCCTCCCAGCATCCATTCGGTATTCATCTGGATAGTGTCCTTGCAGCAAACAGCAAACAGCCTGCCTCCTCTGTCAGGCAATGCTGGAGTCTTCGCCTCCGAGCAGCTGCTCGGCGGTTAGATCGGCCTTCCGGAATACCGCCAATCAGCTGTTCCAGGCAGCAGGGATCACTGCCACCGTTCGCCGCTGCTGCCTGTCGCCCATATTCGCTCCATAACATGCACAGACATTTCCACCCACTTTTGAGAGGAAAAAAAGTGCATCTTATGGAGTGAAAAATACAGTATATTACCTTGTTGATTATGCACCGGAGACAAATTCTTTGTTGCGTCCAATCCCATTTGGCCAATAAAGTATTCTAAAGTATTCTAATTAACTGTTTCAACAGTGTTTCACAGCTTTAATATCTTTTTAATAGCTACTGTTTTACATGTATTTAATTTTTGTTTTAAATTGATTTGACTATATATTTATGGGAAGCAACACAGCAAAACCTTGATTTGACAGGCTAACATTTAATAGACTTTGAAACTCTGGAGCATATTTCTGGTGGACATCTCACCAATGTAATGAATACGTCTCACGCAATCTAAATAGCTCATGTTGTTAAATTTAGGCTAATTTTAAGACATAAGTGGTGATAAATGATGTCACCATAAATATGAGGTAATTCTCTGCAATGATGTATCTTAATGGACAGTTGGAAGTAATCAACTTCCCCAGTAGTCCATTAAATCAAGATTTCACCATACATATTATTAATAATAAATATAGTATTATGAAAAAAGCACAGGAATATTGTTACTTCATGAAGACATATAATTTCATCCCAATACCGATTCTATAACTTCCTCTTCTCCTGTAAAGTATTATATTTAGAATCATAGTATTAGTATATAAAAAGATTTGCATTGGAAAATTATAGTTTGCTATCCATCTACAGTACTATTCTGCAGATATTATATTATAATGCTTCTATCTTTAGTAAGACTGAGTAATAGGATATATCCAATGATAGAATTTGTTTGCAATAACTGTTTTCTTTTTTCTCAAAAACAATCTTGGTGTTAAGATTATGGGCATCACTTTAACAGATTATTTTACTTACTTTCAATATCCAGCACTATATTCCTTGCACTACTTTTTCATTTGTTATTTTGATTTTTCTAAACACTAGGTTTGGCTCTATTGGCCATACAATCATTAACAGATTTAACATTATTTAAGTAAACGTACATGTAGGAGGTTGCAGAAAAAAAATTAACTCTTGCAGAGTCTAAATCAGTGATGGCTAACCTTTTTGCCATCGCGTGCCAGGAGAGGAGAGGGGGGGTGGAGGAGGGTCGCGCGCGCACGTGCCCACGCGCATGCGCACGCAACCACACCCACCCCCGCTCCTGGCACATGTTGGCCTGGTAGGCCCATTTTTCTTTCTTACCTGGTTCCAGATCCTCTCTATGCATCTGGGAAGGGTGAAAACAGCATTTCCCATTCCTTTGGAGGCCCTACGGAGGCTGAAAGGGCCCATTTCCCAACTCTCGGTGGGACAGGAAGTGACATTTTTTGCTGTCCCCAGCCTCCAGAACCTCTCTAGGAGCCTCTCCAGGAGTCTCTGGAGGCTGGGGACAGGAAAAAATGTTACTTCCTGTCCCACTGGGAGTCGGGAAATGGGCCCTTTCAGCCTCCGTAGGGCCTCCAAGGGAGTGGGAAAGATTGTTTTCGCCCTTCCCAGATGCATAGAGAGGATCTGGAGCCAGGTAAGAAAGAAAAACGGGCCTTCCCCACCCCCCCATGGCCTCCAGAGGCAGGAAACAGCCTGTTTCCCTACTTCTGGTGGGCCCAGAAGGCCCAAAAATCAGCTGGCCGACGCGTGCATGCACCCCAGAGCAGAGCTGGCATGCCCACTAATATGGCTCTGCGTGCCACCTGTGGCACGTGTGCCATAGGTTTGCCATCACGGGTCTAAATCATCAAGAATTTTAATCTCAGTTCTTTGTTAATCATACTTCCTTTTTTATCCTCTTCTATTTAGAACCATCAGTTCTATTCCTTTTAACAAAGTGAATTACAAATATAAAACATAACTCAGAATGGTTCATTCTGACTGTTTATGAATTGCTCCAGACATTATTTTATTAATTTTATTTTATTTTATTAGATTTTTATACCACCCTTCTCCCTAAGGACTCATGGCAGTGAACAGCCAAGAATAAAAACATCACATACAAAATTAAAATTTTAAAAAGAATTAAACAAAATTTTGGCCCAATAAGTTTAAAACACCCCAACTAAAATCCATTTACAATTAAAAATATCTAAGGGGGGGGTTAAGCCAGCCCGGCTTGATGAAATAAGAAAGTTTTAAGGGCACGGCGAAAAGCACGGAGATCTGGGATCCTACATATCTCTGGGGGCAGGTCGTTCCAGAGGACAGGTGCTGCCACAGAGAATGCCCTCCCCCTGGGGGTCGCCAGCCAACATTGTCTGGCCGATGGCACCCTGAGGAGTCCTTCTCTGTGGGAGTGTACTGGCCGGGAGGCTATCGGTGGCAGAAGGCGGTCCTGTAAATAACCAGGCCCTAAGCCATGGAGTGCTTTAAAGGTGGTAACTAACACCTTGAAGCGCACCCGGAAGACCACCGGGAGCCAATGCAGCTCACGCAGGAGAGGCATCACATGGGAGCGCCCCGTCGCTCGCATAATCCCCCGCGCGGCTGCATTCTGCACCAGTTGGAGCCTCCGGGTGCTCCTCAAGGGGAGCTCCATGTAGAAGCTTTACAGTAGTCCAGGCGGGAGGGGACGAGTGCCTGAGTGACCCTGCGTAAGGAGTCCCGATCCAGAAAGGGACGCAACTGGCGAATCAGGCGGACCTGATAAAAAGCCCCCCTGGCCACGGCTGTCATATGTTCTTCTAAAGACAACCGTGCGTCCAGGAGGACGCCCAAGTTGCGAGCCCTCTCCGTAGGGGCTAGTAACTCGCCCCCAATAGCCAGCAATGGCACCAGCTGGCTATATTGGGACGCCGGAAGCCACAGCTACTCGGTCTTGGAAGGGTTGAGTCGGAACCTGTTTCTCCCCATCCAGACCTGGACGGCCTCTAGGCACCGGGACATCACTTCAAGGGCATCATTGGGATGGCCTGGGGTGGAGATGTACAGCTGAATATTATCAGGGTACTGATGGAACCCCAAAACCACGGATGATCTTGTCCAGCGGCTTCACATAAATGTTGAACAGGAGGGGTGAGAGGACCAACCCCTGCGGCACCTCACAAACAAGGCGCCTTGGGGTCGACCTCTGCCCCCGCCAACACCGACTGCGACCGGTCAGAGATAGGAGAACCACCGTAAAACGGTGCCCCCCACCCCAACCCCTCCAACCGGCGCAGCATGATACCATGGTCGATGGTATCAAAAGCCACTGAGAGGACTAGGATAGAGGAACAACCCCTATCTCGAGCCCTCCAGAGATCATCCACCAATGCGACCAATGCCGTTTCCGTGCTGTGCCCAGGCCTGAAGCCGGACTGGAGTGGATCTAGATAGACAGCTTCATCCAGATACTGCGGAAGCTGTCGCGCCATCACATAAGCAATTGACAAGTTTTTTAAAATCAAGATAACACGGGGTCCACTATGAATCAGAATTATGCATCAACTGAAATAGGCTTACATATCCTAATTCAACAGAACTTAAGTGTAAAAACCTAGTCCAAATGTTCAAAGATGTTAGTGGACCACATACAATATACAGGCCACATTCTCTTCATCCCTTTCCTAGACTTAAGAATATTGCAGAATATAACTACCTATGCAAATGAAAGGGATGTGCATCTTTCACTCCAATCATTGTTTACAAGGTCAATAAGGGCAGGTGACCTAATAGTAACAACAAAGAACAAGCTACAGAACACTCCTGCTTCACTATAATATGTGGCTCTTGGCAGATACCCATTACCTGCCATGGCCTATGTGGAAAGATCCCATACTTTCCAGACTGGCTCAGTTCAGATTGCAAAAACAAAGATATGCCGGTAATCAAGAAAATTTACTGCAGACGAATGCAGTAGCTGAAGCTTCCTTTTAAGAATCAATGATATTACTTCACTGGCATAAGGAAAGAGAGTCAGTGTGTACATGTATGCTAAAAATCCAAAAAAATACAAGAAAGAAAGAAAAAGATTTTGGAATTAATAGGTCGTTATTAAGAGCTTATATGATACTTATAAAAGAGGATTACATTATATTTTATTATGGTGTCAAGCTTATATAAAACCTTATGGTTTTAATACTGAAGCTTGACATGTGGCTCAGACTTTTAAAAAGGTACTTATATATAATCTTAAAATTCAAAACAGGACAGAAGGAATGTTTAAGTGTAGGAAAAAATTTACTTTGCCTTTTTAACAATATATTTTTAAACAGTCTATTACTTTTGAATCTCTCTTTTTCTTTCTCTCTGTCTCTCTTTCTGCACGCACTCACAAAATGAAGATTGGATAATTAAGAAACTACAAAGGAATTACACAGGTAATTTTGTGACAGGTTTTTTCTCTTTTTAAATTCTGCATGTCACCTAATGTCAAGGCTTGAATTTTAAAGGAACAAAGAGAAACGGAACATGATTCAGTTACATACTGAATATAATAATAACCAAGGGCACTGATTAAAGATAGTGAATAATCAATGAGGTTGTCATGAATGTTTGTCAATGGTAATGGGGGATGATTAACAACAGTCAGTTAGGGAGGGAAGATTAGCCATTCAGAAATGCTTTGGTTTTGCTAATTCAACTCTCAAGACATTTTTTTCATCCATGGTAAAACTCAAAAGCTTTCAATTGTAACTTTTAAATAAATCCTTGTGCTTTCTCCTACTGAAATCCTACTGAATTGAATTAGCTGCCACCTATGTTAACTTTATAACAGGAATGATATATCTCTTCTCAGGAATGATCACAATTTTGTTCCCAACTTAATTTTGTGAGGGGTTGGGAAAGGAAGTTATCAGGGGGGAATAAACACTAGATATTTAATACAGATTTAAATGGAATAAAGCTTCTAAAGTGTAAAAATATGTTACATAAAGAGTAATATATTGCTCAGTATACCATATTAACTTAATCAATAATACAGCAAAATTATTCCACAATCTTATCTGAGTCCATCAAGAAATGAAAAAACAGGCAACTTCAATGCCCCAACCAAAGAAAATCAAAGGAACTACTGCAGTTCATAGCCATACAATTATTGAAAAAAGAAAACAAGCAAGATTTATTGGTGTATTTTTATTTGTGTATTATTATATTGTTGTTTTATATTGTGAGCCACTCAGTTGCTTTAGAGTTGGCAAGTATCTAAATCTAATAAAATACCTTAGATAAATAAAACTGTTTTTTTCTTTTTTGATGGAAGACTTTATGTTGCTCTGGGAAGATTCTCTATGGATGGGTCTTTTCAGGATATATAGCATTCAGGTATTTGACATAATCACTTGAAAAGCATCGTAGTCAAACAAAATACATAGTACTTTCAAGGAATTCATCTCATAAACCCTTAAATAAACCCTTAAATAAAAAGAGCCTTGGTGGCGCAGCAGACTAAAGCACTGTTAAGTAACACCAGCTGCCTGCAATTACTGCAAGTTCAAATCTCACCAGGCTCAAGGTTGACTCAGCCTTCCATCCTTTCGAGGTAGGTAAAATGAGAACCCGGTTTGTGGGGGCAATAAGCTGACTTTGTATAAAAAAGAACACCGCTGGGGGGGGGGTGAAAGCCCTACTAAGCAGGTATATACAAAAGTATGAAGACTATTGCTTAACGCATTGTAAGCCGCCCTGAGTCTCCGGAAAAGGCAGCATATAAATCGAACCAATAAATAAATAAATAAATAAAATCAATAGTAAAAACAGGTGACATCTACAATAGTAGCATCTCATATATAACAAGTAGGAAGTTATACCATGTAAAGTACTTCAATTAATTCTTGAAGTGAATTTAGAATCTTCACTACTCAATGCTGCACCAAAGATCACTGAATAATGGTATAAGTGGCATATCTTTCCCTTGGTAACAGCCATTACTTCAAGCCTGTATTCCAGGCAGAAATTCTGGTATAGAAAAGTAGCAGACTACAGCATCCAGTACTATAATGTATGCAGATTTACACTATGAATATTGGAATATATAAATTACGTATCTTTGGAAAAATAAAAATTCCAGACTTGGCTCAATCTTTCTTCTAAGATGCCAGATGAACCCTGAACAATATTTTAAAATGACATAAGTGAAAAGTATTCCAACATCCAAGAAAATCCCTTTTCTTACTAAAAGGCATTCTCTATCTGTTTTAATCATAGATTTTACTTACTCATTAAACTTAATGTTAACACTATCATTATGGCTTACAATATATCAAAAAGTATAAAGTTGTATTATTCAGCATTTGGAAATGCCTTACATTTAAAAGCAAAAATATTAATTAGCCATACATAATCAAATTACCAGAATTATCATACAGAGCCTAGCATAACAATATTCAGAAATTTTACAGTAAGCTGAACAAGTTTTCAGCTAAAAATGAACACCAAAAACCATAATGGAACATTAACAAATTGTACATAACAATTGCTTCAAAAAATAAAAATATTTTCACTTTTTTCAACTTTATTAGAACTGCCAGTTTGTATATGGATTCAATAACTACACCTACATTTTTCTTACTTATTTTTCAACAAATTGACTGCAGGCCTTTTATACCTGCACTTTTTATAAATCTTAATTGTATACAGAATTTTACACCCTAACCCTAACTTACTTCAAATGAATTTTAAGAAGCAATGCACATTTCACGTTGCCTCACTTACCTGTAACCCAGGAAAAAGAACTGGTAATGGTGGACCATTCCATTACTTTCAGTTCTGCTTAATCACAAAAACTAAACCATGGTAGAGGATCTGCTTGCACCATAAGGTTACTAAAGGAGAATTGCAGTTTTTGCTGTCCTTAATTGGATTTATAAAAGGTAATCTTGAAAGAGTCATTAACAGCTTAGTTTCTTGTGCTATGCTGCACAGTAAGTACAAAATACGATACTAATATTTATCTGCATTCAATTTTATTCTCTGCTCTTCGGTTTCTTCTCATTTTTATTGTATTACTTATTATTTTGCATTTATTTTGTTCATTATAGATTAAACCTGGAAAATGTCAAGTTAGGAGATTAAAGAAAAACCTAGCTAACGAATAAAAGAGTAATCCAAGAGTCTTATATTAATATCACTTTTAAAGAAAAATCATAATGCAATATTTTTACTATTTTGAAATCCAATTGATTTTAAATTGTCAAGTATAATAAGCTGATATTAATAATAAATTAATATATAATAAGCATACCTTTATGAAAAATTAATTTATTTTTATTGCTTTAAAAAACAGAAAATAAAAAAATTAAACACAAAGTTAACTATAAAGCAATCGCACATAAAACTATGCATAAAACTGCGTTAAAACTGAAAAAATGCAACAGAAAAGGAGAAAAAGTATCATAGCCATTAACAGTTACAATCCTATATATACTTATCTAATGTAAATATTATTCAAGTACATACATATTCATTTCTAGTACATTTATAAAAATACCATTCGTTTTTAACTTATATTTTGTATGCCTTTATGAATGCTTATCTAGATCCAGATTTATAATACAATCCACTGTTTTTATTCAGTTCAATAGTCTGAATGTAAGTGCATAAGACTGCAGACTAGGTTGCTTGGATTCAGGTACCACTGAAATATGATTATTAATGTGATTATTAATGACATGTTGTGACTATGTTATATGTTATGACTATTAATTTCAGTAGAATAAAGTGCATATAATTTAGTTTTATTTCTACCTTTTATATGTAAGGTTAATTCAATTTATTCTGCTATATTAACATTATTTCTGAAATGTTCATTATTTAGGAAGAAAAAAACAAATGTCCTCCAAATCTTTAATAACTCTTATCTGCTGTTGACTACATGGCCAATGCTAAGGGAGCATAAAAGTAGTAACCCAAAATACTCTTCTCTTAGCCTGACAAAATATAGCCAAAATAGTTTAATCTATTTAAAGTAAATATAGTAATTTAAGAAAATAAAAGGATAAAATAAATGCAGCTGCCAAAATCTGATAAAAGTAAATAATTTTGGACACTGTATCAGAACTCAAACCCCACCCCACCCCAGTAAATAGCACGTAGAGTGTTCCTTTTACATTACTGACAATGTATGAGTCATTGTATTCCTTATGATCTAATTCCACTAGAGTAATTTAAATTAACAGAGAATTATCTATTCTAATTATGCAAACATTAAGTTTCTAGAGGCAGCTATTGTATGTATGTATGGGGCTTAATTCTGCAAAAATATTGTATCAGCTAACAATTTGTCTCTGACTACTAGGCAAAGAATCTGAATTTCTAATAAAGGTATGGCTTTGGCTCATTGGAATGAGCTCATTTAAAAGTGCAAAACAACCTTCTACTTTTCCTAAAACTACATTAAAAAAAAGTAAAACAGAAAAAGCATAAAATCTTGGCTCTGATCACTTATATGAACCCAACTCCATTCATTCTTAATTATCTTGCTCACTGTTACTTTCGATCTGTCAAAAAGTGTTAAATATGGTCTTTCGCCACTAAAAGGTTTCCTACCCTTGCTTTTATTTTAGTGCCATTTTCTTTGTTACTAATTACTAACCTGTTACTAACATGCAGTTTTACATGTCATCGATAGCTGAGAAAATGAGAATAGCCTTGCCGATCTTAGTCCCATCTAGCCAGTATTCCATTTTACATTTCAGATTAGGCAAACCTAGGTAGTGCTCAGGGGGACCGTATGGAAATGCCAGAGCAGAATAATTAACAAGTTAAAAGGTAGTAGTAATAGTAGTACAGTAATATTGTTGCCAAGGAAACAGCATTGATGTGTCTCTATATTTTTCAGGAACTGAGCTTGAATTGAGGGATTATCTTTTTTATCTCTTCAATAGATATTTTTGCATAAGAACAATACGAATGCAATAGCCAGTTCTATTCACAGACACTCTATGTAAGTATGGATTGGGAAAGGAAGAGATATAGTACAATATTATCTTCACTTAAAATAAAATTTAATTTTCTATTCATTCAGGTTTCTATTCATTCTCAAATAGATTGAATGTGTATCGATATCTCAGATCATCACTGCATGATCTGCAGCAGAAGACGGCTTGTCTTTCAAGAGATTCAAGGACCAGTAGAGGAGGAATGCCATTCACACAAGGCAAAAGCAAACAATTATTACTAACAATTAGTACATTATTACTTGATGTACACTAAAAAACGGGCTTTAATTACTATTCCAATATCCAAACAGTGTATCTTTTTTTTTAATGTATGAATAGCCATGTTTTTAAAATATCGTAAGCCATTAGTGGAGGTTCTCAAGAAAAGATTGGACAACCATTCGTCAGGGATGGAATAAGGACTCCTGCCTAGGGCAAGGGCAGGAGTCCTTATTCCATCTCTGACAACTTAGAAGGTCTCCAAGGTGACTTCTAGTCCTATGGTTCTATTGTTTTGGAAATAAGTAAATATTAATAGGTACTCTACCACATAGCAATAGCACTTAGACTTATATACCGCTTCATAGTGCTTTTATAGTTCTCTCTAAGCGGTTTACAGAGTCAGCATATTGCCCCCAACAATCTGGGTCCTCATTTTACTCACCTCAGAAGGATGGAAGGCTGAGTCAATCTTGAGATTTGAACCGCAGCTAGCAGTCAGTTGAAGTAGCCTGCAGTACTGGACTCTAACCACTGTGCCACCTTGGCTCTTCATGGGGGAAAGTACCCATGAATTTATTTCACATCAGCCACAAAGCACACAAAGTATTACAAAAACATCCCATTTTACTGATTTGGAACAGCAGTATCATGCAAATAAGTCATTTAAAAATTAGTCGTATGAGGTGCTGCTCTTGACGACAGTCCAGATACTTCTATTAGTACAAAATGCAGTGACAATACAGGTACTCTTTGGTTAACTATGGTAATTGGGGCCAGAATTTCCATTGCAAAGCAATATAGTTGCAAAGTCAGGTATCACCTGACTACATTGCTTAGTGACAATGGCAGCAGCTCCCCTTGCTGTTGTTAAGCAAGGATTGTTAAGTGAGAATGTCCTCCAAATTCCTTCTAGTTTCCAACAACAAAAGTCAGTGGAGAAGCTAGCAGGAAGCTTGCAGGTCCCACATGATTGATAAGTAGGCAGGTAAGTAGCTGCTCCCAGGTGGTGAATGGTGCACAAGGGGCCATTGTTGAGTGGCATGAGTGTGGTGGGGTTTGGGATGGCCACTGACAAGTGTTGGAACTTACCAGAGTTGTGGGAAGCTGGCAGGAAAGTTCACAAACAGTGACTACCTGACTATGGAACAATGCAATTGTCATAAATGCAAGCCGGTTAAAAAGTGCTCAGATAACAATCACATGACCACAGGAATGCTGGGACAGCCATTATTTCAAGGACTCATTGAGCACCATTGTAATTCAACCAGATGCTGAACAAATGGTTCTTGCTTGCAATACTAACTGGAGCTGGACATTTCAGACACAAATATAACTAAGTGCTTCAGAACAGACAGGTGTGCAAACATATTACCTTTCTGCAGTTCCTTAAAGCAGCTGCATCTGTTCACAGGATCACATGGTCATCCACAGCAGGGCAATATCAGAAAAAATGAATTTGCTTTAAAAGGAGGCAGATTGAAGTTGCATGCATGCCTCTGTGTATTCTGAAGCAGCTTTCTTCTTTTGAATCAGAAACAGTGAACACACTTGGTATTAATTGAAAATGCTCAAGCATATGGTGCTATTACTGTACTATGTTTACTGATTTCTGATTTGCTTCTGCCGTCAATTAAAAGTGCTACTTTTAAGAATAAAGCGTTCATGGAAATATAATTTCTGCAGTGTTATTACATGCTCACATTTGGCAAATGACTGCTCAAAGTGGGCATGGCACCCGCCTCAAAAAATGCAATGCCTAACCCTGAAACTTATGGTAACTGAAAAGGAGATGCTTATGCATAATATTGCCTAAATAATCAATGTGTTTTGTATTAACCATAAGAGAACAGAACAGTAATAATTTTTAAATAACATAGGTTAGATGCCAACATGGGAAAATTAACTACATAGAGAAATAAGCTGCAATTCTGGCCATTTTGTTTATAATGCACTTCTGAATTAAGTTGTGCATTCTTTACATATAATAGTAAAGCCAGAATTGCCTCATTTGTTTATATATTCTCTTGTTATCTAACACATACAATTACCACAAGAGAGTTACTGTTGAGAAAAATAAGATGAAAATGATGCTTCAAAAGCAATTGAAAGTGCTTGGTTTAATTGTACATACTATCCTGAGACCAATTACCCCACAGGTTTGGCACCCAGTTTTTATAGGCAATAATGCAAAGCTGCTAAAACAAGTGTTCTCTCTAATAAACTAAGCATCAAGGCAACAGCACAAAGGAAAAAAATATTTTTCTGTCATCAACATGTTATCTAGTCTATCACCTTTTATTATTTGTTAATGCAAAAAATGGTAATATGTGTAAAATAACATTAAAAATAAAGAATTCAAGAGCAGTTTTTACAAAAGTAGTATACACACACACACACTATAATTTGAATCAGTTTTAATAAACTCCAAAAAGTTGGTAATATAAACAATAATGCCATCACAAATTTACCAAACCTCACAAATGAAAATATGTATAAAATTAAGTGCAAAGTAAGGATGAAACATTTTATTATGAAATAATGACAAACCACATCACTAAAGAAATACACTCCTATCTCAAGACATATGTAATTCCTTGAACTTTACAATATTTTAATACTGCTTAATTCCACCAATGGGATTACAAAATGGGAAGTACAAAATGAATTAGACTAATTGTGACATTTGGACTCAAGGCTTTTTTAATGAGGTGGAACAGGAGCATTTGTCTGCATCTCACATAAGGAGGTAAATTACCAGACGTAAAATGTAAAAAAGGATGGATCAATCTTTTTATTTTAGGCAGTAAAAATCTTGAGAACAGTTTCATTACTATGGGTTTTCCTACATGGTCAGATTTTCTGAACCACTAAATGAAAGGGAAATTCAAATCTTATATTCCACTGGAAAAATCTGGAAAAAGGCTCAGTGAACATTCTGGTCAATTCAGGCCTCTTAGATTTTTAAAAAGATTTTAATATATGAATGAAATTTTCAAGAAATAACATGATTGGTTCAGCACCATTACTTTTAACTTACCTCAATGGCAATATAAAATGGATGTTTGTCTCACATAAAAGTCAATAATGGGACTTTAGCATACTTAATGTTGGAAGAATAAATACCAAAGTTATGGTATTTCTGCAAGAGGAAATAAAATATTATCGGCTGGCACCATCCAAAAGCAAATTGTAAAAAAAACACCTGTAAAATTGGGATGCTTTAGCACTGAATGCTTTGAAAAGAGTAAAAAAACATCTTACAGCCCTCTGAACACAGATTTCCAACACGGGTTCAAATGAAGCTATGAGCTATCAAGCACTGAGGTTTATCTTTATTATATATATATTGGAGCCGAAGAAATGAAGAAGACAATATAGGATGCTCAAGCCCGAAAAGAGTTGAGAAGATGAGCACTTAAGACTTCCACACAGACTATCTTCACTTGCAAAAAAATAATAATGTAGGGGACCAATTCGAGAGCTACGGAGGCAGGGCCTGCTCTAGGAATATCGGGGGCGGGGGGTGCAGAGAGGCCACAGGGCCCTAGCAAAACCCAGCACCGAGGGGGCTGAGCCGCGGTTGGAAAGCAGCCTGGAACCGCTGCGAGATGCGAGCCGCAGAAGGAGAAGACGCCGCCGCCGAGGAAGACAGACACGCGACCCCGAACTCACCGGCGAACCCACCTGATCAGGGCCGGCGCCCGGAGAGCCCCATCTGGCGCTCCTGCACCTCCTCCCGGCGCCGGCCCAGGCCGGCATTGGAGAAGGCCCGCGGGAGTGGAGGGGATGGGCGGCCGCGGCGAGGGAAAGGCACCGGTGGCCGGGGAAGGGAAGGCGCTGCCTAGCGCGCCTGCGTGCTGCGGGAGGCCGGCTTTGCGGGCCTGGTCTTCTGGCGGGAAATGCGAAAACCTTCACTAAGATGCTCTTCCAACGGCCTGGTCTGTGTTATACTGCACGAAGATATGTCTGTTAGCCTTTCCGCTTTGGGTGTGGACTGAACGCTCCTCAACATTCAAGCTTTGCAGTGAAAAAAATTTCCTGTTGAAGACCAGGAGTTAAAATCTAAACCCTCACCTGCACTGCCCCTTTTGGCCTTATTGCCTGATCCCCAGCAACCAGCACCTCTGAAGAACACCAGCTGGTAGGACTTTGGGGAAGAAGGATACCTTCCAGTCAGTGCCAACTGCTTTCAACCACCTGGACAAATCCCTGAAGTTATCTTGGCAAAATTTCAGAAGTAGTTTGCTTTTACAGGCTTCCTAGGTTGAGAGAGAATAGCTGGCCCAAAGTCACCTTAGGCAACTTGTGCCTAAGATGGACACCTGAACTCACAATCTCCTGGTTTCTAGCTGGTGCCTTAATCACTGCACTAAACTGACTGTTTTAAGAAGATTGCCTGATGTCATCACTACCAGAAGATGCAATTCATGCATTGCTATTTTTCTAGTTACTTCTTCCCAGCATATCATAAACGTATCATAACAACATTTTTTTTGTTCTGCCATGGTCTCTGTAATGGTGCCTTCATTTCATTCCCAGTCCGTGAAGGAGATAAATTCATTCCTATTCCAACATCACTCAAAGATATAAATCCAGTTAGGCTTTGACACTCATTGCCATGGAAGGAAATCTAGTGATTTCAAACAGTACAATAACAGAAGCAAGAGGGGGACAGACATGGGGAAATTCAATTCCAAGGCAGATAGTTTTCTACCATCTTCAAGGAGGAGTCAAGTTCAACTCCAGATTAACTTGATCAAATACTTTGGCCACCGAATGAGAAGAGAGTATACATTGGAAAAGATCCTGATGTTGGGAAAGATTGAAGGCAAAAGAAGAAGGGGACAGCAGAGGATGAGCTGGCTAGATAGTGCCATCGATGCAATGAGCATGAATTTGGCAAACTCCAGGAGACATGTCATGCTATGTATGGTGTATGGGGTCATGAAGAGTTGGACACAATTTAGCAACTGAACAACAATTCAACTCAGCAGAGTGGAAAGAGTAGAGTAGGTGGTTTTCAAAGTGGCGAGAACAGTGTTTCTCAAACATGACCATCTGGAGATGTGTGGACTTGCCAGCATGCAATATGGAAGTTGGAATTCATACACAGAAACCGTGGGCTATAGAGATTTGCATGAGAGATGGTAATCTTTTCACACAGATTAAATCCCAGTAACCAATGAGTGATGTATTTTGAGTGTTGGGTGCAGGTAAGAGCTGCTACGCTTCAGTCCCATTTGAACTTCCTGACAACATATTGCTGAAGACTGTGAGAAAGCTCTAGCAAGTCTGATTAAGAACAGTAGCAAGTTGCATTTGTATTGCACAAGAAAATAAACTGGGTCCAGCCAAGGCCAGAAAAGGAACAACTGACTGCTCACTTGTCCACAGATCATAGGAATGAGCAGTGCTGTGGAGTCGGAGTCGAGGAGTCGGAGTTGGAGGAAATTTTGGGTACCTGGAGTCGGAGTCAGAGTCAGAAGTACAAAAAACTGAGGAGTCGGAGTCGGAGTTGGAACATTTATCTCCCGGCTCCATAGCCCTGACAGTGCTGTGGAGTCGGAGTCGGAGTCGGAGTCAAGGAGTCGGAGTCGGAGGAAATTTTGGGTACCTGGAGTCGGAATCAGAGTCGGAGTCGGAAGGACAAAAAACTGAGAAGTCGGAATCGGAGTCGGAACATTTATCTCCCGACTCCACAGCCCTGGAAATGAGGCATAAACAATTTCTTCCCACCATGGCCAGAAGCAACAATCTACCGGAGGTTGGATGCATTCTTTCCACCCAAAAACAAAACAAAACAAAACAAAACAAAACAAAACAAAACAAAGGAAAGGCCTCTTAAAACTACATTCAGTCCACCATTTCTTTATGACACTTTTAGTCTGCTATTTTCTCTTAATGATTTATAAGCCCAAGATCAAAGTTTTAGACTGTTTTAAGGTACAAAAACAATCAGGACAAAAGAGTGGGTGCATGGTCACACTGAATTATACTAGTCTTTCTGGATTTCTGAGTTCAACAGAAAATGTAGGAATTCTGAATTACTCTGTTGTTGCAGTGCAATGCTAATCTACAGAAGACATCAGAACAAAACAGTGCTTTCTTTATTGTATCACTTGCAAGTGTTTCTGAATGCTAACAATTCTTGGCCTAGCACATATACTAACAAAATATTATATAGTATTTTAATAAGACCCAAGCATGGGTGAAAAGGAAGGGTGCATTTTATTGAAAAATCTATGTTGGGAAGGGTGACCCAAATTGCAGCCAATTTGCAAAGAGGAAGATCTGTGGCTAGAGTGTGCTTGATAATACCTATAAACCAATTTTACTGTACATAAATTCAGTATAGGACAGGTAACATTCAAAATCCAAGCAGTAATTTAGGTCAGAGATAATTATACATAATTATACATAATATATAATTATAATACGGGGTGTGTGTGTGTGTGTTTAGTACATAGTAAATAAAGGCTGATTAAAAATATTTTTTTAAAACTTAAACTATACCTGGTTATCTTTTGTTGTTGTTGTTGAGGAGGAGGAGGAGGAGGATATCCATTCAGTTCTATGGGCAAAGTCTCTCCACATCTTCTTGCACTACTTCCTTCAGTTTTTCTAAGCTCTAACTGGTGTCAGCTTTGAGGGTGTCTAGCCACCGTGTTTTTAGACATTATTATTTTATTTTATTTATTTTATTTTATTTTATTTTATTTATTTTATTATTTTATTTTATTTTATTATTTTATTTATTTATTTGGACTTATATGCCGCCCTATCTCCACAGGATTCAGGGTGGCTCACAACAATAAACCAAAACAAACAAACCGTTAAAATAATAAAATTGACAGAAAATCCAATAAAACCCATTAAATTCTGTTAAAAACCCCATCTTAGTAACTAAACAGAAAGTTTCAGCATCCTATCATTCATCAAATGTTGCAAGTTTCACGGCTCCCAAATTGCCAGCAAGCATTCTGTTGTAGGACCAGAACAATTTAAGTCATCTAGCCACTTTACTTTAACTGGCTTCACAATTCCTGAAGTGTGTGATTTTGGCTACTGTTACCTTATAAACTTTGGCTTGGCATTTTATCTAATATTTGTAACTCAGTTTATCAGTTTAGATAAACTGATTTAGATAAACAAAAATTCTCAGTTTAGAATTTTTTTTAAATTATCAGAAGATTTACTAGGGCAAATCAAATAATTATAAAATAATTGATAAGTTTTATTTTTTAAAAATGTCCATAAGACTGAACACCAACAAAAATGTCCTATCAAAAGGTTTGGTAGAAAAGATCCAGTACTTAAAAATTAAAACATAAAATAACCTAAACTGAGAAAACATTTCAGCTATTGCTGAAATGTAGAACTATTGAAATGGTCTTCTTTGGGCTGATATCAATATCGGGTGATTATTTGGACATATCCACATTGTTCTCTCAGCAACAATATGGAAGTTTGTCATTGCCTTCTTCCATTATGCCTTCTCAACTTCACAGTTAAACTACAATTTGGGGATTTCCCCATAGTTTCCCCTATGTCTAAGGCAGTAGTGGGTTGCCCCCTGGTTCAAACTGGTTCTATAGAACCGGTAGAAAACCAGCGGGAGGCTCCGCCCACTGACCCTGATGTCATCAGAAGTGATCTGTGCATGCGCAGAAGCAAGGCGCGTGCACGAGCGAAGCGAGAGCGTGCGTGCGATCCCGTTGCGAACTGGTAGTAAAGGTAAGTAGAACCCACTCCTGGTCTAAGGGCTAAGGCTGGTGAGGCAAAACTAGAGAGAAAAGCACTACCTAAGCAAACTGCCTTCCAAGCCCAACAGGAGACCCTATCTACTGATTCACATCACCAGAAAGAAAAAGCCTATGGTTTAATCTCTAGATCCTAGATATATGTAAAGCTCTGCCTCCTTTATGCTGCAAATGGGCAATTAACTCTTGTGTTTAAGGTTTCATTCTACAATTAAGATCATAATCTAGCTGAGTTATTTTCTTAGCGTCTTGGGCCAAATCTGAATAGAAGGTTAAGAGCCTGGAAAACTCTGATTTACTGCAGACTCCTAGTGTGAAGCCTGACACCATGCACTAAGCAAGTCCTTTTTGAGACCAGGGGAGCTTGGCTGGGCACTTGCTGCAAGAGAAACTGCGGGCTGCTTAATTGATTCTTTGTTGACACCTGAATATAAATTCTCCTTAAGGGTACAGTTTGCCCTGCAGGCTCCAAGGAAGTATTTAAAACTGAATGGCTGTTTGGAAATCCTAGTTTAAATGACTCAGGAAATGCTGTGGATTGTGAGATAAGCAAAAAGAGTGGATTCCAAAGAGAGTGGTTCCAAACCATTATTTCTCAATTCCAAAACTGATGTTGCTTTTTTTTCTTTTTCAAAAAAACAAACAAACACCCGACTATTTAATGTTTTACATATATCAGAGTTTATAATTTACTTAGGCTCCAAGTTAAGGAATGAGAAGAGCGTAAACCTTTATGGAAAGAGTAATCTATATAAGCTCCAGTCATTTGAGTAGTGTTCTCCTGGGTGTAGGATAATGGAAAACTTTGGTTGCAAACATGCCGAAGATTAAACTATGGCATCCATTTTATGAATGTGACTCATATCATTATCCCAGTGTTGTAATTGTTCATCAGATTGGAGAACTTGGTTTCCTCCAAGCAGGACAGGGATTTTTGCTGCTATTTGGCCAAACTCTAATATATTTATTAGGAGGGGGACTAGGGTTAGTATTATCATTTGTCTTATGGTAATTTGTACCCACCCAGGTGACTATTCCCAATCAGGCCAGTTATAAAGCATCCCAAAAGTGATCACATGAGGGTAATGGCTGTAAGAACTTCAAATCCAGGTAGTAAATACCTGGATTTAGAAGAGCATTTGACAGCTGTGGCCGGGAAGACTTTTTATCAGGTCCACCTGATTCAACAGTTGTGTCCCTTTCTGGATCGGGACTCCTTACGCACGGTCACTCATACCCTCGTCACTTCCCGCCTGGACTACTGTAATGCTCTCTACATGGGGCTCTCCTTGAGGAGCACCTGGAGTCTCCAACTGGTTCAGAGTGCGGCCACGCGGGTGGTTATGGGAGCGACGTGGCGATCCCATATAACACCTCTCCTGCGCGAGCTGCACTGGCTCCCGGTGGTCTTCCAGATGCGCTTCAAGGTTTTGGTTACCACCTTTAGAGCGCTCCATGGCTGACGACCTGGTTACTTATGGGACCGCCTTCTACCACCAGTAGCCTCTCACTGGCCAGTACGCTCACATAGAGAGGGACTCCTCAGGGTGCCGTCGGCCAAACAATGTTGACTGGCGGCCGACATGGGGAGAGCCTTCTCTGTGGGGGCACCTGCCATCTGGAATGAGCTCCCCCCGGAGATGTGGACGATCCCGCCGTGCCCTCAAGACCTTTTTATTTCAGCAGGCTGGCCTGGCCTAACTTCCCTTTTAAATTGTAAATTGTAAATTTGTTTTAAAATATTAGGGGTGTTTTAATTTGTTTTGGGCCAAATTATCTAATGGGTTTTTATATTGTCTTTTAAATTTTGTAGTTTGTGTGTTTTATCTTTTTCGCTGTTCACCGCCCTGAGTCCTTCAGGAGTAGGGCGGTATATAAATCCAATAAAATAAAATAAATAGATAAATACCTATTTTTATGACCGGTTATTAAGTCAGGGCTACGTATCTCTCTTTACAGAATCATAAACTCCTTCATTCTAGTTCTAGTAAGGAAAGAAAGTCACATGTTTCATCTTTCCCTCTTTCAATTGTGCCTATTATGGGAAGTTGTTTTACCTTTGTTCTTTGGCTAATGGAACACGGTCAGAAATTCCCAGAGACAGCTTTGTTTCTTGCCCTGTTTACACAGAACACATTACACAATTGCTGTCTTGACTGTGACAATGGGACAAAGAGGAGGCTCGTCAGCAGATACGGCACTTGTTCTCTTCTATGCTGAGAAAGCTGTGTGTGTGCGCGCACACTATTATTTTTCTTTTGGAAGAGTGGTTGAAAAAAGTGTGCAATATTATTCTAAAAAGTACGGAAGTAGAAGAAATAACGGAAATAACATTGGGACAGTGTTTCTCAACATTATGAGATGTATGGACTTCAACTCCCAGCATTCCTCAAAATAGCACTGTTCTAAAAGCAACCTGTGCAGGGGATTTCTATATAATACTGTGTATATTTATTATTTATTAGATTCTTTTATCCCACCTTTTTATGTGTAATTCAAGGTGACAAAAATGCCTAACATTCCTACTTCCTTTTTCCCCACAACAACAACAACCCTGTGAGGTGGGTTGGGCTGAAAATCTGGCCCAAAGCCACTCCGCTGGCTTTCATGCCAATGGAAGGCCTAAAATCACTGCCCCCTAATGTAGCTGCTAGGCCACACCTTAATCACTACACCAGACTGGATCTCATAATATAATCAACACATGGAAATTACTTGGCATGTTAATATTGAAATGGGAACAATTTTTGGAATAAATTGCCAGATGTGTAAGCAAGCTTTATAACCTGCAAATGTATAACTACCGATAGCTTTGTAAGTCAGTTTAGCCTGGTGATTTAAGGTGCTGGCCTACAAACCAGGAGACTGTGAGTTCTAGTTGGGCCTTAGGCATGAAAGCTACTGGGCGACTTTGGCCCAGTCACTCTCTGTCAGCTCACCTCACCTCACAGACTGGTTGTTTTTGGGAAAATAGGAGGAGGAAGGAGTATTACGGTAAGTATGTTCTCCCCCTTGAGTTCTTTATAAAAATAATAAAGGTAGGATATAAATAAAGCTCTAAAACAGCCTTCCAGATGTGACACCATTGCAACTTCTGGGATTTTTAGCCAACAAGGGCAAAGATTATATTGGGAAGTGTCCAATGCATTTGGGAGGTGCCAGCTTCAAGGGAGTTGTTTTTGAGCTTTTTTGCACGTTAAAAACATTGAATTTAGATATTCATCTGCAAACATGGGGAATGAAAAACTGCTGCTTTTATCTAAAAACAAATTGTTTGTCCTAATTTGCTCCATCAAAGGTAAATGCCAAACAATCTACCAGTGTGAGACTCAAATTGCTACATTTAATTTTTATTTCATGTTGCAAGGCAACATGGTCAACATCTAATTATGTTTTCACTCAGCAGCTTTACAGACGTGGGTAGCTGCATGAAGCCATTGTCTCTATATAACTTACTTGTACATTCACTTAAATGTCATTCTAAATTATTCTTAAACAAAGAAAATACAGAGGTGTGTTATAAATACAGTGAAACTCTCGTGTTCTACGTTTTAAGTATATGAACCTTCTAAGTAGCTTCTTCTTGTAGTTCTTACCATACCAGTGTACTCATTCTAAAGCAGAATTCATATTTCCCGGAACTGCTATTTGAATGTTCTGAATGCCCATAAGTGTTTTGAAACAAAGCAATTATAGTCACCCTTTAATTTATTAATATGTAGATGACATTTCCCTAAACAGTTCATAACATTTCTGAATACCTGCAATGAATAATCCAGACTTCACCATTCTTCCAGAACCTTAGAAAAACACTATACCAGCATCCATTGTCAGAAAGTAATTTCTCACAGGAGAAGAGATTAGCTTTGAAAAAAACACCTGCTGAATATTCATCCTAAAATGATACAAACATGATATTAATGGTTCCCTGATAAGTTTCAGCCATACACAACTAGCTCAAGTAAAGGTAAAAAGAAAAGGTTCCCCTTGCATATATGCGCTAGTCGTTCCCGATTCTAGGGGGACGGTGCTCATCTCCGTTTCAAAGCCAAAGAGCCAGTGCTCTCCGATGACTTCTCCGTGGTCATGTGGCCGGCATGACTCAATGCCAAAGGCGCATGGAACGCTGTTACCTTCCCACCAAAGGTGGTCCCTATTTTTCTACTTGCATTTTTTATGTGCTTTCGAACTGCTAGGTTGGCAGAAGCTGGGACAAGTAATGGGAGCTCACTGTGTTATGCAGCACTAGGGATTTGAACCGCTGAAGTGCTGACTTTCGATCAACAAGCTCAGCGTCTTAGCCACTGAGCCACCATGTCAGAGGTGGGTTTCAGCAGGTTCTGGCCAGTTCTGGAGAACCAGTAGCGGAAATTTTGAGTGGTTTGGAGAACCGGTAGTAAAAATTCTGACTGGCCCCGCCCCCATCTATTCCCTGCCTCCCAAGTCCCAGCTGATTGGAAGGAAATGGGGATTTTGCAGTAACCTTCCCCTGGATTGGGGAGGGAATGGGAATTAGCTCCATTATTGTTATATTTCCATCCAAGAACTCCTCAACCTCTTTGGGAATTTTTGGTAATTTAGCTTTTTGTAAATATCTTGCCACTTTATCCTCTTCTATCGCGTCTTTCTTGTACAGTTGTGTATAGTATTCCTGTATTATTTCCCCCATTGGTTTTTTTATCATGGAAGAACCCTTAACATCTATAAATAAATTGCTAGAAAAAATTGGAGAGTTCGGAGAAGTGGCTGGTCTAAAAATTAATAAAGAAAAGACAAAGATAATGACTAAAAATATGTTGAAAAAGCAAAGAGAAGAATTGATGGAGATTTCAAATATACAGGTTACGAATGAAGTTAAATATTTGGGGATACAATTGACAGCAAGGTGTAGTTCTCTTAAGGAAAATAATTATAATAAGGTTAAACGACAGATAGGACAAGATTTGGAAAAATGGGGAAACTTGCAACTATCTTTAATTGGAAGAATTGCAACTATTAAGATGAATATTTTGCCTAGAATGTTGTATTTGTTTCAGACAATTCCGATAAAGTTGGACAAGGATTTCTTTACAGATTTGAATAAAATGATATTGAAATACATTTGGCAAGGGAAAAAGGCAAGAATAAAAATTAAGTTGCTACAAGATGCTAAAGTGAGGGGTGGCTTTGGTTTACCTAATTTTGAATTATATTATCAAGCAGCTAATTTAATGTGGATTAAAGAATGGGTAACACTGAAAAATTCTAGACTATTGAATTTGGAGGGACATGATTTGTTGATGGGGTGGCATGCCTTTTTATGGTACAAAGGAACTAAAATACAGGGGTATTTTAGAAGACATCAGATACGTGAAGCGTTGCTTTTGAATTGGGAGAGGATTAAAAAATACCATTATTTGAAGATTCCAGTCTGAGTATCTACAATTGAAGCTTTTTCATATCCAGTGATATTCAAAAGGGAACAAATTGTTAGATATAGTGAATTATTGGATGAAAAGGGTGAACTTAAATTAAAGCAAGACTTAGAAGATCAGGGATTTAAGATGGATTGGTTTTCATATATGCAAATATTTTCTAGATATCGAGAAGATCTCAAACAAGAAGGTTTTTATAATGCTTTGACTATCTTAGATAAGATATTGATGGTTTAATATCTGACCATGTAATTAAAAAGTTATATGGACACTTGCTAGAGGCAAAATTGGAAGAAGAACAAGTTAAAGAGTCAATGATAGCATGGGGGAAAAATTTTGGTTATAGTATTGATTTAGAGAAATGGCAAAAATTGTGGTCACATAATTATAAAATGACAATGTCTACAGCATATAAAGAGAATTTGTATAAGATGTTTTACAGGTGGCATTTACCCCCGACGAGGATAGCCAGAATGTTCAAAAACAAATCGGAGAAGTGCTGGAAGTGCCATCGGACCCCAGGATCCTATTACCTATGTGGTGAACATGCGTAGAAGCAAGGAGATTTTGGACTAAGATACACACATGGTTGGAAAAAATGACAAAGAGACATATTGACCTTAAACCAGAGATATTTTTATTAGGGATCTTACCAGAGACATTCAACAAAGAATTACAATATTTGATTGTGAATATATTAACAGCGGCTAGAATTGTATTTGCAAAAAACTGGAAAGGAGAGAAGATGATTACCGATGAAGAAATTATGAAGAAAATGTTGGACTGTGCTGAAATGAGTAGATTGACATTTGAAATAAGAGAACAGGAAGATAAACAATATTATTTGATATGGGAACTATTTTATCAATGGATAGATAATAAAGCATGGAGATGAAATATTATATATGAGATGAAATTTGGATAAAATGTTTAAGCACTTGTTTTTTTCTGTTAGAGGTAAGAATATCTGTCATATAATGAGAGTTTGAAAATTTTGAGAGCACGAAATGATCTTCACCGATCGAAATACTGTCGGTAAGCATTTGGAAAGTTGATGTTTTTATGTTGTTTTTGTTTAAAAAATAAAAAACTTTTTGAAAAAAAAATTTGGGCACTTGGCATGTATTTATGACGGTTGCAGTCACATGATTGCCATTTGCAACTTCTCCAGCCAGATTCTGACAAGCAAAGTCAATAAAGGAAGGTGGATTCACTTAATGATCCCACTTAGCATCTGTCTTGTTTAACAACAGAAATTCTTGTCCAGGTTGTGTTTTTAAGTCAAAGACTACCTGTGCTCTATTGATTTCCCTGAGTAAAGGTGTAGAGAGATACTGGAGCCAGATTAATAGTGCTTGAAGTTCAGGAATAGGGAGATGATGACTGCACAGGTATTGTTGAATTACAATCCTTGTTACTTCTGGCCAATCCAGCTAGTTAATAACTCAAGAAGAGTCATTCTAGATCAGATTAGGAGTTGTTTTATCTAGCATTTTCTTTCATAATAAGTGAATAGTTTTGTTTGGGAAGCCTACAAGTAGAATCACTGAATGACTGACCAGACAGAGATAGCTGGTATTTCTAGTGTTTAATTATTAATAGTCGTATAGCAAACATATCATGATTGATGTTGTAGGCTATAGACCTAGATACCTAGTGATGTACACATTTAAATTTCAGTCCTCCTCATTACAAAAGGACTGGAATATTTTCAAGAGGAGTTGTTGTTGCTGTTGTAGTTGTTTACTAGTGTCTGTAATATTTCCTGAGCTTCATGGAGAGATATGAGGTATAAACATGCAATAAAGCAACATTTTTGTCTGTTGTAGAAATAGTTTAAATGTACAGTAATGTCTCATCATTTCAACAGTATAGCAGGAGAAACATTACTTGATTTACATTGCATTGCTATTCTGTTAGATTCTATAGCCCTCTCCTGGTCACAGTTTTTATTTTTCTGATGTAGCTTGAAAAACAAATGAATAGAATAGAATAGAATAACAGAGTTGGAAGGTACCTTATAGGTCATCTAGTCCAACCCCCTGCTCAAGCAGGAGACCCTACCCATTTCTGACAGATGGCAGTCCAGTCTCTTCTTGAAAGCTTCCAGTGATGAAACTCCCACAACTTCTGAAGGAAACTGTTGCATTGGTTGATTGTTCTCACTGTCAGAAAATTTCTCCTTATGTATGACTGTATGAAATAACATAGATATCTCTAAGTAACCTGTCTTGTTTTTTTCTGAAATAATGAAGAGCAGTCATAATGTCAGAAATCATAAAAAGCTTTATTGTATTTGTGAAAAGCAATGTAAATAGAAACCAATTATTTTGAGCATTTCTTTTATACATGAAAGCATCTCATCAAGTGCAATGTACACATAAGAGTTTTATGATGAATACCATTTTATCTCTTGGTAATATTTCTGAGCGGCATATCCCCTGCAGTTTATATTTAATAAGTGTTGTAAATCAGCTATGCTGTTTTCATTTAATTCAGATAATATTAAAAGGCAGGAAGATTATAAAATGTCATGCTTGCAAATAACCATTTTATCCTTAAAAGATGCATGTACGCAGTAAATATTAATTACTATATTTTTCGGACTATAAAATGCTCCGGACTATAAGACGCACTTAAATTTTAGTCAAATATATATACCATTTATTAAATGTACCATTAAATGTAGTATTCTAATCCTGCCAAGTTTATTGAAATGAAATTAGTTGTTCTAACATAACAGAGTTGTGGATAAAAATGGAAGTACTCTATCCTGAAGACAGATTATGTATATACCAGGGGTGAAATGTAAAATTTGTTACTACCAGTTCTGTGGGTCTGGCTTGGGGGGATAATGTGACTGGGTGGGCATGGCCAACTTTTTTTTTTTAACTTTTCAAAGCATTTTTTCTAATGCTTTGAAAAGCCTCTGCCAATCAGGCAACTCTGCTGGGATTGTCAGAGAGGCTTTTAAAAAAATGCCTCTCTGATGATCAGGCAACTCAGCTGGGATCATCAGAGACTTTTCAAAGCATTTTTTTTACCACCTCTTCGGCCAAGATGTTGCAGAAAAAAATGCTTTGAAAAGCCTCTGACGATCCCAGCTGAGCCGCACGATCATCAGAGGCTTTTTTTTTTTACTTTTAAAAGCATTTTTTCGTCAGAAAAGGTTGTAAAAAAAATTCTTTTAAAAGTAAAAAAAAAAAAAGCCTCTGATGATCGTGCAGCTCAGCTGGGCATGGGGGGGGTACGGGGGCACAGGGAGTTTTGCTACCCGTTCTCCGAACCACCCGCCACCATCTATTTATTTATTTATTTATTTATTTATTTATTTATTTATTTATTTATTTATTTTGTCGCATTTCTATGCTGCCCCACTCCCAAGGGATTCTGGGCGGCTTACAATGGAGAATAAAACAATGCAACAATATCCCATACAAAAATTAAAAGAAGACATTAAAACATTAAAACACATACACTCCAATTTGTGGCCATCACTACCGGATCGGGCGATCCGGTCCAAACCGGGAGCATTTCACCCCTGGTATATACATATTTATATTTATGTTTATTATAATATAAATCATCATCATTTTAGCCATTGTCTATACACTGCAGGGTGAAGGCCTCTTCCACATGTTTCCAACCAATATGGTCCTGAGCTTTCGTTTGCCAATTGGGCCTGCAATGCTTGCTGATGTCGTTGATACATCTTGTTTTAAGTCTCTTTCGTGGATACTTTTTATCAAGTGGGATCCATTCAATGACTGCCTTGGTCTACCTGCCATCAGTTCTTCTTGTTACGGAGGAGGAGATGTAACATCATTCCTGGTGTGACCATCTTTAATTGGACCAACCATTGTGAGAGGATGGTCTGGATATGGCCCTCCGTTGGAGAGAAAAGGATATTGGACCTTCTCCCTGTCGTGAGAGGACAGAGGAGTCCAGCTCTATGACGGACATTTTGCGATCTTTGTGCATGGCTATCTCTCTGGACTATGGAGGAACCCCGGACTGGCCCTCCCTCCCATCCTTGGTTTGGTAGATGCTTACAAAAGCTGACCTTCTAGTGCTGTGAGACTCCCCCCTCTTGCAGGCCTGGCCCTCCACATTATCGAAGGCCTATCTTGATGACAGGTTTTGGAACCCCGAGAGATGGCATGTGGTGAAGAGGGGGTTGAGGTTTTTTTTAAAAAATATTTAACGAAAATTTTAAGGGGACCTGGGGGGGGAGGAGGCTGTAGAGGTGGACCAGGGGGGGTCCTTATACCCACTGAACCTGGTGGTGGGTCAGTTGGGCGCAGCGGAGGGGACGTGGATGGTAATTTGGCCGGGGAGCAGGGGGGTGATAGGAAGGGCAGTGTAATTGAAATAATGAGTGGGAGGGGCAGGTATGATGGGTGCAGGGGGCCATATCATCTTTCAGGGGTGCGCATGCACTGTTTACGAGCAATTGCGCACTCTGGCCCCCAATGCGCGACTTGTGTCCTGGGTTGCACAGAGTCTCAGGCCCTGGGTCCGTGGCTGATGTTGTGTAATGCCAGGTCGGTTGTTATTAAAGCCCCCCTCATTTGTGATCTTATTTTGGACGGGGGAGCGGGCCTGGCAGGTATTATGGAGACCTAGTTGGGCCAGGAGGGGGGGTCCCCTCGTTGATATGTGTCCACCTGGTTTCCATGCATTTCATCAGCCAAGGGCTCAGGGGAGGGGTGGGGGAGTGGTGGTGATTATTAGGGAAAGTCTTTGTCCGAGGGAGACCACTGTTCCTCAGATAGCCGGATGTGAATCCCTTTTTGTGAAGTGGGGCCGTAGGGTGCAGATGGGTTTACTGACTGCATACCTGGCTCCCTGCCATGTAGCAGTGACCCTGCCCGAGCTACTTGACATTATTGCTGGGGTGGCGGTTGATACCCCCAGACTTATTGTCATGGGGGATTTCAACCTGCCATCCACCGGTGAAGCATCAGAGGTGGCACGGGAATTCATGGCTTCCATGGCGGCCATGGACCTGACCCAGTTAGTTCAAGGCCCCACTCACACAGGGGGACACACTCTGGACTTGATTTTTGTCTCTGGTAAGTGGTTGAATGATCCCCCCTTGGTAGAGGGGATTTAGACATTAAACCCTTGTCATGGACAGATCATTCGCTCCTTCACTTGGACTTTCCAGCTGCTTCCCCCCGCCTCAGGGAGATGGAACTGACTAGATGGTTCCGTCCCAGGTGCCTGATGGATCCTGAAAGATTCCTGACAGAGCTTGGCCCGTTTCCTGAGACCCTGGCACATGACTCGACTGAAGATCTGGTGGCCACCTGAGTTTTGGACCGCGTCATGCCTTTGCGGCCTCTGACCCAATGCCGATCTCAATTGGCACCTTGGTTCTCCGAGGAGCTGAGAGAGATGAAGTGTCGGAAAAGACGCCTAGAGAGCATTTGGAGGACTAGTCAATCCGATTCTGACCGAACACTGGTGAGGTCTTATATCAAGACCTACCTAGTGGCGATAAAAGCGGTGAAATCTAACTATTTTTCTGCTCTTATCGCATCTGCAGAGAACTGCCCAGCCGCTCTGTTTAGGGTGACCCACTCCCTTCTTCGGGGGGGAGTGCAGGAAGATCCCTTGCAGGGTCGTGCTGAGGATTTTGTGCAATTCCTGCATGATAAAGTTGCTCGGATTTGGGAAGGCTTGGACTCCGACTGGGTGAGTCCAGAGGGGGAGATGGGAGTAGGTCTTGAGAATATTATCTGGGAGGACTTTGATCCTGTGGCTCCTGAGGATGTGGACAGGGTTCTGGGTAAGATTAGTGCTGCCACATGTTTATTGGACCCGTGTCCCTCCTGGTTGGTACTGGCCTCCCGGGAGGTTACACGAGGCTGGCTCCAGGGGATTATAAGTGCTTCTCTGAGTGAGGGTGCCTTTCCCACCACCTTGAAAGAGGCAGTGGTGAGGCCCCTCCTCAAGAAGCCATCCCTGGACCCGGCTGAATTAGCTAACTACTGCCCGATCTCCAAACTTCGTTTTGTGGCGAAGGTTATTGAGAGTGTGGTGGCATGACAGCTTCCCCAGTACCTGGATGAAGCTATCTATCTGGACCCGTACCAGTCAGGCTTCAGGCAGGAGTACAGCACAGAAACGGCATTGGTCGCATTGGTGGATGATCTCTGGAGGGCTCGGGACAGGGTTTGTTCCTCTGTCCTGGTCCTATTAGATCTCTCAGCGGCTTTTGATACCATCGACCATGGTATCATGCTACAGTGGTTGAGGGGGTTAGGAATAGGGGGCACCGTGCTGCGGTGGTTCTCCTCCTTCCTCTCCGACCACTTGCAGTTTGTGTTGGCAGGGCGGCAGAGGTCGATCTCGTGGCACCTCGCTTGGGGAGTGCTGCAAGGGTCAGTCCTCTTGTCCCTTCTGTTCAACATTTATGTGAAGCCCCTGGGTGAGATCATCCATGGTTTTGGGGTGGGAGTCCATCAGTACGCTGATGATACTCAGCTGTACATCTCCACCCCAGACCACCCCAATGATGCCCTTGATGTGATGTCTCGCTGCCTGGAGGCCGTGCGGGTCTGGATGGGGAGAAATAGGCTCAGACTCAACCCTGCCAAGACTGAGTGGCTGTGGCTTCCGGCGTCCTGATATAGTCAGCTGGTGCCATCGCTGACTATTGGGGGTGAATCTTTGCCCCCCACAGAGAGGGTTCATAATCTGGGTGTCCTCCTAGATGCACGGCTGTCTTTAGAAGAGCATATGACGGCCGTGGCCAGGGGGGCTTTTTATCAGGTTCGCCTGATTCGCCAGTTGCAGCCCTTTCTGGACCAGGATGCCTTGCGCACTGCCACTCATGCCCTGGTCACCTCCTGGCTGGACTACTGTAATGCTGTCTACATGGGGCTCCCCTTGAAGAGCACTCGGAGGCTCCAACTGGTCCAGAATGCGGCCATGCGGGTGATTATGGGCGCGACTCATTGTGCCCACATGATACCTCTCCTGCGTGAACTGCACTGGCTCCCAGTGGTGTTCTGGGTGCGATTCAAGGTGTTGGTCACCACCCTTAAAACGCTCCATGGCTTAGGACCTGGGTACCTTCGAGACCGACTTCTGCCACCAGTAGCCTCCCACCGGCCAGTCCGCTCCCACAGAGAGGGGCTCCTCAGGGTGCCATCAGCCAAGGTATGTCAGTTGGTGACACCCAGGGGGAGGGCTTTCTCTGTGGGAGCTCCTGCCCTGTGGAATGAACTGCCCCCGGAATTGCGCAAGATCTCTGACCTCCGTGTATTTCACTGTGCCCTCAAGACCCTGCTGTTCTGCCAGGCCGGGTTATCAATGTAAATGATTTTAAATTGGGTGTTTTAAATTTTTGGGTTTTAATTTTTTAATTATTTTATTATTATTATTATTTAATAATTTTAATTATTTTTTAATTGATGTCTGTATATTTTTGTGTTTTTAATAGGCTATATACTGCCCTGAGTCCTTGGGGAGAAGGGCGGTATAGAAATAAAATAATAAATAAATAAATAAATAAATAAATAAATAAATAAATGTGACCAGCCCATTTTCATTTCATTTTTTTTACTCTTTTGATGATATTGTATACTTTCATTATATAAAAATGAATATCTCTTCTTATGTTTAATTTGATACTGGAACTGTTGGCCTACCTCATTAGGCAGCCAAAGGATATTCTGGGTGTAAAGGCAGCTGGAATCAAACACCAATAGTTATTCTATGATGATGATATCGTAACATCTTGGTGATGGTTATGAATGCTCTTTTATGTCAAAATTATAATTATAGTAGAACAGATTACTCTATTAATTGGATAAATCTCATATAATTCCTATAGGCTTTAGTTTATCTATAGAAATTTGTAACACTTGGAGCCGTGGGCCTTTATTTGTTCAGATTCCTTTAATGTCTCAGAATTATTCCAAAGAAACATTCTTTATGGATGCAAATCAAACTGTATTTCAGGATTTCTTTGTGAGGGTATTTTTGGGAGGGGGGGAAGGAGTGCTGTTATTTTAGTTTTTGAGCCTTTGAGTCAGTCTTAACTTCTGGCAGTTAGAAATTCTAATTAATTTGGGGAAAAGATATTATTTACGTCAGGACAGAAGTGTATATATTTAGAGGCATTTCCAGACAAATACCTTACAGATATTTTAATCAATTAAGATTAAACAGTGGAATTTTCGGCATTCAATTTATGACCACCATGTGAAATCGAGACGGAGGGACTTAATTTTTCTGACTTTGAGCTATATTACTGGATATACTGTACCAAAAGAGCCTTGGTAGTACAGTGGTCTAAAGCACCCTGTTATTAAGACCAGCTGCCTGCAATTACTGCAGGTTCGAATCTCGCCAGGCTCAAGGTTGACTCAGCCTTCCATCCTTTCTAAGGTAGGTAAATTGAGGACCCAGTTGTGGGGGCAAATAAGCTGACTTTGTATAAATATACAAAAGGATGAAGGCTATTGCTTAGCGCAGTGTAAGCCGCCCTAAGTCTCCGGAGAAGGGCGGCATATAAATCAAATTAAAAAAAAAAAAATCTTCAGATTCTCTATGGAATGTAAGTGATCAAATCCAAAAGCCCCTATTTGAATTAGAAAATGTTTATGTGATTTCCACCCCCCCCCAATACCATTCCTTTGAGGTAGTCCCAGGGGTAAAATCCAGCAGGTTCTGACAGGTTCTGGAGAACCAGTAGCGGAAATTTTGAGTAGTTCGGAGAACCAGCAAATACCACCTCTGGCTGGCCCCAGAGTGATTTAGCAATATCCTTCCCCTGGAGTAGGGTGGGAATGGAGATTTTGCAGTATCCTTCCCCTGCCACGCCCACCAAGCCACGCCCACAGAACCAGTAGTAAAAAAAATTGAATTTCACCACTGGGTAGTCCAGACAAGAAACCTAAAGTGAATATTAACATTAACTTTATTATAAGGTATAGTAAATTACAGGTCTGAAAGCGCTTCTTTCCTTGCCTGTCTTTACTTTCCAGGAACTAGGTAGGGTCCCTTTTCCCAGTCCTTCAGTGGACTGAGCTATCCCTTGTCAGACCATTGTCTGAGCTGTGGCTCCTCCTCCTCCTCCTGCCTCCCAAGGTTATTTTCACACCCTATTACTCTCATTGATATGATATCAAGATGTTGGTTCCATTTATATTCAAATACTATCATTCTTAATGGCTACAAGAGGTGCTTTGAAATGCTGGAGTTGAACTATAATTTTGACTTTTATTTATACGATATTCTTACACACCAGGATAACTCCAATTAAAAATTGCAGGAGAAGGTTGGAAATAATAGGTTAGTTCAGGGTTAATGCATTAAATAAGCTTATTGAAAATTGTTTTTTTTTAAAAAAATTATAAGTAATTGCAAGAGGAATGTGCATTGCCTAAAATTGCAGATTGGCACTATATTCAGTTTAAACACCTCTTGATTTCAGAGTTTGGCCCAGGTACATTAGCAGCATTTAAAATTCCCAAACTACAATCATTCTGGAAATGTGTTTTGAACAATTCCAGGTAAACATTAATTCAGTACTGTTTAACATTAAAAAGTACTGTTAAGGTGACTATAACGTATCTACAAGAACATTCGAATTATATATAAAATTGAGAATCTTTGGCATAATTTTGTTTTGTTTTAAAGTTTTAAAACATTATTTTAATGTTACTGGGGTAAAATTCCTGCTGCTTCCAATAGGTGTCTGCACCATTCCCTTGGAGTATCATTTATCTAAAGAAGTTTAATTAAATTTTAATGGTGACCAAATTTTCTAGGAGACTGTAATTTAAGGCAGTTTTTCTTATACTGTTCTATCCTTTCACTGACTTCCAGAGAATTCTATGTTCCACCTCTTGAAGTTATATCTCCTTGGTTTCCCCCTCACTTACTTTTCCTGTGGTGCTTTTATTTCATGAGTTAAGGTAATCATATTTTATAAAGAATGACACTGTAAATAAAATTGCTCTGGAAGCAGAGATGGGATAGCACATGCACGTACTAGACTTCTCACAACCATTATAAATAACAATAGTATACAAAAATGCAGCCAGAGTTAAGCTCATACATTCACCACAGGGAATATATTTAAGCCATTTAACAGAATAAGTTGTAAGGGACCTTGGAGGTCTTCTAGTTCAGGGGTCTCCAACCTTGGCAAGTTTAAGGCTTGTGGACTTCAACTGTAGTCCACAAGTCATAAAGTTGCCAAGGTTGGAGACCCATGTTCTAGTCCAACCCCTGCTCAAGCAGGAAATCCTGTATTTCAGGACAAGTTATTGTCCAATCTCCATTTGCTCCATTGGCTGGATTGTGTTCTGTTTAAGCCATTTCAGAAGTGAATTTTAACATTGTATTTAGAATATAAATCAGTATACTTGGGCGTCTTTAATGCTGCTTAAAAAAAGAAAATGTTCTGGAGAAATGCAAAATGCTATTCACAAATTGTAAGTAGCATTCAATGACTCTGGCGTAGTTACAACCCAAAACCAGCAGAGGGTAGTCTTGTCTATGAAGAGAAATCAGGCAGGCTATATGATAGTCTTGTAGGAATGATCATAATTGTTTGCCCTAGAAGTTTACCTGCAAACAGAACAGAACAGAACAGAACAGAAAAGCAATTTTCTTATTTTATTTTATTTTTTCTGCAATGCTTTTTTTTTCGTTACACCTTCCCATTAGCACCTTCATGGTTGTGTATGCATTTTGCAATATAGAAATCCTCCAATCTTGTTATTGTTTGTGATCTGTATATTATGAAAGCTATGAAGATTAGTTTGCATAGAGTCTAGGAAAATCTCTGAACTGAACAGAAATGTAATACTGTACTTTCCTGATGCCATTTAACCATCTAGGTTTGGCTTTAAGATGTGTTAAATTAAGAAATTGCTCATTTAGCACCCTGATCTCTTGGTTTCCAGATTGTGTGGCATATCTGTTGACCCTCATCAGCGAACATCACTACTACACAGAGAGATTCAAATCCAGATTTAAAATACTAGTTGTAGGGGGAAATTACAATACTTTTAGCCCTAAAGGTAAAGGTTCCCCTCACACATATGTGCTAGTCGTTCCCGGGTGCTCATCTCTGTTTCAAAGCCGAAGAGCCAACACTGTCCGAAGATGTCTCCATGGTCACGTGGCCGGCATGACTATCGCACGGAACGCTGTTACCTTCCCAACAAAGGTGGTCCCTATTTTTCTACTTGCATTTTTTACATGCTTTCGAGCTGGTAGGCTAGCAGAAGCTGGGACAAGTAACGGGAGCTCACCCCGTTACGCGGTACTAGGGATTCGAACCACTGAACTGCCTACCTTTCGATTGACAAGCTTAGCATCTTAGTCGCTGAGCCACCGCGTCCCTACTTTTAACCCTAGCAGCAGCTGAATACTGTGCTACCAAGGCCTTTAGGCTGATTCAGCACATGGAACATATATAATACTTCCATGTTATTATTGTTACCATTTTCTAGTCTGGTTTAAACTGTAATTAAATAAATGAGTTGTCTTAAGTAAACACTCAGCTTCATCCAGTCACCCCAACTCTACCCCAAATTAAGGGATTACAAGGTCATAAAGAGGAAGGTTTAGTTGTCTTAAAACAAGTTCAGAAATAATCTCAGCAAGGAAAACAAGAAACCATTGAAGAAACCAACAATAATAAATAAAATAATAGTGACGAAACACAGGAACTCACCATATTCCAGTTCAGTCACTCAAAGCCAATCTGGTTGCTGCTTCTGGATTGCAAATGACTTTCTCTTGACTCTCCGAGTTCAAGAGAAAGGCCTTTCCTGTCATTTGTAATTAGAGCCACCACGGAGTAGAACATTTTATATTCTTTACCACCCTGGTGCTTTCTGTCCCTAACAGATCTTGTTAGTAATCTGTTTTGAGATGGTATGTTTCATTGTCACTTGTAGAGATCGGCAGCTGTAAAAATCAAATAAATACCTTGTTTCCCTGAAAAGAAGACATCCCCTGATAATAAGCCCAATCGGGCTTTTGAGCAGATGCACTAAAATAAGCCTCTCCCCCCGAAAATAAGCCCTCCCCAAAAAATATTTAACTGCAGACCTGGAAATCAGGTAAGACAGCAAGAGGAGCCCCATCTTCCTCCATGCGCCCCAAAATAATAAGACCTCCCTGAAAATAAGGCCAAGCACTTATTTCAGGGTTCAAAAAATATAAGACAGGGTCTTATTTTTGGGGAAACACGGTAAATAAATTACACACTGCCCGGTGTTAGCTTGCATGAGATGAGCAGCCATATAAATTTGATAAATTAAATAGATACTGTATCTTGAGATAATCTTACTATTGATCTGTTGGCATATATTACTGTACTTACCCATTAGGCGACTCATTTTTGTTGTAAACAATGTTATGCAAAGTGTAGAAAGGGAGTAAGAAATAGTAAGTAAAAGAAATTAAATATGACAATTAAAATATACAGTACAGTGAAGTCGAATATATGCCAACACCTTTCCTTACAAATCTTCCTTTCTCCTAGCAGATTTATTCATACAGAGCCTTTTGATCTTTACATTTCTTGCCCCTCTCTTTCTGAGGAACTCAACCCTTGCTTTCAACTAACACTTATTTTTCCATTTGACCAATTCATTCTTTTCTCATACGTTAGTTTTGCAGTTTGATTCTCATTCATTTGCTGAGAACAGATTAATATCATGAAAGGTTTTGCATACTGTAGTTCCCGGTAGGAATTTGTACATTGATAGAAACATCACATATCATTTCTGATTTTGAGATTTTAGGGACTTCCTCTGCATAACAACAACAGCTACTGACTGGATCTCCAAACTTGACATTAAACTCTGAAATGTTATTTCTGTTTTCCTCTTAGGTTTTCTTACTGCTCTTTTTCAAATTGTTTTAATTGTTTTAACCTGTAAAAATGAAGTGTTTTAATATTGTGTGTGACCAGCCATACGCTAAATAAATAAATCTGATTTTGATTGGCACAAGACATTAACAATAGCAAATTAGCGTATTGGAGAGGAAATATATTTTGTATATGGAAACAGTGTTAAGGACTTGATGTTGGCAGAACAGAC
Organism: Pituophis catenifer annectens; assembly: GCF_029215685.1. Lineage (NCBI taxonomy): Eukaryota > Metazoa > Chordata > Lepidosauria > Squamata > Colubridae > Pituophis > Pituophis catenifer. Next base: position 76,875,297 of record NW_027256882.1, on the reverse strand, counting down.
TGGCTTTTGAAGGATAACATCTTTGGGATACAATGTGCCATGTTAAATGGGTGAAACAGACATTTGACAATTACAGGTAGTTCTCCACTTAAAATAGTTCATTTAGTGACCATTCAAAATTACAACGGCATTGAAAAAAATGACTTACGACAATTTTTCACACTTACAACCATTGCAGCATCCTCATGATCACATGATTAAAATTTAGATGTTTGGCAACTGGTTCATATTTATGATGGTTGCAGTATCCTATAATCATGTGATCAGCTTTTGCGAATTTCTGACAAGCAAAGTCAATGGGGAAGCCAGATTCACTTAACAACCAAGTTGCTAACTTAACAACTGCAATGATTCACTTAACAACTGTGGCAAGAAAGGTCATAAAATGGGGAAAATTCACTTAACCAAGCCGAAGTGGCGCAGTGGTTAGAGTGCAGTACTGCAGGCTACTTCAGCTGACTGTTAGACTAGCTGCAGTTCAGCAGATCGAATCTCACCGGCTGAAGGTTGACTCAGCCTTCCATCCTTCTGAGGAGGGTAAAATGAGGATCCAGATTGTTGGGGGCAATGTAACTCAGTAAACCGCTTAGAGAAGGCTATAAAAGCACTATGAAGCGGTATATAAGTCTAAGTGCTATTGCTAATGCTATTAACAAATGTTTCACTTAGCAACAGAACTGTTGAGCTCAATTATGGTCATAACTCAAGGACTACTTGTACTTCATCAGCTGTAACCACAGCAACAGTGATATGAACTAGAAGAAAGACAACTTTCCTTTAAGTTCCATGAACTTCAGCTCTCAGGATTCACAGGATTCTTACTCCTGATCAGGCTGGTTCAGGAATTCTAGAATCAAAGTCCATTCCAGGATAAAGAAAGGGGAGTGTCTCATTCGCCATACTACTGTTAATAATTCTTTATGGAAGAACCTATGCCTGGGTACCATCTCCTATAGGGAACATGGAAAACTTTGAACACAATGAGAACTGGTGTCATGATACAAGAAGAACTTGAAGATTTGGGGCTATATTGCAGAAGATGGAAACTGCAAATATAGGGAATACCTTCACTGAAATGCTGGTATCTGATGATCCTGAGATTATAATGGAGAAATTCGCTCCCCCCCCCAAAAAAATGTGGTTGAAAGCTGAAGTAATTATTTTGTTTGGAAACTCTGCTACTATTGCAAATTTGTTGGTGGCTCTGTATTGCTACGAAGATTTTTGGAAGACTTCCCTTCAGAATGTTTGGATTCTAACTACTCCTTGGAAATTTATCATGTTCAGAAATGTTTTCAAATCCAGAACATTTATAGATATGTCACAATGATCTTGATGGATCATGTACAATGAACGATTTGTTCCTGGCCAATGGTAAAGTTCTTCAGACCGTTACTTCGTGGGTCTTGAATGCTATACAATGTCTCATAATAATTTTTATGTTCCTTATATGGTTATTGAAGTTTTCTTTGTTTAGATTATTATGCTAATTTTTACATATCATATTTTCTCTTTTGGGACTCAGAAAATAAATAATTTCTTGTACCAATTAAAATCAAAACAGGTGAACCTTATATCAATATAAGAAATCTTATTGTGAACAATGCATACTCTTTATGGCATTAATTTGTCCTCAACTGGACATTTCATGTGGAATTCTGGTGGTAACCAGATTATTAGAACTGAATTTGGATCCACAAACAACAGAGCCTTAGCAACAGAAATGGCCACTCAACAATCAAGAACAAGGGATAGATAGATAGATAGATAGATAGATAGATAGATAGATAGATAGATAGATGTGTGTGTGTGTGTGTGTGTGTGTGTGTGTGTGTGTGTGTAGGAAACAAGCTCATATATATGGGTAGTTTTGTACCTCTTTTGTTTTGGTATTCCATTCATAAAGAAATATTTGGAGGAACCTCTCATTAAAGGTTCTGGAAAGATGATGGTGGTGTAAAGGTGAGAAAATGTTCAGAACAGCATGATGTAGCTTATGTGGATGCCAACTATGTGATCTCATAGCACATTTTTAAAAATCACAGCATATTCCAAATGTCTGCTGAAGAAAAATCATTTTGGGGGAGAAAAAGTGATACATGTTCAAGTGCTGATTAAATTTTGCTCAACCGTGAAGTTAAAACATATTACTCAGCTCTGAACTATGCCTTCAGGAATGCAGATGCTTTGTGCAACCTAAACCGTGATATCACATGTTCCATGACATTTGGTGATTTCCCTAAATGAGAGTCATAAACAGGGAGTCAACCGGAGATGAGTGATTGAATTTCCCTTTCTAGGTACACTGTAGCAACAGCAGAAGAAGAAGAGTAGAGTCCCTGGTGCTTTCTGAGCTTGATGATCGTTTGCTTGCTGACATTTTCATCATCTGATTAGGTAACATCATCAGTGCCATCATCTATCTGTGTGTAATGGTATGTGGGAATGACCTTAGGGACAAGTGAAAAAATGTTCCCAGTGAATGATCAGACAAGAGAGGCAGGAGACCACAGTTGCTTAAGAGAGAAAGAAACTTGGGAAGAATCCATCCTTAATTGATAAGGCTATAAGTGGAGGGGGCAGGAGATTTATACTTTCAGTCTTGCAAGAATCTGCTAACGTAGAATTACAATAAAGTAGAATTAGCTCATCTGGTCATGTTTCCTGTGTGATCAGGGGTGGGTTCTACTTAACTTTACTACCTGATTGCAATGGGGCCGCATGCTCTTCTGTGCATGCGCAGAAGCATTTTGATGACATCGGGGTTGGTAGGCGGAGCTTCTCTCCGGTTTTACTACCAGTTCTATAGAACCGGTGTGAACCAGGGGCAACCCACCACTGTTTGTGATGAGATTAAGAGTTTTCATCATGTCTTCTGTTTATTAGTGTTTGTGGATATACTCTGCTAGTCTTCTGCCTGACTGTCCTACCTAATGGCCAGTGGTATTCAGCCGGTTCTATCCAGTTTGGGAGAACTGGTAGCGGCGGCTGTGGGAGGCTCCACCCACTTGTCCAGATGTCATCACGTCCCGTTTTTGATGCTCTGCACATACGTAGAAGGACCCTGCACATGCACGGAGGTGACACGTGTGAGAGAAGTGAGCACACATGCGCGTGCACTCACATTTGTGAACCAGTAGCGAAGGTAAGTGAATACCACCCCTGCTAGTGGCTCATAATAGTCCTTATACTGTATACTTGTTGATGACTCCTGTTTTTTCTTATTGAGCTCTTTTGGTTTTGTAGGACTACTTGGTTGGTATGCTATAGTGATGCAGTGCAGTTGCAATAGTACGTTGGTTGTTTCTGAGATGTTTTTGATGTATGGTATGTTCTCCTTTTCATAGCTTGTGTTGGTTGTGCTGTGGTGGGTTGAGTAGTCAGGCACTTTTTGATGGAGTTGGGTGGGTATCCATTTTGTTGGCAGATGTTGTATAGGCTGTCTGTGTCCTTTTCCTGGTGTTCTGGGTTGCTCCAATGTGTTCGCACTGAAACTCACACACACGGACAGACTCAACCATAGTTACAACTGGGAAACGGTGAGCATCCTAAACAAAGCTAAATTTTAAAAATGTTTTTAGAAAATTCTTGGAAGCTTGGCATTCAGACAAATCAGCCAACAATAGATATCTAGAGATAAAGCATGTTTACATGCCATTTGAAAGAGCCAATAAAAAAGTGAAGAAAGAAACAAAAAGACCAAAACACATCCTTTCTAGCAGCCTACAGCCAGAAAAAAATGGTGATAAACACAAACAATAAAGCAAAAAATAATACCCTATTCAAGGAACTACCAAAGAGAAAACCAATATTGGCAGGGCAAGTTACTGAGCAAAACCTACACGCACCATCACTAGTCAGGTGATGAAATGTTGCCAAGCAAACAACTAGTACTGAGACAGCATCAAGAACTCTACAGTTCAACTGTGTACATATATTCTCTTCCTTGGAGAGGTAGAATAAGAAATAAGAACCTATATCAGTGAACGCTAACCTTTTTGCCATCATGTGCCAAGGAGTTGGGAGGGGGTGTTTGTGCGCGCGCAAACCCCACCTGCTCACCCCGCTCCTGGCACATAATGGCATGGTAGGCCCATTTTTTGCTCTCCCCAGCCTCCAGAGCCTTTCTAGGAATCTGGGGAGGGTGAAAATGGCCTCCCCCCCCACCCCGAGGCCCTCCAGAGGCCTCCCCAGACTGCTAGAAATACTGGAGGATGGGAAAAGAGAAAAACGGGCCTTCCCCACCTACCCCGAGGTCCTCCGGTGGGCCCAGAAGGCCTGAAAATCAGCTGGCTGGTGCGTGCCATAGGTTCGCCATCACGGACCTATATCCTTTGGAAAATTCAGAAAGATATAGTTTAGGATCTGGAGCCATCATGTTGAAAGTTTAAGCTCAGGAAGCCAAACCTGTATTTTTGTGCCCCTGAAAATGGCAGTGAAGAACGTAGTTTCCTGAGCTTTTCTATGCAGCCAATACCGTCTCTCTATTAGGCTTGTGAGCCAAGCTGATTGTGTGTCACTGAAGCAAAGCATACAAAGTCTGCTTCACACATTATACTATGCCATGGTCTTCCTAATCATAATTTACCACTTCCCACTTGATTAAAAAAAATAAGATTCCTAAAATATAGCTCTTTTTATGGCTTCCAGAACCATTTCACTCCTGAAATAACAATTGGCTCCTAGCCCTACACCCTTTTAAGCACTGCCCTTGGCATTCTATGCATCCTAAACTATGTCATAAACCATGATTTAGATGAACCCAACATAATGCCAAAATTTTAGTAAGCAATACCCAAATAAACCATTCTTTTTTGTTTAAAACATTGTGTCAATATGTCCATAGTTGACTGTACTAAATGGACTCTATAAAGGACAATTATTTTCTCTTCTTTAAAGCAAGCTAAATTTGCCTAAAGATGCCCTATTTTCTTTGCAATCCATATTAGTAATCTTATTTTAAAATGGATAAGATTAAGGCCAATTGATGTCTTAATCACAGCCCAACAACGGTGTCTCTTGGCCCTTCCACTGTTTAAGTGGCACTACATAATGGCTCAATAACTGCTGAAAGTGAAATAAGAAATTAAAATTTCAGTTTTCTCCTAGGCCAGGTTCCACAATTATATCAAATGTAAACTTTTTAAACTTTTGTTTTTATTTAACCATAAATAAGCAATATATTATCCAATTTTTTACTTGTAAATAGGACAACAGAAAATAATGTATAAATTCCCCACGCCTTTTAATGTAGTTTCAATAAAAATGTTACAATATATGGGAAAATGCAAATACAAAAATTTATTGAAAATAGTTTTAGTTACCCTCCTAGAGATTATAAAATAAAAAAAAAGATGGATATTATCTTTACTAAAATTACATGATCTCGAGAGCATATTTTTTAGTTTTAAAAATCATTCAAACCAAATGTTTATACTTTAGTCACTTCTCTATGCCAAATATTTTTTCAAAAGAAACAATGCAAAGTTGAATATGGCAGATAAGTATAATGGCAAAAAATGAGTAAAGTCCAGTGACAGTGAAAGAATTTAGGGCATGATAACTAACCTAACCCCTTCCCTTGGTGCACTAACATAACCTAACTAACATAACCTAACCCCCTTCCCTTGGTGCACTAAGCTTGGGCTGATTTTGGTTAATTCAGAAGTGATTACGAAGCATAAGAAATCCTGAGTGTTGATAAAGTTTTGACACAGCAAAAGCATTGTCTTCTCTGAAAAGGAAGTACCGTAGAGATTGACTTCTGCAAGATCTAATGATCATCAGTTTCAGGGACTTTTAAAAAGATTATACCTGTTCAGAAAGGACAAGACTATCTGTGGCTAGTCATTTTTCTCACTGAATATTAATGCTGTTCTATACATGTTGAACAGGAGATTGTGTGTTCAAGACCCACCTTTGCCATGAAAGCCAGGGGGCTATATGAGGGCTATATAATGATAGATAGATAGATAGATAGATAGATAGATAGATAGATAGATAGATAGATAGACAGACAGACAGACAGACAGACAGACACAATCTTGTACTCACATCATGTTTCTTGATGTCTGATAATTATTTGCTTAATCACTGCATGAACAGAATGTGATTAGATTAGATTAGATTAGATTAGATTAGATTAGATTAGATTAGATTAATTTAGGGCTGGGGAGAGAAGAGTTCATAGAAAATAAGGGCATTTCTTTCATGCACACAGTGTTTTGAAACCACTGCTTCAAAGGGCTCCAGGCATCTTGGAGATGTAGCACAAAAGTCAGTTGACTTCCCTTGCCAGTTGCTGGGAGGACAATTTGGCCTTAAATAAGATGTTGACAGCTTGGATGAGAAGGACTGCTAGACCAGATCTGACCTGTGAGCAGAGGTTCCTTGTCACTCTTTCATTGCTATGATTACTAATGGGTGAAGGAAAGGCCTTTTCACCTGATTCCTTATTCAGTTCTCCTTACAAATTGCAAAACACAAGCAAAAGAGACAGGTGATAGATTTGAGTCCTATCTTAAATTATAGGACTGATTGTCCAAAATGTCACTGAATCATATAGGAAGGGGAGGAGTATCATGGAATATAACTTAAGTGTCAATCAAGTTTCTGAGTGAAAACAGATTTTGATCAGAATAATTTTTACTAAGTTGCAACAAATATGTGGATTAGGTTGCCTCAGAAAGAGGCAAAGAACTAATCATATCTCTTATCTTTGCTGTAAATAATTCCTCAGTAGTTTGCTGGCTAAGAATTTAGGGAGTAGCAATCTAAATACATTTCAAAACTGTTAGATTGGAGAATGCCGAAACAGGCAATGCTAGAAAGAAAGCAGAAAAGAATAACCCTCTGTTTTCCTTCCCTTTCTCTGTTTGCAATGTCCTGTATTACCTAAATTCAGGCTTCCCCAGTTTTGGGCCTTAAATTTCAGCAGTCCTACATCCTATAAATCCTATACATTTGTAGGGTTCCAGATTGGGGAAGACTTGCCCTAATTAAAAACTTTAATGCTTCATACTACTATAGTATGGACCCATTTGTTTCAAGCACATTTTACTTACTTACTTACTTACTTACTTACTTACTTACTTACTTACTTACTTACAGTAGTGGCCAAAATTGTGGAAACCTTTTGGGAAAAGTGTATTTTCTAAAACTAGCTAATAACACCACTGTTTTTTGGGGGGGTAGTACCTTAAATTATATATCAATGGAAAGATAATTTAATCAAGAATATAATGCAATAACTTTTATGAAGGATTTGCTATTAGAATAGCAGTTACAGTATAAGGAAGAAAAGTGAAACACGTAGAAAAACGAGATATACAAAAATTATCACCATAGAAAAAACAAGATATACAAAATTATCACGTCACTTAATACTTATAGTTGGGTAACCTTTAGCATGAATTATGGCCTTACAATATCTTCCGTGAAGTGAACCAAGTCTTTTAGTTCTGCAGCTGTTATAATGTGAAACCAAGATTGAATGATTGCTTCTATTAACTGGGTTTTATTGCTGGGTCACTTCTGACTAACAAGTTTCTTTAGTCAGCTCCATAGATTTTCAATTGGGTTAAGGTCTGGGCTATTCCCAGGCCATTCCAGCAGTGGAATATGATCACCTTGAAACTCCAAAAAAAAAAAGTGGTGTTATTAGCCATCAAACCTCAAAAATACACTTTTCTCAAAAGGTTTCCACAATTTTGGCTGCTACTGTACTTACTTACTTACTTACTTACTTACTTACTTACTTACTTACTTACTTACTTTTACTTACTTATATGTTTATGAAATCATACTCATTAGTGAGTACTTAAGGTGTCTAACTTATTTTTTAAAATGCAGAATGTAAAATGTTTAAAACAAATCTACAAGTTACCAATAAAACATCCCTTAAAATTCTGTAGTAGTTCAAATCCTGGATGAAGAGGTTTACTGATAAAATGACTGTTTACCCACCTACCCACCCATTCCCAAAGGAGCATGTTTTGTAGACTGAGAGCAATGCAGGAGAGATCCCTCTTTTGTATGCCAGAAAGCAAGGCCTTTCCTACCAAATCTAAGAGCTGGACAGGTTCATCATTTATATAATGAATGATTGATTCAAGGTTGACTCAGCCTTCCATCCTTTCTAAGGTAGGTGAAATGAGGACCCAGATTGTGGGGGCAATAAGCTGACTTTGTATAAATATACAAAAGTATGAAGGCTATTGCTTAACACATTGTAAGCCACTCTGAGTCTCCGGAGAAGGGCGGCATATAAATTAAAGATAATAATAATTAAAGATAATAATAATGTGAAATGTGTGCACTTGTATCTGCAGATTTAAATGGCCAACTATAGCTTAACATAAAGAATTTCAGGATAAATGGCTAAAGCCATTAGGGTAATCTGAAAGCAAGTTGTAGTACTCAAGGATTAATTAGCACAACACAAATGCATCAGGTCTCCAGAGAATTTGTGCAACCATTTTGCAGAATTCTATCAAGTTGAGAAATGACAAATCTGTAAATGACCAGGCTGAGGAAGACTAAAAGAGATGATTTGTCAAGGACTGTGAGCATGGAGTTAGTCTGGTGATTTTTACATATTAAATAAGCAATTGATATATGGATAATATTATCCAGTGTTGCATACAGTTGCGGCTTCTAATGTCACTATATCTATAATAGTTGAATGTATACATTGTAGTAACCCCTAGTTATATTCCATGATTTATGATTAGTGTGATTGAGAAACTCAACCAGAGGTAAATTAATTTACAAAGCATGGCTTTGTGTAATGCTTTTGGGTAGTAATTCTATTATTCCTCTCAGTTCTAGAGCATACAGCTATTCTTTCAAGGAGATCAGAAAGGGACAGCATATATGCATCCTCTATTTTAATATCACCCTGCATACTCCACTCATAAAGCCTGGGACCTGCCCCAGCAACAGCCTTTTCCTGCTGTGTCCCTGTGTGCCACGTTACCTGAGTTTCATCCCATGCCCTAAGTGAGAAAGGCTGCAGAAATTTTAGTCTTAGTATTAAAAACAGTGTTTCACCCTTTATTCCAGCACCTTCCAAGGACGGCCTTACGATATGCAAGATTTTTTTTTTTAGTTTTTTCCCCCAATTATTTAGCAGAATGTCAAGACAGTGCAGTGATTGCAAACAGAATCAATATAGGCAGGATAGGAATCAGTCATGAGGTCACCAATTTCACATTTGCGTATTTTTTCTGCTCCTTTGAAGGCTGAGCACTTAACAGTAAGGAAAACTCATAGCATCTTTCATCATCATCATCATCATCATCATCATCATCATCATCATCATCATTTCTCAATCACTCTGCCAATAGGATAAAACTACAAGTCCTTAAATCACTAGAAACACTTCAATGCCCTGTAAATGGACCGCGAGGAAATGGCCTATTAGAATAGCCCTTGGCTAACAGACTAAGTAAATTTTTATAGTGGGTGGAGGATAATAATTTCAATCCAGCCTTTCCAATCCTATGTCACCTTTAAATTTTTCATTCTAGAATTATTTGCTTGGTTTTTCTTTTCTTTATTTACAATGTGAGTCCTGCATAGACATCAGCAATTCAACACACTTCATTTGATTTCCGATTTAGACCCTTTTCATAAAATTAAGGGGTTTGTATGCAGGATTGCAATTTCAAACCCCTTTCCTGACTTCAAAATTGTTTGGGAACAACTTCATGAGCTCTTTTAGCCTAAGGTAGTAAAAAAAATTATTTCAGTGTCCTGAAGTCATTTTGTGACTGGCAGACTGTTAAGTCTGTCAATTAGACTTACTCCTGCTAAATGTATGGAATTGCCGACTGATTTGAATCTGTGGAGATGTTACACTTTTATTAGATCAAATGAAACTATATAAACTTGCTATAAGCTTAAAACCATTTAAAGGTGTTACGGACTTTTGTTCTGATTTAATGATGGATCTTACTTACAGTTTCTGGTTATGGTATTATGAACAGGAAGGTATTGTAAAAAAAACCTTTTATATTAGTTCTTATATTATCTCCTAAGCGGCTGTATGTTCCTTAAGCTCTGCTGCTTTGGAGGCTCAACACCTTACCCTGTGAAGTAGCCAAACAACTGCAGATAATCCTTCTGGGTTACAGGTGGGAAAGTGAGTGACAGCATTACAGGCTTTGATTTTTAGCCCTTGCTCTCTGGGGTCCCTTAGCAACCAGCTGGCAAAAGGAAAACCCTATCCAGCTTCAAGGACCTGACTCATTTCTTTTCTGGAAGCCAAGGATCCTGTGGTAAGAGAGGATTCTCTCTAGTTCAGAGTTAAAGGGGGATGGAGTGAAAATAAAAATTAAAAAAGTGTATTTTTGAAAGGCAAGGTGATGGAAAGAGAAATGCAACTGGAGATTGGCTGGTTTTCTAGACTTCTAGGTTCTCTGAATATACGAGTGAAAAAACCTTTCGGTCTGGAGCAAATGAAGACAGATTGACTTGAGGCGCCCAAGATTGGGGTCCAGACACCCTCAGTTTCGTGCCGCTTTAGAAAGTTTCCTTGGTTAACTGGGCTAACCTTGAGAGAGGATTACGGAGAGAAGACGAGACTTTGTGCTCCCAGTCCAGGTGATTTAGGCGTCTAAAGAACGTGGGAAGCGGGAGTCCGTTCATCTCGGTTTCTTGCGGCGAGTTATAAATTCAATGAAATTGTGACGGCCGTCTGCAAGGCAAGGCAAGGCAGGGCAACTGCGAGCTGCGGTTCCGCGCCCGCTTACCAGTGGGAAAGTGTCCCGGACTGGACTTGTGTGGAATTCAGCTGTCCGTCCTTGAACTCTGCTAAAAAAGATTAAAGTCCACAAAAATAGTCCAGGCAGGGTCTTGTTAGCTTTGTCCAGGACTGCCTAGAACTGAGGCGCTCCAGAGCCATCGCCGCCGGCATGGATCGCCTCTTTTCATTGAGGATACAGGCTGCTTCCTCTAGATACCATTAGGTCAGGTATAATGAACCTCTTCATCCTTATAAGCGACTCCCCTTCACGCCCGCAGAAGGAATGAGGCCAATGTCCCAGCAAGGTTGTTGTTGTTAGTCGTGAAGTCATGTCCGACCCCTCGCGACCCCATGGACAATGTTCTTCCAGGCCTTCCTGTCCTCTACCATCCTCTGGAGTCCATTTAAGCTCATGCCTACTGCTTCAATGACTCCATCCAGCCACCTCATTCTCTCGCCCCTTTCTTTTCCCCCCAGCATTAGGCTCTTCTCCAGTGAGTCCTTCCTTCCCATTAGGTGGCAAGGTAAAAATATGAAATTTAGAATTTAATGAGGGTTGTTGTTGTTTCTTTCTTTTTTTTTTCAGACTTTTTAAAAATATTCGACATGGGTGATTTCTTTCCACGATGTCAGCGGAGCGGCCGAGCGGCAGGACTCGAAATGGCTTGAAAACGGCCTCTGAAATCAGAGCAGAAGAAAGAAACTCGCCCCACGCGCAAAACCCGCAGCCAAATCCTCCGGACCCAGGTCGGCGACGCTCGCGTGGCTTCAGTTGCTCCAGTGGGCAGCTCTTCCTTTTCAGGGAACGCGAGATAAGCGCCTCTTGCCTCGATAAAGAGGGCTCTTTATCGCGCAAGTGGCCCAGAGGCGACGCTGGCCGGTCTGCTCGTCCAGAGGCCGAGGGGAAAAAAAAAAGGCGCCGAGGGAGGACCTGGGACGGCGAGGGACGGATGTCTCCGGACGGTCCCCGCGATCCCAGCGCCACTGCGCGGAAGCGCTCTGGTCCTTCATTCCGCAACGCTGCTCGGGCAAAGGGCGGCACTCAAGCCCTCGCTCCAGGCACCAAGGTGAAAGAAGGGAGCCGGGGAGATCTGGCAAAGGTGGTTCTGGGAAGCTGCGCTCTCGCCTTCCGATTGTTTTGGGAAGAAATTTTGGGGCGAACCGAAGGGCGGAGGGAACCCCCTCGAAAGTGCCGGCGGGGTTGTTCTGTGTTCCTCGTGAACGGACTGGAGGGAACCGGCAAAGGGGCTGCAAAGAGCCCCGTTTCCCCCCTTAAGAGACCTTGGGTCCTTCCCGCTCGGCGTCTTTCTCTTTCTCCCCGGGAAGAGGGGAAAACGCTGCCAGACCTTCTCGAGATCGCTTCGGATTCAGTCCCTGGCTTTGTCTTTCGAATGGCAAATTCAACCCTCCCGTCCTTGGTTGGGAGGCGGAAGACAGCCCGGTCAAGTCCAGAATGCCGTGCAAGGAGCACGGACGGTGGCACTAAAATTGCCTCCAGATGGGAGTTTGGAGTGAAAACTTCAAAAAGAGTCTGGAAGGGCGCGCTGGAGGCGCTTTTGCAACCCAAGTTCTTTTCCATTCCGAGAAGACCCTCATAAGAAAAGGGGTGGGTGGGGAATCCTGGTTTGTTTCGGCAGCTTTGGGCTAAGCCCTCTTCTTTCCAGGGGTGCCATTCTCAGGCCCTCGTCGAATGGCTTCGGAAGACGCCCTCTGGGCTCCCTGGAAAGTGACTAATTTGGTTTGTCTTGCTATCTTCGTGGGGAGGAGGGGAGCACATTTCCACCGTTTCCTTTCCCACCGTTTCCTTTGACCAAAACCGACACTGTTAAGCGTGGCCTTAGTAGCCCCTGTGCGCAAGTCAAGGCCCAGGTCTAAGCAACCTTACCCCAAATCTTCCGTTAAGGTACTGGAGTGCTACTGCCAGTGCTAAAAGGCCTCTGCTTTCTTTCAGCTCAAGGGGGACTCACACTGGGCTTGTTGGGCTGTGCCTATAATAGGAGAACAGTCTAAAAGTGTTCCTGTATGCATTCACTAGGAAGAAACTTCTTACCAATGGAAGGGTTACTCCTAGTTGAGTTATCAAAGATGGGGCTGTAGAATGAGCCTCCCAGGTTTTGTTTTGCTTTAAAGAAAAAAGACACCCTCAAGCATATAGTTTCTTTTTATTTCCATGAAGTGTTCTATTTTAATGTAAAATAAATAATCTTGAAGGAGGCAAAATAGTATCTATAATTAGATATTTGTGATATAGTGAAATAATTGTACAGCAATATAGACCGTTCATTTATTACTAAGGAAGGGCAAAAGAGCAAAATTAAAGATGACATTCAATATCTGAGATGCTTACTTGACAGTTGGCAAAAAAGGATATCCTAAATCCTGCTCTACTTGACCCCATGGAAGCCTACATGGGAATAAGGCTGTAGGCTTATTAACTTGTCAGCATGCATGAGATGTTACCGTTTGGGGCTAATAATTTATTCATTGCATCTGTCAAATGCTTCAGAAAATAAACTGCTTATGAATTGCATAATTTAATGATAATATTTTAAGAGAACTATAGTGTATGTTGTATTTTCCCCATCTGCTTAGTTCTGCATATGTCCTTCTTTGTACCTAAACTTTAATTAAAAGGAACAACACAATACAATAAGCCAATGCACCTCAATATTGAGGCCATATAAATTGAACAAGTAAATAACTAGTTTACTATGCAGTCTTGTAGTAGTCCATCAAATTCAATACTACATACTCCCAGATAAACCATACATATATGTGTGTGTGTGTGTGTGTGTGTGTGTGTGTGTGTGTATTCATTGAAACGTAGCCAAGATACTTCCAATTTTACCTGGAGAAAACCCAAATAACCAAAGACCTGCATACAAACACCCGTGAAAACCTCAGAAAATATATATATATATATATATATATATATGTATGTATGTACCGTGTGTGTGTGTGTGTGTGTGTGTGTGTGTGTGTGTGTGTGTGTATCAAAAATACAGTCTAGAAAGATTATTGAGCATATTGTAGGCACTGTGGGCATATTTATGGGGACTTAAAAACATCACCTTACACAAGTAAATTTTCTTCCAAGGAAGTAAATATGTGCTGTTAAGGTATATTCTGTTAAAACTCTTACTCTTAAAGTTAACAGCAATAGACTAAGAAAATATAAGTGATTATTACACAGATTAACACTGGATTTTATGCCTTCGCCTTCTGTGCAGCATCCTCCTCAGTTGATTTTACTGGAGTTTAACAGCTTTCCTTGCAAGTAAATGTGGTCCGGGGAAACACTATTGTAGACTTTCTCTTCTTACAATTATTTGAGGCTTCACTCTTTGGCAGGCAGTAAATGGATAAGATTACCACCCATCCACCCTTCCCCTAAATACTCTTGAATATTTTTCCAATATGGAGCTCAACTAAAATATCTCCTTTTCTCACAATAGCAAACACCCTATTGTAGAAAAGCATATGGTAAAATACAAATTGTAAAACAACTACCTGCCATCATATAACTTCTCAGCCACACCAGTGTAGTTTTCTTTCTTTCTTTCTTTCTTTCTTTCTTTCTTTCTTTCTTTCTTTCTTTCTTTCTTTCTTTCTTTCTTTCTTTCTTTCTTTTTAAGCAAATGGTGTCAGACTTAACCTGAAGAGGAGGTTATCCTCTTTAGGTTAAGTGATCCCGAAGGGAAAGGGTCCTGAAGAGAAAACTATACACTAGACAGACATATCCGCAAAGTCTCCAGGATGTGAATTCAATTTGAGATATTCTCAACTTTTGATATTGTGACCCCTGATGGATGCCTCAGCAAGTTCATCAGGGCTAGCTGTGAAGATTGGGACTGTTGACCAGCTCAGGATTCAAACTTCAATTTTGATAACTCAGTTAAAGATGGTAGGTGAACCCAGTCTCTGATGAGCCAGTCTGTATCAAGTAACGTCTTCTCACCCTCTTTCTTTGGTGAATGCTCCAACTTTTTCCCCAGCACAAAGGGTTTAAAATTAAGCTCCCTTTGCTACAGATGGATTTCTTCCAGCTAGGGAAAAGCTTCAAGCTTCTTTGGAGACGGAGCATCAATATAATCCCCTTTTCAGGGCCAGTCCATGTACAGTGTGTTCTGTTTGTTCAAATGCTTTGTCTAACATGGCTGGCTTCTGCATCCTTCCCAGACAAACCTCTCTACTAAACAAACTTTTATATAAGAGGCTTGACTGTTCATTTTGAATTCTCAGTTCTTCTGTCCCAAACTGTCCTACATGGTCAATGACATTTGCTCACACAGAAAAGTTGAGTTTGCCATTTTCTTACCAGTGAGTTAAAACTTCACTAGCTGCCATTGTCCCTGAAGTGACCAGGAACAGCAAAGCAAAATGCTTTGTTCCTTTTCCTGGCAGTTTCTTAGAGGCCTCCTTTTCATGTCATTGATTCAGGATGGGACAGGTGGGCAGGGCTTTGTACCAAATGAAAGACTGCTTTGCACCTTTCTCGAAAAAAGGTGCCTGGAAAAAAAACCAGGGAAAGGAAGGGAAATTAAAAAGCAAACAAGAAGTGGAGATTTGTTAGCATTATCTTGCCATTTCCATTCAGAGGATTCAAGAGGAGTTCATTTCAAAGTAACTCCATCCTGATTTAGGGTGCTTGGGATAGATATGACCTGGGTTTTGATGATGGGAGAGTTCATGCACCAACTAAATCTTTCCTGCAGAGAGATCGGTAATCAGTAGCGGGGAGTAATTTCAACGAGAAAATAGAAACTGGAATTCCAGACAGTTTTCAAAGCATGGCTGATTCTTAAATCCATACATGAACTTTATGTCTTGAAGGACTTTTCTCTAGAATGTTTCAGGCAGAGAAGTCCTGTGATCCTAAATCAGTGCTTTCTATTAACAAGCCATCTTGAAATAAAGGAATTGGATCTCCAGTTAAATAGGCCTTTTCAGATGTTTTGGACTTCTTTCTCAGTCATCAAGGACTATAGTAGCCCCTCTGGAAAGTTGAAAGCTGAAAAAGACCGAACACTTTGCAGAGATAGGCTATCAGTGAAAATTAAATGTGAGCAGAAATGTGTGTAATTGCACTTTTACAATGGTAATCTCCTGTCTCACGTTAATCTTGCTTTCAAAGACATAAACCAGATTGACTGAATCTGTGTGACTACACTAGTGATTGATAGTGTCTTTAAAAACGTCATCTTTGTGCTGCTATGTAAGTAACAAAGTATTTTTTAAAATTGCATGATACAGACTTACGCACTTCCAGAAATATTTGCATGATACAATAAATGTGGGCAATGAATTTCCTTTTCCTTAACCATTATATAACCAGAAAACTAACATGTTGGATTTTTCCTGGCTGGTTCTAGGTTTAACCATTTTCTCCTTTGGTGCTGGTGCAGCTTAACCATCCTTGCTGAGTCATCGTTTTCACCTGGGTGTAGGGTTGGCTGGGCAAGATAAAGTGGAAGTGGGGATCAGACAGAAGAGGAGCCATGTCTTTGTTTGTTGGGACAACGGACTAGATCAGGGTGAACACAATAAAGTCTTTAACTTTCATCACCTTGGCAGATTATCACCTAGATTTCAGGATGATGGAGGGAGCTGCATTTGCAAAATGCTTTAGTAAATTTGATAACATGACTGGGCTGGATCTCACCACCAGATTAAAGATAGAGGCAGGCAAACATGATTTTTCTGCTCTCTTCTTCCCTGCCAAAAGCAGCCAGCAGGACATGGAAGGCATGTAGCTTTTATAATTCTTGCTTTCAAGATACGTGATCCTTCCCTAACAAAATGAGTTTGATACCTTTAGCATGAGGAAAGCTTGCCATTTGATGCCTTTGGCTTGATTTAAGTCCAACTCAACTGCAAAACTGCAGACATGCCAACTATTTTTCCCCCCTTTGACTAGATATTATCAAAGGATTATTGTCCTCTCACCATGTCAAGAAAGATGGGAACTGTGGAAGACTTGTGTGGTCAGAAGTGTTGTCCCCAGAATTGGATCCTTACCCCTATGACATAAAATGACAACTTCATCTGAACTTCCCAGGATGCTGCCAAAGACTGCTTCTGAAATAAAGTAATGAAAAGGAGAACTTAGTATAAAATATTTAGGAAACAATAATATGGATGACTATGATACAAATCATGTGAAAGAAATTGAATCCATTTTCCAGACTGGTCTCTTAGCACACCCCAGCCAATTGTGGCCCTTGGCTGGAGAAAGCTGTGATTTCCTGTGAAAAGTTGCCTGAGTGTTATCCCAGGGATCAGTAATCCCTTCTCACTTTGCTCTGTAAAATGAATCCAATAAAATCTTTGTCTCTGGTCCCAGAAGAGGAACCCCACACATATGGACATCTGTTCTTAAAATGCTGCTGCCCAATGGAACTTGGGTTTTTTATCCTGTCTTCCTACCCAGACAGCAAAGGAAGCCCTTTGTTTGGATAAAGAATTTTTTTTTTACCTTCATTTTTACCAGAGACTGGGCAGGGCTGAAGATGTTAGATTATCCTTCCTGTCAAGCCAGACTTTGGAAGAGGCTTGTTTTTTGCGGGCTGGTCACTGGGGAACTCAAATGTTCAGTCAGACGTGCAGAGGGACTCCAAGAAATGCACCGTGGAAAGGGAAGTGCAGCGCAAGTTAGATCAGGATTTATGTAACAGCAGCAAGTGACACCAAGCAGACACCAAGTCTGCTCTCGGAATTTCCTAGGAGCCCTGGTCAACCCATTGCAGCACTCACTCTTTCCCAGTTTAAGCATACCATCGGGTTTCCTGCCCCACTATCAGTTCTGAATCCACCATCAGGTTTGGTTCCTTCACGACCTTCTACCCTTCTTCTACTCTTCCCTCTACTCTTCCCTCTACTCTTATCACGTGGACCTCCTTATATCTAGCGATCTCCAAAGGTGATGGACTACAGTTCTCACCATCCCAGATGGGTCTGCAGTCGAATAAAATTAGAGGCCACTACATTACGGGCTGCCGCTGCCTTATATTGGCAGATCGCATAAAACAGAAAGGAATTGAGGTCGATTATTCACATCGGTTTTGATCGAATCCAACTGGTATGTTCATGGGGGAAGGAAGGAGGGCTAGTGGAGAGAATAGTTGTGAACCAAAAACACTTTCTATTATACTACTGCCCGTGTTCGTGTTTCACCTTTTTAGAAAAGTTCCACGGAGCGCGACTCCGCTTACTAGAAAGGCTTAAGACGCCTGGTTGCCAAATGCCCGCCGGCCAGCGTTTGCGTACCCCGGTTTCTGAAAAATGGTCGCGAGGCCGCCACAAATCTTCCAGATCTCTGAGATCCGAATCTGGCAGACAAGGAAGTGGAAGAGTTGGGCTGCTATAAATTTTCTTCTGGGGGAAAGAATGGGGGGACGACGTCTTCGGAAGACCATTTCTACTATGCTGCCCGCAATCTGATAAATAATGCCTGAGAAAGGAAGGCTGGTTAGGCAAGCAGAGGATCGCCCTGCAGGACTGCGCGAATCCCGGCGGAGTCCCTGGACAATGAGGATGAAAGCGAAAGCCCTCGGCGCAGAATAGATTGGTCATTTTTATAGCAGAACTTCAATGCTCTGTATAGCCTTTTATTGCTTACTCTCTGTTGCCCCTTGGAACCTGATGATTCGAATCCCAATCCAAATATTTGGATGGCGCTCACTTTAAATAATAAAATCTGATTTGGCTCTTCCAATTGTCCAATAGGTTTTGATACTCAAGGGATGGTAGATATAACGCCAGATGGCCAGTCCACCTTTACCAAGGGGGTCTCCAGTCTTCAAAAGTCCCCCGATTGGACGTCCGGGGTAGGGAAAAAGAAGCTGGAGCGAAGCTCCAGCCTACTTTAAATATTGAGCAAAGAAAGGGGACATAAGAAAATGGAAATTTCAGATGGATACTAACTTTAGAAATTTCAGATGGATACTAACTTTAGAAAGACCAAAAGCAGAGAGCGCGATTTTTTAAAAAAATTAAATTTATTTTTTTAAAAAATTGCTGACCTTCCCACAGAACCTTGAATTGGCTTTTAAATTTCTGCCTACCAAAAAGCAGGCTCTCCAAAGTGGGGACAGATCATATGGAACAACACCGCGTTGGATGCAGGACGATTAGGAGAAGGGCCCCACTGCATATTCTAGCCAGGAATTTGTCAACCTCGTGTTAAGAAAGAAACTGTTGCCTTTTCTAGGATCCCCTTACTCTTGGATAGGGTGAGAATAGGAGGCGTCCTTTCTGATGTTTAGAGCAAGTTTATTATCTTGATCGCTGATTATTCTTTTTCTGTTTTTTGTTTTAAATACCTTCCCTTCCATACACATTTCTTCCTGGCCTTTCGGTTTACTTTAGGTTTGGGGTTGGTTTTGTGACAGGCCCTTCCTTGGATATTGTTTCACGCTGCTTTCAGAAGCTTCTTGGGGCATTGTTTTGGGATTGTTTTTAATCATAGAGTGGGCTAAGCATTCTATTAAATTAAAACATAATGAATTGGCCAGCGTTCGGAAGCAAATCCAATTTCTAGCCATAGACGGAACCAAACATAGCCCCGACCTCTTTCCTAAAACAGCAGCAGAAAATAAACAAGCTCAAAAACATCTCCAGCTGTCAAAGGACCTGCGCATCCAACCAAAAGGTAAAAGACTTTTAAATAGCTTGAGGAGAAAGACAGTGAGGTGCGTTGCATGTTCCTAAGCAGAGAAACCCTCAGGCTACCTGAAGCCCCAGCAGTAAGGAGGTCTTCAATCCTCTATGCACGTCCAGCAGTTATCCGTCTCCCTGAGTTCCCGGGCATGAAGTCTTGGATACACCTGAATAGAAGTGCCCAAATCCTGGAATGGTCAATTATTGCTGAATGTAGCCATACATTAATACAATGAACGTAGACGTTGCCCGAATCATAAATTGGCCAGTTTGTGATAAGTCAAGTCGTCTCTTGGTTAAGGTGCCTTCTTTCTCTACCTCGAAATGTTGGGGACTTCCCTTACGGAGACACTAACCCACATTTGGACAGAAACGCAGCCCCTGCCTTCTGCTCGCTCTCTTTCCTCCTAACACCTTGGGCACCGGCTGCGAAGGAGCGATTCCCTTAATATTAAGGGAACATGCGTAAATGTTGCCTGTTCATAAAAGCTCGGTGGCTCTGGGATAAATATTTTCTAAGAGGGAGGGAGGGAGAGGGAGAAAAGAGGGAGGGGGAGGGAGGGAGGGAGGGAGGGAGAGAGAGAGAGAGAGAGAGAGAGAGAGAGAGAGAGAGATTGTAACAACTGATTAAAAGAAATACATTTCCGTAGCAAAATTTTATCTAAATTCATACTTGAATTTCCTTCATCGATTTAATGCATGTTTCCCAAATGGTTTCCCAGAAAACTCCTGCGGAAAGAACGACCTACTCCTAAGAAGGAGAGGAATGCAATCTTCTTTTTTTCAGTTGTATCTGGAGAGGTTTTTAGCATAATTGCTTCAATGCTTTCAATCTTTTGTATACTTTCAACCCAGCGGGAGATGCTTCTGGTTAAACAGGCATAGAAGTGTCTAATTTTGTTGGGGCACTCATTTTGCTTTGAGTAAGATGGACAGTGCAAGTTTACTCAGCTCCAATTAGTTGAATGGCACTAATTCCCAGGTGAGTATTAGGTTGCTGCCTTTTAACTTCTTGAACATTACAAAACATTCAAGTAATCTTACATAATAGCGTTGACCATCCTGAACACTTTATTCGGTAATGATTCTCAGATAAACTACAAGATACAATGAGGTCTACAACAGTTGTACTGTAAGCGAGGTGGTTTCTGCTGCCCAAGGCTAATTAGGGATGATTGGTCTTCAAAAGTCGCATCTTCTGACTCTGGAATCCTATTTCAATCGGGGTGGGGATGGGTGGGCCAAAATCCAGCGGGGATTATTCATGGGGACGATCTTTTTACTGTCGAAGGAGCACCCGCATTCAGAAACATTCTCATTATCCTCAGTTAAGTCCAGTGGTTAAGGCACCCGGGCTAGGAACGGGTAGAATGTGAGTTCTAGCCTTAAACCACGGAAGCCAGTGGGGTGACTTTGAACGAGTCACGCTCCCTCTCGGCTCAACCCATTTTACAGAGTTGTTGTTGCGGGGGGGGGGAATAGGAGGAAGGTGTGTTGGACATGTTCAGTTAGTTACAGTATTTGTAAAAGCAATAAAGGCGGGATATAAATATATATTTTTTTTAAAAAATCCTCATATTCTTACATCTCCTGACTCACAAACGAAGCTTCCCCTTGATGGTCAGTAAAGATAGGAAAGGAGTAGAAAGGACTAACTTCATCAGGGCGAAAGAGTTGTAGACTATAAAGATAATCTTGTTTGAAAGCGCTCTTTCAAAATCTAAACGCAAAATTCAGATAAATCTGCACCGCATCCTCCTTACTTCAGGGGCACCCGAGTAAAATGCCCCTGTAAATTCGTATACGCCTTCAAAGCGCTGGGGTTGGTTTTAGCATCTGAGACTTTGGGAACCCGAGAGGCAGCCTGTAAAATGACTAAACTAAGCAGGCAGCAGATGCCTTAAAGGGGGTGGGGGGGGAGAGAGAAAGGCAGGATCGCTCCCTTTCATCCCTGGCCTTGGCAGTGAGGACTTGGCCACCCCTCTTTCAGCTCCTCGGGATCCGCCGCTGTATCTCCCCTTCCCTTCCCTTCTCCGAGACTGTGCGGGGCGCTTGGCCCTTAGGCAGGGCAGACCCGGGACTTCCTTCGTAGATGGAGTTGCGAAAGGGGGCGGGCGCGCTTCAGCCGGCCAGCCCAGCTACCAATCCGCTTGGTTTCGCGCCGGATCAAGAGCGCTTTGCCAGGTACTCCCCGCCCCTCGCCGCACGCCCCCCTCCCTCCCCCCGCGTCGACATCCCAAGCCCCCTGCGCTCCCAGCAGCGTCACTCTTATAATCGGCTGTTGTCCGGAGTGGCGCTGGGGTGGAGAAAGAAGCTGCTCCGCCGAGGCCGCGCCTTCGAGCAAGCCGAGGCTGAGGACTTCCCTGCTTGGCCTTGCGACCAGGGGAAGAGCGGCGGCGAGGGCAACAGCAGCAACAGCAGCGGCGGAATCCAGCTGTTGGCAAAGCGGGTCGGTGGAGATCCCCGGAGAGCATTGGCAAAAGGACCAGCAGCTCTCCAAGCAGCGAGGATGGCCCCGGCCTGCCCGAGGCCTCCGAGAGTCCCGGCCGAAGCGCCAGATGAGAGGCTGCTCTGAGTCTGGAGTGGCAGAGCCGAGTTGGCAGAAGGAAGGGAAGTGTCTCCCAACAGGAGCAATGCAGCACCCCTTGGATCTGGGCGCCGCCGCCGCCCACTATTTCCCCGCAGATCCTTTCGTTGACCACCGGTCGCATCGCTATCGGAGCTTTATGATCGAGGAGATCCTGACGGATCACCCGGATGCCAAGAGCGCGGCGCCAGCCGGGGAGCTGCTCAAATTTGGCGTGAAGGCTCTACTGTCGACCCGACCCTACCACAACCCTTTAGGTAGGTCTGTCTTCGCTTGTACGAGGTCTCTCTCTTGGTGGACCCGTGCGTGTGTGTCTGTCCATGGACGGGAGGGGGCAAAGACCAGGTCTTGGAGGGAGGGGCTAAAGCGGAAATCAATCCATAGTCGAGGATGAGGCTGCTCACAGGCCCTGAGGGAAAGAATATTCGCCCTCCCTCCCTCCTCCCCAGCCGTTCTTCCTCCAGCCTGCCCTGAAATCAGTGATTTGGCTCCCACTGATCTGGAAAGGAAACCCTTCTCCCTCCCTCCCTCCCCCCCCTGTAGCCTGCCTTCGGGGTGTCGCCCCGAGTTTACCCTCTCTGCAGCTGGAGACGGAAGCTGCCCTCTTTTCACGAACCCTCCGACTCAACTGGGAGGGCTGGCTGCAGCTGCGATCCTGCAATCACCTGCGAGTTGGGGGCTTGGGAAAACAAGGGGGTCTTTAGTGCCCTGCTGGGACTGAGGACCCGGTAACACCCCGTGCGACTTTTTTAGTTTCGATTGCCTGCCGCCGTGGAACAGACAACAAGCACAGAGTAATTCTCTCTAAAAAAAAAACACCAGTGACAAATACGTTTAGTGGGTTTAAACGAGGACAGCCTCATTTCCTCAGAGCATTCTCTTTTCCACCGAGAGTAATATTTTCCTTCCCATTGATTCAAAGCTTTCATGGAAAATCTCAACTCTTTCCCGGCCTCTCCCTCACCGAGCCTTAAAAATTAGGCTTCGGGCTAGTCCTGTTCGGAATAAGGCAGCTTCGATGGTCCTGCATATAAAATCATTCTAGTCTCTGTCTAGGAACTTTCGGGATAGAGTGACGGGTCCAAGTTGACAGCTTGGTCCAAAGCTTGCAGGGCAAAGGTTCAAGAAACAGCGAAAACTTCTAGAAGTCCAAGGACCCAACTGGGGAGTGGAAAGCGGCCAGATTGAGCCAAGTTGCGCCAGACTTCCTTCAGGTACAACTTGAAGGATTGATCTGGACCAGCAGAGGGAAGAGGGTTCCTGCCCCGATGCATTTTTGGAGCAGCGGCTGGGATAGGGGGGAGGGCTGAGGAGGCTTGGGCAGGCGGGTAACTAATCGCATTTGCACCTTTTGAAAGTCCTGTGAGCTCCTGGACCGGTCTTTTTCAGGGAACACCTCTTTGGCCGCCTCTCTGTTCCGGGTCTCCCCAGACTGCTGCAGAAGAAGGCCCCAGAGGCCTGCCGAGAACTGAAGGAGTCCTCGGAAGGCAGGCCTAACTTTAGGCCAAACTGGGCAATTTCCTCAAAAGAGATCGGTGGGACCGGGTCGAGGCTTGGAGAAAAGACGGGGGGGGGGTGGAGGGAGAGAGAGAGAGAGAAAAAAAAAAACAGGGGTCGCTTTTTGGATTTTGCACTCCCTCCAGTACCTCGGATCTCCTTGGTGCCTTGGAAAAAAGCTAAGGTGCCACGGCTGAGGCTCTCAGCTGGGTCTTCTTGCCTGTCAACTCCTTGTCACCTGGACCTCCCCGGTGTCCGAACCGTGAATTGTACCGCGAGGAGAAGCCGGAAAGCACAAGGTGGCCGATTCTTGGGACGGGTAGTTGCGTTGGTCTGAGGTGAGCCTAAGGTGCATCATCAATAATCGGCTTCTTCCCCACCCTCCGTTCAGTTGCGAGAACCACGGCGAGGTTTGATTTCAATGGCTTCCCTCTAAATCTGTAACGCTGAAATCTCCGCGCGACAAAGCCAACCCACAAAGCGAGAGACAAGGGCCGCTCCAGAGCCGGCTGAAATCAACCAGGAACCAGCCTCTTTTCGCACTGTTTAAGAAGCGAAATCCAATCCAGGCGATGTCCAAGACTCAATTCTGGGGAGTCGCTTGTTCCCTGGTTTTGGTTTGTTCTAATTGGAGAATGACCCCGAAGCGGCCACGCAACGGCCCCTGCCCCTTCTCTCTCTCGAGGGGGCTGCTCAACAATTGATCGTTTTAGGCTGATGGGGGAAGAGAGAAGAGCGGACAGTGGAGGAGATTTCTCCGGATTTTCGGAGATCGAGAATAATTTTATAAAACCAACGAAGACCTCGACGCCTCTTCAGATAAAAGGCCATTTCTTCACTAGTAATACTGTAGTATTAGTGGTGTTGTTATATCAGTAATTGGGACAGTGCCAAATCTCCAAAAGGGTGGCTCAGTGACATTATTTGTACAACCCCAAACGTGAAAGTGACTAGTCACTGTAAAGAAGTGGTGTTGTCCTATTCTTCTCCCTTACTTTTTCATTTTGAAAATATCACCTCCCTGAAATACACGGGGCCTAATGAGATACGAATAGATGGAGGCACATTAGATAAACATCCTTTCTCTGAGAGCATTTCTGGAGGGCCTCTGCAGTCCCGCTTCGGAATTGGCTTTTAGGCAGGACCTCTTTTCTGTTATTATTCCATAGCCTAAATCTTTGCAACAGTTCTCAGTCCTGTCTTTATGTCAGAGCCAACGGCACTGGATATTAAGGACAGGCCCCTTGGCTTGCAGAGCAGCTCTGCTTAACACCCCCCCCCCCCATAACTTTGCTGCTAAGAAGAGATTGGATTGATAGCCAGAGGTAAGGAATGAGACCCTGGGAGGAAGAATTGCTGTAAATTGATTTCAGCGATGAAGGTAGAAAGATTCTGGGTCTACGGAGATATTCTCCAACTCTCTATCGATTAATCAATGGTGAGAATCCAGAGCGGAAATTCCAGAGCAAGACATTAGCAGATTTTGCCACGGGAACAAATCCGGCGGGATCTGTTGTCAACTTGAGTATCGCCTTTCAGAAGTCTTCAGAGGAAATAAAATGGACGCATTTCCACGAAATGATTTTAAGCTATGCCTGTTCTTTAAGATGTATCACCAAGAAGGCTGAGGTTAGGATTGGAATTCGCCTGGATAAGGAAGGGAATAACTTTTGGAACTAGGATTCAGGAATTAATGTTTCGAAGATGGAATACTTGTTCGACTTTCCTTGAGGCTTCTTGACCTTCAAACAGACCTTGAAAGAATAAGCACTTCAGAGTTTGCCTCTTAAAAAAACCAGAAAGAAAATAGACATTGATTGGACGTTTCCATGATCTATCTCTATCCTCCCGACTTCCGAAAGATATAAAAGATGCTGAGTTATTGTGGCCTTGCTTTTTGTTACTGTTGGTTCGGCAAGATGCCGAAGCTACCGTGGCTTCTTCCTTCTATGAAATCTTGGGGGGATTCCTCAAATTTTGTTCAGTTCTGTAGTGTTTGCTTCTGCATAAACGTGCCTGAAAAGACTCTAAATACTAAGCACTAAGTAATAGGACAAAAGAGTTCAGACTGGTTGTGTTCCAAGTTCCAGGGATTTTAATAGGTATGTTTTAAATGCACATAAAACTGAACCAAATTAGAGAACTTGAATAGATCCTGCATTATTATTATTATGGCTGTTATGTGTTCCCAACAATGTGAAGTCACAGCTGCCAAATATTTAGCTAATGTTGGCCTTCATTCAGAGATTGGTCCAAATTAGGAAACATGGTTTAATGCAATAATATAGATTATATACAATTACAGGTTCTTACAAATTTACTTTTTACATTCTGCTACACCGAAAAACAATCTATTTCTCATTTTACTTAAAGATCACATTACAGCTCTGATTATTTCTAAATTTGCTTATATAATTGAATGGAAAGCTATCCTTAACAAGCAGATGAAAAATTTCAAACTGGAACTATATATAATTGTCATATATTTTTGAAATACATTTGTGTGACTGTGTTTGCTTTACAGTAGAAGGGTTTATGCTTCAGTTTAAAAGATAAGACTTATATGTTGCCTATATAGCTGTAAAAGAAAATATGTGATTATCCATTTCCACATATTATTATGAAAAAGTAAATTCTGATAAGTACAAATTTAATGTTGTGGGGCCCTTTGTGCTCCCTGAGCTTGGTTGTTTTTCTTGCAGACATTTCATTACCAAACTAGGTAAAACCTAATTTTATTTTTGTCTAATTAAAAAAAAAAGGGCACTAGTTGCATTTTTTTGAAAATTATTTTGCTCCCCTCCTTTTTTTTTTTTTTTTTAAGTGCTTGCTTGCTAGCTTTCCAAAAGACTAATCTGTTGCTTCTCGGACCAAAAGACAGACGAAAAAAGAATCCCATGGTTTCTGGGAGCAGCTTAATAAAATAATATCTTTAAAGAAGCCAATATTGACCGCTGTTCTTAATGCCTCGTAGACGCACTTCAAAACCCTAAAACCTCAACAAAAACAGAGTAAATTCCATACTAGGCTCTCCTGACGTCACAGGGGCTTATTTACAACCCTGGAAGGGTATCATTAATTTCCATAATCAATGGAAAATTCACTGTATTGATTTACGATGGAAGGGATCCCTTGAAGTAACCGGCTGCTGATTCCCTTGGAAAGGCCTCCATCTAAGAGGCCTGGATCGCAGCTTTAGACCTTCGAAATTTGCGGTTAAACAGCATCCGTAGGGTTGCACTGTCCTTACCACCCTTACCACCCCTGTTCCAGAAAAAGCGCTTCCGATCCCCGAAGAGCTCGCAAGGGGGCTCCGTTCGCCTTCAACCCGGAGCCCTTCGGTATAACCCCCAAACCTCATCAGTGCTGCTTTGCCCGCACCTCTGGGTCCCTGCGACTTTGATTACCGACAGAATAGGCGCAGGGATTTGCCATGAACACGTTTTTTGCAACCAACCACGATTCCTCAGAAAGAAACCCTGTTCTTAACCAATAGAGCCGAGTCCTTTTTAGAAGGTGGCGCTTACAGTTTCGGAACAAGACCTCCCCACCACAGGCACCCCCGACCTGATATCAACCTTCCTCAGTAGGAAGGATTAAATATGCCAGCACCCTGAGACTTGTAGAGATTGGGGGTAACGGGAAAAGACACCCCGGGATAAGAAGATTGCGCCAAGAAAGGCACCTCAGGGTTGGACGGCCCTGAACTTCTTTCCTACAGGGTGGCCCTTAAACCTGAAAAAAATAAAACAGGAAAAAAGAATGTGCCTGCGTGCCACCGGGTGTGAAATGCCTGTCCTTAAACTTCTGGACCAATCTTTTTTGGACCAATCAGATGCTTGTGGGGTCAAAGAGGAAGCTACCCACCGGGCAGTCGTGCTGAAATTGGATAGGAGCCCTTTTTACCCGGTTAGAGGTTACCATTGTTGTAGTCAATCAAACCTCAAACCAAGCTTAACTGAAAAAAACCCATCTGCCCCAACCGGCGCCCTCCAGATGTACTGGGCTGCTGCCATAGTCCATCTTGTCCAGAAGGTGCCGTCCTGTAGAAGGAAGGCTGTGGCCCTCCCGCCCCCCCCCCTCAGCTTGTTTCTAAAGTGCCGCCAGACCCCCCCTCCCCTGGGTGAATGCAGAGGACTGAGAATGGGGGTCTGCCCCAGAGAACACAGCTTGATTTGCTTTCTCGCCGGTCTTGGCTACCTTTCTGGGGACCCCATCGAGAAACTGGAGGCGGGTAAAGGCAGCGTCAGGATCGCAGCTATCTTGTGGTTGAGAATAGTCAGCCGTTCTCGAAGTGAAGCAGGGCAGAGGCTACATTCCCTCCCCCCTCACCTCCTCACAAGTTTTATTTGCCTTCCACATTCACATCTCCCCCCCCCACCCGCTGTGGGGATGGGGCTGTGGTGAGAATTCCTCTATTTTTACTCAGCGTCTGTCCGGTGTGTCACCCTCTCTGTCTCTCTGCTTTTCTCTTTCCCCAGCGGTGCTGAAGGCGGAGCAGGCGGCAGTCTTCAAGTTCCCGCTGGCGCCGCTGGGCTGCTCCGGTCTGAGTTCGGCGTTACTGGCTGCTGGCTCCAGTCTCCAAGGCGGTTCCGGGTCCCCGCACCTGCCGCTGGAGCTGCACCTCCGCGGGAAGCTGGAGCCGGGAACCCCCGAGGGGGGCGGTAAAGCCAAGAAAGGCCGTCGGAGCCGCACGGTTTTCACCGAACTGCAGCTGATGGGTCTGGAGAAGCGCTTCGAAAAGCAGAAGTATCTCTCCACGCCCGACAGGTGGGCATCCCCCGGAGGTCAGAGTCCCGTGGGGGGGGGCGGGAGGAGAGGAATGGAGGGTGGGTTTACTATGGGGGTGTGCGAGCTCGCAGGAGAGAGAGAGAGAGAGGACCAGAGAGGTTACGTCGAGGAGAGATTTCCTTCAGATCTGCAAGAGGAGGATCTGGGAAGGGGGGAGGGGGACGCGACCTATCTGCCTGCCGGTGATCTAGTAGCGGAAAGTGTGTGTGTGTCCGCACTTCCAACAAGTGGAAACCGGGGTCTTCTCCTGCATGAAGGTGGGTGGGGTGGAGACCGGTGGAGGACAAGAGGATTAGCGTTTCTCAAAGGGGTGAACAAAAAGGACTGTCTGTCTGTCTCTGTGCCCCCCCACCCCATCTCTCTCTCTCTCTCTCTCTCTCTCTCTCTCTCACACACACACACACACACACACACACGTGTGATCTTAAACCGGACCAGACAAGCACTCCCTCAGCAGGAAGAGTGGCCGGGAGCTGCTTGTCAAACGGCAACCTATGCTCCACTGTTCTGGATCGTGCCTTTCCTGGAAGCCAGCCGGCCTCTCAGGGCTGCTCCCGGCGTTTCTTTTCGGGCTCTTGGCGGGAAGGAGAGCCCAGTGCTCTGCCTTCAGTGCGCCAGACACTTAACAGGGGACCGTGTGGGGGAGGCAAGCATGAGCGGACCAACAATCAATGCACGTTTCTCCTCCCTGTAGGATAGATCTGGCGGAATCCCTGGGCCTGAGTCAATTGCAGGTGAAAACTTGGTACCAAAATAGAAGAATGAAGTGGAAGAAAATAGTAAGTGCGCTGTTTTGATGACTGAACTTTTCACCCAGCCCTTATTTGCACAGTCAAACTGAGGAAGCCTATCTTCCTATCAAAGAGATGTTCTGCGGGGGGGGGGGGAGGAATACACCTAGGGCTTCAATCCTTCCTCAGGGATCCCTTCCTTTAGGGCACAAGTCCCATTAGTCCCAACCAGTATGGACATTTTACATTGGAAAAGCAAGCTGACTGCACAAGGTGAAATTCTTCTGGGAATACAACGCAGAGGCAGGATTTCTTCTCCCTTGCTGGGCCCAGGCCTCCAGCGTTCGCCTATGGAAGCTGTGCCACTACAGCAGTTAGATTTCTGCGGAGTCCATAAGGAGCCCCACCGATCTTCCCAAAGGTGCTTTTCAAAAGGCAAACGGACTTGTTTTGTTTTGTTTTGTTTTGTTTTGTTTGTTTTGTTTGGTTTGGTTACTAAAGTTCAGAATTGAGAAAGCTTCTTGGATGAGAAGCGAAACATTTTCAAGGTAAAAAGAAAGTCCAGTTGCCGTTTGAAAAGCACCTTTGGGACAACCAAGACCTGGATGGTTGAGAATCCCCATAGACATTTAGCCAACCGATCAGGCATGGCTGGGACCATTTTTCCTATCTCAAGGGCTTGTCGCATACTACAGGAAAGCCTGCTTGTAGTCTCTCATAAAAAATAGGGACGAAGCCTTTCGATAAAGTGGGTACCAACTGGTTTTATGAGCCCTTACGCCCCCCCCCCGTTAAGGCACAAGCCACGACGTCCTCAAATCGCAAGACATGGGGGCCCCAGGCAGAGACTTAGGAAACACGGTTATTCTGACTTGGAATCTTCAGCTAGATAGAAGAGATTAAGTTCAATGGGGCCTTCTTTTTGCCTTCAAGGCGCACGTGAGTCCCAGATGGCCCCTCTAGGAATCTCTCCCCTCTAGTTGAAGACTCCAAGCCAGAATTTGAGTTCCATTGGGTTTTTGATTAGGCCAAAGTGTGCACAAAGGTCGTTGCAATTTATCCAACATTGCCTGACCAAACAATTAAGGCCACGACTCTCATCCCAGCTCTTTCTGCTTTGGCTGAGGACGATAAGAGTTGTGGGCCCAACGTTGTTGTTGTTGTTGGGCAGCGGTTGGGAAAAAATTCACTTCCCCTAGTTGCAGACCATCTAACTAAGGAGTTAGATGGCCTGCAGCTAACCCGGCTGCGTTCTTTCTATTGAGGGAGAATCCCTGGTTTGAAAGGCAACGTCTGTACTGCGGGGTGGGGGGGAGTGTGTGTGTATAGCCTGCTTCCCTCAAAGTTCTGCGCAACGTTTAGAGAGCAGAAGCTGATTTTCCAAGCAATACCCTGGAGAAGGAAAGGCTGCCACCTTCCTTAACCAGCAGGTCCTGAACCTTGAATACGGCGTAACCTATGCTGTCATCGTTTAAAATTAATCATTCGTGGCCCATTTGCCACAGATGAAACGATTGCTTATTTACCCCCGTTTCTAATCACATCCACGTGGAAGTGAATTTGCAGCGAGAAACGGCGCCTTTGATTTCCCACCCGCCTGAAATGCGAGGGGTGGGGGGGAGAGGAAGGAGTCCAACAAAAGAGGCTTTTCTCCAACTCGAGGTGTATTGCTGAGTAGAGGTTGGTCAGTTGGATATTTGCCTTGCAAGCTCGTGTTCAGTACCTAGTAACTTTCTCTGCAAAGGCAGAAATAGGGATCCCGAGGCTGACCGGCCTGCTGTGCAAGGCTAAGCAGCAATAATATCTTTTCATTGGGCGCGAGGGTGACTTTCCGTTTGCCAGCTACCCCCCCCCCCACACACACACTTCGGCAAGCAAGCATCACTCCCCAGCGTTAACTATTGTTGTGTTTTGATTTGGCCTAAGTCAGACCCTTTGTGACCTTCAAGTGTGGGATATATTTTTTTTAACAGGTTTTGCAAGGCGGAGGCCTCGAGTCTCCTACCAAGCCCAAAGGTCGCCCGAAAAAAAACTCCATCCCCAGCAGCGAGCAACTGACCGAACAAGAGCGAGCCCGGGAAGCCGAGAAGCAGCACGCGGAAAACCTCGACTCTCCCTGCCAAGTCATCCAGGAGTAATAAAGGAGCGCCGCATGCCCGCGGACTAAAGGTCTGGCACTCGGATTGCGGATGCTGGACTACAGGCGCCCGAACCTCCCCCGGCTTGGCCAGCGGAAGGGTGCCTGGCACCTGCGGCCGTCAAGACTGAACCTCAGCCTCACGCGCCTTACTGAGCGACGAGGCCTCGCCGGCTTGCAATGCCATCCCAGGGGGGTCGCCTGCCTTGAGCGTAGACAGCAGGGGGCCACTAAAGCCCTCGGTTGCAGGGGTCTTGCAACAGCTTTCGCCGCCGTTTAAGAAAGTCACCACGCGGAGGAAGGAGACGAGGACGATCCGGGGGTGGAGGTGAGGGTGGACTCCGATTCCCAGTTGATTCCGTTGTAGGATTTCCTAGGCGTCCGAGCCCTTCCGTCCTCTCCCTGCGTGCGCCTAAGGAAGAGCCGCTCCCTCTGAAGGGGCTCGGGGATTCCACCGTGGCCGTTCCTGCGCTGGTTTAAGAGAGGGGAGGGGTCGGGGAGCGTCTCCGAACTTATTCGGCAAACTCATTTTGCAACCAGTTTGTATTAACGTGAAGATATTGATTTTTATTTCAATAAAGTATTTTATGAACGACGGGACTCAGGCGAGTTCTGCGTTCGTTTCCTGGGATCAGGCAAAATGCCGCCCTTGACTCCGCAGGCCTCCTCAAGAGGGGGGTTTCTCCGAGGCAAGCCTACAAGAAGTTCGCATTGTGAAACCAGCCCGGTCGCAAAACGAGAATCGAGAGGCATGCTGAGCAGTTGCGAAAGGAAATTTGGCTCAAAGAAGACGCGCGGCCCAAAGTTCTGATCCGGTGTCCTTATTTATTCTCTGCTTAAAGAAGCTGCTTAAGATAAACGTTGTTTGCGCTACTCAGAATTGATTCAGAGCTGGGCCTGGTTAGAATCTGAATGGGAGGCATCCAGGAAATTCTAGGGCTTTAAGCTAGACCAGAGGTTTTTTTAAAAAAAATATGGAAAACGAGAGAGGGAGGGAGAGAGAGAGAGAGAGAGAGAGAAAGAGAAAGAGAGAGGCAGAGAGAGATTGCTTTTGCCTCCTTGCCAAGAAAAGCACAGGGACTGCCCAGGAGGACCAGGGAGGCGTGCTCCACTTATAGGACACTTGGCTTTTCTCATTAAACCCACGGAGCTGCAATTCAGCAAAACATACCACTGAAACAACCACGGAGCAGGATCCAAGCAGCCTTCACCCAGGGTATCTGTTACCCCTCTCCCCCCTTAAAGGCCCCCATGCGCCTTAAAGTTCTGTCCTGAAAATCAATGGCATCTCATCAGTTTGGGAGCCCATCTTTCCCTTCTGCTTCTTGAACGGAGCAACTAAATCTCGTGAGAGCTCAGTACCCCAAAATGCCACTAAACAGCAGTATAAGCTAATAGCGCCCACTGTTTTAAGAAGGGACCACTTCTGGATTCACTGAGAAACAAGTCTGATAAGAGTTCAAGAACCTCTTCTTAAATAAATGTGTTTGGGGTAATATTCATCACGAGAACTCTCTCTTTTCCTGAAACGAAAGAGATTGACTTCCGATTAAAGAACCGCAAGACCATCAGACTGAAATCAGTAAGGCAAAGTAGCTCGAGAATAAAACGTAGTCAGTTTTCCGAAAAAGGTTTGCTTTGAGCGTTTAGAAACTTCCCACATAAAGACAAAGCAGAATCTGCTTCAGTTGGTGCCTCACATTTGAAGGGGACTTGGTTAAAATCAGTCTCCATGCTTTGCTATCAAGTTCTGTAGAGCACACCATGGCCAAGGGTCAGAGTTCATAGACGATGGAAAGCCATTTAGCCATAGTTTACTATTGGATAAAGTTAGTTGAATTTAGACAAGAGGTTTAACTAACGATAGTAGAATCCGTTCACTAGCAACCCATCTAAAACTTATGAATCCGTTCACTAGCAACCCATTTAAAACTTTAGCAGGGCCGTTAGGACTGTATATCCAGATGGGTGATTCTAAATAGGCAGCAACTGGGTATTTTTTATTTTTTATTTAACAAATGGGTGGGGCTTGGATAGTTTCCGTTTCTTCTTTTCAGCTCCTAGGAGCAGAGTTAAAGCACTCCTGCCCTCAAGCCATCTTATTACCTAGTCCTGCAGAGCCTAATTTGAAGCCTGCAGGAATCCTATTTCCCATTTTAAGGCAGCCTGGGTGGCTTTCAACATTCTCTCTCCTTTTGGATTCTTTGTGGTTTGGTCTAATGCTAAGTTTTGGGAGAGACTGGAGCCCGCGCATCCTTTTGTGACCCCCAATGGGCCCAGAGGACGGATCCCCAACTTTAAAAAAAAAACACCTCTCACTGGGCAAAACCGAGAAAGGCACGGAGTGTCTTTTGGGAACTAGGCAATCCTAACCGATAAAACAAACATAAAAGCAGCTAAACTGAAACCTTGCATTTTCCTGGAGTAAGTATAATTGCGGTGGGACCAGGCTTACTTCTCTCGTGAATATAGGATTCTTTCATCCTATAGAAAGTGGGGGCTCTTATTTCCAACTATTTTATAGTGTCCAAGATAAGCCAGAGATCAGCGGATTTATCGCGATATAAAACTGAAGATATTTTCTGCTAAAATGGGCGAAAGTTTTCAGTATCCTAATTAAGCCCTCAGGAAGACTTTAGGTGTACTTTGGCAGAAAGCTCCCCCACCATAGCAAACGGGATTTGCTCCCAATAAGGCATCAGAGAATAGCGCCCCTTCGAGGTTCTCGAGACTCCAAAATAAGATGTCGACGCCTTTGAGCCTTGAAGGAAAGAAGGTCGGCCATAGTATCTTTCGCGGAGGGGCTGCATTTTGTTTCTGCTTCTAACTTCCTTAATGAGGCATGGCTCGTCCCTGGTTGTGTTTCTCAGATGTAGCTCCCCAGTCCGCTAATCCTAATTCGACATTACGCTGCTGGAAGAACAGAGAGAGACAAAAACCTCACGATTTCTCTCCCTCTCTTTTGCAGACGTTCAAAATTCTTCCCTATCGCCCACCTCGTATTATTCTTGTTATCATTACTCCAGACTTCTCTAGTCTGGTGTGCTGGACTTCAATACTGACAACTGGGAGTTTTGGGGGTGGAAATCTAGCATATTCGGAGGTGTGTTGTTAGTCATTCTCATTCCGACTCGAATTTAATTTTAATTAATTTTTATTCTGCCTTTATTATATTTTTTTTTATAAATAACTCAAGGCAAAAAGCATACCTAATACTTCCTCCTATTTTCCCCACAACAATACCTCTGTGAGTGGGGTGGGCTGTGAAAGAGTGGCCCCAAATCATTCAGCTGCTTTCATGCCTAAAAAGGGACTAGAACTGGTTTGTAGCCTGCTGCTTAACCAAGGTTACATCAAACCGGCGATGATATATATGGCTTGACAAATGAGATGTGACGAGGCCAGTAGCAACTGGACCTTCTTTTGACTTATTCCCACAGGACAGATACCTGAAGTTTGAGACTGGCACAAATTCCCCCCTCTGGGATTCCCCCATTGAAATCTGTGGGCTTAAAAAAAATCTCTGGCTGTGGGTAATCTATGTGACGGGTGGTCTCACAATTCCACTCCCACCCCCAATAATCTTTCCAACAGCAGCCCAGGAGCTTGGGGGAAGCTAGCAAGTCTCTCCGGAGACTTTCTGCAAGCTCTCTGTCTTCCAATACCTAAAGCCAGTTTGCATATTGAAAGAAGATGGAGCATCCTACCTTGAAGGCAAAGATGATTTATCGGAACCAGCGGGGAAGTGAACATGTGAAATGGGCCGCAGTTCTTAGCGCTGTCCTTGGAAATGGACTCGAAGGCCTGCGGAAATCAGCTCTTAGCCTGGGACTGCCCGGGTTATTGTTTGGATTTGCGCCTTAATCTTAAACACGGAGGCTTATTATTTATTCGGGGGCATATCCCACCTTCATTTCACGGTGCTCTCATTTATGTATCCATAAGCTTTACTGACCATCCCGATCCCAAATGTTCTTTCCACAATTTGATTCAGACAGGAGCCTTTCAAAGTAGGTTGGCTGAGAAAGAGGTCGCCCAGATCTGGCGAGGGCGGAGGGCGGGTGGGATAAATCTGTAACCAGAGGGCAGCAGCAAAGGGGAGAGAGAAAACATGTCCTTGGCTGCCATCTAGAGATCATCCAGATTTTTGCAGCCCTACTCAATGTAACCTTTCCCATCGGTGGAGAAGTTAGGATTTCAGGGCTCAGTCTGAACGCGGGAGAAAAGAATGGAAACAAGCGGGGCGGGTTCGAACAGCCCTCTTAAACAGGCAGCCAGTTCTCAGCTGGCTATTCTTCTAAGTAAGTCTTCAGAAAACTAACAGGAGATGATGCTGGGTGAACCCAGCGACCGTCTAGCCTGGAGCCTTTTTAAAAAAACAGTAATTTGCTTTGCGATCCATCCAGACACTTATTTGTCCCTGGCCCCGAGAGGACTTGAACGTCTCGGTACTAAGCGGCGGCCTCCGAGGAAGCGCACTTGGGAACCCGCAACGAAGCGGAGAAGAGTGTGGGATCTCCTCTTCCTCTTTTAGCTTTCGGAGGACCCGCTCAGACTTCGTGGCCAAGGACTCTCACCCGCTCCAGGTGGTTTTCCTCGTTAAAGTTGCTGTCCTGACCTCGGCTTTTCTCCAAGTATGGACAGAGGAAGCCGCTGAACTTGCAGAAGGAGGTACGCCCTGCCGGCCGAATCGGCGATCTGAAAGCGTACCACACTCTTCCGCAGCAGCAGTCGCTGCCTTGCTTGCCTTAAGGGCTGGGAAAAGCCTGCCTTGTCTCCTATCAGCCTCAAGGGCCAGGGCCTAAGACTAAGCCCCGGGAGGCCGCCCAGAGGCCCTTGGTACTTGTCGCTAAAGTAGGATTGGCTCAAACAAAATGGCGGGCCGAGCGCGCCTGTTTTGTCCTGCCAGAAGCCCCGCCGTTTAAGATTCACTTTTTCTCAGCCACGTTGGAGGCACGTTCTTTAATCCAGGAAACGGGTTTTTGTCTAAGGACATCTGCCTTGTCCCCTTTTGGTTATTGAAATCTTTATTTTGATTTCCTTTTACTACATTTAAAACGCTTAAGGCAGTGGTGGGATTCAAATTTTTTTGCTAACGGTTCTGTGGGTGTGGCTTGGTGGGCATGGCATGGCCTGGTGGGCGTGGCAGGGGAAGGATACTGTAAAATCTCCATTCCCTCCCGACTCCAGGGGAAGGTTACTGCAAAATCCCCATTTCCTCCCAATCAGCTGGGACTCGGGAGGCAGAGAATAGATGGGGGCGGGGCCAGTCAGAGTGGTATTTACCGGTTCTCCAAACTACTAAAAATTTCTGCTACCGGTTCTCCAGAACTGGACAGAACCTGCTGAAACCCACCTCTGGCTTAAAGGCACTTTATTATTAACAGAGCCATTTGCTGGGCGAGAACAGACCAGCAGTTTCCGCTTTGGGGAAACCGCGTCATTAAAGCCATGAGGGAAGTAGAGCGGAATCCTGCTTTCCACAGAAATGACAGACAGGGTGACACTTGATTCATGGCACTTGGAAAGGGCAAATTGATATAAAGGTGATGCCAATGGTCCTAGGGGGATTTCTGAACAAAATGTGCCCTCGGAGTTAGACCTTTTGCAAGAGGCTTGATGGAGGGTGGGGTCGAACAGCTCAAAACAGAAAAGTTAGTTTAACGCGATTATGGAACATGTAATGTGTAATTAATACAGTATAGCACATAATACCATATATTTTTATTGAAAGCAACTGAAGCACTTTCCAATAATAAGTTTTTGTGGATCTTCAAAATTAAACAGTGGAGTGGGGGTGGGAGGGGAGGATGACAGGAGAAAAATTGCTGAAAAGAATAAGTTAACCTCACAATATTCAGATAGAGATAGAAAATAAGTTTTGAAATTGATTTGTGCCCCAAATAGTCATAAGGCAAACCAAGGCAATTATTTATTTAATCTGCTGTAATTTGATCTGAAATTTCCTGATCTTTGTAGGGCAAAAAGGAGAACTAAAATGTGATTGGTATTGTATGAGCAAACCAGAAGTGCACACCAAACTGCAACTTCAGTTTTGCCCGGTAACTTCTGCAAATTCAGTCAATGTGCATTTTTTTCCCCTTCTGAAGCACTGTTCAGTTGTGCTTCTGCTCAGTTATGTCTGATACTCGAGACTACTTGGAGAAGTCCCTGAAATCTTTTTTGGCAAGGATTTTCAGAAGTGGTTTGCCATTGCCTCCTTCCTGGGCTGAGAGAGAGAGACTGGCCCAAGTGCCCAAGGTGGATTTAGAAGTCACAGTCTCTAGGTTTCTAGCCTGATGCCTTAACCATTACATCAAATTGGCTCTTGCTATTTGATTGGACTAACTGAATTAATCCTGATTCAGTTAAACAAGAGCAATCTTCTATAAGTTTCTTTTTGGTGGAAACCAAACAGGCAGCAATTACCAAGAGTTCCGAATGCCTCTTGTTTCCACTTTAATTGTTGTTACTATTGTTAACTGTCAAGTGAATCTTGACTCCCACTGCCTATTTATTTATTTATTTATTTATTTATTTATTTATTTATTTATTTATTATTCAAACTTCTATACCGCCCTTTTCCTTTCGGACTCAGGGCGGTGAACAGCCAAAATAAAAACATTTATACATAACATTACAATTAAAAATAGATTTAAAATAATTAAATAAATTTGGCCCGTAATTTAAAACTTGTCAATTTAAAATCCGTATCAAAATTTTAAAACCAACCCTAAAATCAAGACAGACTGGCTAACTGAAAAAAGTAAGTTTTTAGGGCCCGACGAAAAGTCCGGAGGTCGGAGATCACTCGTATCTCTGGGGGTAGATTGTTCCAAAGGGTAGGTGCCACCACAGAGAAGGCTCTCCTCCTGGGGGTCGCCAGCCGGCATTGTCTGGCCGACGGCACCCTGAGGAGGCCCTCTGGGAGCGAACCGGCTGGTGGGAGGCTATTGGTGGCAGAAGGCGGTCCCATAAGTACCCCGGCCCTAAGCCACGGAGCGCTTTAAAGGTGATCACCAACACCTTGAAGCGCACCCGGAAGTCCACTGGAAGCCAATGTAGCTCGCGCAGGAGAGGAGTCACATGGGAGCGCCCCGTCGCTCCCATAATCCCCCGCGCGGCCGCATTCTGCACCAGTTGGAGCCTTCGGGCATCCCTGGAGTTTTCAAGTTTTCTTGGGAACATTTTCAAAAGTGGTTTCTCTTGCCTCCTTACCTAGGTTTGAGGGAACCCAGCTGGCATTTGTGCTTGGGTACATGTCTCCTCACTCCTAGCTTTGTACCTTTTATCATTATACCAAACTGGGACCTAACAGGGTTGGAAACAGTATTTGGCATCCCCCAGAACAAGTTGGTAGGGTCTTGGATGGATGAATAACCATTATGGCAACATAGCAGATTGATCAGAATCTTTCATCAACTTTTGATGAAAGTTCCAGGTACAAAGTAGCCTTGTGCAAAGGCAGCATATAACAAGAGAGAGCTTTTGGTTTCACAAAACTATCCAGCTGAGAATGATTTCTCTGTGACTTGATGTCTAAATTCTAATTTCTAAATTCTATTTAGTAAGCTATTATTTTTTGTTTCCAAAAAAGTTGTCAGTTGGGTAAATCCTATGTACAAAACAAGACTTATATTAGAATTGTCTTACCACAATAAATATATTAAAGATGAATAACTTCCACTCTTCCTCCCACCTGTATTAACTAATTTTGATCTTTATAAAGACTTTATGAAAGTTGCTGGTGTTTCTGCTGAGGGCAGAATAAGAATTTTCCCATTAATTTAATTTAATTTAATTTAATTTAATTTAATTTAATTTAATTTAATTTAATTTAATTTGGAGAAAAGTCCTCTTAGGCAATTTGAAGTTGCATACTTAGCACAATCATTTTCTAATCTGCTTATCATACTCTGGACAAAAATATTTACTGTATAGAGTGTGTTTTAGCATGAATTCAGTCTGTGGTTTGGTTCATTAGACATGGTTATCTGAATCATGGCTTATTGAATAAATTCAATTTTTTTGGATTATCAAAACAAAAATAAACTGACCAGACTGGCTGCATTGGTGCAACACATTAAGCTACAGCATGGTTTGATAAGGTAAGGTAAAGGTTCCCCTTGCACATATGTGCTAGTCGTTCCCGACTCTAGGGGGCAATGCTCATCTCCGTTTCAAAGCTGAAGAAGTGCTGTATAAAGACGTCTCCGTGGTCATGTGGCCGGCATGACTAAATGCCAAAGGCGCATGGAATGATGTTACCTTCCCACCAAAGATGGTCCCTATTTTTCTACTTGCATTTTTTTACGTGCTTTCGAACTGCTAGGTTGGCAGAAGCTGGGACAAGTTACGGGAGCTCACCCCATTACGCAGAACTAGGGGTTCGAACTGCTGAACTGCCGACCTTTCAATCGACAAGCTCAGTGTCTTAGCCACTGAGCCACCGTGTCCCTTATGGTTTGAAAGGTGCTGTTAAATTCTTATAAAAGTTCATTGTGGGGAACATTTTTTCCCTTTACATACTAGCTTCCTGTACATCTCTTCTTGAAGGAGCATATTTCTCTTATTTATCTGAGTCTGGTTCATCTCAAATAAAGAGAAGATACCCTCCTTTTCTCATCTGGAATTCAGATATTTTTTGGGAACAATTTGGGTATGCCCCATACATTAAACCACAAACTAAAGAAGTGTGATTTCACAGAATGTGTTGCATAAGATTATCTTGGCTAGTTTAAGAATGAAGATGTTGTGCAAACCAAAAAAAGTGGACTGAGTAAATCAGGAATATATTAGTCCCAGTCCAACTTGATATCTCACAAATGAAGCCAATACAGTATATGCGTCTTTAGGCCAGGCATGCCAATGTTTCATAGATACTTTCCGTTCTTCTTGAGTGTGATTATGAGACCTGCTCTCATTACATGGCAACATTTTCTTTTTCTAAGAGCAATGTCTATAACAACATGTTCAAAGTGTTCTTAAGGAATTCTCCCATGAACCAGCTGAATATTCATTGCAGCTGCTGACAGATCCATGAAGTAGGTCTATTAGATTTCGGCACTCAAAACACTTTTACTGCACATGTCTTGGCTGTTGTGGAAATCTCTCCCTTTCTTTCAACATTTTTAATCTGACTCATGAGGATGATCCATTCCTTTGCAGTTTGCCTGCTGTGTGCCTTATTTCATTCATTTTAATTGATTGTGTGCCATCAAGTTGGCATCAACTCTTAGTGGCTACATATTTTTTTTTCCATGACTGTCGCTAATTGGTCATTCAGGTCTTCCAATGGTGCTTCCATCAGCTCTGTAATTAAGTCTATCTATCTTGCTACTGGTCATCTTCTCTTTCCTTGCACCTTTCCTAGCATGAGAGCCTTTCCAGAGGAATAGATCTTTGCAGAACATATCTGAAGTAGGATAATTTGTGTTTCATTAAGCAAAGTCCCAAACCTTCCTGTCCTTAACTGCTCAGGGATTCCCCAACTCCTTTCCTTCCCCAACTCCAACCTGCCTGGAAAGGAAAGGGAAAGAACCTTTGTAGTCAAAGACTCCTGCTTCACCTGAACTCACAGAACTGCATCTTCCATCTTTTGAACTGGCAAGGTCTCCTTCCTGTGTCAAAAGGTTAGAGATTGAAGTATTCAGTTATTGAGAGAGGCCTACACTGGTTCGTTGCCTACCTATTTAATTTCCACTTCCCCTGAAATACACAATGAATGGGGTTTTCTTCCAGGAGTACTATATCTTTAGGACTGATCCTTCAGGGCAGCAGAATTTCCAGTCTGTAGGTAAGTGGTCCACACCATTAACCACTCATTCATCTAGGTAGAGACTTGAAACAAGCAGATCACCTTCTCTGGCACTAAGATTTGGATAATTGATATCACTCCTCGGTCATTTCCCCCCAAGGGTGGCAGGAATCCGTTTATTGTCCCAAGGTAAGGCAGGTTTTGGAGTGCACTGGTTCTTTCAAACCAATGGTGAAATCCAAATTTTTTTACTACCGGTTCTGTGGGCGTGGCTTGGGGTGGTGTGGCTTGGTGGGCGTGGCAGGGAAAGGATACTGCAGAATCTCCATTCCCACCCCACTCCAGGGGAAGGATACTGCAGAATCTCCATTTCCATCCCACTCCTGGGGGAAGGATATTGCAAAATCTCCATTCCCACCCCAATCTGGGGCCAGCCAGAGGTGGTATTTGTCAGTTCTCCAAACTACTCAAAATTTCTGCTACCGGTTCTCCAGAACCTGTCGAACCTGCTGGATTTCACTCCTGCTTCAAACCCCACAAATTATGAGGCAGAAATATTAGAAAGAAAGAAGACATTTGGAGAGAATGCCACATTTTTCATTTTTATTAAAATTATCATATGCCTCTAGTCTCAGGTTACAAAAAAAAGTCTCCCGCCTCAAGGAAGGTATTTCAGCTTCAGTTTTTTTGTGGGTATGGATCTTTTTTCCCCTTTTCCTGTTTGATATGAAATTATAGTATGGTTGAGGAAAGAGACAATTATCTTCCTTGTCTAAGGAAAAATACCAACAATAATAAAGCAGAAACCCACTTGGAAAATAAAGAGAGTGGGTGAGGTAGAGGGGAGAGCGAGAGAAGAAAGAGAAGAAGGGAGGGAGAGAATGAGAAAGAATGAGAGAAGAGAGAGAGAAAAACTACAGTAGGTATGCTGCTTCCTTCCTACCTTCCTTGCATATTTTATTTTCTATTCTAATTTTCTGAAGAGCCATGCATATTTATGTAGAAGTATCTGGACTCAAATACCATTGGATTTATTCCAAAAGAAGAAAATGTCCTTATATATAGAGGGCATATATGAAGGCAAACCAACAGCATACAAGATTACAGTGGAGTCAATACTCCTAAATAGAATGAAATTTACTTCTAGTTGATGTGGATAGGCTGGTCTCCACCTTACCTGCTCCTGATTTCTTTGCAGTTGGATGGTGACCCTGTAGAACTGTAGCTCAGTTCTTTTATCCTCTTCATTCAAGATGTAGAACAATCTTTTCCAAAAGGATCCTGGAGGATTACAGCTCATATAATTTTGGCCAGCTGCTTCATTGGCTGGGATTACTAGAAGCTGAAGTCCCAACATTGCTGGAGGATATAAATTCATAGAGAGTTAATACAGATGATCCTCATTTAACAACCACTCATCCAGTGACTGTTTGAATTTACAACAGTGTCCTGTGTCCATCCTGAGATTATGACATTTCTGCATCCTGCAGTCATGTGATTACAATATGTGACTTTCCTTGCCAGCTTCTGACATGCAAAATGAGAAGCTGCATGTTGTGGACACATGAAGGCCTCTCTTAATGATGGCACTGAGCCTGCCAAAACTGCCATTGCTAAGTGGCATGTTCGTGTGGATTTTCAATTTACAACCATGTCAATTAATTATGGAGTTTCCCAATTACCATCATTAAGGGAGGACTACCTATATAGAACATTTCAAAGCATTTCAGTGTTTTAAAAACATCCAATATTCTTACTAGATTTCCTGGTCTCAGGAAAGGCCTCTAGGGCAATGATCCTGGAATCCACCCAGCAGAAAGATCAAGGGGACTTCTAAGCAAAATAGAAGAAAATCAGTGGGCTCAGAAGCTCAGCTGTGTGAGGACTGTTTAGTACTTGGAGGACAGACCTGGAAAAAAAAATACCAGAAGGAATATACATCAGCTATGAAGAAAGCATCCCAACCTTCTGTCCTACCATTCTGATTTTATTTTTCAGGATTAAGATTACAGTCCTTATCTGAAACTAAATTTAATTGGATGCTATTTCTAGTGCTAATCCAATCAGAATGAAAAGTAAAAAAGAGAGGTTAGTATGATTACACTGGACAACAAAGATTTTGCTTCCTGAACACTTCTGGCTATATCTTATAGATTTTTGGCTGCTAATTATGAAAATAACCTATAGTTTAATCTGTCGTGATAGAAATCTGTTTTTGCAATATACATCTTCAACTATGCTCCACACATAAAAGAAATATACAAAAACAGAATTGATGTTAAAACACATTGAGTACACCAACTGAAGTATCTGTGGAGATTAAAAGTAGTGGCTCTGCTTCTTGGAATGCAGCTTAGGTATACGGAGTACTGTTGTTATGTACATGAATGGGAAAGCCACGCAAGAGAGTTGTGTTATATTAAAAAGAAATGGCCACTCCAGAAGAATTTGGTTCCCGGGTAGAAAAATGTGGCATATGAATCACTTGTGACCCGAAAAAGATATTTTTGTCTTCACTTCACATACAAGTTGAATTGTTGAAAAAATTTGGGAAAGCAATGAACAAGGAGGCTGAAAGTTTTCATTATTTGAGACAGATGTCTCCAAGAATAACTGATGCCAGGATTAAGGAAGGCATTTTTGTTGGTCCATAGATCAGATGCATCAACAATGACAAGTGATTCAAAGATCTGTTAGTGGGGCCAGAAAAAATGGTCTGGAAAGGATTCACGGATGTCATTGAGAATTTTCTTTGCAACTACAGAGCACCAAAGTATATTCAGCTGGTTGATAAACTTCTTACAGCATACAAGATTTGAAGTGTAATGTCACTGAGGATTCATATTCTGCATTCATACTTGGACTTCTTTTCTAAAAATCTGAATTCAGTCAGTGATGGAAAAAGGGTATTAGGGCAACTGGAATACATCAATGT
Source organism: Pituophis catenifer annectens (assembly GCF_029215685.1). Taxonomy (NCBI): domain Eukaryota; kingdom Metazoa; phylum Chordata; class Lepidosauria; order Squamata; family Colubridae; genus Pituophis; species Pituophis catenifer. The sequence continues at coordinate 76,831,457 of NW_027256882.1, read as the reverse complement.
TGGTTGACTATTGTTGGACACTGTAACAAGATGCATGGGACACTGAGTACAAATGAAAATCAGCAGCAAAATACTTTTAGCTCCATTAAACTCAACTGCATGTTGAAAACATTATGTGATTAAATACATTATAGCAGTGGTGGGATTCAAATAATTTAACAACCAGTTCGTCCAGGGTCAAGTTGGCCATCGTGGGAGGCGTGGCCCATCCCTGTCTTCCAGCTCTGCTGCACATGCGGGACAAGCCTTCTGCAATGGCCAACCTGATCCTGGGCAAATGGGTTGTTAAATTACCCCCCCCCCCATCAAAGTGGATCCTGGGCGCTGCGCTGCACTAGAGAAATGGGCAACGGAGTGGCCAGCACAAGGGAAGGAGAAGGGAAAGTGGCCTTCTTTTCTTGAGCCGGCTGCTCCATTGCCCATTTCTCCATTGCAGCACAGAGCCCAAGACCCACTTTGATAGCAGAGGATGGGTGGGTGATTAAACCAGTGCAAACCAGTGTGAACTGGCTGAATCCCACCACTGCATTATACTAATTAAAAGTTAATTTCATATTTCTCAAGATTCCTACATGATACAATCATTCTGAAATTATATTTGTGTTCAGTTTGAAGAGATCTATCATAATCACCAAAAGTTTTTTCAGGAAGCAAAACTTGAAAAGAAGATTGTTGTCCAGTGGTACCTAATATTATGAATCATGAAAGTTTCCCCTCGTTAAATCAGAATGAAACCGTTTCCAAAAATATATGGGTAAGATACTGTGCATCCACATTACAAATTGAAAATTATTGAAATTTAGATGCAGAGGCAAGGTCCTTCGACTCAATATTTAACATTGCTTCAATAGTGAATTCCATTAAAAATAATTGTATTTGCTGCAGACTTCTACAATTAGGCTACTTTAAAGCATCCCAAGCATTCATATATATCGAAGACATATTTGCAATACTAGCAAAAAGATAAAACAAAACAGAAAATATTAAAGATGAGTAAAAGAAATATTTGTAACTTTTTCTGTATTCTACAGTGGAAGTCTAAGCACCACTTATGTGACGCCATAGGTATTTAATGTCAAAAATTAATTTCTTTCCCAATGGTTTCCATTTGGGCTATACACCAAATCTAAAAAAATATTCAAAATCTCCCACACCTCATACAGTACAAATTCCACCAAGATAGAGAGAAGGAAAGGTAAACAAAACTGATCAAGGAAAGTGCCAATGATGATTCCTTATTCTCCGAGGAGATGGGGGTGGAGGGAGCGATCCTTGAGGCTGATTCATTAGACAGAGCTGTAGACATGATCCCATAGGCTTTCATAGGCCTATACTATTGAAAGAAGTCAGGGAGCCATTCCGTTAGAGTGCCAATTTCACTGAACCTCCTCTTCTCTTTTTCTGTTACATAATGTATATTCCCAAGTGACCCACAATTTAATTGACTGCTTAATGGCTATTGCCCCCTTTCCTGAATTATAACTCCTCAAGCCTTCAGAGTCTCTAATAATGCATGCTTAGGAATGTGAGTGTTATGCAGGCTATATATAAATCTTTAGCAGGGTAGGATAAAGATGAAAAATAGGGCTAGCTTGGAGTGCTAAGAAATCACTTGTCTCATACTTTGTTCATTTGGATAATTTTAAGTTGCTAGTTTTTGAACTTTTATTCAGATAGACCCATAAATACGTTTAACTCTCAACATTGAGAATTATTGATATTCAAATAGCATTTAATGAACTAGACTATGTTATATGAAATAATTCCTGTTCTTTAGTTATAATGGTATATGGGAATGAGACTGGAGGAAGAAGTGCATGCAAAAGGTATCTCAGCATCTTATAGAAGATCCTTCCTAGTTTTCTGGAAAGTAAAAGTGAAGGAGGAGACAAGTGCTTTGAGATTTATAAGACAGGAGAGGGAGACAGCCTCCATTGATTTGAGCAGTAATAGTAACTTTTTTAAAAAGCCCAAAACATCATCCTGATATCTTCATTTGGGATTAGCTAGGGATATCTGCAGGGCATAGTAAAAAAGTCAAGAAAGTAGTGGCAATGCTGTGATCAAAGATCCATCTGTTTTTCCAAGATGATAAAAATACTTTTAGAGGCCTTTATTTTATCTTCTAAAGAAGACTTCATCTTCATGAATAAAGATCAACATGGATGTTTATCCAAAAGGCATTTAAAAGATAACATTAGAAATGTATTGGACATTGTGGAATATATAAAACATCATATAAAGACAAACAATCTGTATTGATCTTCCTAGATGAAGAAAAACCTTCGACAATTTGAACTGGATTTTCTTGTTTAAAAATTTGAAAGATAATGGACTTTGGTGAGAATTCTTTTAAATTTTTACTTTGCAAAAGGCACAGATAATCATAAATACAGAATTAACAAAAGTTTGAGAAATACTGAAAGGGATAAGACAAGGATGCCCCTTGTCACCATTGTTATTCATCTTTGAAAGTATTCAAGAGACATAAGGCAAGATAAAATAATTCCTGGAGGGAGAATGAAAAAGGAAACCTATGAATTAAGGGCATTTGCAAATGATTGGGTGATAATTCTGGAAAATATTAGGAAAAATTAAAGGATTTGTAAGTACTGCAGAATATGGAATAAACACAGATTGTTCCTGAAAATGCCTTTAGTTTATAGAAAAGAAATAACAGGCAAAGAGGGATAGTTAATTTAGTGAAGGTTGTTACAACAAAAGCATGGAGAATTTAAAATGAAATAGATCAATTGGGATTTACTTTTCAATGGTTTTTGTATGCAGAGTTAAGAGAAAGATTTAAGATATCTAACAAGACATTTGTAATTGAACAGCGCAAGACAATTTGAAACTAAACTATGAACAAACCATGAACATGGGGGTGGTGGTGAAAATTTATTAAATTTGCTTATACTTTGGATGAAAGTTGGAAGTTACTACTTTACATATTTCTTTTCTCTTTATTATATTCTTCCTTTTCTTTTGGTTCCTTGTTTCTCTCTCTCTTTTTTTTAACATGTTTTACTCTCAAAGGTGCATTTATAAAAGGCCACTAGACTTTTTTCCTTGAGGAGGAGGAAGAAGAAGTTTTGCATCTCTTGTGATGAACTGATGAAGTTTCTTGGATAAGAAGCGAAACATCTTTTTCTTTCTCAAGGAAAAACGTAAGTCCAGTTGCCTGGACCAGAATCAAGACAATTATGACCTGGATAACTGAGAATCTCCATAGACATTTTTGCTCCTTTCTATTCTCTTTTCTTTAATATTGTATTAGAGTTTACTATTTAATCATTTTAAAAAAAATATTAAGTAGCATATATAGTATGATAAAATGGGCTAAGAATGTTGGATCTAATATACTGATAGAACAAAGGGAAAATATGTGGCTGAAAAAATTGAAATTTACATTATGCTATAATTTAAAAGAGAACTTTTAAAGTGTAAAATATAAATGTACTTGTAACTGCTGTTAAGAAGATTGAAAACGGCTTCATTATAACTGTTCTTTCTCTATTTCTTTGCACCTTTTTCTCTCTACCTTTTCGTTATTTGTCTCACTTTATTTTTCAAAACGTTTATATTTTTATTCTTTTAAAATTATTTAATTATATATATCTCCACCTGTTTTATATATGTTTTGCACATGCAAAGTCCATAAGAAATGGACAACTTCAAACTCATCATTATGGCTGCTATCTTGATCTTTTGATCATACCTTAAAGACATCCCTGGATTTAAAAAAAAAGTATGAGAAACCAGGATGTCAGGAAAGTGGCTGATGTTGGGCATATTATTGTACAGAAGATGTATACATTTTCACTGCCCATCTCTCAACTACTTGCGGGAACATCACAATCAAGTTATGAGGCTTTTATTCAAATTCTCCTGTTTTTTTTAAAATATAATTTTTAAGCAAATTCTATTCATCAAACTACGTGACCTCAGGTGGGGAAGAATGCAAAAGAATTTCTCTGTCCATTCCCCACCCCCACCCCCCAAGAAAGCATTTAGATGCTGACAATGTATTAGCAGGTTCAGTCTACTAGACTCCAGGCTGAGGGGAGGGACACTGAAGAGATTTGCATTGAAGAGATTACCACTCCAGACTGATTCTATTGCCAGCATTCAAAACTCCCAAGAGGAAGATCTGAGTTGGCAGAAACTGTCCCCAGGAAAACAATTAATGTGACAGATCAAATGGGGAAAAAGAGATGAAATAACATCCTTATCTGGGAATATGAGAACAAGTAACGGAACTAGGCTGTAAATGGGGAGGCATTCCCTGAGTAATGTTCTCTGAGTAATTTATCACACATAATAAAATGGAGTATAAACAAACAAACAAACAAATAAATAATAAAGGTCAGTTCAGCTAGAACAGTAAATGACTAGTTAGTTAGAACAAGGAACTCATAGACTGCCAGTGGCTAATACCAAGTGTGATCTTCAGTACTAAAGGTGCTGCTCACATTTTCTGCAAACCAGCTGATCAGATGATTTTAGGGAAATGGATTGTTGTTTTTTGACAGCCTGGGCATGAGAGTGGGTAGGCCCATGCTCATAACTGGACAAACATGCCCCTGTATACTTGGACTGGCAGTCAATGTGGCCAAGGGGCCAGAAGGGTTGCTGATCACTCTTGGCATAATTCTTTGAGTACCAGCAGAGCTTTTTATCGAATCAGCAGCCATGAAACATTTCTACTGTTCTGTCTCTTCTGCAGTCTCCAAGACATTTTCTCAAAAATGTATGGTTAAGTTATTCTCAATGTTCCCATTTTTTTTTCTGTACAGTGGTGGTGAATTGTACTTGCAAATTGTCTCACTGTAACAACTGTGGAATATTTGGCCTAGAAAATCCTTATTAACTGTTCTGATTCCATGTATTGTTTGCACTAGGGAGATAATCTATTTATGCACAGCTGAAAATAAACAAAGAAAGTTCTGTTGTTAAGATAATATTTCTCAAGATCTACTCCCACCACCACCAAGGAAACAATGCAGGCTGAATGTTCTTCCACTTTCATTAATGACCAATCAAATTTCTATGCATGTGTAAAACAGGTTAAAAAACAAACCAGACCAGTTTTATCCAAGCTGATTCTAGCTTTAAACTGAGTTCAACTGGAGAGCACCAGTTTAGGGAAAATGTCTGTTTCTGAATCATCAAGTCAGAATCCTAATATAGTGATGCAACTTGCAAGATAATTTAGACATCTTCCTTTCCTAAACTATAGGGGGAATTAAATTGACTTCATTAATTACAAAGATACCAAATCTATGTTTTCTTAAAATACAACAAACCAGGTTATTTCTATAAATAGAACTTTGTCTCCATTCCCAATACTATCATGTGTCAGGTAGAAATAAGACTTCAGTTAGTTATATTGTTGGTATACGAGTATGCATTAAATCCATGTAGGGCAGTTTAAAATAAAGATTTAAATGCTTTAAACCAGAAAGCCTCAAATTGGAGGCTACCAATTTCACACCAGAAAAATTTGGCCCATGGCTAAATTTCCTTACTTTAAAAGTGCACAAAGCTGTTTTTTCTGGTATAACAACCATAAGGGTTCCTTTCTCTGACATGTTGTTTATATAAGTCATTTTTCCCAGAGATATTTTTATTAATGGGCACTTGGTCAACACGTCCCTGACTGTCCCACAGAGTCTCTTCAGGAGGGGTTCTATTAGATTATATTGACTTTGCGGGAAAGCTGTATGGCTAAAAGCACACTGTATAAAATCTTCTCAGAAGTCCATACAAAGGGACACATGTCATATGCATGATAGAAATAGGACACTGCTTTTCTTGAGTAGAAACTGTGGGCTCCCTCTAGGAGATCTTTATTCATGTACACATTTTGCCAAGGAAGGTTTGTGCCTAAGTAACTTCTGCAGGGAAACAGATCAAACGCTCAAAATACCTGGGCAAAGGATAGGGAGGATGGGGCAGTTTGTTGTTGTTTGCCCTCTACTGTTGAAATGGGATGTAGCCAAAACAAGATCCTGCTTATGTCAGGACTGGCTTCTATCTTCTTAAAGTCCAGGTTACTTCTACAAATAGAACTTTCTCTCTCTATTTCCAACACTATCATGTGTCTGGTAAGAAACAAGACTTCAGTTAATTATATTGTCGGTATATTACATTTTAATCACAGACTGTAGCACACTTCACACAGAAATGCCCTCTTGATGGAGCCAAGTTAGCCATTTAACTGCCAGCCATTAACTATATAATATTCAAGTGAAACATTTAGTTGTATGGAGTCATGTAAATAGTTGCATTGATGATGTAAGGTTTAAGAGAATGGATACTGTTTGATTTCTTATTTTGGCTTGGAAATATGGGAGTCAGTATCTGAGTGTTTGCTTCAGTGAAAAATTACTCCCACCCCCAAAACTTCTTTAGGTAATATTTTAATTACAATTGGAAAAAGTAGTTTAATTCTTCTAGGACTGCAGGCTAAACCTTTTGCCTATGTTTCCATTCCAAGACTGGTTCTGTTTCCCAAATTGCTGTTACTGGAGCAGCAAATTAGGTAAGAGAAAGTGTGTGTGTGTGTGTGTGTGTGTGTGTGATAGCTAAGGGGACTTCTATAGCATGGAAGATCTGAAGATACTGGGCCTTCATCGTGGTCCCCAGAGTAGATGGTTACACATACAATAAATCTTTTGGTTCAGAACTGGATTGGGAATAAACAAAATCATTTTTCAAACTGTAGAAAAATAAGTTGGTTTTCTGAACCCAAGAATAACTGGATGGGGAGGATGGGGAGGGAGAAGGATCACTTAGATAAATTGCTATTCTAATGCTATTAAAGATCAACTGCTATTTCAGCTTAACTTTATGTTTATTTTTAACACTGGGAACCAGGAGAGTCTTCTAATGGATTGAAATACTTAAATTAACTAGATTAAGATCAAATTGTGCCACTCGTAGCACTAATTCACTGAGTTAAGAAAACACAAGTAATTATTTATTTATATGGTATGATGCTTTTAACGAATAATGAATTCATGAATGTTATTTTCAAGGCTACTAGTTAAGGTGATTAATATTATTATTTTTTGCCACATTTATTTTACCAATACTGTGGCTTGATTTTTTTATTGTATGGTCTCAATGTGAGAGCTATTTTTTGTTAACATACATAGAGTGAAGTTGTGGTAAGTCTTCCAGATACCCAAACTAAAATATGGTAAATAAACAAACAACCTTAAAAGTTGGGTGACAGGGGCAAGAGAGTATCATACAACCTTTTCAATTAACTTTTTTTCATAGCCTATTATTTTGTTATTCTTATCCTGTACGTGTGATGTTGCTAGGGGAACTGAAATTTTGCTATTCTGTGACATGAACAACTGGCACAAATGGATAGGACCCCAAGGTTTACTGCAGAAGTAAATTTTATTGATGTGGTTTTCCTGCATTAACATGTTTTGCTGAAACTTTGTATCAAGGTCATAATAAGTTTCTATACCATTACCGCATGTTATTACCAAGGTCATAATAAGTTTCTATACCATTACGGCATGTTATATGGTTCCCCTGGACCATATAACGACATTGGGGACTTTTATTAGAAAAAAAGAGATCCACTATGGTGTAGTGATTAAGGCATGTGAGACCCTAAGTTCAAATCCCATTTTAGGCACAAAGCCAGCTGGATGACTTGGGCCAGTCACTGTCTCTTAGTCCTAGAAAAGAAAGCAATGGCAAATCACTTTCAAAATCCTGCCAAGAAAATTACAAGGACTTGTCCAGGCAGTCACCAAGAGTGAAAAAAACCTGACTCAAAGTCATATGCATATATGCACATGCATACACCTTAGGAAAAATGGTGTGTGTGTGTGTGTGTGTGTGTGTATTCTCAATATGCTGCTCTGGATCTAATTTTTTCCTGCCTCTGGACTGGTATTATTGCCATTAGAATCTCTTGTCTCATACTAGTTACAGTCCTTCATCATTGGATTTGGTGCTCTGTAATTGCAAATTCTACTTCAGAGAGGGTTTTTACTGCACCCTTCTTAACCAATACTTCCTTAGGAGGAATATTTCTTTTGCCAAACTGTTACAGGATCCCTTACAAGGTTTGATTTTGTTCCTTATTTGATGACTCTAATTTTAGTTATAATTATAACATCACACACACACAGAGCCAGCCTTGCTACTTCAGATATAAAACAATGGCTATTTGCAACTTGAAGGGGGCATAATGGTTCAGCGGAAAGCTGACAGCCCAGATTTGAGACGCAAGTGCCGTGCAACTGTATGAGCTCTTGTTCCTGCTCCTGTTTGCCTAGCAGTTTGAAAGCATGTAAATGTGAGTAGATTAATAGGTACCACTTTGGTGGAAAGGTAACAGCATTCTGAGCACTTCTGGTATATAGCCATGCTGGCCACATGACCATGGAAAGTGTCTTCGGACACTGCTGGCTCTCTCGGTCAAGAAATGGGGATGAGCACTGTGTCCCAGAATCGGACCCGACTGACAGGGAGACCTTTACCTTTTTTTATTTGCAACTTGAGAGGATTGCTTAGAATGGGACTTCCTTAGCAGCCATGCTTGTTCTCCCATTTTAGGATATTGCTGAGAATATTTCACTTTATGGAGACAGCAAAATCATTTGCAGAACACTTTAACTGCTAAATAAATATTTTACTGGCAACTTCTGAAGCATCATAAATGCAGTCAATATAAACAAAACAATGTGGAAACGAGTTAAGTTTAAGCGACTGCTGGCTAATTCATTGTGAAACAGGACTCTGGTTTGCATCAGGAAACATATTAGGATTTGGAAATTCTGATTTCTTCCCACTCTAATAGGCAAATATTCTTAGCTTGTTTGCAATTTCTGCCAACAAAAAGCACATTAGGTCTGCAGGCCATGTGATGCAGCTGGAAAGCACTTAACTAAGTGCCATTTATTAAGTTCTTTTTATTGTCATTAATTTTAAATTTGTGATCATTGCTTATAAAAGGTGATGGATATAGAGACCCGGGGTGTGGGATGGGGAAATTGTCTTTTTGGCAATGGAACAAAAATGTCATGTGCTGTGGTAGCAAAAGCATATTCCATTTTTTTCCTGCAATTCTTCCATGGTGACTCATTCTTCTAAATACACCCACATGTGGTAAACTCCAATCACGTGGAAATCATCTGTGCTGTCCCCACCTCCCCAGAGTATTTTGCACTTTATTAGGTTTTCTTTTCACCACAAGAGGGCACATGTTTTTATAGGAACCACAAATGCACTATCCCTCCTTTAATTGAACTGGTTAGCATGAGGTTCATACTTGTGAAAGGCTTTGTCTAGAGCAGGGGTGTCAAACTCGCAGTGTCATGTGATGTATCAGGACTTTCCCCCCTTCACTAAACTGGGCGGGGCCAGGGACAGCATGTGACGCATCAGGCCCATGGGCCACGAGTTGACACCCCTGGTGTACAGTCTGCACTATGTACCTGGATAGATTCTGAATGTTAAATACGCAAAGAAATTTGTCTTATGTGTAAATTCTAGCCTATAAAATGTAAGTTAGATGATCAAAGATTTCCTTCTTGAGAATGTTTTCCTCTATTTATTTGGATATTTGTGCCAAATTTTCTTCTCACTTGACAGTGTTTTGTGCAAAATTTTTCTTGTAGTTATCTTAGTTTGTTTATTTGCATCTCAGTGAATGAATTTATATCAAGTTGAACATCTTCATTATCAGTGGTAACAGACATCTTTTCATACTCAAGGTGTCCAATTATCATTGGCAAACATGAGATGAACCACAAAGAATCTGCTTGAATGATTCCTTCCTTCCTTCAGCAACTTGGTTGGTTTTCTTTGTCTGTCCTTTGTCACTTTTGAAGGATCTGAGAGAGATCCAACCTCTGGGACAATGTTTCTCAACCTAGACAACTAAGATGTGTGGACTTCAATTCCCAGGATTCCTCACCAGCAAGGAAGATGAACTCTACTTGATTATCTTCTTCTTACTTTGTGGAGCCACAAAACATCAGAAAAAAAATCACCATAAACCTCATAATTTAATTCTGTTTTAAACAGAAATTATTAAATTATTAAATTATTAAATTTCTGTATTTTTAATGTTTATATTGTATGTTTTTGAATTTTGGCTGTTCACCGCCCCGAGTCCTTCGGGAGAGGGGGCGGTATAAAAATCTAATAAATAAATAAATAAATAAATAAATAATATTCTCTTAGGGGGAAGGAGGACAGAATGGGCCCAGTTAAGCATCATATGTCAGCATTTCACACTGCACTTACTCCAATGCTGACATAAGAAGAGAAGCGGAGGCATTTGGAAAGAGTCATTTGACCCTTCACCTACTTATTTTCACAGGAGAGAATATCACCTAGGAGATGGGATGGGAGGGGGGAAATTCCTTTGAGGGGAGCAGTAGATTAGGGGCAGAGTGATGGGGAAGATGGCCAATGAGTATAGAGGAGTGGGGAAAGGAAAAGGAGGGTTTGCCTGAGGAAACCAGACTTGGCTGCAATGAGTCGGAGTTAGAATGTGCGTGCTTAATAAATTAGAGGTTTTTTTCAAAGACTTTGTTTGAAATGCAATTTATTCAAGACGATTTCGAAACTTGACATCATAACTGTTTCGTTTTGTCACTTGCTTTTGAAATCATCTCTAGTTGGACCACTTATGTAAGGAGAAACTGTCAGATCTTCATGGTAGGCCAAGTCAAGAAAGAGACACTGCAGGTGTTTTATTACTGCACACTATATTAGCAATCTTGAAAATCTGTTCAAAACTGTTGCCATACTTTTAAGGGCCATGAGGGCAACAGTGAGACTGTTTCAAATTTCTTCTATATAGAGCTGAGCAACCATTTCATCTTTTTCACTTTCTTCCAGAATAAAATAGAAATGATATTATTTTTAATCCCACCTTTATTATTTTTATAAATAACCTGAGGCAGTGAATACATCTGATATTCCTTCCTCCTTCTATTTTTCCCCACAACAAGAACAACCCTGTGAGGTGAGTTGAGTTGAGAGGGTGATTGGCCCAAAGTCACCCAGCCTGTTTTTCTTGTCTAAGGTGGAACCAATTTTGTTATATACATGATGTACAATGACAATAAAGGCTATATTAAACTAGAACTCATGGTCTCCCAGTTTCTAGGCCAGCACCTTAACTATTACACCAAACTGGTCTATTTCTTGTATTCTCAAGCCCAAGAAAAGTATCAAAGTTAGTACTATGCTACAGTAAAAACACTATATGTAATAGTAATGAAGAACACATTGATCTGCCATCTGAGGCCACATTTGGTATTTTGTGAGTTGTGGTTCATATATAGAAGTGGAGACCATTTTCCTCATGTGTGGGATATAATTCAATTGCATATGAGTCATTTAATGTATACCACAGTTCCTATGATTTCATTTTTCTTTTTCTGCATGTAATATGGTTAGAAGAAAAAAAAACCCTTCTATTTTACGGGGTGAAAAAAGATTGCCCCCCCCCCTTACCACCCACCCCATACACCATGTTTGAAGAATGATTGAAAACATCAGAAGAATGTTGCATTGTTCAGGAAAAATGAACAGGCATTTAGTTTGTTTATAATATATTTTCTACAGATGTGATTCAGAATATGTTCTCACTATGGCTGAAATGAAACCAAAAAATCACTTTTGAATTGCCTTAAGAATCTGCATAAGTACAATTTAATTTTAATTGACAACAGCTATTAATTGAATGCATACACTGGGATTTAGGAGAAACTGTAGAAAGGAAAGGAAAGGAAAGGAAAGGAAAGGAAAGGAAAGGAAAGGAAAGGAAAGGAAAGGAAAGGAAAGGAAGATTGTACATAAAATCCTTAAAATAAGGATTTAAAAAATCTAATTAAAAAACCCACATCAATCTAAATATAAAAATTATATATTTACCACGTGTGAAAAACTCGTGGGGATTTATGGGAGGGGTTGGCACGGTAGCAACTTAGAATACCTAATTATTTTTATTTCATACTGAGTGATCTGTCTTTCAGAGAATCCTTTTAGCTAGTTAAATCTATGACATCACAGATAGAGGAATTAGCTTGATGGGCAAACCAATTGTTACTATTCTCCCAAAAGCTGGTTCTCCACATTTTATAAAATGTAAAATTGTTCAAAAAGAAAAGGAGGAAATACAGCAGTAAAATCATATCCAAATGAGGTCTAGAAAACCTCTCTCTAGAAAATCTACTTTCTCTGCAATGAAATCTGCAGATTTCTCAAACTTGAATCTTTTTCAAGTAGTTATAAATTAAATTAGGCTGATTGTGTTGATTTTATTTGGAATTGTATGTGATTATTGGTTTCCTTTGTTGTTCTGTTTTTCTCTTTCCCAATATACTTATTTTTATGACTAAATGTTTTGCTTTATTGATTTAACAAAGGAATTTCTCATTAAAACTTTCCTCACATGCAAGGTTGTATAATCACACAACTATGCTTTATTTTTCAGGATTGGCTTAAGATTTGATGCATTATTGTTGGTTTTGGACAAGAATATCCAAGTCATCTCTTTCATTTTTGCCATTGCTGGGCTAAAGGGAAAAAAGTCTTGGGTAGAATGGCTAAGAATTCCCCAGCTATTCCAGTACAGAGTGTTGGGAAATTCAGGCTTTCTGTTGGCAAATTTTTTTTACTCCATTGGAAAAAGGTATAAATTAATTCTCTCTCTCCCATTTTTGTAGCAACCAGGAAGATTATGAATTCACAGATTTGTTGGAGTCTTTTGTTTGTTATATATGAAACTAACCTCATATTATTAAAGTCAACATGGCTGCAAAACTCTGAATAAGCACAATGATCACCTGGACTTTGAAGCTTAGATATAGCAGGCCTATACCTTTATTACAGTCACTAAATGATTGTTCATTGAGGAAGAAGTTGCACCAGATGATGCATAAGGCCTGCTATTAGGAAAATTAAGTCACAATCAGAATCCCAACACTTGTCCTTGTAGCATTGGACTTTGATTGATGGCTTCAGACCCTGATATAGCAGCTCAACCACTAGCTCAAAAGAACATGTCTAGTGGTGCCAGATAGAAACTTGAAGGAGAAAGTTGTTGCTTGAGAAAAATCCAGGACGATCATCTAATGGTCTAATTGTTCATTTCCCCCAAGTAGCCCACTTTCTGAGCTAATGCTAACACAATTACACTCTGATACTAGAACCACATCTGGGACAACTTTTCCTTGTGGCTTTCTCCAAGCTTTTCCCCATTACTGTATCTGAAAGGCTGACTCCTTGGAACTGACCATGTCTTACTGCTCTATGATCTGGACCTTGAACATAGAATTGTGTGGACCTTGAGTCCTGACAATGTCTTTGGATAATGATTATACCATATCAATCATGGATTGTTTGAGGGCATTGTGAAGTCTTTGGGACAGAACAACTTACTTACAAAGAAGATTTAAAATGTGGTATTATTTGACAGACCCTTGCTAGTAGGAATTTGGACCTCTGTCCCACTAAATTGTGCCTTTCCATACCAATTTTCCATCAGTAGTTGATAAAAATGGGCCTTGGTGGGTTGAAACTTCTCCCCAGATTTTCTTGTCCCTGAATACTTGGGAAAGTGACAGAGATGTTGCTTGAAGCAAGAAAAACAAGAAAGTCCAGTTCCCTCTTGAAAAAGCACCTTTGGGACAACCATGACCTGGATAACTGGGAATCTCCATAGATATTTAGCTATGCACTTTGGGATGAACACCCTTCAAATGGTAGTACAGTGGTTTAAAGCACCCTGTTATTAACACCAGCTGTCTGCAATTACTGTAAGTTTGAATCTCACCAGGCTCAAGGTTGACTCAGCCTTCCATCCTTTCTAAGGTAGGTGAAATGAGGACCCGGATTGTGGGGGCAATAAGCTGACTTTGTATAAATATACAAAAGTATGAAGGCTATTGCTTAACACATTGTAAGCCGCCCTGAGTCTCCGGAGAACAGCGGCATATAAATCAAATTAAAAAAAAAAATGGTGCAGGAGTATGTACAGATTTCCAGAAAAATTGCAGAGTACAGGAACCATTTGTGCTTCAGTTTGAGATGCAGACAACACAGACTCATCCCTAACAGTGTTCCACAGTGAAGAGACATAGGGCAGAAATTATCCTGCAGAAAGCTTCACAACACAGTCCTTTCAGCAGTTCCAAGAAGGCTCCACACTCATTTGCACTACTCAGGTGACCAAGTGGCCTCAACGACTCTTTAAAAGAATGCAAATGCCTGCAATATAAATCCTCCTATTCCCCACCATCCAGTCAGATCTGATGAAGCTTCTTGGATGAGAAGTGAAATGTCTTCAAAGAAAAAAAAAGAATGTCCAGTTGCCTCTTGAAAAAGCACCTTTGGGACGATCTGGCAGATTGTCTGAGGATTAGCAGTTTCTCTAATTGCATCCACAAGATTCAGCTTGCAAACTGTAAATTTTCTTGAATTTGAATAAACAAAAATTAGAAAGATCCTATCAATTTCTGGTAGTTTCTTGTTACAAGAACACAGGCCTGTGAAAGGACCTCCTCTAAACCCAGGAAAGTAAGATTATCTCTCACTCTTTGTAACAACAGGACTAAAGTTGGTGGTAGAGTCTGAGAGGAGGTTGCAAATGTTTCATTGCCTGTTTGTGAACTTTCTACCCATATAAATTCTGTAGCGTTTCTATGGGATTGTGGTAGAATTCACCTTGTTTTCCTTCAACATTCCCAATGTTGGGAATTTCTGCCAGGTTCCATTAAGTAATTTAGTGGTACACCCCATGATCTGATCAAGGTTCCCAGAGTCATTCATGAGGATCCTTATAAAGGATTAGTAGAATTTAAGAACCCAATTGACTACAGAGCATTAGACAAAGTGAACAACTTATTTACTTTTAGATTAGAGGAATTACTGGTGTTCCTCTGCCCTACCCCTCTCAGCAAACTTTCAAGGCCTCCACCATTATCTGTTTATTCAAAGCCCAAGCCTAGTCCTACCCTAGTCCTCTTCCTCTATTCCAACAGAAATGAAAATATTCTTATCACTAATCTTACATAAAGACACATTTCATGGTTATCTAAGGAGCGTTTCCTAACTAAGCTGGCCCACGAAGTTGGAATTTGTTAAACCGACACATTTGGAGGGCACCTTGTTAGGGAAGAAATCTTCTCTCTGGAACAGCATGCTTCCTAGGAATGAGAGAGAGGGACTGGTCCAGTGTCTCATAGCTGGCTTTGTGCTTAAGGTAGAACTATAACTCAGGTTCTTCTATTTTCTAGCCTGGTGCCTTAACCACCACCCCAAACTGGCTGCCTTTCAAGGCTTACATAGAATAGAATATTCTTTATTGGCCAAGTGAGATTGGACACACAAGGAATTTGTCTCTGGTGCCTAAGCTCTCAGTGTACATTCTATGTAAACCAAATTTTCATTCACAGGGCAGATAAAAATAATCACTGACACCAATAATCTGAAAAACGTGAGGAAGATATCCCACCCAGTGCTGCAGTCTAAATGCAGACTGCATTTAGCCTCCTTAATCTTGTTTGCCAATGTGGAAACAAGTAGGAGAGCTTTATTACGTTATTTGGTTTATGCCCCATATCTCTTCCCAATGGAGAGGAGCTTTGGCCTCCTTTCTGGAACTAACAGAAAGATTTGTAACTGGTTAAAGTAAACCCTGGTTTCATGTTGAAGTGTAAACCCCATGAAAGTCGTATTACATCATGTTGCATGCAAATGTTACCAGCTGAAAAGGCCTTCTATGTCTGGCTGGCTAGTTAACATACAGAAACCTTTAGAGAATATCCTTCCAAATTTGCTTTGCACTTGTAAATCCCTATTTTTACCACATTTGTAAACCCTTTTATTAAATACACACAGTTAGACCACACTCACCATGGCCTGTCACAACCCATTTTATTAACACAGTACATTTTATTATGTGCTGCAGAGTGAGAATCCAAGCCACAAGTTCTACTCAACTTCATGGGGTATTTTTCCTCCTTCCCGTCCTCATGAACTCTCAACACTATGTGTGTGGGTGGGTATGTACACACACACACACACACACACACACACACACACACACACACAAGGAATTCAGATGTGTCAAAATTAATACTTAGCGTTACATTTATTTTCCCCCGTGCACACACAGTCTCTTTTATTCACTCAATCTATCGAAACAAAGTTATTTATATAGCAACCCAAAGGATATAAAGCTAAGCTTTTCTCATGGCAGATGTGCCATGAGGAATTTGGGCAGGCTGTTATGGGCTGCCTTCCTCTGTTTCCTAGGCTTCTTTAGGTAGGGAAAGTTACCTAATACTGGTTGATGATGGTACTTGAGACTCCACCCCCAACCTCATTTTTCATTTGGAAAGGATTTAGAATGGGAAGAATTGCTACTGATTTTTCAAATTAAACTTGCAGCCAAGCATACAGTATATCTCTGCATTCTTCTTTACCGCATCAACTTCAGTAGTGGGTTGCCCCCGGTTCGGACCGGTTCACAAGAACCAGTAGTAAAATTGGTGGGAGGCTCCACCCACGCCCCTGATGTCATCATAGGTGATCTGCGCATGTGCAGAAGCTTGACAAGCGCATGATCCCATTGCGAACTGGTAGTAAAGGTAAGTAGAACCCACCCCTGATCAACTTCAATGACCAGTGGTTTTCCTGGATTGAAACTCTGACTCTGGGACAGGGAGACCAAGCAGAAGAGGGCATTCTAGAAGAGCATCAGGTTATGCCAGAAGAGGTAATTGATCCACCAGCCACAGCATTGCCAATTTTGATCCTTTTCCCTGGCTTAAATAAAATGTTTTTACTGGTCCTTGATTTAGCAGGAAATGATAACACCCTGAAACTAGTTGTCTATTTTACCTCTGTTCCCAGTCATAGTCAGTCTTCTGACTATCAAAATTTAGATCTAGAAAACACCAGAATACAAAATAACAGAATTGGAAGAAATTTTCTGCAAGATTTCTAGTCAAACCCCATGCTCAAGCAGAAGACCCATTCTGGACAAAAGGCTGTCCAATCTTTTCTTAAAAACTTCCAGTGATGGAGCACCCACAATTTTTGAAAGCAAGCCATTCCACTGGTTAATTGTTTTCGTTGTTAGGAAATTTCTCCTTAGTTCTAGGTTGGTTCTTTCCTTGATAAGTTTCCATCTATTACTTCTTGTCCTTCCCTCAGATGCTTTGAAGTTGACCCAACTTCTCTGTGACAGTCCTCAAATATTGGAAGACTGTTTCTCTTCATTAGTCTAGACATACCCAGTTCTTGCAAACATTTATCATATATTTTTGCCTCTAGCCTCCTAATCATCTTTGTTATCATCTTCAAGTCAAGTTCACTGTTACTATTCAAGTGCAAGTTTGGTTTAGCATGTTGTATGAACTGAACTATCATGGCTACAAATCAAACTTTAATTCTTTAACTATTTTGATTGGATATTTAGATACTATAAGGCAGCCCAGGGTTTATTTGACTGGCAGCCATAATCAATTTAATAAATAAAATAAAGAATTAAGTTATGGTCAGTTGGGGTTTAATCAGTAACAAACAATGATTAAATAAGTCATGGCTTAGTGCAAAGTATGAATCTAAGGCAATATCTGGTCTATGACTCACTAGTTAGGATATGCTCCATAGTATTTCACTGTTGAAATCATATAAATTTTTTGCATAATTTTGGTTATATATATTTATAGGAGTGCATACATTTATGCAGAGTGATCAAGTTTTTAAACATTGCTGCACAACAGTTTTATTGTTTCAGGACTTAATGAAAGCATATTAATGCAAATAAATCTCTTTCATCAGCTTCAGACTATGGATCGGTATTTGTAAGCAATGGATATTTATACAGGAATGTTGTACTTCTTGAAACAATACAAATCACAACCATCTTTTCACAGTTTCCTTATATTCCAAGGTTAGGAACATTTGCATGGGGCTATTTAAATATCAAGATGATCAGTATTTATGCAAACAAATCTTTCCTTTAAATTTCATTTGTGACATGCTTGGTAAATAAATATCCCTCCAGCTACAGAAATGGTTCAATGGCAACATAAATGTCTAAATGTCACTAAAAATGAATTGTATTTTACTTCAAGGAGTCAAAAGGAAATATGTTTTGCTGCATTTTGGTAATATTTGTAAATATGGCAATCATTGTCACTTAGGGGCTGACTTTAATTGGAACCGGAATTTGCCCCTTTCTCTGTTAGATGCAGTCTTAAGATTCTTAGGAGCAGTAAATGTATATGATGCAGCAAGTGATCAAGTGGCCCACCGAACCTTATGTGATCATGATAGATGACCTTGGAAGTGGACAAGATACAGCAAGAGAAAAATAAAGCAACTGAAAAAAATAGAAAGATTGCTTACAAAAATATTTTGGTCAGAGCATGAAAGGTGTTCCCAAGTGCCCCGTACTGGCCTGCAGTCAGGCTAGGAAAAAGATTTCACAATAATAATTGGTCTCTTAGTTTTGAGATTCTCTACTGCTCAACTGAGATGTATAAAGTTATGAAACTCCAATACTAAATTCATAGCAAAATCCCAAACACGTTGACCCAGTGCTATGAATTGTGTTTGAAACCTTTCAATCTGAAGGAAGCAGAAGAGGATGCAAAAAAAAAAAAAGTAAACTTATTTAATATCTGATAAATAATGATCAGCCAGAAAGAAACTGAAGGATCTGACAAACTTTATCTCACTTCTATCATAGAATGGATATAGAATGTGCAGTGCAACTTCTATGTATTGCGTTTTATCTTGCTAATGCTAAAGCTAAAGCTAACCACATCACCATATACAGAAGGTTACTGAACAGTCGTTTACCGAACACAATTTTATCAAAACCAGTGGACTCAAAAAAATCTTAGTTTGCAAACTTAGTTTGTAAAAATATCCAGGGTTATTATCTTAATATCATCGGGCTCCAGCTACCAGCCCTGGACGACACCTTTGCATCTCGCTGTTTGAGGAAGTTGTATAACATTCTCAGAGACTCTTCCCATCCTGCTTACAATCTTTTTAGACCGTTGCCTTCTGGCAGAAGATACAGAACAATTAAAACTCGGACCACACGTTTTCTGAATAGTTTTTATCCCAGAGTCATAATTGCATTCAACAATGAACTAAAGGGCCACCATCAGTGAACTGTTGGACAGCATTACTTGGTCTGTTGTGTGGATGCTTGGGTGGTTTTAGGGGTGGGGAATTTTTGGTGGGTGGGGTGTGTTTGGGGATTGTTATGTGTGTTGGACCTGGTCTTCGGGTGTTAAGTGAATTTCATTGTATGGGTATACTGTGTATACATGTACAATGATAATAAACTTTACTTGCTTACTTATTTACTTACTTACTTATTTATTTAACATAATACTACTATTACTACTACTACTACTACTACTACTACTACTACTACTACTACTACTTTATTGAATTTATATGACTGCCAGCCTAATTTTTCTCATTAGGATTTTTTTTCCCCTAGAGAATAGGTATTTCTTTAGTGGGCTGGTCTTTTAAAATTTCAAACAAAGTTGCTGCAAAACATGCAGAAAACTGAACTCATACAAAGTACAGAACTAAGTGAGTGAAACTATTTTTCTTCTTCTTTCATTGGTTGCCACTATTTCAACTCAAGGAGAGTAAAGACAGTGTTTAGTTTGGCTCTGGTAAAGTGAAATGAAGTAAGCTGGAGTATCAAACAATCCCAGCTTTGTGTGATTAGCCTTTGTAGAAACCAGAAGAAATATGGCACTTACTTGAAGTTCTCAGGGCAATTGGAAATTCGGATGCTTTGGAAGCAGCATGTTACTCTCCAGATGGAGCAATTAACAATTTAGGTAATAAAACACCTAGGATGATCCC
This sequence comes from Pituophis catenifer annectens, assembly GCF_029215685.1. NCBI lineage: Eukaryota > Metazoa > Chordata > Lepidosauria > Squamata > Colubridae > Pituophis > Pituophis catenifer. Next base: position 76,811,549 of record NW_027256882.1, on the reverse strand, counting down.
ATTAGAGCCAATTTAAGCACTAATTTGCAATAGGTAGGGAAATATTTTTATTGCTTTAAAACTCCATAATTCTATGTTAACATGCTAGAAAAATATAGCCGATACAGAATTTTCAATTGCTAAGGGCAATTGATTTCTGAGTGATTTTAGTTTTATTAAATCAACTCTACAGAAATGTTAGTCTTTACAAAATATTTAGCAGGATAATACTGTAAACATGCGTAGTTCCCAAAGCTTCAATACTGGAGCTGCAAAAGAGGGAAGGCTCCATTGGTTTCCCAACATTTTTTACATTTTCAAACCTTGGAGAATATCTCTCTCTCCCCCCCCCCTCTCTCCCTCCCTCCCTCCCTCTCCCCCTCTCTCTATTAAATGCTGAAATAATGCATGTTTTCATAACACCTATTCTTCTTTATATTTAATACATAGGCTGTACATCTTAGTTTATGGGCTTGCATATGACAGCCTATTTCATCAATGCCTATAGAAAGATTCTTGAAGTCTTAGAATTGGGGTAACACTCAGTTTATTTTGATATTTGGTCTTGGTTGTAATAAGTCAGGGGTGTCAAACTCCCAGCCCGTGGGCCAGATGTGTTATGCGCTGGCCATGCTCACACCCAGTTTAGCAAAGGGGAAAAAAAAAAAAGAAGTCCTGATATGTCACATGATGCCGTTGTGACGATGCGAGTTTGACACCCCTGTAATAAGTGATGAAAACATACTTTCACAAGGATATGGTTGGTAGTAACAGAGGTGGGTTTCAGCAGGTTCTGACCAGTTCTGGAGAACCGGTAGAGGAAATTTTGAGTAGTTCGGAGAACCGGTAGTAAAAATTCTGACTGGCCCCGCCCCCATCTATTCTTTGCCTCCCAAGTCCCAGCTGATCAGGAGGAAATGGGGATTTTGCAGTAACCTTCCCCTGGAGTGGGGTGGGAATGGAGATTTTACAGTATCCTTCCCCTGCCACACCCACCAAGCCATCCCCACCAAGCCATGCCATGCCCACCAAGCCACGCTCACAGAACTGGTAGTAAAAAAATTTTTGAAACCCACCACTGGGTAATAAGATTTTCAATGTCATTTATTTCAAAGCATATATTCTTTGGAGTTTTCATCCAAAAGTCTCTAAGTGGTTGCTAATTGTTTTGGTGTGATATATGATTGCTGAGGAGCGCTGCCAGCATGTCCTGTGAATTCATAGTTGGGCTACTTCTCATTGTGAGACTTGCTCAAGGAACCCCCTCTAAGTTGCATAGAGAACACTGCTGGAATGAAGTTCAGAAACCCTGGGTAAGAGAAGGAGTTTTGGTTCTGTACCTCAGATACAATCCTCTAAAGGAGAGGAACTCCTTTAGAACAACGTTGTCAACTAATAGCCCATTGAAAATTGCTTCTTGTTTCCTCCACCCAAAGTTTATTGAGCCAGAAATTAATTAGACTCCAAGATATAGAAATTCCTTTCTAACTATTTAGGATGATCTATAATGACTAAATCCCTTCTGACTATTCAGGATGATCTATAATGATTAAAAAGAAAGCAAACCACTGATATAATCTCTCTCTCCCTCTCTTTCTCCCCCTCCCCTCCCCCCTCTTCCTCTCCCCTCTCTCTAATAAAGGAAGAACAGTCCTAGATATTTACATTATAAAGAACTCCAAAACCCAGTAACATATATACTATAATTCAATAAGCACAATGGTAACCATTCACTCCCCCGTAGCTTTGTCTTCAAAAGTTCCCAAAGAGCCAACAATGAGGATGACAGCCTAATTTCCTGTACCGTTGTTTGCATGTAATCTAGCACTCTATTTTACCATGATTTATTCATTTTTATTTAATTTATTCATATCCTACTTTTATTATGCTATAAATAACTCAAGGTGGCATACTTAATACTCCTTCCTCCTCCTCTTTTCTCCAAAATAACCCCACTGTGTCGGTTGGGCTGAGAGATTGACTGGTTTCTACCCTGGTGCCTTGACCATAGGACAAACTGGCTCTCCAAACTGAAAGGATGTGGCCTATAAAGGGATGTATTTCAAGTATGGCACAACTGTAAATGTTCAAGGATTATTTTTGCCCACCTTGTAACCCAGTTCTATGTATGTTGTCTTGTAACAATATCCTGATTAACATTACAGTTTTTATTTTATTTCTGACCGTCACTTTTTATTTCTGGCAATCACAATCTTTAGCTTCCTTTTTTATAGAGACAATGTCAAAATGATATTTTAACAAATGCTATGAACTTGGTAAGCACAAAATACCAAGGCCAAGAAGAGTAATTTGTGGGGAAAAGGCCTAAACCACATTTTAAGTTTTCCAGACCCAAGCACTTGAAAAATGAAATCAGAGATCAAACTGTCCCAGGCAGCTTTACTTTAACTTTTGTCCAGAGTTTGTTTGCAGTACATACCTTCCAGCCAAACCATGATCAAGGTTTGGGGTTAACCTTCTCATCCTGACAACTTATGATGCATCTCGGCCTGTGCTTCAAGCCAAAGTATTGTGAAGAAGAACCAATTTATTATAAAACAATTCCAAAAACTTGGAACAGCATCTTTGGGCTTATATAAACTCAGTGTCAGTTTTTGAGCAAGTCATTATAATTCAACCTCAGCTTGCGTTGTAAAATGGGAGTATTAATAACTTCTGAATGGTAAAAATCATTTAATTTGTCATGTTCCATAAATAGTTTTTATTTTGTAGACTAAATATGGTAGTCTCTTGAGGCTTTCCTTTGAGGGCCATATTTCATTCCTAAATTGTACTTGAGGAAGAAGGAGACCAGTAAGGGTCCTTTCAAAACAAGTCCATGAGTCTCATTCATACACTTTCAAGTATTTTTGCCCTTAATTTTTATTGTCTCCGAAGGGGACCAATTTTGGCATGGGAGAGCATGCTGCAAAAGGAAGAAATTGACAATGGGCCAGTCAGGGACTGCAGAGAAAAAAACATTCCCAAAAAAAGCCCCCTCATTTTTGGTTAAACCACCCATAGCCCTCTCTCTACTCATCCACTCCTTTTCCCAATACACATAATGCAGGAAACCACATAGATGAAATTTGAGGGGACAGTCAAAACATACACAGAGAGGCAACACATATATACTTACCCTGATGAATCACTGAGAAGTAACTGCTGATACACACACACGGACACACCCATATTATTTCATAGAAAAAAAATTCAGATACTCCTATGGATACTGCAGGGGTGGCATGGTGACTCGGCGGTTAAAATGCTGGGCTTGTTGACTGGAAAGCCAGCAGCGCAGCTTCGAGACCTGAGTGACATGTGATGGGTGAGTTTCCGTCCTTGCCTCAGCTCCTGCCAACCTAGCAGTTCGAAAGCATGCAGATGAGAATAGATAAATAGGTACACTTTGGTGGGAAGGTAACAGCACTTTGTAATGTCATGCTGGCCATGTGACCATGGAAATGTCACCAGACAATGCTGGCTCAATGGCCTTAAAACGGAGATGAGCACCGCTGCTTATAGTCGGCAATGACTCGAGTAAAATTGCAGCAACTCCTTGACCTTTTTAATGGACCCTGCTAGTTTAGGTATGTTTTCCCTGCTTTGTTTAATGTTGCAAAAGACCACTTAAGCATATTCTTAATTGGATGAGAACATCTTAAGAATTAAATATCTGATTCTAGACAATGGGATAGTCTGAGAAAATGTGACTTCTGCTTTCCCATAGGCATAAATATTTCTGAACCATTGACTAGAACCACCACTCTGCACAAAGCAAGCTATGCATGAATTTCCACCAGGAGTGGCAGGTGACAAGAGGGAACGCTCCCTTTTTTCCACTTGTGAGGTCTGGCGGTTACAGTAGGTGTCTGGAATCCCCATTCAGGGCAGAAAGATCAAGGCAGGTAGACACTCTGTGGTAGGCTTCAAGAGGCAGAATTGCCCTCATTCAAAATGATCAATTCTGCCAGGTATCTTCATGGGGAAAATTCACACTGTTCCTTTGGAAAGTAGATCCATACTCCAGAATTTCCTTTGTGTTCCTGAAAAGACATCTGACACTTCAAACTATTGCTTTCCCCCAAAGAGATGGAGAGTAAACTTAACTCCAGTTTTCAATTGAACATATTTATGGAAAAAAACAGCCAGAGAGAAGTTCAGGAAAGGTCAGATGTTTTTAAAATAAAATAAAACATAAACATAGGTAACAGCTACCAGGAATAAGAATCAGTAGCTTCAGGGCACAACAAAAGCTGGGCTTCATTTTTCTTCAGCTCAGGATATCAGTTGTTTTGGGAACTTTCCAGAAATGGAAGATCAATAGCTGGGATGACCTCAGTAGGTATTCTCTGAGGTGATTTCTGCATCTTTAACATCATAATTGTAAGGTGACCAATTTTAGATCAGTTTAGCAATGTTCTTATTTTTCAAAGATGCTATTTAAGGAAGGAAGGAAGGGGAAAGCTACGTTTGTCACACAGGATTGCTTAGATGAATTGCAGATGAACATGTCAATCTTACAAATCTAGTTTAACCAAACTAGAACAAGGTTTTTGAGACTTTTCATCTTTGAAGCATTAAATATCATTTTCTGCAGGAATATAACTTCTTGGACTGCAATCCTCTTTGCTCTACCAGTTTGTCTTGATAAATGCATTGATTATAGCAAAACTTTAAGAGGGGTTTTTTTTTGGTATCAGGTTCATGTTAGACCAGAACCATTTGGCTAGATGTATCTTGTCTACATATTTTGATTTATGATTTTGGTGAAAAATAGAAGACTGCTTGTTGCTCTGATATCTTAACCACTTTTGGCACATATTCTGCATTATAAGAAATGCATATTTTATGCTTTGTCAAAAATGGAAATTAATATTGCTTTTCCAACATTTTTACTAGAGAAGAAACATCTTGGCAATGTTCATCACACTTCTACTTATTGTTGAATCTTCTTTAAAGCTACAATTTACAGTACTATATGTTCCAGAAATGTGCTAAGTATACTATATGTAAAAAAAAAAAAAATTGTACCACAAAACCATTTTTTGTAAAAAACTAATAACAACATCAAGTGGAATATACTTTTTAAAAAAATGATATATAAAAAAACTCAATGCTATTTCTCAAAAAATGTAGAGAAATAGGACTTGGATACATTGAGAATTCAAATGAGTTTTTGAGATCCCTTATGTAGCAGCTGTTTTTGTGAATTAAAAGGACTTGTTGATATTTCGACTCATTAGAGATAGCTTACTATTACTATTCTATTAATATTTGCTAACTTCCTTTGCAAGAAAAGATGAAGTGTTAATCTTTTCCAAAAGAGATAATCTTATTGCACATTAGTCAATTATTGCTTTTTTTGTTTTAGCATATAAAGATACTGGCAACTGAAATGAATTCATGGGGCCATATTAAATTAGTATAACTAATCATGATTACTAGAAATACTGTAGCCCTCATTTACTGATTGCTCTGTTTACAATTTGAAGTCACAACGGTTTAAAAAAAGGTTTTTGTAATCAATACTAACATTTATAGCTGTTGCATTGTTCTCTTGGTCACATGATCAATGTTTGGGCATTTTGTAACCAATGGGCATTTATGACCATGCAGTGACCTGTAGTCACATGATCACTACTTGTATGCTTCCAACAAGCAGAATCAATGGAAAAGCCAGCAGTAAAGTCACAAGTTGCAATGACATGATGTCTCGTTTAACGATTGGGGTAACTTGCTTGATGATGGAAGCGGAAGTGAAAGTCACCCAGCAGCCCTGCTCAAAGTGACCAGTTTCCTCCTGGGGAGGGATGAGACCGAGATATTTCTTCAGGAAAAATATTCCATTTTTTGAAGAATTTCCAGTGCATCTATTGGATAAAGTTGCTTGGATTCACTCCAAGCTTCAGTCAGGCCCTGAGGCAGATCCTCATGAAAATGATTGAGGCTCAAGCTGATCTGGTTATCTGGGATGAGTTTGATCCTGTTTGTCCTGAAGGATAAGGTTCTAGGAAGTATTAGCTTAGTCATCTGTGCACTAGACAAATGTCTATCATGGTTACCTTGAGAGACTGCATGAGGTTGGTTCCTGGCAAAGGGAATTCATTGTTGAGAAAGGGGTTAGTTCTACTGCTGCTTAACGATGTGGTGGTTTTATTGCCCTTTTCAAGAACCCATCACTGGATGCAACCATTTTGGATAACTTTTAATACAAGGTTGTAGAGAAGGTGATCATGCCTATAGAGCAGGGGTGTCAAACTCATGTCGTCATGGAGTCGTCACATGACGTATCATGACTTTTCCCCCCTTTGCTAAACTGACGCATCTGGCTGTGGGCCGAAAGTTTGACACCCCTGCTGTAGAGTAAGGAAGATTATTTTGATATAGAATAGAATAGAATAATTTTATTTCTATACTGCCCTTCTCCCTAAGGACTCAGGCTGGTATATAGCCTTTTAAAAGCACAAGACAAACATCAATTAAAATAATTTAAAATTATTAAATAATTCGGCTCAATTTAAAACCCCAGAAATTTAAAACACCCAATTTAAAATTATTATGTTGATAGCCCGGCCTGGCGGAACAACAGGGTCTTGAGTGCACAGCAAAATACCCGGAGGTCGGAGATCTTACGCACTTCCGTAATATAAAGATTCCGCATATAAAGATATGCAGGTTCCATTCCCTAGGTAAAAAAGATAATGCATTTTTTAAACTCCAGAAATACAAAATAACATCCAGAAGTGAGTTAGGCAGATGTCTCCCAAATTCCCTAATTAGAAGGAAGAGGGGATACAGGAAAATCAGACTTTAAAGATTTTGATGTTATTATAGCCAATCTCAGCAAGAATATTACAGCTTTCTGGAACACCCCTTCCCCATGATTAGGTTGGTTTATTCAATGTTTTCCTTTTTTGTTTTTAGTGTGTTATGAGCTGCCCAGAGATGGACTACCTTATAAAAATCAATTTAATGAATAAAAAAAATCCTTCTGCCTTAAATTTTAAAAGTGCATTTATTGGACCACCAGTAATGAAATCCTGAAAAGCATCGCAAATAACATTTGTCCAAAATTGAATTTTTAATCAACAATATATAAATAAAAATTGAGTGTGAAAAAATATTAATCCAATAATTTAGCTTCTTTTGATTACTAACAGTGCCAGGCCATGTATGTGTTTTCAGAAATCAGTCCACTTATTATATCAACTTAAATGTGGATAAGACTAAAACTTAATACTTTATATTGTATTACAGCACAGCTGTCAATTTTTTCAGAGCCAAAATCTGGCCTGGCCAAGACAAAGCATTGCTGTTGGTGGTGTGGATCTGGTTTTAAATGGTCTTAATACTTAGAATGTGAAGTGTTCAGAACAGAAGCCAGAGCATTTTGATCATGTTACTCTATAAAACATCATGCACATTAAGTCTTAGCTAGCAATCCTGATGTCCTTTTTTGTTGCAAAAAAACCCCCAAACAAACTCACAAGCCTTTGGATAAGTGACACTCTTAAACTTTAACAATGGCTGGGCATAGTAGACCAGCTCTCTCTGGGGCACAAATGTAGACTGAATGCCTGAACCAATCAGGGTAACTCAGCTTTCTTATCATTGCTAGTGGCCCTAAACTAGTAATCCTATATCTTCTGAAATTTGAAGACAGATGATTTGAGGCATGTTGAATGTTCTTCTCTGACTGAGTTGTCTGCATTGGCCAGCTGCCCTGATAACATAAGGAGCAGAAAAACAAGCTCAGATCTCAGGAGTTGCTGCTTGCTGTTTTAAAGTTATTGCCTCCCTTCCAGCAGCAATTTGGTTCAGTATTTAGTATTACAATCATGAAAATATACATTAAGTGGTTCTTCCCTGAAATGCAATCTAAAAGAGATCTCTAATTTTACCTCAAAAAAAATATATAATTGCTAGGAAAATTGAAGAGGACTCTTTTGCTACAATTTATGCTACGCTCACCCACCCACCCACAAAGACCTAATAACTGAATAGCTTCCAAAAGCAACACAATTGTGTTTTCCCAATGAATGAAAAAGGAAACTGAAAAGAAAAGAAAAATTAATCCCCTCATCCCATTCTTGCAGTTAATTTGCCCTTTCAATAACAGAGAACTTTTGAGTAACCTATTTCCCTTCTTTACAGGAAATGCCTTAAGGTAAGGAATTTGATTTTTTCCCTGTTAACTTCCTTAGTTTGTATTAAATGATTATGAACTTTACAGTGAGACTGCTGTTGCTTAATGAGCAAATTGTTTGCATCAGTCCTTGCGTTTCTGCTGCTTGTCTCCATGCCAGAAAGCCACGGTGATGAGATGAAGGAATTCTGTTGGGTTCTGTTACTATGAACAATATTTCCCCTGGCAATATGGACTCCAGTGTGTATTAAATGTTGGGATACTGAATAGCGGTGGTTGCTTGATGTCATTGGAAAAGGGAGCACTACATAATTATTTTTTCATAATAAGCATCCACTCCATGAAGTTGCAAATGGCTCCAAGTTAAATAAAGTCCAATTCCCTGAAGTCTGCCACACTCTGCTATGCTGAGATGTTATTTCTGCTATATTCAAAAGGATGTTAAAACTTTAACTATTTTTAATGTACAACTAGCCCGGAGGTTGTACAGTCTCATTAATTTTGTCAGTTGAATATTGGACACAATCCTAGAGAGTCACCATAGCGACCATAATTAAGGCCCTCCAGAGTTGTTATGCTTATACCCGTGATGGCGAGCCTATGGCACGTGTGCCACAGGTGGCACACATAGCCATATCAGTGGGCATGCGAGCTCAGCTCTGGCGCACATGTGCGTGCTGGCTAGCTAATTTTCAGGCCTTCTGGGCCCACCAGAAGTTGGCAAATAGGCCATTTCTGGCTTCCAGAGAGCCCCCGGGGGGGGGAGGCCATTTTCCCCCTCCCCAGACTCCTAGAGAGGCTCTGGAGCCAGGTAAGAGAGAAAAATGGGCCTACTGGGGCATCACGTGCCAGGAGCGGGGGGGCGGGGAGTGGGGGGGCACGTGCATGTGTGTGTGTGGGAAATTATGGGTATGGGCACATGCACGCATGCCCCCCCAGCCTCCCACTCCTGGCATGCAATAGCAAAAAGATTAGCCATCACTGGCTTATATCATTGCTTACTATATAGTGTAGCCTTTATTGTCATTGTACATCATCTATACAATGAAATTGGTTAGATTTCTTTAGATTGAGGCAGTAAAGCAAGGAAAATAAATATAAGTGATCAATATTCATCTTTATAAATAAAGACTATTTGAATAAAACTACATAACTGGATTATGGAAGAGATTCCACCTAATATGTATAACAGAGGTTTGACTAGGATAATTAAGAGTTGGGAAACAGAATTAGCCTTTCTAGCCTCCTGGGGAATTCACTTCTTTTCACTATGAGAACAGGGTTCAAGACTGAGGAGAAGTCATCACAGTCTTCAGTCATTGCTGCCAAGATCTTGGCTTACTTAATAAGCTGCTGGTAAATCAGCACTCCTGTTAACTGACAAGGGCCCATTTCCCAGGCTTCAATCATTTCCTTGGCTATCTTTGTAGCTGCATGACCAACGATCTTAGTAGCTGTGAGATTAAATCAGTGGTGGGTTGCCCCCGGTTCGCACTGGTTCTATAGAACCGGTAGTAAAACTGGCGGGAGGCTCCGCCCACGGACCCCGACATCATCAAAATGCTTCTGCGCATGTGCAGAAGCTTCTCCGCTTGCGCAGAAGAACATGCGTGCAGCCCCATTGCGAACTGGTAGTAAAGGTAAGTAGAACTTATCCCTGGATTAAATGTGTGTCCTTGTTCATTGCAATGTGAGGCTACCAATGAATTTGGGTCTCCTCTTCTGACTGCTTGCTTGTGTTCTTGCAGTCTGGTGGTTAACATCCTCCCCATTTGTCCTGCATAGTCAACCTTTGTTCAAACGTGTTCAACCTTTGCTCAACATAGTCAAACTTTGCTCAACCTTTGTTCAACATAATCTTGTTCCACCTTTGCCTCTCAGGACTGTTTACATTCTAGTAAGCACAGGTTATGTTCTGATTTTAGAACATAAGACAATAAAGGCAATACAAATAGTCCTGCTGGATCAGGCCGAAGCACATCTTAGTCCAAAATTTTGTTTCTCACAGTGGCCAATCAGGAACTTCTGTGATGCTTGGAAGCAGCAGATGGACACAAATCTTGCTACCTGGTAAATAGAAACATCCTGTCCCAATCTGAAGGTAAGATTGAGACTTCAAAACTCATAGTGCTTGTTAGACCTCTCCTATGTGGATTTCTATATTCTCCCATCCAAGTAAGTAGCCATCACCATGTCTTTCACTTATGCATTACACAGTTTAACAATGTGAAGGTTGAAGATATGCTTCTTTTGGTTTGATCAGCTTCAGGAGTGATTCATGGTGCAAAGAGCCATGGAGGCACAGTGGTTAGAATGCAGTATTGCAGGCTAATTCTGCTGACTGCCAGCAGTTTGATTCTCACCGGCTCGAGGGTCACTCAACCTTTCATCCTTCTGAGGTCAGCAAAATGAGGACCCAATTGTTGAGGACAATATGCTGACTCTGTAAATCGCTTAGAGAGGGCTGTAAAGCACTGTGAAGTGATATAAAAGTCTAAGTGCTATTGCTATTGTGAGAAATGAGGAAAAACCTTCTTCCTATCCATGTTTGATCTCCTCTCCTCTCCTCTCTTCTCCTTAAAGACATTTCCTAGAACTTGAAAATGTTAAAAGCAATCGTTTATTGGTAATTAGGCATTAAGCCATTTCAAATTAGAGATTATAATACAGAACATTAATATGTACTGTATGTATTTAAACATAGAATAATAGAAGCAAATTAGAAAAAATAAGACTAAAGAGTGTAAATCTTATTTTTCTATCATCCCTACAATTTACTCCCATGAGATCAAGATATGCAGATCTCCCCTGAACTGCTTTGTTCAAATAAAGAGCTGTTTTATAGATGTTTGAATTCTGACTGTACATGAAATATTAAAATATTAATATTAATGGAAGTTAATTAATGTGTGCTAGAAGAATCAAATGGATGTCTTAGATGACACTGATCTTAGACACCTGGTATAAACCATCATTGTGAAAAATTCATCATGACACAAATTCCAACCTTTTACCTGATGGTGACATGATGATGCATGGATCATCATTTCCATCCCTTTGTCCTCCCCTATGGATGCCAATGTCGGCTATGTTTTATTTTTATCCAACTCCTAGTGATGAAAATACAGCAGGGGAACTAGACCATCCTGCAAATGCTCTACTATAGTATGTAAGTGAATTAAATAAATCTTTCTTTCAAGTAGGTAACTTGCAGAGCAGGAAGAGGGTTGGCCAAAACCTTCTTTTTCACTCTGTTTGGGTTAAAATGATGGTACACTCAACTTGACTGTATCAACATTTTGCAGCCATAAATTTTAACAGGATATACTTTCAAAATAGACTTTATATAGGAATGCAAATTGCAGCAGGATTATGAAGGAAACACAATGAGTTATATCATTATGGCCCTCATACATCCTACAATTTGGCATGCTGAAACCATTGATTTTAGTGGGACGGTGTGTGCTTAATTCATACTCCACCTTTCATCCAAGAAGTTCTTGGTAATATATTGTCCATTTTTTTTGGTCTAATAACCCTGGAAAAGAGGTTAGCCTCACAGAAGGTGGCTACTGCAGGGGTATCAAATGAGCTTCATGGTTAAATTGTGTATTTCAACCTGACTTTAGCCCGTCTTGGTCTAATTGCTCTGAAGATTTAAAATTAATAGTGTTCCACTTAAATGCAGCCTTTAAAAAGGCAGTAGAGTCAACATAAAATCAAATAAATCAAATCTCTGAAGCAAAGCAATGCATATATTAGAATGAAAATTGCTGTGTGTGATGAAGTAATTATTTCCTTTATATCTGATTATAACATGCATGATCTGTGTGGGAGGTTCAATACTTGTGGTGCTTTAAACTGCTTTGTTCTTTTTAAGTGGTTGAATTCTATAAGTGATATGATATCTGGTTGAAGTTTTTCAAAAAAAAAAACAACCAGCTTTTGAAATAAATGTTTTTCTGGCTTTCCAGCACAGTTGGCTTACAATGTAGAGAATTGTAGTTAAGCTAAATTGTTATTTTTGAAGAGAAGCCTGACCACATCTATTTTGAGGGCTCTATAGGATGCTCTCCTGAACTAGAGAAAACACAAGCCAATTAAGAACTAGAGTATTCTGAAAAAAATGACAGGCAAATCTATGCCTTAGAATTTTTGTCCGAAGTTTGAATCTGATCTTTATGTAAAAAAAATCCACACATAACGAAAACTCAGTTTTCCACAATAAGAAGCATTGATTGTAACTGATCACCAGGCCACATAGATAGGCTGGAGGAAAATAAGAATAATCCCCAGGCATTCCTGAAGTGGCCTTCTTCAACTTTGTTTTTTTTAAACTTCTCGCTCATGTCTATATCCCTGGGATCTCTTGATAGTCTGAACATTAGCCTGCAAAACTTTCTGAGTTAGTCGGGGCTGCTCCCAGCTGTGACCACAGCTGACAAAAGCAACATTTGTCTTAAAAAAATAAATAAAGCAAAGCTAGCTTTAGGCTTTTCCTTCAAAGAACTCTATGAAAACAGGCATTTGGGAGATTCATGGAGAAAAAGAGGATTTGCTGTCTTTCTCAGAGCAGTCGGGCTAAATGCAATTGATGATGAGCTATTGGGACAAAGCGAAAGTCTGTCTTCTCCTGTTTTCCCCATGTTTGTGATTTACAAAGAAGGAGCAAAAAAGAAAAAAAGAAAAAAAAAGAATCCAGATTGCTGAAACTCAGCTGCTGTTAGAGGCCAAGGATCAGCTGTCTTGCTCAAGATCACTTTGAGGCTTTGACTTAATTGTCCCTTTAGAGCTCTTTTTCTTGCAACACACGGGTATTCTCTCTGCTCTGCTCTCTAGCTTCTTCGTTGCTATTAGCCTTTCCTTTTTGCATTTTGATTAGAGGGCGAGAGTCTTTTTATACTATTGCAAAGATTTGTTTTTTCCTCTTTCCATTGAAGTCAACCGCCTACTAACCAGGAGTGTGCAGTAAATCCTGCAATAATATTTTAAACCATTAGCTTTTCTTCTTGTTTGAAAAGTCCTGAACCATCTTATTGTTTCAAATATTAAATTACATTTTGAACGAGATTCTTTCCATGTATAGAGCCTAGAATGATGGTCTCATTACTCACCTTTGAAACAGCGGGGAGTGAGGGGTGTGTGAGAGTTGTGTCATAGCCTCTAAATATTCCAGGTGAGTTGCCAACTTGGATGCGTAACCATACAGAATCTGCTGCATGATAATCTAAAGCAGTATTTTTCAAACTTGGCAACTTTAAAATGTGTGGACTTCAGTTCCTAAAGTTTCCCCATCCAGCATGGGGAATTCTGGGTGCTGAAGTTTACACATCTTGAATTTGTTAAGTTTGAAAAACACCGGTCTAAAGCACAAGGAAACAATCTAAATTTATCATTTTAAGCAGTTTAACTTTACCAATGATTACAGACCCACAATAATCAGATAAAATATTTTTTTTCTAATATTTTTCTCTCTTGTCATTCTGGTGATCCAGTATCTTAGGATGAGGCATTAAGACTAGAAGTGGGGACTGGCTCTGAACACTGGCCAACTTTGAAATGGCCATCCCAGGACTTCTCATTATGTCTCCACATTCCATATCTCCTTCTCTAGAAACAGCTTTCTGTTAACATTTCTATCCTTTCCTCCCTCCCCCTCCAATTAGATTATCTTTGTTGGCCACTTCTACCATCCAAGACCCCCAGTAACGCATAGGAATCTATGCCTTCTGTACCTGCTGAGCCCTACTTCCACTAGACCTCAGTTGATCCAGGGGATGGTCCTCTTCACCCCCATTTCCTGACTCTCCATAAACTGAGGGTGTCTCTCCTGTACTACCTCCCTGCTTCTATTTTCTTCTCTTCTCAACCATACACTGTGAGACACCAAGTCTTATATCCAGGTGAGGTGGTCCTTCAGACAATAGTTACTGAAGCATTAGAAGGACTGCAAGATTTCTCATTATCCTAGCCTAGTACTCCTTAGTGATACAACTCAGACATCTACTACTTGATCAGACAAAAAAATGTGGGTTAGATAGCAGCTGCCAAAAAAGCCAATGCAGTCCTAGGCTGCATTAACAGAGGGATAGAATTAAGATCATGTGAAGTATTAATGCCACTTTGTAATACTTTGGTAAGACCTCACTTGGAATATTGCATCCAGTTTTGGTTGCCATGATATAAAAAGATCTTGAGACTCTAGAGAGAGTGCAGTGAAGAGCAACAAAGATGATTAGGGGACTGAGGCTAAAACATACAAAGAACGGCTGCAGGAATTGGGTATGTCTAGTTTAATGAAAAGAAGGACTGGGGGTGGCATGATAGCAGTGTTCCAGTGTTTTTAAGGGGCTACTAGAAAGAAGAGGGGGTCAACCTATTCTCCAAAACACCTGAAGACAGGACAAGAAACAATGGATGGAAACTAATCAAGAAGAGAAGCAACCTAGAACTAAGGAGAAATTTCCTGACAGTTAGAACAATTAATCAGTGGAATGACTTGCCTCCAGAAGCTGTGGATGTTCCAACACTAAAGATTTTTAAGAAGACATTGGACAACCATTTGTCTGAAATGGTATGGCGTTTCCTGCTTGAGCAAGGGGTTGGACTAGAAGATATCCAAGGTTCCTTCCAACCCTCTTATTCTGTTACCCATTTTTAATGGCAACCCTGATAGCTTCTTTTAGTGTGATGTAGTCATTGCTGTTCCGTAAGGGAAACAGAGTGCACCTAGCTATGAGCAAGTTGTCTTATCACATTCCATCCACTTACAAATCACACCCAATTACACTTGGAATTCTTTTTTTCATAAATAAAATAAATAAATAAATAATTTTATTTCTATACCGAAAGATATAATTTCATCTTTACCTTTAAGGGGCAGGGTGGAGATGAAGTTCGTCTTCTTCTGTCCACTTCTTCCTCCTTCATTCACATATGACAAATATTCTAAATCAACTTTAAGACTTGTGCTCTTCAAATCCCATAATTCCCCAACCAACCCAAGTGAGAGTTGAAGTTAAAAAGAGTTGGACATCCCTGTTCGAAATGAACCTTCATCCCCATATCTTCTAATGTATTTTTCCTTCTTGCTATCCACTCTGATTTCTCCTTCTCTTCCATGTTTTGAACCCTTCAGCTCCTTCTACATCTCCATCCGACCTCTATTATCCACTGTTACCCACTCCATCTACTGCTCTTCTGTTCTGCATCAGGAGAGAAACACCCTCACAAACTCATCAGCCTGTCGCTGCACCCTACCACCACCACTTCAGTAAAAAAACTGACCTTTCATCAGAGACTGTTCCATGTTAATCAATATTACTTAATGCTTCAGCGAAAATAATTGTCACAATGGCAAAAACAAACAACAAACCAGCAGCACAAAATCCCATACAGTTCTGCCATATTTTGAAAGACTGTAGTTAATTTTGTGCAGCTGCTATCATTCTTACTTTTAAAGCCATCTAGGTCGCAGTGGGAAAGAGAACTAGACAGTGCCAACTGTAGCATCTTCTGCCAACACCATTAATAAAAAACTCAAAGGCACCGCCAAAAAAACAGTTAAGCATCCTCAGAATAAAATGATTTTTTTTTTAAAAAAAAGTAGCCTTCTTCTCAAGGAAACAAAACTTTTTTTTTTTTTTTTACAATTTACTGAAACTTTAATGGATCTGACAAAAAAGTCCATTTTATTCTTACATCTTCTCAATTGTTTCTTCCTTGTATTTTCCTTTCTCTTTTCCAACCTGGTGAGACTTCGCTTTGCGTTCCAAGATCTTTTTTCGATCCTTGTCCAGTTTTAATCTTGTGATCACCACCTTACTAGGATCAATGCCCACATGTACAGTTGTGCCATTAGCTTTCTCACGCTGTACATGCTCAAGGTAAATAACATACTTCTTTCTATATACCTGGACTACCTTGTCAATCTGCTGTCCTTTATAATGGCCCCGAACAACTTGAACTTCATCATCCTTTCGGATGGGCATAGAGTGAACATTGTACTTCTGCCTCAATTCTTTGGACGGGATGAAGACATGATCTTCCTCCAAATGTGAGATGGAGCATTGAAGTGCCATTTGAGATTCTTGTTGCGATCTGAAGTCACAAATGGATTGAACTTCATTTTGACTCCAGCTCGATCAGCTATGGCTGCCCGGAAAGCTAGGAATCAAAACTTTTAAGGGGGGCTTAAATGAAACAAATAACAATTACCCTGGAAACAAATATATATTTCTGGTACCTGAGTTACACAATATTTTAAGAAGACCTCATGCTATTCAGGAAGAGACAGAGAGAGAATCACTGTCACAATGAAAAAGATTCTGTTAATGTCTAGGTCCAGAAGAACTGAATAATAATAATAATAATAATAATAATAATAATTTTATTTCTATACCGCCCTTCTCCCGAAGGACTCAGGGCGGTGTACAGCCTGTTTAAAAACACAAACAAAACAACAATATAAAATTTAAAATAATTAAATAAAGTGGCTCAGATTTAAAACCCCAATAAATTTAAATATCCCAATTTAAAAGCTATTGTGTTGTTAGTCCGGCCTGGCGGAATAATAGGGTCTTCAGTGCGCAGCGAAACGCCCGGAGGTCGGAGATCTTACGAATAAGGCGAAAGAAAACAGTTTGTGTTTCTTCAACAGGTTAGAAAGGAACTCCTTCTTTTTTTAAAAAATCATACTTAAAATATCCACTTACTACACTAAGTACATTATAATAGAATTTTATATGTATGTATTTTCATTAGCTGCTACTGTTTACTGGAGTTAAAAGTGGATCAGCTCTTATTATCCAAATACCCAAAATAAAATCATATATGAACACTCTCTCTCATCATCTGGCAAACCCATGTTTTTTTAAGTATCATGTTCCTGGTAATCCATGGAAGATTCATGGAATTAAATATCATTCTGTTTCCATCATAGTTTAGAAAATTGTGAGTGCTTGGCATGAGAGGCATCCCCTTCAGATTCTCCATTCTTCTTAGCAAGTGGAAGAAAACATCTGGCTAGAGATTTCAAATATTAAAAACATTGCTTTGGAAGTAAACTGTAATCAGGTATGTACATTTCTGGGCATGTAAATATCTATTTTGTCCTTTGTCATCACAGTCTGTTAAACTTTTGTAGCTTCACAGAGCTCCTCAAGGACAGCTGGGTCTTTCTTGCATTTGAGACGCAGATAGGAATGGCTAAGGGAAAAATTGTGTGCTTGCTTTAAGCCTTGCAGAGGCTGCAGAGGCTACTCACCCATTTTGTAGAGCTGGATGTGTTAATGGGTGAACTGGGAGTTGCAAACTATTACAGTATTTCAGGGTTTGGCAAGAGTTGAAGAAAGTAGGAGCCTTACTGAATTATATTCCTTAAAACCAATACTGCCAGGTCTCTGGGTTTTTTTTTCATATTTTGAAGTGAATCTTTTATATGCCTTGCAAAGTATGGTATGGCCTTTGAACTGATGACATTTGCGTCCCTGGGATTTAACAGATATGTTAGTAGTGATAAAATGCAAAATGTTTGCCATTTTAGCGCCTAGGATTTTTTTTTTCTCTTTTCAAAAATCATATTCCTGTGCGGTTTTAAAATTCTATTAATATTTCTTTGCAGAAAACAGTATGATTTGAAGTACTTGCTCAAGTAAACACATGCATTTTATATATACACACATTTCATGTACATCAATAGGAACATTTGCTAACATCCTTAGATATTAAAACTATTGCAAAACTATTTGCAAATTATTCCTTGATCTCTTGATGGATTATTCAAGTTAGATAAATTAGTAGCTATCCACCAGTTTAAACCAGTGAAAGGGTGGATATTGATAAAGAACATATTTCTGTGTGTCTGTTTATGATTCATAAACAGTTCATAATTATCTTCATTAATGATTATGACAACCAACTGTTAGCATGTCATTCTAGATTAATGAATTTGTCATACCCAAAGTTCTTAGATGTAATATTCTAACTCTTTTAGCATGTTTGTGTTTGGCGGTGGAAAGCTAAGGCAGAATCGGCAGGGCAGAGAAGTTGAAGAGCAGAAGGGAAGAAGAACAGCGTATAGAAAATACCGTTCAATTATTAAAGTAGAAACTCTAAGAGAAAATATTATTCACTGTTTTAAATGAGTCAATCTAATTTGCACTTTCCATTTAACATATAGCTTAGAATATTTATCCTTGAATTGGATTGTTCTTCAAAGATTTCATGTGTAGCGTATGGGAAAACTGTGTGAAAATGACATCAAGTTAGTGCAGTTTTGGTTTTTCTATTCATGAGGCGCTAACAGCCACTTTTTTAAATTAAAAAAAGCCCATGAAAGAAAGGCTTCATTGGTTGAATGTCTCTTCTGCCTCCCTCCTAAAGCCGAAGTGCAAACATGTTTCAGAATTATGCTTAGCACCCACTCTTTCTGTCTTCAGGAGTGTTGTCACTTTTTCACAAACCAGACCTTGGAAGTTAAATTAGTCATTGTCTTCTGCTTTGCTGACTTTTTGTCTTCTAGCACCTTGTGAGTAGAAAAACCAACACTTTGCAATAATACTTAAAAGAATAAATAATGAGTAAGAAACAGACTTAAGAATGAATTAATGGGAAGTTGACTTAGAACTAATTTGTCCATTGCTAATTACGAAGATATATTTGCAGCTATAAAGTCACTGGGTGGGGTTTTTTTGTTTTGTTTTGTTTTTGCTTTTCTGTAAAGTTGCAAGTAACATGCATCTGGTGAAATACTCCAGTCTCAATCTGGAGCCCAATATTCTTATCCTTTAATTATTCCACTACAGTTTGAAAAGGATAATTAAAAGGGGGAACATGATAATAATAATAAAACAAAGCCTTAATTCTAGAATTCTGCCAGGTAGATAGGTAGGTCAAATCTCCCTTCCTTTTATTAATGAAAATATTTTGGTATAAAGTTAAATTTGAATTAAAATGGTGTTGCGAATTAAGCAAGATAAAGATAAAGCAAGATATATTTTAAATCTATAATTAAACAGATACATATGTATGTGTGTGTGCGTGTGTGTGTGGGTGTTTGCATGAATGCCCATCATATATATCCATTCACAATTGGCTAATTCTGCTTTTACAAGCCTTTTACTGTAGTGTTTTTGAGAACGCTCCTTTAAAAAAAAAATGATTATTAACACCTTAAACTCAAAAGTTGAGTATCGTAGAGTTGAGAGACTGTCTTACAATAAGCAATCTAAATTGAGAGAGATTGACTTCACCAAATGAAAATAAAAGGAGGCAGTGGGCACTAAAGATTAAACTGGGAATCTTTGGTTTTGAATTGGTAATTAAGAACAACAAGGGATGTGGAAAGAGCGAACTGAAGTGTGCAACAAGGAACTGGAAAGACCTGGACATCAGAAATGCTATTTGCAGCACTAAAAATTTTACCTGAGCCACTTGAATGAATTATTGCACTTATGGCAGGGTGCATAATATTTTATGGACATGGTCTGCTTACATAAAAGGCTTCTTCATTTTTTTAAAGTAGCATACTGTTCTAAATGTGTTTTTTAACATAGTAACCTAGCATTGTACAGCAATTTTGGAATTGTCTTATTTTGCATCTATTTCAGTAAACAAACGACTATAATACTAATCTCATCTTTAGCACAAAAAACTCTTAGGACCGATATTTGAGACATTTTATGTAAGAATTCTTCGAATCTGTGTAAATACCACCAGCAATAGGTCTCTGTTATATTTTCATTGAGGCTTTCATAAAGCAGGTAAAAAAAATAGTTACTGTGTGCTTTTATTAGTTTATTTTGAATTTTCTCCTGTCCCAGGAAACTCATTCATAAACCAAAAGAGCTGAGGTATTGTTTATTACATATAGCCTTAAGAATGGCTTTTTTTCTCATCTGTTTCCTTTTTAAATAAAGAGAAAACTCTCATTCAAAAGTAGCGAGTTGCAATATTAAAATGTGCCATGTCTTGGATTCCATTACATAGCAAGCATTTGTGCATGTGCTACATTACTCTTTTCTCTCAACAGGAAAATGGAATTAAACTGACTTCCAGTTAGTCGGAAATGCTGGTTTCGATAATGGAATAATGCATTGATTGCTATGGCAAGCTTTCACTCATTTATTAATTCTGAATGACTAACTGATGAACTAAAAGCCCTTTAACAACTAAGGTATAAGTATATACCAAGAGCCTGAAGATGACAGGGTTGTGAGCCTGTCGAAACGTTGCTAGAAAGAAAAACTTTTAAGGTACTGGTAGGATTTTAGCTAAGGTTTTAAAGGACCTTGCAGAGTGCTCTGTAAGGATTTTTGCAAGATTTTAAGCTAGGAATTTAACCAGAATTTTAAACATTTTAACTAACTTATTTAACATGATGCGGGAAAACACCTGAGATTTTAATGTACACACACACACACACACACACACACACACATATATATCCTGTTTTTAGTATAGGATTTTTCTCCCAAATGTTGCATAAATATGCAGAACAAAGCTGATTTAATCCATTTACTTGATTAATTAACAAACCAGGCAATTCTACATAGATCAATACAAAATTAACTCCACTGAATTCAGTTGGGCCTATTTCAACGTAATTGTGACTTGGGTTGAATTTGATTTTTGATTGGATGACAGTAAAAGATCACATCTATTGACCTAAATAATCATTAAAATGATGTCTTTCTGACCAGATTAATACATATTTCATATGATATGTTTGTTAACAGATTAAAAATAGTGACATTTAGTTTACTGAAATGACATAATTCAATAAAATAATGTCATTCTCAACTATTAAATTCCAACTTAAAATCTTCAAATTTCCCAAATAAGTGGGGAACGTATATTAAACATATTTTTGACAGGTTTTAATTAATCCTGGAGCTACTATTAAAAAGGCTTCACGTGTTGGAACTGATTTATTTTTGTATTGAAGGTGTTTGAAAAAAGGTTTACCTCAATCGATAGGTATGTTCAGAAAATGAGCTGCTGCAATGGGTAATATTTTAAAGCCCTCCTTCAAACCTTATCATTTGTTGCGAAATACTTTCCTATTATTTATCCATTAACATGTATATTCACCAGGGCAAAAGAAATGTCAGATATTTGTGACTGAGTGTGATTAGATTTATCTTACTCCTGAATAAAACAAATTAAAAAAGCAAGAATAAAAATCGCAGCATGTAACTGAGCCCATTTGAGTATGTAGTATTTCATAAAATCTGAAAGAGACTTAGGCTGATGCAAACTGTTCCTGTAGCTGAGTTGTCCCCAGTAGACACAAATTCCTTTTTTGCAGAAATGCAGCAACATTAGTTTGAACAATGTTCGCTCATTGTAAAACCGATCCAGCCACAGCAGCAGGATCATCTTCCCCATCGCTCCATCTCTGGTGTGCTCCCAGCTCAAAGCAGTTGCAATCATGGGAAAGAGTCACTGCAATGGAATCTGTAGTTTTCAGATTTCCATCTGAGATGCAATTTAATCATTAGAGAAAGTTTCTGCAAAGCCAGCCCAGCTTGTCTTCCTTGAAGGAAGTCGACCCCAATTTTGTAAGCGGGTGTTTGTGAAGTCAAAGGTGCATTCTTAAACAGACTCAAAAGCTGGCTAGCAAGAGAATGCCCAATCTGGCACACACAGGAGAAATTATCCACGATTAAAGAGTTTCTGATTAATATGACTTATGTGCCAAAACTGCACATGCGGCGTATGATCTCAATTAGACTGAAACCTTATTCTTCAAGGCTGAGATCCAGATTCATTCTGTAATTTCTCCTTTGTTTAACTTGGACCTTTCTTGACAGGGTTTTTTAAAAAATAAAAAATTAAAAAGCCCTGCTCTCAACCCCCCCCCTCATTATAAATTAAATTTCTCCCTCAGTGTCTTTCTTATGGTGCCTTTCCCATTTTAATCTTTCCTAAAGATTCTATGAAGAGGGGTGGGGGTGTTATGCATCTAACATACACTACCATTTAGTTTTGCTTAATGGAGCTTTAACAGTTTTCAGGAAAGAATGAGTCTTCATGTGATAGGTTTTGGTAAGGGGGGGGCACCAGTCTTGCCAAAGAAAACTGCTTGAAGGTGGAAAGGAATAAGTATATAATCATGCCACTGTCATTACCTCTGATATTAAGAAAGTAGGAAATGTCAAAGCCTGTAATAAAAATAAGTCCAGATTTCATGAGTCCACAGGAGAGGAATTATCAACATTAATCATTCTGGCTAGTGTATTAAGATACTTGGCAACACAGAAATCAGCTTTTCCCCTCTGTATTTATGTTCAACAGTTCTGGGTTCCTTTCAAAAGGCTCCTACCTCTATGAATCCTTGGAATACAACCTCTTTTGAAATGGTTGTGTTATATCGTAAGAGTAATGTTTTTTTAAAAAACTGACTTGATAAATTCATAGTAAGGGCCTTGGTGGCACAGCACACTAAAGTACTGTTAAGTAACACCAGCTGCTGCAATTACTGCAAGTTCAAAGCTCACCAGGCTCAAGGTTGACTCAGCCTTCCATCCTTTCGAGGTAGGTAAAATGAGGACACAGTTTGTGGGGGCAATAAGCTGACTTTGTATAAAAAAGAACATCGCTTTGGGGGGAGGGGCGAAAGCCCTACTAAGCAGGTATATACAAAAGTATGAAGGCTATTGCTTAAAAGCACTGTAAGCCGCCCTGAGTCTCCGGAAAAGGACGGCATATAAATCGAACCAACCAACCAACCAACCAACAAACAAACAAACAAACAAATAAATAAATAAATATTTTACTATTTCTCTATTATGGAAGCTGGACAAAAGTGGAATGTCAACACTCCAAAGAAATATAATCTTTGGGCTGACAGTTGCATTGTAAGTCATAATTTCATTTGTTCTAAACAACACATCATAATTTCTGCTGGAGTCAGCCGTGGTAGATAGACAAGGCCAGGAATCAAATCAAGACAACTTGCCACAGCCGACTTGCCACAGCCAACTGGCTGTGGCCAACTCACCACAGGACAACTTGCCATAGCCAACTCACCATGGGACAACTCGCTGCGGGACAAGAGTTACACTATTATTAAAGAAATGGTGGAATAGAATCATTAAAGAAAGGATGCAAAAGGAATGTGGATGAAAAAAATGTTTTTTTTTAAATTAAATAATTAAATTAAATTGTTAAATTGTCCTGCAGTGGTTTGGCTACAGTGAGTTGCCTCAAGGCGAGTTGGCCACAATGACTTGGCTGTGGTGAGTTATCCCATTCTACTCTTGATTGCTATTGGCTATAATAACAGAATCTTGCAAGTCTGATTGTTATATATGTATAATATATAACATATTATACATACATACATACATACATATTACAAACTATTCTAAAAATACGAGTTCCAGGTATATTAGTAAAGAAAGAAGCAGACATTCTGCGAGCTCCGGAACTTAAAATTTTAAAATAATTTAAAAAAAATTATTTTTCTAAGCTTTCGTCAGCCATCTGCTGAGATCGTCAGAGTATTAAACTACCATTACAGAGATCTCTGCCTTTATAAGCCATTAATCAATTTGGCCGTTGCGCACATAATTGCAAGTGGGAGACAGCTGGAAGGGCCTATTATGCGCGCAATGGCCAAATTGATAATGGCTTATAAAGGCAGAGATCTCTGTAATGGTAGTTTAATACTCTGACGATGTCAGCAGATGGCTAACGAAAGCTTAGTAAAATAATTTTTAAAAATAATTTTAAAATTTTAAGTTCCGGAGCTTGCAGAATGTCTGCTTCTTTCTTTCTCTCTCTCTCTATATATATATATGAAGTATTTTTCTATCGAAGCACCTGGTCTACCCCAATATGGGAGGGAGCATACTACTTCCCTTTCGCCTTTCAGTCCAATCCAGGAGCCCTCAAGGAATCACATTCACGACAAACCATTTTATACTGTGTGTGTGTGTGTGTGTGTGTGTGTGTGTGTGTGTGTGTGTATGGGAGTTTTCTGTTGAACTGCTTCTGAATGTTATCTGGATGCAACATGTTCTGTAAATTAAAAATGCTTTAGGCTCCTTTGCCCATTCCTGCATATTTCGGTTGAGGTTGTCTCTCTTAGTCTCTATAGCACCACCCATTCTTGGCTCTACTGCAGGCCATCAACAAACATGAGCAATGCTATTGAAGTCATCTCCTTCATTCTACATCTAGAGACTCAAGAATTACATTCTATAACTCTGCATAAGCATATTATTTGCTATGTTGATCAAATTCTGAAATTATTAGATATATCTTAGCATTTGAGGGAAAGGTGTGGATTCAGCATATTGAAATGTGTAATACAAATACAAAGTGATTATCCAGAGACCAGTAGAGGGAGCTAAAAAGTTAACTTCTTGGCAGGCAAACTAAAGAGTCTCTAGCAGAATTAGTTAAGGAGTGTACCTATGAAGGCAAGATAAAGATTTTTCAGTCTTTTGAATGCAAATTTTACTATGTATAATTACAGTTTATAAATTTTGAATTAACATTATCCTTTATTATTTATATTTCAGTGTAGATACAGTAAAATGCAACTTTCTTTCAATACATTATTTAGGGCATAGTTTTGACTCACATAAGGATAGGTAACAAAAATCAAATCTAGTTCTATGGTGTTCCTGCATCTAAGATACAATGAAACAGATGTTTACTGTATGCAGAATTTAAGATGAAAGAGTGGCATAGGTGAAAAGGTGGAGGGGAAATTGAAACATCCACGTTCCCTGAGATTATTTATGTTCATAGACTACCTTGTCAACAATTTCTAGACTTTGTTTTTCTAACAGTTCTTTCATCGTCTCCACTGAAAAACCTCAGTAAAGTAACAATATGAGACTACAAGAAATAATGTTTTGTTTGTGTGGCAAGAATAATAAAATGCCATAGGATTAATAGTCTGGTCTAGGCACATCAGTAGTCTAAAATATCTATAATGCTGACATTAAAGTTAGTAATTTCTACTGTACTATGTAAGTTTATTGTATTCAGAATTCAGGGAGAAAATCAATGAAGAAAGGCATACAATTTGTAAACTGCAATACACTTCACTGCTTCAGAGTCCACTTAAAAATATACAAACTTTTAAAGTCCACAACTTCATACTAGTTGATACAGCTTACCTGTTCCTCAAGGTGGAATTGATCAAAGGAGATATATCATTTTATTCTGCTTGTATAAATTCTATAGTGTTCACATGTTAGTATAAGTCCACAATTCCTAGCAAAAGGTAGATCTAATGGTGTGACAAAACAGTAGCTAGAATATATTCTTATCTTAGCTCCTGACTAAGTATACTGCTCAAAAAAATAAAGGGAACACAAGCAGAAGACATCCGAGATCTGAATGAATGAAATAGCCTTATTAAATACTTTGTTCTTTACATACAGTAGTTTATACACTGCTCAAACAACTAAAGGGAACACAAAACTACTGTATGTAATGAACAAAGTATTTAATAAGGCTATTTCATTCATCCAGATCTCGGATGTCTTCTGCTTGTGTTCCCTTTATTTTTTTGAGCAGTGTATATTGTGAAGGCATTGACATAGAATTTGAAATATCACCCATCAACCCTAACTTTGATGGAATCTCTCTCATGGTTGTCTCCAGCCACTTGCAGCCACTTCTGTATTGACACAAATATTTCTACTTCCATTGCAAGTAGAAATAAATAAAACAAACTGATTTGTTCTGTAATGTTCTATAATGGTAGTGAGTCTAGAAGATTCCAAGATCCCTTCCAAGTGTTTTGTTCTATGTTATACTATGTTATTCTAGTTCAGACCATGTTGCTTTGAAAAAAGAAGAAGCTTTGCCCGTATATTTCAGTCCAACCACGAAGATCTGTGCAGTTTGAGAAATGATTATAATGGTTAACAGTTTGATCAGCTTCAAGAAATAGCCTTGAAGGGCTTTGGCCACATCTGGCATTTTATGCAGCTTCTGGCATCAAAGTCAAAACTATTCAAGGCTGACACATACATCTATAACCAGAGACATACCTAGACTCTGAAACTATACAGTGAGACATGTGTTTAAGAGTAAACTTATTTATTTATTTATTTATTTATTTATTTATTTATTTATTTATTTATTTATTTATTTATTTATTTATTTATAAAATTTGACTCCCAAGCTAACTGGCAGAAACAGGTCTTTAGGCTTTTAAGAAAGGTCAGAAAGGTTAGGCCCAACCTCACACCATTTGGCAGGAGCAACAGCAGAGGAGCTCTTCGCCTGGACCCCGCTAGCTGGACTAATCTGCTACCAATCCCAGTGAGATGAGATGGTCCTTCAAGTAGCAGAGACCCATGCCATAAAGCAGGGGTGAAATGTAAAATTTGTTACTACCGGTTCTGTGGGCGTGGCTTGGTGGTGGTGGGGTAATGTGACTGGATGGGCGTGAACTTTTTTATTTTTTAACTTTTCAAAGCATTTTTTCTAATGCTTTGAAAAGCCTCTGCTGATCAGGCAACTCAGCTGGGATCATCAGAGAGGCTTTTTAAAAAATGCCTCTCTGCTGATCAGGCAACTCAGCTGAGATCGTCAGAGACTTTTCAAAGCATTTTTTTTACCACCTCTTCGGCCAAGAGATTGCAGAAAAAAATGCTTTGAAAAGCCTCTGACAATCCCAGCTGAGCTGCATGATCATCAGAGGCTTTTTTTTTAACTTTTAAAAGCATTTTTTCGTCGGAAGAGGTTGTAGAAAAAATGCTTTTAAATGTCTGCAACCTCTTTGCTACCAGTTCTCCGAACCACCCGCTGCCATCGCTACCGGTTTGGGTGATCTGGTCCGAACCAGGAGCATTTCACACCTGCCATAAAGGGCTTTAAAGGTGATTACCAACACTTTGAATTGCACCCTGAAGTAGACCGGCAGCCAATGCTGCCAGTATATCAGTGGTTTTACATGCAGCATTTTTTGAGTCCCAAGAATTGCCCACACTGTGGCACTCTGCACCAGCTGTAGTTTCCAAATGCTCTTCAAGGGTAGCCCCATGTAGTGCACATTACAATAGTCCAACCATGAGATGACCGAGACCTGAATGACTGAGCGTGGGAACTCCTAATAAATGTATCTTTAAAAAGGTTGAAGTCATATAGATAGGTCTAAAACTTCTTTACTCAAAGCATGTTTTTTTTTTTAAATCAGTTTAAGTATAACACAGCTTTGTTTAATAAATGACATAGTTTGTAGAAAATAAATAAATAATGTCTCCTTACCCTTTGGTAAACCTGCCTTCCATTGAGGACCCGTATACTGCACGAGTCAAAAAGAGGGCTGTGAAAATATTTACAGACCCCTCACATCCTGGACATAAACTGTTTCAATTCCTACCCTCAAAATGATGCTATAGAGCATTGCACATCAGAACAACTAGACACAAGAACAGTTTTTCCCCGAACACCATCACTCTGCTAAACAAATAATTCTCTCAACACTGTCAAACTAGTTATTAAGTCTGCATTACTATTAATCTTCTCATCGTTCCCATCACCCATCTCTCCCACTTATGACTGTATGACTATAACTTTGTTGCTGGTATCCTTACAATTTATATTGATATTGTTTCCTGATTGCTTATTTGTACCCTATGACTATCATTAAGTGTTGTACCTTATAATTCTTGATGAATGTATCTTTTCTTTTATGTACACTGAGAGCACCAAGACAAATTCTTTGTGTGTCCAATCACACTTGGCCAATAAAAAAAATCTATTCTATTCTATTCTATTCTATTCTATTCTATTCTATTCTATTCTATTCTATTCTATTCTATTCTATTTTTCTCAAGTGATGTTTTTGTTTCTAAATCTTAAATAATGAGGCAATAAAAAAAGAACTGAGTGAGTAACAGCCACAATTTTATTAAAACTAATCAGAGTTTCATGGCTGAGTTCTACTGCTGAAACTCACTTCCTCGTGCTAGAGATGGCAAAAAGCCAGCCCTTATTTGGGAGATAAAATCTAAAAGATGATCTGAAAATAGATCTTAACAGCTGATTGTATTTTCAAGCCATCTTTTCCCCTAACTGGATATGATAATGATAGACATGAAATAATTCATAATAATTGATTGACGTTAGAAAGAAAGAAACTGTGAAATTGATACTCATGAATTGATATAATTATGAAGGGGGTCCCTGGATCCCTGGAGGGAAAAAAAAAATATGATTCCTCCATTAGTGTAAACTCTAAGTGTAAATATAATGTAAATGGCAACATAGTGTACTATTCTCTCTCACTCTTAAAAAATTGCAACTCATTCAATTCTAATCCTAAAATTAATTGCATACTAGGTGTATGTTGGATTAAATCAATATAGGATAGAGATAACTTTCCAAATTGCAGCAAGACAATCCCAGTATCTTCTCTGCCCATGCTTTGTAGCTACTTTCTTTAAAATTAAATCCATATGCTAGTTTGGCTGGCTAAAGAAATTGAATCCATTGTGAATTGCTCTACTAAGTCTATATTCCCATGTCAGCATTAACAACCTTAAATGGAAGAAAATCCAAATAAAACACTTCAAGTTCAACTATAACATCATTATTAGTGCCATAGTCAGACTGAGAAGGACATTCTAAATAACACTTAAGCTCTCTTGGAATTTTGTGTTTAAGGAACTTGGTTGAAGAAGACTTCATTTTCACTGTAAATCATTCACAGTGGTCATGCTATTCTTTAAACATGTTCTTGTAATAAATCAGTGGCTTTCTTCAAGTCTTGGTAGGCCAGTGGATATGATTTTATTTATTTATTTTAGAAAAAAATATGGTTCTGTTTCTAGTATGCAGTATTCAAAAATATCTTAATTCCCAAGTAGTCTTTATATTTATATAACATAGAGTAACTGTTTGCAAGAATAGACACCATGAGATATACTTTCAAGTAAATATGTTTAGGATTACAGCCTCCTGCTTGACTCAAGCTATTATTTTCATTAGAGAGAGCCCACCCTGCTCTGACAGATGTTAATTAAACTTAGACCAGACAGTATCTTTCTCTTTTTTTATATCAGAACACGCAACAATGTCCTACATTTTCTTCTGTAGTTTGGTTATTGTAATGAACAAAGCCTACATCATCAAGACATAAGTACTTGAATTTGAAAGCTACCTGCTGATATTGCCTTGTGGTGTCTGTTTAAAAGATTTCTCTGTGTAAAATGATGCTACATTACAATAAGGGTCCAGATTGTAACATGAATAGTCCATGAACTCATGTGCTGTAATAGCTCTGAATTCTCTTTAACAAATAAATATTTTTTAAAAATTTCTCTGGTTAATCTCTATTTGAAAATCTAAACACAATGATATTTACAGCATATCTAGTCTATCTAGTCTTGTTTGTATTGTTTACAAAATTTGAAGTCATTCATGATGGAAATTAGGAGCTAAATTACATAGCCAGTTTGGTTCTCTGTAGAGGTGGCATTTGCTGTCTGTTGCTATCTTCTCAATTCTGACTTTATATGCATTCATTCTTAAGGCTTGGTCTTATGCAGCCAGTATTAGCTCGTTTCTTTCTTCAGCTTTTCTCCTCTTAGCCATTGCCAGGTCTTGTTGTTATCCGATTATACTATTAGATTATTGTGTGTGTGTGTGTGTGTGTGTGTGCGTATGTATGTATGTGTCTACTGGCCATGTAATGCTTTGCCTTCCCATTTTATTTTTATTATTATTTTATCTTTTCACCTTTTTATATACACCTTGCTAATCCCATTCATGGTAGGTTCATAGTTCCTCACATAATGATAAACTCAATATATGTAATGTAAAATTCAGAATTCCTCCCCAGCTGGGACAGAGCCAATCATGTGGTCTAAAAAGCGGGATTGGCTCATACTTTTTCAGCTACAACCTTTTGTCTATCCTCAGGTATAATATCTGTCTAAGTTTTCTTGGTCTCCTATTACAGTCCTCATATTTAACTTAATGCAGCAATTATTATGGAGTTTAACTTACAAGTCATTTAGCATTTAGCCATCATGCCATTACAACGTTTTGCCATAATCAACAGGGTAATTAGACTTACACTAATTGTAATGTAATCATCATGCCACCTAAATCTTCCAGGTATTAAGTTACCTTTTACTTTTAAAACAAAGTGAAATAGTAGAATCGAAGTCCATTCAGTAGTTTCTTTTTAATTGCTGAGATTTCTAGAAATTAGACTGGCAGTTAATTCTCAGGACTACATTCCTACAAATCAAGAGTAAGGTCTTATTAAATTAAATTATTTGCAAAATTTAAGATGAAACATTTAAGGACAAATGGCATATAATGACTTACATCCATCCCAAAGGGGAAAAAAATGGGTCTGTATACCATCCTGGAAGGTGTGTGCTATTGGTGAAGAAAGACAATTGAAGTATTATGGTTTTGATAAATGTTTATATCCCAAAGGAGATGGGGAATTTGCAAAAATGTTTTCTCTTGTAATCATTTTGAAATAGGCACCCTTATTATGTAATTTACGTATGTTTAAAATTAATACTCCAGTTTTTAAACTGTCAGTCTCCCTGCAAACGGGAAACTTTATCTTTCTAATTCTGAATAGGTTTTGTAATGATCTACTTAGATTATGTTCAATTGTGCTGCTTTCCTTAGCTGTGAGCCACTGAAATCCCTTCTGTATCAAACAGGATAAAGGTTATGTGAATCTGCCTTCAAGAGTCCAATGAATCAAGCATTGCCTAAGCACCTAGCAATGAGTCACCAAGGTTAAGAGGGAGCTCATTCACAGCTGCTGCATATAGAGATCTTTTAAAGAGAGAGATTTGGAACAGAACACAGAATTGTCAGCATACTGCCCAAAGTGTGTGATCTCAGCTCCAGCTAGAGCAGAACTTTAGGTAAGCTAAGTAGAATTGGAGTTTGTGTTTGACATACATCAGTATATTTGGTGCAGGACAATATTTTTAATGGTCGTACCCTAATTGGAAACCAATCTGTTGAAAATTGAAAGTTAAGAGTTCTAGGAGCACAACAGCATTGAAACTTGAATAGTAATCTAGAAATATTAACCATTAACTTATCTCTATGTGGTTAAGAGTTTGAGCTTGTCAGCTGGAAAGCTGACAGCATAGGTTGGAGACCTAAATGCTGCATGATGGAGCGAGCTCCCGTTACTCGCTCCAGCTCCTGCCCACCATAATATGCAAATGCAAGTAGATAAATAGGTAGCACTTTGGTGCAAAGATTACTGTGTTCTGTATTTTCGTGCCAGCCACATGATGACAGAAACATCTCTCAGATAACGCAGGTTCAATCAGTTGAGATTGAACACCATCCCTTTGAATTGGTCACAACTGGACAGGGGAAACCTTTACATCTTTATATGTTTTATACCAAAGATGAGAATGAACTATAATATTTAAGGCAATTACTTATGAGAAGATGTTGACATTGTTTAGTGTTGGCAGCAAACAATATATACGGTTCAGAATCTAAGTATCTAAACAACTGTTTTTTCCCAATAGCCTCTGCACTCAGAGAGTGACTGTTACTAGGGGGTTCTACCAGTGGTGAAATCCATTTTTTTTTACTACTGGTTCTGTGGGCATGGCTTGGTGGGTGTGGTAGGGGAAGGATACTGCAAAATCTCCATTCCCACCCCACTCTGGGACAAGCCAGAGGTTCTCTGAACTACTCAAAATTTCTGCTACCGGTTCTTCAGAACCTGTCAGAACCTGCTCGATTTCACCCCTGGGTTCTACCCACCTGGAAGTGTGCAGGATAAGATCCAGCATCAGGCAGTCTCCTTGGAACAGCTGTTCCCTATGCAAAGATGGCTCCCATCCTCCAGGAATCTAGTAATAACTTGTATTTTTTCTGACAGGCCTTTGGAGGCTGTCTATAGATCACACAGGGCTGTGTGTATGGATTTGTATATTTTTTTATCATTTGATATTATCTTCTTATAATTTTCTTAATGAAGCTTTAAAACCTAGAGTCCATAAGTTCCGAGGAAGTAAATAAATTGCATTAATCAATCAATAAGGAAATAAATATATTTAATTCCAGTGTGCATTTATGGTATGAGCTTCTATCATTGGCATACAAAATATTCTCATACATATTTTATTTCAATTATTTCTTAGAATGTATCAGTTCTTGGCACTGAAAAGTGTGATGGTTGTTCCTGTTGAAAAGTATATGATAATAAATCAGAAGGATTTTTTTTTTGTTTAATTCTATATCCTTTGGCAGTTTTTCATTTCTATAACTGTGTTCCTTTCCTGCCCAAAACGTGGTCCTCAGATTTTAGCATCATTGTCTATGATATTAATAGCCTCATAAATTTTTAAGTTACAGAATTGGGTTTTTTTCCCTAAACAAAGATGTCCTATAAAATTATAATATTTTGATGAGGATCACTGTTTATTATTTATGTATTATCTCGCACGTGTATTTTCAAAATGGAATTTTTAATCTGTTGCTGATTAAAGTCATTTTCAATGGCATCTGCCATTGAAGTCAAGGAGTCAAGGCTGAACAAAATGATGAAATTGTGGTCATGTTTGATGACATCACATGCATGTACAAAAGTGCCAGAGATTGTTGTGTGGTGTGACATTGATTTCATCATTTTAAGAAGAGCAACAACCTCCAGCAGGTACCCATGATTAGTTTGAATTTATTGGCTGACTTAAGTGTTCTATACCCATGATTCATATCATAAATTTCAGCTAATATGCTGTCATAATTTATTCATATAAATGTTCCACACATATGTTCTACAACTCCAGCAAGGTTGATAATTATTGACAAATCTATGGTGGAGAAATATTATAAAAATATTCTGCAGATCAAAAGAGCTTCTATCACATTTTCTCATGAAATAATCTACGCCTGAAGAATTCTGGGATCCAAAATATGCTTAAGAATGTGGAAAGAATTCAGAGAAAACTCCTCATATCTTTGCTGTAAAGGATTTGTGTTGAAAAGCTCATAAAAAGCTAGAATATTTTTCAGTACTGAGCTGTAATAACTCATGGAAGATTCACTAAGGGGATATAGTATAGTATAGGAGTTAAATAACTGCACAGTGTGTGTGAAAGACTTCAAATGGGGATTTCATTGCAGGATACTACTACAAGTCCCAGAAGACACTGAGGCAGACAGGAAGAGCAGGGACAAGGCTAGAACTGTCAGCCCTTTGAGGTAGGCCATGTCAAGAAACAGATACTTCAGGGATTCCTAGAATGCTACATTATTGTTGTAGGGCATGGGTGTCAAACTCTCCATGTCACGTTGCTGTCACATGATGTATTGCAACTTTTTTCCCTTCGTGGAGCTGGAGTGGGGGTGGCCTGCACATGATGCATCCGGCCCATAGGCCACAGTTTGACACCCCTGTTGTAGGTATACAGAATAACAGAGTTGGAAGGTACCTTGGAAGTCTTCTAGTCCAACCCCCTGCCTAGGCAGGAAACCCTACACCACTTCAGACAAATGGTTTTTTTTTTTTTTTTTTTAATTTGATTTAATTTGTCCAATCTCTTAAAATCTTCCAATGTTGGAGCACCCACAACTTCTGGAAGCAAGTTGTTCCACTGATTAATTGTTCTAACTGTCAGGAAATTGCCCCTTAGTTCTAGTTGCTTCTCTCCTTGATTATTTTCCACCCATTGCTTCTTGTTCTGCCCTCAGATGCTTTGGAGAATATCTTGACTCCCACTTCTTTGTGGCAGCCCCTGAGATATTGGAACACTGCTATCATGTCACCCTTGGTCCTTCTTTTCATTAAATTAGACATACCCAGTCTAATGGTTCCTGAAACCATTCTTCATATGTTTTAGCCTCCGATCCCCTAATCATCTTTGTTGCTCTTCTCTGCACTCTTTCTAGAGTCTCCACATCTTTTTTACATTGTGGCGACCAAAACTGGATGCAGTATTCCAAGTGTGGCTTTACCAAGGCATTATAAAGTGGTATTAACACTTCACATGACCTTGAATCTATCCCTCTATTTATGCAGCCTAGAACTGTGTTAGCTTTTTTGGCAGCTGCTACACACTGCTGGGTCATATTTAAATGGTTGTCCATGAAGACTCCAAGATCCCTCTCACTGTTACTACTATTGAGCGAGGTATATTAACAGAATATTGAAAGCCCCGTCTAAATTTCCCTCTGCCCCATGTTATATTGAGCAAAATCAAGGCTGGGTTGTTTTGAGTTTATTTCTTATACTTCTTTCTATATCAAGTCTCCAAATCTGCCTTCATGGCTTACTTCTTCACAGCTGTCTCATTCCATTCCCAAGGCCAGCTCTATATTCCATTAGAACAAAATGGAGAAGTGCCAGAGTCTAAAATTACTAAGCAAAATAAAATTTTATGTCACAATTTGCTCTGGATTCTGTGGTTAGGGTCATCCAGTGGGGATGGGGGAGGGAGTCAAGATGGTAGCTATACGATTGAAGTTCCACTCCTTTTGTATATGTGTTGATTTTACATTCATTTTAAAAAAAATTTTTTTAGAAAAGCTGTTGATGATTAATAATCTTAATGAGCTTTTTTAAAAAAATTGCTCTGCTAATGGTTTTCAATTTTCAGGTTTTTAAAATTATTTTTATTGCATTTTTTCCTAAAGCATATGGCCTTTAAAAAAAAAATGTTTTGGGAAAAGAAGATATAAATGCTTTAAAGACACAATATGCTGGGCTTCCATGGGTATAATGAAATCCATCAAGCATTAAATAGATGGACCAGATTTTGCAATTCTTTTCTTAGTCCGTGTAAAAGAGTAAGATTTTAGGGTATACTTTGTACTTTCCCCTTGATCAAGAAGCATGAGTGAAACTTATGTGAAATACAGTGGATGTGGATAGTAGCGGAGGCACATCTGTGTGCCATGATTGAAAGTAGAGGGAACTTCTTTGACCTCAGAATTCCCTCCAGAATTTGGACCACCTCCTCTCCTTTGAAGTTAATCATGTATAGGTTCTTGCCCAACTTGTGTTTGATCTATCATATGACTTCTTTAGTTCAGGTTATTCCTTGAAAATTCTCAAGTTGCAACTGCTTTTAGCCATTCTAGTAAATGTATTGTGGTGCTATTTGGCATGAAAGTCTCACCAAACCAGCAATAGTTTTACACCTTGTGTAGGTTGTAGCAGTGTAGAAGGTAAAAGGAGAATTAAAATAGCTAATAGGAATTCACAGTTCTAGTAGTAAACTGTCATCTTATATGACCTGAGGTCTGCAGAACAAACTATTTTGGTTGGAGGAGACATGAACCAGGAAGTCAAATCGCAGTGGAATTTTATGTGGATGCCCAGAATGCATTGTGACACGTGCTCAGAATGTGCTATTGAGTGTTGAGATTAATGCTGTGCTTCATGCCTATCAGATTAAGCCATGTATTAGAAACATCCTTGAACTCACAACAGTAGATAGAATGAGACCAATTTTCTTCCTTTATCTCTAAAGAAACATTGTCCTATCTTATTTATTCAAGAGCATCAACAAGATAAATTATATGGCTCCCAAATGACAAGTTAATACTACAGTATATTGTTCAATATTTTTAATATAGATTTTTAAATATACTGTATATTCTTTTAGCAGTATTCAGTAGCGCATTTCTATAGCACCTATACATACTTTTACTAAGACTATAGTTCCATACCCCCAGTACTTGCTAGTGATTCCAGACAATAACTTTGATAGTTGCATGGATTTCTCTAGGAACTCAGAAATATAGAAATCTATATTGTTAAAATTATGCCTTTCCTCCAAAAAGATCTGTAGGTTTCCAGATTACTAAAGAAAGAATTGAAAAAATGTCAGGAAAACAACTTATATGTTGTACTCATGATATAAACAAGGTTTTCTTTGTTTTTTTGTTTTGTTTTGTTTTTGAGAAAGAAAATAGCAGCCTCTGTTAATCATAATAGAATTCAAGATTTCTTTGTCTTCTCTCCAGAGAATTTACCAAAAAAATGGGTTTATTCCTTCCTCCACCCTAGGATTAAAAAAAAGAGAGAAGAAAGATATAGCGCTAAAGATGTTGTGGAGAGCAGTTGAATATCAACAGAAGTAGGAAGTGAATTTAAACTTGGGAATGTAATAAGACAACAAACTCGCCTACTGAAGCCTTTAACAGCTTATAATAAAAATACATTTATCCGACATTATTGTTCTCATAGGACAGTCTCTGAAAAAGCATAAGATCAGATTTCTTAAAAGGAAGTAGTTTTCAAAAAACATTGCTAACTTGCATGGCAAGTTATCAGGTGGAACAGATTTATCAAGAACTATCAATCTTGAATATTCATTGTTACCTCAGGATTGAGGTCAGCATGTCTCCAAAGAGTGGATGTAGAAGACGTGTAGGAGAGTAGCATTTCTAAGCACCCAAAAGGTTTCTGGCTGTCCTTTGTGAGAAACTGAATGTTAGATTAAGCAGGACTGCTTTTATGTAAAGTAAATGTTATGAAAAAGTTATTCATAATGTTTTGTGAAGGAAGATATACAGTTTATATTCAGTATTTATCAGATTAACATCACATTACTGTACACAAAAAAATTAGGATTGGAATTCTGGGCTTTTAGATACATAGATTTAGTTTAGTTTACTTTATTGTCATTGCACCTCGTACAATGAAATTAAATGATGTCTTCAGTGTTGGCATTTCAGAAGACACTTAATTGCTTAAATAGTTTCAATTCATTTGTCAAAATTATTACTTTTAAAAATGAATTCTCTGAATATGTGCAGCATATTTTATTTTACTACCATCAAATACTAAATATTATTAAAACTGAATAGTAGGAATCTAGTAATTTTGTTATTTAAGTTATTTCCATATTATACACATTTAGATTTTTCTGCATTATGCTAAATACAACCTTCATATTTCTGGTGAAAAGCTTTGATACAGAAAGGAGGAACTGCTTTCGGACCATTATGCATAAGAATCACTTACTGGATCAATTTTTTGCATCAAGAATGATGTTGGATAGAATAAATGTTTACAACTGGCATACACAGTAACCCATCCTTATTAGATATAAAGTTATTTCCTCACATATATGTCCCAAAGGTACTTTTTCAAAAGGCAACTGGACTTTCTTTGTTTTTCTTTGAAGACGTTTTGCTTCTCATCCAAGAAGCTTCTTCAGTTTTGACAGATGAAAAGCGAAACATCTTCAAGGAAAAACAAAAAAATCCCAGTTGCCTTTTGAAAAAGCACCTTTGGGACAACCATGACCTGGATGACTGAGAATCTCCATAGACATTCCTCACATATAGTTCACAGGATAAGATATGATGGTGTTGAAAGCAATCCACTTACCTATGGCCAAAAAAATCTATGTGGACCACAATGCAGATGGTACAGTTCCAATTCTTTGTTTGTGGAAAACAAATGAGTTGGAGAAAATACCACCATAAAACATACGCATAATTTTACACCTAGCAAGTAAAGTAACGTAAACACTTAACCTGAAAATCCCTAGTAGTTCCAAAACACTCATGTTTAGTTCTGAATGAGAGGAATGTTAGAAAATTTGTTTAAAGTCTTCAGGAGAATAGCAACTTCTGAACTATGTGAAAGGTTAAAAGTCTAGGCCGCCCAGACGTGCACTAATCTCAGCATCAGAAACAATTCTTTGGGTGGTCCTGATGCAGCAGAAGATGCTGCAAAGAAAAAAGCATTTCAGTACTGGTGCTCACTTGAGGACTGCTTCTCCAGGGGACTTCAATGTGGCAGTTAAGTCCATAATAAAAAGTGCACTTGTCTGTTTTAACCAAATGCAAAGGTAATTTGTGCTAGGAAGGACTATTTTGCGCAGTTGAGTTAACACAGGAGCAGGCTGGAATCCTGCCACTTTGCGCTTAATGAATCTAAAACCATCACCTTGAATTTTGTTTGGAAGCCAAGATAGCGCTCATTCAGCAGTGTGTTCCCATTTGAGTTTGAGCTGCAGAGGTTTATATCCAAGTACCCAAGTACCAACACTCAATCTATTATACCCAGTGTTTTACTTAGATTTCTGTCTTATCTAAAACATGACAATGAAAGTAAAATGGATTCTTCATTTGAGCCTTTATAAAAAAAAGCAGTGCTTAAAATGAAGTGAGAATTGTCTCAAGCAAAGTTCAAGTAATAATTTAACATCTTTTGTGCACGCAAGTACTGTTCTGAAAGTCGCAAATCATAGAAATCTGATGTTGAAGCCTTTTAAAAGACTACTAACCTAAAGCTAGGAGATGAAAAACATGTGGTGGACCCTTCTAGCAAGAGTTCAGGGATGGGAGGAGGCTGGGAGAGAGAGGATGTTTGCATCTGCATAGGAAGGTCTAAAACGCTCTGCAAGCCGACAGTTCATTTAAATCATTAATCCTCGATTGAAGGCATTTTCACATTTTAATGGACTGCAATTAAACCCAGTATTTCTTAATACCAGCATCAGGTGTTTTTTAGCAATGGCACAAATGGGCGTTTAGTGCTGTAGTTCTGAAGAAGAAGGCATTTAGTCTGGGCTCATGTGAACAGCCAAATATAAACACGAGCACATAATTCCATCTGCTTTTTGGCAATTTGTTGTTCCTTTCAGGTTCATTTTCCCCGTTTGTCTTGTGGACACAGTTTGCAGGAAATGTCAGCCTATGTGATTGATAGCATAAGATTGGATGTCCTGACTTCATGCTTTCATAAAGCAAGACAGCTGTTGGAAGAAATTTTTCCTGCAGGAGCTGGAAAGGTTCAAATTTTCCATCTCTTTTACGATTTGGCTGGATGAAGAATTGCATTTTTTTTAGGCAGGCGAGTAAATAAAAAAAATAAATAACTGAAGATGTACAAGAAAGCCCTTCAGGTTCTCTTTAAAATCAATTCCTGAAAGGGAGGATGTTATAAAAAGAATAAAGAGTAATTAAAGTTTTAGTATCGAGCATAAATTAGTATCTTGTCAATTGTGGGTTATTACAGATGAAACTCCAGGCGTACATTGGACATGTTGTCTTCAGCTATTCCTGTAACTGGGGAAAGTTGCATTTCTCAAGGTACTTGACTGGATTTACCATATGCCATTCTGGCTTTATTATTTACAGGTATCTAGAAGAGAGCCATTGCTACAGAAATGAGCCAGAATGTAGTGTCAACAGGATCTGTATATCATTGCCAAGGGCCAATGAAAGTAGCTATGTAGCTCCCTTTTAATTTGTTGTATTTATAACATTTGAGCAAGAAGAATTGGTAGATATTTAATATCATGGCATCACTGCATTGCAAC
The DNA here is from genome assembly GCF_029215685.1 of Pituophis catenifer annectens. Taxonomy (NCBI): domain Eukaryota; kingdom Metazoa; phylum Chordata; class Lepidosauria; order Squamata; family Colubridae; genus Pituophis; species Pituophis catenifer. Next base: position 76,772,153 of record NW_027256882.1, on the reverse strand, counting down.
AGAAGTGAAATCATGGAGCAGCTGAGAGGTTGAAAGTTAGCAATCTTTCCTTCCTTCCTTCCTTCCTTCCTTCCTTCCTTCCTTCCTTCCTTCCTTCCTTCCTTCCTTCTGTCTGTCCGTCACAATAACTCTTTTATTATGTTGATTAAGTGTAGTTTGAACAATAAAATAATGTTAAAAACCAATGTAGTTTTGAAAGATTTGCTCCTTTTAATTCAAGGCTATTGCTTCTGGGCTATAAACTCAGATCATTTCCAGGTTTCTCTTTGCATGTTTCTGCCTTCTAGAACAGAGTTTAGCTGAAATTGCCTTCTTCTTGCCCCCTTCTAACGTATGCGTAATATAAGTGTTGTACCATACTGACCCAAGATTTAGATGAAAAAGTAAGATGAGCTGCCTCACTAATCATCATTCTAGAAAATGATAGAATTATGAACTCAAAACATGGATTTAATTTCATTTCTGTTGCTCTCTGAAGAAAGTCTGACTAAACTGTAGCCACAATGTAGTTTTATCCTACTGTGTGACTTTCAATTGTACTGAGCATTATAGAACACAAGCATATAGAACATATTTGTTGACACAAGATGTGACACTCTATTCCATAGGTTCATAGCAAAACAATTGGGAAAGGGAAAAGTATTTAAAAGGAATTATGATTCTAAAAACATTCAATATCCTAAAAGGATCTCAAAATAACTTTGAGATTTAGAGCCCAAAGTTAAATTTGAGTTGCTTAGGAGCAACCAAAGCATGGCAATAATTCTTCTGTGGGTGGATTTTCAAATGCTTTGAGGTAAGATGATATTTGAGTCACAACAGCTACATCTAGTAAACATTTCCAGAATTACTAATCATCTGTACTGCTGCTTAGCTCAGTCTGGATCCCAGTAACAATCTAATCGCTTATGAAAATATACATTCTCGACCCTTCCAATTATCATGATTGTATGGAACTGGAAGGAAGCCAGTTTGTATTATTTTCATGTAATTGCTTCACTGCTAGAATACTGAATGCCTTCAACTATAAAAGGCTTTAAATGGTTACATTAAACAAAAACCTGTTTAAGGATTTGAGGATCTAAATATTGATTTCTATTGTAGTGAACCCAATTTTCACATATGAGTCTGTCATTTTGTAATATGAAAATAGTGTACCAGATAAACAGTTTGCTATCAATCATGGCTCTCCCAATTTTCTTTCTTTTTAATAAAATGGTGAAGTATGTGGTTTGATTTTGATAACAACACAAATAAGTGTCATTTAATATTCTACCTCTACACATATGCTACTTTCTCCACATAAATGCAAACACCTGTGGAAAAACAGCAACATCTTATATTTCTTTCAAACAAAGTGATGAAAATGCTATGTAAGGAAAAGGATTATGTAGTTTTACTGCATTTTATTAATGAGTTTAGCAATCCTTCCTCTTTGTACTGTGTTAAAACGAAGTGAAGGCAAACATAGGTCCTAGCATAGCTTAGTCTTATGAGAAGGGATGCACAAATATTAGTTGCAGATGCACCCCCACAAAGAAATCTTTGTGATATTATTTGGTTACACAATAATGGTCATTCTATATATAACAATGTGAAATCGCAATTGCTTGTTCTTTAGCTGGTGTTGGCCTTCGTACATTTTGAGTTTCTCCCAAGATCCTAGGAGGTCGTAATGTATCAGGGTAATATATGTGTGGATCCAAGCAGTGTGGTCTTCTTTAATTGACAGTTGGGAATTTTTCCAATGTGCAGATTTTCTAAGTAGCGTCCAAAAATTTTTGGTATGGCACACAGTGTGGACCACCATGGCCGTTTTATGCCATAATCTTTCAATTCTGATTTTCAGATCTTGATACTTTGTGATATTGTCCAATTCTTTGTCTTCTATTCTACTATCCCCTGGTATAGTACACATCAATTATCCACACTTTCTTGTTTTCAACCACAATTAAATCTGGTGTGTTATGAGCCAAAACTTTATCATTCTGTATTCAGAAATCCCACAATATTTTAGCTTCCTTATTTTGTACTAGTTTTTCAATTCCACCCATTTTTTTAGTTACTGACACATAATAATTTTTACAGATGTTCCAGTGAATAATTTTGGCTATTGTGTTGTGTTGTTGTCAGTTTGTATGATTTTCTTGCACAGGCTGAGTATATGATGACTATTTCTTCTGCTTCTTTGCACAATCTGCACTTTGAATCTTTTCAATAATAATAATAATAATAATAATAATGATGATGATGATGAAGAAGAAGAAGAAGAAGAAGAAGAAGAAGAAGAAGAAGAAGAAGAAGAAGAAGAAGAAGAAGAAGAAGAAGAAGAAGAAGAAGTAGTAGTAGTTAATCTTTAGTGAGATTCACAGCCTTTGAGGCTGGTTAATAGCTCAGCAGCTCGAGTCCTAACCAAGGACCTAGGAACTGTTAAGGTATCGTCGGAGGATGTAAGCTGTTCTGAGTAAGGTGGTTTTTTGTAGAGTCAAAATGTTCAAGTCCGGCAAATTTAGAATTTCTAAATAGCGGGGTAGCCCTTTGGGTATTGCTCCAAGGGCTCCAATTACAATCAGGACAACACACGATTATTATTATTATTATTATTATTATTATTATTATTATTATTATTATTATTATTATTATTATTCATTAAACATGAAACTCAGTCAACTGAACATTTAAAAATGTATCACAAATATTATTGACTGACTCTGATGGTTGATACGGGTTGCTGCCAGCATCCTAGGTATCAACCAATTTTCTTAAAAGGTATGTTGTTCCGTGTAGCGCAGACTTTTGCAGCTCCTCTGGCCCTACAGCAGGAAGCTGCAATTTCTTGATGTATTTTGCAAAATTCTTGGACATGGTACCAAGTGCTCCAATGACAATGGGTATCACTGTTACATGTTTCATCCATAATTGCATAGTTTTGATGGCCAGGTCGTGCTATTTCGTGATTTTTTCCAGTTCTTTTTCTTCGATTCTGGTGTCACCTGGTACAGCAATATCAATAAATTGTATGTTTCGGTTTTCAACAACTGTGATATTGGGTGTGTTGTGTTCTAAATGACAATCCGTCTGTATTAGAAAGTCCCACAAGATCTTCACCTTCTTATTTTCGACAACTTTTTCCACTTTATGTTCTCATGACTTTTTGGATACAGGTAAATTGTATTTTTTACATAATGACCAGTGAATTTGTCAGAGTTTCTTGCAAAAATCAAATCCAGAAGCACACATAGATAATTGATTCAGCTGGATTCATTAACTTCTTTATATTTACAATAATACATGAAGTAAATTTTCAATACCAACAGCAGATTCATAGTTTCATTTCAGCTCAAATCAGCAGACAAGTTCTTGCACACACACACACACACACACACACACACACACACACACACACACACAGGTTTCAGTTTCATTTCTCTGCACATACTCAGAAGCTGCAGACTAAGACATGCCCTGGCTCCAGTCTGTCTCAGCTCCCAATTGGCTGACTTAGTTGCTATGCCTCTTCATGTCATGAATATTCTGACAGGATTAATTTAGCAACTCGGTTGTGTCTATCTTTGTAATCTGTTGATGATGATGATGATGATTGTTGTTGTTGTTGATTGAACAGTAAGCCAGATGTTTAGATTGGGTTTGGCATTTTTATCCACCTATCAAATCCTTACCAAGGACCTGGGAAAGTAGTGATGTTGTTTGATGGCATTAAATGTATTGTTGCAGGATGTAAACTGTTTCAAATAAAGCTTTGCAACTGACAGTGATTTGACAGTGGCAATGGTGTTCAAGTGGTGCACCAGATGTTTTGGGGTTACACCCAAGCCACTTATTGGCAGGTTTTATCTTTATCCATTTTCCCTTCCTCTTTTGCAGAAATGGACCATGTGATATGTTCATATTTTTATTACATTGTTTCTTTATTCAATTTTTGTTTCCTGTACATTTAGTAAGTTCCAATTTTTAACTTGCATCACTACTTGTTCTTGGCTGTGTTTTACATAATCAGCCAATGCACACACTTCTTATTCGACAGTTCACTTGACTTGAAGTAAACCTCTGCCTCCATTTCTACAGGACAGGTATAATCTAGCAATATCACCATGGGAGTATAATGCATAGCAAATAGTCATCTGTTTTTCAGTCCAAACTGTCCAGTTTGGCTTGTGTCTGGTTAATAATTCCAAATAGTGTATCATATTACATGTATGGCCAAGGTATTGATGGTTTTATATTGTTTCCACCATTCAAAATTTGACTTTAACAGTTTTGTCACTCTTTGGTTATATTCTTTGCTGATCACATTTTTTATTTGTCCATGCTTGATGTCATCCCATTACAAAATGCTTAGTTACATGTAAGCATCATTTGAGTGGCTCCTGATGGCATGGTCACACAGCATTTCAATTGAATTACTGTTTGTGATTTTACATCAATTTATTGTTAATGTAGCATATTTTTTAGATCAAATTCCATTCTATATCTGTGCTAAAAATTCTTACAGTGTTCGTCAATGACTGAATTTCAATTTCTGATTATCTGTAAGCTTCATATCATCCATATAAAACAAATTGATATTTAAAGTTTTTTTGTTGTGTGATAGTCAAGATTTCTTTTTTCAATATCACTGAAAGGGGGATCATAGCAATGACAAATAATAAGGGTGATAATGAGTCACCCTGGAAGATGTGTCTCCTGTTGAAAAGTCCATAGTTTCTTTTCCAACCATCAATTCTATTTTCCACTGCTTTATTATTTTTTACTATGAGCATTCTAATATTCTTACTTACACCAGTTATTTCCAAATAGTTGATGATTCAACTATGTGCAAGTAGTTCTTGACTTAAACCATTTGTTTAGCGACCTTTCAAACTTACAACAGCATTGAAAAAAGCGACTTACAACAGTTGCAGCATCCTTAGAGTCACATGATCAAAATTCGGGTCCTTGGCAGCAAACATGTATTTACAATGGTTGCAGGATCATAAGGTCATGTGATCACCATTTGCAATTTCCTAACTAGGTTCCTACAAGCAAAGTCAATTGGGAAAGCTGGATTTGCTTAGTGATCACATTAACATTTGAAAAAAAAATTAAAAATTCATAAATTTGGTCATGACTCCTTTATAACCACATTGCTTAGCAACAGAAATTCTGGTCCCAATTGTTATTGTAATTCATTATTATCTTAGTAATTGAATCACCTTTTTATAATCAATCCAGACCATATATAAATTGGTTTTCGGTGTCTGAAATTTTCCAAAATGATTCTATTAATCATAATTTTATCTTTTGTACCATTGTTTTTCTTTTATTTCTGCTCTACTGGAAGGATGTTATTTTCTTCTCAATAATCTTGGATGTTGTCCACCATTATGCCTGTAATTTAAACTTTGCAGGCAACTGTGTTATTGGCCTACAGTTTCCTGGTGTTCTCCCTTTCACTTTTTGAATTAGATATGAAGACCATTGCAAGTCAACCTAACTAAAACAGTAGAATTTTAGTTAGAAAACCTTTATCAATTAGGTTTTGAAAGCATGAGAAATGTTCTAAAGAAGTATATATGGGGTATTAATTTTTCCAATCAAAGTCTGGTAACTTTCCTTATAGCTTGTGAGATTTTTTTTTTTCAAATTTGCATATGCAAGCTTTCTTCTATTACTTTTATGAATCATTGTTGACCTCTAATTTGTCCAATCTGGATGCCTTGCCCTTGATTGTTTTGCTGGACATTATAAAACATTATCTTATATCTGGATGGATCATTCAGTAGAATTGTTGAACTACTTTGCTTCTTTTCTATTCTCTTTGCAGGAAATCTGGATGATTTTTATCCATCCCATCCTGTAATGAGTAAAGAGGATGGCCTTGAAGAGCAGAGAGAAGATCCATTACTAAGGCAATGATTAAATAAACAAGACTTGAGCCTGCGCCAAGAAGGTAGTTTAGACAAAAGAGGGAGAAAAGGTGATACATTCAGTCTTGCAAGGTTGTTACTATAACTCTTCCAAGAAAGGTACCTTTAGATCTTCATGATATCTATTTCTTAGTCTGGTCTTTCTTATTGGGTTTGAACATCCCAATGAAATTCTTAGATAGAAAGCATGACCTATTGCGTCTACTTCTATCTGACCAGGATTCAGACATATATATATCAGGTAGCTCAATTTTGTTGTAGAAGAACAATATACATATGCATGTCTATGTATATATACATATACATATACCTACACCTACACACACACATGCTCTCTGTGTGTATATGTATGTATACATGCATATGTACATACATGCATGCATGCATGCATACATACATGTGGTCTTCCCAATTCAACACCATTTCTTATTTAAGATATTTCAGTGCTGGACATAAGATAAGGAGTCCAGGATTTTTCTATTCTTTCCAAATAAAAATTTATTCAGGAAGGATAATCAGCTAACTCACACTTGGAATCAATCAGCTACTTCTGGAAGGTTTAAGGGCTGTTGTGAGAAACACCTGCTATAGATGATTCCATTTTATTCATTTGTGGAAAGAATTCCACTGGCCTTGTTTATGTCTGAGATTGAGAAAAAAAATAACAATAATAACTACCAATATTGTGATATCACACCACTGCATTACAAAACTGAAGCTCTAGACCCATTTGTTTCAGGAAAACTATTCAGTTTCCAAATGTTGTTTCAAAGGATGAATTATATCCTGTCTGAGTAAATTTTAAGTACCTTTTAAGGAAAGCTATAGAGTAATATATATAAAAAAAGCCTGATGTCTGCTCAGACTTGCATGCTGTTTTTACTGCAATCTTAAATCAGTGCAAGCTAATAATTGTCTCCATAAATAACTCTGGCATATAATTCAGCATTATGAACCTAGACGCAACACATAAAGAATAAGTGATAAAAGATTGTGCAAATGTTTCCAATATTGAAAGGCTAGCTTTAGGAACAGTTTGTTCAGTCTGCAATAACAACTAATGGTAACAAAAAAAATATAGCATAAATAGTAAGGAACATCGTTAGAATTATCTACTAGATATCATTAAAACTGCCCAGAATATCATCGGGCTCCAGCTACCAGCCCTGGATGACATTTTTGAATCTCGCTGTTTGAGGAAGTTGCATAATATTCTCAGAGACTCTTCCCATCCTGCTTACAATCTTTTTGGACTGTTGCCTGCTGGCAGAAGATACAGAACAATTAATCCCGTTATCTATGGGACCGCCTGCTGCCACCAGTAGCCTCCCACCGGCCGGTACGCTCACATAGAGAGGGGCTCCTCCGGGTGCCGTCGGCCAAACAATGTCGACTGGCGGCCCCCAGGGGGAGAGCCTTCTCTGTGGGGGCACCTACTATCTGGAATGAGCTCCCCCCGGAGATACAGAGGATCCTGGATCTATGCACCTTCCGCCGCGCTCTCAAGACCTTTTTATTCAATCAGGCTGGCCTGGCCTAATTTTTCCCTTTTTCCCTTTTTAATACGCAAATTTTAAATCGTTCTTAATTTATTGGGGTGTTTTAAATCTGTCTTCGGCCAAATTGTTTAATTCGGTTTTATTCTGTTTTTTAAATTTTGTATTTATGTGTTTTTATCTTGTGGCTGTTCACCGCCCTGAGTCCTTCGGGAGTAGAGCGGTATATAAATCAACTAAACTAAACTAAACTAAACTAAAACTCGGACCACACATTTTCTGAATAGTTTTTATCTCAGAACTATAATTGCACTTAACAATGAACTAAAGGGCCACCATTAGTGAGCTGTTGGACAGCATTACTTGGTCTGTTGTGTGGATGTTTGGGTGTTGGGCAGGCAATTTGTGGTGGGTGGGTGTTTGGGGATTGGTATGTGTGTTGGATCTGGTCTTTGGGTGTTAAGTGAATTTCGTTGTATGGGTGTACTGTGTATACACGTACAAGGACAATAAAGTTATTATTATTAAAGAGTTAACGAGAGGCAAATGATGAAAGCTTCACCTCTTTGCACATGCATTATGGTATTGCATGCATGTATGAAAAGGATGGAACTTCTATCATGTGTCCCAGGATAATCTTGCAAAGTCCAGTCTTGGCCGGTCACTGGAATCAAAGGTTTATTCTTTCAAGCTTCAGAGAACTTCTCTTTCTCTCTCTCTCTCTGGAATACAGTATGTGCACAGAGCTGTTCTATGTGTTGTATTTATATGGTTCCTTGTTGTGCTTTTAGTTGTTAATTACGGTGTTAATGGCTGGCTATTAAGTCATTAAAATTGTAAAAACATATTACAGACGGCGGGTAAATTGATTAAATATCTGCACACTGAAATGTAAAAGCAGTAGACATATCTGAATAAATAGTTACTTAAATTATTACTATTAATAATTATGAATATGCAAATGGAGGAAAGAGAATTAAGAATAACTTTAAAAGGCACTTTAAAGTATTTTTTTGAAAATCAGTACAATCCCATCTCTTATAGGTTCATTCCAATGGCCTGGGGAATAAAACTGATGTAGGCACATGCCTGCAAGCACAGCAAAGGGTAATAAGAGGCAATAAATATACCTGCCATACATTTCATTCAAACTCTAATATTTTGAAATAATCTACTTGGTATATTTTTTTTTAATTCAGTGTGTTCACAGAAGTCAACCATTCAGAGCTGAATCAATTTAGATGACATCCGCTGAACTTACAGCAGGAAGGATCTCACTGAAATAATGCATGCAAACGCCTCTGTATCTCTGACTTTCTGTTAAATTGCCAGTATAAACTTGGTATAATCCCTAAAGCAATGGTTCAAGACATCCATATTTCTTTCTGAATTTATTTTTGAAAGGGTAAACCATCTTTTAAAAGAGAGTTTTTCCAAGGCAGCTTACCTAGTCTTCATGGCGTCAGATAAAATAGAAAGAGACAGTCATGATCAAAATGATACCTTAAAATCTCCAATAATTAAAAATATAGGAGATAATATTGAGTGCTGAAAAACCCTTTAGCTGCTGATTGCAAGCGGTGTATTCTGAAACATGTTGATTGGCCATTTTGGGTGACTGCATGATTGATTCCTGCTAAATAAGAGGCTTCTGTAAAGTTGGAATATAAGACAGTCTCCAACAAGATGGACTAACAGGAGCTTGGTAAATGGGAGAATTTCATGCAAAGCCCCTCAATAAATAAATAAATAAATTTCCGGCTTAGGTTAGCAATATTACTCGATACTTAAATAAAAGGAAAGACGAAGAAGAAAATATTTTCTTTTGGAGGCGCCTTTAAAAGTAAATATGAACAGGACTCTACAATCATGACTTACAATGCTTATGACATATTTGCATACCTTCATGGAACCACTTGAATATGTTTGCAAGAAGTACAGTTTCTAATTATGCTTGAAAAGACAGTCAGATAATTGGGGCAGCGAGTGGAGATTCTTGCATAACACTTATGTTCATATCTGATCAAGAGATCCTGCTCATATTTATTCATGCCTTGGTCATCTCTTGATTTGACTATTGCAATTTGCAATTTATACCAAATCAAGTCTAAACGTCTGGCTGAATGCATTACAACCACAACAATATGGAATTGTGGGCTGTATCACAAGAAATGTAATTTCCCAGTCACAAGAAGTAATTATTTTATTAAATTCTGTGTCAATCAGATCCCATCTCAAGTACTATACTTCATTCTGGGCACCACTCTAGAGACCAATATAGTTGATTATGGACTAGAAACAAAATCTTAGAAAAAGGGAGTGAATGACTTGGGAATGAACCACTTGGGAATTGAGAAGATCAGATTGGAAGAGGTGTGAAGAATAAAGAAGCACTTTTCAAATACCTGGAAAAGAGTACCTACAAATACCTACAAGAAGAAAGGCTAGATATGGAAATAAAAGATTTCTATATCTATTATCTATTATATTCTACTATTAGAATATTAGAAATCCTATCAATAGGATCAGTTTGGCAACAGAACTGATAAGGTAATTTTCCTTAAATATTTCAGCTTCTTGTTTAGCCTCCTGTTCTTGAACTTAAGAGTTTATCAGTCAAACTTGGTAAGTCAAAGACAGGGATATCACAACTTCCTTTATCTGAAAGGCCATTGTGACTTTGCATTGATTGTCTAGGTTTGTATTCTAAAAATGAGAAGACGTGGGGTTGATTGTGAGGAATGGAATTCTGAGGTTTTAAGCATCAAAATGTTTTAAAGCACACATTTTCCCGTCTAACCCCAAAATTCCCCACCCCTGAAATGTAAAATGATATGAGTTTGTTTTGCCCTTCTGACTGAAAATCATATCTGAGTCACATCTGGGTCACTTTTTTGTGAAATTTGTCAAAAGGCAGGTTTAAAATATGATGTGAAGTAAGGCAATTGTAGCCAGTGAGGTTCCTCATGCTCAATGGGACAGCCAATTATTTTAACAGGATGTCCTTGTGGCAGCCATTTTGTGAGTCCACTGATGACTTTCTCTGAAACCTTTGCCTGTCCCTGCAGTTGGCTACTAAACACCTCCTTTTTAAACCTGAAACTTGCATCATATTAAAAGTCGGTCTCAGAAAATTGAGACAAATGACTTTGAAGACATGGCAAACTAGCTTCCAAATGGACTTGTCAGAACAAAGATTGCTGCACAGACATATACATGTAGTAAAAGTCAGTGCAGATTTTGTATCTAACATTCAGATTTTCATCTTTCTCTCTTTATTTTCTATCCCTGCCACCCTTTATTTTCTATCCTGCTTCCTCCCTTCCACCTATTACGCTGTGCTTGGACATGACTGTAAGTTCCTGGTTGTGATGACAGAGCAATGGGAGTCCTAGCCATGTTAATGCTAGCCCCTGGCATTTTTATAGTCCTTGAAATATACCTTATTGACAGATATTTTTCACTATGCTGCTCCTTTATGCATATGCCGAGTATGTCGAAACCCACTGAGATAGTTAACAAAATAAACCATTGTCAATTAACAACCCAATAGACATAGTTGTTGTTCTAGTTTTAAAGCCTTTAGCTTTTACCAGAAGTTTGTTCAAAGTATCAGATCACATTATTTTCAGGAAGAAGATGCGGAAGATTTCAGTGCAAGCTAAACTCAATTTGGCATGAAAGTATGACTGTATTTAATGTGCAGGCTGCCTTTTGTATGCCTGGTCATTGAGTCATGGGGGAAAACAACAGATACAAGATTTGAACATGGATCAGTAAGTTAGAGGTGGTATTATTATTATTATTATTATTATTATTATTATTATTATTATTACCATTATCATCATCATCAAATTTGCTGCCTATCTCGTGGTTCAAGTTTCCTCTTAACGTTTACAGATTAACAGAGTTGGAAGGAATCTTGTAGATCATCTAGTCCAACCCCTCACCCAAGTAGGAGACCCTACAGCATTTCTGACAAATGGCAGTCCAATCTCTTCTTGAAAGCCTCCAGTGATGAAGTTCCCACAACTTCCGAAGGCAAGCTGTTCCATTGATTGATGGTTCTCACTGTCAGAAAATTTCTCCTTATTTCTAGGTTGAATCTCTGCTTGATCAATTTCCATCCACTATTCCTTGTCTGGCCTTCAGGTGCTTTGGAAAAATAGCTTGACCCCTTCCTTTCTGTGGCAGCCCCTCAAATATTGGAACACTGCTATCGTGTCTCCCCTGGTCCTTCTTTTCATTAGACTAGCCATGCTCAGTTCCTGTAACCGTTCTTCATATGTTTTAGTCTCCAGTCCCCTAATTATCCTGGTTGTTCTTCTCTGCACTTTTTCATGGCAGCACCAGTCCATCTCTTAATATTTGAAATCACAACAGGGTGTTTTTGTTTGTTTTTTGTTTTGTTATTGGCAGTGCTCGTCCTACATAAAATCCTTCTCCATCCAGTTTCTTTTATTCTGTTGGGGGACGAAACAGTAACTGGCTATAATACATATATTCCTCATGGTACAAATAGCTATGTGTATGTGTGTACTTATCAGAATCATGATGTTAGATAGTTTGTTTATTTTTCCTGCCTATTAACAGTCAACTTCCTGTTCTTCCAATATGCATTTACTTTTTTGTTTTGTTAAAAAAAGATACATCTGTAAAATTCAATATTGGTCTTTAATGTCACATCAAGTTTGGGTTTAGGTAAGAACCATTCAGTAACTGAGAAAAAGAAAAAAGCCTTAATCTGTTAAAAACACAATCTAGTAGACAGTAGGCAGCAAAATATTGCAAGAAAATCATGGTCTCTGAGTATTTTAGCTCAGGGGTTCTAAATAACTCAGAACAAGAGGTTTGTAGAAGGAGTGTTCCTTTATTCTGACCACTGTTGTTGTTGTTGTTGTTGTTGTTGTTGTTGTTATTTTAAAAAATCCTAGTCTTTTGCTATCTTCACATTCTGTTATAGAATAATTAGAGGCGCAGAAAAGTTCTTGTCAAAGAACTTTTTTAAAACCACTCACCAAGTTTCTGTCTGGATCTGAGGCCTCTGGAGGGCCTCCAGGGGAGTGGGGAAGGCCGTTTTCACCCTCCCAGGCTCCTAGAAAGGCTCTGGAGCCTGGGGAAAGCAAAAACAGGCCTTTCAGGCCCACCGTGCCATCACGTGCCAAAAGCGGGGGGGATGGGGTGGGGCGCATTGAATTATGGGTGTGGGCACGCACGTGCGCGACCCCCCCGTGCTCCCCCCACTTTTGGCATGTGACAGCAAAAAGGTTAGCCATCACTGGTATAGACCCATTTATCCTCTCTCTAATTTTTTAGTATCCCATCAGTCCCCTCTATTATCTATTATCGCCAGCTTCACCTAAACCCTCTTCAAACATTGAAAGTAAGATCTATATCTTAGTAGGACAATAATGATTTGAAACTCTGAGGCAGAAGTTATTGTTCCTAAAACATATGGTTAACTTCCATGAATAGAAAAGATATCTTGCTCCAGGTTGTTACCTCTATTTATTTAAACAACAATCAGAACAAAACAAGAGAGGAGGGGTCGGTGGAACAAGCTGGTGAAATTGTATAACAAACATACTAAAAAAATGTACATTAAATTTATAGGACTGAAAGAGAGATCAAAATTTTGAGGAATGAAAAATATGATAATGAAATACCTCTACCTACTTTATACATACAGAGAAATACAGTGAGGAATGTCTGGGTATAAAATATATATATAAAAACCATATTATGAAAGACTGTGAAACCATTCTTAAAAATTTATTTATCAAATTTATACACTGCTCATCTCACTGCGCGAGGCAATGCTGAGCAGCTAACTATGCAAGTTTGTGAAGATATTTGGGAGGTAAAAGATAATTTTGGACTGATTACCCAGGTACATTTGGGAATACTTAAGGCACAAAATGGTTCAATGCGATCAGTGCTGTAAAGGTACATAGAATAGATTGCAGCTTTAAACATCTTTCAAAACTGAATGTAAATTAGATGTGAAAATATATAACTCTGGTTCTTTCTACTATAGTAAGGGAAAGAAGAGAACTGTCCTCATTTTCAGTCCAATAGTTTGATTTTTCATAATTAGCAAATGATTTGAGGAACTTGGATATGACTACTTATTCACATCTAATCCCATCATTCTGTTTTTGTGCTCATTTTGGCTTATTTTGTGGTTGATAGTCAGCACATCAACTAATGGAACCTTTGTGATCTATACATTTGTTTAGGCCGGGTATTTTTTTTTTCTTCCCCCTGGTTGCTGTTTGGGTGATTTGATGAAATGGAAACCTCTGCAGTTTTCCAGAAAGACTTCCTGTATGCTCTGTTGCATCAAATTGGAAGCATGTGCTTGCCATGTGGCCTTGACCTCAGAATTCCAAGTCTTGGTATTCCTTAACTCAAAGTGTTCCTAGCCCTCCTTGTGAAGGAATGCACTGAGAAACATAGGGGATCTATTTTAAAGACATTTATAAACAGACAAGTGCATAATTTTTATGATTTTTTTTTGACATATTGAAACAACAACAAAAAAAGTAAAGATGAAAGAAATGAGATGACACAACTTTAATCACATAATGGACATGTTAATTGTGTGAAAGATATAGCATCTTAAAATAGATTAATTGTTTTGTAATATTTGGAAGCTGTTTCGTCACTACCAAAATGACTCAAAATAGCATATTATATGAAGAAATAATGTATTGCTTTTTCTGCAGAATTCACAACAGAATCGAGAATTCCACAGAATATTTTAATATCCATGTTGTTCATGGGATTCAGGAATTAAGTCATTTACTTTATGAGAAGGGGTTACTCATGAGTAAGCATTTTTAGGACAGAAGCCAAAATACATAGCAGTTGAAGAAATGCATGATGAATTTTGGTTGGATGTAAAGCTTTTATTGTTTGTGTCTTCTGATGAAATAATTTTATAAAGGCTACTTGTTCAAATCTAGCCGACAGATGGCACAGTGGAGGCAGGGGTTTCTCATAATAAGAAAAAAAAAATCATTGGAACATTGCTGGAATCCTTGTCAGTAAGACCCTCAAAGATAGTTAATTGGATATTAATATGTCAGATTCTCAATAAAATAACAAGAAATTTGCCAAAAATAAAACTCAGAGGAAACACGCCTCCAAGTTTTACAACAAAGCTTTGTTTAGAATAGGAGTTAAAGCTGCAGAAGATTTATGACATGTTGACATAACTGATGGCAAAGGAGTTGGCTGATGCTCCGAGTGTGAAGAACCAAATGAGAACATCTGCATTAAGAAGCTAATTCTCTTAAACACACTGATCAAAATATTAATGTGACACGTAAACATGAGTGCTTTGTCTGACAGTGATTTACACTGGAACGACCTAATCCGGCCTGGCTGAGCATCTTTATTCATTACCAGCAGCCTTTACTTAACACTTCATGCCCGCTTGCACAGGTGGACAATCTACTCAGAGTGACTATTGTGTTTATGTTATTTTTTCATAAGCCTGGGTTGAAATTTGTCAAACTGCATCATTGTTTAACTATGTGCCAGTCAAAGGGAAATTGCCAGATGGAGCAGCTTTCCCCTAACCTTGCTCCAGGCAATGAAATTACACATAGGCCACAGTCTCATGTCAAATCTTTAAAGAAGAGGAAGGGGGAAAAAAGAGTACCATGAATAAGAAGGACTATGTGTATTCACGAAACCTGGCTTTTTTATGCTGCTAATGTTATATGAAGGCTCAGCCAATGGTAAATTAAACTTCATGTCCGTCATGTCACTCATTAACCAGGTTTTCATAATTTATCTATTAAGGTCTGCTTGTTCATCCAATAATTAAACGTATAGGTGTTAGAAACAGTAAGTAAAGGTAAAACAAAACAAAACAAAAATAAAGAGAATCATGAGAAACATGAACAAGTTGAAATCATTTATCACTGTTTGAAATGGAAAAATATAATAGTTCTTACTGCCAAAGCAAATGTTTTTCTGACTTTTACCCACTGAACTGCAGCGTAAAATAACAATTATGTTAGCACATTCTGACGAAATGGAAAACACTGTACGCAGGTTTTCAGTGTGTTACTTGCTTAGATGTATGATAGGTATCAACTGTTGTATTTTATTTAAACCTTAGTGATAGGCTACAAGGATACAGAAGTTAGGAAAAATGGGCAAAGGTGTATTTTGAAAAAAAACCCACCTGGCATCCCACCATATTATATAATCTATAATAGCATTTTTACATGTATTTTAACTTAAAGTATTAAGTATTAAGATAACATTCTATGTCAAGGTGACAATAAGATGATAAGCTTTGTATTATAAATGACCTGTTTGGGGGGGAAAAGTCAATTATGAGTTTGTTTGTTTTTAGTAAAATCAAATTTAATTGAAATTCAACATTTCCTAAAGGAATATTGACAAAGAATAAAACAATTTTCTTGCAATTAGTCTTGAAAAAAATTAGGACAATATGAGAATCTTAAAAGAACTCAACTTTCAGACTTTTGGAAATGTTGGTGTAACTGAACAATAAGCAAAATAAAAAGAAAAGAAAACCAAACAAAACTCTGGTATATATAGATCAAAACCCATTTTTTCCCCAGGCCTACATTAGCTGAAATTATAGAGTAAGGGCAGAATTAATAAATTATGAATATTATAAGAAATAAAATGGCAATTTAAATGAGCTCATATAATTGTATACAGATATATCAATAATACAAATATATATGCAGTATCAAAAGTGCAAAGCATTCCTTCTTGCTTTATAGGCATGGGACTGGGATACTTGAGGGACTCCCTGCTGCCAATCATATCCGCCCATCTTATCATGTCCGGCACATGGGACATGCTATGGGTCTGGTTTATGGATGAGTGTCATCAGATCAGATCCAGCAAGAGAATCTTTTTTGTTTTATTTTGTTCTGGTAGTCACCTATTCATTCCCTCGAATCTTAGACTGTCCTTTAGGCAGGTCCTGAAAGGTCCTAGCTGTTCCACCCAGGTGGGGGTGGGGTGGGGGGGGTGGAGGGGTCTGGTGGTAGTGGAAAATCTCTTCAGTGGCTGTTTTGGTTATGAGGTACATACTGATTGGGAGTTGCTGTCAATTATATTTAATTCTGTTTTTAACTGGGGTTATTTGGTTTATGTTTTTAAGCTTTTTTAGTAATTTTTTTGTGTTTTGTGTATATTGTTTTAATTGTGATCCAGAGTCACTGAGATGAGATGGGCAGCTATACAAATTAAATTAATTAATTACCTAATTAAATAACATTAAAAACTAAATGCTTAATTATTTCATTTTAGACTTTTAAAAAATAGATCTTGATTTTTAAAATACTCTTTCCCCCACTTAGTATCTAATTAATGACTATGTTTTCATATCCAGCAATTTCTGGGCTTTTTATCCAATTTTTAAAATTAATGTGAAAAAACCCACTTTAATGACATGTTCATGTTTACTCCAAAGTTATATCATTTTTCAAGATGACAGTATTATTATTATTATTATTTTGTTATTTTTGAATTTGTATACCGCCCTTCTCCCTGAGGACTCAGGGCGGTGAACAGCCAGATAAAAACATCAGATACAAATATTAAAACACATTTAAATATATATATAGATTTGGCCCCATTAATTAAAAACGATAAGCAAAACAGAACAATTAATAAAACCCTTAAAAAGAAATTAAGCCAGCCCGGCTTGTTGAAAAAAGAAAGTTTTAAGGGCACGGCGGAAGGCACTGAGGTCATGGATTCTCCGTATCTCAGGGGGCAACTGATTCCAGAGGGTAGGTGCCCCCACAGAGAAGGCCCTCCCCCTGGGGGTCACCAGCCTGCATTGTTTGGCTGATGGCACCCCGAGGAGGCCCTCTCTGTGGGAGCGCACGGGTCGGTGGGAGGTCGTCGGTGGCAGTAGGCGGTCTCGAAGATAGCTAGGCCCTATGCCATGTAATTATTAAGCATAATTATTTTATTACTGTTTCCCAAAAATTATTTAAAAGCTAAAACTATTTTTAAAAATGTCATTTTACATTGTTAAGGCACATGGTTCTTTGGTAATATAAAGCTAGACTTAATTTAAAAATATAATATATAATTATGCTTAAATTAGATTCATTAATATCCATGATATTTAAATTAGGATTGTTTTAATTTTAATATCATTAATTTAAAGGGATCAGTTCAAAGTTTGTCTCAATTTAGTTATAGCTCTCAGTATTAACTTTATTAAAGTATAATAAATAGTGCTTGTATTTGACTAATTTGGCCAATGTGAGGCAAAATCTGATTTGAATAGTCAATGTGATTTAGAAAATCAATCTGATTTATTCAAATTGGTCTGGAAAATTAATCCAGTTCAGCCTGGACTTTCAAATAGAATTCTAAGAGTAGAAAAATGCAATTAATATTTTGAACATTTAAATGAGAACATGTATTCTGAATATGTGCAGAAGCATCTAAAATTTTTGATTCAATAGAAAATTCTGATCTGATTCACTGATTGACTTAACTTTCTAAACCATTTTTGAAAACAAATTTTATTCAAAGTGTGAGTCAAGCTGCTTTTGAGCTAAATCTCTTGAACAAAATGCTTGCCCAGCCCACAAGTCAAAGAATTAATAAATAATCCTGTTTCATATCACTACAAATTATCTCTAGTCTTGAAGGCTTGAATGTTATTACTTTTCTGATTGTGCTTCAAAGTACAAAGATCATCTGCATATATTAAATATTATTTGGGAAAGTTTTGCATAGGTATGGTACATAAGCATCATCTACATTGCCTACATTGCCACATTACCCAAGAGGCAACACAGTAAATCATAAATCTTAGAATTATTACAAGGCAGTTCAGCTCTTGGAAGTATTACACTATGATGAGAAAAGCTGGAGTGGTTGTTTTCTTGTTGGAGTGGATGCTGATTGCTCCGACTGTTTTGTTCCTTATGAATGAATAAATCAATTAGTGACTCTAACCTTTTCCCACTATGGTGCACTTAGGCTTGGAATTCCAATAAATTCAGGTCCTCAAATATCTGGATATTTTCAAAAAGATACCTTCTGATACCTTCTACTTACGGTATAAAAATAGTGATTTTGATGGATTATGCACCACCAAGTCAGTATTCACCCATTGGCATCTGATAGACAGATTTTCTCCACGAGGATCTCTCCCTAACTTGGTCTTTCAGGTCTTCTGCAACTGAGTCCATCTAAATTGGCCATCCTCTTTGCTTTGGTCATCCTCTTTTACTCTTTCTTTCCACTGTTCTTAGCATTAGTGTCTTCTCTAGAAAACTACATCTTCACAGAGTGGTATGATTATTTAAGCCTGGGCATTTGTGCATCGACTGAAAACTCTATGTTGATTTGTGCAATGATCCATTGTTTCTTTTCTTGGCTGTCCGTGGTATTGTCCAACACCAAAGTTCAAAAAGCATCAATGGACATTACTTCTATGTCTATTTAAGATTCATATCCTTATGATTCCAGAACCCCAGTTTAGCCCAAAGTTTCCTTTCCATTCCTAATGCCTAGTGCTAACCTTGAATCTAGTTCTTGCACTCTTTATTAAGAATAATTTGTCATCCTTACTTGTTGCATAAGCAATTATCTTCCATTGTGTTTGCAATCATTTGATAATGTTTTCTTTTATAAAAGTTTTTTTATTTTTGAACAAAGCAACATAAAAAACATCATCTTTCCATATACTTACAGACAGTGATTCGATCGGTTAAAATCATTTCGTGCTCTCAACATTTTCAAAATTTCAATTGTGAC
Source organism: Pituophis catenifer annectens (assembly GCF_029215685.1). Classification (NCBI taxonomy): domain Eukaryota; kingdom Metazoa; phylum Chordata; class Lepidosauria; order Squamata; family Colubridae; genus Pituophis; species Pituophis catenifer. Next base: position 76,752,943 of record NW_027256882.1, on the reverse strand, counting down.
AAATGTTCTTTCATCTAACTAAAAACAAATATTTACACATTTTATCCAAATTTCATTTCATATGTAATGTTTCATCTCCATTCTTTATTATCTACCCATTGATAAAATAGCTCCCATATCAAATAATATTGTTTATCTTCCTGTTCTCTTATTTCAAATGTCTATCTACTCATTTCAGCACAGTCCAATATTTTTCTAATAATTTCTTCATCAACAATTATCTTCTCTCCTTTCCAGTTTTTTGCAAATACAATTCTAGCCGCTGTTAAAATATTCACAATTAAATATTGCATTCTTTATTAAATGTCTCTGGTAAGATCCCTAATAAAAATATCTCTGGTTTAAAGTCAATATGTCTCTTTGTCATTTTTTCCAACCACGTGTGTATCTTAGTCCAAAATCTCCTTGCTTCTATGCATGTCTACCACATATGGTAATAAGATCCTGGGGTCTGATGACACTTCCAACACTTCTCCGATTTATTCTTGAACATTCTGGCTATCTTCGTCGGGGGTAAATGCCACTTGTGAAACATCTTATACAAATTCTCCTTATATGCTGTAGACATTATCATTTTATAGTTATCTGATCACAATTTTTGCCATTTCTCCAAATCAATACCACAACCAAAATTTTCCCCCCATGCTATCATTGATTCTTTAACTTGTTCCTCTTCCAATTTTACCTCTAACAAATATCTATATAACTTTTTAATTACATGGTCAACAGAACCCATTAATATCTTATCTAAAATAGTCAAAACATTATAAATACCTTCTTGTTTGAGATCTTCTCGATATCTAGAAAGTATTTGCATATATGAAAACCAGTCCATTTTAAATCCCTGATCTTCTAAATCTTATTTTAACTTAAGATCACCCTTTTCATCCAATAACTCACTGTATCTAACAATCTGTTCTCTTTTAAATATCACTGAATATGAGAAGGCTTCAATTGTCGATACCCAGACTGGAATCTTCAAATAATGATATTTTTTAATCCTCTCCCAGTTCAAAAATAAAGCTTCATGTATCTGGTGTCTTCTAAAATACCCCTGTATTTTAGTTCCTTTGTACCATAAAAAGCATGCCAACCCATCAACAAATCATGTCCCTCCAGATTCAATAGTCTAATATTTTTCAGTGTTATCCATTCTTTAATCCACATTAGATTAACTGCTTGATAATATAATTCAAAATTTGGTAGTCCAAAACCACCCCTCATTTTAGCATCTTGTAACAGCTTAAATTTTATTCTTGCCTTTTTTCCCTGCCAAATGTATTTCAACACCATTTTGTTCAAATCTACAAAAAATTCCTTACCCAATTTTATTGGAATAGTCTGAAAAAGGTACAAAATTCTAGGTAAAATATTCATCTTAATAGTTGCAATCCTACCAATCATAGATAACTGCAGATTTCCCCATTTCACCAAATCTAAACCTATCTGTTGCTTAAGCTTATTGTAGTTATTTTCTTTAAGTGAACTACACCTCGTTGTCAAATGTATCCCCAAATATTTTATCTTGTTTGTGACCTGCATCTTGGAAATCTCCATCAATTCTTCTTTTTGTTTTTTAACATATTTTTAGTCATTATTTTTGTCTTATCTTTATTAATTTTCAAACCAGCAACTTCCCCAAACTCTCCAATAGTTTCTATCAGTTTTTTAATTGATGCTAGTGGTTCTTCAATAATAAAGACCAGGTCATCAGCAAAAGCTTGTAGTTTGTATTCTTCTTTTTGAATTTTCATACCTTTTATCTCTTTTTCTTCTCTAATATTTCTATTTAAAATTTCCAGTGTCAAAATAAACAACAATGGGGACAATGGGCATCCTTGACGAGTACCTTTTTGTATCTCAATAGAATCAATCAATTCTCCATTAATCATAACGTTCGCTGTCTGTTTAGAATATATAGCTTCAATTGCCTGAATAAATTTCCTACCAAAGCCCATGTCTTCCATTTGTAACATGATAAATCACCAATTCACGTTGTCAAATGCTTTTTGAGCGTCTAAAAATATCAAAGCCATCTGTTTTTCAGGATGCGCTTCATAATATTCTAAAGTATTTAGTATTATTCTTATATTATCTCTAATTTGTCTTTTGGGTAGGAATCCATTTTGATCTGAATGTATAAAATTATTCAAATATCTCTTAAGTCTTTCTGCCAGTATTGAAGCAAAAATTTTGTAATCTAAATTTAGCTAGGATATAGGCCTATAGTTTTTGATTAGTTGTGGGTCTGTATCTTCTTCATGGATCAATATAATATAAGCCTCAGTCCATGATTTGGGTATTTCCTTATTTGTCATTACTTCGTTCATAACTTCCAGTAATGGAAGACTTAAGGATTCTTGTAGCATCCTATAATACTCAACCGGCAAGCCATCTGGTCCTGGTGCCTTTCCATTTTTCTGCTTCTTAATTGCCTCTGTTAATTCCATCATCATAATGTTTCTTTCCATCATCTCCTCAATATCCTTAGGAATTTGTGGTAGATTTGCTTTTTGTAAATACCTTATCACTTTTTCCTCCTCTATTATCTCTTTTTTATAAAGCTGTCTATAATATTCTTGTATAATTTTCCCCATCTCTTTATTGTCAAATTTACATTGTCCTTGGTCATCAAGTAATTGCGCTATTTTCCTTGATTCTCTATCCTTTTTCAATTTATAAGCTAGCCATCTTCCAGGTTTATTCGCATTTTCAAAATAGTTCTGTTTGGTGATTCTTATTTTTTGAGCTAGATCTTCCTTTTCCAGCAAGTCTATTTTATGTTTTATTATGTCCATTTTAATTTTAACATTTGATAATATTAATGTATAATCCCCTTTGAAGCATAGTTCTCTGAAATGTTTGCATAACCTATGTGGCCTAAACAATGAGGATCATTGATGTAGAAATTTGTTGATATGCTCTGATTACTGTTTATCTAAAGATGATATAGTCAAGGTATAACATTAATTTCCCATTAAGAAAATCAAGCCACTTTTATTCACAGTTGAGAAAAGACATTTCATGTATAACTTCTACAAAAAGTTCGGTCTTTTTGTGTTAATTCAATCACAATAAGTTAATTCTGGTCTGCTTTTCTTTTATCCCAGAATGTTTTAAGCACCCCAAAATGTTTTAACACCTCTTGTTTTAGCTAACAAAGAGCACCAACCCCCACTAATAAAATAAGAAAGATGCCTATTTTTTGTGGAGCCTGATTGTATTTATCCTCTTTTACTATATAAGGCGGTCCTCAAGTTATGACCACTTTCTCAGCAACTGTTCAAAATTATGATGGTATTAAATGACAGGTCTGCAAAGTTAAGTCGTTGCAGTGTCTCCGTTGTCCATGATTGTGATCGGGGCATACCCTTACCCAAGTTGCAACATCAAGCGGTCACATGATCACCACTTGCCAGCTTCCCTGCCAACTTCCCCCAAAGTCTTTTTTTAAAAAATATTTTTATTGAAAAATATTAGAAATAAAAATAAACATGAAAATATATAAAGAAAAGTTAGAAAAATAAGACAGATAAAAGGAAAACTGAAGAAAGTAATACCAAGCTTCCCTCTGAACTTTACTTGTTGGAAGCCAGCAGGCAGTCACAAGTCATAGTCACATGAGGTCCTCATTTAATGACTCAAAATTCTCACTTAACTACAAAGGGATTTACATCATTAAACTTGTGATATTACGCTTTACAATCCCATCATTTAACATTCTGGTTAAATGATGGTCCCTTACTTCATTACTTCACTAATTTGCTCCACATCTGAAATCTATAACTATCATGGGGCCATCTACAGCAGGTTTCCTTGGTCCTTAGGAGTTTCCCTGATGTACCACTCATAGCTATTGTTTACATTCCTCCAATTATTTATCTTTTTCTTACATTTGTTCATGATTTTTATTAAACATATTCTCCAAGTCCAAGAAGTATATAAATAAAATAGCAATGGTGTCAGGACTGAAACCGACTTGGCTACGTGTAGTTTCTGTGGGGTTTCTTTCTCAGGGTTTCAGGCTGACACACCTTTCAGCTGGAGAGGGGAGTAAGAGGGGGCGTGATGTAACCCAAACAGCATAGCTTTCTGGTGAGTCAAAGGCATTCCAGCAACTAACTGGGCAGAAGAGGAGGAGGAGAGAGATAACCAAGCAACTAGCCAGCTTCCAGATTGGGCAATGTGATTTATTGTTTTGAGAACAGGGAAATGTTTCCCCTTAAAGTTGTAGAAAGTGCGGGAAGATCCAGAACTGGCTTTCCACTGGTTTGTGCCAAGTGATATCTCCAAATAAAATTGTTTTTTGAGGAATTACTCTGCTTCGGAGTTCTGTTTTGAAATGGCTGTATTACTTGGAACCCTGACAAATAGTTTTGTGGTCCTGATTCAAGAAGTATTCAAGAAGTGCCAGCAGAAATTAAATATAACATTAGCAACAAATAACAAGAAAATTCCAATAAAAAACGTAAGAATTGAATGAATGTAAGTACTGTTGATATTTGAATGGTCTTGGAGTGGCCAATATTTAGAAGATACCCTAATCAATTCAAGCAGCATCTTCTTAATTATGTGTCACAGGGTAACTGTGGCAAAGATGTCACTGATCAGAGGATAGTATCCAGGCTAATCCTGATTATCTGACACTAGGAAACAACTTTGGATGCCAGTTTGAAGACATTTTGCAGAAATTCTGCAATTGCTTTGGATAATGAGATGGGTGGCATATAAATTTAATAAATAAATAAATAAAATTTGTATATTTTACAACAGAGATACAACAATCCCCCAGAGATACACACGATACCAGACCTCCGGACTTTTCGTCGAGCCCTGAAAACAGATCTATTTCATCTGGCCAGGCTGGCTTGATCCCATCCTTTCGGTTTTAATTTGAAATTGGATTTAACTGGGTTGTTTTAAACTGAGGGCCGAAATTATTTAATGTCTTTTAATGTTTTTTAAATTTTATATGTTATGTTTTATCTCGGCTGTTCACTGCCCTGAGTCCTGTTGGAGAAGGGCGGTATAGAAATCAAATAAAATAAAATAAATAAAATAAATAACTGGTTTTTTTCAAAGCATTGTATCTGATGCTTATTCAAGGCTTGCATTCTAATTAGAATATGTACATGTTCTTATCAATGGTACTAATTATACACTCTAGTGAATCATTACTAACTTTTTCCTTAGAAATGAAGACTTAGTATGTAGCTTACTTTATTTAGTTTGGACATTCTTCCTTTCTTGTGAATGATGACTGATATGAACACTTATAATTACACTTATAACAGCACTTACAACATACTTATGTGTCTTTCAGTAATTATGAATATGGGTGCTGATTTTTAAAAGCTCTAAGAGAAAATGGAAGATATTCTAATTCTCAGATAGTCTTTAGATTAAAAACTTTCTGCAGTCAAACCAAATTTTGACTAAATATCTTTAGAATGGTATGGCAGTATTCAGGTCACAACTTCAAAGGAGGTATAGAATCATTCTCCTGTTAACTTACATGAAATTAAGTCAAATCCTATTTAAGTAAGTGTTTATATAAATGAGAACATATCCTTTTTCTTGTTCTTGCTCTTTCTCTCTCTCCCCCTCCCTCCACAGACTTATCTAGCCATGATATTATAAAATCTACAAAACCAGTTTGACAGAGTTTGTAGTCTATAGAGATATTCCTATATATACACACTAGAACCCAGAAGACCGAGGAGAAGATTCATTTATCCAAGTAAAAGGTGTTGCTGGATTAACAAGAGGTGCTTCAGTCAATGCTTAATTTATTGGATTGTTAAAACAATTATTAGCTCTTTTAACAATCAAATGGAATTCTATTTTATTATTCTTGGTGAATCAAGCTGAAAGTGAATGTTTCACCCGGAGTAGCTAACATTTAAGATAAATTATGTAAGTTTATGTTCTGAACATCTTCCCATTTACTTTAGAGCAGTGGTGGGTTTCACTTACCTTTGCTACTGGTTCGCTCCTGTGCGCAGACCGTATTTGATGACGTCTGGGCGAGTGGGCGGAGCCTCCTGCTGCTGCTACTACCGGTTCACCTGAACCGGGGTGAACTGGTAGCAACCCAGCACTGCTTTACAGTGAGTTCATGCTGTGAGATGGTTGATCATAATATAATATTGTTCTGAACCATGCACAAACTTTCTTTGAAGAGTCTTTTTAAAAGTAATTTTCGTTACAGGGATTTTATATAGACTTTAAAAACTACAGAAACTTAAAAGAAGTTTCTGTAGTTTCTTAAAAGAAAAAGTAAAAAAGAAAGAAAAAATATAGGAGTTAAAGATTTTATTTATTTAACATATGGCAAGGAATTAAAGAAAAAGAGACAGATAACTAGAAAAAGAAAAGTATCTAAAGAACCGATCTTCTTTGCAGCAGTTTCAAACACAGTAATTACCATCTCCATCCTCCCAAATTACATCGCATAATTCTTTCTTCCAATAAATAAACCTTTATAATTTAAAGGTTTTATAATTTAAGTAAATCCCAAAATCACCAGTTCATTTTTATCCATTTTCAGCAAAAATGTCCATAAAGTATTTCCAGTCTTTTATAAAAATAACTGTAGCTCCCTCCTTAATAAAACATCAATTTGGCCATTTCTGCAAACTTAAGTATCTTCACGATCCATTCCTCCATTATGGGTATTTCTATAGGATTCCATCTCCATGTAATGTATATAAAACCTTCACCATATGTAACACTAATCATCCATTAGCCTTTTGTAGTTAGCTGTCTAAAACGCATAAGAATAAGAAATAAGTTTCAGTTTCATTTGAATTTTTAAAACTCTCTTCATTAACCCACTGTATGTATAACTTTTTAGTTTATCAAAAAAATATAAATTTATAAGTGCAGAATAAAATGTCCTTTAAGTTTTTTACATTTCCAACAGTAAATAAAAGTAGCTTTATACATTTTAGATAATTTCTCTGATGTCATATACTAAACTATATCATTGTGTAAAATTTTCTTTTAAATTGTAAGACACTATAAAACCACATTCTCTCCCATTAGTCCATGTGAATGTTATAGCCAAAATATGTGGTAAAATACAATTTTCTCATATTTTACTTTTGGTACTTTATTTATATTAAATCCTTCTCTTCATTGTGCATATAAAAACCATTGAAAACTAAACTAGTCACAAATATTCTCCTTTATTGTTACATGTGTATTGTGTGTAATGTGCGTGCATCTGTGTTTGAATCTTTAAATAATCCTGGAAAAAACTATTACAAAAAAAGTAGCTTTTTAAAAAACATTTTCATTAAATTACCAAATCCAGTTTTATGCTGAGATGCTTTCTATAAGGAGAGCCTTATCTGCTGAGATTGGATTATGGGTTATGTTTTCTTTTAAAAAGACAGATAAAAGAAAAATAATGGGAACAAGGCATGGCTTTCCTAATATACCGGTCAACAAAGATTGAGTTTCAAATGCCATTTTTTTTAGTCTAAACAACCAAAAGCTTTGAGGTTGGTAGTAAACCAAACTAACAATAAATCAGTTTCTAAGTAGATCTCCTTAGTTCAGGCTCTTCTCTGGGTTATCACAGGAAGCCAATGGCAGTTGGGTCATGGGGTTGTTATTATAGGCTGCCTCTGCTAAGAAGCCCCAAACAGCCAGCAAGGCTGACCTACCATGCTTCAGTGTAAACAGTGCACTGTGCTGCAGGTCTTTCCACATCATCTGTCACCTCCAGGGTGGGGGTGCCTGCTTCCTCTTCAGCTTTTTAAAATAGGCAGGCAGGTGTTCTGCCTCCAGTTACCTTCCTCAATTGCCTATTAGTCTGCATGTCAATCAGACTCCCTAATCTATTCTGTCTAGTACAGTTTGCCCATTCATTGATGGGTTTACTTCACAGCTACTTAAATCCTAAAATCCTCTGGTGTTTAGTCAAACTAGGAGGCAACATAATCTAGGAGAGGTCTGGGATCTTCCATTATCCAGATGGGATTGCAGGAATCAACATCTGTCTGTCCCAACTAAGCTACAAGCTCTTCTTACCTCATCATTCTTTACATTTCTTGCAGTTTACCCATCATTTTATCATCTCCTAGCTCTATCCCTGCAACCCACACCTAATGTCAAAGTAAGGGATTTTATTTGTATTTCCACTGTGGATTGAATGCCTTCAGCTTGGATCTGCTGTAAAACAAACTGCAAGAAAAAACTAGAATTATGTCAATGAATGTTGCCTGAACAGTGGAATTCCAGATTTAAAATCTATATTCTTACCAGATCAAAACAGCAAGTTACCCATAAACTTACCAGGCTCATACTATACTATAAATTGTTCAACCTATCCTATAAAACTTCCAGCAATCTGTTATTTTATTTATGTATTTATATTTATATTGCCACCCATCTTATGTCAAACTCTGGCTGGCTTCAAATCAACAATTAAAACAACATCAGTAATAACAATGTAATACATAAAACTATTAAAACTATTAAACATCTGGACAAAAATTAAACTTCCAAATCATTCAATCTTCTCATAGCTGAAGTCATTTTTAATTATTCCAAAGCTGACATTTTAAAAAAAGTGAATAGAATGATAGCATCCTGCATTTAAAGCAGGGATTCAGTACAGAAATAATCATGGTCAAGCTTGTTGGTGAACTGTGGCAGGATGGGAATGATAGCAATAGCAATAGCACTTAGACTTATATACTGCTTCACAGTGCTTTTACAGCCCTCTCTAAGCGGTTTACAGAGTCAGCATATTGCCCCCAACAATCTGGGTCCTCATTTTACCGACCTCGGAAGGATGGAAGGCTGAGTCACTCTTGAGTCTGGTCAGCATCTTGATTTGTGGCATTTCATATCATCCACCATGGCATGCTTCTGGACCAGCTTTGGGAGTAAAGCAGTATGAATACTGTATTACTGAAGAAGCTTCTTAGATGAGAAGTGAAACGTCTTCAAAGAAAACCAGAAAGTCCAGTTGTCTCTTGAAAAAGCAACTTTGGGACAACCATGACCTGGATGATTGAGAATCTCCATAGACTGTATTGCAAGGTTCTCTTTCTTCCTCCAAGGCTGCTCCCAGTTGGTTGTGGAGGGAAGGGGTGAAGAACTGTTTCCCCAGTCCCTCCTTTATGGGGTGCCACAAAGTTTAACATTTTCTCCCCTCCTATTCAACATCTGTATGAAACTTCTGGGAGAAGCCATTTACTAGTATGAGTTCCAGTATCATCAGTATGCTGATTGATTATATCTTTGACCCTGGGTCAACCAAACAGGGCTGCAGAGGCAAGCTATTTCCTTCCTTTCCATCTCCTTCTCTAACCCAACTAAAAGGCTTTGTGTGAAGGCAACCAACAGCCTGGGAGGCAGTGATTTCCCAGACAAATCTTGTCTTTGGCAGTGGTATCAATGCGTCTCTTCTCTTGGTTTTGGGAATAAGAATAGGAGCTAGCTCTTTTCATTTTCACATGGATCATGAGATGTAAGTTTAACTATAGGCTTGAAGAAACTCATTCCCATTACCTTCCCATCCAGCTAAGATGCTTCTCAGGTTAAAGGACATAATGAATAACACTGACAGCACCCACCCACATTTGCATGGACCTGGGCATCCAAAGACTAGTATGCTATTAAGAGAGAGCTTATTCTATTTATAAAGGCCCAAGGGATACTTGACAAGCATTTCAGAAAGATCTTCTCAGGCATTATGTAGGCAGATGCCTCTGAAGTACCTGAGTATCTGATCTCTTCTGCAAGTAAAGAAAAAGTGTCTGTGTAGGAGATGAGCCTTCATAAATCCTAAGTAGCTAAAATTCAGCAAATCTTAGACCTTGATCATGTCATTACCAGTACCGCCCGTGGTGCATTGAAGTCTGGATCTATAGCGATACTTGTAACAGAAACAGGAAGATGCTATTTGTAAAGCAGTGATAGTAAGGACGGCTTTAAATTGCATCCACAGGAGGCTAGAAATGAAATAAATGTCTGTCATAAAGTCATTTTAAAATGTTTCAGAGCAGTGATGGTGAACCTTTTAGATACTGAGTGCCCAAACTGCGCGCGTGTGCATGCCCAACCTGAAAGGTGCGCACCAGTGGTGGGTTCTACTTACCTTTACTACCAGTTTGCAATGGGATCGTGTGTGTGCCCTTCGCTAATATGATTTTCCCATTACTGTAATGTGTATTTCTAGAACAGTTTGGTTTTTTTCTTTTTGATTTGTGGTTTTGCTTTGTTACACAGAGTCCATGGAATGTCTTTGTGATAGAAGACAAAAGGAACAAATAAAAAAAAAATGTACAAAGGGATATTTTTGGAACTCATACATGTTTTAAAAATCATTCATAAAAGATCAACAAAACATTATTTGTGATTAAATATTTAACTGTCCTGATCTACAAAGCTACCTTTTATTGGAAGACATTATCAAAAACAGCAGGAGTACGTAGTAGCAACAATGTTAGTTCATTTGCAATTTTTCAGTTGTGAACTTAAGTAAAGTTTAATCTAATAATTACCTAGTTTGTGAAGTAAACATTGTGCTGAATTATTATAAGAAAAGCTTAAGATCTCAGCTAAAATTTTGTTCATTGTTTCCCTCTGTCCCTTTTGTAAATTTGTATTTGGCAGCCTTGTAGCTAGTTTGGTGCCAATTCACATTGGCTACATCTGGGATTTGTTTGCCCTCTATAATAAGAAATTGTTTTTGTTGTTGCCTTCAGTAGGGACTGCTTGTGAAGTATTGCTTTGCCTTCTCTACCACTGAGTGAGATTTCACTCAGGTTAAGCGTTACTAAGTAAGATGCACTTGAATGCTTGCTCTTGAGAAAATCTCTGGACTGTAATAGGCCTGAAAAGGTTAGTGAATGATCAGGGAAGGGTATCAGTGACCCAACAAACCAATAAGAACTAAAAATGTTCTGTTAAAAACCCTTTTATCACTAAGAAGAGTAACAAATAACTATCTATAAAATTGGGCTTTTTTTTTTAATGAACTAAGCACTAGCCTTATTCTACTTTTGTCAAAGAAGAACCACTGAATTCAAAAGCATCAAAAGAAGTTGTTCTATTAATAATATAATTTTCCAATCCACTTCCCTACTGTTGTTATTATTATTAATTTTAAATTATATTACCTCACTAATAGTTATCTCTAGCTTTATTTTTTTTCGTTTATTAATTAGTTTATTGCAGAGATACTTTAAAGCAGTTGTTTCTCTAGCAATAGCCAAGGAGCAGATCCTTTAAAGCAGGGGTGTCAAACTCGCAGCGTCATGTTGTCGTCATGTGATGTATCACATCTCCCCCCTTCGCTAAACCAGAGGTGGGTGTGGCTAGGGTGTGACTTATCCAGTCCATGGGCCGTGAGTTTGCCCCCCCTGCTTTAAAGAGTGTAAGTCACCAGTACCCTTTAGCATCCTACATCATGCAGTACTGGGATGTCTCCAGTAGCAGAGGGAGAGCAAACTCCTTCTAAATAGGATTCTTTATAAAAAAAAATTCTGTTCAGAACTCATTGGAAGTAGTCAGCTAAAGCCTGTACAAGTAGTCCTTGATTTACAACAGGTCATTTAGTGACCTGTTAAAAGTTACAGTGACACTGAAATGTGTGACTTATGACCGTTTTTCATTGTTACAACCTTTGTAGCATCTCCATGATCACATGACCAAAATTCAGATGCTTGGCAACTGGTTCATATTTATGACCTTTGCTGTGTCCCAGGGTCATGTGATCTGGCAACCTTCTGACAAGCAAAGTCAATAGGGAAGCCAGATTCACTTAACAACCAGGTTACAGCTGCAGTGATTCACTTAACAACTGTGGCAAGAAAAATTGTAAAATGGGGCAAAACTCACTTAACAAATGTCTCCTTTAACAACAGAATTTTGGGCCTCAGCTGTGGTCATAATTTGAGGACTACCTGAATACAATGTTTATGTTACCATATCTATCCTGTAAAAACCCAGGAGATTGCTAGACAGCAGCTTTGCTGATACGTGTTGTCCAGAGCTGGTAACCTCCAGCACAAAAGGAAGGAGTCTATTTGTTTCATTATGCCTTTCATAACAAGAAGACACAGACCTTATTTCCTAGAAAAATAAAGACGTTTTTTATTTGGATACAAAAGAAATGCATGTACACTTTAAAGAATGCACGCCTTCTGCACATGACATCTGTAATTAAAATGCATTTTAGATGTTATGCTTCTGTTAGATTACTGAAGGTTGGCATGTTACAATCAGTTTGCTTTAATTCCTGAAGTTACAGTATTTATATTTCTTAACTGGCATACCCTTGTGTTATGTGAGATGTTTAGCCATTTCATTGGGATGCCATAACTATTCCTTGGCTGGTGCACATATTCTTATGAAACACATCTGCATGTAAATTTAATATACTTGATCTAAACAAATCTTAAACTGGATCCTTTATATCAATAGCAGTGTTCTTCATAGCAGCTCTGGTTTTGATGTCTCCACGAATATGAATGTTAAATCAGATTCATTCTTTGCTTTCTTATGCACATCAGAGATTTCTGACATGATTTTTTAACATCAATAGGATAAAAATCTGCCTGTAGTGATCTCATGAAACCACTTAAAATGATATTTAATACAAATTACATGACTTAAAAGCCTTTGCTGCCCTAGCTTGAATATTATAGTGGATCTCTTATAATATATCATAATTCCTCCCTAACCTGGTCTTTCACTATCTGGCTCTATCCAGATGTGTAGGGTTGGCAATTTCCAGACTTTCCAGTCAATTTCTTAAGTAAGGAAATTCTCAGAAATATAAAACCAACACGGAGGGTATAATACTGAGTTCTTCCCTGTCACCTACAAAATTGTGGTACCATGTTCCTCTTTTTCCTGCATTAAAACTTTACAAGAAATGACTATAGGTTGGATCACTACATCTTGATTCTTAATCAAACAACGTAATGTGCACTTCCATTTCTATATTCTTTTTCTAGTTCTAAACATTGCTTCTATAACAAGGCACTACCAGAAGCAAAGCCAGCTTCTTGTGTCTATTAGAGAAGTCTTGAACTACATTCCTTGCTCTAAAACTGACCACAAATCTCCAAAATCAAGTAATCATGTCATAGATTTTTAAGGGTATTAATTACTTTTTGATAACTTTTGCTAAGAAATTAAAATTGGATACTTCCTGTTTTTATTCAATGAAATTTTGGCTCTTTGATTATGAATCTCAAACATATTAGGCTGTGTTTTTCTTTCCTTATCCCTATTGCCTCAGTCTAAAAAGTTGCACTACCAGAAGACGAGTCATAAGTCACTTTTTTCAGCAAAGTTGTAACTCAGAATGGTCATTAAATAAAAGATTGTAACTCGATCTACCTGTACATGCTGTTCCACACAGTACTACCCAAAAATAAAGCCATTGCAGATGTTTGAGTATAATTCATGAATTCATCTATTTTTGAAAACTGGATCAAAAATCTTGAAGAAGTTGAATTAGTTTGCACTAAATATCAAATCACAAACTCAGATTGAATCACGCCCTATTTGAGTCTTGATCTCTACTTCAAATAGAATTGTGGTTGATTTGTACAAGCATGAAGAGGACCAATAAATCTATTCCCCCCCCCATGTTGCTATTTAGTATCAAAATTTAGCTGCAACCGTCATGTTATCCCCATATAACAGAATGGGCAAATTCAAATCCTGAGGTCATTTTTCTATATTTCATGCTTAGAGATGAAATTCCATATATGAATATTTCTACTGCCTACATCTTATGGGTTTTCTTTTCAGCTTTAGCTAATAGTTTACAACAGGAATGGGTCAAGGGTGGGTTCTACTTACCTTTACTACTGGTTCGCAACGGGCCCCCACATGCATGCTTGCTTCGCTCACATGCATCCGCAGAAGCATTTTGATGACATCTGGGTCGGTGGGCGGAGCCTCCCACCGGTTTTACTACCGGTTCTATAGAACCGGTGCAAACCGGGGGCAACCCACCACTGGAGTGGGTATACAGCTCTGCACAAGACAGTAAGTTGCAACTCTCATTATTTACTGGAGTTGCCTATGTTGGCTACAGACAATGAGAGCTATAGTCCAACAATTCATGGATGAAAGGACTGAAAGTGTTCTGGGGAATCAGCTAATCAATATTCAAAGCAGATTAGTCACGAGGCAGTTATAGATGCCTCAGAAATATCCATTCATACACTTCCAAGAAAATAGTTTACTGTTTTCCAGGTTGTCTGCTTTTCTCCTGAAATGATCTTAAAAAGACCCTTTCCACATGTTATATATATATTGATACATGTTTTGTCTTCTAAAAGCAAGGAGAATAAACTTTATTTGAGATGACTGAAATTATTAATTTTCTTCTTCCCAAGATAAAAATATAGGCAATCTCTTCTCTCCTTATCTCTCCCTCTCTTTGCAATAGTAGGCCCACAAAAGGACAGAAAGAAGAAGGTGCAATAATTCAAACCAAGAAGGATATTCAAGTGAAATGAGAAACAGGTTTTTAGAAGAAATTGTTGGTATACCGAACCCAATAAGTAGCACAATCTTCTGCAAACCGATGACGTATAAACTCAGACTGCAAATCCCCCCAAATTCTCAACCAGCACGTCCCAACATATTTCGAGGACAGCTGATATTGAGAAAAGCTGATTTAAACTGTTCTAAGCACTCAAAACAGGGAAGTTTTGTTTGATTTATGCTGCTTTTAAGATTGTTTTAATCTGGACTGCCAGTGAAGTTTTATGTTTTATCTGTTTAAATGGACTTTTAGGGTTTTTTTTTTTTACACCATGTGGAATTACACCATTGGAATTGAGCAGCTATAACAAATCAGACTGAAGGAATAAATATGCAGGCCAGAGTCACTTGTTGAGATGGATAGCTATAGAAATCAAATAAAAAACAAACAAACAAACAAACAAATAAAATCAAGATAGTTTGACCAATAATACATCAAGTGGATCCAAATGCAGCTTCTTGCAAATTTCAGGTAAACCCATTACAGAACTGAAGAGAGAATTGTTAAGTCCTAGAAAAATCAAAGATTAAATCAGGTTATGACATCTGTGTCCTCTTTACGGAACATAAGAGAGTCAAGGACGTGCTTGAAGGTGGGCATGGAGAAAAAAACAGTTCCATGAAGGACCTCGTCCCTCCTCAAATCATCCCTGCTACAATTGTAACAAAAATATACTGACAATAGAGATTACAAATTGCTGAACTATGTACTGTGTATATCTACTTTTTAATCTGTGTATATTGCAATAAAAAACCAGGCACAAGGTTATATAAATAGCCAAAAAGTGATTGACATGCTAATAATGCCCAATCAAGCCAGTAATGTTCATGTAACAAACTCCTGAGAAAATAATATTTTTTGGTCAATAATACATTTTTAAGCGAAGTGTTTGTTTTTAATTAGCCTCATATTTAGCTATTTAGTCATGCTGTGTCTGTCAGCCATAGCTAAAAAGAAAATAACACAGGCTGACTTGAACTATACTGTTGCCTTAAACTCTAACTTTCATCTCTTCCTTTTTGGCTTTCTTTTCTGCATTCCACTTAGTTCTTTTTAAAGCATTGGGGGCATATTCCAGCTTGTCCTCTTTTTTTTTCTTTTCTTTTCTTTTCTTGAGTGCTTCCCTTTCTAGCATTAAGCAATTCTTATAGGAGAGAGCTTCCTGTTATGCTATGAGAAGCTATTCATGTGAGCTGTGCTGGAAGCACTTCATTGGAATCTACCTCTGTTACCTTACCTCTTGTCATTATAAGAAGACATAATTTGATTTTTCTCAATTAGTAAATCAAACCCACAGATGAGATGGGATTGAGATCAAAGATGAAGTGTCCTAGCCTAATGATGAATATACCATTTCAGATTCTGATAAAGAAGTGGAAAGGATATATTTCAAAGGGAGAAGATTTAGTCAAGTTTCAAGGCCTGCTGTTGAGTATATTCAAGGTTACTTTGCAAAAGAAGAAAGGGTGAAAAAAGTGGGCCTCCTACGGTACTGTTATTATAATTAGTCATTCATAAGCTTTTTAGAATGGAATACAATGGTGTGTTTCTTTCAGCAAAAGCAACTATTTTATAGGAACCATCCTCAAAGTAAAATACTTGTTTGAGCTGAGTAGAGGATTTGAGGGGTAGTTTAAGTACAGTGAGGCAAACAGCATCCCTTCCAGAGGTGGGTTTCAGCAGGTTCTGACCAGTTCTAGAGAACCGGTAGCGGAAATTTTGAGTAGTTCGGAGAACCGGTAGCAAAAATTCTGACTGGCCCACCCCCATCTATTCTCTGCCTCCCGAGTCCCAGCTGATCAGGAGGAAATGGGGATTTTGCTGTAACCTTCTCCTGGATTAGGGAGGGAATAGAGATTTTGCATTCCCTCTCTAGAGGGAATCCCCTGGAGTGGAGAGGGAATGCGGATTTTGCAGTATCCTTTCCCTGGAGTGGGGTGGGAATGGAGATTTTATAGTATCCCCTGCCACGTCCACTAAGCCATGCCCAACAAGACATGCCACACCCACCAAGCCACACCCACAGAACCGGTAGTAAAAATTTTTGAAACCCACCACTGATCCTTTCCTAATGTCCTGGGGTACCTCTGGAAGAATTATGTGGCTGCTTCAAAAGGTTTCCCAAGTCCACATTCATGTTCTTCAAGTCCAGAACAAGTAACATTCAAATGTGGCTTAGGTAGATGCCTCCTTAATTCATTGAACTAAGGAGGAGGAGGTGATACAGCACAATCAGATTTGCAAGACTGATATCAGCTCCACTAGGCAGATGAGTTCAGGAAATCAACTTCACAGGAAGGCTAACATGACTTTTATGGAGGTTGGCTATAATAATAGAATCTCTAATCCATTATGCAAAGGCTTAGTTCTCTGAAGGAGGTTTTAATGCAGAGAAAGGAGGAAGGAAAGTGAAGAGCACTCAGGATGGACTCAGTTATAGCAATGATGGGTGCACTATTGGAAAACCTGAAAGACCAGATTAGGCACAGATTGTCATGAGGAAATGATGTCTCTCTATATGGTCACTGACCTGATGGCATATAATGAACTAATACTTCCTGAAAAGGTGGAAGTTTAACAAGTCATATTCATCTTTAATGGTCGTCTATGGAGATTCTCAGTTATCCAGGTCATGGTTCTCCCAAAGACAGACATGGTATTCAGCCAGTATGTACTGGTTCGAGTGAGCCAGTACGTATCGGTTCGGGCGAACCAGTAGCTGCGACTGCAGGTGGGACTGCCCACTCCCCTGGCATAATGCCATCCTATTTAGCCATGTTTTCGAGGCCACGCACATGCACGAAAGGCATGCATGCGAGCAAAGCGCATGCGAAGAAGGCCGGGTGCATGCGCGGAAGGCACGCAAGGCGAGTGTGCACGCAAAGCGAGTGTGCACAGGTGCAGGTGAACCAGTGGTAAGAATATGCGAAACCCACCGCTGCCCAAAGGTGCTTTTTCAAGAGGCAACTGGACTTTCTGGTTTTTCTTTTGAAGCTATACGGAAAGATTTGAGATCCCAAAGGTGCTTTTTTTCAAGAGGTAACCGGGCTTCCTGTTTTATGCAAATGACCAGCTGTCTGCAAGGAGTATAAATCCTTCCATTCTCCATCATTCTGTCATAGCTGAAGAAGCTTCTTGGCTGAGAAGCAAAATGTCTTCAAAGAAAAACCAGAAAGTCCAGTTGCCTCTTGAAAAAGCACCTTTGGGATCTTTAATAGTCCTGACTATTGTAAGCCATGTTAAGGTTATGGTTTTATGTTGCATATAGTCCCAACATAGACTTTTTACAATCATGCTGAGATAATGCAGTGAACAAAGGTGAAATTATAATACTTGCTATTACCTCCCATGATGATCACCTGAGTCCTGCCATCGCCACTAATCACAAGGTAGCCTGACTTCTTTATTTCCTGAGCAGCTTTCTGTCATCACAATGAACAGAAGCTTGTCTATGCTGGATAGTGCATATCAATATTTTGTCTCCAGATTTAAAATAAATCACTACAAGGGCTTGTGAATTATATGAAATATGTTATACGGTTAAAGTTGCCATATCTCATAAAAGCCAAGTATGTAAATGATTTGGCTTGAAGTCTTATTATTACTTGTGGTTATTTATTGATGTGCATGCAAAATTAGAAATGATGGTAGCTGAACAATTCAAAACACATGTCTTAGAAAGAGCACTAGTTTATATAAGCAGGATGGGGTGTTTTTTCCCTACACTAATGATTATCAAGGCTAGTATTAGGTATTCTGAGTAAAACTAGTCTTTTTCAGTTCAACCATCTTAAGTTCATTTAAGTACAGGCATAGGGTTTGACACCCTATATTATCTTTCTACAAGGCATTTTATAGTGTGTTCTTTTATAAACTATGAAGATATTGCTCCACTTTTGAGAAATTAAGTGTAATATGTTTATACTTTTTAATACATTTTTTTGAACTTAAATGCTATTTCCTAAACTTTGTACACCACCCAAGAAGATATTATGTTGTATTTTCAAATTTTTATTCTGTATCTTACAAGCATTTAAAAGTAGACCACAAAACCTAATTATTTATGGATGGAATAATTTCATCTGTCAAGAGCTTGTCAAGGTAATGAATGATGAATACTGCTTCTAATCCACTTTCGCAACGGGGCCCGATCTTAGCATGTAGCCACATGACCACAGAGATATCTTCGGACAGTGCTGGCTCTTCAGCTTTGAAATGGAGATGAGCACCACCCCCTAGAGTTGGGAACGACTAGCACATATGTGCGAGGGGAACCTTTACCTTTTACCTATTAACATCTCTTTTGGGCTGGGGGCAAAATCAGCTATTTCAATCAGACCAGAGGTGATTCTACCAATGTAAACTGACAATAGAAATTCTGAAAATGAAAAACTAAACAGAAAAAAACCATTCAGTTTTGAAAAGATCTATGGGGAAAAACAAAAAGACTTTAATAAAAAGGCTGGATGGATAAAATAATTTGGGGAATGGAAGAAATAGAAGAATTAATAACACTAGCATAAATCGTTCTGGAGAACAGTAGAAATCAGACAACCAATTTACATATGATCTGCATTGATAATAATAAGGTGTTTGATTCATTGCCACATAATTAGATAATAATCAAATATTTGGAATGTACTAGTGTCAATAAAGCATTAGACTGTTTGTAGAAAATAATGAAGCAGTGGAAGACATAATTGGTGGTTGAAGATGAGAAAAATATCAGATCAGGCATCTTTCCAATGACAAATAATAAGGGTGATTCATTATTACCTTTATTATTTATCATTACTATGATCCCCCTTTCAATGACTTTAAAGAAAACAAATCTTGGCTATCAAACAGCAGAAATGCTAATAAAATCTCACATCTGCTTTATATAGAAGATCCAAAGCTTTATGGAAAATTAGAAATCAAAATCCATTCATTGACAAATAGTGATTTATTTATTTTTTTAGCACAGATATAGCTGTGGAATTTGTCCTAGAGAAATGTGCTACAGTAGCAATAAATTGGGTAAAATCACTAACAATAACTGGATTGAAATGGTGAATGGAAAAACCATCAAAAGCCATCAGGATGAAGCTAACATATATCTGGGCATTTTATATTTGGATAATATCAAACATGGACAAGTTAAAATGTGATTAGTAAAGAATACTTCCTAAGAGTGAGGAAACTGCGAAAGACAAAATTGAATGCAATCAAAGCAATCAATACTTGGACCATGCCTATAGTATGACACACTGCTGGAATTATTAACTGAAAAACAAGAAAAACTGATGACTGTACACTATTAAATATATCCCCCATAGTGATATTGATAGATTATACCTGTCCCTCCAAAATAGAGGTAGAGGTTTACTTTAAGTCAAGCAAACTGTTGAACAAGGAAATCATGGGTTGGCCGATTACACAAAAGATAACCAAGACCAAGCATTGATGCAAGATAAAAACTGGAACTTATTGAATGTGCGGGAAACAAAACATGAATATCAAAATAAGGTAATTAAACATGAATAAAATGCTTTCAAGGAAAAGCATTACATGGTCATTTTCTGCAAAAGATCAAAGGGAAAGTGGATAAAGATAAAACCTGGCAACGGCTTACAAGTGGACCGGAAAAAAACTGAAGGGTTGATTTTGGCTGCTGAAGAGCAAGCTATTCAATCAAGACCAGAACTGAAAAATCATCAAATGATTCAAAGCGCAGATTGTGCAAAGAAGCAAAAGAAACAGTAAAGAGCATATTCAGCTTGTTCAAGAAGGTTGCACAAACTGAATATAAATAACAAACAGAATATGGTTGCCAAAATGATTCATTGGAACAACTGTAAAAATTATTATGTTCCAGGAACTAAAAATTGGTAGAATTTAAAAAGTAGTTGAAAATGAGTAGTTTAAAATATTGTGGGGTTCCTGAACAGACTGATAATGTCTTGACTCATAACATGCCAGTCAAAGTGGTTGAAAAGAAGAAAGGGAAATACCAGGGGATAGTAGAATAGAATACAAAGAACTGGAGATCACAATATATCAAGGTTTGAAAATCAAAGTTGGAATACTATGACATAAACTGGCCATGGTGATCCTATTTGTTAAACTAGCCATGGTGGGTGTCATACCAAAAAATCTAGAAATGTTAACTGATGAAATTGCTGTAAATTGCAAAAGATTATACTACTTGGATCCATTATATATATTATGTCAATACATTATGACCTCCTAGGTTTTTGGAAAGAACTCAGTGTGTATGAAGGCCAATACCAGCTATAGAATTGACTTGTTGTGAATAGATAATAATAATAATTTAGATTGTAACTCAGAAATGTATCACATTTTTTTAAAAAACTAATCTATAAATCAGGTTTAAATGAACTTTATATGTGAACATGATTCATAACAGATACATTGGTAAAACCAACCAAAGCAAATGTAAATCCTGCCCCTTTAATAATAAAACCTTTAAATATCTTTGCAATGGAATTGGAAAAATTAAAACCATTCCTCCTCTATGCATATCAGATGAAGAAGATTTCGAAGTTTGCATTTGAAAAGATGGCAATGCAAACAGTGTAGACAGGAGAAACGTCTGCTTCAATTAGTTTTCTGCAGAATTGTAATCTTAAACTTAAGATCACATGTAATCTGCAATGTATTAAGAGTGTATTCTTATTGGCATCCCCATATTATATATCAAATGCTTTTCCATGGAATGTTTTAAAATGTCAACTAAAATTATTATATGCTTAATTGAAATGACATATGTCCCTTCAGCACTCATCTGGAGCTGTATTATTATGTGTATCTAGACAGTTTAGAGACAAGAAATCACTAACTGTGGTTTTCCATACCCCACTCTACCTCTGTCCCTTCTGTTGTCAACTTTGCATTCTTATTAGTAGTAAATCTTGTTACAAATAAATCTTCATTTGTAGCTTTGGCTTTCTTTATTACAGATTGAGCCAAATCTACAGGAAATATATATCAAAAATGTCTGAAACAAATAGTTCGAATAATCATTTGCTGTGAAATGCTGTAATTTAAACTTAATTCCAATTTCTATTATAATTTCCTGTACTGCTCTGGATACAAGTGCTCAAGGCCAAATTCCAACACACACACACATATACACACAGAGACTGGGGGGGGGGGAGTGTTCTATTCCAAATTAAAATAGGAAGAGGAATCCCCACATGAGTCTAAGTGTTAATACTGTTCTGAAATTGAATATTGAAATCTCTTGTTATTCACTAAACCCCTTTAATTTTTCAGAAGGTTTACCTATTGCTACAGTTAGTGGATTGCAAGGACAAGCTCTCAGACAAGCTCTAACTCCCACAACAGTAAGCAGAACAGACAAAACAGAAAAAGCATAATAGGATTCAGGTGCAGAACAAAGTTCTAACTCTAACGTTAAACTTGGACAAAACAAAATCATTATTTTATTTGCATAGTAATTTCCTGTTCAGGTAATGAATAACTAAATTGGGGTGATGCATTTAAAAGAACAAAAGCTTAAAATATTCAAGGTGATCTTCCTAATAAAATGATTAAATTGATTGTCAGTAGCATATAGCAAATATGTGGTTATTATATTCTAATATGATCTTAACAGCAAGTAAAAGGTTGCAGGTTTTTTTTTTTTATAAATGTATTTGGTTCCTGGACATTTTGTTAAACAAATTGGGGGTGGCTTGGGATTTTGTTTTCAAGGATAGCACTCTATTAAAACAGATCTAAGGGCAATAAAATGATATATTTTTGAAAGCACTGAAGTTAAAGTACACACTTTGTATTCAGTCTTTAATCAGGTAGAAGTATGCATAACAAAGAGATCTTTTATTGCCAATAGCTGCACCAGAAATTTGTAGCTCGACTGAATAAGCCTTATATGAACAAATGAGGATCCAATGCTGATCATATCAGACTCTTTTTATTATTACTATAAATAGTAATAAAATAATAAAATAATAATAATTCTATAAAATAGAATTTTATTACTATAAAATTCGTGTTAAACAACAACTGCATTTTAAGCTGTCCAGAACTAAATAAGACTTCATTTTACTAGACTATAACTTGCAGGTGCTGTTTGGAAAATGTAAATGATCTCATATCTCCCTGATGCTAATAGATATGAGCATTTTATTCTTAGATCAATGGGTCTGATAACCTGATTCAATACAGATTCACTTTGAAGTAAGTTTCACTGCACTGTGTGGAACTGTGTTTATTTCTCTGAATAAAAAACCAAAGCTGTACGTACTGTTGATGTTCTGTGTATGGATGTATTAAGCATCTGATAAAAAATAAGTGCATTTGCTAAGACCAATGTATTTTTTCCAAATTTTTTCCATTTAAGATTACATGCAATTGTTTACCAGTTGTATATAATTAACAAAATGCAACCTGTTTGATATACAAATCTGTTTTATGTATCGTTAAGGCATGGCTCTACTCTTGCTTTCTAGACTTTCTAGACACTCCTTTATTTCAAATAACCTTTTTTTCTGGCCAACAAAACTATTAGATGGTTTCAGTGGCATTTGAGATGTTAATATGTGTATGTTTGTAAGTGTGCAAATAGGTCTTTGGAACAAGAAGAAAAACAGAAGTTCCAGTTAAAAACACTTTTCTTTCTTCTGGTCTCATTAATCAAATGCCAAAGTGATTCCTGCAGTGACACCTGGCAGGGTTAATGTTTAAGACCCGCAGCAATTGTCGTTCCGCTGAAAATCGCTTGGCCAGCAAGTCACATAAAAGCCTGTGATTATGAAGGAAATGGGAATTAGCAGAAATTAGGGAAACCAGTTGAAATACTCTGGTAGCAAAGGAGACATAGAGAAATCTGACTGATTGGCCCTCCCCAAGGGAGAAGAGAGAAGGCCTAGAGGTCATGCTTTCTGCAAATTAGGAGTGTCTGTCATTGAAACCAAAATAAAGCAAGGCCAGGAGAAGAAGAATTTTCTATAGGAGGGACTGCACTACCTCAATTTGGCTGCATCCAATTTCAGAGACAAAGCCACTCAATGCAATAAAAGACATAAATGTTTGCAAATCATAGTTCTTCCCTAATTCAGCTCTTTCAAATATAACTTATAATTCTGCCCTCTCTCTGCATTAACATAGAGAAAGCTTTTCAAAATGTAAACTTACAGTTCAATACACTATCTTCTTCAGCCTGTAATCTTGGTATTTGTGAAATCTGAATCATTGGTCCCTAGTTTTATAACCTGCACAGTTTGCCTGTTTGCACAATGTTGGCAGTTCTCATTTGGGGACACAACATATGATAAAGCTAAGGGGAAAAAAATTCTTTATTGAATAAAAACAAATAATTTTGCTTATTGAATCTGAACCTTAAACGTCCGAAGGAATGATCCAATTGGGAAATATATAATGGCAGCAATTAAAAGAACATATAGGCTGTGGTGGGGAGAGATAGAGAATTTACATTTTATTTTGAAATGGCACACTAGTACTGGGGATATTCATTCAATTTCTCTATTTTAGTTCATTTTCTGAACACTCCTTAGAAGCTGATGATATAGAACAGGGGTGTCAAACTCAATTTCATTGAGGGCCGCATCAGGGTTGTGTTTGGCCCTGGGGGGCCAGGGTGGGTGTGGCCAGCTCGATGTCACTCATGTCAGGGGTGCCTATGGTGGCTTGAGTGCTCTGCCAGTGAAAATGGTCCAGAGCTCCATTTTCGGCTGCAACAGCCTCCTGCAACCCTCTGCTAGTGAAAACGGAGCTCGGATGGGCCACATGCAACCCTCCAGAACTCTGTTTTCACTGGCAGAGGCACTGCGGGCTAGTCCTTCACTATTTCCAGGATGGCCCGGTGGGCCAGATCTAAGCACTCGGTGGGCTGGATCAGTCCCTGGGCCTTGAGTTTGACACCCTTGATATAGAAGCTTTAAAAACATTGTTAACTTTAAAAAAAGAATTAAAGAAAGCATGTACAGTATGCCCTTTGCTCTCGTACTAGAAAATAGTATTCCAGCTGATAAAGGATTTCTGTCCATCAAGTGAAGAAGTGGGAAAAATGTGTTTTTTTTTGTCTCTCCTTCAGGTTGATGCCAGCAAATCTTACAGTGTTTGTCTCTAAAAGCTATACAATTGTTCTGTAAACAGTTTTCTTTATTTATTCACTCTTAACTCACAATCAAATGAAAACAATACAATAAAATTGATTTAAGTTGGGAAGAGGTTGAACTAGTACAAGATATACAGTATCTGTGAAGATCAATATAACTTTAGCTGAAACAGATGCAATTGTTTAGTGCTGTAGTTCCCAACTTTTTTTTTTTGCCATACCCCACCTAAGCACCTCAAAAATCCTGATTCCCCCCCCCCTCCAGGTGACATATAATTCTTACTATTCAAAAAGTGAACTCCTAATCACAGGAGAAAGCCTAAAAGGCCATTTACTTGGTTTAAACAAGGTTCCAATTGCCTCCATTAAAAATCAAATTGTCCCCCTGAGGGGCGTGGGCCCCACGTTGGGAACCACTGGTTTAGTGAAATGCAGGAATATAATGGCTCAAATTTTTAATTGGATTCCATATAATCACAGAATAGAGATCCTGTTTTTTTAAAAAAAACAAAACAAAACAGGACATCAGAAACAGAATGGGAAATTTCTCATGTTTTGAAAGTTCAAGATGCTAAAAAAAAAAGGATGAAGACAATCATTTGTAATGTAATTGAAGTAGCGATCCTTTTGGATCCTTCTGAGTTCTAGAGACATAGAATAGATTTTCAAAAGTCACCTTCTAAATATTGTGATTGACTATCTTCTAATATACTATATGCCTAGAATAATTTTGATATTTAAAAAACGTACAGATCTGCAAAATGACCAAACCTTTTTTTTAAGTGCAATGATTTAGAGCCTAATGTTGGATTACTTCAATCATGTAAGATTGCTAATTCTTTCATTTCTTCTAAATTGGTCTATCTGTATAAACTACCTTGGGCCAGAAATGTTTCTCCCACTTTTGTGATCCATTTGTTCATCGTGAAAGTCACTCTTGCAGATTCACAGAAGTGGACAACATTCTAACATTCTAATATTTTGAAGAGAGAATTACCCTGAGAAATATGAAATGACACTGGATTGTTTCCCTCTCACTTATTGTTTTACAGGGGGAAAAAAAAACCTTCAACCACAGATAAGACTGCTAAATCCACTGAGTATAATTGTATTCAATGTTTGTTATTCTAAGACAGAGACTTTGATCTCATGGTTGTGGTCTGTATGATTTTTTTTTCTTTTTTATTCTCTGTGGAATAAAATAGCAAGCTTAGCATTCTACATTCATGAGGTTTATTACATTAAAAAAGGATTTTAAAAATCTTAGAGTAATTTCTATTAGACGCTTATTTGTGCAAAGAGAAGCAAGGGCTGATCTTTATTATGAACAATTTGAACTTTGGATAATTTAAATAGAATTCATGTCGTACAAGTAAGTGATTTTGGGAGCTTTTCTTGTGTTTGCTTTAGATGCAGTTCCGTCCAAAGGGAGAAGTCAAGAAGATGGTTAAAAAAGAAAGAAAAACTAAGGTATTACGTAGAGAGGAAAAGGCTAATTTCCCAAGAAGCAGAAATAGAAATGCTTTCACTCTGCAATATCACACAAAGTAGTGTTTCCATTCAAAATGATCTTTAAAATTTCAATAAAATATTTCACTACAGAAAAACACTCACACATGCATCCATGCAGTGGGAGTTATACGTGCATCTGATCAGAAACCCTTGGTAATTCTCAAGAAAAGCTGCTGACCAGCTTGCTTACCTGTTTCATTTCAGTCCTGATTAACACTTTTAGAGGTAGGATACTCTTTTGAAAAAAGTATGTAAGACTGACTAATTCTATATATATATATATATATGCACACACAAATCTCTTCAGTTAGAAAGTAAAGTACAATGCAGATGACATGTTCCCAGTGTAGATATCACTGGTTAAAAAAAAATCTAATGGCAAACAAAATATTTTAGAAGCTCTTAGTTGTACTATTTCCAAAAACTAAGACCATGAAAATAATAGTTTATGTTGGGAAGTGGGGATTGCTGATAGAGTTCTTTCACAATTAGAGTCTAATTCACAGAATTATGCTCAAGGAATATTCTTGAATGTATGAGTATTGGAAGTGTTGCATCTTCTATGTAAATGGATATTTCAGTGAATTAAATCTGGGGGACATATATGTGAGGAAATAAAAATTATAGAGAAAGGTGAAAGGTGCCTTTTGTGTTATTAAAAGGGAAAATGAATATAACATTTAATTTAAAATGATTTAACTAAACCCATTTGTTTTTCCCATCTAGTTTTAGAAGCCATATCCTTACATTAAGTGTGCTCTACAATCTCATAACATTATAAGCAAAGTGTTAATCCAACAAGAATATTTTTTAATCGATTCTAGATAAGAAAATTATAAAGAAAATGAGGAACCTTGGCAGGAAACAAGGCAAACACAAACACATGCAAATAAACAGAGAGAGAGAGAGAGACCGGTAGAAATATTTTTTCATTAAGTGATTATAATAATTTGCTTTTTGCTGTTCCTTGCTATTTTGCTAGCAGTCACTGGACATTGCAATTTTAGTATTTATAGTAAAGTAAGGAAGAAGGCTGAGATTATATATACTATTCTGGATCTTAGCAACAGTGTGTTTTAAGACCAGGGACCCTATAACATAACTGATTTAGAAGGTTTTATATAGTCTTCATAACTTTTGGCCAAAAATGGACTATTTAAATGGGAAACTACTTAAACTGGAAAAAGTGTATGTGATAAACATGGGAACTTCTAAAGTTTTAACTCTTCATAAAGTGTTAAGAGAGGCACATGCAGACTTTTTTTTTTTACAACATTGCTAATGCAATTTACATTAAGAACCAGTTGAGAGACAGAGGGATTAAAAGGAAATTTCTTACAATGAATGATTATTTTTTGAGTCATATGGAAAACATGTCTACAACGGGATGGTGTCTTCCCCTGAAGCAGGGACGGGCAGCTTGAGAAAAGTCAAGATGGCAGGTGCAACAGTGTAATCAAAAGCCCACCCCATTTTTACATCCATTGCATTGCCGGGGGGGGAGGTTGGGGTTTAATTGTATGGTCACAGCTGCGTTCTTGACTCTTTTGAATCTGCCGGGCGATATCCTGTGCAGACTTCAGTATTTCTTTCCTATTTTCAAGGGGATGCACAAAGAACAGCAATGGACTGTGCAGGAGCCATCGCCTCATCACTGATCCAGAATAAAATTTCCACAAGATCAAAAGCAGTATTAGCATCACTTTATCCCCCACAGAAGGCTTAAGCTGAGTCTCCCTAATTAACTAGCCTTTGTGTTAATAGCAGGACTTTTTATTAATTTAGCACAACTATCTTTTGACAGTCAGAAACAATGTCAGGTAGTTTTTCATATTTTGGTGAAAAGTATGAATTCAGTCAGCAAAAATTATTACAATAAACAGCAAGGAAACTATATTTTGCATTTCCTTTTTATTTCATCACAAAGACTTTTTTTAAAAAAAACTCTCATTTTTCATGTACATGAGCAGTTCATTAATTTCAGAGTCATGAAATGGATGGCTATAGAAAATGAATCAATGAATTAATGATCAGTTTGATCAAGTTAGTGAACAGTCACTTTACTGATGGAATCAATCCAAACTTGCCTTATCTTTTGGTCATTAATTTTAGTCTGGGGTTGAGATGTCTAATACTTAATGTAAGTTAACAATTGTTCATGTGCTTTCTCTTCTTAAGTCCTTGGAGAGCTACTATTAATTCAGTTTAAGAACCAGAGGAAATGACAGAGGAGGAAGTCCTTTAAATAAGACTCCTAATCGGGGGTGAAATCCAGCAGGTTCTGACAGATTCTGGAGAACTGGTAGCGGAAATTTTGAATAGTTCAGAGATGGCAAATACCACCTCTGGCTGTCCCCAGAATGGGGTGGGAATGGAGATTTTGCAGTATCCTTCCCCTGCCACACCCACCAAGCCACACCCACAGAACCAGTAGTAAAAAAATTTGGATTTCACCACTGCTCCTGATCCTTGTCCTACCTGTTATTTCCAGGCCAGGGAAGATTCAGTTCTGGGTCCTAGATGGAAAGAATCAGAGTAAAGCATCAGGTTAAAAAAGAAGGGAAATCTGAGAAGAAGATAACTTGCAACTCCCAGAAAAAAAGGAATTGCATTTGCTATAAAAATATGTAGCCAAATCATTTTAAATGAGAACCAGATATTTGTGGAGAAAGTATGTAGTATTTGTTACACATTGCTCCCCTCAGAAATCTCTCCCAAACTCTGACCTTTCCTTCAAACATGCTCAGTAGGTAGGTAGGACAATGCGAGGGACTTTCAGTTGGCTATTCTTTCCATTGTGACACCTCTTAGATTGTTTTCTAAGGGCATATAATTTTATTGTTTAAGCTTCTAATTACTTTTACTGGGCAGTAGTTGAGGATGGAGAAGCCTTGGAAAAATAACCTACAAATTAGGCCGCAGTTTTCTCAATCTCCATTTTCATTCTTCATTCTCCAGCCAATGAAGTCTCTGCTATAAATGCCTAGCTAATTTTGGATTGTGCTGTAAACATAAAGCCCAAAAATAGAATGCCGTGGCCCAGTGCAATAACCACTGGATGTCTAAAAGTTCATGAGCTAAACATTCAACATAATATGCTTGCAGTTATGTCTATCATGCATAATTCCTGTATGCTGTATCCATTTTTCCCTGTTTGAGCAGCTGTTGCTGAAGTGACCCCAGGCTCAAAAGAACATGGTCCAAAATAGGGGTCCAAACTTAGAGCTTGTAAAATACAGGTCATACTGATGGATAAATAAATCCCATGCTGCTAGCCTAGTATTATTTTATCAGAGACCAGGGAAACTTAGTCCTGATCTATTCCATGTAATGTAATCATCATAAATCAGCCTGATTTTTCTTTTTTTGATCAACTGAGCTGCAGAATGGCAAAATGACTTCCATCATAATTCCCAGCCATCACCAGTGGTCTAAAAAACACTTCATAACTCAATCCTGCAACTAATTTACTAACTGGAGAATTCTGGAAGCTGAAGTCCACACATCTTAAAGTTGCCAATGATGAGAAACACTGCTGTACATATTAGCAGCCTCTGATCTGGTCTGAGAAGACCCTTTTATATCACTTGTTCAAAAATGATATTTTTGAATAGCTTTGAAAATGCCTCATCATTGAAAAAGCTTAAAGTATAAATTCTAATACATTGTGTGAACATCTAGATTAAATCTTCCTAGATTTCCTTTCTTCTGAACATCCAGTAAAATATAAAGCACTTTAACAGTATATTTGGCACACTGAATTATAACTCAGCTGCCACTTATCAGGTTCCTTTAGGGCTAAGGAAAATGTTTCATTTTAAGGATCACAAAACATTCATAAATGAGCTGGACACAATCACAAATTACTTTTTGGTTATGATCAGACTTTCCTGATGTTAAAATTTATATGCTTCTCAAATCACGTTTCAATGCATAAAGTTTTCCTGAGCTTTTCAAACACTCACAATAATTGCATGTGGCTCCTGACTCTTTGAAAAAGGGTTATATTACTTTTCAAAAATGGCAAAGTTTAAAGGAGTTGTTAAGATTTTATTTTAATTTATTTTATGTAACCAAGCAAGATCATATTACTTCTGGAGTTTTGTTTTTTTTTTCATATTTATTTATTTATTTATTTATTTATTTAATTAAATTTTTATACCGCCCTTCTCCAAAATAGGACTCAGGGCGGTGCACAGCCAAGGTAAAAACAAGACATATATACAAACATGGTGAATCTAAAAAAAAAAAAAAACTATTTAAAATAATTAAATGTTTTGGCCGAATTAAAACCATTTCCAATTTAAAATCAATTTAAAAATTAAAAAAATTTGGTCAAGCCAGCCCAGCTTGTTGGAATAAATAGGTTTTTAGGGCCCGACGAAAAATCCGGAGGTCTGTTATTATGCGTAATTCTGGGGGGAGGGTGTTCCAGAGGGTAGGCGCCACCACAGAGAAGGCTCTCCCCCTGGGGGTCGCCAGCCGACATTGCCTGGCGGACGGCACCCTGAGGAGGCCCACTCTGTGTGAGCGTACTGGCCGGTGGGAGGCTATTGGTGGCAGAAGGCGGTCTCGTAAGTACCCCGGCCCTAAGCCATGGAGCGCTTTAAAGGTGGTCACCAGCACCTTGAAGCGCACCCGGAAGACCACCGGGAGCCAGTGCAGCTCGCGCAGGAGAGGTGTCACGTGGGAGCGCCTCGTCGCCCCCATGATCCCCCGCGCGGCCGCGTTCTGGACCAGCTGGAGCCTCCGGGTGCACCCCAGGGGGAGCCCCATGTAGAGAGCGTTGCAGTAGTCCAGGCGGGAGGTGACGAGGGCCTGAGTGACTGTGCGTAGGGAGTCCCGATCTAGAAAGGGACGCAACTGGCGTATCAGGCGAACCTGATAAAAAGCCC
The DNA here is from genome assembly GCF_029215685.1 of Pituophis catenifer annectens. Taxonomy (NCBI): domain Eukaryota; kingdom Metazoa; phylum Chordata; class Lepidosauria; order Squamata; family Colubridae; genus Pituophis; species Pituophis catenifer. The sequence continues at coordinate 76,721,898 of NW_027256882.1, read as the reverse complement.
CCCTGGCCACGGCCGTCAAATGATCTTCCAAGGACAGCCGTGCGTCCAGGAGGACGCCCAAGTTGCGAGCCCTCTCCGTGGGCTCCAAATTTCCATTTGTGACAGTGGAATTTTTGCCCATTTTTAAATAAGTGTTATTTATAGTCACATATTATCACATCATCATTTTTTGGTATTATTATTGCGGTAAGGAGAAAACCTAAACCTATTGTTCCAAACCATTAAAACTGACACACTGGACCGTCTTCACCATTATTAAATTCCTTAATTTGTATGAAATCCATCAGCAACAAGGTAAAACAAGCTACCTCAGTTATGGTTATATATAATAAAATAGGCAAAGATTGATAATTCAGATAGTCCTATTCCCTCAAGTATTTCAAGACATGATACAGGTTTGAGAAAACAGTCATGAAATTAAATATGGATGCCTTATGAAGAAGTGATGGAACCTATATAAAACATTGCTGAAAATCTCAATCCAGGAAATCCAACCCTCTAAAGAAGGGCCAAACTACTAAATTGCAGTGACAGCAGACGCCACAACTGGCAGAAGCCTCTATTTTATACAATTCTTTAAAATATACAAGCTTAATTCAATTTTAACTTAGTCCCTTTGACTTTAGGACTCAATTCCTATCCATCTAATCCAGTGTTTTTCAAACTTGGCAACTTTAAGATGTGTAGAGTTTCAGTCCCAGAATTCCCCAGACAGCATGCTGACTAGGGAATTCTGGGCATTAACTCCACACATTCTGAAGTTGCCAAGTTTGAAAAATACTGGTCTAGAATTTATAGATCTTTTTTTATTTTCTTCTCAATGTAATGCTTTAACTCTTATAAAGTTGCAGTAAAATGTACCTGCAAGAACCATGAAGTTAGGTAAAATTAAGGAAGCAAAAACTACCCAGGTTCCAATAAGATGTTTTTAATATTAGTCTGGGTAAATATAAAAATTTGAAATCTCTCAACAGAGAAAAAAGACAGTGTCTCTGAATTATTTAAAACTCTTTATCCTCGGTTTCTTGCCATCTGGGTTAAGTTGCTTTTGATGAGATAAGTTGTCAACTAACTTGCTTATGATTGTCTTGTGATTGCTTTTGTCTGTTGTCTCTTCCATTCCTTTCCAAACCTTTCAACAATGTCTCACGCTCTGCTTTGGACAGAATATCCAGCATCTATTGTTCTGCTTTAAGAAATTTTGTTGATTCAAAACAGTGGTTCATTTACATTTTCCCAATATTATATTGTTTCCTCGTGTTGCTCTTGTCAATCATGTTTACCTATATATTTTCTTTCATATATTCTTAGTCTTCCTGTTATTTGATTTTCCAACTTCCAATAACTTCTTCCAAAAATCCAAGCTTTTCCATTTCCTGATATTTGAATCCTTGTGAATTTTCAATCCTGCCAACTTCATGGGTTGAAATATTCTGATACAGAATCATTCCAAATTTCATAAGCAACATTCCGTGGTTTTATAACTGTTTGACTAACATGCACTGGAGACTTTGATACTTGAAGCATGATATAATTCTGATATTTTTCCTGCCACAGATTGCTCTGATGTCTCAGCATTTTATCTTACAGTTGATGAACGAATGGAAAAGTGTGTGCTAGATAAAATTTCTCCACTGAATATTTGTGAATTAGAGTTTTATTCCATTAGACCTATTGAGTTCCAATGATTTGTTTTGCATACAACCATGATTTAATTTACTTTAATTGCTAAACCAATCCCCATTCAAATGTTTCCATACTCCTTCTCCCAATTTTAGCACCTGCTGTTGATGTACTAATCAAATGTATATATCAGACCTACCTGCATTAATAGGCTTTTAATTGTATATGAAACCATAGATGGATCCAGGTGTGGTGATGTCACCAGGTTGAGTGTTAAACTTCTCATCTTTCAAGACAAAGTTAACTAATGATCTCATGTACAGCTGTTAGATTGTCCAATATCAAAGACAATTTGAGTGATTTTGGAAATTCTGGTGGGACCATTGCCCAAAAGAGTTGTTTTAGGGAGCATTTTGAGTCTATTACCTGGATGAATTGATCTCTAAACCAGTCTACTGGATCTCAAATAGCAGAACTAGGCTTAAGTGTTATACTGCTTCATAAGCTCTTTTGAGATTTGATTTTGAAGCTGATGCTTGGATTTCTCTATGTTTCAGGTTCCAATTAGCAATTTCCCCCTTTGCTTTAGTTTCATTAATGTTGAACAGAATACTATCTCTGAACATATATTTATATAAAAATGTAGCTTCTGCCCTTCTGGATATGCATAATACTTATGTACTGGAACCTGTTATATATTATACTAGCAGGTGATAATTATCTTTAAATTAACACATTTTTGCTATGTGACCCTATTGTATGACATATCTACTTATCTTATGGGAAATGAGAACAGAATTATTGTCTTACATTGTAGGCCCATTTTAAATTTGCTTTGGCTATCTAGTTCTCCCCAGATTTAATGTGGTGACTTTCTGGATAAGCCCATGAAGTTTTCTTGGCAATATTTCTTGGCTGCCCATCTCCTTCCTAGGGCTGAGAAAAAGTGATTGGCTGAGGTCACTCTGATGGCTTCATGCCTATATCAAGACTAAGATACATGGTCTTCAAATTTCTAGCTTTTAACCACTACACAAACTCTCTCAACATGATGTACTAAGGTGTTCTGACCCAGCCTTAGCAGAAGCAAGAAACAGACTCCTTGTCAAAAAAAAAAATCCTCTTTATTTACCTTTTGTGAATTAATTGCATTCACCCACCGAAAACTCCAGACAATAGCCCTTCAAGGAGTTAACTGTAGTACAGACCTTATCAGTTCCTTGCAATAATTGCAAAGCCGTAAGGTCCCAGCTGAAAGGCTGCAAATTAAGTTCTGGCAAGCAGTCTTTGTGGCACTAAACACAATGAACAAAATCTTCAGAAATACGAATTGTTGTCTCCTATGACAGCAACTCCCCTTTCCTTCTATTTATTCCCCAGCCAAGGAGGGGCGATTCAGTGTCCACGTGTGCTTTGCTTCCCGAGTCAATTCCTTGTCCTCTGCTGCTCACCTCTTTTAACTGCTCTGTTCATATGTGCATCTGGAACAGGCCCCAGCTGTTCTTCTTCCTCATTCATATCAGACTCCAAAGGCAGCTGCCTCTCCAGTGGCTGAGAAATGTCAGAAAGCCCTGGCTCTATTTCTGCATCTGACCCAGAGCATTCATCAGAGCCTTCCCCAGACTCCAGCACTGGCCCACGTTCCTCCCCAACCTTCTCATCATCTGAGTTTGCTGCCAGCAGAGCTGGCGGGCCACAACATGAGCTATTATAAAAGTAACATAAAATTAAAGCATTTTCTTTTGCAAGAAAAAACTCCAAGAGCAACATGAAGTTTAGGTCTCCATATGAAATCCAAAACGTTTCAGATTCAGCCTTGGAACAAAATATTGATTAAGTGCCATCAAGTTGGGATCAATTCTTAGCAACCACATATATAGAGTTTATCCAGGAGGATCTGTTCCCATTGCCATTTGAATGGAAATTATAATATTTTATCTACATATTTATTGGTGGGAAAACTCATCCAATATATGCCAATTAGAGGACATGATGCAAATTACTGTTTTATCTTCCAAAACCAGCAGGTATTTTATCTTCCAAAATCAGCAGATGAACCAAGAACAAGAACCACAAAGTTATACAGAATTTTCAATCAAAGGCAGTTTTAATATGTGTATATATTAATAGGAAGCCCCTGTGGAGAAAAAATTGTTTTACAACTTTACAGCTGATAGGGAATGAGATAAGCAGATAAAGGAGACTTATCCTTCATAGTATGAAAGCATTACATTCTTTGAAAGGCAACATAGCAGCTGTGATTTATGAGAAGTGTCAAGGCTCTAATTGTTATTATCACAAGCTGACCCCCATATCTCATTGTGGAAAGATGGAGAGAGATAAAGAAACATAACAAGACTCATCCTTGTATCCTCCTTTCAAGATTAAGTTCTTTAATCAATTAGTCAGTGAAGGAACAACATGGCAGAGCAGTAATCTTATGATTCTTAATGTTGACATCGGAGAAATACAACTAAAAGCATGTAATACTATACTTGTATAAGCAAGCATTTAGTAGATCACATGCAAAGTGCAAGCATGATGCGAACTGGTGGTAAAACTGATTAGAACCCACCACTGACCTTAACATGCATAAAGATAAAAACACAATATTGTATGTATGTAATGTATTTCTCTGCAATGTATTTGTGCCTCACAAATGACATCTTACAGCTGCTAGTCAGAAAGGATTTGCAGCTTCCTATATCAAGTCAAGTCAAGAATCTCTAAAGAATTATCCAAAACACACTGCCTATGTAACTAATCCAAAATGCAGTACAAAAGCACTTAAAGTTATCTAAGTATTAGTGATTATTGAGAATATTATCTAATATTATAAAGAAGCATAGCAACATAAGTCGTGCCTGAAATCCATGGAACTGAAATTCATGGAAATGTTGAATATAAATTCCCATCCCTCTCAGGAAATGGAGTTCAGTTGAAGCCCTGGTTAGATTTTTATTTTATTTTTTGATCAATTATGGCTATATATGGCTCTTGAATGTTTACAATGTTGTCTTCAGGTGTCTTTGTTAGTCTGAAAATCTCACCCAAATATTGTCTATATTGGTTGGAGAGGGTGGGGTGAAATGTTTCTAATGGCAAAGGCATGTGGCTTCACTAGTGCAGAGGAAAAAGTGACAAAGGGGTGTTGAAAAGGAAGGTTAAATGATAACTTCTCTCTGGTAGGGTGAACTCTAGCTGAACAAAAGGATAAAGCCCCAGCAGCAGCTGTAATGACAAGCTCTGTGAACAAAATGAATTTGAAGCTTACCTCCTTTTGTAGAGCTGACAGTTTATACGTTAATTGTTTTTTCCCCCACAGTTGTTAACACCTGTATTGGTCTGAGTCACTTTGGTCAACACTACACAGAAGCAAGCAAACACAGGTGGAACCATTTGAGCAGTTTTTGTAGTGTAAATAGATAATAATCCAAAAACCATCTCTCTTCCTACTAAGACCCATCCAATACATCATTCTACATCTTAGATGTAAAATATACCCTATTTTCCCGAAAATAAGACATCTCCTGATAATAAACCCAATTGGGCTTTTGAGCGCATGCGCTAAAATAAGCTTCCCCCTGAAAATAAGCCCTCCCCGAAAATATTTAAACACAGAGCTGGAAATCAGGTAAGATGGCAAGAGGAGCCCCATCCAGCTCCACAGGCCCCAAAATAATAAGACCTCCCCAAAAACAAGGCCAAGTGCTTATTTCAGGGTTCAAAAAAATATAAGACAGGGTCTTATTTTCGGGGAAACACAATAGTTAGATTGAATTTTGACTACTTTCTGGCTGTTCCATTCAACTTTAGGGCCTCCAAGCTGTGCTACAACTTCCCAAATTTCCAGCAAGTGTGAACAATGCTATCAAGTGAAGGAGGATCAATGTCTTCATTTTTAATTTATTTTAATTTATGCCCTTGAATCAGTGTTGACTCCTGACAATCAGGGGTGAAATCCAGCAGGTTCTGACAGATTCTGGAGAACCAGTAGTAGAAATTTTGAGCAGTTCAGAGAACTGGTAGCAGAAATTTTGAGTAGTTCGGAGAATCGGCAAATATCACCTTTGGCTGGCCCCAGATTTTGCAATATCCTTCCCCCAGGAATGGGGAGGAGTGGGGATTTTGCAGTATCCTTCCCCTGGAGTGGGATGGGAATGGAGATTTTGCAGTATCCTTCCCCTGCCACATCTATCAAGCTATGTCCACAGAACCGGTAGTAAAAAAAAATGGATTTCACCACTGCTGACAACTGTCTGGATCCTCCAGTTTTCTTGGCAAGGTTTTTCAGGATTGATTTGACATTGCCTGCTTCCTATAGATAAGAGAGATTGACTGACTCAAGGTCAACCAGGTAACTTCATATCCAAAATAGATGGTCATTTTAGACTGTTACCAGAATGGCCATCTATACAAAATGTCCTGGTTGTCCTGAAGATGTCAATATCATAGAATCACTAAATTGGGCAGGGTCAATCAGCCATGGGATTAGTGGTGGGATTCAAGTAATTTAACAACCGGTTTTCTGCCCTAATGATTTCTTCCAACAACCAGTTTACCAACTGTTCAGAAAGTTAACAACCGGTTCTCCTGAAGTGGTGCAAACTGGCTGAATCCCACCACTTCATGAGATCCAACTCCCTGCAGGAATGTAATTTAAAGATTCCCATCTCCAATAGAAGTTTGTCCAGCTCCTATTTAAATTATTCACAGACATTTTTAAAGGCTTTTCTTCCTGGAAGGTGGTCCTTCTGGAACATGATGTCCAAGAAAAGTGTTCCTCAAGGTTTTCATTCATTTGAGGATGCCAGTAGCTTTCAAGAGGGTTGTTTTCTTTTTACAGTAACCAACTAGATGAACTGGGCAGGGGATGGGAAAGAAGTAGCAATTAGTACTTTACAACCTTCCAATAGAAGTAGGAAATATCACTTCACAACCTGTCAATGTTCAAGTGCAATCAGAAAAGGACATACCCATAGATAGTAAGGAGAGTGATAAATGGGTTAGTAAGGACAATTATTGATTGTTTGACTTCGTCAACAAATATCCTGGCATTCTCTGCTCCCTGAACTGGATAGAAAGTGTAGTAGTGTCAGATTAGCACTAAGAAATATTCATTAACTAATTTGATTTCCTTTAACCCCATATTTGGATAACAAAATGGATAATGACGTAAGCTGAATCATCTGAACACCCTCTGAATACTGTATTAAAACTTCTCAGTTAAAGTTTTTTAAATCTCATTCACTTTAGGACTTGGATGAGTTTATGAAAGGAGAGCATTCAGGGCATGTCATAATAATAAAATATACCATTTTGAGATGGGGGAGGGGGGGAGGGGGAGAGAGGAAGAGAGAGAGAGAAAGGGAGAGGGAGGGAGAGATCTAAATATATCTATTTTTATAATTCTAAGAAGAGTGAAACCTACAAAAAAGATCCTCCATCAGGTAATACAAAATTTGTCAACCACTGCAGCCATTTTTCACTCCTGTTTTTATTGTTTTTAAATAAAACATTGATCAAATCTGCTCTTTGTGAAAAGTTGTACTATGGCATTTTGGATCTGCCCTACTGACAAGGGCAGTTCTTTCTTAGATATGCTTGGGCATTATGTGATTTTTTTCACCACATTTTAATGCAAACCCATTAATATTGCAGACTAGCTGAGTGCCCATTCTGAGAAAGCACTTTCCCCACTGCCCTATTAATCCTATCTTTTCTTCCTTAACTCCTTCAGGGAGTGTCTCTCCTTGTATTTTACTGTCCATCAATTAAAATGATCTGGGGATTTCCTCTGGTTATACTATAACCAAAAAAAGCCTAGTCTGTTGTCACTGACAATAAGACTTTCTTGGTAGTGGCACCTGGCTGTCAAACAGTAATTCCATGGAGGTTAAATTTGAATCAACATTGGCTAGTTTGGTGATGAGAAAGCCCTGTTAGGAACAGTTACAGTATCTAGGCCTTGTTTGTTTAGCCAGTAGAAATGACATGAAGAGAAATAATCTTCAAATATACAAAGGCTGTCACACAGAAGTGAGAATGGATTTACCATCTATTATCCTTGAGGGCTGGACTAGAACTAGAGATTAAAACTATGAGGAAGCAGTTCAGACTAAACATCAGTAAGAACTTCCTTATTGTACAACCAGTGGTGGGTTGCTAGTGGTTCTACCTGGATTGGCAAACTGGTAGCAGTGGCGGTGGGAGGCTCCGCCCACCCATGCTGGCTGCTTCTGTGCATGTGCAGAAGCATCGCGCACATGCGTGAGCATGCGCACATGCACGAGCGAACTGATAGCAACGGGTTTTGCAACCCAGTACTGTGTACAACCTTTAAGTTAATAGAACAGGCTAAATAATCTCTATCACCTTCAATTCTATGGGTCTAAGATTATTGTATTCCAATAGGACTTTTATTTAATAATATACAACACGGGTGTCAAACCCGCCACATCACATTGCCATCACGTGACATATCATGACTTTTTTCCCTTCCCGGAGCTGGGGTAGGTGCGGCCGTGGTCCACGAGTTTGACACCCCTGATATACAGCATTCAATTACACACAGACATATTATTTTTTTTCAAGATTTTTTTTATTTTCAAACAAAAAGCATCATCTTTTCAAACAATTACAGACAGTGTATCAGTTGGTTAGCATCCTTTTGTGCTCACAAAATCTTCAGAATATTGATATATGACACATGCTTCTTTTCCCAAAAAACCAATTTTTATACATTTTATCTTAATTTCACTTCATGTATCATATTTCATCTCCATGTTTTATTTTCTATCCAATGATAAAACAAACCCCATATCAAATAATAATGATTATCTTCCTGTTCTCTTATTTCAAATGTCAATTTACTCATTTCAGCACACTCCATCATTTTCTTAATAATTTCTTCATCAGTGGGTATTTTCTCTCCTTTCCATTTTTTTGCAAATACAATTATAGCCGCTGTTAAAACATTCACCATTAAATATTGCAGTTCTTTATTATATATTTCTGGTAAGATCCCTAATAAAAATATCTCTGGTTTAAAGTCAATATGTCTCTTTATCATTTTTTCCAACCATGTGTGTATCTTAGTCCAATATCTCTTTGCTTCTCCGCGTGTCCACCACATATGGTAATATGATCCTGGCGTCTGGTGACACTTCTGGCATTTCTCCGATTTATTCTTAAACATTCTGGCTATCCTCGCCTGGGATAGATGCCACCTGTAAAACATCTTATACAAATTCTCCTTATATGCTGTAGACATTGTCATCTTATAGTTATGTGATCACAATTTTTGCCATTTCTCTAGATCAATACCATGACCAAATTTTTCCCCCCAAGCTATCATTGGTTCTTTAACTTGTTCTTCTTCCAGTTTCATCTCTAACAAATATCCATGTAGTTTTTTAATTACATGGTCATCAGAGCCCATTAAAATCTTATCTAAATTAGTCAAAACATTATAAAAACCTTCTTGTTTGAGATCTTCTTCATAGCTGGAGTGTATTTGCATATATGAAAACCAATCCATCTTATATCCCAAATCTTCTAATTCTTGCTTTAATTTAATTTAAGGCATGAAAATTCGAAAAGAGGAATACAAATTGCAAGCCTTTGCTGATGATCTGGTCTTTATAATAGAAGAACCATTAAAAACAATAAATAAACTGATAGAAAATATAGGTGAATTTGGGAAAGTGGCAGGTTTGAAAATTAACAATGATAAAACAAAGATAATGACTAAAAATATGTTGAAAAAGCAAAAAGAAGAATTGATGGAGATATCAAAGATGCAGGTCACAAACAAGGCATAATATTTGGGGATACATTTGACAGTAAGATGTAGTGCACTTAAAGAAAATAATTATAATAAGCTTAAACAACAGATAGGGCAAGATTTGGCGAAATGGAAAACTTGTAGTTATCACTGATTGGAAGGATTTCAACTATTAAGATGAATGTTTTACCTAGAATTCTGTACTTATTTCAGGCAATTCTAATTAAGTTGGGGAAGGAATTTTTTGAGGACTTGAATAAAATGATATTGAAATATATTTGGCAGGAGAAAAAGGCGAGGATGAGATTAAAGTTGTTATAAAACGCTAAAACGAGGGGTGGTTTTGGCTTACCTAACTTTGAACTTTACTATCAAGCAACATGTTTAATGTGGATTAAAGAATGGATAACTTTGAGAAATACAAGATTATTGAATCTGGAGGGCCATGATTTATTGATGGGTTGGCATGCTTACTTATAGTATAAAGATGCAAAAATACAGGGGTATTTTAGAAGACATCAGATACGGGAAGCTTTATTGTTGAATTGGGAGAAGGTCAAAAAGCAATACTATTTGAAAATTCCAGTCTGGGTATCTACAATTGAAGCCTTTACATATTCGATAGTATTTAAAAGGGAACAAATTGTTAGGTACAGTGAATTACTGAATTAAAAGGGTGAACTTAAATTAAAGCACACAGACTTATTGTTTAGATTTTAAATGGAGTGTGATTTTTTTATAAAATAACCAAGATATCATAAACATATAACATTGTTATGACTAAACTGATGAAGCTAGTATATCTCAAACTGTAAAAATGTGTTACTTATGATATTATCCATTTAACAACAGAAAATATATTGCTATGGTTAGCAACAGAGTATATGATTGAGAAACTATGTTTGGCTTCAAGAGAATTTCATAGTGTTCTTATCTCATCTCATCCGTCTGTCTGTCTGTCTGTCTCTATCCATCCATCCATATCCATCCATCTCTCTCTCTCCTGAATATTTGTGTATGCATATATATGTATACTGCATACATGCATTTAACTTGATATTTTCTCTACTTATCTCTTTATTTAATCAGTATATGATTATTTTGCCACATTGTTAGAAGAAACAGCATACATTTATTAACATTAAATTTATTTTCAGAAAAATCCTTTCCCAAATAAGTATATTTTCATCCCAGTGAATCAATTACATCTATCAGAACATGGAGGTCTTATATTAGTCATATATTTATTAGCTAAGAGTATACCCTGCTGTTTAAGTGATTAGTCACTAGCTGGAGCCAGGCAAATGTTTTGGGATCTTCCCTCCAACTAACTATGCTGACATTGGTATTTGGAAATTCTAAGAGCTTTATAAGCTCTTATAATTTTTTTAAAAAATACGGTAACTCAAAAATAAAATAAAAGCACATTCTTTAGACAAATGATTTCTGTGGGCATGGAAAATCCATAAATTCCAGAAATTTGAGAAGTGCTTTATTTCTTGAGTCCTTATTCATCAGTTTCAGTGTGTTATTTCAGTGTGATAATGCTGTTTTGCATTATCACAAATGCTAAGTAGGCATTTGTGAAACTGCAATATATAACACAGAAGAAAACATCCACATTACCCACAAATCTGATCAAACCCTCAAGAAAGAAACTATGTGAGAAAGTATGTGAAAGTCAACGTTTCTCTTTTTATGTCTGTTTTTCAGCTACATCAGCTGCAGGACAGATTACTACAACTAAATCTGAACACCCATACAATATCATCTAATCCCCCGAGTTTATGCACTGTTTACTTCCTTATTTTTTTCATGGAGAAGTTAGCATTCAGTCCATCTACTGAGCAGATTTCTCTTATTCCCCCATATATGTTTATGGGGGAATAAGATATGATTAATGCATTTCCCAGAGCAGATTTAGGGGTAGGCAGGAACTATAGGGGAAAAGAGACAATGGGAAATGTTGCAGCATGAACACCATAAGCGTAATGTTGGATGTCAACTCATGAAGCCACCAGTATCAGTTTAATTCCCTATGCTGTTAACTAGAACTAGCTTGGAGAATATATGTAGAAGAGGTAGAAAGTTCTTGGACATCAAGTAGCCCTTCTTCATACCCAGTGCAGACATTTCCTTCTGAGAGATTATCCAGCCTTGCTTAAATACCTTCCAGTGAAGGAGAGTACACAACCTTGCAAAGCGAACTATTGAATAGCTTTACTATTAGAAAAAAAATCCTGAAAGTTACTGCCTGAAAGTTATTCCCTTGTATTTTAAACCCATCATTTGAAGTCCAGTTTTCTGGACCAACTCTGAACATCTCTGCCCTATCTTCTACATAACAGCCCTTCAAGTAGAACAAGCTGCTGTACAGATATTCCTTTGCCAGATAAATATATCCAGTGCCTCCAACTGCTCTAAATAATTTTTTTTCCCTTCTAGAATCCTCTTGTGTGCTTGGAGGTTGTGGCTCACTTTCTAGCATCAGTAGATCCTCTATGAAAAATTAAAAAAAATATATTTTTGCCTATTTTTTTCTTTGCAGAAGTATGTGTTCATTATTAGGGATGCTCCAAAACATTTTGAAGATGAAAAATTTCAAGCTTAAAATATTTAACTTTGAAACAATTATTTCTTCTTTGAAATAACTTATTTTAACTAATTTTGAACTGAGTTCCAACCATTCTGTAAGGAAGTTGTAGCAATTTAAAAATGTATGGACTTCAATTCCCATAATTCCCCAGTCAGCATGCTGAAAAACACTGCTCCAAAATGTCATAAGCCTCTGCTTGAAAGAGAATAAATTCAAACTCAGAACACTTTCAGAGTTGCTACAAGACAGAGCTGGAAAACAATCTTATATGACACTTAGGCGAGCTTCTGCCAATGTAGGCAATACCAATTAATGTAAAACAACTTTTCAATATAAGATAGGCTTAAGTTCCTAAATATATTTTCACTGCAGTTCTATAATCTGTTCAGAAATAAAAATTAGGAATTCAACCTACCTTAAGGTAGATGAACAGAGGACTATTCTTCCTTGTACCTAATGGAAGAGAAGAAAATGACTAAATAAGAGTGGACTCTTTTAGTTACCTATAGTCATGGACTAGCAGATTGTCCATACAGTATCTAGTAAACAGGTACTGTTTTGGTCTATATGTGTACGTGTTCAAATATATCAACAGTTAAACTAAAGAAAGGGACACAATAATAACACTTCAGTTCCTGTGTACTGCAGTTTTGAACTTAATGAAACATTTGTGTTTATGCTTGAACGTCATCTCTATGCATGCTAGAAGATCAAGTACTTTCAAGTACTTTGGGAAAATGAGTGTTAGTGTTCATTTATTTATTTTATAAAAATTCTAATATTTACAGTCTGGGCCATAGATTAAAACAAAATGTTCACAGATCTTACCACAAGTCAAGCATTGCTCAACTGGTTTTCAGTCACACAACCATATGGCTCTGGTGTTTTGTTTTGTTTTGTTCCTTCTTCTTCTTCTTTTCACAGAGAGCAGTAGGAAAATTTTGCATTCCACAAGTGGAATTTAAAATGTTGCTAATGTATTTAAATCCTCTTTTCCCAAGAAGTATAATTAATTATGACTGTACTTTATAAAAAATGTCATTACAACAATTTAGCAGATGGCAGGCACAAAAGGCCAGTTCTTTAGATAGAGGGATAGATATATTTGTACTGAATTAGTAATGGTTTAAACTTTCTCATAAATAGATGTTGATTAATTTTAAATCCATTTGTAAAATCTCCATGTTGCCAGAAACTTTCCTGAAACCACAAAGGAAAGCTTGATAAAAACCACAAGTTAATCCAGCCTAATATGCACATTTTTAAAAAGTCCCTAAAAGGATTACAGCTTTCTTTTTTTTTTAACAGACTGGTTATATCGTACTCACTTTGCATGTTGGATTTTGCTTTCTGACAGTCATCTCATTCTACTTGATAGAATTATGTGTTTTTATACATTAGTGTAACAAAATGTCCAAATAATTTATATTTAACTTCACGCTCTGCTTGGGATTTCTTACTGACTATGTGTCATGGGCCTCTTTCACACTAGTGAGTAGAAACAGTATTTGGTCCAGTCAGGAAAGCAATAATTGAAAAACTTTTTGAAAGTTTTGTCAGTTATTTTAGTAATATTATTTTGAATTCATTCATTCAGTTATTGATTCATTGTAAAAAAATATCTATGTAGAAATTATCTTCTCTTCATCAAAGAACACAGCATGTATAGAAGGATGTTCCTCTTTTTACCTAAGTAATAACTTTGTATGATCCTTTCTCTTGTACAGGTAGATGCAGCAAATAATGGCTTTTTTCTTTTTCTTAAGAGTCATTACTACACTTTTACATTCAAATATCTTTATAATTACATTCATGTCCATTATAAGAAGACCCACAGTCACAGCTAGAAAAATGTTGAAACATATTTTAATCATAGATAAAGAATCTTATGCTGGTCTATGACCAAAATAAAAAGTTGATTTGAATAAGAAACCTAGTATGGCTCAAGAGGAAGAATATTTCCCTCACACATGTCAGCACAATGGATGACCTCATGGTCCAGGATGGATAGATGGGAGGGAGAGAGGGAGGGAGGGAGGGAGGGAGGGAGGGAGGAAGGAAGGAAGGAAGGAAGGAAGGAAGGAAGGAAGGAAGGAAGGAAGGAAGGAAGGCTTAATTCAGAAATGTACAATCAGCATTAACATACCTAAAATTCAAGAATTCCTAGTGCATAAGAATAAACCCAATTCTCCAATTTCAGATCCTTGTATAGCCAAAATGTACCACACAAGAGAGGTTGAGAAAAATCTTGAGATCTATGGAAGAATTCAGAGTAAGAACAATCTTAAGTACCTCCTGCCTCAAACAAAGAGACAAATGTTTTTCGAAACTTCTTGTTGTCTTCATGTTATCTATTTTGTAATAGCAACAGAAATGTACATACAGTTGTTCCCTAACAAAATATCACATTTTTTCCTCACAATACACCAGAGAAAACTAGTGTATAATATTCCCAGCATATCTGAAGCCCAGAAAACATCCACAATTCACTTTCTAAGCAAATCCCTGCAGAATTAACAATATAGGTCTGCACCCTTGTTTTGTACTTTGAGGCACAATTTAACAATTAGTTTGTGCCTGACTGCAATCCTGTATCATTGCTATTTTAATTCAGAGCATTTTGAACCACAACAAAAAACAGTTTGAATTATGTCTGTTCCCTGTAATTACATACTTGCAAGAAACAACTCATCATCCTACTAAGACTGTTGCCTGATCTACTCCCATCAAACCAATGATGAAACCCTTATGCATTTTCCATGCATTTCAGTAGGATCACAAGAGATATAACAGGTTACATTCAAACATGTTCTTCCATGAATAGAAGGGATTCTTCTACTAATGGGTTGCCCCATGCTATGGATCGAAGGATCTGTGAACAGAAGTGGGCCATAGGCAATTCTCAACAATTCTCCTTTTTCCCCTTTGACTTTCACTTCTTCCCTGTTAGTTTTCACATTGTTTTGAAGGACACTTCTGCTTTCTGAGGTAAATTTTGCAGAAACATAAGAAGAGTCAGGAAAAATGCTTTGAATTCTGAACTCATCCTAGAAACAGAAATATAAATTATCACATTTTTATTCCAGCATTCTCCCACATTGGCCAGCCATACATCTTGGGAAGCTCTTAAGAAGAATATGACCATAGTAGCATATCTCCAGGCATGTGTCTCAGAGCTACTGCTAGTAAGAGATATATTGCATCTGATAGTATATCCATCATAATTGCTAACTACTGATAGCTCCCATGATTTTTAAAATACCTCTTAAAATGATTGCTAAATCTCCCAATAGGGTATTCTATATACATTGTAATCCCTGAATACCTTACTATTTTTCTGCACAGGATAATCCCACTGCTAAGAAATCAAAATAATTTTTCTTCTGCACTCTACATACTAATTACATTTTTATTTACTCCAATCCATTTTTACTTATTCATTATGAACATATTTGTACAATCACTTATATACCACCTCATCAAATTGTTCTTGGAAATTTATAAAATAAAACATTCAATATGAAATAGAATAAAAAGCAATAATGAGGACTGGTAATGCCCTATATTAAAAATTAACTTGAAGTATTGATTTCAGTTGAATTTAAATTGGGCTAATATTCTCAGCAGTGGGACAAATGCAATTAATTCATAAAAGGCTCAATGATTCTATTTCAATTTAGTTACATTTGTAATATCACAGATCTTGAAAAAGATGACTTTTACTAATAGAAAATGGTCTGCAAACAAATCATAATTTTGAAACCACCTGAGAGACTATGCATCTTGTTAGGATCACAGGAAATGAAGAAATTTTGTTAGCTGAATCATAGCATTAAAATGTGAATCTTGTTTCTTTAAAAAAAAAAACATTACAACTGCTTGATTTTATCTAATGTTTCTTTTTCCCACAAGACAATCCCCAAGTCATTACTGTTCATATAATGTAGCTTATTTATAGAAGGCGAAGAAAACAAAACATACTATGGAATGCGTTTAGTGATACCCTATTAAAATTCTTATAAATCCATAATTCTTATAAATTCATGCATGCTATGATGCTATCACAGATAATAGGGTGACTATGGTAAATTAGAATACTTGGAACCTTAAAAGAACCCACTGATTGAAACTGAAGGTAAGATTTTCCTGTTAATTCTTAATGATGTAAAAAAAAAAAAAACTACCACCTCTTTCCCTACTTCCTTCAACTTCTGTTAATGGGGAAGACATCTTCAATTCAATTTTTTATAGAAGACCACAGCAGACTCATATGAGAAAGTAATCACTCTGAGTTCTTCCTTGCATAGAAATAAAGACAGATGTTCAACTTTCTGTCCAGCTTCACCAAACAGATGAACTTAAAAGAAACTGCAAAAAATATGTTTCTTCTTAAAAGCAAGTTATAAAAACCAATCTCAAAATGTCATTTTATCTGTAAACATGAATAATAGTTATTTTTAGGAACAACAGTTTATTGGCAATTTCAGTAGAAAATGCTGATTAAATGTTCCCAATTTAAGTGTTCTTATGCGATGTTCCATTCATGTAAACATGTCTAATTGTTCCTAATGACAAGACGGCCTACTATTAGCGAGGGCAGGCAACAGATGTTGAGGAATCTTGAGAGATGGTTGGCTGCTGAAGGACAGAGATTTATGATCCTTGTACTTCCCATCACAGGTTCTGAACATCATTCAGATACCAATTCAGTTGGTTTGGGGATTCGAGAAGGGCAACATCTTGTTCTTTATTTCAAGTGTCTTCCCCTCCCCCCAAGCATATGTGTGGACTGCTCACCATATGATTGAAAATGACATTATTAATGGAGTGTATATAGCTATACACAAAGAAGGATCCACCCAGTAGACAATTCATTATGGACAAGTAGTTATTCTGACAAAATGTGTTTCAAAGTGGGCACTTTGAAATTTACTGGACCTATTCATGCTTCCTTAAAAAAATGACTTTTCAGATAAATGAACTAATTATTTATTTACTACTAGCTGGCCGTCCGCGCCTCGCTACGAAACTATGTGATGGGTGTGATAAATTGACACTTAAAGCCTGTAGAATGTGTAACTCCGTAGCATCAGAGCATGTTAATATAAGGCAATTGGCAGTTGGAACAGAGGGGGAGGGGAAGTAGAATGTCCCAGCCCACAGGCCTGATGAGTCACGTGCTGGCCATGCCCTCGCCCAGTTTAGCGAAGGGGTAGCATCACAACATGTTCATATAAGGCAACTGGCAATTGGGACAGAGTTCCTTTCAGTTGGGAAGGCGGAGTAGAATCTAACTCCTTAGCATCAGAGCGTGTGAATATAATACTGTATATGAAATAATAATGATCTGATGGTCATTTCGAAAAATCCTTTCTTAGCGAGCACCTAGAAGCCAAAAGGAACATATATGCCAAATTTCAAGTTTGTAGGCTTTACGGTTCTGGAGATTTCGTGATGATGTGTGAGTGGTTTTCGCTTTTATATATATAGATGTGAAGCCAGGAAAAGGTTTCAAATATGAAGAACCATATTTCTCCACAGTTAATGTATATTAGGGGAAAGGAATAAGCCCGGTGCTCTAGCTTTGTGTACATGCAGTGATTGGCTCTTATGCGCAGTAGTTTGGCCTCTTGTTCTATGATGTAACAATTGTAACACAGTTAAAAAATATACGTTTGTTAATAATACCTAGTACTATTACTAGTAATATTACCTAGAATTTTATACCTTGAATTTTAATGCTATTCCCTTAGCATAACACTTTCAAAGACCTCTAGGAATTACAGAATTTAGTAATTTTATACATTCAAGGCTCTCATTCATGGAGACCCAGTTTAAATCTAGCATGTAATGATTCTGGCTAAAAACTCATTTCTGTCACCCTGGACATTTGCCATAATACACCGCTAAATAGTTTGGCATGAGCATTTCACCTGCAAGGTCACTAACTTCCTTGAAATAATACCAAGTTTGTATATATGCAAAATTTTCAAAGATTAGCAATTCCATACATGCATCAGAATGCATTTTCCTTTAAATAACAAATCATGGTAAATCTAATACAGGTACTGAGTAGCCAGTGAATGTATAAATATACACAGTCACCACATTACTTAACTGATAATTGATTTCTTATGTAGTGAATTCTGTATTAAATATTGCCAAACATCTGTGACCATTCTGGGTTTTTAATAAATACAATTTGCTGATATAAATAGAAACTTTTTGTTGTAAATAGCAGGTCATCTGGTTAGGTAGGATTATCTGTATAGGATGTTTACATTAACTAACTCTATGATGTTTTAAGATTTGGAATAATTTTTGGAAGAGCAGACTGTATATTGCTAACAAATCAGATTATTATGAAACACATCTAATAGAAGATAGTTGATACTGTAGGCATCTTCACTTTCTCCAAAAATCCTATTTAGAAAATATATGATTGCACTATAAAATACTCAGATCCCACAAAGATGATGTTGATTTTCTTCTTTGCTTAAGCTTTGGTAGTCTTACTAAAAGGATGCTACTAATCTGTATTTGTCTGCAATATTGGTATAGCACATTATTTTACCTTCTTCTGACCATAATGAATATGTTCCATAGGATAACTACTGTATCAGAGATGTGGTTCAACCAATAGTTCTGAAGCTCATGAAGTCACAGATTCCTTGTTTGTGTTTTAGTCTTGTTGAAGTAATTTTGTATTCAAAGATAGTGGGCAATTCATGACACCAAATCCTGCACACATCCCCTAGCCTATTTTCCTGAGCCTCCAACAGAAATCCTGAGCCTCCAACAGAAATAACTGATAATTCTGTTTCTTAGTCTTTGAGAGTTTGTTCTGGCATTCATCCTTAACAATTTCATTCCCAAGAGATCTTGAAAACTTATCAATGAGATTCAGGACTTCAGCATTTTCTGATGTTCTTCTTGAAAATGTGGCTATATGCTCAAAATCACAGTGTAGAAATTGATTGGCTTCATTCTTATGCTTTATCTTGTGGTTGGTTCTGCAGTCAACTCCTGGTCTTGTCCTTGTAATTATAGCTAAGCTGTTCCATTTCCTAGCATTAATAATATAGGCTATTTGATTTCTGTTCACCCCTTTATTTGCTGCTATCAATGTATATAGACATTGTTTTGGATGTTTAAAAACTCTTTTGGCAATTAAGCAGTTCACTGGATTGGCAGAAACTGTTAAGTCGTTCTCTTGCTTCATTTCTGTTTCCAAGGCCATACTTTCAGCTACATTTTTCTCCATGCTTTTTCCTCCAACTTTGCCCTTCCAGTCTCCAATCATAAGCAGGAGATCTTGATTGTGCTTTCTATAAATTCAGATTGAACCTGACCATAAAGCTCATCAATTTTCTCTTCTTCAATATCATCATTTGGAGCATAAATGTAGAAATCTTCATATTAAAGGGATGTCTAATTGATAGGATTTAGTCATTGATTGTCAAGTCAAATACTTTTTTTGCTGACAGATTAATTGTTCTCACTGTCAGGAAATTGCTCCTTAGTTCTAGGTTGCTTCTCTCCTTGATTAGTTTCCATCCGTTGCTTCTTGTCCTGCTTTAGGTGCTTTGGAGAATAGGTTGACAACCCCCCCCTTCTTTGTGGAAACCCCTTAGATATTGGAACACTGTTATCATGTCACTCCTAGTCCTTCTTTTCATTAAACTAGACACACCCAATTCCTGCAACCATTCTTCATATGTTTTAGCCTCCAGTCTCCTAATCATTTTTGTTGCTCTTCTCTGTATTCTTTCTAGAGTCTCAACATTTGTATTGTGATGACCAAACCTGGATGCAATATTTCTGTTCAAATGAGTATAAAGATTTATTGCAAGCTTAAACTCTCTACAAGAATCTGAGCTACTAACAGTCAAAGGAAATGAGCAAGAATTAAGCTCATTCAATGAGCTGGACTTAAATCTCTTGTGGTGCACAGAGACTCATGAATTATCATGCATTTGACCCCTCTCTCAGGCTCAAAGATCTGCAAATAGAAAGGCTATGAGCATGAGGTTGAATTGGAGATCCAAATGAACCTCTCCCAATCCTATGATTCTGGGGGGAAAAAATTAAAAAAAGAAAAGAGAGGGAAAATATCACTTTGGAAGCAAATAATTTGCTTCCAAAGTGATATTTGGAAAGTGAGGACCCGGATTGTGGGGGCAATAAGCTGACTTTGTATAAATATACAAAAGTATGAAGGCTATTGCTTAACGCATTGTAAGCCGCCCTGAGTGTCCGGAGAAGGGCGGCATATAAATCGAATAAATAATAATAATAATAAATAATAATAATTGACAAGAAGAGAGTTGGAGTGGATGTATTTTTCCTTTCTTTTTTCCCCCTTAATTAAATTGAATTGTAGTTCTGGCATGTTCCCAAACATTTTTGTCATTAAAAAAGCAAATAATTTTTCTGACATATTAAATATTATTTCTGTCAGTGGAAATTCACTTCTAGTGCTTAATATTACCTGTGATTTATGAAATTGTATAATTGCCATATGAAACATTAATTGCAGGGTGTAATTATTTTGATAGCTCATTTTAAGCTTTCATAGTGAAATAAAAGTCACTAAACATTTTTGGATCTACATTAGATTTTATGTGTGTTGACAAAAATGAAAGTCCATCCCATCACACAATTGTTTAAAAGAGAATTTCAGATATATTTTAAATGATATTTAATGACTCCACACAGTCTTCTAAATAAAAACTCCCATCAGAACAAATGCAACTCGTGCACAAAGACCTGTGTCCTGCTTTGAAAACAACACACCCCTTTGCTGAAGAATAGCTGAAACCACATTCCCTGTGGCAGTAAATACAATACATTAATAAATTCTAGTTATACACCCTTTGGCAAAATCATTTATTAAGATTACTCAGAGTCTATCTAACACATGGGATTAATAACCAGAAACATAGACTCTGCATGAGTTTGTTAAAAACTGTGCTACTTGGAACATCGTACATTTTAAGAAGATACTTGGTTGATACCTACGATGCTGGCAGCAATCCGTATCAACCATCAGTGCCAGTCAATGATATTTGTGATACATTTTTAAGTGTTCAATTGACTGAGTTTCATGTTTAATATAATAATAATAATAATAATAATAATAATAATAATAATAATAATAATAATAATATTTAATGAATAAAGTATATTATAATAATTTTAAATTATTAAATTATTAATAATTTAATAATAATTAAATTCACATTTAATATGTGAATGCAGCAAAATTGCATGAACTGATTACAAAGCTAGACATGACCAAGTTGCTAAATTAACCTATTGGTCATTATGTACAAAATACGACTTACCTAAAAGTCATGGGAACATAAAGTGGAAAAAGTTATAGAAAATGAGAAGGTGAAGATCTTGTGGGACTTTCGAATGCAGACGGATCGTCATTTGGAACACAATATGCCAGATATCACAGTTGTCGAAAACAAAATGTACAATTTATTGATATTGCGGTACTAGGAGATGCCAGAGTCAAAGAAAAAGAACTGGAAAAAATCATGAAATATCGTGACCTGGCTATCGAAACTACACGATTATGGATGAAACATGTAACAGTGATACGCATTGTCATCGGGGCACTTGGTACCATGTCCAAGAATTTTATAAAAAACATCAAGAAATTGCAGCTTCCTGCAATAACACCAGCGGAACTGCAAAAAACTGTACTACTCGGAACATCGTACATCTTAAGAAGGTACTTAGTTGATATCTAGGACACTGGCAGCAACCCATATCAACCATTAGCGAAGTTTTAACGAAGGGGGAAAATTGCAATACATCATCTGATGAAAACGTGTCATCACGAGTTTATTTATTTATTTTATTTGTTTGTCAAACATCTACAAGGTAGCAAATGTAAGTATGAACATAAACATGAATGAAGGAAGTAAATACAGATAAATGGGAACAGTAAGACAGGGATGTTAGGCACACCGTTTGAATTTGACACCCCTGTTCTATACAGATAGTCCTTGACTTACAACAGTTCACTTAGTGACCATTCAAAGTTACGACGGCACTGAAAAAAGTAACTTATGACCATTTTTCAAACTTACAACTGTTGCAGCATCCCTGTGGTCACATGATCAAAATGCGAGCGTTTGGCAACTGGTTCATATTTATGAAGGTTGCAATGTCCCAGGGTCATGTGACTTCCTGACACGCAAAGTCAATGGGAAAGCCAGTGTTACAGTACAAACTGAACAACTGTGGCAAGAAAGATTGTAAAAATGGGACAAAATTCACTTAACAAATGTTTCACTTAGCAACAGCAATGTTGGGTTCAATTGTGGCTGTAAGTCAAGGACTACCTGTATTATTGAATCTGAGAGATATCATGAATAATTAAGAATTTAATAAAAAAAGTTCTATTTTTTTCACAGAGTTATAATCCACTTAGGTTTATCACTAGTATGTTGATGCTCCTATGGCATTTGAAAGTAGCTGTAGAGTCACATTTCAGTTGTAAGCAACTTAGAGTCACTGGTTGAAATGGGCAGCTATAGAAATTGAATACATAAATAAACATTCCAAAAGCTATTTTTTAAAAAAGCTTTAATTCTCTGAATCTGCAGTCATTATATATTGTATTATCATGATATTTAAAAGCAAACACACAATTTTAGTAAAGAGTATCACATCTATGCACAACTCGGTTCAAATCAGGGGTGAAATGCTCCCGGTTCAGACCAGATCACTCGATCTGGTAGCGAGGGAGGCGGGTGGTTCGGAGAACTGGTAGCAAAAATCCCTGCCCCCCCCCCATGCCCAGCTGAGCCGCGCAATCATCAGAGGCTTTTTTTTTTTAGTTTTTAAAAGCATTTTTTCTACAACCTCTTTGGCCGAAAAAATGCTTTTAAAAGAAAAAAAAAAAGCCTCTGATGATCGCACGGCTCAGCTGGGATCGTCAAAGGCTTTTAAAAGCATTTTTTCTACAACCTCTTCAGAGGTTGTAGAAAAAATGCTTTTAAGAGTCTCTGATGATCCAAGCTGAGTTGCCTAATTGGCAGAGGCTTTTTTTCTTTTAAATGCCTCAGACGATCCCAGCTGAGTTGCCTGATCGGCCACAGAACTGGTTGTAAGAAATTTTAGATTTCACCACTGCTTCAAATGTACTCAGAAATAACATTCCAGTGAATTCAATAAGACTTATATTGAGTGGGTAGCAATAGAGTTGCAGCCCATGCTGCTCTATGTCTCTGTTCAGATGCATCCAAAGTGCTATCAAAACCTCACTTGTGTCAGAATGATGAGGATCATTTGTATTTTATTATACAACTGGCGTCTTCTGAATATATGCAAACTCAGCCATCAGAAATCATGCAAGAAGGCATGTTTCTATGTGAGTTTTAGCATGTCAACAACACAGGGCCACTGTTTGCTGATATTCCAGTTAGCAAGTCAACTACATCATTAGCAAAGTCAAATGATTCCCTCTGACAGCAGATTTGGCATATCATCTTTTTTCTCTTTCTTGTCTTTCTTTCTCTCTCTCTTTTTCTTTCTTTCTTTTTTGTTTGGAAGATCATGTTAGATAAGATAGAAACCAAAACTGATATTTCAGTTTCAAAAAAGGTTTCCTTTTTGAAACTTTTTTGAGTGAAGAAGACCAATTACCAAAGGTACCTTGATGTTGCATGAAGCAATGTGACAACTACAGTTAATGACCAAGGAATGGAGAAAAGAGGAAAAAGTTTAAGAACTTACATCTGAAGGAAGAATTTTTGAAATAAATCTTCCTGATTTTTCTGGTAGTTTCCCTTTTCCTTGAATTAACTGATTCAGAATAAAATCCTGTATACAAACTATCTGGAAATAATCCCTACTGAAATATTATGGAGCTTACTTCTGAATAGATATGTAGAATATTGCAGAATAAATGCCTGTTTAGTTCCTTAAATATTGGCATTATTAGATGGACATTTGGTTTATTAGTGGCATTAATGTTACAGAGAGAATGCATTGGAGGCTTTGTAAAATGAATTTGAAGTCAGAGTTCATCAGATCACAGCAAAAAATTTTCTCAATATTAAAATTGGTCTCTCTGACTACCATCTGTTCTGGCACAAAAAAAAAAGAAAAAGAAAAAGAAAAAAGAAAAAGGGAAAGGGAAAGGGGAAAAAAAAGCCAAAACACTTCACCTCAAAGGGATGTTATGAATATAAATATATTAAGGATTGTAAAATACTTTGATCAAATTGTCCAAAGAAGTAAGTTGAATAGTGTTTGAATAAAGATGTGGAATGGATTTTTGATTGCATTTTATTTCTTCCAGATGTGTAGATTTTATGCTGGCCAACTGGGATACTGGGTTTTTAAAATATTCAGAACTTTCCCCCATTATGTAGAAATGACATATTTATTTTAATCAATCTTTTTTGATATTTTACGAAGGTTTTCTCATGAGAAAGTATTACTTCTACTCAAATATGTTCAATAGCCTTGAAGCAAAATGGGTTCATAATTTAACATAAGGGCTCAACAGTATGTACTGACCACAATTTGGAAAACAGCCCATTTTATCTTGGTTTGCTCCCATGGCTATTCAGCATGACTCTTAATCCAATCCTCACTCAGGGTTAGCTAAAGTTGTGCAACCCTTCTTTGAATACAACGCACCCTCCTTTAATGCACTTTGGTTTGACAAGATCTGCCTGTATACTGCATGCTTTTGGTATGCATAAAACTCATTCCTCATTCTACATATGCATGGTAAGCATAAAATATTTTAAAAACACATTAAGTAAATCCCACTCAAATTTCGTATTCTTTGCTTCTTCTATTAGTCTAATAATCAAGCGGTTACTGCATTACTGTATTAATGACTAAGCCATGAATCCTCCAAGAGAGCCAAAATGAGAGCCTTACAATGCATTAATGAGAGCCATGATGGTGCAGTGGTTAGAGTGCAGTACCTGCAGGCTACTTCTGCTGACTTCCAGCTGCCAGCAGTTTGGCAGTTCGAATCTCATCGGCTCAAGGTTGACTCAGCCTTCCATCCTTCCGAGGTGAGTAAAATGAGGACCCAGATTGTTGGATGCAATATGCTGACTCTGTAAACTGTTTAGAGAGGGCTGTGAAGTGGTAACTCTGATTGCTATTGCTAAAGTAAAAGCCCTTTTTAATTTTGAGAGATCTATTGGATAAATGATGCCACTAGTATTACTATATACCTGTGATTGTCAGCAATAGGCAGAATAGGAATGCTATTTTGATCAGTTTTGAAATTCACTGGTTAAAAAGGCTATTTCCTGCTTATACCCCAGGGAAAGTTAAGTATCATCTCCTTTGTATATATCATGGAGGCAGGAAATAACAAAACATTGATTTGGAATGAGCACACAGAATAAAGATCTAATTCTTGACCTTGTGTTTCTTTGGCAATTTGTTTACATACCTGGTAAAGATTTTCCTAAATAATTAATCTACAGAACTTTAGAAGTTAATGGGAGTCAAGACAGGGGTTTATGTTAAATGTAAATGAGATTTGTTTCACTGTGTACACAACTGACAGCACTAAATTACAAAAACATCTTGACAATGTTTCTGCACCATGGCTAGAGGAAAAAACAGAAAATTACACTAAATCAACAATTTCAGATACTCCCCCTAAACATTTATCGTTCCTCAAAATTGCTATTCCCCTCTTCCATTGAGCAACTGAAGTTGAACGAAGATTGCTTTGCCATTTGTCTCCCTTCTGCTGCTTTTTCTGCAGGAGAAATGTCACAACACAAGTAGACAAGGAAATGGTTGTATTCAATTGCATTGGGAGAAAATCGGACTGGTCACGTCCTAAAAGGATTACTGCCCTGCACCTTACGTGGGACTGCAACTGAAGAGCATCTGGAATTTAAGGTGGGTGCAAAATGCAGTTAAGTGCACTTCTTGATCGGCGCATATCTTCTCTGTGAACTGCATTGGTTGTCAGTGTACTTCTGGGTTCAATTCAAGGTCCTCATAGTACCTACAAAGCATTTCATGGCAGGAACTGGCTTACTTACTAATTCTTTCCAATTGAGTCTATATACCATATCAGATGTGGTAGGGGAAGCATCCTGTTAGAGACTGCCACCTAGCAGAACTTAGAAAGAAAGTCTTTCTGTCATGGCACCTGCTGTTTGGAATATAGTCTCTCCATAGATTAAACTCGGTGGCTTTTCATTTGGCTTTGAAGACTTGGTTATGCCTTCAAAGGGCTGGGCATGGGAAGGGAAAGGGGAACATATTACAGAGCCTAGGGCAGGAGTAAAATGGTACCAGTTCGGACCGATTCAGCCGAACCGGTAGCGACCGGTAGCGATGGTGGCACGTGGTTCGGAGAACTGGTAGCAGTGGCAGCGCAAGGCTCTGCCCACCCGCCCAGACATCATTACTTCCTGGTTTTAACCAGGATGTAACCTGTTTTTGAGCTTCTGCGCATGCACAGAGGGTCCAAGCGTGCATGAACCGGTAGGGATGGTAAGTAGATGGTCCAGGGATGGGTGCATTGATGTTGATGCCATTCTGGCACAGTGGTTAGAATATAGTATTACAGGCTAAGTCTGCCCACAGTGAGGAGTTTGATCCTGACCAGCTCAAGGTTGACTCTGCCTTCCATCCTTCCGAGTCGGTAAAATGAGGATCCAGGTTGTTGGGAGCAATAGGCTGATATTTGTAAACTGCTCACAGAGTGCTGTAAAGCACTATGGAGTGTTATATAAGTCTAAGGGTTATTGCTATTTCTATTGCTATCACCTTTGACCCCAATGAAATATAGTCAATGCCTTAGTAATTATATTATGGTAAACTTATCTCGGTATTGCTATGCTCACAGGACTTTTGTCATAAAACCACTAAGCCAAAAACCCACTTCAACCTGTTCCAGCATGTCACTGATGTTCTCAAAATTAGGATACTTGTGCTGTACAGGAGAATCATTGTAATTTGATATGAGATGAAGTGTTCCACCAGCCTTCTTTTGCACCTGACTACAGCTGAGCAAGACAAAAGAAAGCATTTTGATCCAGTCAAGATCCTAAACTAACTTACTTCAATTTAATATTCAGTGGCAGGGTTTCTCAAAGGCATAAAGAATAACAGTTCAGAATGTCCAGTAAACATAAAAAAATGTCCTCCCTCGATTGACAAACCCTTCATGCTGTAGTTGAGCCAGTTTGGTCTAGCGGTTAAGGCACCAGGCTAGAAAGCAGGAGGCTATGAATCTTGCCTTGGCCATGAAGGCCAACTGGGTGACTTTGGGCCAGTCACTCTCCCTCAGCCCAACCTACCCCAGTGGGGACAATAGGAGGAAGATATGTTGGATATGTTTGCCACCTTGAGTTATTTGTAAAAGTAATAAAAGCAGAAAATAGATGATAGATTGATAGATGATGATGATGATGATGATGATGATGATGATATTATTATTGTTATTATTATTATTATTATTGTTATTATTATTATTATTATTATTATTATTATTATTATTATTATTATTAAAATTTGTATACCGCTCTTCTCCCGAAGGACTCAGGGCGGTGAACAGCCAAAATTAAAATACATACGTGGGAAGACAAAAAATATAAAATAGACACTCTAGAAAAGGCAAGAGAATTTCATAACACACACTTTAGACTAGAAGAAGAACAGGAAAGCAAGGAGGAAACAGATAGTAAAAGTCAAGAAGAAGAACCAATAGAAACAAATCAAGAAAAAGAAATAAGACAGAGGCAAGAAAAAGAGAGCGAACAGAGAGAAGGTGCAAAAGCTAAGGCACGGATGGAAACAAGAAACACAAAAAAACAGATACAATAGGCAATGGATGAACAGATCAAACTCTTTTCGGTAAACATTAATGGCTTAAATGCCCCAAAGAAAAGGAATCAAATTTTCACAAAATTACGAAAATTAGAAGCAGATGTGATATGTCTGCAAGAAGTACACATTCAAAAAGATTATCAAAAAATCCTAGAAAACCCCAAATTAGGAAAACTATATTCATCTCTGGCCCAAAAAAAGAAAAAAGGAGTAGTGATTTACATAAAAGAAAAAATACAATCTAAACTAGTCTATACCGATGAGCAAGGTAGAGTGGTGATGGTTGAACTAGAAATAGGAAAGAGGAAAATGTTAATTGTAGTGATTTATGCACCTAACCAAAAACTACAGGTTTTTTTTAAAGATCTACATATAAAATTAGCAGAATTAGAATATGATGATATTTGTGTAATAGGGGATTATAATGCAATAGTAAATGCAAAGAAGGACTACAAAACTGGGGGGAAAAAACAAAGAAAAAAGAAATACTTCCAAAAGAATTCTTTACTATGGCTGAAGAACTAAACTTGGCAGACGTATGGAGGGAAACACATGAAGAAGAGGCCCAATACACCTTTTACTCCCATCCGCATAACTCCTGGTCAAGACTGGACATGGCATGGATGACCCCAAATATCAAAATAGAAGTAGAAAAAATTGAGATAGGCACAAACCAATGGGCAGACCACAATCCACTATTCATAAACTGGAAAGGGGAAAGAAGACGTAAGAGATGGACAATGAACCAAAGATTATGTAAAGAGAAAGAATTTAATTCGATGTTAGAAAAGGAAGTAAAAATATTTTTTCAGATAATTAAAATAGAGGAAACCTCTTTACAAAACACATGTGATACTTTAAAAGCATATATAAGGGGCCTAGTAATAGCATATACGAGGAAAAAGAATAAAGAGAAGAAAAAACAATTAGATAATTTAGAGAAAGACCTAAAACAAATAGAACAAAAACTCCAGGAAAAGCCCCAGAACAAAACAATAAGAGAAGAATGGGAAATGATTAAGCATAAATTGAATTTGATAAACCAAATAGAACTATCCCAAAAAATAAAAATGGCGAAACAAAATTATTTCGAACACGCAAATAAAACGGGCAGATGGCTAGCCTATAAACTGAAAAAAGAACAGAAAAAAAGAATGATATACCAATTGAAAGACGATAAAGGAGAAATTCAACATAGTAAAGAGGCCAAAAAAGAAATTATTAAGAAATTTTATACGAATCTATATAACCAGGGGAAAATAGAGGAAGACAAGATAAAATAGTACATAGGGAAATCAGGAATGCCAAAAATCACAGAAGAACAAAGAATAACTCTCAATAGGCCAATAACCAAATTAGAATTAGATGAAGTACTGAAAAATCAAAAAAACAATAAAACACCGGGACCCGGCAGGCTACCGGTAGAAATATACAAAACAATGCAAGAAGTATTGGGAGAGAATACATTGCAATTATATAATGAAGCTATGGAGAAAGCCAAAATACCAAATTCATGGACAGAAGCCATAATAACAATCATTCCAAAAGAAGATACAGATCTCCAGTTAATACAAAACTATAGACCTATTTCATTATTGAATGCCGATTACAAAATATTTGCAGCAATCTTGGCCGAAAGGATCAAATCAGTATTAAATACATATATACACCCAGACCAAAATGGATTTCTGCCGGGATGCCAAATAAAGAACAACATGAGAATAGTACTTAATGCGCTAGAATATTATGAATCACACCCGGAGAAGCAGGCAGTGTTGGTTTTTCTTGACGCCCAAAAGGCCTTCGATAATCAAAATTGGAAATTTATGATTGAACAACTACAAAATATGCAAATTGGGGAAAAATTTGGGAAAATTATAGCAGAAATCTATACCAAGCAATCAGCAAGGATAATTATGAATGATGACATAACAGACAATTTTAATATAACAAAAGGAGTCAGACAAGACTGTCCACTTTCCCCCTTACTATATATTCTATCATTGGAAATCCTGTTGAAAAAAATTAGAGAAGACCAAGGAATTGAAGGTTTAAGGATCAATAGAGAAGAATACAAAGCTCAAGCCTTTGCTGATGACCTAGTGTTTTTGACAGAAAATCCTATGGAATCTATACCTAATTTGTTCCAAAAAATAGAAGAATTTGGAGAAGTGGCCGGACTAAAAATCAATAAAAGTAAATCGAAGCTAATTGTAAAAAACCTTATGGAAATCCAAACAAAAGAATTGACAGATAATATACAAATCCAAACAACAACAAAAATAAAATATCTAGGAATCTGGTTATCTACAAGAACATCAGCAATTAAAGAAAACAATTATGATAAATTACTAGAACAAACAAAGACTTAGAAAAATGGGAAAATTTACACATTTCATTCCTAGGAAGAATTTCAGCCATCAAAATGACTATATTACCTAAATTTTTATATTTGTTTCAGGTCACCCCAATTAAAATAGATAAACCATTTTTTGAAAAGCTGAATAAAATAACATCTAAATTTATATGGTAAGGGAAAAGGCCACGAATAAAATTTAAGCTGCTTCAGGATACAAAAGATAGAAGAGGAGCTGCACTCCCTGACTGGGAGGTATATTACCAAGCAGCAGTACTATCGTGGGTCAAAGATTGGATAGAATTAAAGGACTCTAGAATTTTAACAATGGAGGGACACGAACTCCAAACTGGCTGGCACTCCTTTATGTGGGATGAGAAATACAAAACACATTCATATTTTAAAAGACACACAATAAGAAACTCATTATTACAAATTTGGCTTAAAATTAAAAAACAACATTATATGAAGATACCAAATTGGCTAGCACTGGCAGAATCAATTAGGCACCCAAATTTAACAGATAAGACAAAAATAATTAGATATAAAGATATAATTGACTATCAAGGCAAATTAAAGACAAAACAACAATTGGACACAGATTTACACAGAGAAATAGACTGGTGGACTTATACTCAAATACACTCCAAATACAGAGAACATATAAAAACATATGAAATTTATAATCAAAAACAAGAAATAGATAAAATTATATTAGATTTAGAAAATAAATTAATTAGTAGAATTTATAAATTTCTTCTACGCTATAAATTGGAAGAAGAGACAGTCAAAGAAACGATGATTAAGTGGGCTCAAAACATCAACCACACAATACCTTTGGAAAAATGGGAAAGGTTCTGGCAGGTAAACCTAAATTTAATGAAAGCAACGGCATACAAGGAAAACCAACTGAAAATGTTTTATCGGTGGCATATGTCTCCAACCAGATTGGCAAAAATACAACCGAAAAATAGCCCGATTTGTTGGAAGTGCAAAAAGGCACAAGGGACTTTCTATCATTTATGGTGGACGTGCCCGGCAGCAAAGAAATTTTGGTCTAACATCAAAAAATGGTTGGAACAAATAACAAAAACACAGATTGAAAAAGAACCAGAAACATTTCTATTAGGAATCTTTAACAAATCATATCCTAAGGATATCAAATATCTCACAATTCACATATTAACTGCTGCCAGAATAACCTACGCAAAAAATTGGAAGCAAGAAAAAATACCAAGTGAAACAGAAGTAATAGGGAAAATTTTAGAATGTGCTGTAATGGATAGGTTAACCAAAGAATTACAAGAAAGAGAAGAATCAGACTATTATAAAATATGGAATAATTGGTATAATTGGTTAAAAATCAGAAATATACAAAAAATATAGGGGAAATATTACCTATTTAAATATATATATATATAATAAAAAATGTTATTAGATTAAGAAGAGGTGAAGGAATATATCATAAGTAGAATTGTAGAACATCACTCTGAAAAAATGCTTAAGAAGAAATTACACTCTTTTTGTGTATATGTTGTATAAATGGTTGTTGTGTATATGTTACGTATGTCTTTTTTAATATTTATATTCAATAAAAACTACTTTTACAAAATTAAAATACATACAATATAAAATTTAAAATAATTTAAAAACAGAATTAAATCGAATTGGCTTCCCAAAAAGTAAAACCCATTACCCTTAAAATAACCCATTAAAATTTTAAGCCAGCCCAGCTTGAAGGCCTTCAAAGCTCGACGGAAGGTCCGGAGGTCCGGGATCAGTCGTATTCCTGGGGGTAGCTCGTTCCAGAGGGCGGGTGCCCCCACAGAGAAGGCTCTCCCCCTGGGGGTCGTCAGTCGACATTGCTTGACCGACGGCACCCTGAGGAGGCCCTCTCTGTGGGAGCGAATTGGCCAGTGGGAGGTTATCAGTGGCAGAAGGTGGTCTCGTAAATAACCGGGAGCCATGGAGCGCTAGATAGACAGATAGATAGATAGATAGATAGATAGATAGATAGATAGATAGATGATGGATGGACGGATGGATAGATGATGGATAGATAGATAGATAGATAGATAGATAGATAGATAGATAGATAGATGATGGATGGACGGATGGATAGAAAGATAGATAGATAGATAGATAGATAGATAGATAGATAGTTAGATAGATAGATAGATAGATAATAAATACATGCATAAATGTTCAGGAATATGATATCCAATGCAAGTTAAGTGCATAAGACTGCTTTGAAACATTACTAAATTCTCCTTCAGATTCATATTAGGGAACTCATAAAATGAAACAATTATATTATTTGATAAATCTGGTCAGCCTTAAGCAAATACTGTAATTCCTTTAGGTTGGAAGAACAAACATTTCATTATGTCCTTTTTTATGAGACAAGTTAAAATGTTGAACTGTATCATTTCCAAAAGCCTCTGGGTGATAAATTGATTTAACTGCTGGTTTCTTGCTGATTTAATCTTTTATCTTCCTTTTGTTGGTTAACTGTTTCATTTATTTTTTATTATTTTTAGTGATTATAGTTTGATTTCTTAAGCTCTTTTATGGGCCTTTATTTTTATTATTTTAGTGGTTATAGTTTGATTTCATTTTATGGGCCTTATGTAGATGGAAAAATGGAATATTAAATAAATGAATAAATATAAGCATTTTAAAAAGAAAAGAAAACTAATTATCATTAAAGTTTGCCACTGTTTTGAAAAAAAGAGAGGAAAAACAGAAAATATTCCTTTTCACTACTTTTCAAGGTGTTTTAGGGAGAAGATTTTGATAGGAAGTATCACATATGTACAGAAAAAGAGGACACACATTTTAGCTCACTAAAATTATTTCTACGTGATAGAGATGGTTGGGGAACACACAGTGCTCACATAAGCATATTCACTTCATCTGTACTTTTAAAAACAAGCAAATAAACCAATTAATTTTTCAAGGATCTGTCACAGTTACTACTGGTGTCTTTATGTATCAGCTCAAATGAAGAAACAGCAAACTATTTTTGAAAGCATGTGTTAAGGTTGACTATTTTGGAAAGAAAATAAAAGGAAAGATCATTTATTAATCAAATTAATCCAGGAGACAGAGGAATTTGGGGATACTGTTATAGATGGATTGTATTAAGATGGAGAGAAGAGCAGGACAGAGTTTGTTGCATCTTCCTTCCTTCCTTCCTTCCTTCCTTCCTTCCTTCCTTCCTTCCTTCCTTCCTTCCTTCCTTCCTTTTTTCCTTCCTTCCTTCCTTCCTTCCTTCCTTCCTTCCTTCCTTCCTTTCTTCCTTCCTTCCTTCCTTCTTTCCTTCTCAAATTTAGAGATTGCTTATCCTATCTACTGAGTGACTTTGGGCAGATATTGGAAGAAAAAGGAAGGATAATAATAATATTAAAATATCACATGACTGTCAAGTAACTGACTAATCTATTCCAATTCCCAGTTTCAAATGGAGATATAAACATCTGCATATTGATTAAAATAAAGTCCTATTAACAGGATTTGGAGAGGACAAAGTGATTGGGAGAATTAATGAATCCTGTTATTTTAACAGGACATTTGGGAGAGAAAAAAGATGGGAACTTTTGTATC
Organism: Pituophis catenifer annectens; assembly: GCF_029215685.1. Classification (NCBI taxonomy): domain Eukaryota; kingdom Metazoa; phylum Chordata; class Lepidosauria; order Squamata; family Colubridae; genus Pituophis; species Pituophis catenifer. The sequence continues at coordinate 76,688,082 of NW_027256882.1, read as the reverse complement.
AAGTTGATGGGAAAACTTAACTCTTTTAGTTTGGACTATTGTCAAACCAGGTTCACTTTGAAATGAAAAGATTTCCCACTTAGAAAATCAGAGAGGAGGGGAACAAATGAGGTTAAAATGGATCATTCCTGAAGCTTCTCCTGGGGGACCCCCAGCATTCAGGAGTGTCCTCCTCCCAGCTGAAATTTGCAAAAAAATGTGGTAGGTCACCACTTTTAAAGGTGATGATGAAAAGGGACCAGCATGTGCTGCCACTGCCCACTCCAACTCATTTCAGCACTTTTGAGTTGAAGCAGCTGCAGGCTGCTATCAGTGATTTGGCATTTTTAGAGCTGAGAAGGCAGCTGCAGTGGAAACACCCCTGGAAAAACACATCAATTTGCCCACTTAACTTCAGCACTTAAGCCATCAGCCATCAGTTGGGTCAGCCTCAAGAGAAATGAATGACATCAGTCAAAACAATAGGATATGCCTATCTCTCTCAGTGATTATTCCCATGTAGTACAAAAACTTAAAATAATTTGTGCTTTGAAAAAATGTGATGATTGATTGGCCTCCATTAAGCTGGGATTTTTAAAGCATTCCATGAACTCTTAGATAAAATGTCACTAAAATGTTAATGCAATAACCAAATTAATCCAATCTGGCTAGAGTGTGCACAAGTAGTTTAAAACATTAAAAGGACAAACCACTGTGTATAATAAAAAAGATAATCAAAGAATGTAATCAGTGGAAGATGTTTATAGAGAGTAAATCTTACTTTTTCCCCCCCAAATCTCTATCCATACTGTAAAATTACTGAATTTTCTCTTTTACAAAAATATATTTAAAGCACAGGTTTTAAAAACAATTGTATTTAAAATTTTAAAATACTTACAAAGTTAAGCTGCTTTAAAATGTGTACATGTTAGGTTACTTAAATCAGAAATATTAGTGTTGTGCAGACAATACTTTCCCCTGTGATTCTCTAAGGAAGCAGAAGTTGGATTTTTAATAAGAAAGATAGAAAGAATATTGATACCTTTGAAATTCTATGTCGGAGAAAATTCTTGAGAAAACAATAGACAGCTGAGAACAAAAGCCAATGAATCATTGAATAAATCAACTCAAAATCCTCACTTGAGGACAGTGACCACAAATGACCAGACATAAATTATCCTTCTTCGTACACATTATGGAATGACTCAGCAATGAGGTGGACTCATTTATGGTACTGATGTAGACCCAAAGACCAGGTTAAGGAAGAAACTTTCCTCCTGAAGAAAATCTATCTTTGAGGTTGCTAAGAGTTGACAAAAAGCTTAATGGCACATAAACAAATTAATAATTTCATTGTGTGACAATCATGCAATAGTTCAGTGGTTTATGGTAATACATAATACTAAGACTGCCTTACAAATATACTGGTCCTGAGCCTGTGCGGGGTTGGACTGGGACTTGAAAGATTCAGTTTCAATTTACATTTATTATGGATACTCATTGTGTGGCTTTGAGCCAATCACTTTCTCTCCATACACTTCACCTCGTAAGATTGCTACTGTGGGATAAAATGAAAGGTATCCCCATGTAAGCTATCATGAACTCTTAGAAGAAAGATGGGATATAAATTTAACAAACATTTCTCTGACTGGATTATGGTCAGTCATGTGAAATTCACTGCTTCCTTAAATGACTCATCCAGGAAGCCTGTTTGTTTGTTTTGTCTTATAATGCATTTATATAATGACCCACATTTTTGGAAAGAGTTTCTGTTATCCTTGTAGACCAAAACTGAACACAAAAATAAGTGCAAATCCCACAGATTTCAAAAGGCCAGAATACCATCTCACACTGGATTTTGGCAACAGTCTTGTGTGTGGTTGTTTCAAATCAAAATCAAGTTATGCATGCATTTATACAGATTGATTTTTACAGTATATTTACAAGAGTTCTTTTCTCTGCCTCCTCCTTTTCTGTGTGTGCATGTATGTGTTCTGGTTTCTTCACAATCAGCTTTCCAACTGTACATCTTTCGGGAAAAGGATCTTTGGTTATTGCTTGTGAAACCCAGATGTTCTAAGGAATCTTCCTTATATGTCTGCTTCTTCCATGAACCCACTGTCTTTGGCAAAAGACTCATGGAAAAAAGAGCCAAATACATGGACTGGCATAGATTGATCCTCTGAGATACCTCATTGCATGCATGTCATTGGCTCACACACTTTGGCTTGCCGGCTGTGGTGGAACGGGCTAGGTTCTGAATGAGTGACATTGCACTGTTGCTGCTGTCTTGCACTAGTAGGAAAAAATGTTTTACTTGTGAAATTATTTCCTTTGGAAAGAAGCAAGCTGTGTTATGTATTACTTGAGAGGTTATGGGTTACAAATTAAGTAGAAAACACTGTTTTCTGTTCAGTTTAAATTTGCCATGACTTTACATTTATGGCAGCTATTGGGTTTTTTTCAGGAAAAAAATTGTTGAACATGGAGTTACAAGATATGGACAATTTCATGGGATCTTATTCGCATTAATAAAACAAGTCAAATATTCAGACCACACACTCTGTCTTTCTCTCTTTCTCTGGACTCAAGAGAGTAAGAAACTGAAAGAAACATAAAATGAAATGCCAGAGTGCAAACCAATATAGACTGATACAAACAGGGTTGACATGAACATTAGCTCCTCAGGAATCTGCCACAATCCAAGTTTCCTCACACCTGACATTTATAACTTCCTAAAACAGGAGTGTCAAACACGTGGGCCGTGGGCTGGATGCATCAGGGCCACGCCCACCCCCATTTAGCAGGGGGAAAAGTTACTATATGTCACATGACGACAACGTGTCATTAAGGGTTTGACACCCCTGTCCTAAAAGGTACATTTCCAATGAGGTATTTCCAATGAGGTATTGTCAAAGAAATAAATAGTGATCTCCAGCAGCTATTAGTGCTACACAATCCAGCAGAACAGATTAGGGGACTTAATTGTGGGTGCTCCAACACTGGAAGTTTTTAAGAAGATGTTGGATAACCATTTGTCTGAAGGGGTATAGGGTTTCCTGCCTAGGAAGTGGGTTGGATTAGAAGATCTCCAAGGTCCCTTCCAACTCTGTTATTCTAATATCCAAAGATTCAAAGATGGAGGTGCTAATTGGAGAAAAGGGAGTCAAGAGCCTATTTCTGAGGATCTGACCTCTCTGTTGCAATGATCTACAGAAATATAGAAAGCTGCATTTTTGTCTGATGACTAAATGCCCTTATTTACTTTATAACACAACTAAAATTAATTAACTAATTTGTTTCTGTGCTTGTATTAGAAGTGATTGATCTTTCAGATTAACAGATACACATAATGTTTTTTAGAATATGTTGTGTTTGCTAAAAAATGCCCGCAATGGGAGATGGTGATTGTTAATAAAATAGTGACCATGCATCTGCCCACACCCATAATTCTATGCGCCCTGCCCCCACGCATGCACGCACGACCCTCCCACGCTCCCCCTGCTCCTGGCACACAATGGCACGGTAGGCCCATTTTTTGCTCTCCCCAGCCTCCAAAGCCTTTCTAGGAGTCTGGGGAGGGAGAAAATGACCTTCCCCACACACACCCTGGAGGCCCTCTGGAGGCCAAAAATGGCCCTTTTGCCAACATCTCTGGAGACTGGGGAGAGCTGGGAAAGAGAAAAACAAGCCTTCCCCACCACTACCCAAGGTTCTCCGGAGGCAGGAAATGGCCTGTTTCCCTACTTCTGGCGGGCCCAGAAGCTCACGCGCACCGGAGCTGAGCTTGCATGCCCACCAATATGGCTACGTGTGCCACCTGTGGCACGCATGCCATAGGTTCTCCATCACAGATATGGGTAGTTATAAAATACCACCGTGCTAAAAGACACAGTGATATAATTGTTCCTTGCCACCTTTTCTAATTCCCAACTAACTTATTTTATCTTTATCATTTTTATTTTCTTTTTATCCTAAACATTTATAAGCAGAACATTTGGCTGTAGCTACTCATCATTCTTATTTTCTAAAAAATACCTAAGAGCTAAATGTAGAAACCAAGACATTTTCTGTAAATATATGGAGGTGAAGACAGGGGACTTGATAGAACTATAGACACATTTGATGTTCAGACATAATTATATGTTCAGAATAACAGCCTTTCTTATTGCTCAATTAAAAATGGGTAGATTCATATAAATTGAGCACATACTATATAGGACAGTGCAATCTTTTCTTGATAAGGTTTGACTGAAATATTCCCTAGAAACCACTTTGTAACAAGTGTGATCTTGGTGTTTCTAAGAGTGAACTGCACAGCTTCACTTAACTCTACTTTGCTCTCTTCTGCCATCTCCTGTAGCTCTTGTGATAGCCAGGCCAAACTTCTGTTTCTGTAGATTTTGTAAGGGTCACAGTAGAGGCTGGGGGGGGGGGATTGACGCAAAGCACTTTGTCAAAGCAAATTTTGCGTCTATGAAGCCTCAAGCAATACATCATCAAGACAAATTATGTTTCAATTTCGCTTTTATAAGATGAATTGCCTTACGTTAGCTGCATGAAACTCCTTGTCAAGCCAAATCAAAGCTGCCACACATGAACCTAATATAGATGTTACCATGGTGGCCAAAGAATGCTGTTGAATACACACATACCAGGGTATGTACACCAGGTTTCCTTCTGCCCTAAAAACAAGCAATTTGTACTGTATTTGTACAGTACCGTATTTGTACTGTACTGTATATTTTAGTGAATGCTTTGTTGGATATAGTAGTTCATTAGTACATCTAACAAACAACTAACTAGAATATATCTAGTTAGCTGTTTGTTTGATATACAGGATGACTTGCTGGATGTGAAATCTAGATATTCTTATGTTTTTTTTTAATCTTTGATTTAACCTCCAGAATATTGGAATTTGGGATCCGCATAATTTTGTATTGTTCTTTTTGACATCTGTTTCAATGTTAAGGATCTATGGCCATTGCGATGTTCCCTGGACTTTTTATTAAATTTTATACTTTATACTTATCATCACAAATGTCAATAGAAAATTATTATAATTTACACATTTAATTCATAAAGTAATTTTATATTGGCATATGGGATGATGTACAATAAAAGTACTAATTAAAACTTGCCATAAAATGAAAAACAAGAACAAAATCAACATAATGAATACAATAAATAAATAAATAAATAGAATAGAATTAGAAGTCATGTTAAAATTACAATGCAACAAATCCCCATGTTATATAGCCTTATAACCAGGGGTGGGTTCTACTTACCTTTACTACGATTTGAAAAGGGACTGCGCATGCACACTTGCTTCGCTCGCGTGCACGCATGCTCTCCTGCACATGTGCAGAAGCATTTTGATGAAGTCGGAGTCGGTGGGCGGAGCCCCCCGCCGGTTTTACTACTGGTTCTATAGACAAAAACTCTTCGATATAGTTTCTTCAACTATATAGTGTATACATATGTAAATGTCATTGTCAATTCAGTGATGGGACTGAAGGAAATCAGAAAAGCTTTAAAGACACACTCATTTATAGTATAAAGTAGAGCAAGGATGACAATATATAAGTATTCTTTTTACTAATACTATAATACTGTTGGAACACCTTAACATCTGATTATGGACAGATTGTCATGGAAAAAAATTATCTAAATGGTTGCTAACAATTAACACAGGTCTGACATAAATAAGTACTACTAATAATACTTATAATTTACATTCCCTCTTCTTTGGATCCAAACATTCACCAAGGTCGGGCTGCCTGACTTAATGCAGTGGACTTTGCTGCTCAGTGTTCATCCCTGAGGCATGATGGGTCAGTGGCTTAATGACATTGGAGAAGGTCTTTGGTTTAGGACCCCAACCTGGGGGAGTGAGCTCCCGTCACTTGTCTCAATTTCTGCCCACCCAGCAGTTTAAAACTACCTTATATGCAAGTAGATAAATAGATACTGGAAAGACAAGCTAGTGCTTTGTGCAGACGGTCAGATCCCTGCCAATGCTGGACCTTTCAGGATGCCACACCCATTTGCAAGATGATTTTGATGCTGCTGCAGGATGCTGTTCATCTTTCTCTCTGATGCAGAACTAGCTCTCCCCCTGTAGTGTACCATGGATACCACACAAGCGTGAATTGAGAGAGCTAGCAGTCTTAAGGCAGCCAAATAACTATTCTCTATTAACATTGTAGTCTCCTGGCTAATGTAACACTGCCATACAATAAATAAATAATAAGTGCCAACCTCCAGTAGCTGGCTGCACAATCTTCTTAGCATGCTCTCCATTAACACCTTCTCATCTCACTCACTCACTCAGCAAGTGTAAAGAGAGAACAGACACAATTTTCTCCCAACCCATAACCCAACTTCAGATTCTCCAGAAAATGAAAACAAACGTTGGCACCCCTTCTATAGTGGCAGTAATACACACCCAATTTTCTTCCTTGTCAGGAATGGGATTCTTTCTCTGCATGAAGATTGGCTAACATTTGATCTAGAGAAAAGGTGGAAAAATAATTTGTATTTCCTCATTTCTGGAGAATCCAGGATGGATTTTCTCTGTAGAATACCACCCCACTACACTTCTTCCAAGCCGCAATCACCTCAGCCATCTGCACCAACCGAGAGATTTAATACACAGCTCAGTTACATAATTGTTGTGGGAGGAAGAAGCCGAGCCAGCAACTGGCCAGGGTTACAAATAATGGGAATATCATAATTCACAAAATATAGGTTATTAGTGATAGTTAGTCTCTTTCACAATTGTCAGGAATTTCATTCTGGGAGCTAAATTGTCATTCTTCCCCCTATTACAATACCAATTCATATGACTAAGCCTTCTTAGTAGACTAAATGTGTGGCAAAAAAAATATTGCCTTCCTGTAAAAAGAATAAAAGCACTTGAACAAACATTTTGTCTCTCTTAATATTCATCCTCTTTGGGATCTGCAAATACTGGATGTTTGCTGCTGCAGGCTAAAACTTACTCCCGCACAATAAACCACTTCTGCTTGGAATTAGCCAAATAGGTCCATAGTTATCCCCAATAGCATTATAGGGAGTGATTATCAACCCCAGTTGTCTGCCAAATGGTATTAGCCTTAACATTTCCATCCACCTCATCATTAAGCACATGTCAAACTCAAAGTAACAACGGTAATTTTTTGCAATTAAGGTCCCCATTATTATTTCCTTTACTTAAAGAGGGATCCAAAATTGCAGGTTTTAAACGTAACCACAAGTTGCTCCCCACACATTAAGTGCCTTATTTTGCAGTAGGAACTTTTTCTGTACACTTAATTGTCTATACATTATGTTTGCTACTGAAAGGCTTTTGATATAAAAGAAATAGTTTCTAGAATCTTTCACTTTTTACAAAATGTTATTTGTTTTTTTTAGAAAACTTAGAAATCCTGGAGTGTTTTTTCTTTCTTTTCTTTTTAAATCTTGCTTAAAAGGCTTGGAAAACATATGCAAAAATCATTTTAGTTAAACGAACATAAATATTAGGTACTGTATTACAAATTAATATTGTTTGGTCCATATTTGTTTATTCATTATGTGGCAACATCAGGGGTGTCTGCCGAGGGCAAAAAAAAATTCAAGATGGCAGCTGTAACTACATGATCAAAGCTATGCCGCCTTTTAATATGCAGAACATGCATAACACACATAAAAAGGGGTGGGGCTTTTATCACATGGTCACAAAAGTCATTTTGACTTTTTTGACATCTCAGAATGACTCTAGGCAATACTTGGCTGGTTTCGGGCTTGGAAGCTAAGCAAGCTAGGTCATGTTGTACTGGGATGGAGGGACCACGAGAAAATGCAAATATGATAGGTTTGATTGGCAAGCCAAACAATTCCTGGAAGAAGGAAATGGCAAACTATTTCTGTATTGTTGTTATTGCTTATTGATGAAGGAATCAAACTTTAGCTTTCAAGAGCTCTAGCTCTTAAAACTAGCTGCCTAGAACAATCCAGCATAGGGGAGGCAATGATGAGCAGAAATGACAAAATGGCATTATAATATTATGGTACCAGATATACCCTTTCCGTACTTTTTAATATGAAAGACATCATGCATTATGATGTCATGGTACACATTTCCTCATTCCTTATTGTGACTGGGTGTGGACACTTATAGAACTCATATAGAACTTATATAGAACTTTTTCCATATTTCCATATATAACTTCTATAAATGTTCTCTTCTTCTCCCATGAGGAAGAAGATACACTCAACCATACAATAGACAGAAAGTACAGCAATTATATTGGAATGGGGAGTAGCAATAACATCTCAGGAAAGACTTACATGTGCTATGCTGGCTCCTCTTATTGATGAAGTTCCATAAACATCTGAATGATGAATGGAAAGGAATGCCATCTTCTTCTGCGCATCTAGCAGTAAAATATTTTGCACTGGGCTTCCATAATATGTAGGACAAATGTGCAGAGGACATCTCTTGCATGTCCTCTCTCCTTTGCAGTTCTGTGTTAAATTTTCAAAAGTTGTATTTTTGTACACAACAGTCAGGACTTTGTACTATTATTTGGCTCATGTTCATATTTATAGCCAAATTGTTGGCTTAAGACATCAAGTCAGGATGGCACACAAATGAGAACTTGCACATTGGCAAATCTTGCCCTCGCATAATTGTTTTCCCCTGTGGATGTGTGACAAGGGGAGCAATTGACAAAATGTGCTGTGCTGCAGCAATGTAACTCCACCCCTTTGCGAATCTGCCTCATGAGATTGTCTTCCTATAATGAAAGGGCAAAGCTTGCCTTCTGCCTTCTGAATTTTTCCCAGTTTGGGTAAATTTGGCCTGCTTTGGATATTGTTGCCTGAAGACTTTCCCGCCAATTTCATCAGCCTGCTGAGGATGTAGGGAGTATCCTCTGTTATCTTAACCTTATCCTAAAATAAGCAAAATGACATTTTCTGTAATTATCTTGCAATCTGTATCATTTTCCAACTGTTGCACAGAAGTATTTTAACACATAGTTGGCCCCGGTGTAGGCCAGCTAACAACTCTAGCACCACAGCATAAATGTTTAAGTGCTTTGTTTCTTGAACGAGATTTCCCATTCAGAACAGTGAAAGCAGACTGATTAACCAGTTTGAATGTGAAGATGAACTAAACAGAAGGCTTCACTCTCCAAAAGCCAAATTTCTTTTGGAACGGCCCAGCATCTTGACTCATCCAATGCCATTGCTCAGTTAAATAGAGTCTAATAAATGGACTAAGAAAAGTAGGACAGGAGGTCAACACATGAAGGAATCAAAAGCCTGACAAAATGCAGACCTCTCAGGGCCCTTGTTACAAGCACATAAACACTTCCTATATCAAGATACAAGGCCCAGGTCCTGCTGAAAATGGGCTGCATCAAATGTCCAATGAGGATGTTATTTATCAATTCCTAATTAAGCTGTTAATTTTCTGACTGGTTTTTGGGTTCAGGCACGATTCTGATTTATTACAGGCCACACTGACAGTGTCAGATCTAAAGCAAACTCTGGGCAACACTTTAACCAGACAGTATTGTCATTAAGAATGGAGAATAAAAAAAACATTTTTCTTTGAAGATCTCATTGCTTGTTCAAGCAGGGAGATAACATAAACTTTATGTCAACAAAGAAAACATGGCACTTCAATGTGCTATATGGGGTGACTCCATCTGAACATCCGGCATTCAAGTTAGTTTTGGGTATTTCTTTCTCCCATCACATCAAGCAGTCTGTTCCTGGGTGTTCAGAATCAGGTTCCTTCTAAGTTACATAGTCAAATAAAGCAAAGTGTACAACTAAAATGGTGGAGAATGCTTTATGAAGCCGTCTGACCTCCATGGAATGTTGTTTATTAGAAACATGTCCGGTAACATTATATGTGTTCCAGTTACCAAGTGAATTCACAGTCTTACACTAAACCAGAAATACTTAGGCCACAACCATGAGATGAAAGCCATCACAAGGCATTAAAAGGCATCACAAATAAGGGGTGAGACTTTGATTTATTTAATTTATTTATTCATTTATTGATATCCCACCTTTATTATTTTCATAAATCTCAGGACCGTGAACATATCCATCGCACCTTGCTTATCCTATTTTCCAATAACAACAACCCTGTGAGGTGAACTGGGCTGAGGGAGAGTGACTGGCCCAAGGTCACCCAACCAGCTTTCATGGTTAAGGCAGAACTTGAAGTCAATGTCTTAACCACTAAACCAAACTGATTCTTGATTGCATGATTAGGGCCGCCATCTTGCCTTTTTTTTCCCTCCCTCGCTGTGACATCCATAAATGACAAGACTCCCAATGTAAAAGTTCCCATTGGTTGGCCTATCCCTCATCTTCACAGCATCTTTGCTGCCCATCGGGAACCCCATCTGCCATTTTCCTGCTTTTAACTCCACCAAACCCCTTCTGCCCACAACATCTGGGCTTTGGCCTATCAGCTCCATTTTGCTCTGTATATACATTTTCAGTTTGATCCCTAACTCTGATCCAGTCAACCAATGCATGGAATAACTCATGTATTAGACGATTTGAACATTCCTAGTGATAAATGTCAGTTTGAGTAGTTCAGTTATATTTCTCATCTCAGGCCTTTAATTATACTGTATTAAATTAATATTTCTTACTCTTGCTTATTCAAGAAGGAAAAAGCATGACTAAGTAGGTATCTTTAGCAAGCAGACAATGTTGGTGTTATTAGAGAATATGTGCATATATTATTTATGTTATTATTTATTGCCATGCTTGGCCATAACCAAAAAATATAATCAAATAACCAAACAATAAATATATATAAACAATATATTTATTGTTTAATTTTTATACAGACATTTAAGTAGTTGATTTTCTTACAAAATTAAATCAAAATAGGATTCCAACATTCAATAAAGATAAGTATATTTGTTATATATCCTACAATTTTTGCATGCAAACTATTATAGGCAATAAAAAGAGTATAGGAATATATTTTAAAGGAAGAGTCATCAAAGTGGAAAATAGTCCTAATGTAATATATTGCTATTATATATGTTCCTCATCTTATTAATTAAATAATAAACCTATTAATAAACGTATTAATAAAAAGCAACATAATCCCCATGTTCATGATTGGTAGCACTTTGCTGATTTATGTTTAAATCTCTTTGCACTTCTTGAAAATAATGATTGTGGGGGGGGATAGTGCATCAAATATTTTTTGTGGGGGATAAATCCTCCATGGCTTTATATACTTTAATAACATAAAATCATTTTATTATTTGAGTGCCACTGGAATGTGAGCAATTTTTAATTGAAGTCTAGGGACTTTCAGGACCAGGGTATCTAGTTTATAGAGATCATAATCACTCATTTTTTTTTCAGTAAAATGCTGCAGCTGCTAAGGAACTACCAAATCCAATGTTTACTTTTTCACATATTATTTGGTTTTGCAAGAAATGTGATAAATTCAGTAGTCTGCAGCTGAGTCATATCTTTGTAATGGCTCAGAACTGAATTCAGATACTATCCCTGAGCGGGGATCTTTTCACTTACATTATACTAAATAAAAAATGTAGCGTTAATGTTTTGACTCTCTCAATTAGATAAAATATTATTATTATCCGTTCATGACAATGTGAAGTTACAGCTGCCAGCTCTTTAGCTAGTGTTGGCCTTCATACACATCAAGTTCTGTCTAGGAACCTAAGACGTCGTGATGGGAGTGCCATGCAGGTAACCCTCACTTAACAAACAACCACTTAATGATCATTCAAAGTTACAATAAACCTCCCTAAAAGTTACTTATGAACCTCCCCTAAAGTTACAACTGCCACGCCCCTCCCCCCACCATCATGTGGCTGTATTTCAGGCATTTGGCAACAGGCTCATTTTTATGACTGATTGCAGTGACCCATAGTCACTTAAGACAATGTTCCATGATCACTAAAAATATCAGGCTAGAAACTGAGAGATCATGACTGCTTGTCCTGCTTAGGTACAAAGTCAGCTGGGTGACCTTGGGCCAATTACTCTCATCTCCTAGGATTCTCAACCCTAGGCAGGAGGAAATGGTAAATTATGTCTGAAATCACCAAGATTCAACTCTTTTATTTTTATTTATTTATTGTTTATATTTATAAACCGCCCTTCTCCTGAAGGACTCGGGGTGGTGAACAGCCAACAGATAAAACACAAGAAACACAAAATTTAAAAACAGTATTAAAAACCAGTTAAATTAATTTGTCCCACAATTAAAAGCACCCCTGTATTAAAACCCATAATTAAGCAGTTTAAAAATTAAAACAATTTAAAAGAGTTAGGCCAGCCCGGCTTGTTGGAATAAATACGTCTTTAGGGCACGGTGAAAGGTGCATAGATCCAGGATCCACGGTATGTCCGGGGGCAGCTCATTCCAGAGGGTAGGCGCCCCCATAGAGAAGGCTCTCTCCCTGGGGCTGCCAGTCAGCATTATTTGACCATTGGCACCCTGAAGTGCCCCTCTCTGTGGAAGCATACTGGTCGGTGGGAGGTTATCGGTGGCAGAAGGCTGTCTCTTAAATACCCGGGTCCTAAGCCATGGAGCGCTCTAAAGGTGGTAACCAATACCTTGAAGCGTACCCGGAAGACCACCAGGAGCCAGTGCAGCTCACACAGGAGAGGTGTTACATGGGAGCTCCGAGTCGCCCCCATAACCCCCCGCGCGGCCACATTCTGGACCAGTTGGAGCCTCCAGGTGCTCTTCAAGGGGAGCCCCATGTAGAGAGCATTACAGTAGTCCAGGCAGGATGTGACGAGAGCATGAGTGACCGTGCGTAAGGCATCCCGATCCAGAAAGGGACACAACTGGCGGATCAGGTGAACCTGATAAAAAGCCCCCCTGGCCACAGCCGTCATATGCTCTTCTAAAGACAGCCGTGTATCCAGGAGGACGCCCAAGTTGCGAGCCCTCTCTGTGGGGCTCTGAACTCTGAATTGAGAGTACACACACACCAAAAAAAAAAAAAACAACCCACAACAGCCATTAGGGTATCTTAAATCAAGTTTATGTATGTCTTGCTTCAGCCACGTTTGGAAGTATCACTTCCAAGAAATCACTGCACAGTATCATGTTGACAAAGTTAATTCATTCCAACATCAATTTAACATACTAATTTAGGTCTAATTTTTATCCCTGTCATACATCTGCACATAGGACCTGCTAGCAAGAAGCTTCACTTGCATGAATATGAGGAAAGACATCACACACACACAGTTTTATGAATAGATGTTTGTGGTAACACTTTTCTATGTGAAATGTACTATAGCTATATGAATAGAGTTTCTCCCCTCCTGTCAAGTATGCTGTGACCAGGAAGGACCCATTGTCTTCCATACACTGAGACAAATATACTCTTGAAAATAATGCAAATAACTCATGGCATAAAAGTGTGGGCACTTTTGAAGGTTAGGTTGAAGATTTTATATATATATATATAGAAGAGAGATTTATTAATCTCTCACCCCAGACCACCCCAATGATGCCCTCGAAGTGATGTCCCAGTGTCTGGAGGCCGTGCGGGTCTGGATGGAGAGAAACAGGCTTCGGCTCAACCCTTCCAAGACCGAGTGGCTGTGGATGCCGGCGTCCCGGTATAGCCAGCTGGTGCCATCATTGGCTATAGGGGGCGAGTCACTGACCCCCACAGAGGGGGCTCGCAACTTGGGCATCCTCCTGGACACACGGCTGTCTTTAGAAGAGCATATGACGGCCGTGGCCAGGGGGGCTTTTTATCAGGTTCACCTGATACGCCAGTTGTGCCCCTTTCTGGATCGGGACTCCTTGGGCACAGTCACTCATGCCTTGGTCACGTCACACCTGGACTACTGCAATGCTCTCTACATGGGGCTCCCCCTGAGGAGCACCCGGAGGCTCCAGCTGGTGCAGAATGCGGCCGCACGGGTGATTATAGGAGTGACGTGGCACTCCCACGTAACACCTCTCCTGCGCAAGCTGCATTGGCTCCCAGTGGTCTTCCGGGTGCGCTTTAAGGTGTTGGTTCTCATCTTTAAAGCGCTCCATGGTTTAGGGCCAGGGTATTTGCAAGACCGCCTGCTGCTACCGATAACCTCCCACCGGCCAATACGCTCTCACAGAGAGGGCCTCCTCAGGGTGCCGTCCGTCAGGCAATGTCGGCTGGCAGCCCCCAGGGAGAGATCCTTCTCTGTGGGGGCACCCGCCCTGTGGAATGAGCTGCCTCCTGGAATACGATTGATCCCGGACCTCCGGACCTTCCGTAAAGCCCTGAAGACGTTTTTATTCCATCAAGCCGGCCTAGCCTAAATGGTTTTTAAATTGGGATTTTAAATTTTATGGATTTGGGGGTTTTAATTTGGAAGCTAGTGATTTAATTCTTTTTAATTATCTTAACTTTTGTATTTGTATGTTTTTTTAATTTTGGCTGTTCACCGCCCTGAGTCCCTTCTGGGAGAAGGGCGGTATATAAATTAATTAAATAAATAAATAAATAAATAAATAAATAAATAAATAAATAAATAAAATATGTTTTTTATTTTATTTTATTTTATTTTTACAGAATTTACAGAAAAAGAATTGAAAGTAGTTATTCATTCAGTTGATTTATATTTAGATGTTTGCCACAGCCCATCCTTATTAGAAGTTTGGCAAAAATTTCTCTCTCCCTCCCTCCCTCCCTCCCTCTCTCTCTCTCTCTCCCTCCCTCCCTCCCTCCCTCTCTCATATGAGTAATGTGATATTTAATGAGAGCCATAATAACTAACTGTAAAAAATTATGAAACTCTTGAATCAGTTGCCTCATTTGTCTTTTGTATTTAGCTGATCTTGTTAACAAGTACTGGTGAACTGGTTGCAATCTGTTGAAAAGAATGAATAAATCAGAAATGAAAGAAAAACAGGGATTACAGAATCAAGGAAATGACAGGAAATGGAAGACTGACAAGGAAATCTTAGCAGGGGGTGACCTTCTTGTGTCATAAATGATTCTATAAACTTATCCTCAGGGGAGACACACTGAAGAAAGGGCATCAGTGCTTTTAATACTTTTTTACTTTACTCTTTAATACTCTTTAATACTTTAAAGTACCTATGGCCTTTCACGTTTGTTGAAATTTTTGTTCTTTGCTTTTTATTGACTTTCTGCATAGAATAGCCTATCACATGTGTAAAGGGACACAGAAGCTCTGAGATGAGCTGTTAGGCTGCCTCTAAAATAACTGTGAGTCCCACTGTGTGACATTTCATGCCATTTTCTTCTCATTTGTTTATTGAATTGTTTTCCTTTTGGTACATGGTTATGTTTACAAATATAAGAAAATAGAAAAGTCAGTACATGGTCATATTCATTCATGGAAAATGTATGCCTCAATAATTTGGAACCATTCATATTTGTGATACCATTAAATATAAACTCTGGTCTTACTATATACCTTATATAATAACAGGAATAATTTTACTTATTTTCAAATGTAATAAAAAATATAACTCCATATTTCTCCCCATCATGACCCATAAGATGGGTGATAGATAATAGATAGATGATAGACAGACAGACAGACAGACAGACAGACAGACAGACAGACAGACAGACAAATAGATCTTACATATGTAAGTTATATATGTTAATATAAGTTATATTATAAAATGTGGGAAAGTTTTGTACTTGATATTTTTTGTATTCCACATCATCCTGTTGCCCTTATTTTGCTGTTACCTTGAGGCATATATGAAGAAATTTTGAATTACTGAATAGCCATTAGGTCATATCAGAATATAAAATATAGAACAATAAGACCATGTGTTATAAAATAGAGGAAAAAAAAACCCAAGGCATTTACAGATAGACAAAAAGGAAATACAAATCATATTTTTGTTCCACTATTATAATTTACCCCAATCAGATCCACATATGCACTTTTCAATTGTAGCGTTCTGTTCAGATAAAGAACTGTGTAATATTCGGGTTCTGGCTGCATATAAAACATATTGTTTTAATGTAAGAATCCCAACTAACTCAGCAGTTAGTCTTCTGGCAAATTTAAGTTTTTAGATCAGCCTTGCCCCTTGTGTCAACTGCCTTTTTTAAGACATACTAATTGACGATTGTGAAAGTCATAACCAAATGTATCTGGAAAAGGATGTTCTAGTCAAGAAAGGATATATATTTTACCATGTTTGCTTCTACTTTAAATGCTTTTCCACTGCTGAGACACTTGATTTACAATTAAACCTAAAATGACAAGCAATATCCCTTGCAGCAGTGACGGAGCTTAATAGCCACAAGTGTACTATTTCCACAGCATGCTTTCCATTAATGTGCTAGGCTGACAATGAGCTACAGACAGAATGTGAAAGCCAGCTATGTTCAGATAAACTTCTTAGTAACTTATCTGTTGACAGGAGCTGTCACCTTAATTGGCCCAGCCAAACTAAAATGAAACTGTTGACAGTCATGTACTTATGATCATGGAAAGAACAATGGGCCTCCCCCTCCTGTACCTCTTCTGTTGAAGAAAGCATCACTTACCTGTTTTTCCAGCTTTTCCGTGTTCACTTAACTACTTTCTTCCATATTTCAACAGGGCATACAAGAAAAAGGAACTCATTATTCAGTTATTATGTCTTCTGAGAAATACTATTGAGCCTTCCCTAAATATTCTTAGGATACTTCTGAAAATGATGTAATCAAAGCCAAACTTTTAATATTTTGGTTCTGAAAAGGTTCCATTTCCTATGGCTTCTCCATTCAAAGGCACCTCTATGGACTTGCAGGCTGAAAAGTGGCAGAGGGTTTTAAATGCTGGCCTGGGAACAGGAACACCAGGATTCAGATCCCAAGAGCAAGTAAAATAATTAGATGATTAAGTACCAACCCCTCCCCAAAGTATATGGAGATTTCCTAGCAGTTCAGAATCAGCTTCAGACTTGTTTGATTTTACAACCATACCTGGGAGATGAGATAAGCTGGATGTATGAAAATTTAGGAAAAGTAGAATTTATAGACAGGCTATTTTTTCATTAGCAAGCATTCTTGCCTCCTGGATCCTGTTCCATTGAGTCTTTTCAGTGCAACAGAAGAATTATAGCTTCACTTCATTGAAATTGCTCAAGCACACACTCACTGTCTCTTGTTGGGAAGTGATAAAACCACCGCTCATGATATGAACATAGTCATAGATGAGGAGGCAGCAGCAATGATATCTTCTTCTTTTTTTATATAAAGTGGGGGTCATATAGGCGTACATTCCTAACCATGATGATACCCAATTGATGAAATATATTGCATCACAATGCCAGCTCCACCCTTCATAATAACTCCCAAATATACAACGATGCTTTGTAATTTTGTATCCTTTGTAAATGCACACACGGGGCTTTTGTTTTTATTTTTTACTGCAAGACGGGCAGCAGCTTAGAAGAGGGAATTGATCGAATATCATTCTGTGTGCTCTTTTATTGGTCAGCTTTTATTGGTGCATTGAAGAGCCCCTGCATGCCCTTGGCTTTATGAGGCTAACAAAGTGAAGGTGAATGCAGAGAGGCTTTAAAAAGCACCAGGGAGCCAAAATAGTGTTAATACAAAAGTTTCTACACTTAATCTGCATACATAATTCTGAACTTTCAGAATAAAGATGGGACAAAATTTAACTGAAGTATCTTTTTGAAACTAAAACAGTAAACAATCTTGTGGCATCTTAAAAACTTTTTTTTCCAAATAGCCCAATAATTGCATACGTTTTACTGTTTCATAGTACATCTCATCAAATCTATGAAGTGTTAGTCTGGGAAATGAGCACCGTATATACCTAATCATAATTACAGAAATGGGGGACAGTAAAAGGAAAGATTAGAAACAGTGAGAATTATGTCCATGTAGTGCCATCATCAAAATTGTTGTGGATGTTCTAGCTTTGTTGACTTAATATGTGTAATATGAAAAGAAACCATTTGATTCAACATTGTATTAGTGAGGCAATGTGATCTGTGGAGATCAATATTTTGAATCTGTCACATATAATTTCTCCAAGAAATACATTTTCCCCCAAAGTACAAAATACAAATCTATTTATCTTGCACATTTTTTTAAAAAAATGGAAGTAGAAAAATTGGCTATGCTTATTTACATTGGATTTATAAAATGCATTTAAAAAGTTTTTCTCACAAAGACTTTCAACAAGGCAGTGCCTAAGTATTTAATGCTGCTGTCATGAAGATGGTTTGCTAAAGTGAGATGGGTATTAAGTTGAATAGAGTGCATTATTACTAAATCTATGACTAAAGCAACTTTTATAGAATTGTATAAAGGCATACATTCAGCCAACAAGGTTGCTGAAAGTAAGCAGCAGAATTCAGGATTAAAGGCAACATACCATTAGATCTCTTTTCCCAAAAACAAATTAAGGTGGAAATTATCCCAAACTAAACAATTATTCCTAGGCAATTTCAAGCAACTCTTCATATAATTTCAGTTGTATCTCAATATTTAAGGTATGACATTTCTACAGTGTAGTCCATTTTTGCACGTGTTTAAAACATCATTTCTTACAGTTCGGTCTGTAGTACAAAGGTTTGTAAGGGAAAGGGTACCTTATTTCTAGATGTTCTCATACCATCATTATTCCAAATAAACACTGTCTTGAGTTCCCATATCCCAAAGGAAGGTGACTCTCCTTTAATTTCTTTTTCTTTTTTCTTTTTTGCTGTTGCTGTTGTTGTTGAATTTAATCAAAAGTGAATGTAAATAACACTTTGCAATTATGAGTGTTTAAATTCCAAATTTTTCGGACTAATCACTTTCAGAAACAAACAAGAGATTGAATTTATATCGCCTGCAGTTGTTATTGGAAAGGTATGGCCCAAGATTGCTAAATGAAGTCAGTCCCCCTGCAATTATGACCACTCAAGCGTGCTTTCAGCGTATCGTGCCAAATTAGGTAGATTTGAGCAATTTGACTTCCTGTAACAAATCTCCAGGGCACCTTTGAGAAAGTACAGACTGTTTACTAACACTCTCGGATTTCATGAGTAACTCTGGGCAAGAGCTATTTCAGCAGCGCCCGAGCACACACCTGTCAAACTGTGACAGCATGTGCTTTTTATGCCACATATGGTACAGAGAGCACACTCCCCCCCCCGCTTTTTCCAATGTTAGTTGGATTTAATTCTATTGGACCAAAACAAAACAAAAATACAAATAGAAACCTCGAAGAACTGCAATCAACAAAATATAAATTGAGGAAACTTACAGCATTATACTTTTTAATCATTACATTAATTCTCACTGTTTTGCACTACCAGGCACTGTTGAAGTTACCCTAAATGAAAGTTTATCCTTTTAGAAAATCCAAAGCCATTTGGAATCAAATCTACCCCTACACATATACATTTTTAATGGAAAGAGAAGCACAGTTTAAGCTACAATTCATAAACATGTTCAAGTCTTATTGGTGGGACTTAATTTCAGTGGAAGAAAATAAGCACATATTTTTATCTTTAAATTAATGTTCCATTAATTCTGGCTGGGCACAGCAGAAACCTGCAGTTTAGATTTTTAGACAGAAGGACTGCTATGATAAAAGTTCTCAGAATTTGATTCTTGGAAGGCAGAAGAAATGCCTGAAAATGCCCAACAAACCTTGCATTGGATTAGATGTAGAAATTGAAGAAAATTTGCAAATATGGCCAAATTAAATGAGCTGCATACAAATAATTTGCCCAAAGAAGGGCTTGATAGCATCCAATATTATAACTCAAAATAAATATAGTATTCTGTATAAAAGAATATGGGAACTGCTGATACAAGCTTAGGAAAAAAACAATGAAGAATACAATATTAGAGCTATACAACTCTTCTGGTTTGAGGGCCCAAAATGCCCTGGGATGCAAGGAGAGCTCAGACAGCATCCTGAAAATAGCTGCATCTTTTCCAGGGTTTAGTGGAAGCCACTATATTTAAGGGAGGACTCTGAAGACAACGATAAATCTGAATCCTCGTGCGAATGGCAAGATTTGAAGAATGTAACACAGGTGACATTTGCAAAATATCATTCCAAAGATGTTAGGGTTGTGGGGAATTGAGGGAGTTCATGCAAGGCAAGGCTTTCCTTCACAGTTACTCTGCCATGACAAAGGGGAAAAAACCTTATTGTAATTTCTTTCTTGAAACACCTATGTTTCAAGCTGCCAAAAGGTGAATGAGTACTGAAAAGCAGCCTAGAGGACTTTTAGGTATTTATATGACCACTCAACTAGCAAATAGTGACTCTGAATGGCTTACATGTATAGTAGTTACACATATAAAACCAGAGACACCAAACAAAACATCCAAAACAGGGTAACCAAGGCCAAACCACAACATTCCAATTCCAAGTCATTTCAGGACAGGATCATCCAATGCTCTGACCCAGTGCCTGGGTAGAAAACCAGGGTTTCGATGCCTTCCAGATGGCCAGTAGAATTGAGTCATCTGAATCTTGGGGGGAAGGCAGTTCCTAAGGGCACTAATTCCAAAAGAGAAGATGTGCTTTCTGGGTTCCACTGGATGATATTGTTTCACAGAAGAGACCTGAAACACGCCACTCTAAAGAATCTTGTAGGACAAGCAGAGACCATCAAAGACAGGTAGTCCTGCAAAGAACTCATCTGTGTGCCATGAAGATCTTCATATGTCATCATTTGCACCACAAATTGCACCCAGAAAGCCATTGGGAGGCAGTGCAGCACACAAAATACCATCTTTACATGGATTTCCACGGTGTACCCATAACTATCCATGCTACTATAGTCTGGACCAATTGGCTTCTTTTATATGGTCTTCCTTTACCACATCTGGAACATTCTGCCTTACTCCAAAGTTTAAGTGATCAAGGCATGAATCATCATAAGTAATTCATCCCAATCCTGGAAGGGGCACAGTTGGTGTACAGGATGGATTTCAGCAAAATCCCTCTTGATCATGACTACACCTGTGCTTCCACTACAAGCCACAAGAACCCAAATGAAGAAAATGTTCTCTCACCTAGAACTAAAGATAGAAAGCCCCTCAAACAGGAACCCCCAAAACCTACAGCTTCTTAGTCTTGGTAAGATGAAGTCATTTTTCCCCATTCAGATTCATACAGAATCCAGATGCTAGGAAAGAACATGACATACTGATGACACCCAACTCTATACTGATAAGTAACCTCACAACTAGCCAGAATACACAAGGACCTAATAAATAGGTGACCATACTCATAGCCATGAAGACTCTGTCCAATTCCTCAGCTCCAACAGGCCTGAACTCTCCCCAGAAAACCAGGGACTTCAAGGCTTCAAGAGTTTTGTACCTCCAGAATCCAACTCTGAGAGGATCCAAATCAGTGGTCGGTTGTTCGGACCAGTTCTATAGAACCGGTAGTAAAACCGGTGGGAGGCTCCGCCTACCGACCCTGATGTCATCAAAACACTTCTGCTCATGCGCAGAAGAGAGTGCACATGCACAAGCGACGTGAGCACACGCACATGGCCCTGCTGCGAATCGGTAGTAAAGGTAAATAGAACCCACCCCTGATCCAAATGAATTTATCTGATGATGTCTGTAGTAAATGGAACCAGAAGGTGGTAGCTTTGGTCTCAATCATAGAGAACTCCATTTAGTTTCCTCTTTGTATCTAAACTATTTCTGGGCCTGGCTACCAACACCAGCTTATTACAATTCTTCTTCTGCATGTGAAATCACAATTGAATTTATACACTTTGGGAGTAGAGACTGTTTTGTATGCCTGCACCAGAGGTCAGTAATTAAGGATGAAAGACTGTAATTCACTAATGGTCATTTCCCAGAATGCCCACGTTATATTTAAGGTATGCCAAGTTCTTTTTCCCCCCTAATTTTTCCCTAATTCTCTTACCTACTACATAACACAATCACACATGTACAAACAAATAGAGCCCTTTTCTTATTTTGTGGTTCTAGCAGCAAATAGCATTACCAGGCAGGGCACCTAGAAGAATGGCTCCACCTAGTTGCCATATCCATAATAATATCTGAAGCTTTATTCCATCTAGGTAACTAGCTCTCCTCTGCTTTAAGCAGCTTTGGGAGCAAGAGCAGTGGGACATCTCATTACATTCTTCTTACCACTGGATGCAACATATTAACTCTCATTAGGAAAGTATTAGCATACTGCAAAGGCTAATTTTAAACAATGTTAAAAATAGCACACATACAGTCAAATCATGGTTTTGTTCAAATTAAATTCACAGTCTTTCATGCACCCTTACCAAAAATAGCACTCACTATAAAGGCATGGTGAAGATGAGTCACAACAGAGCTCACTCATCTGCCACTTCAATGATCATAATGATTAGTTGGTAGAAAATGTAGCACTAAGATGATTAAAAGTGAGGAAAATGCATTCTTATTATCTGTTCACAACAACGTGAAGTCATAGCTGCCAATCTTTTAGCTGGTGTTGGCCTTCATACACAGCGAGTTCTTACCAAGAACAATAGCACTTAGACTTCGTAGTGCTTTACAGCACTCTCTAAGTGGTTTGCAGAGTCAGCATATTGACAATCATCAATATGACAATCAAACCCCAACAATCTGGGTCCTCATTTTACCGACCACAGAAGGATGGAAGTGTTGTGGCCCCGCCCTCTGAGCCTGTCCCATCGGAGGAAGAAAGCTCCGAGCATGAGGAAGAGGAGTCAGCCAGGCCTCCCTCTCCAGGCCCCTCCCCTCTGGCACTGTCTCAGGTGCCGGCCGAGGGAGAGGAGATTAACAGGGAGACAGGTGGCTCGGATGAGAGCGAGGGAGAAACATCATTCCTGGATGCACGCCTCTGAAGGCGTGATAAACGATTGCAGCAGCTCAGGAGGCATGCTAGGGATTAGAACTGAGTCACTGGACCACACCCCAGAGACTATATAATAGAGGGTGGTGGCCAGTGATCCTTGTGACGAACAAAAGTAAACCTTGGATAGTCACTAAAGCCTCGTCCGAAACTGCTGAGAGAAATATTATTCTGATTGGACTTTTTGTACGCTAAGTATCTTATCTTTCTGTTTTGTGGAAATAAACGCACTTGGCAGACGGTGTGTAAATCGCTGCCAAGTTGGAGATAAGACCTGGGTGTGTGCCAAAGTGTTTCCTTAACTCTCGGCTGGCTGTGTTTGTGTGTGTGTGTGGACGGGGACAGATCAGGAAGGCTGAGTCAACCTTGAGCCAGTCAGAATCAAACTCCTGACAGTGGGCAGAGCCTGCAGTATGGCATTCTACCCACTGTGCCATCATGACTAAGGATGTCTAAGGATATACAAGAGCCTAGGATGTCATAATGTATCGGCATAAAATATGTGTGAATCCAAGCAATGCGATTATCTGTCAATGCACAGATATTCTAGTGCCATCCATTGTTATTATTTTAAAGTAGATGATGCAAATTCTCTACAGAGATGTTCTATATCTCTGTGCTGCCATCTTATGATGATCTAGATTTTTGTAGTCTAGCCCAAAGGAATATGCATTTTGGCAAACATTTGTGAATACAGGACAGTAAACAAATCACATCCTTTCAAAATTCCAAATCCCTGACTCCCCATGATTGCCTGCATATTTTGTACCTCCACAGAAAGTGTTACAGTAATCATAAACTCATAATCCTTGAAATGAGGATTAGAAAATTCATCCAGATGGTGCTCGTCATATGTTTGCTATGCAGCTTTGAATCAATATAAATATATCAATACATTTACAGAACGACTCCTAGCTTAAAAGCACTGGGGAAAAAATAGAATGCTCAACAGAAATCCTAATAGACCAGAATAGTACCTACACAATTTGTTAAAAGTTTAAGTGTTGGTAACTTTTCAGTGAAGCTATGTATTTTGCCAAACACCCAAAATACTCCTATCTGTGACATAAGAGGCAAACTGAAAATATTTTACTGTGAATTAATGAACTAATGTATGGATTAAACTCACAGCTGTTACTGGTGATGCTGGTTTAGGTCATTGTAATATATTCTGATAGACCCTGTAGCTAGGGGTAAGGGAACTTCACAAACTACAAAGAGTTCAAAGCTTTTGATTACATGCAGGTCCTTGAAGCTTCCAATCAACTGTTTTCTTGCATGCATGAACTCAATTGTGAAAGAGCACCCAAATGACAGAAGGCTAACTCCAGACTTGCGAGAAAGGCTGCTCCAACAATTCTTTCAAGATGTCTCTAATCAACTAACAGCAGACGTTGACTCAGCCTCGTGCAGCTATTCTGAACAGGTTTCAGATCTGGTATGTTTTTTTAAAGGAACCATTATAGTTAATCTCAATACTTTGGAATATGAAACTCTCCAAAAAGGAGACCCAGACTTTGTACACATCCTAGTTCTATTCCAAATAATGACTATTTTATTTCAGTTTCTCAGGGGGTGTCTTAAATATCTCCTCAGTTTTGAGGGTCCTGTGATTTGTTGCACATTAACCCTCACACCTCATTCAAAGCCCCAATATATTTTCTTACCATTTATCCATAACTGACATTGTGAAGGCCTAAAAGTTGTACCTGCAAAAATATCCAAGCTTGCTCTTTCTAACAGAGGATCATCAAGACAACTTATATCATGCCATGGGCTCTATCAGTCTTCTTCACCCTCAGTGTGAAAAACACTTCAACCAGTTCCCCCTTTCCCGGTGATATAATGTGGAAAAATCTTATAACATTTTTGTAGTCATACTTTTGAATTATATTTGATCATTGTTTCTATCTTGCATTTTTAAATGCTTGTGTATGACTTGTGTTTACATTTTCTCATTCTTGAGCAGTCTCCAGAGAAGAAAAAAAATATAAATCAAAACAATTATAGTGATGCATTTATTTAATTAATGTCATCGTATATGGGAAAGACCTTGGGAGACACGGGAAAGGGATGCTGTCAGTGGGAGACAGTGGGTTTGTATTTTCAAACTTGCAAGATTGTTATCAGCCTTACTGGGTAGAACAGACAGGAAACACAACCAGATAAGCTAATTGTATTTTACAGCTGGAGAAACTAGGAAGAGTCTTTTATAAAGCTCTTGTTCTACCCACTCTCCAGTTGTTCCCTAGGCAGTATCTTTTCACCCCATCTCCCATACCTTTTTAATGATATGCATGATTAATCATTTCTTTAAATGTTCTAATCATATAAATATGATGAGAATAGTAGAAAGAGTTCAAAGAATAGAAAGTATTAAAACAAATAAAATGCCACCCTCATCATATAAGAATCAATTTCCTAGCCATTAATATTTCCAAGAAAATATTCTTAGCAGCCACAGTTGCCTACTATAAGAGGTGACCTGCCACATAATTAATCCTGAGAAATTTTTCAGATTCTTATCTGACCTTGAAAGGAGTGGTTCCAAAGGAGATGGGCAACTATAGAAATGGCATGGAAAACATTGTGAAAAATGAATGGACTGTTTGAAATATACATGTGAATACACATTTCACAATCACATATATAATTTCACATGCAATAAGAATGGATCCAATCTGAAATTTTGATCGAAGTATCTGGTTGTAGCTAGCTATGGATGGCCAAATGTTACCCCCACGTTCAATTATGCTTATGGGTTTTATGTAAGTACTATTGTAGTTTGTTAATTATGTTTTTGGTTTAATTTTGATTGATACTTTTCACTGATACACGTTGCTCGGTGTCATAAATTATAAGCTTTGGGTAGTCATATAAATTTCTTAAAAATAAAACAAAATGTTTGCTAGATGGCAATAAAAGCAATGTGATTATCAAGATATCTTCCCAAGAACCCTGTGTAGTTTTGACTTAAATATTTATTAGGTACACTTCAGAGAAAAAAGAAGCCAGATGGAACTGATCTTTCAAAAAAGCTGATTAAAAAGCCCTACTACTGTTTCCGCTGATGACGTCCAGAAGAACCCATTGGTTCTATTGTCTGGTACATAAATTTAGTCACTCAGAATCATGGACAGACATAAAAGCTGAATTTATGAATGAAGACATATCCTAGTGATCTTAGCTGTTGAAAATCCAAGTAAGGCCTCTATATGCCGGTTTTTCCCCTCTGTACATATTCATTGCTCATAATACTTTACAAAGATTGGTAAGACTAGTTTCAGAGTCTAACACCAGGATTGTGAACAAGAAACTTTCCAAACAGAAATATCTTACAGAGTAATTGAAAATAGTGAACTCTAACCTGATTTTTAGCAGCTTACTGGACAAGATTATTTGCAAAATATTTTGAAGCAAAATGAAGCCACCTGAACTATATTTTTGCACATATGTGTTAAATCACACATGTGCAGGAGCCACAACAATTAGAAGAATTGAGAATAAAGATGGATCCAAGCAGCCTAGCTCTGATTTAAAACAGACACCCAGGGCATTCAAGTATAGTGTTTGATTCAAGCTCAGATCTGTTTCATATGCTACCACAGCCTATCGACTTTGGTACTAATTACTGTATGCATTAGAGTTTGTAGACATTAGAGACAAATCTTAAGATTTGTCTGCCTTTGATGGTGACTTTCTATTTGCTCTTTTGTTGAAAGCAACATTAATTTTCCCAGTTCTGAAGGATTCTCCTTTCAATCAAAGGTTTTTACCAAGAAGTTATTTATATCCAATTGGTTCCTTAAACGGAAAACAATGCTGTTGCATTTGGGTAATACATTTATAATTCCTGTCAGCTTGTATGCACTGTGTGTGTGTGCATACATGTGTGTGTATGTGTGTGTGTGTGTTTAAGCAGCATAAACAGCTGACAATAAGGCTAAAAGTTGTGGGTGTTTCCCAATATACACTAATCGCTAATGGTAATTGTATGGTTTGTATGGCTTTTTGGAAATTTGGGGCCACATATAACTTCAAGGTTTCAGCCTGCTCCAGGTCTGTGTTTTACTCCATGGCAAACAGGCCGATAGTAGAACCCAGATAAATTAAGGTCCACATGCAGGTTCATTCATTATCATCATTATTGGATAGTTAGACATTGGTATGTAATTAAAACAGCCACTCTATATCTTTTGAGGAAAAGTCAGCATCAATTTTCAACCTACAGAGCCCAGCTAATACTTTTCTTATGTATTGTCCTCTTTTTAAAATGAGCCTCAGCTGATTTTAAATCTGAGGAAATGTTAGAGAGAGAAAAGATTACAATCCCACTACTATCAACACCCATCTTCACTTCCACTACCCCAAATTCTTTCCTTCCTCTGAATTAAAAAAAGCTACACATATTTTGGAAAAATTATGTCTAATGATAATAGCTAGCTGTTTCCATTTGTTGTTTGCCTTCAACTAGTTAAAAGGGATGGATAGACGGATGGATGGATCTATCGACTTCCTTTTTTCATTTTCTTATTTTCCCAATTTTAAATTTGACTTATTCTGTTTTCACATCAATTTGAGAAAATTATTTAAAAGTGGGGTGGGAGGACTACTTTGACTGACTTGTAGGAGAATGATTTTCTGTGCATTTCTCCTACAATGCCCATTTTATAGACAAGTTTCAATTAATATGCTCTGTTCTGGAAGCAGCCTTACCTAGCACAACATGTTTTCGTGCATTATTGTTACAAAGAAAAGTAGTTTAATCTCCAATTTCCATAATCCACATGCTACTTTCATTGGAGAATTGAACTGCAAAATGGAAAGAAATGCAAATTTCAAAGGATAATGAAGTTGAGAGAGTGTTTCTTTGTAAAAACAATATTAAGGAACTTTTCATTCCAGTGAAAACCAAGGAATTTTTCTTCCTTTTCTAATTACATGCCAATAAAACTGGACTTTAAATAATTATGCCACAATTGTGTTGCTAAACATGCTTGTACAATTCTATTTTATAACATTCCTTTTAATACCAGTTTAGATCAGAAAAGAAAAGGACTTGATGTTCTAGCATAGGTATGCAGATTTGCACCTTTAATTTAATTGTCTTTCTGTGTCTTTCTTCTCTACCAACAGTTAAATAAAATCATGCTTCTTTCTCAAATCAACACATTCAGGCATTGCTCTATATCTGCAACCAATTAGCTCAAAATGGTACCAATTTAAGCTATAATTGTCTTAATCTTCCTATGCTAGTAAATTCCTAAATCTCAGTTCAATATTTTGACAGTTCATTTATTTTATTTGAGAACACTGGCATTCTGTAGAACAGCACAGTGGAGGAGAAAGATAAGCAATGCCTTTTAATAGACTACAGAATAAGTTTGGTATCTTTTTTTTAAGCAGCGGTGGATGGGAGATGGATGCAGCTTTACATGTAATCAGTTTCAAAGAGGATGTTATTTTCCCTGTTTTCTATGGCAGCATTTAAGTTCAACTTCCACATTTTTTTTGTATTTCACCAGATGTTGTTGGACTATAGCTAGTGCCCATCAACACAAGGCAGCATGGACAAGGGTGAGGCATTAGAGGAAGTGAAATTCATCAACTTCAGTTCTAGTCATCTAGAACATCTAGAGCATGGGTCAAACTTGTGTCGTCATAGCAATGTCACGTGATGTATCATGACTTTTTTTCCCTTCACTAAACCGGGCGTGGCCAGTGTGTGATACATCCGGCCTGCGGGCAGCAAGTTTGACAGCCCTGATCTAGAGGGTCTCTGGTGATCTGCCATTGCCAATTCCGTGGCATCCTCATGTTCATCTGGGGAGGGTCATCCTGTATTTGCTCTCATTGTCATTACCCCCAATGTCCTAGCTATTTATTTATTCTCTCTTTTTTTATTCTGTACCCTTTGCATCAATATACCTGGAGCAAAGAGAGGAGAGATGCCATGCTGGATATTTTTAAAGGAGTCATATTATTAATACTTCTTTGCCTAACCTAGGTTGCTCCCACCAGGTAGACAGACCAGACAATCAACTCCAGAGCAATGCTAAAGCTATTTTTTTGAGTTTGGCTATTAAAAAAAATATCTAATTATACCGTATGTTCTTCCCTTCTTATATTCTTGTGAATCAGAAAGTGTTTAATGACAACCAGGAATGCTAGAATTACAATTCATAAGCGATACACACATCCTTTATAACTACGTTATTTAGTGATGGCAATTCCAGTCCCAATTGCCATAGTAAGCTGTTCTACATTAATAACCATTGTCTCTAAACCACAGTCCTCAATGTGTCTGAGGAGGTAGATATTAAATTCCACTTGGAATGTAAAAGCCTGTTATGGATTTTCTCACAAAATGGTTGTCCAGCACCAAATTTCAATTACCACAAGGCAAACTCCTCCCATCATCTTCTTCCTTCTTTCCTTTCTCTCTTTTTTGTATGAAGATGGGATACTTCTAACCAGAGGCTTCCCCACCTGTATCATTTCCAGGGTATACACAGAGCCAGAGGCTTCCTTGTGTCAGGGTTCCAAGTAACACTGGGTTTTCCCCAACCCAAAGGAAAATCCAAGTCCCTTCCCCTGCACCCACATGTCCATCACATAGTCCAATCAGGCCACCATCCTAACCAGAGTAGCTTCCCAGTCACGCTTCTCCAGGTGCAGGTTGAATGTCCTTGACTCCCAGTGATAGATGTTGTTATTGTTTTGGTTATACATCTCATCCCATCGCCATCCAACCCCCCTCCCAGTTCCCACAGCATGCCCATCCACTAAGTGTGGCAGCCCTGAAGATCCAAAGAAAAAAATGGCCTCAGGGCTGACACCTTAGACATTCTGAGGCTTCTTTATATTCTTGATGGGACTCGTGGGATTATTGTTATTGTTGTTGTTGTTTTGGTCTAAGGGATAAACTACCCACTACATAGATCTGTGACTAATTGGAACATCAAACCAACTAAACTATTCATGCCTATTCCTACAGCTTGCCATTTCTTACAAGAGTTCCAACTTTCCATCCAATGTTGGTCCTTTCATTCATGAGCCATGGTGGCATAGTGGTTAGAGTGCAGTACTGCAGGCTACTTCTGTTGATTGCTGGCTGCCTGCAATTTGGCAGTTCA
Source organism: Pituophis catenifer annectens (assembly GCF_029215685.1). NCBI lineage: Eukaryota > Metazoa > Chordata > Lepidosauria > Squamata > Colubridae > Pituophis > Pituophis catenifer. The sequence continues at coordinate 76,658,095 of NW_027256882.1, read as the reverse complement.
AATCTCACCAAGGCTCAAGGTTGACTCAGCCTTCCATCCTTCTGAGGTGGGTAAAATGAGGATCCAAACTGTTGGGAACAATATGCTGACACTGTAAACTGCTTAGAGAGGACTATAAAAGCACTGTGAAGCAGTATGTAAGTCTATGTGCTACTGGTATTACCCTGTTTTCCCCAAAATAAGACATCCCTTGATAATAAACCCAATCGGACTTTTGAGCGCATGGCAATAAGGCAAAGCGCTTATTTCAAGGTTCAAAAAAATATAAGACAGGGTCTTATTTTTGGGAAAACACAGCAATAAATCGATATTTGCACTTACATACCTTTATTTATCAATTCCACAAAGTAGACCATATTCAGGCAAATTTATTATATCTTGACCCTCTCTCTTTGTTTCACAGATGCACAATATAGTTGTGTTTCTTTTCCCATCACCATTTTGGCCAATAAGAGACTCACGCAACACTTTTTAGGAAAGTGAAAATCGATGCCTCAAGCAGAATTTCTTGCTAAAGGACAGTACTGGGCCATTCAGAGCGCATTGTGGTTAGTGTGTCACAAGTACAGCAAAAGCTACTTTCAGTCCCATATTGTTCTAAACAATATGTTCTATACATATTGTTCTATACAAGCTAGGATTTCTATTTAGAGATTGCTTGGGAAACAAACATACACTTGCCTGTATTCCATTAACTAGGAGGTACAAGCAGTGCACTGATACATTCAGAATCACTTTGGTGGAATGTAATTGTAAACAGTCATAGCCAAGCATCCTGTCTTGGAGAAGAACTACAAGCTCTCCATCCATTATAAGGATTGCTAAAGTGTAACAGAAGGCCAGTGTCTTTTCTGATTCTGAGACTTACTCCCATGATCCCTGGTCAACTAATAATGTTTATGTCCCAGTAGATCTCTATGGAGGTTATCTGGTAGGTGAAGCAACTTTTGGAGAATCTGTTTGGCTCCATATAAAGTATTCATGCTGAGTTTCTAGTTTTTAGTTATTTAAAGAGTCTTAATATTTCTAATAAGGGGGTCCAAAACCCTAAATTTTGAGAATATTAAGAGAACCACAAAGAATGTAAACAATTTCTCAATTTCTCCATATTTTCAAAGATCTAAATCAAGGTTGATTTAGATCCTCCAAGACACTTGTGCTGTTGTTGAAAAAAGGAGAATTTACATATTGGCTTGCATTCATTGAAAGAAAGGCAAGGTGCTCATTTTATAAAGCCAGCGGAGTCAACATTTCTCATTACAGGCAGCCCTTGTAATGGCTAATGGAAAATCAGGAGACCACAACAGACAGATAAGCTGTTGGAATACATGTTAGAAAGTATTTTGTATTGCAACAACTACAGAATTAATCCACCAGTAGATGGCAGTGTTTAGTTTGCATCTATGGTTACAATCTATGGTTCCTTTATGTTCTGAGGAGAGTTTCCTATGACAGTTGAAACCGTTAAGCAGCAAGGCTCATGGGAACTGTACATTTTATTTTGATCTGTATGGCTATGTAGCCATCCTCTGCTACCAATCTGTATGGCTATATAAAAATTCTCTGCTACCATTTTTATGGGCCCAGTACCCAGATAAACCCAAAGTAATACTATAACTCGCACAGTGAATTCTAAGTAAATTATTAACTTTGTATGTGAGTCAATTTGGCCACCTCTAAGTCAAGTATGACTACTGTGGTTCTCACCTACCATTTCTGCAAGCTAAGCTGTAATGTTATGAAAAACTGGCTGTTTATAAATGGTAAAACAGAACAAATCTGTCAACTGTCTAACGAATACATTACAAATTGCCATATATATATATAATAATCTGCTTTTAAAAGACTTTCCGTGCTTTAGACAAAACATCAGTCCCGCCAGACAAAACAGTGGGTGAAAACTTAACATTTCACTTACACAATATCTTTTTTCACCATTGATTCTGAACTGACAACTCTTTCAGTTTGTTGTCTGCAAAGCAAAGATTATTTCTCTCACCATTGCAGCCACAATATGGCACTTCAATAAATCAGATCAGTTACAACACGCACAGCTCGGCTTCACAGTGCGATAACATCAAGCAAGTCACTTTAAAATACCTGCTAATAAGTCACTAACAGGAAGTTGTTGAACCCTGGACTGAAAGATGGATAGAATCACAGTTATGCTGTTCATAAAAGGAACAGTAAATCATTCCCTTTTTTAACCTGTCTTTCTCAATGATATTTCACTCACTAAAGAAGATAAACTATCCTTTGTTTCAAACTTGGAACAAAGGGCTTAAATCATTTCTAAATTATAGCCTCAACTGGAAAAGTTTAATTCATAGTATTGTATAGGTTTCCAATAATAAGGAATCTCTTAATTTGCAGGCTGGTGAAACAATTTTTTTAACCATTAATAACAATAGGACACAATACTGTAGTAAAGATTCTTCTGAACTTTTAACCGCTTGATGCTGAGTATCTTCTGAGTTATAACCAGTCTTTCTACAACTATTTAAGTATCTGTTATTTATTGTGCTATGCCTAATTCTGAAAGGGAATTTCGTTTAGACTAACATTAGATTAAATAATGCTTTCAGTATGCTCTATTTAAAATATTATATAATGATGGTGCTTATGAAGAAATGTTTGGTTGCTATTCTTCTAGAATTGTTTCTGAACTCACCTGGAAAGCAATAAAATGATAAAATGACTTCAGTGGGGCTGGTCTCCAAGATCCAGTGATTCTAACTCTGCAAAATAGGTGGGGGGGGGATAATGATTTTTAAAGTGTTTGTGGTGTTCCAAAACATTTGTTCAATATACAGTTTTAAACATGACTGTATCTATTGAACCTATTTTCATTCTGAATGAATACAGTTTTCCTAAATTTTACTTCATTGGATGCTATCCACTTATTAAAATTCCCTGTAAGCATATGGGTTAATTCTTTGCAAAAGAGAGTCTTCTGTTTGGGAAGAAGATCAGAAACTAAACCTCAATGCAAAACACTGGTTTATAAAGAAGAATAGATGCACATACCTTTAGAATTAATCAGAATATGGCTGAATCTACCTCAGTCTGCTTTTTTTCACTGACAAAACCAAGCCATCAATCTTTTCTGCTTTTGCAAACTCCATTTAGAATTTTCCCATAGCTACTTTAATTTGTGGCATTATTCTTTTTTTAAAAGATTCAGAAATCACTGGTGATTTATAATAAATCACAGTGTATTTTCTGGTCTTCTGATTCCTGTTCTATTTAATCTCTATCAGAAGAGAATTTACAATTTAAATATAGGTCTGATAGGAATTGGCACAACTTTACAGACATGCACATTACCTAAACATGGACTTCCCTACTCTGTAAGATCTTCAATATTTAAGAAATATGCTACTTTATGCAAATATTTCATTTCCCCTCCCCCTCTTTTTTAAACAATAATGCATTTTCTCCAAATTCACACTTCCATAACAATAAAGAGGAAACTTAAGGTAGCTTTTGATAAAAGCATAAAAACTAAATTGTTTTTCTACACCAAAACTGTTGTAAGACTAAGACAATGCTGAACTAAGACTATAGGAACTTCATCTTCAGATCATGGACCAATAATGAAGTTCACTTCCAGTCACTTAATCTGCACTGGTACATGACTGCAATAAACTGGACTGAATTAAGTCAATCTCTACTACTTTCTAGGAAGTTAAATAGGGTGAGGAAGAGTCACTATAAGCACAATCGCATTGAACGGCATGATAAAAGATGATTAAATGAAAACAAGATTGTGCATGTCCCACAATCAATAATAATGTATTTATTTATTTATCTGTTTATTTATCTATCAAATTTAAATGCTACCCATCTCACTCTGAAAAATAATGTTGTTAATCAATCTTGAATCACCCTAAGTCAATCCAGTGCAGTATGAAGTCCTTTTCATTGAACGATGTGGACCTTTATTTACCATATTAGTTCAATACAAATGGGTTTTTAACTTCCCAGTCTAAGGCTCAGAAAGTGAGGTACCAACCCAAAGCTACCTAGCTGGTTCCCATCACTCCTAATCAAGCACCTTAATCACTATATTTTACTGGCTCTTGTAAAATATAAATATAAATGTATGAATGAACACAAAATCTTGGAGTTGTTACTTTAACTAAAGAAGTAGTTAAAATAACAACTCCAAGATTTTGTGTTCATTCATACATTTATATTTATATTTATATTTCACAAGAGCCAGTAAAATATAGGTGGTTGGCCTATGTGTTGAGGAAAAAACAGAAATCATGAGTTATTGGTAAGATAGAATTTAGAGGTAAGGAAGTTTATCAACAGAATATGATCCAAAAGGCTTTCTTAGAATTTTATACAAAGTTATATGCTAGTGATTCAATACAAGGTATAGATATAGATAGATACCTAAAGGAAGAGAATATTCCTGAATTAACATTAGAACAGAGGGAAGGGCTGAATCAGCCAATAACCTCTGAGGAGATTATTGCAGCAATTAAACAGTTAAAAACAGGTAAAGCTCCGGGAACAGATGGATTAACAGCTGTTTATTACAAGAATTTACAGTCTGAAATGGTAGAACCGCTTAGAGCATTATTTTGTAAAATTCAATCAGGGGGAGGGGTTCCACCCTCTTGGAGAACAGCTTTTGTGTCACTGATCCCAAAGGAAGATCAAAACTGTACCAAACCTGAAAACTTTAGGCAATATCACTTTTGAACACTGACTACAAAGTTTTTGCCAAGATATTAGCGAATAGGTTAATGCCAGTTATGCAACAAACAATTCATAATGACCAATCAGGTTTTATAAAAGGGAGGCAAATGAAATATAATGTTAGACAAATTGTAAATTTATTGGAATATTTGGAAAAAAAATAATCAGGTTCCTGCAGCGTTTATATTTCTGGATGCAGAGAAGGCATTTGATCGATTGAATTGGCATTTTTTGTTTAAGATAATAGAAAAAATGCATTTTGGAGAGTATTTTACACAATCAATTAGAGCAATATATCAGGAGCAAACAGTACAAATAATAGTTAATGGAGGTTTAACAGATGCTTTTAAAATTGAGAAAGGTACAAGGCAGGGCTGTCCTTTGTCTCCATTGTTGTTTATTTTAACTTTAGAGGTTTTGTTGAATAAGATACGTGACTCTGATAAAATAAAAGGAATTGTAATTAGACAGCAAGATTATAGATTAAGAGCATTTGCAGATGACTTGGTTGTTACTTTATCTCAACCTATAGAATCGGCTCCACATATGTTGGACATAATGGGCCAATATGGTAAGGTGTCCGGATTTAAAGTAAATCAACATAAGACAAAGATGATAACTAAAAATATGTCCATATCTCAAAGAGAGGATTTAGGAAGGATAACGGGGTTTGAAATAGTTAAAAAGGTTAAATATCTAGGAGTATATATTGCAGCTTCAAATACGAAATTATTTAAAAACAATTATGAAGTTCTTTGGCAAAAAGTGCAGAAAGAAATGGAAAATTGGAAAAAGCTACAATTATCTCTACTGGGAAGGATAGCAGTAATAAAAATGAATGTATTACCTAGGTTCTTATTTTTTTTTCAAATGATATCAGTGCTTAAGAAAGATGGAAACTTGAGAGAGTGGCAAAAAGGGGTTAATACCTTTATTTGGGACGGGAAGAAACCAAGAGTGAAACTGAAAATTATACAGGATGTACTTGAGAGAGGAGGTCTTAAAATGCCCAATTTAAAATTGTACTATGAAGCAGCTGTTTTATCACAAATTAGTGATTGGTTCAATTTAACTGAAGAGAGAATGTTAAATATGGAAGGTTATGATTTGTTATATGGATGGCATGCTTATTTGTTATATGAAAAAAAGTGGATAAAGTGTTTAAGTGTCATATACTTAGAAATGCGTTGCTGAGGGTTTGGAAAAAATATCAATATAAGCTAAACTACAAGATACCTATATGGGCAAATCCCAGACATGTAATAGAAAATATAAGTATAGAACAAAAACAGGAGGTGATTACTTATAAAGAGCTTCTTTTTATGGAAAGGGGTAAACCGCAATTGAAATCTTTAAATGTATTGAAAGAAGAAGGGATAATTTATATTTGGTTTCAGTATGGTCAGCTCCAAGCTAGATGGAGGGAAGATCAAAAAACTGGTGTCATGCAAAATGAGGAAAACCTGGTAAAACAGATTAGAGATCAAAGTCAGATGCATATTAAAAGGTTGTATAACGCTTTATTGGAAATAGATTCAGAAACAGAATTGGTTAAGGATTGTATGATAAAATGGGCACAAAACTTTCAGGAACCAGTGATGATGGAAACATGGGAAAAGATTTGGGTTAGAAATATTAAATTTACGCAAGCACAAAATTTGAGAGAGAATTTTTATAAAATGTTTTACAGATGGCACTTGGATCCTAAAAAATTATCATATATGTACCCGAATTTGCAAGCTAAATGTTGGAGATGTGAATGTGATGATGCAACTTATTATCATATATGGTGGACTTGTAAGAAAATCAAGGCATTTTGGATAAAAATTTAGTGGGTGATGCAGAACATTTTGAAAAAAAGGTTGAAATTTACTCCTCAATTGTTTTTATTGGGTATAACGATGGACTGTACAGTATTAGAGACTAAACTGATCTTGAACTTAATATCAGCAGCTAGGCTATTGGTAGCGCAATATTGGAAGAAGGACTCTTTGCCTACTATTGAAGAATGGACATTGAAAGTAGCAAACTTAGTGGAAATGGCGAAAATTTCAGCATATCTGAAGGACTATACACAAGAAAGATACATATCGGAATGGAGAAGATGGATTGATTATATTCAAAATAAGTATCAGACAAGAAAATATCAAATAGCTTATGAATGAATGTTAAACTTTATCTTAGAAGTATTATGTTATCCATAGTGGAGTTAAAATTTCAGGGGGGGATTAGGTAGTTTAAGAATAGTTAGGCTAATTTATCTTATGATTGTTAATTGAAATACCCTGTATTTTGCTCTGGGAAGTCTGGGGGGGGGAGGGTGGGATGGGAAGGGGGGAAAGGGTGTGGGGGTGGTGGGGAGGGAAAAAGGGTGGGGGGAATATTGGGGGGGAATTTTTCTTTGTAAAACTTTTCAATAATAAAAGAAGTGAAAGTTGTATTTAGAGTAAATACACAAAAAGAGGAAGTTGTAGCATTTGTGTACAGAGAGATGTGGTATATAAAAGGGAAACTCTTGGGAAGAATTTGATTCTCCTTTTTTCAGTAATTTTAATTGCATATGTTAAAACACTAGATTTAGAGAAAGATTCAGAGTGGATTTCATGGCCTTCTTCTTAGTTCTGAGAATTAAGGAATGACAATAGATGGAATGATGGAACAAGACCAGTGTGGAAAGTGCTGCAGTTTGATGACATTATCCCTGGCAGGAAGTCTTCTATTGGGTGTATTTAGAGATGATGCTGTCTCTAAGACAAAGAATGATGGGTCCTTGAAAAACAGGCCATGCTGCATCTGGATGGCATACGAATAGTCCTTGGTTCACTACAATTGGGACCAAAATGTCCATCATAAATCAGGGCAGTCATAATTTGAGTGATCACATTACTGGACCTGATTTTATTACTGTTTTTACATGGTAGTAAAATTAATCACTATGGCCCCATCCAGTTTGTATCACCAGTTAAGGGGCTTCCAGGTTGAAAAGATTAGCCAGTGACATGTTGCCTGTGAGGACATTTTTCATGTTCTCATCAAAAAGCTAAAGCAAATGATGGGAGTTCACCCCTCCACACAGCAACACTTAGATTTTGAACGCGGGGTCGCTAATCTCCAATCCAGCATCCTAACCATGCGAGCCACCACACTCCCTGATTAATGACTGTGGTCATTCATTAAGTCACATAGTTGTAAAGGAAATCCAACCAATGAATGTTTTTTGCCATTTTTTTGCAAGAAACTGGCAAAAGAGGCTGGTGGCCCAGCAGACTAATAGCCTGTTATTAACATTCAGCTGCCTGCAATTACTGCAAGTTCGAATCTCCCCAGACTCAAGGTTGACTCAGCCTTCCGTCCTTTCTAAGGTAGGTAAATTGAGGACCCAGTTTGTGGGGGCAATAAGCTGACTTTGTATAAATATACAAAAGTATGAAGGCTATTGCTTGACGCACTGTAAGCCGCCCTGAGTCTCCGGAGAAGGGTGACATATAAATCAATTTTTTAAAAAAAAATGTCACAAATCAGTATCACATGATTGCAGGACATTGCAACTGATTTTAAATCCAAACCTGGTTGCCAAGCACTCAAATTGCAATGACACAACTGAGGGAAGTGATGCAAAGATCATGAATGTGAGTACAGGTCGTAAGCATTTTTGTCCATGGTCACTGTAGTCTGAACATTAAACAGTCATAAGTCTAGGACCACCTGTATGTACCATCTTCCCATCTCTTAGGGATCATTCACACATTCACATATGATATGCTGTTATTTTTAGTTAGTAACATTGTTATCCTTACAACTATTCCTGAATGCCATTATGGAGATTTTGTTGAAAAATTTAAGATGGTGGATATGCTGACTCTTTCTTTTCTTTTCTTCTTTCTTTCTTTCTTTCTTTCTTTCTTTCTTTCTTTCTTTCTTTCTTTCTTTCTTTCTTTCTTTCCTTCCTTCCTTCCTTCCTTCCTTCCTTCCTTCCTTCCTTCCTTCCTTCCTTCCTTCCTTCCTTCCTTCCTTCTTTCTCTTTCTCCAAGATGCATGGAATCAGAATATATCTCTATTGGGAACACTGTGACTCAACCTCTTAACAACAGGTTTCTTTCATTGCCTGGCATGTCAGTGATTATTCTAACACTGAAGTTTGATGTGCAGAACCGAATGCTGATAGCAGGTTCTTGCTGAAGGCAATGATTTTCTTTAAACTAGGTCCCAATTAATTATGCTCAGTGAGTTCAAAGGTCAAAAGCCCTGGCTCCTCTGATTGGGACACCTTGCAAAGAGGGCATGATCCTCAGAGGAGCAGTTGACATTTTTTATTTTTCCCACACACAAATTGTTGGTGCAAGAAGCAGTCAGGAATATGGAAGACCTAGGCAGGACTTGGTAATCGGATAGCTCCTCCCTAGATTTGAGGTCTAGGTCTGATAAAATGATCACAATGTTCCAATGTTTGCTTTCCTGAGTCCTTGGACTAGAGAGGTGTCAGGCTACACACAGGCACATTTAGCAATGAACAGGATTAAGCTATCTTGACCACAAATATATCTCGGCAATAAAGATAATGCAGGGACAGAGGGGAGGCAGGAAAGAAACAGAATTAGTATTAATCTGTTCCAATCATGAAAAAATGAATACATTCATTCGAAGGACAAACTCCTTGCAGTGCTGAAGCCACAGAACAGTGCACTGGTGGGTTTCAAAAATTTTTACTACCGGTTTTGTGGGTGTGGCAGGGGAAGGATACTGTAAAATCTCCATTCCCACTCCACTCCAGTGGAAGGTTACTGCAAAACCCCCATTTCCTCCCGATCAGCTGGGACTTGAGAGGCAGAAAATAGATGGGGGTGGGGCCAGTCAGAATTTTTACTACCGGTTCTCCAAACTACTCAAAATTTCCACTACCGGTTTTCCAGAACTGGTCAGAACCTGCTGAAACTCACCTCTGGAACAGTGGACATATGAAGCCACAGTTTGCACAGAGCTCAGCTGAATCTTTCAGTTTCTGGCTCCAACTGCATTAACTTCCAGGTAATGCATACTGATGCTCTGCATGGATCATGCCTGGAATTGGATAGTCAGCTTCTCCTCTACAGCAATTCCTAGGTGTTTTACTCCATGCCTATTGCCTACACACTTCCTTATGTTTCTTTCTGCTCCAAAATCTTTAGAAGTGTAGCCAAATATATTAGGAAAGCAAAGAAAACATTTTCATCTTAAAACAGCCAATGCAAATCATCTCGGGTTAAAAGAGCCGTGTGACTTAGAGCTTAAAATATTGTGTGATAATACTCCCAATTCATCATTCTACCCATTGTCTATCCACTGCAGAAGGAAGGCCTCTTCCGCGTGTTTCCAACCATTATGGTCTTGAGCTTTCCTTTGCAGTTGGACCCACAATAGTTGTTGATGTTGTCATTCATCTTGTTTTAGGTCTCTTTTGTGGATGCTTTTTATCAAGTGGGATCCATTCTATGACTGCATTAATCCACCTGCTATCAGTTCTTCAGCATGTTACCAGCCCATTTCCATTTCAATTCTTTTACTCTTTTGATGGCATCATATATTTTTGTTTGTTCTTTGATCCATGTACAGGTCTTTCTATCTTGTCTTGTGATGCTGAGCACGTATCTTTTCATGGCTCTTTACACCACTTTTGTATAGATTGTGAGATTAGTGTCATGTTTTGCTGGTAGTACACACTGATCAAAAACTTTTTTCTTCAGGTATAGTGGGAGGTTGTTCTTGAAAAATACACAAATTGCCAAATGCCTGCCAACCTCATTTAGCACACCAATTTCCTTTTTTTTAATCACCTTCCATTGAGATCTGTTGGCCAAGGTATATGTAGTGGTTTACTACGTCTAGTTCAGGGGTCGGCAACCTTAAACACTCAAAGAGCCACAAAGGTCCTAACCGGAAGCCCTCCATTCAATTCTGGAGCTGACCGGAAGTCCAGTTCCCCCACCATAGTGACTCCTCCTAGTGCGGCATTCTTTTTCCTCTGCTGACCGGAAGTTCAGTTTCCCCACCATAGAGTCTCCTCCTAGCGTGGCGTCCTTTTTCTTCTACCTGCCCTAACCAAAAACCTATCAATTGTGGAGCCGACCAGCGACAGGGAGCCGCAGCAGAGGGATAAAAGAGTCACATGTGGCTCCAAAGCCACAGGTTGCTGACCCCTATTCTAGTTCTTCTCCAAATATATACATACATATATATATATATATATATATATATATATATATATATATATATATATATATTCTTTCTTTGGTGAATTTATTAAACATAAGATGGCTCTTTATCAAGTTTATTTTATTTTTAAGCCAAATAGTTCTCCTGCTTTGTGCAGCTCTTTTTATGTGTCTTTGTAGCTCTTCTGGATCTTGTGAGAAGGGAACAACATCATCTACCAATCTTAAATGGTTTAAATAGATGCCATTGATTTTTATTCCATCTTTTACCCAGTCTAGTTTGCGAAATCCTTCTTCAAGGCACGCTGAGAAATGGGTAGGTGATATTGTATCGTCTTGTCGTACACCTCATTCTATGTATACTTATACTATTTATACATATTGTGTTCACAAAATTTAGATCCTTCAAAATTATTTCTGCTGTCAGTTATTTTCAATGTTTTATGAGTAAAAAAATTAACAGAAATGCAATTTATTAAATACAAAATACAACACACCATATATACAAACAATGTACGATTAAAATATATTACAAAATCTGTGCCCATTGTGAGTAACTGAACATACATATACTGTATGGATGAATTGTAGTGGGCCACATAGAATTATGTCACTGGCAAGAAATTGTTCTCAATCAGACTGTAATTTTTTATGTTACTAGATTACTGAATATCTCATGCATGGCAGCGATTGTCCTACTAAACAAAACCCATCTGTCAGTTTGTGGGACCTCTGTTGCATTTTGGATCTGAGGAGCCTTTTATTTCCAGACAAACACAGCTAGATGGTTGCTTCCCATATGTCCCAAGAAAAAAAGCAGTTGCAAATTGCCCGCTATTAGTAATCCATGAATGTTTTCCCAGAACACCATTTTTAGGGAACAGGTGGGACCCAGGCTTTCCCAAGAAGGTCCCTGAGGGGATAAGATTTCTGGGCAGCATCTATTAAGATAAGACACACTGCCATGCTAAAGAATTCCATGTGTTCATACTTCCCCTTCCTTTAAAGCTTGCATGAAGAGTGAAATAAGCTTATTGGGGCCTTTCTCTGGACTGTTAAGTATTAACCATAGCTGGAAAACATAAATGAACTATTCATCTTGCAGGTAAATGTTGCTGTTTGCTGCAACCAGCATATAATGGTTTTCTAATGTTATGCGGGCTTTCAGATGTGGTTGACTACAACTCCCAGAATACCCAGCCATTATAATCATTCCCCACATTAGCTGGCTTCCGATAGCTGCAACTCCAATACATCTGGATAATATCAAATAGGGAAAGTTGTTCCATTATTTTAACAAATCCTGGTCATTATTGTTTTATATTTAGTTATATAATTGCAGGTTCCTCACTTCCTTTTTCTAGTCTCCATTATCTTTTTTTTTAATAGTGAACTTTTATTTATGCTGCCAGATCAAGAAGCTGAAACCACGATAGCAAGTTGGAAAGATTTCCTGAGCCTGAGTGTCTGAAGAGTTTTTTCCATCCACAGGACGCATGGGAGCAAATTGTCTAATAAATACGTGGAGATCAAAAGGCTATAAATCTGGTGCGCAGGTGCTATCCATTTAAACCTCAGGAACAACTACCTAAAACTTGTGAGTGCAAAGAAATAACTTTGTAACTGAAGAGGAATATGTGGGTCTGCCTAGAGAGAAATTGTGATGGAAATATAGGGGCTTGGCTTGATATATATCAGAAACTGACACAAATATGAATATAAACTTTTCTGGCATAAAAGTGATGATGAAATTTGGTCCAGGTTCTATTCTCCCTTTTATTTTGAGCCTAGGGTTAACAGGGTTGCATATCGAGGGGGGTTTGAAAGGGTAGACTCCAGATGTCATCTTTAAAAAACAACAACAATCCAGGTTAATCCCAACTGAGAATGTTCTTAATCAATAACCTACATATTCCAGGGCCATATGAGCCTTACTTCAACCTTTCAGTTCCATTTAACCATCTGATCTCTGTGCCAGGAGCTGGGACGCTGTTTTTCCTGACTGTATTTGTATTACAGCTTTATTCATATTCAGAGGAAGTGCCCCAGGTCAGAGAGTGTTCAGCTAGGTAACCCCAAGGTCAGGTTTAATTGCCCTAAAAGGTGGCACATGTTAGTGAATGATCTCTAATGATTTAGAGCATGTATCTTTTTCACATCAAGACGTTTGGACTCTGAGGAGACCTCATTGAGAGTAATCTGAAAATTAGTGAAAATAAAAACCATGTCCACAGTTACCTCAAATACCTATTTCCTTTCATTTTATGCCCTGAATGACCTTGTGGCCGGGGGGGGGGAGGAGGCGGGGGGCGGGGGGCATTACATCTTTTTGTTTTGTTTGTTTGTTTCCACCAATATGCAATTACCTGAAAGAAATGAGAGAACTCATTATCAGACTGTGACACGACAAATATTATTGTTGCAATTAAATGTCACCTAAAAAGGAAAGGGAGAGAGGTTCTCCCAAGATAAACAAAACCAAAAAAAAAAAAAAAGAGTTCAAGCGTTGGATTTTTATGGAAAGTCTTCTCCTTGCAGTAGAGCGTTGCCTTCTGTGTGATACAGGGTTTTTGACCTATTTAAAAAGGATGCTGTAAGAAAAGATGCCAAAAAAAGAAATAGTCAATTGAGAAATGATGAAATGTTGTATATAAGGTGATCATATTACATTTTTTGCAAATAGGACTAGAAATTAGTCTTCTGGTAAAAATGCAAAATAAAAAGTCCTATATCCAACTTACTCTTATTAAATTTGTTTGCCACCCATCTTGTTGCAAATTCTCTATGCTTAAAGGTATGGGTGTTTAATGTTTTTATTACAGAACTAGAAGCATTGCAATGTGCTCTTCATGGAACTGCATTTGAAGGCCACATGGAACCTAGTCATCTTGAAAAAGTAAAGTTAAATCAGGTATATCCTACTACTATACATCAGTGACTTTTGTTTTTTCACAAAAGTCACTTGAAGAGAGCAGGGAGAGGGGCAAATAAAAAAGAAGTAAATCTGACTATTTCAAAATGTGTAATATGTTTGAAAAAAAGGACCTTGTCCCTTGAGTGTTAAGGGTAGGCTTGAGGTAATAACTTGGGGATTCCTTGAAGATATTCCAAGAAATATTGAACATAAGAAAGCAAAAATGCCACACAGTTTCTGTGAAAGAAGAAAAGTAAAGTAAAATGGAATTTGTCATATTTACACAAAAATGGACAGTTCTGTATATACAAATTTGGAAGACTAAATTTGGAGTCTTGTTACATTGTTCTGGTAATGCTGAATAGATTTCAGCAGTATTTTTAGCCTCCTCCATATTTGTAATATTATTAGATTTCCTTTACAAAGTAATTGTCACAATGACAAGAATAATATACATCTCTCCTTAAAAATGTAATAAAATAATAGAATTTGTTATCTGCCTGCTAATGACTTGGAGAGGGAAGGAGAGAAATAACGTCCTCATGTAATGGCAATAGCAATACAATCTTTCTTTCAGGATGGATTACTAGTAGAATCTCCACCATGCATCTGTTATGGGCAACTGCTGCATTCAAAACATTTTTATTCTGATATCTTCTTCCTTCCTTCCTTCCTTCCTTCCTTCCTTCCTTCCTTCCTTCCTTCCTTCCTTCCTCCCTCCCTCCCTCCGTCCCACCTTCCATCCGTCCCTTCCTCCCAATAAATCTCTGTGATATGTCCAAGGTATTTTAGTCCATCTGTATGTATTTAAGCATACACATATTAGCATGTCCATACACAAATTATTTTTCCATTATAGGGTACTCAACAACTGATGGTTATTTTTAGCAGAGATATAACTGAGGAAAAGGTAAATATCCTCTTGCTATCAATTGATCAGCTGCTATAAATCACTGCCTTCATGTCTTCTCTCTCCCTCCCTCCCTCCCTCTCTCTCTCTCTCTCTCCTCCTCTCTCTGTCTAACTCTTCTTCTCCCTCTCCCTGGGGCAAAGCATGTGATCAGTGTGAATCTGATTTTGGTCCAAGTCAGTGGTACACAGCTGCATTTCCCAGTGACTAAAATCTATGCCATGTTAATGAGAGAAGGGGGAGGTGGGGAGAGTAGACCATAGCTCTATAATATAACACATGCTCTGAATCCCCAAAAAAGCAAATTCAAACTCCAGCAATTTCAGGCAGAGGTGACAGCAATTCCAGACAGACATCAAAATGAAATTATGATATGCTGGTGCCAATCAGCACAAGTAATATTAAACTTGATAAATCAACAGTCTGGTTGGGATAAGACAATTTCCTAATGTCTTAATACCAAATCAAATATTTCTGCTCATTGAAAGGGGTACGGGGTAAAACCGCCAAATGTTTTAGCATACAGCTCCTACAATCTCAGAGCATGGGCCCAACAAATGGGAGTTTATAAGAATTATATTCAAAAACAACTGGACGGCAGCAGATTGTTCATACTCCCAAATAATGCCCAGACCGAAAGCTTCAGAATCAGAAGGATGGAATAACCAAACTGGGGAATTGAATCATTATCCAGATTAATTTCTTCTGTTTGATGAAATGTACCTGTTATTTTTTCTGTCCCTTTTATGAGGTAGGTATTTTGCTCCAGAGCAAGGACGCTGTAAAATATAATTTGCATTTGTTAAGATATTGATCCCAGTTGCACCACTTAAAGCCCACAAGTTTCCCCAAATTCAATAACTATGTTTACATGCAGTAGTCAAAGAGGAAATTGCATGTGAAAGCACTTTCTAAGGAGATGGTATTTTGTTGCAATTATCCATAAGCTGTATGTTTACATGGGGTTTTTAAGGAGAATTCAAAGCATATCTCCTTTTCGTGATGCATCAACAAGCATATCAAATGAGTGTTCAAATGCTTGTTCATTTCATAAAATAAGAACCAAATGGCTGAGTAATTTCCAACCCCTAAAATTGCTAGACTAATTCTATGGTCTATTTAGAACATATTTATAAAACCTTTTAAATAATAAAAGTCTAAGCTCAGACTTTTAAAAACCTACCAGATCAGTTGGACTCACATTTCCAAACATTGTGCATTGCAGGACCATTTTCCTAAATGCATTTTTTCCACCATGGATATGCCAGACTTTTTCTCCATTACATCCATAACCTCTCTTGAGAGTAGAATTTATTTATTTATTTATGGCTCATGGCTGAAATAAGTTGCTTTGGGGTAGCTAATCTACAAATACAAATAATTTGTTAGGGACACATGGAACAGTAACTGCACCTTCCCTTTTGTGTGAATTATATATTTGGACATCAAGAGGCAGTCATTTGCTGTCATTGAGTAAAGAACTTTCCCTTAATAGTAGAGCTGCTTCAGGTTCAGTCATTACTATTTTCTTGCAAAGTGAGACATTCCCAGACAAGGTAGCAAATATTAATTAGACCAATCCTCTTAACTTGCTCAAATGTAGGCTAGTTCCTATGTTCCTAGGAAAGGCAGCTCCACAGATTGCATGCAAGATTTCCAAGTTAGTGTTTTTTTATTCCAAATTTGATCTGTTTAAGGTTCCAGAGAAACCTGCACCCCAAACAAAGCAGAATTACCATTTTCTAGACCACAATATATTTGATCTCATTCCACATCAATAGCCAAAATTGTTTGCATCTATTCCAATTGAAACTCGAATAGAAATAAGAAAAACATGAATTCTTTCATGACTGTTTCAGTTTGCAAAAGGGATTGTAAATGATCCCGATTACATTTAGTTTGGAATGTCTCAAATTCAATCCAAGAAAGGAGTTTTTAATACTAGAGGAAGACTTTTCTTATCTTTTCCTCATAAATGAATTGATCTTCCCAAACCATTGGTCAGGCTATTAGGGAACCAATGTGAAAATTGCTTGCTTGCTAATATCTTCCTCTTACACCATTATTTCTACTAACATATAAAAAAGTGGTTTCTGTTCCTAACATGTAGAATAGTTCTGTGCAATCTTTCTATCCATTTCAACACAAATGGTAAAGAGTTAAAGATAGTGGTGATTATCCAGAATTGAAGCCTGCTCCCCAAATAATAAGTGGTTACAAATATATCCAGCTGAATTCCTCTGGAAGAAAAGAAGATACAGTTCCATGGCACTAGGATAAATTCTATCCATATATTCTCTTATATACAACTGCTTTTCTGATGAGGATTAATCTTTTCTGAAATCTTCTACTGATGAGAAAGATGGGAGGAGGAAGAGGAAGAGGAGGAGGAGGAGGAGGAGGAGGAGGAAGAAGAAGAAGAAGAAGAAGAAGAAGAAGAAGAAGAAGAAGAAGAAGAAGAAGAAGAAGAAGAAGAAGAAGAAGAAGAAGAAGAAGAAGAAGAAGAAGATAGATGTGAGTACTCTTAGTATCTCTTTCTATAACTGGCATTTCTTTTTCTTTCCATTTTCTCTAATAAATTTTCTTTTTTTTCTTCTTTATTATGCATTAGACTACTAGGAAAGAGTTGGACTGTTTTTCTGGGGAATGGTAGTGATTGTAGACTGAATTGACTGACTGATTGCAGAGCATTTTTTAAATCAATCAGAGAATTGCAAGCAAAGTGGTTAAAGTTACAGATTTCCATTTGCTCCCTACTGAACAGATTGCAATGACTTTATCCCCCTCATCTTCTCAAAAAAACAAATCCCACGTATTTTAACTCACTGGAGAAGAATGGAATTGTCTCAATTTGATATTAAATATTTAGATCAATTAATTTAAGGAAATTCACAAATGCTAATATCCTTTGTAATATCAGCTCAGAAACTACAATTAACAGCCACAAAACAGCAACAGGAAGGACAAAAAAAAAAAAAACCCAACCCAACATTTTAAAACATATATTAAAAAACAGTTAAAATATTGCAGATATCTGGATATCTGGAAAAATGAAATGGGCTAATTGAAAAATAAAGTATCAGTAGGTCCCAATTATTTTTAATTTAGGTTAAATGTGTATAAAATATTCTTTTATAAATATTATAAGGATTTTGTATTTTAAGTTTTCTAATTTGGGTTCACTTAAGAAAAATTCTTAGGAGTAGGTTCAGGACTGACAAAATAAAGAAGATTTGCTGAACAGGCTGTTAGCTTTAACTAGTTTTAGACAGATTGATATAATTCTTGGAACAGCTTTAAACCAGGCTAATGAAGAATCCATTTATAAAGGCGGTAAATTAGGGAAGAACAATGGAAAACCAGCTTTTTTCCACATATTGCTTTAAAAATCCCGAGTAGCTTTATATTAACAAATTATCCATGGTAGTTCAACTAGAGGACTTGTAACACCAATGCCAATTAGGACACCAGACTGTATTTGCTAGATATAGCACATCAGATATGGACTTGCAGAAGCTGATGTAAAGATTCTCAAGACTCTCCTGAGAAAATCGGAGGATGTTACAAAAGTACCATCCTTTAATGTTTTAGAGCAGGAGTGTCAAACTCAAGGCCCAGGGGCCAGATCCGGCCCACGAGGTGCTTAGATCTGGCCTGCGGGACCACCCTGGAAACAGCAAATCCGGACCGCGGGTCCTCTGCTAGTGAAAATAGAGGTCGGGAGGGCTGTGTGTGGCCCTCCTGAGCTCCATTTTC
The DNA here is from genome assembly GCF_029215685.1 of Pituophis catenifer annectens. Classification (NCBI taxonomy): domain Eukaryota; kingdom Metazoa; phylum Chordata; class Lepidosauria; order Squamata; family Colubridae; genus Pituophis; species Pituophis catenifer. The sequence continues at coordinate 76,639,614 of NW_027256882.1, read as the reverse complement.
ATTGGCAGAGGGTTGCAGGAGGTTGTTGCAGCTGAAAATGGAGCTCACGCAGGCTGCAAGCAGCCCTCCCAAATTTTGTTTTTGCTGGCAGAGGGTTGCAGGAGTCTGCTGCAGCTAAAAACGGAACTGGGGGTCCTTTTCGCTGGCAGAATGCTTAGGCCACCACAGGTGCCCCTGACACAAGTGATGTTGAGCTGGCCACGCCCAGCCCGGCCCCCCAAGTTCAAACACAACCCTGATGCGGCCCACAATGAAATTGAGTTTGACATGTTTTACATGCTGTTTTAGAGCATGCTTTTTTGCAAACTGAGAAGGGAGAGAAGTTCTTTGGCAGAATCTAATATGTGTTCCTGTTCCCTAGAAAAAAGAAAAGAGAAATAGGTGAATTAAACTCCCATTAGACTTAAAAACTAATGTTATTTTGTTTGCTTGTATTTTTTTAAAAAAAAAAAAACTCTCCAAAATTGCAACAAAGAATGGGAAGCGAAGGATTTTTTGCAACTTGACAATTTTTAAAAAGTTATACCTCTAACACAGAAAGTCTCCTCTAGCAATAAAGTTTGCATACCTTTTTGCCTCAAACAGCTATTGATCTGATCCAGGCTTCAATGCTGGTTTTGCCTGGTAACCTGCATCATATTCAACCCACATCCCTCAGGCTACTCCAGCTTCGCTATGTGTGCATCATTTAAAATCTAGCCCTTGGCAGCCATGTCAGTGATGCTTTAATTTGGATATCTGCACTCAGTGGAGGACTGGACTCAGGGCAATCTGTAAGATCCATGTAACTCAGCAACAGCCCTTTGGTAGTCCCACAGCTCATTCTCACAGAGTGGATAAAAAGGGGGTCTTTTTAGCACTGGGAGATTGTAAGTGAAACCACTGTCTTAAACACCCATAAACAGATGCTAAAGGCACCCATTTCACTGTTCTGGTTTCTGGATCCCCCCCTCCCAAAAATATTCTATTCATGTCCATTTTTCATTGTCTACTTGCCATAGTAAACTTACTACAACTCTCAACTTATAGAAGGTATGCATTGTCACTCTATGATGCTGTTATTCTAGAGCAGGGTGTCAAACTCAATTTCATTGAGTGCCGCATCAGGGTTGTAACAGTAACAGAGTTGGAAGGGACCTTGGAGGTCATCTAGTCCAACCCCCTGCTCACACAGGAGATCTGTACTAGGGATTCGAACCGCCAAACTGCTGACCTTTCTGATCAACAAGCTCAGTGTCTTAGCCACCGAGCCACTGTTTGAGCTTGGGGGGGGGGCTTGGTCAGCTCGACATCACTATGTGGGGGGCACCTGTGGTGGCCCGAGCATTCTGCCAGTGAAAACGGGCTCCCAAGCTCCATTTTCGGCTACGATGGATGGCCTCCTGCAACCTCTGCCAGTGAAACTGGAGCTCAGAGTGCTTCCCGAGCTCCAGTTTTGCTGGCAGAGGCACCACAGGAGGCTGTTTGCTGTTCCCAGACCAGCCCTATGGTCCAGATCTAAGCACCCCACCCCGGCTGGGTGCTTAGATCTGGACCATACTGGCCCTCGGGCCTTGAGTTTGACACCCTTGTTCTAGAGAATAGTGAGACTCTTCCTTCTTCTCACAAATAAATTACTATAAGAATATCCTACTGCCAATTCTGAATGATTCACTATGGTTCGTTGAATATTTTTCTTTGTTTCCTACAGTGGGACTGGGGGCATAGGGAGAAAGAAAGATAATGAATTACGATGAACTTGGGATTTTTTTTTATTATGATAATAAATGTTGTGAACAAGACCAAACAGGAAACTTTTAAGAGCTTATGAATTGTCTTGCTTTTAAATGAAAAATAATTGTTTATAGTATAGCAAGGGAGAGAAAAACAGTCAGGATTTAATATCTGACAAGAGGCTTATCTTTCACCCAAGATTTAAATTTCAGCTCAAAATAGAAAGTTTTTGTGGATGCATCTGTTGGTTACACATCAGCATTTAAGTCTAGTAAATTGATGTTTTGAAAACGAGGACCGGGAACGTCTACTGGTGCCTTGTTTGCTAGAACTTCTAGGAATGTGACAAAGCCAACATTTTGCATGGTCTGTTGAGCAGAGGTGTGTACTTGTAGGTGTTTTCGAAATCACATTACTGGCTGTGTGTTTAATAGTGAAGTTCATCAAACAGAGTGCAGAGAGGGCAGGGCCCTTGGACTAAATTGCTTGTAGTTTCCTCCAACTGTATTTCCACTCTCAGGTAAGGTGAAAAGGTAAAGCTTTATTATCATCCTTTTTTCATTTCAGGGATAATAAGCCTTTCCATAAACAGTTTCAACCGAACGATCTTGGCTTCCAGTCAGAGGTGACATGCCTGAGGATATCCATTTGAACAAACAGGAAAAAAAAGAAAGAACTGCCATTACCGCAGCAATACAGTCCATAAGCTCTTTTTCATTGCTAGTTAACCATGACTTTTAAACAAAAAAAAATTGCTTTGCATGCTTTTTTTATGACAGATTTATTACTGCTCTCATCATTGTCATTCAGCAGGTCGAGATGTTTAAAATCATGGGTAAAAAAACCTTTCATGCCTAACTTTGTTTAAGGAATAAAGACCTTGTTGTTACAATAGCATAAAAAAAAAATCATCAGCCAAGATAGAAAATGCTTTAGTCAGAAGACAGCAGAATGCCAAATGTTTCTTTGGAGTCAAAAGTTTACAGAGAACTAGTTGATAAAAACAGAACTTAGCATGGTCTGTTATATCCAAACATTTTTATTATCATGACACCACACTAATTTATTATGGCAAAATAGTATATGTTTATAGTTTCAGTGGCAAATATTTATTTATTATAGTTGTGTGCAGACTCTCGCCATCTTAAAACATAAAAAGAGAGAGAAAGAGAGAGATTAACAATTAAAAAAAAACGTCTCTAGTCCACAGAAGTCAAACTCTCCGCATCACGTTGCCGTCACTTGACATTTTGTGACGGTTTTCCCATTTGCGGAGCTAGGATGGGTGTGGCCTGTGCATGACGTATCCAGCCCGTGGGTCAAAATACAAGAACATCTATCCCAGATATCTGGCATAGCCTTCAAACATCCTCTGGACAAGCTCTGTTTTCTGCTGATATTATTGTTAAGATTTCTCCAATCTTATTACCAAAATCATGTACTGTTAAAAGAGTTTGCCCTAATTTGTGATCTCCTTCAGAGATTATATATATTCATTTATTCATTTATCAAATGACAATTTTATATATTTCTGTTAGGATTAAAGGTAAAGGTAAAGGTTCCCCTCGCACATATGTGCTAGTCATTCCCGACTCTAGGGGGCGGTGCTCATCTCTGTTTCAAAGCCGAAGATCCAGCGCTGTCCGAAGATGTCTCCGTGGTCATGTGGCCGGCATGACTAAACGCCAAAGGCGCACAGAATGCTGTTACCTCCCCACCAAAGGTGGTCCTATTTTTCAACTTGCATTTTTTACATGCTTTTGAACTGCTAGGTTGGCAGAAGCTGGGACAAGTAACAGGAGCTCACCCCGTTACGCAGCACTAGAAATTCAAACCGCTGAACTGCCGACCTTTCGATCGACAAGCTCAGCATCTTAGCCACTAAGCATTATTTCTCATTATTTCTCAGCCCTCAGATAACTATCACAACCCACTCCATCCTAGGGACTTAGAGGTTCTAGGATCTGTTGGATTGCCACCTTAGGACCCACATGGGACCAGTAGCTTGGAAAATAGCATACAGCCCACTACACCTTAACTAGAGTTTCCTTGTCAGATGGGATTTCCTTACTTTGAATGAATGTAAATACTGATGCTATTTGTCATTTAATAGTATTTATGTCCCACTTTTTCTAAGAATTAAAAGTGGCTAGTATTAATACCATTTCAAAAATAAGAAAAGATACCCTTGCAATTAATACCATAAACAGAAAATCTTAAAATGTTTCTACAGCAGCCATATTCAATTGCTCCACAGGAATGTTAAAAAAACTGTGATTAATTTCTACTTCCTTATAGTTATAAATGTGGAAGAACAATGGGATACAATATTCTCTTGACATAGCAGCCTTTTATCCTTTCATAAGATAAACATTTTGTTCTGAAAGGGTTATTAATAGATGGCAGTTAGAATCATATGACAATACAAACTTTATTATTGAGGTTCTGCTATTCATAACCACAGTCTATGAATGGCCTTAATCATTCATGCATTGGGAACGAGCCCTTAAAGTTATAATTATAGTAGTAACAATTATAACTATAGTTATATGCAGTTTTACTTTAACTTTATAATTATATTTTTAAAACCTTTATTACAGTTTATATATTACAGTTATAAATTTTGTAACTAAAAAATACCCTTTGTGGAACAGAAGATCTTTGTAATTATTATCAAGAGCCCATGGTGGTGCAGTGGTTAGTATCCAGTACTGCAGGCTACTTCTGCTGACTGCCAGCTGCCAGCAGTTTGGCAGTTCGAATCTCACCAGGCTCAAGGTTGACTCAACCTTCCATCCTTCCAAAGTAGGTAAAATGAGAACCCAGATTGTAAGGGGCAATATGCCCTCTGTAAACCGCTTAGAAAGAGTTGTAAAGCACTGTGAAGTGGAATATACCGTATTTTTCAGAGTATAAGATGCAATTTTTTCCCTCCTAAAAGAGGCTGAAAATTTGAGTGCGTCTTATACTCTGAATGTAACCCTGCGCATGGTGCCCAAAATGGCTACCCGGAACAGCTGCTGCCTTCTCTTACCCCTTCCACTGGAGCTCCCTCCAACAATCAGCTGTGCTTTAGAAGCTGTTTTTTAGCCCCAACCAGCCCCAACCCCAAAACCAGCGAGCGAACTAATGTGCTGAAGCTGACCAGGCTAAGGAATAGCCAGATGAATACCTGGTAGGCAGAATTTTTTTTCCTATTTTCCTCCCCAAAAACTAAGTTGCATCTTATACTCCGGTGCATCTTATACTCCAAAAAATCTAAGTCTAAGTGCTATTGCTATTATTGGGAAGTGAATGGCGCCACAGAGCCATCTATGACTACAAGAAACTGATTATCTGGACTCATGTCAGCTCAGGTTTCAACAAATAGAGCAATTATCCCTGAAATTATTTGGGGGGCTAATTTGGAGTTTTGGAATGGATCAACACCTTCCCTGCTCAGAATCTTTCACCAAGCTTTTAGTGGTTAATTGAGTCCAATTATATTTATTTTATTTTCATATTATGTATATTTATATTGCATTTGTATTTTGTTTTAATTCAGGTATGCTTACTAAGCAGAAAGATGGAGTATAAATGTAATGAATAATCTAATAGTCATGAAATTTGACTAGCATTGGAAGTATTTCACCAGATCTCCTTCCTTGGATAAACAGTTATGGGAAGCATTGATCTTCAAATGTCCAAATTAGAATTTACTATTCAGTGGCAACATGCAAATCTGATTCTATTTTCTGAAAAAGCTTATTATTTTGCTGGAATGGTTTTACCCAGATTGTCTTTCCTCCTTAAAATTAGTCAGGAATTAATTACTGACTAATTAATCTTAAGCAGTTCAAGGAATACTGGAATGATGAAACCAATGGAGAACAAACTATTGGTTTGGCCTGCATGTGTTCAGAATATTTTGCATGTGAATTTTTATTTCCAGGACTGCCTAGTGTGTCAAAGAAGAGCATGCAGAGCCTAGAGGTGGAATCAAGAGAGGATTCAGCTTAGAATCATTACATATCCACAAACGCTCTAAGTCCAGCCCTCCTTGAATTCCGTTGACCCTTATTTAGTGCCAAATTTGTATTGAACTTTTGTTGACTACATTCTAACTGGAACTTTAGTGTGATCCTGATTTCATCACTGCTGACATGGGGTTTGTCAATGGGCTGCATCCAAATTCCACTGAAAAGTGTTCACTCCACCTTGCACTAAACAGTGGTCACGGCCTGAATTCAACTCACCCCTTCTAGAGACCCATGCCATTTTTAGAGTTAGCGGTCCTATTAAGCTGATGGGGTGGGGGGAGGAGTTCCTGTCGAATTTGGTGAAGAAAAGCACCACAAAATGGAGCTGTTTCAGGGCTTCAGAAGGCCAGGTATGATGAAAAGAGCCCAAATTTGGTATAGTCTCAGAGAGGCCACACAAACTGGCAAAGATTACATTACATTTTGAACCCAATTAATATTTCATTCCATAATCAGTTAAAAAAAAAAAAAACTCTTGAGAAAAGTTTGCAGGCATGAAGTAAAAGAAGCTGCCCCGTTAGCCTTGAGGTATTCATATAAAAGCTAGAAAATGAAATTATAGCTTTTGCTTTTATGAGGCAAAAAGCTACGCATATAGTATGCAATTTGCACATTATCCCATGTCTTGTTTTATGGCTTAGCTGAAATGTTTATCTGCAACTTTGTTGAGAAATTTCCAGCATTCTCCTTTTTGCTATCCCACCCACAAATTCCATCCCTCCTTTCCCAGACTCAGTCATATTTTGTATTCTGCTGAGGTATTAATTTTTTCACCCAAAGCCACTGAAAAGTATTTTACACTTACAGTGTCATAAAACAAACTGAGTAGGTGGTCAAGGAGCTGGATTAAAGCTGAAAGTTAAGAAAAGGGCTCTTTGGTAGAATTTTATATTTCTTTTACCATAGATGTCAAGAGATGACTGGTATTGTCACTATCCAGATCCAATGTCCATCACACACTTAACATACACACACACATGACAGTTCAATAGCAAGATGGGAAAGGGATGTTCCCATAGAAAGTTCTCTCTGTCCATTGATTTGTACTTGCATGGATTTATATGGCTCATTTGCACATAGACTCATAAATTGGGCTAGCAAATTATATTACGACAAACTGTGACACACAGTTTACCTTGATGTAAGAACCAAGTCATTGCCCAGAAACTCTGTTTCAAACAAGCTATGACTTAGTACAAAATTTGAACCCAGCTTGTCACCTGCAGAATTGCAGCATGCTAGACACATATGTGAGTTGCATCTAATTAGAATCGGAGTTGTTCACAGGCCTGACAGAGTTCTTTCTAGCATGCATGAATTCTCACTATGATTTAATGTTATCTCTCATTATTCACTGATGCCAATAATGAAGGAGGATCCCTGCTTTCATAATTCCATCACTGAAGTGTCCAAGTTATAGCTGGAATGAGACAAATGTATAAGGTTAAAGAACTGAAAATGAATCCTAAAAATAAAATTAGAGCTTTTCATCCAGGGATCCTATGGTTGGAACTCTATTCCTGAGATTTCCTAATAAAAGGGAAAGCAAAAGGTTTTTTTAAAAAATCTTTTTATAGCCCCTCTATTCCGAAAAAAATCTAATTTTTTTTCTGCTTTTAGTCACACAGTTAAGTATCTTGGCACTATTGACAATAAGTGTGTGCCAAGACCAATAATACTATCCTTGTAAATGAACTGACAGCTTCTATTGTTTCAGATCAGAATGTTTGCATCTCCACAACTATATAAAATAATACCAATTATATTGTGAATGTGTTTCTCTCACACAGTACAATTTACTGCACTCATTTGATAATACCTATAGGTTTGTTGGATTCTTTAGGCTAGGAAAACAGAAGTATTTCCATACAGGCAGTCCTTGACTTATGACCACATTTCAGCCCGAAATTTCTGTTGTTAAGTGAGACATTTGTTAAGTGAGCTTTGCCCCATTTTATGACCTTTTTTTGCCACAATTGTTAAGTGAACCACTGCAGTTGATAAGTTACTAACCTGCTTGTTAAGTGAATCTGGCTACCACATTGACTTTGCTTGTAAGAAGGTCACAAAATGTGATTACATGACTCTGGGACACTGCAATGGTCATAACTAAGAACCAGTTGCAAGCATCTTAATTTTGATCACATGACCGTGGGATGCTGAAAAGGTTGTATCTCTGAAAAACGGTCATAAGTCACTTTTTTCAGCGCCTTTGTAATTTTGAACTGTCACTAAATGAACTGTAAGGGCTACCTGTATTGTCAAATTTGTTTTTGTAAAAAAATAGTGCTTTCTTGATAGATTTCAGTGGTCCTTTCGAAATGCTGCCAAGAAAACAACAAAAAAGTGTCAAAATAATGCCTCTTCTTCAAGCAAAGTCTGTTGAAATGCTGGGTTAAGGCCTAAAGTAATGATCAAATAAGCAAACATTTTGTTACATTAAAAATGCAAATTAATTGGGAATAGCATTATTGTCAGTATATTTTGGGGAAATTATTGCTTATACTATAATCTTAAATTTATTTTATAAATATTCAGTTGATTCTCAGTAATATTCATCTGTGATCAGTGCTGACAAATTATTTCTGAAAGTCTTAAAGTATAAAGAAACCCAGTTTGGTGTAGTAGTTAAGACATAGGGCTAGAAGTCAGGAAGCTGTGAGCTGTAGTCCTATATTGGGTGTCCTTGGGCCAGTCACTCTGTCTCAGCCCTAGGATGAAAGCAATGGCTAACCATTTCTGAAAATCGTCACCAAGTAAAAACTGCAGACTCTAGTCCAGACAGTTGTCAGGAGTCAACATTCATTCAAGGGCACCAAAACAAAGCATAAAGAATAATTTGAAAAAAGGCAAGACATGATTTTGTATTTATATTTTGTATTTATTTCCAAGTAAATTATCTTTCAATTTATAGCAATAGCACTTAGACTTATATACTGCTCCATAGTGCTTTACAGCATTCTCTGGGAGGTTTACAATGTACAACTTTGGAAGGATGGAAGGCTGAATCAACCTTGTGCCACTTTGGTTGTGGGCAAAGTTAGCCTATAAGACTGTATTCTAACCACTTGCGCCACCAGACTTTATCATAGATAATTTTCTTAATTATAAAGAAATAATTAAGCTGGTGTTTCTGAAAAAAGCAGAACCACCACAGATTAATTGAATTTGGCTGCTGACCTGTAGCTGCAACACTGCCACAATGAGAGATCAAGGGGCCAAATGAATTAGGCATATTTTTGACTCATCCATAAAGAGATCATACAAGTATCTATTTTTTTTCTCATTTATGTCCAAACCAGAGGTGGGTTTCAGCAGGTTCTGACCAGTTCTGGAGAACCGGTAGCGGAAATTTTGAGTAGTTCGGAGAACCGGTAGTAAAAGTTTTGACTGGCCCCGCCCCCATCTATTCTCTGCCTCCCAGGTCCCAGCTGATCGAGAGGAAATGGGGATTTTGCAGTAACCTTCCCCTGGATTGGGGTGGGAACGGAGATTTTACAGTATCCTTCCCCTGCCACGCCCACCAAGCCATGCCATGCCCACCAAGCCATGCCCATAGAACCGGTAGTAAAAAAATTTGAAACCCACCACTGGTATGAATAATTTGTGATTTAGGTAGTGGATTATGGGTAGCCAGAGACTAGAAAAAAGAACACTAATGTCTGTTTAGAAATCATTGTTATATCTGTAAGAATTGAAGTAGTTTTTAGCATTTGAAATGAGCAGATATATTGAATAAAGCTCAGAATATTATCTTCAGTTGGGGTAAAAATTGCTGTTCGGATGTTGAAGGACAGCTGTTGCTCACTTGGGGGGCCTGAAGTGCATTTGACAGACGTGTTGGATGCTGTGTGTGTGTGTTTACTTTTAATAAGGTCTATTTGAATATCTATAAATGAAAAAAAATTATTAGAAACTTATCCTAAGTCCCTAAGTCCCAATGCTATCAGTTTCATAAATGCCCAGTACTATATCTGGGCTTAAAGAAGGTAAAAACATTTTTCAGCATTTACAATTTATCTAATAGTAAGCAACATCTCTGAAAAAGAAATATTTTAAAACAAGTTGTCCTTTCTTTATCTTCACCTCAACCATCATTTCTGTGATTATACATGATGCAGTTTATGATTTTTTTTTGAGACAACACAAAATAATTTATTGAATAATGTCATCTTTCAAAACAGAATCCTATCAATAAGGGGAGCTTACATAAAATGATACACATTTGTATGAAATGAATCAAGGTAAATCAGTTTATGATTTCTGATTGCAGCTGGTAGGAAACATTGCTATCTATTAAAATTAATGCAACATTCCACCAATAATACTCTTGGACTAAACAGACAGAGTTGGATAGTAGAGGAACAGAGTACCCACAATTCCTCTTAAGAAAATATACAAGCCTCCTTCTTTCTAATGTGTATGTTTATGTCACAACACAGTGACATAAAGGAAATTATAGTTAATCTTAAACTGTCTTTGTTTTTTTTTTCTGCCTCTAATCAGAAAAAAACCCCAATTGAGATAAATATTTATCGAATGCAGGAGAGTAAGGTCAGAATTATTTCAAGTTTGAAATAACATAAGCTGCAATAGGCCCCAAGCCTTCAGATATCTGCAGCATCTGAAAAGCAGAAAACCTTCTAATTCATTACCATTATTATACATTTAAGAGTAGAGAAGAAGCAGGGTTTCACATCATCTGCGGGGAACAAATTTAAACTGTTTACTGAACTGCTGTGAAATCTGCTGTTTCTGGGTCCAAACTGATGTCAGATGCTAATGGAAATCTCATCCTTTTTATGGGGAGATGGCAAGCTGCCATTGTTTAAAATAACACGCATGCTTTTCTCTAATTTAGCTGGACTGCCAAGATGAATGCAACCTTTGCAAGATTGATGTGGGATGGTGCCAAGTGTCAGTTTTGGAAAGACTCTCATTGGTCTGAGCAGAGAAACAGTAGAAACAAAATTTTTATTAGCGATAATTTATCTGCAGCGACGGACAGCTCCATCACATATAATCCATGCAGAAATTACCTCTTCGCTAATGGCATCCTTTGTTTAGAAAGTAGTAGATTTATGAAGTGTTTCCAGTTGCCGGTCACCATAAAAGTCAATCATAAAGTATACTTACTTCTTCCCTTCATCCCACCCCACCCTCCCCCCCAAAAATTGTACACTAATAATTCTTACAGGTTTTCTATATTGGCAAACATTTAATAAATAATTTTGTCCTTGAATGTTTAAAACTGAATTGTTTCCCTAATGTGGGTGTAACCCACTAGTTCAATTGAATTTTCATGTAAATGAAAGAAAGGATATTTTTTTCTGGAAAAAAAAATGTTTAACTATTCTTCTGTTTTTATTATGCCTTATTGGTTTTTCACTGCTTAGACTGGGACAATTTGGTCAACAGTCAAAAAAAAAAAAAAAAAACCTTCAGCGCTGTCCAACAATTAATCAAACTTATTTGCTTTGTTAATGAAACTCATCTGGAGTTAACTACTACAAACAATGAAGGCGGATGAAAATGTTAAGTTATAATAGACAAAATCCTGATGTAAAATGAAGCTAGAATCATGAAAAATCAGTCTATTTTCTCTTTCTATTATACACTGGCTTGGCTTCTCTTACACACACGAATACATTAGGAACTAGCATCTTTAATCCAAGATTTGGTCTGGAATGCACTGTATTTATGGATCTGGTGACCTCCTACCCCCCACCCCAGGAAAGGATATTCTCACATCCTTTGTGAACACATAGCTGTGCCCTCAATTTAAGTGAACAAGAGAGCACCTCTCTTCAGTAATTCCATGGACATATGGAATCCTAAATTTATCAATCTTTGATAACTTTAGTTGCAATGTAAAATTTAAGATAATTTTTTGCAATAGATAAGGAGAACCAGGAGATATGTTATATGCAGAAAACCTTTAGGTCCAAAGTTGGATCGCTCTCTTTGGTCAAAGTAGATGACAATGTCTTCCATGGTACAGCACAGGTTAGGATGACTAAATCCTACTTCCCCAGTGAAGAAATAGAAAAATGAAAGCAAGGCACGCAGTTAAAAGCATACACCTGAAGGGAAACCACTTGAGATAAACATCAAATATCAAATAAAAAGCTTTAAAAGGGGATCTACATATTTTATTCTTACCTTTGGGTAAAGTAAGATTGAAATAAGGGGATAAAGGATGAAATGTGCCAAAGCTATTCTTCATGTTTCTCAGATACTTATACTGTAACTATATTTCCAGTATACTTAATATAATGTAAATGCAAGGTTTTATATGGCCTTGCACAAGTGATATACAAAGGAGAGAAAAAGCCAAATTTCCTCAGATCAGTACAGCTTCTCCTACTATTATCTCACAATATATATAGTTCTGTAAAAAAAAAAAAGGGATTTGTAATACCATTATCCTTTGTATGGAAAATTGAGATACAATTAAAATTAAATAAAAATGTTTAATAATTAAAAAGTACTTCATCTTCTGAATTTTTAAATTATAAAGTAGACTGATGATGCCTACAATTTGACCTCAAGTCAAGTTCCAAGTCTGAACCCTCAAAAATCCCCAAACCTCTAAACCTTGTCCTGAAAATTAAGATGTCCCTAAAGGCATTCAAAACTCTAAAAATCAAAATTCTCATCCACCATATCTCTGTTTAACAGGCTAGCAAAACCCTTTTATACTGTATATTTCAGGTAGATATATTGCCACACTCATTAGGTATAGACCAACAGCTAAGCCACAATCTGAACACAAAGACCCAGGGCTAAGGGTTTCACTTCTGAAAATAGCTAAGCTTCTTCTCCAGAGTTTTCCATTTCTCTCCTGGAGAGCCTGATAAATGTTTGCCCCCAGAAGTCTGACACATGGGAAGAACACTTTCCCTCATGGGACAAAAAAGGCAAAACCCACTTCAGCTCCCTCTTGACAGTATATGTCTAATTAAAGAATACAACTGAACATGTCAGGACAATGAGCTGCAAATTAAAAGAAAATAAAATATACACATTTCTACTATTGGATATATCTATCTAAATACTTTGGTAACCTTAATCTTTTTAAAAAATTTACAGGAAGATTCTCAGGGACCCCATAGCTGAAACAGCCATTGGAATTCAAAGCAAATTGATTCAGAGAAGGTTTTTCAGACGGATGGAAGTATCTTCAGTTCAAACACCTTGAAAGATCCAATGAGGTATTTTCTAGGTAATTCCCATTCTACCTGTCCAGCATGAAGCTGAGCTTTAGGAAATCAGCCTACCTGATGTGGATTCAGGTAGGTGTTTGTTTGTTTGGGGATGTCTATAACAGCCTTTCTCAACTGGGATTCTGTTAAGAGGGTTGCTATGAATTTCCTGAAAGATTGTGATTTTTAAAAAAAATTAAAGAATTTCTTGAACTTTGTGTGCTGCATTATTTTAGCTCTTGAGCTAATTGGAATGTGCAGGACTGTTGCTTTACAACTGTGAATATAAAATGTAGATTGTATAGGTTAGAAATAAATTGTATTGTGAAATTTTCAGTGTGTGAGGGAGGGAGAGGGAGAGAGGGAGAGAGGGAGAGGGAGAGGAAGAGGGAGGGAGGGAGGGAGGGAGGGAGGGAGAGAGAGAGAGAGAGAGAGAGAGAGAGAGAGAGAGAGAGAGAGAGAGAGAGAGAAGAATTCCTTAACAACTAAAAATTATTTAAGAGCTTCTTCCAAGGTGAAAGGTTGAGAAAAGCTGGTGTAGAAAAAAATGGTTTATCAACTGGGGAAAGAAAGCTTGACTCTAACATATCCCACTTCTTTTGAAAACTTAAAGAATGATGAATGTTATCTGCAGGCAGGACACCAATATATACTGCCTTGCTGTAACAAAGTGCTTTGAAGAGATGTCATTTTTACTAAAGGAAAGGACTGCAGATGAGCACAGTGAAGCCGTGCATCTAATCCATTTCAGTCCTTTAAAAAGTGGGTCACCACTCTGCTTGTGAGAGGTGCTTTGAAGAGATGCTTTGCTGAAAAATTTGCTGTGGCACAGTGTTTTTTTTCAAGAACTAGAAGAATATTATATTCCTAAAACTGTCATATTTCTGATTTTTCTACAAGAGCCATGATTATTTCTCCTTGATACAGTTTAATGACTTGATTTTTTTACTCATACATGAAAATCAGTGGATGAATGATTCATACTTTTAATGAAGATAAGAATGCTTTTTTGTTGATCCCACTAAAACTTAAACAAGCAATTTCTTGCAATCCTATGCAAAGGAGGACATGAGTTTCAATCTGGCATATATCCGTCTGTTTTCCAGATGTTGAATGCTAAAGGTAGTTAGTGATTAGAGGATGTTGGAAATGTCTTACATCTAAATAAAGATCATAGGGCTGTACATGTAATGTCCACAAATAATTTTGAAGAAGTGATGCATGAGTCCACCACCTGCTTGTTTTCATATTCATGAGAATCTGAAGAAAAGATGCTGTTGCTTTAAGAGTTGCAATTACTTGAATTAGCAGTTTCCTTAAGATGTCCCTTAGTTTATGGCAAGAATATTTTACTTCTTTCTTAACGTTGGCACTGAATTACTGGTGATTCAATCTTTGATATTGCAATTTTACATCATACAGGTATTAGGCAGTGTGAATGTTGACCCACCTAAAGCAAATAAATATAACATCAGTATTCTTTTTCTCTCTTCTATTCGGGTTGAGTGCTCTTAAAGTACTTTTTTTAAAATTTTAATATATATGCTAAATATTTTTATCTGTATTTAATATTTGATCTCAGTATTTAACACTGTATTTAATATTTAATTATTTAATTATTAATCTCATTTTCCATGATATTTTATTGAGGTTTTTCTTTTCAGTATGTGAAATCTGTTATGCTTTTAAAAGAAAGCTGAAAATTGCACCAGTTTTCAGCAATCAACCCCCTGACATTCTGTGGCATGGCCTGGGAGGGCCCAGTGACCGCTTACCAGCTATTATTCCCTTTGAAAAGAATGCTGGGTTTTAGGAGTCTGTAAGTAGAAATCATTAAACTTGAGACTGAGGGCAGCTGCATTGAATCACACCTTTGAATCAAAACCTCAATTCCATTTGCTATATCATACTGAGTCATGTGCCTTTTTCCTCCAATTTTATTTATTTAATTTGTATTCCGCCTTTATTATTTTTATAAAAAACTCAAGGTTGCAGATATATTCCACACACCTTTCTCCTCCTATTCTCCCAACAACAACAGTTCTTTTCTTTTAAACATTATCTATTTTTATTTTGGTTATCAATCCACCTATACCATTTATCCCACACCGCATAGTATTCTGAATCCTCTCTTTCTTTTAATTCTAAAGTTAATTTGTTCATTTCAGTACATGCAAATATTTTTTGAATAATTAATATCTCTGGTGGTACATTATTTCCTTTCCAATATTGCCCATAAGCTATTCTCGCTGCTGTAAGTATATGTAAAATCAAGTATCTTATTTTTTAATCGTATATAGTTTTTAGTACACCCAGGAGAAGTGTTTCCGGGATTAATTCAATTTTACTGTTAATTAATTCTTGTAACCCATGTTGTATTTTGCTCCAATACCTCTTTGCTTCGGGACATAGCCACCACATATGAAAGAAGGTACCTTGGTGGTGATTACACTTCCAACACTTAGGGCTTAAGTTCGGATATATTTTTGCCAATCTTGCAGGGGCTAGATGTCACCGATATAGCATTTTATATTGATTTTCCTTGTATGCTGCAAATTTGGTTAATTTATAATTTTTATTCCAAATAAATTCCCATTCATCTAAATTTATATTGTTCCCTATATTTTTGGCCCATGCGATCGTTGGTTCTTTTACCATCTCCTCTGCTCTATCAAATTCTAATAAGTAATTATATAGTTTAGATATTAATTTTCCTTCCGGACCCACCAACAATTTATCTAATTGATTTAATTCTACCTCAATACCAAATTCTTCCATATCTTTCTTGTCTCTGGACTGTATTTGTAAATATGGCCACCAATCGATAGATATTCCTTGCTCTTTTAAAACCTGATTACTTTTGAGTTTTCCATGCTTGTCTAAAATTTCTTTATATCTAATCGTTTTACTAATCTCTACTGTATTGGGGTGGATCATGGCTTCCATAGTTGATAACCAACTCGGGATTTTCATATACTGCTTCCTCCTTACTTCTTCCCATACTCATATTAGTGCTTCTCTAATCTTATGTCTAAAAAAATATGTTTGTGTCTTATTCTTTTTGTTCCACATAAAAGCATGCCACCCTCTTTGTAGGTCATGTCCTTCCAAGGTTAAGATTCTTTTATCCCTTAAATTGACCCAATCTCTTATCCAGAGTGGCAGCTTTATGGTATATTTCCCATGCCGGATGGCCGAAACCAACCCTACATCTACTATCCTGTAGAGATCGTAATTTTATCTAGTTTGGTGTCTTAACCACTAAACCAAACTGGCACTACACTAGCAAGCAATAGCACTAGCACTTAGACTTATATACCACTTCACAATGCTTTACAGCCCTCTCTAAGCAGTTACAGAGTCAGCATATTGCCGCCAACAATTTGGGTCCTCATTTTACCCACCTCGGAAGGATGGAAGGCTGAGTCAACTTTGAACACTAAGCTGAATTTTGCTGAACAATGAGCTTCTTCATTAAAAAACTGATTCCATATATCTTTTTCTTTTTTGAAAAAAAAATAATATGAGAAATGGGGTCACACATTCCCAGTGTAGATTAGATTAATTTTAACTAAACCCTGTTGAAGCAAAATAACTGCTATATCATATTTAAGTTGCATTGTTTCCAAGAATATAAAGTTTACAAGAACTTCTCCAACTTTACCTAGTTTAGGACCACACAGAAATAAACATATATGGCAATCCTTACTTCCTAATTGCCATCTTCAAATGATAGTGAATGAATTGATTGATTTGTACTCTGTTAAATATAACGTGGAAAGCATTCACTTCAGTACCTGCAGTGATAAGATGTTTGGTGACATGTTTGCCAGCAGCAGATAAGGTGTCCTTCCTTTGCTCTGTAGAAATCTGGCCAATAGTGCCCTCCTATCTGACATATGCTGCCCTTTTAGCCTAGTGAATTCTTTAAAGGAGCATGTGCTATCACTGTATTTCAGATCACTGATTTTAAAGTACAGCCTTTAGCTATTCACACAGTAAACTGGGATATAGCCAGCAAAAGGATGAAAACGAAGAAACCTCATTTCTAACTTTTTACCTGTGAGCCCTTCTTCTTGGCCAACTTAAGCAAGCATGAACCTTGGTGCAATCTTCAAATAGATCCTATCCTCCTGAGATTCTTAGTGAAACAACAGAACAGAAATAAAACAATGTTTTATGTTCTCCATATTATAAAACCAGTTTCCTTTGACTTTGTCCATGATGGCTGAAAGGTGGGTAAAATGAGAACCAGGATAGCTAGTTTAGGATTGGTTGGTATTTCTACCCTAAGCACATCAGTTCTAGGAAAAAGATCAGATAAATGCTGAGTAGTTCAAGGGCAGACACACATACACACATACACACTCCTGTTTCTCCTGTTGTTGTTTTTTAAATTGCAGACTTAAGTTCTGTTCTGTTGTCTGAACAGAACAAAATTTAATCCATGTCAAACATGGAAGTGTGCAGTTGTTAAAGATTTCACTATGCAGAAGAGTCCTAGAAGAAGACAGTCGGGTATATTTGAGTTGAGTTTTATGCTGTCTCCTGCTGATCAAAAGCAATACTACAACAAACCAGTAGGTCAAACGAGAAAAAAATGTAACTGTGATTATTCCATTTAACTGAATCTTCGTATTTGACTAAATTGCAGATCTTGAATGGTCTAAATCCAGCTAACCCTAAATTCCTTTGGATGTCCATATAAGCCTTTTCCAGTGCAAACAAAGATTAACTGGAATTGGGGGAATGTGTTATACTGAGCTGAGGCTTACAACGAGGGAGGAAAATCATAATGAGAGAGAAGAACATGCCACAAATAAATGCCATTGAAATATCAACATTTATTACTGGGGTCTCCATTTGTTCCCTACTTCGTAGTCTTAGCAAATAAAATGAACAAGCCTTGCCATTTGCATAAGTTCTTGAAATATCTACATAGTCTTACGTAAATGTATGTATCCCTCAAATATTTGATGGACTTGAAAGCTGAATTTTGCTGAACCATGAACCTGTCCGTTAAAAAGCTGATTCCTATTAATAGACCAGGAAGGGGAAGAGGTAAATCAAATGATTGTCACAAAGGAGACTCTGCAGTCACCTTTCCTTTTAGCCAGATAAATGTATCCTAGAAAGACTGAAAGGTTTTAGATGAAAGATTTATACAAACACCCGTCATTGCTTTAACAGACAAAGCAGCTTGCCTACTTTAACCAACCATGTCATTGTGTAATTTACCTGACCAAAAGCTTGTAATGGACATTTGTAATGCGGGTGTTGAAAACATAGTTGAAACTGCAGACAACAAAAGATAAGGACACCTTTGAAGGAGACATTTTAGACTGATCTGCTTTGACGGGCAACCAATTAAGGCTCTCCAGGAAACACTATCTATTTAGTAATTAATGTTTATCTTTAATTTGTCAGTTCTACTATATCCGTTATTATGCAAGAAAAATGAAATGGCAGAGATATTATGTTGCAAAATTGATCCAGGTGGATTTTATGAAATTGTTAAAAGTATTTTACCTTTAACCTTAAACATTGGTGGTCATGATAATTCAGCATGAGTAAAGACTCAGAATTTAAATCATGAGAATGTTGCATACCACCCAGGTGGGCAGCTATATAAATAAAATAAAATAATAAAATATAATAAAATAATAAAATAGAATAGAATAATAAAATATAAACTAAAATGATAAAATATAATATATAAAATAAAATAAAATAGAATAAAATAATAAAAATTATTGGTTTTAGTATTTTATCACAAATTTACCCATGCAAAATATTCTGCTAACTGGAAGGGAATTCAAAAGGGAAGCTTTTTTTTAAATGTACAAAGTATTTTTTTTTTTTAAGAATTCAGGAAAGAACTAAGAAAGCACATACATATGTTTTGAGCTAGTTGAAGGGAGAGATGCTGGCTAACAAAGCAATATAATTGCTTAGATTAAGATTGACATCATGAGCTGTTAATGAGAAATATTTAAGAGTTTCAGTAATTTTAGAACCACTGATAAAATCCTTTGTTACCTTTGCCAAAGTAAATTTGAAATTTGTTTGTAGGTTCATAAGTATATGCTGACATGCCATCTTGGTATTATGGATTTTTTATATGGACTTGTGCATTTATATCTGTTGTTATTTTACTAGCAGTAGTATTAATTCATAACTGTATATCTCTTTGGGTGGTTTTATGCAGGGAAGAGAAAGATAACATCCCATTTGTCAAGATCTTCATGAGACAATGGCACTTGAATTGTTGTTTTCAACCTAATCTACTTCCAAAATCATTGAGGAAATAAGATGTGGTGAGTATATGTATGCTGCCCTGAACTTGTTGAAAGACAGTTGAGATACCAAGTAAATGCATGTTGTTTTGTACAAAATAATAATGAACTGCTTTGTCTGGGAGTCCAAATATTATACAACATTACAACTAATGATTAGGGGACAATCAAAAGAAATGAATTGCTACCTTTGCCAGAGCTTGGGCCTTTATTCTGTAACAGTGCCAGTGCAGAATGAAGGATACAGTGAGCTATCAAATCACATGCAGCAAAGCTTCACATATTTTATCATTTCATTTCATTTTCCTCCAGATGAGTTTTTGCCACCCAGATAGGGCAAGCTAAATAATGAGATTTCCCTGAGGCAATTGTTAATTTACCCATCCCGGCACTTTTTGGGGTGAGGGTCTAGAAGAGGAAATGGGATGTATATGGCCATGAAGCTATTTAGGCCCGTCTGTCATCACTTGGAAGAACCTCCGGTAGAAAACGTGTGCCAAACATGTGTGGGTTTTCTACCTCAAAGTGCTGCCTGACCTGTCAATTACAATAAAACCGGCTGAAGACCTTGGAAGGCAAATTGCATACTCAGTTGGTCTTTCTAGGCTCAACAATGGCAGCTCTATGAGCTTTATTAAACCCAGGGAGTCAATCTTCCTCACACCAAGAAAAGCAAGACCCTCAGGAATAGATGCCAAGCAAGTAACTGTCTAACAAATGGTCAGGATCTTTGTAATATACACAGCCTGACTTCAAATATTTGTGTTTACATCCATATTCCTTCTTTTACCCGTGTTCAATATATATACACACAATCAAGAGCTTTGGTTTATTTGCTTTAATCACACTGCAAGAGAACGGAGAGCCCTCATTTGATGAACAAGATGGCACACTGACAGCCCTCGGTTTCACGCCTGGTGTGCTGACAGGCCGGCTTCAAACAGAGCCGTCCTACCTAGTTGTGCCAAGGGACTAAGCATTCATTTTGAATTGCCTGGTTTGGCCAACACACAAGCCATGAGCATATCACTGACCGTTGCTATGTTCTGAGACTTTCTGGCATGTCCCCTACGCCATTCAGGTTTTAAAGATTTCTACCTAGACTTGAGATTCAAGTCTTTTTTTACTTTTTGACACAAGGATAGTAGTGGTTGCGATGTTAAATTAGGACCGGAGGATCCAGATTCAAGGCCATATTGCTTCTGGAAGCTCCCAGGTGACTGGGGGCCATCTGTGGCTTCTTAGACAGGTTATATACCAAGGAGAACTATCAACAACTCCTTGAGCTGTGGAGAAGGTGAAATAGAAATCTAACAGGGAAATATTTCTGAAAGGAAAAAGGCAAAAAGATGACTCTAATCAAGAGATGGCATTAATCACCTCAAAATAGAAGTGGCTCTTTTTAAAAAGAGGCACAAAAGTGTGATGACCTGGAATACTTATTCAATAAATAAATTAAAAAGTGTTAATGTAATCATAGCCAGAATCTGGATTTTTCTTTCCATTCCTGTGGATGACCCTGCTACTTTCTCCTATCTTCTTGGCTAAGTTACCCACGCTTAGGGCCAATAATTAGCTTAAGACTTCACACTGCCAATAGGTTTAGGAAAAATCTGGTCCGTTCTTTCATCCTTATCCTAATTCCTACAGCTTTGAAACAGATGGTTCTGAGGAAAACTCTCAAGGTGACTTTCCATTTTAGGACATCTGCTAAACAAGTAGGGTGCTCATAGGTGCGAATATGGTGTCTGATCTCTACCAAAATGTGAAGACTTCTTACCTCCTCGATTTGAATGGTTGTATTGGTTTTTTTTAGTAAAAGAAATACATCCTGGAAAATAACATTTTTGCTTGAAATTCCACTAAAGCGATGTGGCTATGGATGAGCACACAGGCTCAAAGGCAGACACTGTCTTTAAAGCAATAACTCTCGGTCCTTGTGAAACATCTATTTTGACTGTCTTTACAACCCATAATGATAATTTCTCCTCCCCAATGCACTTGCAATATAGGAAAAGTAGCAAAGGTCCATAATAATGTGGATTTTATTTATTTATTAAATTTGTATGCCACCCATCTCTCTGTCACATGATGCTGTGCAGTTTACAATATAATAAAAGCAGTAGTGTAAAACATTAAAACAATAAATATAACATTAAAATTGGGATCTTCCATTGTTTTGCCTTTCTTTGATTTCTGCCATCGAAATCTTCTAAGGCAAGCACATCAGTCCAGCTGCAGGCTGAGTAGGAAGGAATACACAAAAAGTTGTGTTGCCTTTTAATCCATTAAAACAGCATAGGGCATGTTGATCAGAAAACAATTTCAAAAATTGGAAAGGGAAATACATTTATTTCCTGCTTCCTCTTTTTCTTGCCAAACTGCTGACATCCCCAAGTGCTGGGATGAGTTAAGGTGAATGAGAAGATTTCATGAGGGACTGTATGTCAGAAGTTGAACTTTTGTGCCAAGTTTTTAATGTTTATGGTCTTAATTTCTATGCATTGTGATGTTTTATTATTGATAATGTTTTAGTTGTATTTGGGAACTGTGCTGCCCGGAGTTCAATATAAGATGGGCAGCTATATAAACATTTTAAATAAATAAATATAATAAAGACAGGCATTCCCTCTTTGTCTACATGAACTTATTTGGATCAGGAGTTACCCAGTGTCCATTTGAAATGCAAATAGAAGCTATTGAAATTTTTGATTTAAAGTTTGTCTGCTTGGAATAATTTACGTAACTCTTGACAAGCTAAGGATGTTTCTGATTGCATTCTCATACTCATTCCAGTTTGTGCCATCGGAAGTGAAAAGAGAGGATAAAATTGTTTCTATCTGTAGCTTCTTTGGCCAACTTGTTCCTGCTTTGGCAATTGGCAATTGGCAATCTGGGATTTACTTACTTTCATAATATCAGACAATCCTGTCTACTTGGAGGTTTGAAACTGACAGTCCAGGAAATGGAGAAGAGACAGCATATAGATGCCAGATTTTTCTTCACAATTAACTCACTAAGAAGAACTGCTAACTAAAAAGAAATTAAAGGACAAGTATAGAGGTGGTATTTCTTGAAAGACAGACCAAGCTGATTCAGTGGATAGGGGTCATTCCATTTCTACATGATCTTCCATTAAGTTGACATTGTTTTATTTGTCACCACTTCTTTAGGAAAATCAAAAGGAAAAAAAATGCAAGTATCTGCTAAGGATGTTTATAAATGTTCCCTTTATATAAAGGATGTTTTCCAGCAGACCAATCTGCTAGATTAGCTAATCCCCTTTTAGAACTTTTAAACAAGCTTGCAGATGCAAGTTGTTTTGTCAAGATCTGCTGAGACTAATGATGAAGGGATGGGCCTCCAAGAGGTTAGATTATCCCCAAAGGACACTGAAAAACTGGCATGTTTTAAAGGAAGGAGATCAGAATGTGGAGGAGTTTAAAAAGCAAGTCCAATGAGGAACAGTAAAAAGTGTTTGTGTGTTTAGACAATGGAAAATATGGGAGAAGATGTAATATATGTAAATGAGCAGAAGGTGTATGTAAATGAGCAGAATGGGGGAGGACAGCCTAAGGAAAAGAGGACAGCTTTGTGTTCAGACAAAGCACATCCCATAATACTCAAGTCCTTGGTTTTGGATGGCAATGGGGACTGGAATTGCATTAAGTGACATTTCATTGTCTTTGTAAATAAAATTTCATTTCATTGTAAAACATGAGATCGTGAGACTGCACTGCCTAGCGTTAGAGAAGAACAGTTCCTAGAGTCCCAGTTGCAGTTGTTAAGTGATAAATACATGAGTCGTTAAGTGAGGACCTCACATGACCGTGACTTCTGACATCTTACCAGCTTCCCCTGTGATTTTGCTTGTGGGAAGCCAGCAGGGAATGTCAGAAATCGTGGTCACATGGTCGCTGAACTCCGAAGACTGATCGTAACTACCACTTGTTCAACACCATTGTAAGTTTGAACATTTTCTGAATAAATATTTGTTAAACAAGGACCACCTGTATGCATTGCCTTAATGAACTAGCACAATCCCTTGCATCTAGAAGGTAGCACATTAGAGAAGAACAGTACTTTTTATTTAGATATGCAATCTTCTACTTATATTCTCAGAACAGTCTACAATATAGAAATCAGTAGTAAAATGCAAGCAGTTATGTGCCTCTGTATATGCACATGTTTGTTTCTGCAATCATAGAATAGTAAGATGACAAGCAATGACCTGTGTATGGAATGCCCAGTGGTCTGTATATGGAAATGCCACCCACTTTTACCTTCTTTTTACTTCTACCCTCAAAACGATGCTATAGAGCACTGCACACCAGAACAACTAGTCACAAGGACAGTTTTTTTCCCGAATGCCATCACTCTTCTTAACAACTAATTCCCACAACACTGTCAAATAATTTACTAAGACTGTATTACTATTCTTCTTCTCTTCCTTACTAGTATCTATCTCTTCCCACTTATTACTATAACCATGTGCTTGTATCTTTCAATTTATATTGTTTTTACTTGTTTCCTAGTATGATTTGATAGCTTATTAGTAACCTTGACTATCACTAAGTGTTGTATCTTTTTATTCTTGAAGAGTGTATTTTATTCTCCTTATGTACAGTGAGAGAATATGCACCAAAGACAAATTCCTTTGTGTCCAATCACACTTGGCCAATAAAGAATTCTATTCTATTCTATTCTATTCTATTCTATTCTATTCTATTCTATTCTATTCTATTCTATTCTATTCTATTCTATTCTATTCTATTCTATTCTATTCTATTCAGCTAATAGGCCATAGGTGTTCTAAATCTGTACCTGATCAAGGTAATGAAGGCCAATGGGTTGAACAACATTCTAGATGTGGGGAAGGTATTATTCAAGAGTGTTCATATAAGTGGCCTTCAGCCTACATTGGAAGGTGTTAGGCATTCTTTCGAGGGTGCTCATGGGATCCCCGCACGAGGAGACTTCTTTTATTATTCTAGATTAATATACAAACTGTGACTTTCTGGGCTGGGAAAGCTACACCGGTTTGTACTTTGATAACTTCTCAGTTGGATTGTTGCAATGAGCTGCACAGGGAACTACTTTTCAGGACAATACAGAAACTTGAAGTAGTTCAGCTGTAAAATTAGTAATTGGATCTGACTGATAGGATCATGTTGCCAACGTTTCCATCAGCTGAATTGGCAGCCAGCCCATTTCCAAGCCAAATTCAGGATTTGGGAATTGTTTTTTATCACTCCAACTGGTTTAATGTTGGTTTGATACAGAATGAATTTTTGTGCATTGGACTGAGAGGTCCTGCACTGTACAAGGTCAAGATAGGCACAACTTCTCTGACCCAGTCAATCATTGCAAATGGCCATCTGCTCGAGAATGTCTACTACTGGAATAATCTTGAGACTGAATATTAAACAGGTTTTGTTCTCATTTTAGAACTATCCTTTTTGTTTATTTTATAAAAAGTAACTATAGGGTACGGTATCTCTGATGCAGAAGCAGAGCGCCATCTTGTGGACAATAAACATTAAATTTTTAAAAATGTCTTCTAGTTGGCACACAGACAATGAATTTAGAAAGTGTCTTTCCAGACTAATTGTTACAAGAAATTAAACCAGGATGTAAAATAGATTATCATATAATTTTGCATTTTCTAGGTCACTACTTTCAGAATTGAAAAAATCAGGATACAAATGATTAGATATATACCCTGTGCTTATAAAATTAGAATAATCCCCATTAGTTTCAATGCATCTCACCTTTGTATTAGTTCTTGTGCTAAGCTATGGTACTCAAACGTTACAGAAAGCTCAAGAATAAACATTTCAATGTCCAAGAAAAATATTCTTCCAGTTTTGCAACATGTTCTTTCCTATCTTTCCCACATGTCCCACATGTTCCATGTACAGGTTTCAGACTAAATCCTTGGTTTTCTGAGTATGCATCCTGCCAGTCTCTTAGATCTACAGCTTTGCTCTGCTATTGGGCACATTGATGAGAGTGATGTTAGTCTCTGGTGGCAGCAAAATGCATCATACATCTTAACAGAATTGATCAGAATAACAGAGTTGGAAGGCACCTTGGAGGTCTTCTAGTCCAACCCCCTGCTCTGGCAGGAACTCTATACCATTTCAGACAAATGGTTGCAGAAAAAAAGGCCTTTAAAAGCCTCTGATGATCCCAGCTAAGTTGCCTGATCGTCAGAAGCTTTTAAAAGCATTTTTTTTTTGCAACCTCTTAAGGTTGTAGAAAAAATGCTTCTAAAAGTAAAAGTAAAAAAAAAAAAAAAAAGTTGGCCATGCCCACCTAGTCAGATTACACACACCCCACCAAGCCACATCCACAGAACCCGGTAGTAACAAATTTTACATTTCACCACTGCTCCCAAGATACTTATGCTAGTTGCCAACTTCATTAAGCACCTGCATGTTTGCTTTACCAAATTAGCACAACCTTCATGTGCATCATTGTCCTTGTTCCCAGATCAAGAGGCCTCACTTACGGACATCTCAATCCTTCTGTTGATTCTTGCAATACACTTTGCCTGGGGATGCCTTGGAGCTACAATTAGAATTACAATGTCCAGAACACAGTGACACAGGTAATTATTGGCGTTGCTCAATACCCAGATGTAACACCACTACCTGCAAGCTGTGCTAGCTTCCTACAGGCTTCTGGATGCAATTTAAGGTAATGGTTATCACCTATAGCCCACAAGGCAAACTGCCAGCCCATTTGCAGGACCGTCTTCTCTCAATGATACCCAATAGGGTGGGCCTGCTCTGGGTCCCTCCCCACCCCCACCCTTTGAAATAAT
Organism: Pituophis catenifer annectens; assembly: GCF_029215685.1. Taxonomy (NCBI): domain Eukaryota; kingdom Metazoa; phylum Chordata; class Lepidosauria; order Squamata; family Colubridae; genus Pituophis; species Pituophis catenifer. The sequence continues at coordinate 76,613,552 of NW_027256882.1, read as the reverse complement.
GTCATCTTTTGCGACCAAAAAAACCTTTTCTACTGCAGCTCCTGCCCACTGGCTTCTTTCAGCATATGAATGGCCTTAAACCTCCAGGCCATTTAGGAAAGGCAGTGAAAACCTGGCTCTTTCCTGGAACACCTGAGTCAGGATGGTTAGAAGAATGCAATAAATTTGAATTGCCAATTAATTAATTAATTATATTTTTAGTTGCCATGTTTTAATATCTTTGTTTATTGATTTTTTTTTTTTGTATAGTGTTTATAGTCACATTAGTCACACTTTGGACAGCCATATAAAAACTGTATAGTAAATAAATCCCCAGCCCCATTTTACAATTCTTCACGAACAGAAAGAGCAATTTTGCCTTGATATTGCCAACAGCAAGGAAGTATTCAGGCTAATTGCATGGTTCCTTCTACTCATGGGAGATATAAAGATGTCAGCTCTTAAATACCATTTTTAATGTTACTGTTTACACTTACAATTTAAATAAAAGTACATATAGTACATACAGATATCTAGATCCAAATCAATAGATAATTGTTAGGGTTGTTATTGTACAGTTTAAACACCCTACACTCTACAGCAGGACTGTCAAACTCCCAGCCCATGAGCTGGATGCGTTACACGCTGGCCACGCCCATACCTGGTTTAGTGAAGGGGGGGAAATCCTGATATGTCACATGATGCCACCATGACGTGAGTTTGACAGCCCTGCTCCCTACAGGCTGACATGCATCTAGTGATCCCTAAATAAACTTTACATGAGAATGAGATGCTTGTTTTTTGACTGGTGTATTTATAATACAGCGTCATTAACACTGCATTTCTTTTTCCTACGCCACACTGGAGTTTTCTGGCTGTTAATATAAAGGTTGCCCTACCAGTATTGGCTGAGGTACAGTTTCTTCCTTGATGGTACCTAGTTTAGGATATTGTTTCTTCTTTGATGTTTAGCTGGTGCTGTTCCCTGCTTATCTAGATGTTGGCTGCTAAGGAAGATGGGTTGTTTCCTTCACTGACTTCTGTTACATCTTTTCTTAAATGGTACATTGATAGGGTTTGTTTCTATGTGTCTGTTAATGGTCAATCTGTCTGAATGTCAAGCTTCCAGGAATTCCCAGGATTTGTTCTCAACATGCTGGCTTGGGAATTCTGGGAGTTGAAATCCACACATTTTAAAGTTGCCAAGGTTGAGAAACTCTGCTGTAGAATTTTAATATTTTCCCAGTTAAAGTTGGCTGGGCAAACTATATACCAGTGATGGCGAACCTTTTCAGCACCAAGTGCCCAAACTGGAACATGCACGCTTGCACACATGTGCACCAGAGCAATGGAAATCTGAAGACCAGCTGTCCGGTGTGCATGTGCGCACCGGCTACCTGGTCTTCGGGTTTCTGGCGCACACTTGTGCACTGGCCAGCTGATCTTCGGGTTTCTGGTGCTCTGGTGTGCACAAAGACCAGCTGGCCTGCACGCAAAACCAGAAGAGAAACTGACGACGGTGCACATGTCCACAGAGAGGCCTCTGCATGCCACCTCTGGCACACGTGCCATAGGTTCGCCATCATGGCTATATACTGTGTAAACAGCCAGCAAACGCTACTCTCCCTTGCATTGTTGATGTTACCCAGCCAGGTAATGACAGGTCTTCCAGAAAGCAATAAAGCCCAGAGAATACCAAGAAGTTAACTGTTCAACTCTTGAGTTCCCTATATTCCTTACTGTTGGAACAGAGTAAAATGGCAGCAGCTAAGGCACGGTTGTGCTGAGCTAAGCATAAGGCCAGACTAATATAAGCACAAATAGTGCTTGCAGTATGAAATTAAAGTGACTGGGTCACTGACTAAATAACACACAAACCAATAAGAACTAAAAGTCACTATGATTATCCTTGTTCAGGAAGAGAAATGGCTTTTAAAAGATGGGAATTGACAAACTGGTTTCTTTATTGAGGTTGTGTAGGACAGGAAAATTTTCATTTTCTGGGACCAAGAATTATCATCTATTTTATTAGGATTCCTATACTGATTGCGCTATATTGACTTGAAGCTGAAGATGTGCCTTTAAGCACTGGCATGCTTTGGTAGGAAACCATCTCTGAAAGCAACAAAGCATGGAATGCTCTTCAATCACTGGTGGAGAACAACTTAAATGTAGTATATAAATAAACACACCAACACAAATTCTATACAAAACCTGAAATATTTTACTTTTAAAATTTTGATCTAAGTTTACTTAGATTTCATGGACTTGATACAAGAGCATTTGATATGAATTGGTAAATAAAACACTGTAATAGATAGCCACAATAAACTTTGTTAGAAATGTACATGTTGTGAAAATAATAATCATAAACATAAACATAATAATAATAATAATAATAAAACCAGCATGATGTCTGTGTTATATTATATAAATGCTTGACAATAACAGTATACTAGGGAAGCTTTAAAAAACTTGCTTAACTCTGGGGCCCTATTCAACTAACATTTTTGACGCCAAGAATTCAGACCCAGTCCCTCACCATAACTAGAAAGGTCAGTTAATAAGGCCTCAGTTGTTTTCTATAGCTGTTTTATTTTTTCCTCATGGACATCACATCCAGGTAATGTGTATATAAACAAAGCTCATAAGAAATGTACAAATATAAAAAGCTACAAACATTAATAAATTACATCATCACAAAACACAGAAACACTTCACAAGGTGCTAATAAAATAATTGTATCCCCTCATAATACAAGAATTGAGACAAGGAGCTGGTATTATAAAGTCGAAGATTCTTCTTCATATTGTATCTTAAATAGATAATTTTGTACTATTATTTGATTCTGTATAAGGCTGCACAAAGTTTTACTTGTTTTTCAGGCAATGCCAAAATTAAAAAAGGGAGAAAAAGGAATTAAATCAAGGACAAAAACAGAGTATCTCTTTCAGAGTCAAGAACCTAAAATACTCGGCAAAATACTCAGCAAAAAATTTGTATAAAGGTTAATGAACTATTCTATAGAAAGAAATGTCTAAAGATACTTCGATCTTATAAAAAAGAAGGTACTTTAAAAAGCTATTTACAGGCTAGATTCTATGAAAAAATATGCTTTCAGACACGTATCTATAAATGAAAATCTGGAATTGCCTGAGAAACAAATGCAACGCCTTAAGGCTACAATCCTGTACATAGTACTCTACACATGAGAGTAAGTTCCATGGAACATGACAGGTTTGATATCTGAGTAAACATGCATAGGATTGTGCTCTAAGTGTTTATATGCAGACAAGCTAGTTTAATGTAAAATATAATGCATTCTACACCAAAAACTAAGAGAGTTCAGAAGCAATAAGTATCCAGTTAAACTGTCCATAAGCTTGGCTCTCATCTGGCCTGACCCTTAGGTGAGCACAGCCCTTGTTCCTTCAGACAAGCATATCTGAAGGAAGTGCTTGGATGGATGTGAATGTCAGAATACCTCTGATAGGGCTGCACATTCTTGCTACTTCATTACAGGATTTGCAACTGTGGTTTATATATAAACAGCTGATCTATTATATTACTAAATGGATTCATAAGCTTTAAAAAGTTTGTGTATATTCCTTTCTGGGGGGAAAATAATCTTGTTTGGGGCACTTTTTCTCCTGATATGCAGCTCAAGGAAAAGGGTTTGGTTATAGATCAGAAAATAAGTGCTTGGGGTCCCAGGACAACAGCTTCTTTGCTTGATTTGTTTACATGATCCAGGAATTAATCCATGATCCAGGGAAATGGAGGTGAAAAAGGAACCATTGTCTTCATCCGTTTCATCTCAAGATAACGTAAGTGATTTATGAGGTAAAACATCAGTCATGAACTTAAGTGTGAATTGCTAGAGGGAGATTAAAAGCCCCTTCAAAGAAATAAGGACAGAGATATTTGACTAAGGATGCCATTTTATAAGATACTAACAGCACTTAGACTTATATACCGCTTCACAGTGCTTTACAGCCCTGTCTAATGATTATGATGGTGATATGCCTGCTACCCAGTGGTGAAATCCAAATTTTTTTACTACCAGTTCTGTGGGCATGGCTTGGTGGGCGTGGCAGGAGAAGGATACTGCAAAATCCCCAATCCCTCCCCATTCCTGTGGGAAGGATATTGCAAAATCTCCATTCCCATCCCACTCTGGGGCCAGCCAGAGGTGGTATTTGCCAGTTCTCCGAACTGCTCAAACTTTTCGCTACCGGTTCTCCAGAACCTGTCAGAACCTGCTGGATTTCACCCCTGCTGATACCCACTCAGGTTGCACAAAGAAAACTGACACTTTGTCACTTTGCAGAACAAAGGTTTTGGCAGCAGTATCTTGGGATCAACCTGGCGTCTCTTTTCCTACATATTCTCCAATGTCACGTTATCAGTGCATTATGAGCACCCAAGCAGAAGCTACAATGCTATCATCAAGTTAAATGGTGGATTCCACCCTACCATGAAATTAAATTAATGGTGATATAATTTCAAAACAGCAATGCTGAATAAAAAATACACATTTTTTATGTATATGGGGGAAGAAATACTTCCAGTTTCCATGGTCATGTAAACAAATTTTTAGCTAGAACAGGTGAGAGAAAGAGAAATAAATCATCAAATTCAGACTGGATGTAAACACATTAATTCATTAACTATGGTTTACAAAAACACGGTGGCTCTATTCACACAACATGAGAAGCCAAAGCAAACAATGATAGTTTAAAATGATGGCCCACGCAACATACTAAGATATAGTATAATTGATTTGATTTTGCTTTAGCCTCTGTAGGCTGTAAACCATGTTATATAAGTACAGTAAGAGTCAGTGTTCTCAGACTTTAACTTTGAGGTACCAATTGATTTGTAATGTTTTACTCAATTACACATAATTGTGAGAGTTTAGCAGGGAGAGAAGGGTTGAATCTGTTTGCTGATCTTTAATTCCTATCACTCATTGATATTCAATTATGAGAAGAAAGACATTGAGCGTGGACAATATACCATGGAACCAAAGTTAAAACAATATATATAAGAAACAGTGGGAGTGCTAAAAAATTATCAATGAAAAGAGATGCAAACCAACACCAACCAAAGCTAATTAAAAAACCCTTTTGATGTCCAAAGAACTGCACCAGTTCATTAATTACTATATCCAAATCATTACCCAATTAAGTTGGATTTGTAATCCATAATGTTTTTAAAAAATCATCTTGCATTGCACATAAAATAAATTAAGTCAACAATAGTTCTCTAATGTCTGGTTATAGGAAAAGTTTTAGCAGTACTGAAGTGCAATTTTAACTTCTCTTCTGAATAAAACATATTTATCATGAGCCAGATAAAGAAAGCTAGATTAATTCTTTATGCATATTGTTTCATGCATGTATTGTATCTCAATTATTCATGGCATAAATTTCTTTCCCTTGTCTACAAGTCAATCTGAGAAACTTTTTTTTAAAAAACTCTGCCTTTTAACCAGATACCTCTTAAAATTGGTTCAACTTTGATAAAAGAAGCATAATTGAAATGAATGTGCATACTCTTAAAAACAACAGCTTTTTCCTTACTTATAAACAAGTTAAAGGGATACTTTCCTAAAACTGGAATGATCCTCAGTGTCTTGGAGTATTAACTTTTTGCGAACTAGTCACTCTCAGCAATTTGAGAAAGGACATCTATATTAAAAAATATTTATAGCAGTATCTGTACAGGTTTTAACTGCCGAAAGTTAAAAAGAATTTATTAAAGTGGTGGCAAAAAGTTAACTGGTATTGTCCCTAAGATGTTGCACAATACTACTGGAGTCCTTCAAGAGTTGAAGAGCTAGCGTGACAGCTCAGGATATGCTGAGCTTTGATAGTCCCAATTATGACCGGATTTTAAAGGAGAAGTTTCCCATTCCGATGAATTTTCAAAATCTTCCCAAGCCTTTGTTTAGCTGTAGCCATGCCTTTTTTTGTACGTTTCCCTGGAAGTAACAGAAGAGAGACAAGGTAAGCCAGAAAACAATAGCAGCAGCAACCAAAAGAAACTAGAAGTTGAAGACCAAGAAGGATGAAACAAATGCAACTGAAAATTGATTTATAAAACATTGAACTGCATTTCTCTTCAACACAAAAGCATTTAACAAATATCCAGTTAAATGCTTTAAGCATCTCTATCTGCCCCATAAGGCTGAGGATGAAGACAAGAGTTGCTTATAGCCACTTAATCAATTCAAAATTGAAATGATATTTTGATAATTCCCAAATCCTCTATATTACTGTATGACTCTATTCCTTGGATTAAGAAGCACATACATTATTAAATTATTGCAGCTCTAACTAATTTTTTGCATGTACAAATGATCTATCAGAAATGACACATCACAGAAGGAACTATTATTGTATCATCTTCTACATTAAGGTGTAGTAGAATTGTTTTCATCTATTGAGAAAAAGCTGCTTAGTTATTCCATTTTATCCTAAATTAGTTTATGAAACTGATTTATTAAACTGGTAATTTCAGATTAGTGCTTAGATTTTATAACAAGTAGTAAATGGTGTCATCTTCAATTCATTTGAATTTTTAAAAGTATTCTCTTTATGACATCTCCTGCCTCCTCCCTTCATTGCTGCTTCTTGAATTAGGAAAGGCTACAATTTGATCTATCTTGGGACCCATTTCCAAAGTGTTTCTGTGGATAATGTAATCCGTTATACATTGTTTTGTCCATTCATGCCTCTCTCATAATAAAACAAATACTTCATATGTGCCAATATCCTGGATGGTCAATTCAGGTTATAAAAACAATTACTTTCAGATAAAAATGAGTACAAGTTTTTTTATCTGAACAGCTACAACAAAATCTCTGTGGGTTTTGTGAATAAACTCTCAGTAACTTGTAAAACCAAAGATTTACAGTATTTCGCATTGATTTTTCAGGACAAGTAAGAAATACAGAGACTGATTATTCATGTTTTATGTTAGTCAAGATCCATATGTATGCAATCATACTATTGAAAATACACTAAAGTCTTCTCCAAACTAATGCCGTCAAATATATTTGAATAACAGTTCTCAGAATTCCTAGTCAAAGGAAAAAAAAAAACAGAAAAGGAAGCATTTGATCATTAAGAATAAACGTGGAAGATGGCTTCAAACTAAGCTTTCTCAGGGACTATTGCAGTATCAGGTTGAACCTAGGACTTTTCCAAAGGCTGCCAGGATAAAGAATCAAGTATTAACAAAAGCCCCATTTCTGAAAAATGTAAAATCCAGTTGTTACTCATCTAGTTCTTCAGAATAGTTCCACATCTGTTCACCTTTCCAAACATATATGAACAAATGTCTGGAATATTTACAGCACCAGGAAAGAAAAACAAAACGGGTCTTGTAGAAGCCATCGGTTCACCTTTTTTCATTTGAAATATCCATATGATACCAAAGAACTAGATGCTCCTAGTTTATATTACCTGTATGATTTTTTTTTTGGGGGGGTGGCATATTTCTTTACTGAGAGTACTACAAGAAACTGAAATTTGCCAAATACTACATGTATGATAATTGTTGGACAGCAGCTAAATGATCTGAAAGCTATATTCAAAGTTTAAGTACTTTGATTTTGGTTAAAAACTTTTGTGGCTTGGCAGCCCATTACCAGAGCATGGTCTGTTTGGAATTGGGCCACATGAGTGGTTGGTGGAGCAAGTGCAACTTGTGCAAGTGGCGGGCCAGTGAGCCATGCTCATGCGCCAGCCCCTTGCTTGCATAAAAGATGCGTACATGTGCACAGACTTGCCCCTCACGTGGTCCAGTTCCCTCCTCCCCCAGCTGGGCCGCCAAGCCACAAAAGTTGGAGACTGCTGCTTTAAGAGATCCTCACATTTTCTTGATATCCATATTTTACCCAATTCCATTGGGAAATAAATTAAATGAAATTTGCTTTGCCACTTCTAAGAATGAAAAATCTTTCAATTAGAAAAAAGTTACAAAATACAAAAAGCTAAACTTCTCTTCAAGTATTATTTAATGAATATCTGAGGATGAACTGTGTAAAGAATGCAATTATCTTAGCTCTTTAGTAATTTCTCTGGTACTACCTCTTCCTTTATTTTCTCTATCATTGTGTAGAAGAAGAGCAGGCTAAACTAGAAGGCAGAGTTAAACATGTCATCAGTTTGGAGTCATTGCATTGCCACAAGTACAGCCTCCCGTGAATTCTGTTGAGCCTCATTTAATGCCAATTTAGATTTGACTGTTAGTTGACTGGATTCTTGTATTAAAGGTAGCAATAATAAACTCTTCTGTGCTTTGAACTCAATGAATGTTCCTGATTATTTGTGCCTGACACACTGAGTCTACAAGAGAGTTGCCCTCGGGAATGTAGCACTCAGCATGGCATGGAGACATTCCTTAGTGAAGGTGAACCTCAAAATATCTGAAGTACTAATTTTCAGACAAATGTGAAGAACATATCATATTATTAAGATTCAAATTATTACTTGGAAGGTATCTGAATTGGAAAAGTAATATTTATAACAAGTACCAGGGTTTTAACATCACTATTAACCTTATTGAGTACTTGGGAATTTATTTAAAAAAATACAGAAAACATTGATTGATGAAATTTTAATCAATTTTATACATCTAAATTATATAAATTTGTTTGAATGAATGCCTAACTAAAGAAAAGGTGAAATCTTTCAAAATTCTCCCTTAGACTGATCAAAAATGCCTCATTGGTTTTAATATATTCATATATATTCAATATATTTAGTAGTGCAGTTCAAAACAAATTGCAAAACTAAGGTGGACCATTTAGAAACTTAGTTGAATTTGAAAAACTTTCAACAAAATTCAGAACACTGAGTAAATTATTATGGAAATGCGACTCAAAAATTAAACATGTCAAAGATTGTATAATTAAATGGATTCATAAGTTAAGCATGACAATTAATACATAACAATGAGAATACTCATGAAAGATAAATATTATTTACTATAAATATTACAAATGTCTATGAAGATTCTCAGTTATCCAGGTCATGGTTGTCTCAAAGCTGCTTTTTTTTCAATATGAATATTACACTTTTTTATAATAGAGATCTTGGATAAGATAGAAATTCACTGTTAATTATTTATTCTGATGACTCTTATTATACCGCTTGCCTCCGTTAATTACTGAATATGGATTTCATATTAACAATGATTTTTAAGTGCTTCATTGATAGAAAAACATATTTATATGCAGCATTAATCCAATGCAACTTTGAAAGTTATTCCATTTGATGTTGCTTGTAAATCTCTTCCATTTTTTTTCTTTTTTCTTGATTGTGCTTTCAATTTAAAGAAAATAAATAATAAAATAAAATAGGATAATAAGGAAAGACATGTTGAGATATGTAAGCCGCCCAAAGTTACTCTATGTTAAGATGGGTGGCCAATAAATTTTATAAAAAGGTAAATAACAAACAAATAAACAAACAAACAGATACACAAATGAATGAATAAATAATTTTGAGCCTCACCAAAAAAACCTTTGATTGGCTGAGCAAATCTTACACCATTCTTGAGACAAATCTATGGAAAGTACCTTTGGCAGCTGCATTATTCTGTGATGATGATGAGGCTCTCCGCTGTGTAAGGAAAACTCCCGGGGCCATGGGCTGAGGGCCTCTGTTCATTTGGGCCACCCCAAGTGTGCTGGCACCAGCTGTGTACTCATGGTCTGCTAAACTACTGCTGTGGCACTCCAGCCGAGGTTCAGGAGAGCTGCCTTCCTGAGGGATTTTATTGGCATTGTTGGGAGATAGTTTCTTTTTGGTATTCTTTTTCTTCTTGCCCTTTTGCTCCTCCTTTCACATGATAAGGGAAGGGGAGGGGGAGAGAGAAATAACAATCATTAGCTTTCAAAAGTGATAAATAGTCATTAAGGACAGTGTCCTGAGGTAGGAGAAGATCAGGCAGCGCTGGGGTCAGAGTTAAACAAATCATTAGCCTAGAGTCCTTACATTCCCAGAAACTATAAGTCAGATCAGGGGTGAAATCCAGCAGGTTCTGACAGGTTCTGGAGAACCAGTAGCGGAAATTTTGAGTAGTTCGATGAAACAGCAAATACCCCCTCTGGTTGAGTCCAGAGTGGGGTGGGAATGGAGATTTTGCAGTATCCTTCCCCTGCCATGCCCACCAAGCCAGGCCCACCAAGCCACACCCACAGAACCGGTAGTAAAAAAATTTGGATCTTACCACTGGTCAAACCCCTCTTGAATTCTGTTGAGCCTTATCTGGTGCTAATTTAATACTGAATATTGACTAGATTCTTGTGTATAGGCTTACGCAATAAATCTTCTGAACTGCGAAGTAAAATATGGCCCTGATTCTTTGTAACTGACACCTACTCAAACAATGTATGCAAGAAATGTGATGAGCATTGGGAAAAATGCAGACCAAGAGGCATAATTGAAGATTTTTTTAAAAAATAGATGAGAGGCTGATTTTCTAATCTCACACCAAATTATTTGTCAATAATTTGATTTTCCAGAACCATTCATGGGTGTTGATCCTAAAAATGCTCCATTGATATTTGCCTGTTGTGTAAGTTTTTTCCATGAATTGTGTGTGTTGTATCTCTGTAAGTAATTTAAGGTTGCTGAAAACATATTAATGATTAGAACTGTTTTATATTTTTTAGAAATCATGCAATTCCTTTGTGATAACAGGAAAAAATACTGACGAATATTAAGAAATGAAATGCAGTATTTAGCTTTTAGATGTCATGCATATTATGAAATATCTTACTAGACAGCTGCTACACTTTTAATAAAAAAACAAATCAAGCCAGAAAGCTATGGACTTCATTGAGAAGTGATGTGAAACAATGATATCACACAAAAAAAGTGCAGAACTGGTTTCTGAAAGGATACCATTTATGGACCTTTATTGACCATAACTCCTTAAATCAATTGATACAACTTCAGAAACTGATTCAGCAGAAAAAAAAACCAAGATAGTCCAATTGCCTTTTGGACAAAAATAACCTTTGGGACTAAGGTTTGCAGCAATCCGAAATTTACTTTGCTGCCCTATATGTAGTCCTCTAATAGGTGCATTAGATCAATGCACTGTGATGGGGTTGGCATGTTTATCTGAACTGGGCTGAAGACAGTTCAGAAGGACACTTCTAGGGTGGCCACTTGGAGAGTAAGTGTGTGCAGTAAGCTGCCTCATTGGAGAAGCAGTGAATAGAGGGACTGTGCGGAGAAAAGGAGGGCCAAATGGCAACAGAGGCAGAGTGGCAAGGGAAGCAGCAGATCAGGGGCTGCCTTCAGGTATCTGCATTATCCTTTAGGAGGTGAAGTCAATATCAATTCCAAAAAGTCCTTCCATTTGAGAGACTAACATGGCATTCCAAGCACATTTCTCAAAATGATTTAGAAGGACAACGTTCAGCATTGGCTGGTTTTCCATATAACTCTGAGGATTGTAGAATAGAATAATTCTTTAGACCAAAAGCAGGGCCTCCTTTGATAAATCTTCTCATTAGTAATTTGTTCACGGACAACAATGTTCCATGAAATGTTCCCCAAAAGCAACATTCTGGGAAAGCGATGGCTGGGCCCTGTTTGGAAAGCTCACCTGCTGAGATAATTTGGCAGCAGCTGCTGCCAGTCCAGTCTCAATAGAAGCAACTCTTGTACCTTCTCGGACTGGTCTGTCCTGCCGTGGTACTGATGGACCAACTCTTGCTAAATGCAGAAGAAAAAATGGACAGTAAAGCTAACAGGTAATGGAGTGCATATACAATCCACAAATATTGCTAATGTCAGGAATATAACTATTTCAGGCACTACAAAGAAACAAATACAAACCCTGTAATACAAAAAATAAACCCTGAGCCCTGGTGGCGCACTAGTTAGAATGCAGTATTGCAGGCTAACTCTATCCACAGTCTGGAGTTCGATCCTGATGGGGCTCAAGGTGGACTCTCACCCTTCCGAGATTGGTAAATGAGGACCCAGATTGTTAGGGGCAAATGCTGACTCTGTAAACCACTTAGAGAGGGCTATAAAGCACTGTGGGGCAATATATATAAGTCTAAGTGCTATTTCCATAAATATATAGGCTGGACTCCCATACATTGTTAAACCTAGATTTATTAAACATATTTCTATGATCATATTATTAACTTCTTGTAATTAAAGCAAACTTTACCATGATTCCCACAATTTCCCCCCCAACCCAACCCCCCAGGAGAGAGAACTAATTGGGTCCCGGGTACAATTTTCATTCTCAGTGTTTCAAAGCATTTGGAATATTTGCCCCAAAACGTCTCAGAATATTCAAAAAAAATGTAAAAGCAGTGCCATTATATGATTTGTGCACAAAATACAAAATTGGTTTGAGAAGATCTTAATTGGATCCAAGAAAACTTTGTAGAAGTTCTTCAAGAATACTATGGTTCTGACCTCCAAAATCCAATCCTTAAAATAATCATGATGTGCAGTTCTCTTCTCTCTATCTTTGTCTTTTGTAATATTAAAAGGTAATATTCAATAAATTAAATTGTAATATTAAATTGTAATATTAAAAGAAAACAAATTGGGTACTAACAGGCAAGGACAAGCTACTCGGATCAAGATATTTTCCATATTAAAGTTTATTTGATTGTAGTTCAATGTATGCCATGTACACATATCACTGGAATCAATCAAGTTTTTGTCCTGTATGAGTTTGCATTTAAAATATCAAAAATATTACCTGTGGTAATAATTGTTACTTATTAACAATTAATAAGTATTAATATTATGTTGAGAAAATACTGTTATTATATGATCACTACTAATGAAGATTATTACTATTGTGATGATGACCATTGCTCAAATTAACTGTAAAACACTTGTTTATATAGATATTGAAACTATTGCTCTTTCTTTATATAGTAAAAATAAAAAAATATATTTTTAAAAAATTACCTGTGGGGCTGTATGGTGCGTCATCGGAACTTTTCCTCTTTTTTGATCGAGATTTGAACACTGGATTATCTTCATCTGATTCAAGGGAGGGATAAACTAAACCATGAAAAAGAAATAAAAATAAGAGTCTGGTATGGCATTAAAAAATTAGGGCAACCCTGTCATGCTTGTAGAAAATGGACCCATGTCTCAATTTTCATAAAACAATTCGGCTGCATAACTGACTTTGGCTTTTCCATGCTATGAACCTGAAGCAGCCACAGATTTAGCTACTGGCAGAGTGAAGCTTTTTCCTGCCTCTTCTATGTTTCGCAGCTGGGTTGTCTCCCAAGTTGGAAAAACAGCAGAATAAGTCTACTCAGGTAATAACCCAGGATGAGACAAAGTTCAGTAGGAAGGAGATAGAGACCAATGTGATTTATGTTCTTAAACTTTTTCAAAAATATTTTTTGCTGAATTTTAAAAACTTTAAACTGTCTCTTATTTATAGTTACAAATATGTAAGTGGACCATAATACTACATGAAAAAGAAAAACAAACAGAAAGGAAAATTTTCCATTACAAGGACAAAAACATTAATCCTACTGCACATTGCCCCTATACATGCACGTGGAGAGAGAGAGAGAGAGAAAGAGAGAGAGAGAGAGAGAGAGAGAGAGAGAGAGAGAGAGAGAGAGAGAGAGAGAGAGACGGGGGAGAGAGAGGAGAGAGAGAGTGTGTGGAGAGAGAGACAGAGGGAGAGAGAGAGAAAGAAAGAGAGAAAGAGAGAGGGGGGGGGAGGGAGGGAGGGAGAGAGATTCCTCCATTTAGGACTACATTTGGGACCTGCAGTTTGGCTTCCCCATTGATTTTGTTTGTCAGAAACTAGATGAAAAGGTCATAAATGGTGGTCATGTGATCATGGGATGCTGCAACCATCATAAATGTGAGCTGGTTGCCAAGCACCTGATCATGATCAAGTGACCATTGGGACATTGAAACAATTGTAAGTACAAGGATTGGTCATAAGTCACTTTCTTTAGTTGCATTGTAACTTCAAATGGTCCCTAAACGAATGACGTTTAAAACTACCTATGTGTGTGTGTAGGTGTGTATAAGTGTGTGTATGTATATGTGTTTTATAAGTAGCCTTTGCTTACTGACTGCCTTGTTTAGGAACTATCTGAAGTTACAGCAATGTAAAAAAAAAAACCCCTTTGCAACCAGTCCTTGTATTTATGATCATCACAGTGCCCCATGGTCATGTGATTGCCATTTGGGCACTTGTCAACCTATGTCCATTTATGACCATGTTGATCATTTGAGTGTTTTCCAACCAGTTGGTCACAAGCAGTATTAATGGACAAGGTGGATGTTAAATACAAGTCAGAGACACATGATGTTTCACTTTACAAGTGTGGTAACTCACTTAATAACCTAAAGGGAAGTTACATGGGCAGCCTTCTCTGTGGCTGCCCCAGCTGTCTGGAACCAGTTACCTCCTGAGGTCCGGACCATCCCCACCCTATTGGCCTTCCGAAAAGCAGTGAAGACCTGGCTTTTCCGGCAGGCCTGGGGCCGTTGATCTCGCTCTTGTGATCTGGCGAGATCTGGCCATGAATGGCGTGAATGAGTTTTTAATGTTTTTAATGTTTTTAATTTTTAAATGTTTTTTATAATGATTTTTTAAAATGTATTGTGAGCAGCCCTGAGTCTTTGGAGAGGGGCGGCATATAAATTAAATTAAATTAAATAATTAAATTAAATTAAATTAAATAATTAAATTAAATTAAATTAAATAATTAAATTAAATTAAATTAAATAATTAAATTAAATTAAATTAAATTAAATTATAATTAAATAATTAAATTAAATTAAATTAAATTAAATTAAATTAAATTAAATTAAATTAAATTAAATTAAATTAAATTAAATTAAATTGTAAGTCTGTCATGGTCATGTGATTTTTCTACTTTGCAATTGAGGCACTTAGCAACAGAATTGCTGGTTTCAGTTGTGGTTGCTAAGTGAGGCCTACATGTGTGTGTGTGCCACCTTCTCCACAACAATGCTCCCTAATACTACATTTTTACTTTGTAGGGACATTTCTCTTTTCCATTCAGTATTTCCCAGTTTCAAGTCTAAATTGCATTAAAGTTTGAAATAAATCCAAGTTAACCAAATAACCTATCCAAAATGGAGACTTTGTTTTCATTTCTTCTGTTAGGCCAATAATGTTTATACACCAGAAGTAATTGCATCAGTTTAACCACTGAATGAAAATGTGCTGACCAGATGTGGCACTAATGGAATCTTGGTGGACTAACCATCTTACAACAAAGCAAACCTATTAAGTGGTAGCGTAAATACATAATTAGCAAGAATGTTGATCTCCCCAGAACAAACTTCTCTTCTTTCAGAATGTCACATTTAGAGCGTGTCTCTATATTACACATTTGCCGAGTTTTAAAGTTAATTTAACTTGAGTGATATGTCTTCAGGTAATGTAATTTTAACATCTGTTTATGTTTTGTCAAATCTGTATAATGAAGAGTCACGTTTTCATTTAATTTAAGAGAATTTCAATATGTATATATTCATCGCATCAGATACGGAAAGCAGAAATTACATCTTTTTAAGGAGTTGTACCAAGGGCAGCTATTTTAATGCAATGTTGTGCACGTTGTGCATGTCCCTAATATCTATATATTTATTAGAAGCTAAATAATACTGTCTTTCTGCCTGCCTGCCTGCCTGCCTGCCTGCCTGCCTAGCTAATTATTTTATATATATTCAAATTGTCACTTTTTTAGTTTATTTTTTGCTGCCTTTAAGTCAGTCTTGACTCCTGGTGATTGCCTGAACTAGTCTGTACAGTTTTCTTGACAATATTTTCAGAAGTGACTTGCTATGACCTTTTTCCTAAGATTGAGAGAATGACTGGCCCAAAGTCACCCTACTTTCTTTTATACCTAAAGGGAGGCTAAAATTCACAGTGTCCCATGTTCTAGACCGGTGCCTTAATCATTACACCAAACTGGTTCTCCTTCTACTGTTAGAGGTAAAGATAAAGGTTTCCCCGTCCACTCATTTTCAACTCTATGGGGTGGTGCTCATCTCTGTTGATTAGCTGAGGCAGCCAGCATTGTCTGTTTCCATGGTCATGTGGCCAGCATGACTATATGCTGGCCATATAGTCTATATGCTATATATTGGTTACCTTTCCACCAAAGTGCTACCTATTTATCTACTTTTGTATTTGCATGTTTTCAAACTAATAGTTGGACAGGAGGTGGGGCAAGTAATGGGAGCTCGGTCTTGAACTTGGGCTGTCAGTTTTCCAGCTGACAAGCTCAGTGTCCTTAACCATTGAGCCATTGTGCCCCACCTTCTCCTATTACCATTCCATTAAAAATAAAGTTATTCTAACTTTGATGAAGCACTAATAAGTGCTTTGAATCACTCCATCATTAATTTTAAAAGGTAGTACACAACTTTCCCCTTTTCTCCTCCTTACCCCAGAATTGAACTGGCATGCTGCAACATAAGCTGCTTTTAAAATTTGTAAAATATGATACAGAATGAACTGGAAGCAGGAAGAGAAAGTATTAATTGATAGGATGATGAAGAGTAACACTGAGAGATTTGTCTACACACTTGCCTTCAATCAACCCATGTATCATAAGCCTCAACACACATTCAAACATAAGTTTTTGCTAGTCTTATTTTGAAATTTTGAAATCTCTCAGCTGAAAAATTTGTAGCAAACTCCCCCTATGTCACAAAGAGAAAGCATGTGATGTTCACTTTGTATCAGCTGTGCAGGTCAAACCACCGGCAAATATTTGGGCCTCTGCTTCAGGAACTTTGACAAAGAAACAGGGTGCTACTCTTTTCAGCTTCAGAAGAGCTATCTTCGGAAATTTCACTGCCTTTCTATGATTACTATCCATGGGAGAACTTAAGTAGGATTTTCATACCATAATCAGAATCTTTAAAACAAGCATCTAAGTGATCCTGGTCTTCATCATAATCTTCAATATCAATGTTGTTTTTTGCAGTCTTTTTCAACAATCGTTTGCCTGCATTTTTGCTATTGCTGCTTCCAGATTTTTTGGAGTTGGTGGCAGAGATGGCATTATTCTTAGCTTGATTGGTGCCCCATGAAGGCTGTAGGCAAGAGTCTGAAGATTGGAGATTTGCCATTGATAACATTCCTTGGATAGCTTCCTGTGTGCTGGGAGATGCAGGTGGTTGACTAAAAGAGAAGGAAGAGGGAAAAGAGAAACCTTTCAAATTAAAGCAAGTTATAGGAGTTATAGAATAAATACATAATATTATAAATCAGGGTGGATAAAGATCAATGATTTTTTTTAAAAAATAAAAAAATCAGATTTTTTTTATTTAAATCAGATGTTTTTATTTAAATCGGATTTTTTTGATTTTTATCGAATTTATTTTAATAAAAAACTTTTGGGGTAAAAATCTATCGTAAGATAGTTTTTTATTTAAGATACATAAATAATTTAGTTTATTCAGCATGAAATGGAGCTTAGTTTAGTTTAGTTTAGTTTAGTTTAGTTTAGTTTAGTTTAGTTTAGTTTAGTTTAGTTTAGTTTAGTTTATTTGATTTGTATACCGCCCTACTCCCGAAGGACTCAGGGCGGTGAACAGCCAACAATAAAATACATAGATACAAAAAATTTAAAAACCAGATAAAATCAAATTAAATCATTTTGGCCCAGACAAATTAAAACACCCCAATAATTTAAAAACAGATTAAAATTTACATATTTAAAAAAGGGAAGAGATTAGGCCAAGCCCGCCTGATGGAATAAAAAGGTCTTCACAGCGCGGTGGAAGGTGCACAGATCCGGGATCCTCCGTATCTCCGGGGGGAGCTCATTCCAGATGGTAGGTGCCCCCACAGAGAAGGCTCTCCCCCTAGGGGCCGCCAGTCAACACTGTTTGGCTGACGGCACCCGGAGGAGTCCCTCTCTATGAGAGCGTACTCACCGGTGGGAGGCTATTGGTGGTAGTAGGCGGTCCCGTAGATAACCAGGTCCTAAGCCATGGAGCACTTTAAAGGTGGTAACCAAAACCTTGAAGCGCACCCGGAAGACCACCGGGAGCCAGTGCAGCTCGCGCAGGAGAGGTGTTACATGGGAGCGCCATGCCGCTCCCATTACCACCCGCGCGGCCGCACTCTGCACCAGTTGGAGCCTCCGGGTGCCCTTCAAGGGGAGCCCCATGTAGAGAGCATTACAATAGTAATGTAAAGTTATGTAGCATGAGGCTGTATATTCTGCAACACTGGGACTATCGGTGAGTCAACAGTGGGAAAAAGGAGTAGCAGAGATGACAGTTGCTCTTTAAAAATTATGATTTAAATCGAGTTGATTTAAATCAAGCCTTTTTACTAGTGATTTAAATCATGATTTAAATTGTGATTTAAATCAACTCAATTTAAATCAAATCCACCCTGTTATAAATTGCTAATTATGTCATCCATTGTCATATGTGTGGCTTTTTTCCATAAACACGTCAACCCCACATGGGAAAATGTGGCTTTTTTTCTGGTCAAACAGGTCAACCCCACATGGGAAAATGTATAGGATAAAATTAGACATTGTGGTGAAAAACATACAGAAACCAGAAGAAGGGGATTTCAGAGGCACATTTGAAACATGAGAGTACTTTCACTTCCCATCTGAAGTTATAATAACTTTCAACATTTCCTTCTTCTAGGAGAAGATAGAATTGTTCCCTATTGTTCTGCTGAAAGAAACAATTTTATCAATTGAATATTTTAATTGGATCCATCCATTATATTTAAATACAAAAGACCAAGGGACAATTGTCATGAAAATTCTAGAATGGATGTTGTGATGTTACATTGCATTCCTAAATTAGGAATTGTGGATGGTTCTTTTCAATTGATTCAAATGCTATTGTATTTTTTTCTTTCAAGTTAAGTTGTTAAACAAAGTCTAGACTAACAAAGCAGGGGAAAGCATTAAAAAATTATCTAAATACTTCCAATTATTTTTTTTTCCAGTGAAAAACATTGTAAGGAAATGGAAATTTGCATGCAATACTTGAAAGCAAAACAAGGTGTGAAGTGAAAGTCCAAGAAAAATCTCTTCTGGAACTGCCTGGGACATGATCAAATCTGCAACACAGAATCTATAGATCACTGCAGATGACAGTATAATTCTAGATGCCATTGGGGTAGCTGTTTACAGTTCCACATCACAATGTTGCTGATTCCACAATAATCTGCATGAGTGAAGGAAACACTTTCTCTGACTTCATTGTAAGAACCATCAACAAAATATGCAACAGAAAACTTTATAAGCCTGGAATGTTTTCAAGCAAAGTTCCTTGGACTGACAAAACCATAACTGATTTGGCTACAATTGCACAAGATACACTTTGGGGGTTGGGGGGAAAGGTGGATGAAAATGGCTCCATTATGCTTTGGTAATGTGTGACAGCCATTGCCATAGAAAATGCTGGGAGGGGGATTCAACTAAATACCAACATATCCTAGACAGCCTAATGTCCCACAGTCAGTGAAGAAACTGAAGTTGACAACAAGCTGGCTATTTCAGCAAGAAGGCAAATCAAACGATGGTATATCTCAAATTGACCATGAAGTATTGACAGAAAAGAAAAATAAATGTTTCAGACTGGCCTACACAGCCTCAGAATATTATCAAAAATGGGGGGGGGGGATTTCACTGCATACAGGAGGTCTATTTTTGAGCTGGAAGACCTCTGAGGGAAGAAAATTCCAAAGGCTCAACTGGCTACAAACAATATTGTGAAGCTACTATTTCCACCAAAGGTGTTGCAAATTACTGACTGGAAGGGAGTTTTGCACCTGCAGTGATAATTGTTTATTTTGAATGCATAAACAGCATGCATTCATATTTGCAGAAAGATGTGTTGTTGAGCTTTGTATCATGCTAATGTATCAGCGGCCATGCAACTGTATTTATCAGTCAATTTTCTTGAAGAGGAGCTCTGAAGAAATGAAAACGGCAACGGTAGCTTTTTTTAGTAGTACAGGATATGGGTGAGCACTTGCTTCCCCTCATTAAGAAAATGAGTTCAAAAGAGAAATTCCTGAAAAGAGAGACAATACATCAACCTATTCTAAAATATGTTAGACTCTGGAAAAACACCCTATGATGTTCAGCAGGTTATGTTTGGATCATTTTTGGATAGAGTTGGTGTTTTAAGGAATTTGTCCCTTTTGTAGTGCTATGCCAAAAATTAGCAAACCTGATTTTATTACTATCATCAACTCTAAGAGCATTTAAGACATTTCTTTGTTTTCTCCAAGAGCTCTCTTAAAACCTTGAACCCTGAATCAAATGTAAATGGACCATCAAAAGTTGCCTGCCAAATGGGAAAATTAGAGGGGAACTGCCTAGAGGAAGGTGAGTGTTAGCAAATAAATTGTGGGATCTGATCAAAACCAGTGGCTGGGCAGGCAGAGGGAAACCAAGTTCTTCACAAACTCTTAAAGTGACAGAGCATTCAAGCACGAACTCAAATGGAAGAGACTCCTAAAGGGCTGTGTTTTTTTAAACTGAATTGCCTGTCACTTTGCCTTGGGCTTAAAGATTCTGTTGATCCTACTCTTGAACAATTTCCTTAATATTAATAAGATCTGTGCAAGAAATGTTTACATTGGATTGCGCCCAATGTGTTTTTCATTAAGGATATTTGTGTGTTAGTAATTCTGGATCTGCTCAAAGTGAAATATAAAACAGGAAACAATTATTAAACCCTGGAAAATCATATCCCCTTTTTGTACTTGTAGTGATTATTAGCATATATTTTTCTTTAATGACAGCAAATACCGAAGAAAGTTTTTTTTTCATACGTAATGAATGGCTGGTGCAGAATTCTACACATCATTAAGATTGGTTCTCTGGCTGAATATAATAATAGCATAATCATAGATCTCTTTGTTCTTTAAAAAACATATGTATGATAAGTCTTGACTGTCAACATTTGAGTGAATCTTTTTTTCAAGAAAAGGTAAGGAGGAAGACTTTTGATCAATTTGTTCTGTTTATAAAATGGTTCCCAGGCCTACCCAGCCCCTGTCCCTTCTCCTTTTTATTCTTATATTTATCAAAGTAAATGTTTATGTTTTTTTAAAAAAAATTTGATTTATATGCCGCCCTTCTCCAGAGACTCAGGGCGGCTTACAATGCGTTAAGCAATAGCCTTCATACTTTTGTATATTTATACAAAGTCAGCTTATTGCCCCCACAAACGGGTCCTCATTTTACCTACCTTAGAAAGGATGAAAGGCTGAGTCAACCTTGAGCCTGATGAGATTCGAACTTACAGTAATTGCAGACAGCTGGTGTTAATCACAATGCTTTTAATCTGCTGAGCCACCAGGCTAAAGGATGTTGATCCTTTAATGATTTTTGTATATAATGCTGTTGCACTATGTTGTACTAATTAGTTAGTACTAACTAAATTTAAAAAGGTATCTAGGGAGGAGAAATATGCAAAATGAAAGTTGTGTAGTAAAATATATTTACACCTAATTTTATCTGTTATGTGTCAAAACCATGATTAGTTCTGTCAGTCTGCCAGTTTTGTTTTGAATAAACAAACTTTAACTGTTCAGGGATTGCCACATATGTAATTTTTAAAAAGTTCTATATGTAATTACAAAAAAAGATTTCTCTGTGAAGAAAATATAATATATAAATTCCAGTGCATTACGAATAATAATTATTTCTCTAAAAATGAAGTATAAAAGATTATTCCAGTTCTTTTATCCAGACACAGACTGTTTGTTTTTCCATTTCTGCTATTTCAAGAATCCAAATAATTCAGAATAATTCAGAAAGGCAACATGGTTGTGATAAAAAGTATTAGAAACCTTATTGGGGGTGAAATTTGGTGAAACATTACTCTGTACCTTGATGTATTATTTCTACAGCACAAGTCCAGAAATTTGTGCCTGTTTGGAGATTCTTCAAATACAATTCCAATTTGCAAAGAATAGCTTGATTTCTACAGGGAGATCTAGCATCTCTCTAGCTATGAATCTCTCTAGCTATGAATCAATACCTGCATCTTTGTGTATGGCATTACTTGTGATTTCAGAAGGATAACACTGATATAGATACCTATTTAAACAAATAAATTGAATCTGGTGCAATGATGAGTACTAGGCAGCCAGATCTTTATTTATTTATCAACTGCTGTATTAGTTTTCTGAATTGCTCTAGAACAGGACTACTCCCATACATTGTGAGATACTGCAGTGCAGCAAAGCTCACCCACCAGACACTTGTGCCATACAAAGGATTGTTCTAACAATGGAAGGGGTATTTTGTCCACAAAATTTTGTCCACTTCTCAAATATAGATTTAATAACATCTGTCCAGATTTGCTTGACCAACTCCAAATTGAAGAGTTGAGAAGAAGTCCTTCTCAATGAAGTACTGAATGATTTATACCTTGAGTTTTTCTGGAGTTTCATTTATTCCCAATTCTTTATTTGAATCAAACTTATAATGTTCTACTTTGAAATTAATTGTGAGATAAATTCATTATGCAGCCTCTAGCAAAGTGTCCATTTTGGAAAAAAAAAATATTTTGGTCAAATTAATTGGTCCCAACAAATCAGAGATCATCAGTTCAATGGATTACTAATGGTTACACATACCACATTATCTTAGGGTAATGCCCTAGGATAGATAACTTAAACTGGGAAGTGGAGGGACCTAAGATTTGCATTTGCCTTTTGGTGGGATATTGAGGGTGAATCTCAAAAGGTAGACAGAATCAGATGAACTTCCAAAATTTGATTATATTAATGCAAAATAAATTGTATCAAATGAATACATATAATTACTTTGGCATATTTAATCATTTTCTCCTACAACTACACTAAATCATGTAATATTGTGGTGATCTTTGACTGGGTTCTGAGAGCCAAGGCTTTTAATAAATTGGGGTAAATAAATAGGGGTTGTATATGATGCATTGTAAAAAAGAATCTACCAACATTGGTTAAATCTTTACATTTACACAAAGCTTTCTCCTTTAACCATTAAACTACACTATATGAAATATAATTAATAAGAAACAGATTTTAATTCTTCACTGAAGAATTCAGGTTACTTTGCACAACCTTTAATGGACTAGTGAAATGGAAAATATCTCAGGAAAGCTTCTACCTTAATATATTTATAAATCTTTAAGATGCCATTATATTCTCCATCATTTTGGGGTGGGTTCTCTGTGTTTTAACCTTTATAAGCTATATAAATCAAAGAAATATTATAAATACATCAGGGGTGAAATCTACTTACCTTCCTTATTGGTTTAGAAGCACATGCGCCCCGTGCGCAGACCTTCTGTGCATGCGCAGAAGGTAAAAAACACATTACTTTCTGGTTAAAAACAGGAACTAATGACACCTGGATGAGTGGGCGGAGCTTTGCTCCGCCATCACTACCGGATCACCGAACCACCGGCCAAAATCGCTACCGGATTGGGCAATCCAGTCCGATCCAGGAGCATTTCACCCCTGAAATACATATTATGTAAAGAAAGAGGTTAACCGTCCTTATGCATACCTGTTGCTGTTGTACTCTAAACCCCCAACTTCCTTGCTTGCCTGCAAAAGATCTAGAATGCCAGCTGAACTTGCAGCCTCTTTCTTCGCTTTAGAATTGCGCCCTGGCTTGGCCTCTGTGTCAATGTGAAGAGAATCTTCATCAGAGGAGTCATCACTCTGCAAAAGTCAAAGGAAGAGTATAACCCAACAGTTACTCATGCCCTGATCACCTAGAGAGGATTACTACCAAATGCTTTAGATAAGGCTGATCTTAAAGAGCATCCAGAAGCTTCAGAAGCTGCAGAGTGTGGCTGCATGGTGTAGGGGGTGGCAAATTTTTCAATTTCAAAACGTTAGGGGTACTCAAATGTTGTGACATGCCTTGGGGATTGTAAAGATATTTTGGTTACTTTAATATAATTTAGATGTCCTTGGTAAGTAATTACATAAATATCATAACTTTTAAACATTTTGTTTGTTTTGTTTGAGCCCCCAGTATGGTGTATGTCCTTGAGCTATGTGGGCTGCCTGTCAACTTCTGGATGTAATTCAACCTGCTGGTTTTGAAGCAGCACTTTAAAGCCATACATAGCATGGGACCAGGTTATCTGAAGGAGCACTTCTTCCCAATTATATCTTCTGTCCCATTAGGGCCAGCAGCTGTGGCCACTATGGCCACTGTAAAGACATGTCTTCTGGATCTCATCAGATGGAACTCCTTACTAGATGGGTATACTGTGGTTCCCATCTACTAAGGATTTCCATCTGATGAGATCCAGAAGACATGCCTTCTCCACAGTGGCATCATTCTACCACCTACCCTGAGATTAGCCCCACCGCTTTTAGCCTTCCAGAAATGCTAAACATGATTTTTCCAATGACTTCTAGGAATCCATTGGGGGCCTGGGAGACGGTTGCATTATAAGAGTTCTCCCACAGTCTTGGTTTTTCTACTTTTTCTTTTTATTTGTACCTTAGTATTTTAATGATTGCTATACTTTTT
Organism: Pituophis catenifer annectens; assembly: GCF_029215685.1. Taxonomy (NCBI): domain Eukaryota; kingdom Metazoa; phylum Chordata; class Lepidosauria; order Squamata; family Colubridae; genus Pituophis; species Pituophis catenifer. The sequence goes on along the minus strand of NW_027256882.1, from coordinate 76,589,011 downwards.
TGGTTGTCTCTATGGTTGTACGTTGCCCAGAATCATGTTCTCTGAGATGGGCAGCTATATAAACCTGCTAAATAAATAAATAAAAATTGGACTAATTGGACTCAGCGGTTATTAGAAAAATGTTTTTGCACAATAAAAACTACTTTTACGGTAGTAATCTAGAAAGATATATCCCAAATGATTCTGTTGGAGTCTGCTGATGTACTGAGAAGAAGACAATTCTTGTTTGCCTCTGTATCCTCAAATCTAGTTCCTGAAGATTCTCCAACTCACAGAATTATTAGTTAATTATTATTAAGGAGCAAAGGGTTGGTTGCACCAAAGAGAGGAGAAAAAGAAATCCCCTATGTTAGATGAAGGCCACCAGAGGGGCACTAGATTCCAGATGGAAGCTGTTTCCATAAACCAGTCAAATCACTCATCCAACTAGAATAACATAATTAACAACTGACTTGCAATAGATACCCAGAGTTTCAGCAGAAAACGTCCTCTACCCTTTTTGGAGAAGTTTTTTTTCTGTGTAACCAAATGATAAATACAGTATTATGTCAAAATGTATTTATTCATCACTGGAAATGACACTTGGTAGAATGGATTCTTCTTAGAGCTCTAAATACATTCCAGAGGATTGAAGAACCAATTGAAGAAGATTGCAAGATATTAAAGAGAAATGAATAGAACTCTCTGTAGGATATAGACAGATGTTAAATTCTTTTGGGAAAGAAATGTGCATTACTGTAGGGAAAAAATACTTTTCTTGTCAGTGTATAAAAAGCAATAAATATGCAATGTATGTCTATGATTCTGGTAAGTGGCACAAATCCTATTAGGCATGAGAGTAATTATATACTGACAGAATACCTTGTATAATACTGATTCCACTTTTGGCTTCTTCACTGGAGTGTGCTGTGTGGTTTCCTTTTTATCTGATAAAACTAGAAAGAAATTGAAATAGAGTTTTTAGATTTACTAAATAAAAAAACAGCATGTAGGCAATCCATATCATTTTTAAAATGTATTTCCGATTACCCTGGTAATATTTCATTTCTGCACATACACTCTTAGCTAAAAGGCCTTCATGCACATGTACTGAATCATCCCAAAATATAACAAATCTGCAAATAGGTTAAACAAAGCTGGGGAAAAAAATAATACTGTCCAAACAATTAGACTCACACCTGCAACAGTCTGTGACTCGCCATTTGCAACTCTAAGGGCCACACAGAGACTTTGCTAGTCATTACTTTGAACAGAAAGTTATCCTCAGCTCAGTTTGTTTTGGTTTTGCTTTGCTGTGATGAATAGCATAATTTATACAAGAGTAGAAACAGTCTTACATGATAAATCTCTTTTTGTGGTGTTTTTCTTCCTTCTAATTGGAAATTCATCTATTTTCAATTCTCCATCATCTGAGACATATTCATATTCATCTTTCACAGGTTTTGCTTTATCTTCTTTGAAATTTTGTTGTGACCCAAATATACCAGGATTCAACTGAGTTTTCATTCCCTTTGATCTATTAAAATAAAGGAAATTAAATCAGGAAGGGCAATACTGAAACAAGTTTTAAATAAGAAATTTCATCATATTAGAGCCATTTTGACCTACAATAAATAACAAATACTTAGAATCCACAAATGGGTATATGTAGACAAACAGTGCACTATATAAATACATTTTCCAATATTACCGGAAAGTAGCCAGCAAGATATACAGTATGACCAAAATCCCTTCTGGGGATTTTTTAATCAACTAGGTATCTAAACCCACCATTGTTACAATCATCATCAGCAGTATCCCAGATCAACCCAGTGCTGAATGAATCATCACTGAAGATTATAGACAATAATCTACCACCCTTGTTCAGTGCTGACTATCAGTCAGTTTTTCACTTCCCAATCTAAGGAGGAAAGACAGTGACCAGCCCAAAGGCACCCAGCCAATTTCTGTGCACAAGAGACAAGTAGAATGTCCATTTCATGGCTTCATGTTAATCACTACACCACATTACCTTTAAATATATTAATGGTGTGAATAAGGTTCTACAACAGGAGTGTCAAACTGGATTTCTTTGAGGGCTGAATCAGCATTGTAGTTCTCAGCAGGCTGATCGGGGGGGAGGAGAGACAGGCCAGATGCCTCCTGCAGCACTTTGTCGGCCAAAACGGGATGTGGGGGAGCCACATGCGTCCCCCCCACATCACATTTTCGGCCTGGATGACCTCCTGCAGCACTTTGCCAGCCAAAATGTATTGTATTGTAAAATTAATCTAATAAACAAGCCAATCAATATGTTGATCATCAACTTTTATAATCCATAGGTAGCCTAGCTGAGAAACTTTGGGAGTTGAAGTCCAACGTATTTGCAGGGGAAGCCAAACTTCAGCTAATTGGAAAGCTGTTAGCACCACATTTGCAGTGGTAGAAAAATCCAAATCAGATCCAAGCACTCTTGTGACATTGCATAAGTCCATTGCATAATGTTAGTAATGCAAGCTTGGGCACAAGAGACCGGTTGTGGCTGCCAGAGGCACTGTGGGCCAGTCCGTTGCTATTTCCAGGCCGGCCATACAGGATAGATTTAAGCACCCTGTGGGCCAGATCCATCCTGCAGGCCTTGAGTTTGACACCCCTGTTCTAGAAGGAAGTATTTTCAATATTAAGCAAAAAACAAGAACAAGGGCATAACCTCAAACTGACAGGAGGGAAGTTCAAAAGTAATGTTAAAAAGAATTACTTCACAAAAAGAATAGTAGACGCTTGGAACCAATTTCCAGCAGAGGTAGTGGGTCAATCCTCAGTAACTGAGTTTAAACATACTTGGGATAAACACATATCCATCTTCTGACAAAAATTAACAAAAAAATCCTTCACAGGGCAGACTTGATGGACCACTAGGTCTTTTTCTGCCATCAGTTTCTGTTTCCATATTTCTACCCCTGGCTTTCTCTCTCAAACATGCACAGATACATGTTACATGGTACAGTTCAGAAACATATAACCTTTACCAGTGGTGAAATCCTGTGAAGTCTGCTACTGGTTCTGTGAGTCTGCTACTGAGCACGCCCTTCTATTGAGGCGCGCCCACGCAGTGCTAAAAAACGAACATTTTGAAGCCTTTCAAGTCTGCAACGGTAAGTAGAACAGCAAGGGGGGGGAATCCACTGTGCCACGCAATTTAGATTAGCTAGAAAGCAGGAAATCCAATGATTCTAGCTAATCTAAATCGTGCATCACAGCTGATCATTGCCCAGCTGATCGTTGGAAATACCAGTTCACCCGAACCAGTAGCATTTTTTATTAGCGGTTTGCCTGAACCAGTCCAAACCGGTAACATTTCACCCCTGACCTTTACTAAGGAAGTGAGATATCACACTCCAATTACAGGAGAAAAAACAGTAGAAATACAGAGGGTAACATTTATTCTCATTAAAAATAAAACTTTTTTTAAAAAAAATATTCTCATTATAAAAAAGATACAATTTCAAGTTTATTATTAAAAATGAGACATTTCTTATTCTGCTTATTTCGTTTTCATTCTTCAATTCGTTTGCTAAACTACAAGTTTTATCTGTTCATGCACATGATTGCAATGTGAAATAAATTCATGGATTCCTTTGTACACATGCTGTGCCTGGATCTGTGTGGCAAATAATGGTCCATTGCCTTCAATAAAGAGGCCTTATCCTACAGTGGATTTATTTGGGATAGTGATAACAACAACAAGGTCGAGCGAGGGTGACGGAGGCAGGTCTTGAGAATGTTATCTGGGACGAGTTTGATCCTGTGACCCCAGATGACGTGGACAGGATTCTGGGTAGACTGAACGCGACCACATGTTTGTTGGACCCGTGTCCCTCCTGGTTAGTACTGGCTTCCCGGGAGGTGACACGAGGCTGGCTCCAGGGGATTATAAATGCTTCATTGGGTGAGGGTACCTTCCCTGCCGCCTTGACGGAGGCGGTGGTGAGGCCTCTCCTCAAGAAGCCTTCCCTGGACCCGGCAGTATTGGCTAATTATCGTCCAGTCTCCAACCTTCGCTTCGTTGCGAAGGTTGTTGAGAGTGTGGTTGCGCGACAGCTTCCCCAGTACCTGGATGAAACGTCGTATCTAGATCCATTCCAGTCGGGTTTCAGGCCTGGGTACAGCATGGAAACGGCATTGGTCGCGTTGGTTGATGATCTCTGGAGGGCTCGGGACAGGGGTTGCTCCTCTGTCCTGGTCCTGTTAGATCTCTCAGCGGCTTTTGATACCATCGACCATGGTATCATGCTGCACCGGTTGGAAGAGTTGGGGGTGGGAGGCACCGTATTACGGTGGTTCTCCTCCTTTCTCTCCGACCGGTTGCAGTCTGTGTTGACAGGGGGGCAGAGGTCGACCCCGAGGCCCCTCATATGTGGGGTGCCGCAGGGATCGTCCTCTCGCCCCTTTTGTTCAACATTTATGTGAACCCGCTGGGCGAGATCATCCGTGGTTTCGGGGTGAAGTACCATCAGTACGCTGACAACACTCAGCTGTACATCTCCACCCCGGACCACCCCAACGATGCCCTTGAAGTGATGTCCCGGTGCCTGGAGGCCATACGGATCTGGATGGGGAGGAACAGGCTCAGGCTCAACCCATCCAAGACTGAGTGGCTGTGGTTTCCGACGTCCCGATGGTGCCATCGCTGACTATTGGGGGTGAATCATTGGCCTCCACAGAAAGGGCTCGCAACTTGGGCGTCCTCCTGGATTCACAGCTGTCTTTAGAAGATCACTTGACGGCCGTGACCGGGAGGATTTTTCATCAGGTTCGCCTGATCCGCCAGTTGCGTCCCTTTCTAGATCGGGACTCTCTACACGCAGTCACTCATGCCCTCGTCACTTCCCACCTGGACTATTGTAACGCTCTCTACATGGGGCTCCCCTTGAGGTGCACTCGGAGGCTCCAACTGGCGCAGAGTGCGGCCACGCGGGTGGTTATGGGAGCAACATGGAGCTCCCATGTAACACCTCTCCTGTGCGAGCAGCACTGGCTCCCGGTGGTCTTCCAAGTGCGCTTCAAGGTTTTGGTTACTACCTTTAAAGCGCTCCATGGCTTAGGACCTGGTTATCTACGGGACCGCCTGCCACCACCAATAGCCTCCCACCGGCCAGTACGCTCCCATAGAGAGGGGCTCCTCCGGGTGCCGTCAGCCAAACAATGTTGGCTGGTGGCCCCCAGGGGGAGAGCCTTCTCTGTGGGGGCACCAACGATCTGGAACAAGCTCCCCCCGGAGATACGGAGGATCCCGGATCATCGCACCTTCCGTCGCGCGCTTAAAACATTTTTATTTCATCAAGCTGGCCTGGCCTAAATCATCTCCTCTTTTAAATTTAAATTTTAAACATAAATTTTTAATCTGTTTAATTATGGGGGTATTTTAAAATTCAGCCTAAATTATTTAATTTGTTTTAATTTATTTTAGATTTTGTATTTCCTGTGTTTTATCTTCTGGCTGTTCACCGCCCTGAGTCCTTCGGGAGAAGGGCGGTATAGAAATTTAATAAAATAAAATAAAAAATAAATAAACAACAATAAGATGCTATGGAAATGTATGTTTCACAAACCATGACAGTGAATTTGCAAGAGTAGGTTAAGTTGATAATAATCATTGAAGCTCTCTGGCACTGAGTCATCACCAATTATGCTCAGGAAACAATCATTTGAAAAGTTATTCTGCACAACTCCCGTGAGAATGAATGAGAATTATCTAAGGGTACTTCAAGTGGGCACACATAATGGAGCTTTCCAAGCCAATTTGGCATAGTGGTTAAGGTGTTGGCCTAGAACCCAGAAGACTATGAGTCCTAGTCCTGCCCTAAGTATGAAAGCCCATGGATGATCTTGAGCCAATCACTCTCTGTCAACCCAACCCACTTCACTGGGTTGATGTTGGAAAATAACAGAAGGAAGGAGTATTAGGTACAGAGGTGAAATCCAGCAGGTTCTGGAGAACTGGTAGAGGAAATTTTGAGTTCAGAGAACCAGCAAATACTACCTCTGGCTGGCCTCAGAGTGGGGTGGCAATGGGGATTTTGCAGTATCCTTCCCCTGGAGTGGGGCAGGAATGGATATTTTGCAGTATCCTTCTGCCAATCCCACCAAGCCATGCCCACCAAGCCACACCACGCCCATCAAGCCACGCCCACAGAACCGGTAGTAAAAAAAATGGATTTCACCACTGATTAGGTACATTATAAAGTAACAAAGGCAGCATAAAGGACTAATAAATAAATACTCAACTTGTGGTACCTATTTTCTCCTTGTTTATAGTTTGGTCAATATAATAGGTCTATAACAAAATCAATTATATGTCTGGTTTAAATAGAAGTATAAAAAATAGATTACTAGAGAATCAAACAAATAATTATGAATAAAACTTCTATCTCTTTTGTGTGGCAGATGGTATTTATCATTCTGCTAAGAGAATCAACTTAAATATAATTATCAATGCTTGACCAGCATTGGTAGACTAATATTAAGTGGTTTATTTTAAAACTCATCTGATAGACTAGGTGTTCATTTGCTAGGAAATGATCGACCTCTATTGATCTTGAAAGTTAGAAAAAATGTACTGTATTAAATTCAAATGCAGCACCATCTGGTCCACAATATAATCATATATAAAAGCTCTGAAATAAATAGTTCATATGCATTCTACAGACAAACTCATTTATGCAGAAAAAATAATATGAAAAATGAAAGATGCTATCAACCAAATGTTCTATTATTAATATCTACTAGTACTATTGAATTCAGTCTTTGCCAACTGAGCAGTATCATTAGTATCACTAAAATGAGATTTTCTTACTTCAGAAGAAAAATCTGAACAAAGGTAACAAAAATGAGTTCATTTATCTTAGTTGTCAAGACACAGCATGAAATAATTACTTTCAGGTTAGACTGAATGAAATGAAATGTTATTAATGATGGTGATAACATTGATTAAAGCAGTTGCAGATGTTTAAGACTGTTAAAAATTGAGAGGGAGGGTGCTGACATGGGATTGTACCAATATGAAAGTACATGTTTATGATTACAGATAAGTAGCATCCATTATGACTTCTATATTCCTTTCTATTCTTTCCCCAAATTATAAATCGAAAGGATGAAGGCACACTGAAGTTAGGGAAAAAAGGAAAAGGAATTTATAATGGCTGCCCACTCCAATAGAGTCAAATGACTAGGCAAGAAGGACAGATGGAAGGTCTTCTGAATAGCAAGTCAGCACCTATAACATCATGCAATGGCATATGTAGATTTCCAAATTAAAATATTCTTGAAGCTGTTCTTGATCCAACACTACTTCTCACCAGGCATTGCTAGGACCATTCCTTCCCCATGTCCTAATAATTGACCAGATTCTTCATTATGTAACAAGGACCCTCACCTGCAAACAGAAAATCTTTATCCTAACTTTGAATCAGTCATGCCTGACTTAGTATCATGCCAATTTCCTAGTAAAGGCAGGGAATCTGGGCCTCCACATCCTCACCGGTGTGAGAAAAAAACATTGGAAACCACCAGGATCTGAAGACTGTACTGTCAAGTCTGATGCTCTAAGCTATCAAGACTAAGTCAAAGGTTTATCTTTAAGGGATGGGCCCGTCATCTATCAACTCTTCTGTCTGCCTCCTATGCTTACAATTTTATCCCAAAATGAAATCTTTATTGACAGTTCTTTTAAGAGTCAGAGTTTAATTAAACTATAGCTCTAGCCTTCTATATCTCCACAGAGATAAATCATTTCTGGATACATCACTCTTTTCTAATTAAAATCCAAAAGGCTTATAGTGTACCTTTGCTTATTTAGTCCTTAATTACATAGGCTTTTATGCTTGCTTTGGTCATTAGGGCTCTTATCAGTTCATAGTCAACAATAAAGAACAAAATAAATATATATTATTTATTTTGTTCTTTATTGTTGACTATGAACTGATAAGAGCCCTAATGACCAAACAAGGAATATATATTCCTAACATAATAGAAATAAATCATACTATTGAATATACCTTGTATTACTGGAACAACAATTCAGCCTATGATCATCATGAAAGATAGCACCAAATGTCATCAGAACATTGTCACTTTGCAGGTGCCTCCCATAAAACCTCAGATCTCTAATGCTTTTTTAAAGAGCCAGTTCTTCCCTCCCTTTCTGATTGAGAGAAATGAGGCCCTTAACTTTTGTTTGTTTGTTTGTTTGTTTTCCCATACTATAGGACTGTGGGCAAATAAAGCTTCCTTGCCTCCTCACTTCCTTCTTTCCTCCCTCCTTCTCTCCCTTAACGACCTGACCACTGAATCAACTTAGATGGGATCAACTCATTTCTGTAGTTCTAGCTCTAGACTTCAATTTGCTGAGAACAAATAGCCCAATGGAATAAAAGTTTGGTCTAGTTGTTAAGGAGTTAGCTCAGAAACCAGGAGACTGTGAGTTCTAATCCTGTCAGCTGGGTGACTGGTCCAATTTGTCTTCAGCCCAACTACTCAGGATTGTTATTGTGGGGAAAATGGGAGAGGGAAAAAGTATTAGGTATGTTTGCCACCTTGAGTTGCTAATATGGTAAAACAGGCAGGATAAAAATCTAACAAATAAGTAAAATAAAATGTTAAGAGCGGTACAAATCTATATGTACTTATATATGTATAAGTAAATATTATATATATATATATATATATATATATATATATATATATATATATATATATATATATGTGTGTGTGTGTGTGTGTGTGTGTGTGTGTGTGTGTGTGTGTGTGTGTGTGTGTACGTACGTACGTACGTACGTATTTGTTTTCTGAGGTTTTCGCGGGTATTTGTATGTAGGTCTTTGGTTATTCGGGTTTTGTCCCGTCTAAAATTGGAGGTGTCTTGGCAATGTTTCGACGAAGTCTCATTCAGTCATCTTCAGGCTGGTGTTCTTGGCTTCGTGCTTCTGATGATGAATTTTACGCGGGAGAAAACCCAAATAACCAAAGACCTACATAAGTACATATGTATATATGTGTATACATATGTATACATATAGTATACATATATAAGTACATATGTACTTATATCTATGTTTAACTGGGAATAATATTATAGGACATATCTAGCAAATTATGAAATGTGGAAGGGTTGCAAAAATCAGAGCAAGTACTATTTTTATTAGTCAGTGTTCACCTACCCCAGTATTTTCTTGTTGGAGAAAGAAAACATAAATTTGTTGTCTTTATTTCCTGATAATGGTGTCTTCTCCAGTTTGTGCTCCTCTTCCATTTTCAGTAATGAATCAGGTTTACTGTTCTGAAAATTAGAGGGCAACAGTTATTATTTCAGCTGCGAGACTATTTGTTGCTGCATAGAATCAATGGCATATAAATAGCACAGTGTACATCCCAGCTTTCCTTCCATAAGAACTGTTCTGAGTCATATAATCTGTTACAAAGTGAAAATACATATGTTGACTTAATTGGTAGTAGGGCTGCTCAGGAAAACCCTAAATAGTTCAGTAACACAGCAACAAGAGTACTGAAATGGTCCTCATGGTTGGCTGCTTAAAACAATAATGTTCCTTGGAGCCTTAAAACTGCCATGGAATTTTACCTGCAGTCTAAAACATTGAGTTCAATTTTATGTGACAAAACTAAGAGGAAAGCAGAAGGAAATTGGGGGTGATAGAAAACAATTACCATTCCACTGGTTATGTATGTAAGGGCACAAGATATTGGTTAAAAATGTGCTGTATCTTAAATTTCCAACAACCAAATCCAATGGGTCGTGACATTTCACAGACATCTGCAACTGGATCACACAGAAAAGCTCACATCTTACTTTGTATGGATGTGAAAATGTGAATCAGGCTCCAGTGAGATTTATGATGAGACAGGGCACAAGAGACAGGATGGACTCGCACACTAGCTCTGTGCCTCTGCTGTGTTGATGAAAACTATTTCCCAAATTGTGAAATAAATGTGCATCTATAGGATCAATTAAAAATACATCAATACGAATGGGACTGTACATTGGTCAAATGATTATACTAATTGCACAGTAAACTGAATCCAGAGATCTCTTGTGAATAGAAGAATTTCAATCTACAAAATGAAATCCAATGCACAATATAGCTGAAAGGAGAGAGTCAAGGTGCATTGTTCACTTATTTTCCTGCCTCATTGCAGAATCCTATTCAAATCTCCTCTTCACTACTACACTGGTATTTCAAAATTATTTGGAGAAAGAGTATCAGCAAAAATTGCTTCTTTTTCCTCACCTTAGCAGAAGTTTCTCATAATTAGAACTATGCTAAATGAATATTTGTGCAAATATTGGCAATAATTAGTGTTTCTCATACATATTCTATGATTCTGAACTCCAAATAATTTCTTACTAATTTATTTCATTTTTAATCATTTAATCAATTTTTTTTTTACATCCTGTGTTTCATATGCTGTATTAATTGCAAACTGTCTTTAAATGTTGTTTGTTAACAAATGGGCAGCATATATGTCAACAATTAAATAAATAGTTGACTTTAGTTGAACTGAATCAATTCAATTGCAATCATTTTTGGCAACGCAATTTGTCCCCAAAACGGACAAAAAACAATCAGTCAATAAGTGAAATAGTTTTCTAGTACTGAGATGAAACTGCAAAATATCCTTTTTTCCCTGTAACTCCTCCCCCCAAAAAAAACCCCAAAAAGAGAAACAAAAAACAAATTAACTTTCAGGTATTTTTGTGCTAATGATATGCACCAAATCTTGCCCTCACTCTCAATTAGTTTGTGATAATCATTTCTAAAAGTCAAAAAAAAAAAAAAAAGATCTTCATCTCTGAAAAAGTTCAATAAAAAAAATCTTAAAGAAGTAATTCGTTGGAGCAGCAAACTATCTAAATAGCACCAAAAAAGATACCAGGAGAAATTTCAGAGAACATTTCTCCAATCGGTATTCCTAATGAGCACTAAACTTAAGTATGGTCCTTACTAAAATGTTTATTGACGCCCAAGATATGAGAGGCTGTACCTTATATTTCCATTTTGCTTCCGTTTTGGATTTATTCTGCTCCCGAATCTCAAACTTTTCCACTTCATTTTGCTTATCAATGGATTCTTTAGTAGGGGTATTCAAAGCATTCTTGGCAGCCTAGTTAAAAATAATAAAGAGATTGGCAGCTAATTTCAAATGAAAAGACAACAAAACATGTCTCTCTCCTACTAATTCCCATATGTCAATTTGGCTAGTACGAATTTTCAAAATAATAGGAGCTGAGATTTGTCTAGAAATAATATGACACCAAAAGTTAAAACATCAAAGGTCATCAAAGAAAAAAAATGTTTTTTTGTTTATTTTAAAAGCACTATAAGGTGCAGATAATAAGGAAAACAGGTTAATCTGCTAATCTAATATTCTATTTGTCATATTGTGAACCAATTCTCACAATTTGTGCAATCCATAGCAATCTCTAACATGTGGACTAATCAAAAACAAAACTTCATTACTTCATTAAGTCCTAGAAATTCTTAATGAAGTAATGGAGTCCTGTTTTTGATTAGTCCACATGCTGGAGAACTCTATGGATTGCACAAGTTGTGAGAATCGGTTCAAATTCTTCATATTGCCAGTGACACTGGTAACGGTACTACAACCTTCCATCTTAGATCCCCACTCTAGTGTGATCATCCACTGATTTATACAATAAAACAATCCAATGAACTAGTAAAAAGCACAGAGAGAAAACTGTCACTGTCACCACATCTAATTTCATGGAGGGAACCCATACAAAACCAGGGCAGCTGGAAGTCAAGGGCATGGACTGAGCAAGGTATATCAATTTTGGAAATGATGTTTATAAATTATGCTTGGATATTGAGAATTTGGAAGCTCGCCTATTCCCGTGAGCTAAAGAGGAGATCATACAAATTTTATAAATAAATAAATAAACTACCGAGAGATCTCTGGCCCCAAATTAATACTGAATATTCCGTTAATATTCTGCTCACCTTTCCTTTCTTTGGTGTTTCAATCTTTGTTAGGGCCTCTTTTGTGTGGGCCTCAAGAAGGTCTAAATTTGGAATGGCAGGTGGAGGCGGTTCTTTAACCTTTTTGCCTTTTTTCTTCCCTTCCCCCTTTACTTTTGGGGTTTTGGGGGGCTTGGGGGGCTTGGGGGGCTTGGGAGGTTTAGGTGGCTTGGGAGGTTTAGATAGCTTGGTGGGTTTCGGTGCTTTTATTGCTTTGGGAGTCTTTTTCTTAGGGACTTTTTCAGCCGGTGTTGGTGGTGGAGAAGGTGGTGGTGGAGGCGGCGATGGTGGCGGAGGAGGTGGCGGAGGCGTTTGTGGTGGAGGTGACGGTATTTCTTCTTTCTCCACAGGAGTGATTTCCTCAACATTCACGTTAACACTCACTTCAGGTTTGCTGACTTTCAAAGCATTCTTCAGGAAAAGAGAACACAAGCATATTGTCAGGTCAACGTTCATATTTTTGTTGCTACAAAATAGCTAAACTTCTACATTATTTTCAGAATTTTCCCAAAGATTTCTAAAGAAAACTACTGAAGATTGACAGTACTCAGAGAGAAAGCCAGAGTTGCTTTACGGTTTTATCGTATCTTGCTCCACTTATGACAACTATAGAAAACTGAGGATATAATCCATTCTTTGGTTATTCTCCTATAGTTTATTCTTAAATTTCATGATGGGACTGAGAATATTGAACCCAAATGGTATGATTCATTGAAAAACAATTTATACCACTTACTATTTCACTTTGTAATTTGTACAGTGTTTTTATTTTGTTACATGTAATATTGCAATAAAGCAATGCCATTTTGGTATGTTTTTCCAGAAAAATGTACCTTATACACCAACATAAAATGTTACATACTTTGGTTCTGAGCATTAATGTGGCAGGTTGCCTTTATTTCTTTGTATGTGTTGTATAGTTTCTATAGACTCTATAGAAAAAGAGTCACTCAACAAATAGATGGGCAGCATATAATTTAATATAAATAAATAAATAAATCTGAAAAGGCCTCACTTAAACATGTCTAGATAGTCTTATACTATAAAAAATGTTGTTTTTATTAAGAAAACGTCACCACCAATATTTTATAACAGAAAAATATAATAATTTTAAATATAGACATTTGCTAAATTGTTTTTTCTATTATTCATTTGGGGTTTTTTTTAATCCTAGTTTTTCCCATTTTTCTTTTTTACTAAAACAATAGAAATAAAAAAGAAATGAAGACAGCCTCTTATTTTAACTGCTAATCAGTTTTAAAGGAATACAGTTCAAATTAACTTGAAAGAGATACAAGAGAGAATTTTATTTTGCTGTCAAGGTAAAATGATCAGTAAAAGACTAATATAAATCAGACAATTTTATTGAGATTTTATCTACTGTCCTTTACAATAAAAATTACATCTGAAAGCTTCATGAAGGGCTGCAAAGATGACAAAGCATCTCTTCAACCTGGAGTTCCCATATCTCTTGGCAAACCTCTCCTATTTCATCATTTACTCTTTGTTGCCCTATCAAGTTGCCAAATTAAGTCCAAACTCAGCGTGAACAATAAATATATGTCTTGCTTTTATGTGCAGATAAAAGAAGAGAGGTATCTAACAGAAGTTATATATGTGTAGCCTCATGACTCATGACGGTTATGGAGCCTGCCGTAAGGATGAACAACTGTGGGATGCTGCAGCAACCATAACTTTGAGACCAGGTTGTAAGTAGCTTTTGGAGGGTCAACTATAACTATGAACCATCTCTAAGTGAACAGTCAATCATAAGTCAAGAAGTACCTGTAAAGATGTATTAGATAAAGCAAACTGTAATGGAATACAGTTGCTACATTTCAACACGTACATCATTGATACATGGTCTAAAATGAATACTTTTTTCCCACATTTAACTACAAGCCATAGCTGTTGTAATTAAAGGAGGAGGAGTTTGACTGATCATACAGACATGAGAATAACTTTTTCTAGTATTTTATGAGAAAATGCATGAGGTATTTTATTCAATAATGGATTCTTACTTCGCTTAATCTTATTTCTTTGGCAAGGTCCTTAATCAGTTGTGCTGGCTTAAAATGTTCTGGGAGTTCATCTTCATGGTCCACTAAAGCCTTCAGTTGAATAAAACAAAATACAAAAGGTTAAAACATCGTCAAGAAATCTTATCAGGTTATGCTATTTAAAAATCATGCAGTATTAACTTTATGGAGCATTCAAAGGAGAAAAAAAACTAGTAGTTTAGAATTATGAAAGGACGTTTATGCATTCACAGCAAGTTCCTACGTATGGAAAGGGTCCAGAGCCACTTATGGAAAGAAAGTGGCATTTTTAAAAATCTGTTTCCTTCCCAACCCAAATCCTTTATGTGATCCCCCACTTTCTTGCACTTCATTCTGCCACATCCCCCTCTTAGAATTCCAAGTGCATTTCCTAAACATTCATTTCAGTGCTACGACACAAGTACATCTGAATGACAGTACAAGTCTGGATGTAAAACTGTTCTGCTCTTACAGAAAGAAAATTCTGCTACTGATAAAGTTGTTCACTTCCTCTTTTTCTGAATTGCCATGCAAATTTATACAACAGAAAGATCCCTACCTGCTTTTTAGTCCAAGACCTGAAAGCACCATTTAGAATTTTTGCTCCCTGGACTAAATGGGAAGGAGGCTGCTTTCCAGCTTTGTGCAATCCTTAATAGAGGGGAAAAAATAGAATTCCATTGAATGAATTTGACCAATTGTCTATTGATGTAGCTTTTTAAAATCATATATGTAAGAGATTAAACTGGCTGTCAAAAAGCTTGTGAATTGAACTTCTATGACCATAAATCAGTAGTTCCAAAGCTTGAAGATTAGTTTTGAATCTGAGCTTGAACTTCCTGAACTTCCCATTTGTATTTTGCTGAGCTAATTTTCTGACTTGACCACAAGCAGAGTCAGTAATTTCTGACTTGACCACAAGCAGAGTCAGTGATTTAGTGATGATATTCTAACTGATAAAAGCTGTGCTGACCCAAATGGGGATGCTGGTATTCGAAGACATAGAATTAAAGCCAACACTGCCTTAGTATATACACCATTCCCACGTACTCTATTCCATGTTGCCCCCTCTCTAAGTCCCTAGCTAAAAATTAGGCAAATGAAATTTACATGATTTATGCAAATCCATCCTCTATCTACTTTATCAATATGAGATTCCACTTCAGTCTCCCTCACCCAACTCATTGTGTTTCCCTACTGGGAAGTTGTGGATTTTGAGAAATTCATCACTCAAGTAGGCTCCTCATGCTCAATACTGTACTTTCATATTTTTAAAAGTAAAGCATTTAAGCAAAACATCCATTTCCACTCTATGAGTCCTCATCTGTTGATTCATTATTATATGTTCATATGCAAGTATCTCAAAAGTGTACCAACAGACTAGTTAGACAAAAATTGCCATATCAGTCCAAATTCAGCTTTCTCTATACTCCTTGCCTACTAAAGTTTAATGCAAAATGCTGAAGTTTAGCATTTTGGACAAATGCAACCAATATCCGAATTGGCCATTTATATTGATACAACAGTTAAGAAATGATGAACACTTTCAATACTATATTTTTTAAAAATCATAAGAAGATGAAAACCATGTGACCAAAGTAAACAATAATTCCAAGAATACAAGAAGAAAGGAACACATAGAATGAATTTATGTAGGGAAAGTTAGGAAGCTTTGGAAAGTTGATGTTAAAAAGTTATCTTCAGAAGAATATAGGCCAAAACTTGAGATCGAGACCAAGTAACAATTTGTCTAGTACAGGAGTGGCCACCAAGTATCCTGCAAGCTACTTCAGTACTCCATTTGTAGCTACTGGGATCACTGGCAAAATAGGACAAATGTTAACTTGGGTGACAGAATATTTTCTTCCAAAATAAAAGTACGAACATGATTTGGAAACCACCACAAAGTTAATCACTTACATTGCCTAAGTTCCCTCAAACAAGCTTGGTGAAATTAACCCAGTGTGCAGTGTGTCTCCAAATGTTGGAGACACAATTTTTAATTGTGAAAGGGGACTGCGGATTGAAGGACAGAAATGGGGGAGGTTTGCCTCCAAGATATGTGTCATTTATTTATTTATTTATTTTATTGCAATTTATATGCCGCCCTTCTCCCGAGGGACGCAGGGCGGCTTACAAGATAAAAAAATTCAACAATATGAATTAAATATAAGTTAAAATCCAATTAAAATTAATTAAAATTATTACAATGTAAAAACCCCATTAACGGGTCAGTCCATTTGATGAAAAAGCCACGTCTTCAGTTCACGGCGGAACGAGAGGAGGTCGGGGGCTGTCCTAAGCTCGGTGGGCAAACCGTTCCAGAGGGTCAGCGCTCCCACAGAGAACACTCTCCCCCTGGGGGCCACCAGCTGACATTGTCTGACTGATGGCATCCTGAGGAGGCCTGCTTTGTGAGAACACACAGGACGATGGGAGGATGGCAGAAGATGGTCCTGCAAGTACCCCAGGCCTAAGCCATGTAGGGCTTTATAGGTGAGCACCAGCACCTTGAAACGAACCCGGAGGACCACCAGCAGCCAGTGCAGCTTGCGCAGGAGATGTGTTACACAGGAGTAACGAGAGGCTCCCATAACAACCCGTGCGGCCGCATTCTGACTAGCTGAAGCCTCCGGGTGCATCCCAAGGGCAGCCCCATGTAGAGGGCGTTACAGTAATCCAACCGAGAAGTAACAAGGGCATGAGTGACCGTGGCGAGGGCATCTCAGTTTAGGAAAGCGCGCAACGGGAGCACCAGGCATACTTGTGCGAAAGCCCCCTTGGTTACGGCTGTCAAGTGATCTTCTAAAGACAGCCATGAATCCAGGAGGACACCCAGATTGCGAACCCTTTCAGAGGGAGTAAGTACTTCCCCTCCTATCACAAGTGACGGAACCACTAGATCCCGAGATGCCGGCATCCACAGCCACTCGGTCTTGGATGGGTTGAGTCTGAGTCTGTGTCTTCCCATCCAGGCCCGCACCGCTTCCAGGCAGCGGGACATCACAGAAAGGGCATCCCCAGGGTGGCCTGGGGTGGAGATATAAAGCTGAGTATCATCAGCATATTGATGATACCTCACCCCAAAACGACGAATGATCTCACCCAGTGGCTTCATATAGATGTTAAAGAGCAGGGGGGAGAGAACCGACCCCTGAGGCACCCCACATGTGAGGGGCGTCGGGGAGGATCTCTGTCCCCCCGCCTATACAAACTGCGAGCGACTCGAGAGGTAGGAGGAGAACCACCGTAAAACAGTGCCTCCTTTCCCCAGCCCCCCGAGTCGCTGCAGCAGGATACCATGGTCGATGGTATCAAAAGCCGCTGAGAGGTCAAGTAGCACCAGGATGGAGGAACAACCCCCACCCCAGGCCCGCCAGAGATCATTCACCAGGGTGACCAATGCCGTTTCCGTGCTGTGACCGTGCCTGAAACCTGATTGGTACGGGTCAAGGTAGTCTGTTTCCTCCAGGAATTGAGGGAGTTGCTGTGCCACCACGGACTCAACAACCTTCGCTATAAAGCGAAGGTTGGAGACTGGACGATAGTTGTTAAGGGAGTCTGGATCCAGGGTAGGCTTCTTAAGGAGGGGTCAAACAACCGCCTCTTTAAGTGTGGTGGGGAAGACCCCTTCCTTTAAAGAAGCATTGACAACAGCCTGGATCCAGCCTCCAGTTACCTCTCTGGCTGCAGAAACAAGCCAGGAGGGACAGGGGTCCAATAAACAGGTGGAAGCAGCGAGCCGACCCACAATCCTGTCCACTTCATCCACCGAAACAGGCTCAAACCCAACCCAGATGTTACCTTCAAGACAAGCCCTCGTCTCCTCGATAGACTCTGCCCAGTCAGAGTCCAACCCAGTCCGGATCTGAGCGATTTTATCTTGCAGAAACTGTACAAAATCCTCAGCTCTGCCCTGCAAGGGGTCTTCCCTCGTTCCATGATTGAAAAGAGAGTGGGTCACTCTAAACAGGGCTGCTGGGTGGTTTTCTGCAGATGCAATGAGAGCGGTGAAATAATGGCGTTTCGCCGTTTCCATCACCACAAGATAAGACCTAATATGGGTTGTTAACTATGTTCGGTCAGATTCCAACTGGGAGGATCTCCAACCGCCCTCCAGGCATCTTTTCTGATTATAGCCCTTAAGAAAGCCCTAAAAGAAAAAAAAATGTGCAGGAAAAATGGTATTGTCATTTCTGATTATCTGAGCATTATTCCAATGACAGAGCCACAAGCTGTGAGCCCCCCACCCCACAACATTTATTTCCCACTCATAATACAATGGGTGGTGAAATTATGGAATTTGTTTACCACAAAATACAGTGATAATGTTAAAAGGCAGTTAGGCAAATATACTGAGAATTCACCTGTTAATCTTTGCTTCTAGATTGCTACCATTCCAATCCTTTCTTCAAACAGTCTTGTATTATACTCAAATCACCTTCAGCATCAAGGTGTTGTCAATATTATGTTAATAATATTAACATTAAGGTCAGTTTAGAGCTAGTTGTTTGTAGTACTGCAATTCAAAGGTTGGTCTTAAACAAGGGGATATAAATTGAAAGTACTATTCAACCACAAAGATTAACAGGGATATGTGGACCAATCTTTCATTTTTTTTTCATTTTCATTTTATTTAATTTGTATACCGCCCTACTCCCGAAGGACTCAGGGCGGTGAACAGGCACACATAAAATACAAAAATTAAGAGCAGAAGTAAAATCTAATTAAATCAATTTAGCCCAGGACAAATTTAAAACCCCAGGTTAAGAACAAATTAAAATTTACATTAAAATTTACATTAAAAAAGAATGGGAAAGGTTAGGCCAGACCAGCCTGGTGAAATAAAAAGGTCTTAAGAGCGCGGCGGAAGGTGCATAGATCCGGGATCCTCCGTATCTCCGGGAGGAGCTCGTTCCAGATAGTAGGTGCCCCCACAGAGAAGGCTCTCCCCCTGGGGGCTGCCAGCTGACATTGTTTGGTCGACGGCACCCAGAGGAGTCCCTCTCTGTGAGAGCGTACCGGCCAGTGGGAGGCCGTTTGCGGCAGCAGGCGGTCTCGTAAATAACCAGGCCCTAAGCCATGGAGCACTCTAAAGGTGGTAACCAAAACCTTGAAGCGCACCCGGAAGACCACCGGGAGCCAGTGCAGCTCGCGCAGGAGAGGTGTTACATGGGAGCGCCACATCGCTCCCATAACCACCCGCGCGGCCGCACTCTGAGCCAGTTGGAGCCTCCAGGTGCTCCTCAAGGGGAGCCCCATGTAGAGAGCATTGCAGTCTTAACCTACTTTATATTGTTGCTGAAAGGAAATAAAATTTTGGAACACCTGTATATATGTCACTGAGATCTTAGAAGAAAGTGAGATATGAACACATAAATAAATACATAATTAGGATTGAATCTGAGTGCTTCATTGGTGAAGTTTATCCCACCCCCTTCCAAAAAAAAGCTTGTAGATTATTACAACAAATGGCTAGGTATGGTTGCCACCTTAAATATTAATGGAAAGTAACACCATGGTATAGAACAGGAGCAGGAAAGGTACTTCTATTTACCTTTAAATGATTCCAGCAGATGTCTTCCTGTATACCAACATGCTGTTTCATAGTTGGGAAACTGGGTTAAGCTGACAATTTTTAATCGTCTTTCAACTTCATATGCTCTAGGAAACACAACAAAAAAAGTTTCAATTGCAAAGATCACAAAAAGTCTTTCCTCCCCACCGAAAAAATACCATCATTGCCCAGAATATATCCGGTGTGGCTTTAATTTCCAGGCACTTATCTGGAATTGTCAGTTGCTACAGAAATACATAAACTTAAAACAAAGAGTGTCTTACATGATCTTTGATGATTTTAAATGAACAGCTAGCATTTATATAACTCGGTAATCATTACCAAAGGAATAACAGACTCCAAACAAATGTACAGCAAAATTATACAAAACATACAGTGTTGGACTTATAACACAGGAGGCACTACAATCCTATACATCAGGGGTCTCCAACCTTGGCAAATTTAAGACTTGTGGACTTCAACTCCCAGAGTTCCTCAGCCAGCAAAGTTGGGAATTCTGGGAATTGAAGTCCACAAGTCTTAAAGTTGCCAAGGTTGGAGACCCCTGCTATACATAATTCCTCAAAATTAAATCTGACTTAATGTATCATATCATTAATGTAGCCAAAAATTTATTCTCCTGAAGCCTAACACAAAATTTACTCATACTTATTCAGAAGACTTGAATATTAATTGTAAACAAATACAAGAAAATATATTCAAACAGAGATTAGAAAAGTGGAAATAATCAATTTCATAATATTATATGTCTGCAGTTACAGTAATTGAACAATGTTGCAAATAATGATGTTTCTTTTTAAAAAAAAAATTGTTCTAATAAAGCTGGTGCAACACATGAAATAAAAATACAGGAAAATGTTATTACACCTTTCAACTGTGCTTTAGAAAATTGTAAAGTGTGATATGATAGCGGTTTGGAAGAACAAGTTGGGAATCTATTTCAATATACATGTTCAGGCATGTGCCTAAAGCTGTAACCAATTTTCATCTTTTTATTTTTTTAAAAAAAGGAATATAGTTAATTATCCACAATTGTCTCACCTCATCTGCATCTCAACACTTAAACTATGTAGAAAATGTCCTGCAAAGGCCAGGCAATCAACAGGTGTTAAAGTTGCATAAATCCATCCTTTAAAAAAAACCAAGGAAACATAAAAGATTTTTTTGTTAAACATTTATTATAATCACCAATTTAATTACACTGTTCATATTTTCAATTCACTGGGAACTCCTTTCAACTCAGGAAGATTTTGGAAACTAGTTTATGTTTGCTATATAGGAAATACTTCTACCTTTCGGACAGTAAATTCCAAAGCTTCCTAGGTAAGAAAGACCTAGGGCTGGAAGCAGGCTTCATTCTCAAAGTTTCCATGATATATGGAATATTTGCTACAGAAAGGGTATGTGTGGGAAGAAGGGCAAATTAGCACGACTGTCCGTAGATACTGATAAAGAACCTAGAAGAAATTAATTGAGCATTCTGGGGCAGAGATATACAACTGTGTACCCTCATCTTATCAAAGTTATTTAACAGGAGTTAAACAGAAGTCAGTATAGAGTAACATATGGGGACCCCACAATGTAGGGTTAAGTGTTAAAATGGATCTCTCTCCTCCTTCAACACCAACTAGAATCAGCCTCAAATGAAAGAGAAGAACCTTCATAGAATGATGCCCCCTACACCCAATCCATAAACTAATCCAGAAGGATATCATGATCCAGCAAGGCTAGGCTGGATGCACCACCCTATCCTGAGCTTTTCAAAGATCATAAACAACTGTAATGAATGCCATCTCAATCTCAGTCTAAATAATATCATGTGATGTATCATCTTCTAGAGTTAAAATCCGGTAAGCCTCCAGGTTTTGCATACTGTCCAGATTGGTGCAATCTGATCCAAAGTGCTATTACCTTGTCATTCCAAGCAACAATCAGTCAAATCTTGCAACAAGACCCCTCCTTCCAGTAGGGTTCATGATATAACTGGGGCAAACCAGTTAAATAGTCCTTCCTCCCTGTGGCAGGGATCATATTGTACTGCTTAAGGCAAAACCCAAAAACTAACATATGATTTCCCCGAAAGAGGTTGTGACACATGGATCAAGTCCATGGTTGTCAAGATAGCCATGAATTCCCAACCTGTTCTCAATTCCAAGACCAAGAAAGGCAACTTCATGCAAAGAAACTGCAATGCAATAGATGTCCCAGCTGATCCTTAGTGCATAACTTCACAAATAAGGCTTCAAATCTGGTTATCTGTGAGCAGGACTGGGGGTGGGATTCTACCGGTTCGGACCGGTTCAGGCGAATCAGTAGCTCCGTCAATCAGCTGGGGGCAAACCGGTTCGCTCCGAAGATCAGGTCAGCCTGCCCGCCCACCCCTGCACTTTACTTACCTTTATCTTCTCAACTGATTGGCGTGGCAGAGTAGATTGCCGTGCCTCAGCTGTGTTACTCCCAAGTGGTAACACAGAAGGTTAGTATTTATAAAACTATGTGCATGCACACTAAGTGCATGATCTCCAAATTGGTTGTTAAGCCGGCAGCATCCCACCACTGAGCAGTACTTCTAGTAGGCACCCAAGAATCTCAAATAATAATTTAAAATAAATGATGTATAATGAAAAATAGTCTAATTTGGGTATACCTAAAGTGTCAAAAAATGGATACTAAACATACGATAAGTACACTTGCTTCACCTTTTCCTGCTTATATTTGTTCAATCTTTTGTGGAAACAGCTTTGTGCTCTGGAAACTGGAGGAACTGACAAGAGACAGCTGCTGGGAGAAAAGGAATATGCCCTTCCTTTGTAATTTATCCTCTCCTATAGACATTCTTTGTGAACACCTTATTCTTTGCTAGACTTATCTCTGGCTTTCCAGTTGAGACCTTAATGATGAAAAATTCAGTGAGGCATTTACAAGGTGACTCAGCAAGAGTTAAATATGGAATGATCCATTCTACTGCTCATATATTAGTGTTGTACATATGAATTTCTGACCCTTGTAACATCTAGTCCAAGAATCTGCACCCCTACCAATATTGCTGAGCTAAAATACTTAACAGCTGAACAAATATGGCCAATTGTGAAGGATTCTGGGAAATGTAGTTCAATAATGTCTGGAAGACTATTTCTAATTGAGATTCATCCTTTGAAAAATCCAAATCTGGTTTACTAAAAGATGACATGGTGGTGTTACTTATTTGTTGTTTGGAATGTAGTCTCTCCACAGATACATAACTGAGTATTGCATGCTGCAGAACCAATGGATTCATATTCTAGAGAAATTAACTGGAAATTTTATAACTCTATTTTAGCTCTCATCATTTTAGATTTGTACTTCCAGGATTCAAACCAACAAACATGTTGAAAGCAACTGCAACCACTTCCTTACCTGATGGAATGAAGAGTGTTTGTCCTTGTTTAACTGTGCATTTGTAACATTTATCCACTTGATCAGCAAAAAACATCTCACTGTGATTTGCTGCTGACTGCCAACGCTCATAGAGGGAGATATTTGCAGAGGTTGGTTTGATGAGATAAAATATCTTTTCTCCCTGAAACAGAAAAATTGTTTTAGATTGATTCAGATTTAGTTTCTTATCTTCAAACCTTCCTGGGTCTGTCAGCCTTTGAAGAATGGAATCATGAATGGTAAGCTCTTTGATCACATGAATTCAAACCCTAGAAATTTCTCTTAACCCATTTCTCTGTAGTAGAAAAGCAAAGATTAGAGTAATCTAGAAGGGTATGGCTAGCTGATGAGAGTTAAATAGCTTGAAATAGATCTATACTTGTCTCCCTTTATTTCTTTGTCAGTAAATATAAATTCAATACAAAATAGTTTGTCGTGAAAGCGACTGCCTGAGGGCTCCTGGATTGGAGCTGAAAGGCAAAAGGAAGCAGTATGCTCCTTCCCATATTTGGGTAGACCAGGTTGCTTCGATAGTAAACCCATATAGGTATGTATGTATGTATGTATGTATGTATGTATGTATGTATGTATATCTGTTTCACCTACCCTCAAAACGACGTTATAGAGCACTGCACACCAGAACAACTAGACGCAACAGTTTTTTCCCGAACGCCATCACTCTGCTAAACAAATAATTCCCTCAACACTGTCAAACTAGTTACTAAGTCTGCATTACTATTAATCTTCTCATTGTTCCTATCACCCATCTCCTCCCACTTATGATTGTAACCTTGTTGCTAGTATCCTTAAGATTTATATTGACTGTTTCCCTATGGCTATCATTAAGTGTTGTACCTTATGTTTCTTGACGAGTGTATCTTTTCTTTTATGTACTCTGAGAGCGTATGCACCAAAAAAAATTCCTTGTGTGTCCAATTACACTTGGCCAATAAAGAATTCTATTCTATTCTGTATATATTCTATATATATTCTATATATATAATAGTTTTATCAATGATAAACAATAGCTTAAGCTTCTTCTATGACTATGGTTTTTACCCAGCATAAAGCAGCTATCTATTTCAGATATATATATACAACTAGAATATTACTTTCAGTTCTAGGTTCCTATTTTAAGATGGACACTGATAAACGACAGTATGTCCAGAAGAAAGCAACTAGGGGTTGGAAGGAAAAATTTAGGAGAAGTAGCTAGGGCATTGACTATAAGTTTATCCTGGAGACAGAAAATATATAGAGACATGATAGCAGTCTTCAAGTATTTGAAGGGTTATTATAGAGAAAACAGGACAGAATTTTCAGAATTTTTCCAGAAAACAGATTAAGGAATAGTAAGTTTAAATTCCAAAAAAGTAGTCTGTTTTTTTATTATTCAACCCCTCGGCCCACAGTCTGGAATTCGATCCTGACATGATCGAGATTGACTCAGCCTTCCATCCTTTCAATGTCAGTAAAATGACGACCCATATTGTTGGGGCCAATACGCTGACATCTGTAAACCACACAGAGAGCACTATGGAGCAGTATGTAAGTCTAAGTGCTATTGCTATTTTATTCAAATGTATTTTTGATCCATCATAAAACATGTATACCTGCACATTAGAATTAGCCACATTTTAGATATTTAAACAATGTAAGTTATTTCTCCATGCTTCCCCCTCCTTATATTGAATAAATTTTTTTGATGATCCTATCAGCAAGATTACTGCCAGCACTGCATGTCAACATATGCTGAGTCTTAATTTTTCTTATTTCTACCTTCAAGAACTGCAAACTCCAAAGTTTAGTGTGAATTTGTTACACTGTTCATTGCTCATGATTAACTGGAATAAAGCATCTTACTTTTAAGATGTGGTACCAGGCAGAGGCTCCACCAGAGTCAATATGGAAATCTGTGTAGCTGTCCTTCACACAAATCAGACAGTATTTGGTCACTTTTGGTTTTGCCAGCAGAGCATCATCAGGCCAATAATTTTCCACCCATGAGAGCTTTTTCACTATTTCAGGAGACTCTACAAAACTGGACATTCTGTTTTAAAACAGGAAAGAAAAATTAAAGCATCTGAACTCAATTAAAGGACATTGAAAGAGTTTTCTTGATTCACACTCCTGTTTCTGAGAAAATGGCAAGATCAGGAAGAGGCATCCCTGCCAGGAATGCATTCCCCATGGAATTGTATTTGTTATTGCTTTTAAGATACATCTCTTCTACCAGGCATTTAACTGTTTATTACTATATTTTTTGAACTATAAGACACACTTCCTCCCCCCCCCAAAAAAAGTGGGTGGAAATGTGTGTGCGTCTTATGGAGTGAATGCTGAGACAGGGAGGGAGGGCCGCCGCCAGGGAATGCTGAAGCCTTCGCTGCCAAGCAGCTGATTGGCTGTTAAATCG
This sequence comes from Pituophis catenifer annectens, assembly GCF_029215685.1. Taxonomy (NCBI): domain Eukaryota; kingdom Metazoa; phylum Chordata; class Lepidosauria; order Squamata; family Colubridae; genus Pituophis; species Pituophis catenifer. The sequence continues at coordinate 76,563,529 of NW_027256882.1, read as the reverse complement.
GCTTCCCGAAATACTGCTGATCAGATATTCTAGGTGACGGGGATCACCGCTGCCACCTATTGCTGCTGTTTGCTGCCGCCACCAATCACTGCCATTCAGCGGTGGTGAATGGTAGTGGCGAACGGCAGCTACCCTGCTGCCTAGAACAGCTGATTGGTGGTATTCCGGAAGGCCGATCCAACCGCCAATCAGCTGCTCAGCAGCAAAGGCTCCAGCATTCCCCAGTGGTGGCAGCAGCTCAGCTCAGCTGACCAGTGGTGGGCGCAATGGAGCGGAGCCCTGACGAGCCACGTGCCAGGCTGCAATAACATGCTGAAGCTGACCAGGCTGTTTGCTGCAAGGACGCTAGCCAGATGAATACCAGATGGATGCTGGGAGGCAGAGTCAGATTTATTTTTCTTGTTTTCCTTCCCAAAAGCTAGGTGCATCTTAAGTTCTGGAGCATCTTATAGAGCAAAAAATATGGTAATTTTAAGTTTAACATTTATGGGATTCAAAAACACTGTGCATTTGGCATTTGAATTACATTTAGGCATCTTGAGGTGAAAAGCAAGCAAGAAATCCATTGAGTTCAAATGGGGTACCATCACTCTTCAAAGAGTTTATATTGGATCTCATGGTTTACAATAATCCAGTTATAAATTCTGTTGATTAAGTGTTCAAACCAGGGCCATTGACATACAAACAGGTCTATTTGAGGAGGTAGAATGGGAAGATGCGAGAGGGAAGGACAACCCAGAAATACATTCTATTTTCTGAAACACAAAGGGAAATTCAGGAAAGTGGGATAAATGAAATGGGGTGGATAGAATCTTATTTATTTCTACATACCTATAGGAATCTAAATTCTACAAATGTAGTTATCGTGTAAACAAACTAATATCACCTATATAAAAGAAAGAGCTAATTGGTAAGCTTGAGAAATTCACGAAGTCGTAGAAGTGTAGAATTTATTTATTTATTTTTGAGGAAAAAAGTTTAGAATGGGAGCATACCTCAGTTTCACAGGCATACTTATGAGCTATTAGCTATTAGAAATATAGGGGTACAGGGAAATGTAACGAATGGTGATACATCCTAAAAAGAGCACTCTACAGTGGAACTTTTCCTTACTGGTCTCATGTTTCTTCTACTTAAATTATTTTACTTTAATTATTTACATATCACATTCATAAACTGCCCATGTCACTATCAGAGCAACTCTGGATGGTATACAACAAAACATAAAAGGATAAAAACTGTAGATAAATATTATATTAGGCAGCACTTAAATATACAGTTTCATGGTCTTTTATACTTTTTAATTTGTTTGCATTTTGCATTTTTGTGCTCTGTAAACCTCCTTCCAATAATGGAAGGTGGTGCACAAATGCATTAAATATAAATAAATAAATCTGACACTTAGTTTAATACAACAATCTTTTCTAAATAAATTGGAACAGAAATTAAATGAAGACTGTTTTAGCAAAGGATTTATTATTCCAGATGCATACATAATTGAAAGAGCAAGCAAATAGCACTTTCTGAATGCTTATTTATTCAAAATGGATAGAAAACAACTTAATTAAACTGAGATGGAGATGTGAATTTATTTTTGAAATGCCTCTTTGTGTGAGGTATTAAGTATAAAACACTCTCATTGAAAACCTATTTTTTTGTTATCCTCTATGTCAAGGCAGACCTTGAGAGCTTATTAAAATGCTATACTCTTTGCTAAAGAATATATTTGCTAACCAGTTATTAAATCAGTAGTATATGAGGATACTGTAATATGCGCAATTCTCTGCAATAAAAAAATGCCTTTCTTTACAATAGTTTCTGAAGGCTGGAAAAAAATTAAACACCTAAACTGTAATCATGCTGCTTAGAAAAAAAATATTTTATCTGTGCAGGAAAGGGGATTATATTATTAAAACAATAAATAATAGAAAGATGTGGACTTTACAAAATAAATTTTGCCATCAACCTTCAGCCTTTCTGTAATCTACATTAATTATCACTGCAGTCTCTTGACAAATAAAATTGAATTATTTCCCTAGCAATCTTTTTGTTCACTTGTTTGATTTTATGAACAACTACTCCACATAAAAATTAAATCATATAGTTTGTTAATTTGTGAATACAAAATTTAAGCAGGTGGAGATGCAAATTTGAATGATTTCTCTGGAAAGTGTATTCTAATCTATAGAATAAAGTCAAACTCTGGATTCCATCATTCCACAGGCTACATATGTTACTCTTCTTAAAAATATTCTAAATATGATTGGAAAAAAAGAAGACCTTTATAATCTGTGGCTTCACGTACTATCTCACTGTCAGCAATTTATTTGAAGACGGCCTGAAAACCTGACACTCACCTTGTATCTGAAAACTCCAAGTTAATTACATTCAGGACTCTTTTTCGATTTGTGCTATAATAATAATCAACGAATTCTTTTAATTTCATCTTGCAGTCCTTCTGTTTAGTGACATCTGTAACATCCACACTCCTTTCTGGTCCTAAAGAAAAACAACCAAGCCAAGAAAATAGGAATGTAAACATGGATACAGTGCAAGTTATAAGGCAAAGTATAATACACAGAGGTTCATTCCATGCAACCATGAAAATGTACCCATGCAAAAAGTTTGCTCTTTGGCACAAAAAGAACTGGACTTGCAAAAGGATAATAAGAAATAGGAAGCCTATTTTGAAAATTGAGAAAGTGAGATAGTTCACCTGGCAACCCAAGCCTATGGTTATGTTTATGGTTGCTCTGTCTGACACTTTCAATCTGAAGACCCCAAAAGAGTTTGAAGGGACTGGGAGCACAAATATGTACCACTCCTTAAGTCAACTGTCAGTTCCTAGGATTGTATCAGAGCTGCAAAGAGCAGCTAAGGAATCCTGGGGAAATAAAATAGAATAATATTCTATTATGCTGGTTCGGAAATATTTTCCTAATTAATAATTATTTTCAGGACAATTTATTTTTTATTCATTTTTCTAAGTTGATGTGCAAGAGTCATTTAAAAGTGAAATGCACATGACTTTTCAAGTAACATATTGGTGGCATCTGCATCCCTCCCATCTTTTCAATCAATGTTGTAAAAACATATGTTGATTGTAAAATTCATTTGCCTGTGTATCTAAATCAACATTTCCCAAACTCTCTGGTCAACTTCCCTTGGGAAAGTCCAGATACAGTCCAAGAATCTTTTAGTCACATTGTTAAAATAAATCCACCAAAGTTTCACTGCACTGTTTCCATTGTTCCTTTGTGTTCATTTTGGTGCTTGATTTTTTTAAGGAAGGTGTATACATAAGATTACACTAAATGGAGGTGCAGTGAGAAAAAGTTTCTAAATCTAGAATGTTTAGTCAGCCTCTCATCAGTGCTAGTAATGATGATGTTGCCTCGCTTGGATAATGAAACATCTGCAAGAGCAACTAGGCTCAGAAAGCACAAAGACCCCTCAATGACAGATCCATAGGCTAAACTCTTTGCTTTGTTTTCTTGTTTATGATGACCCTCTTCTTCATAACAGGGTTACTTCAGTCTATAGACAGAGAAGCGGATCCTACATATTGAGTGTTAAATTTATTTTATCAGATTTTCTTCTCTTTTTTGTACACTGTTTTTTTTTCTTTGTTGTTGCTAGTGTTGAATGTATGCTTTTCTTTTATTTAATTTTGTTTTTTTTCTTCTGTTTTCTATTTTACTTTTTATGATAAAACAATAAAATTATATATATATATATATATATATATATATATATATATATATATATATATATATATATATATATATATATATATATATTAAAAAAAGAAGCAGACAGCAGAGATTAAAAGCGTCCAAGTAATGCAGCAAAATCTGCCAAGGACAGGAGATGGATCAGCAAACATGATATTCCCACCAGGTACAAATTGGATGGGACCTGCTATAAAATTATAGTTGAAAGTTTTATGCATACACCAGCATAACAACTTTACAAAGGAGCAATGTAAATATCATATTTGCTTTACATTATTGTATGTTCATGAAATAATAATACATGATAAAACTAATAAAATGCATGGGTTGTTAGTTAAATGCCACCTATACTACAACATTACAATTTGGGGTGGGGGAGGAGAATCTAAATGTTTGATGTTTGTAGCATAGGAAAAACAAGGTATTGTCTTTGGTTGACCTGGGAATCCTAAAGACAATAATGGAAATCAAAGGGTAGATAGTAACAGAATATTACACAGATTATATACAAACATAATTAAATATGAAGTGCTGATTTCAAATCACTAATTAGTCCAAACTATACAAAAAGATGTGAATGATTCTTGCAAGTAACATTTTGGATTAATATAGGAAAAGAAATCATCACATTGTCAACAGTGCCAATAGTCTTTTAAGATTCAATCAACTGCATCTCTAGAAACTGGCATAAAACAAATACTAAAATATTCCAAATTTGGTCAGCTCACAGGACTCAATCCACTTTAATGGTATTAACATTTTATTTAATTTTAATTTAACTTCAGAGCTTAAAGGTGTCGTACTGTATATTGCATGATAAAATGACAATAAGATAGTAGCTATATACCGTGTTTTCCCAAAAATAAGACCCTATCTTATATTTTTTTGAACCCCGAAATAAGCGCTTGGCCTTATTTTTGGGGAGATCTTATTATTTTGGGGCAGGTGCAGCAAGATGGGGCTTCTCTTGCCAATTGGGCTTATTATCAGGGGATGTCTTATTTTCGGGGAAACAGAGTAAGTGGAATAAAAAAGTGTACTACATTTGCATATAGATATTGCTTCCTTGGAACCAGCAAGTCCATCATTAAACAAAGCTTTTGTTAAGCGAAACATCACATGAACACCCTAATTAGTAATGGCAAATTCCAGCAATCTCAATTGCAGTTCTTAAGTGAATCATCCACAGCCATTAATCAAGACATCCTGTGACCATGAAACGCGACTTCCTGCCAGCTTCCCCATTGATTGTACATGCCAGAAGTGACTAGGAAGGATGCAAATGATGATCACATGACCATGGAAATTGTGACCGTCATAAATGCTAAGAATCCAAGTTGCAATCACATGACTTTAGGGAGACGCTGTGACAGTCATAAATGGAAGAACTGGTCGTAAGTCACTTTTTTCAGCATTGTATAACTTCAGACAGCCAAAAAATGAATAGGTACTACCTATATCCCTTTTATCAACAAGTCAGAAATATAGTCAGAAAAATATCTTTATTTAAAGTTGTGTAGTTTCAGATTCATTAAATCAGGACTGCTTTTTTGAGTCGTAAATTAAGTCTGAAAGAGAGGACTGCTGGTCAAAAGGAAATCCAGGCTGCAATGTACAATTCTTGCAGTAGGGCCTGATATGACCACGTGGCTTGGGAAACATAAAGATACATTTTTAATTGGAAATTAGAAACAATGTAAAAAATGTAAACCTCCCAATCCGATAACTTTCAGACTACAGATCCTATGAACACTGTGAACAGCATCGTTTACTAACCATTTGATAGGAAATTACTCAAATTGAAAGTAATTATTCATATTTACAGTATGAATATGAAAGGGATTATTCATATTTACAGTAAAACACCAACAACAATACATACCAACATAGTTTTCAACATCACTAACATAAAACGTTGGTGCAGGTACTGATAAGCCCAAGCCATCCTTCTTTGGAATGAGAATAGGCTCTGTGAATCCGTTTTCTTCCAAATATTCAACTGTTAGTTGGCTTCCAGTCACTTTTATTACCACATCTTCAGCACTAAAAATTCAAAACAAAACAAATTTGTTTTATCCAATTATACAATAAACTCACACCAAAGTCAGTATTTTCTTTTAAGACTGTGAAACTTCTGCTTTCTGTATTGACCCCACTGGCTTTATTTAATCAGACAGCTACATAGTTGTGAAGAACCTCAAAATAATACCTTTCCTTTCTGTTATATGCAAGCTAATCCCTGAATTTATTGCTTCCTAGTTTGAAATGTAGGCTGTTCCAGGTCATAAGGCTTGATTGTATTTTAAATAATTCATAATGTTCTGAGGAATTGTTTTCTGGTTCGGGATTGTTAATGGAACTTATGAGGAAATGCAAATTAACAGAGCTTTGGGACATATAATTTTCCAAAATGTTAACTGCCCTGAAATTACATGTTCTAGGAATCCTTAAACTCAGGATGTCTTCATGGCCCCATTATGCTCCCAATAACTTATTATTTAAGGACACAACATCCAAAATTTCATCCAAAATATCACCATAAAGACAAAGGAAAAGCATACTTTTAAATTTTCATAGAAAATTAGTTGTTTTCTTTTAAAAATTGTGCTGGTCAGTTGAAATCTTAGTTTAGTTGTAATGTCATGTAACATTCAATCTTGGTTGATCTTCAAAAAGCTAAATAAAGGTACATCTGCTTAGTGCGTGGAGGAACAACCAGGAATTTCCAGGGCTATAGAGGCAAAATCTAAAAAGCATTTAAACAGAAGTTTAAAGAAGTTAAGTCTAGGAAAATATTAGTGGTCATAGATACGCCAGATGGCTTATTCATATATAATTTGATCCTATATTCAGATTTAGAACTTTTGAACTAACTTAAATCTGTTAATATCAATGAAGCACAAAGTTACTTTCTCTAGATTAGAGCTTGGCAAGCAGTTTGTAAAATGAATTGTGCTACATACAATGGAATACAATATTAATATCCGGATAAGTCTTATCAGTTCTACAATACTTTATTCAAAATACAGTAAAATAAATTCATCAGTAAATCCCATATTCATAATTTTTGTTATGGCCAAAGTTCATTAGGCTTGTATCACTGCACTAGGAAAACCAATTAACAGAGGGTAGCCCTGTGCCCAACCAACCCAGTATAGAGCTGGCCTATTATTTGAAGCCTTTAACATTAATATTTATTTTTAAATAGAATAGAATAATAGAGTTGGAAGAGACCTTGGAGATTTTCTAGTCCAACTTCCTGCTTAGGAAGGAAATCCTATACCATTTCAGACAAATAGTTCTTCAATATCTTCTTAAAAACATCCAATGTTGGTGCATTCATAATTTCTGGAGGCAAGTTGTTCCATTAATTAATTGTTCTATCTGTCAGGAAAGCTCTTAGTTCTAGGTTACTTTTCTCTTGATTAGTTTTCATCCATTGCTGAATATCCCTCCTATGCAATTTTTCTTCCTTTCCTATTTTCTCTGACTGAGAAAAAAAAATCTTGAGAGCTAAACATTGTCTTCCTTTTTATTCCCTCTTTCTTGGGCACCCATGGCAATCCTCAAGAACATCTCCAGAGGAAGAAACTGAAGTATTATATTCAGATTCCACCATGAGATCACACAAGCAGCAAGTTTCTTAGAAAAAGAACAGGCTGATCATTTGCCAAAGAAAGGAGGGATGGTAATATACTTTTCCCAAAGCCCAGTTTTCTGACTGCATTTCTTGACATACAACATTTTTCAAATTGAATCACATTTTTTATTCCTGATCCATAGGGATCTTGAACATTTAGGGGCACAATCTCTTGATCATTAAAACCACTTCCTCAGACCACTTCTATAGCACAGTTTGAGTGAGACCCATTTCTACACTTATGATTTTTAATCTCTGCAGTCATTCTGCTGTGGTCAATCCAGAAGCCCTTAGCTCAGAGATCCCTCAACTTTTTGCCATCGCACCTTCCTTTAGTGTAAACTTATCATAATCCAAACACCAAAATCGCCTGGTTCGCACCCATAGAGAGGGCTTACTCAGGGTGCCGTCGGCTAGACAGTGGCGGCCGGCGGTCCCCAGGAGTAGAGCCTTCTCGGTTGGGGCGCCCACCCTCTGGAATCAACTCCCCTTGGAGCTCCGACTAGCGCCCGACCTTTGCACCTTCCGCCGGGAATTAAAAACTTGGCTTTTCAAATCCCTTGACCTGGTCTGATGATGGGGTTTTAAGGGTTTTAATGGGTTAATTTTAAATTTTTTAGATTTTAGTCTTTATTTTTATTGTGGCTTGTGTTTTATTGTTGTGAGCCGCCCTGAGTCCATTGTGACATAGCGTGGCATATAAGACGAATAAAATAAATAAATAAATAAATAAATAAATAAATAAATAAATAAATAAATAAATAAATAAATAGAACACAAGTGAACAATGAAAATAATACAATGAAACTTTGGGAAAGATGGATTTATTGTAACAATGTACAACTGAAATGTTCTTCAAAGCCCTGGGCTCTGTGTGCACCTCCCCAAGGGACCTTCCCATAGTGGTATGGTAAACTGGCCTAGATAATGATGGAAAGGCAAATTCTGAAGATTCATTCATCACAGGATTACAACCTGCTGTGATTCTCAGGAATCTATAGTATCATTCCTTCAAGTGCTTATACATCTTCCTTGGAGGGTTTAGCTCAAGTGTTATTGTTATTCCATGTTCGTAATTTTCCACCTAACAATGAGATGTTCATGGAGGCCGCTATTGAAAACCACCATCAGGTACATCTATATTTGCCCCGTTCATGTTTATATATGGCAATGTGTTGATTTAGCCTGATGACATTTCTTTAGATAGAAAAGCAAACTATAATACTCTATTGTCATAGCTACTTCCCTTGGCTCATATTCTTCTTAGAGCTAAGATTTCCAAATGGTTCAAAATATCAATAGCAATAGCACTTAGACTTATATACCGCTTCACAGTACTTTACAGCCTCTCTAAGTGGTTTACAGAGTCAGAATATTGCCCCCAACAAATGGGTCCTCATTTTGCCCACCTCAGAAGGACGGAAGGCTGAGTCAACCTTCAGCCTGGTGAGATTTGAACTGCCAAATTGCAGGCAGCTGGCAGTCAGCAGAAGTAGCCTGCAGTACTGCATTCTAACCACTGTGCCACCATGGCTCTTCAAAACCATCCCAAATCTCTTTACAGGAATACTGTCTACTGCTAGAATTATGAAGCTTGACATTAAAGTTATTAGGAATTATGTCAGAGCATTGGGTCACTTTGCTGCATCCTCTTCTTCAGCAAAAATATCATCACCATTTTCCTTAATCGCCCTGTCCTCTTCTAGTGCCATGGATTTAAAAAAACCAATATATTTTCTTGGCATTCTTCTGGAACTATTCCAGGGTGATGGTGAGTCTCCTAGTCATGCTCTTACAAATTCTTCTTTCTCTTCTACATTTCCAGAATAGTGCAATCTTCTGTATTAAAAGTGAACAATAATTGAGCCAAATACTGGCCATTAATTTTTAAGGGAGAGGGGACATGACACTTCCTCATGAGAAAAGTCAGACATCACTCTTCCGCTACCTCTGCCTAATCACCCTTAAAGATACCCATGTGAGTAACAGATGCAAGATATAAAACAAATGAAGAGAGTCAAATACACAAAAGTAGAAACCTATTAATAGGATCAATATGGGAGACACTACTGATAAAGACAAGCAAAGAAGGCAAACATGTACATATTAATATTCTATAATAATTGTTTATGGAATCAAAAAATCAGAAATGAATATAATATTTTAATGCACCCCTGAATGAAGAGGAAGCCTTAATTCAGAGGTCTTCAAACTTGGCAGGTCTTTAAGACTTGTGGACTTCAACTCCCAGAATTCTCCAGCCTGGGAGTTGAAGTCCACAAGTCTTAAAGCTGCCAAGTTTGAAGACCTCTGGCTTAATTCAACTAAAAATGAACAATCAAATCAATGTGTTTAAAAAAGAAAATCTTTTTTAAAAATCAAATTATTATCTTTAAAAACAAAATGAAGACCACAGAAGGAGAAAATGAGAAAGAGGGGAAATAGAAGGATAGGCAGGTAGTTGAGCTAACTAATTTATCTAAGATAAATTGAAGAAGAAACAAGGACAATGGAAATGAAGATGTGGTTTGAAAAAATGTTTTGAGATGATCCTTGCAAGAGAAAGAGTCATTACACAGAGTCTGACTACAGCATCAACTATTATATACTCAACTCTTTTCCTATCTTTTCTACCACACAGGATCTCAAAATCCATCCAAAAACGAATGAGATGACGCAGACTATTAATCACTCTTATTTGTAAATAGTCCTTTCAGTCTCTGAAGCGAATACTTCCTCCTTTGTCTGATGAATGATAACTCTGCTGTAGATGAAGACCATATTTCTAGCAAATGACAACATGCAGTCTATGACTTTCAAGAAAACAACTTTTTTGTCCTGACTCTGCTGTTAATATTTGACTCAAATGATCCCCAAACACTGCAATTGTGTTCTTAAAAATGTTCAGACTTCACATACTAGAATTATACATTTTAAATAACAATGTTATGAAAATATTCATCTACACAGCACATCAGACTTTATATAAAGAAGTGTAAGTTAGCATGATCAAGACTCATTACATTTTGGCTGTTAAATCCTTCAGTGAAACCGTTTACCCAATGATTGATGATGTGTTTTTGTCCACCAAATTTATAACCAAATACAAACTACCATCTTAGTTTGACAAATGCTAACTTAAATTCTGTTTGGATGTTTAGAGAAAGGTTAGGTGTAATAGTCTAATCAGCTACCAGTTTGTGAAGTGATGCAAAACAAGCTTAATAGTCATATAGTTTCAGAATAGTCAGTTTTGTCAACAGCATCTCATCATCAAAGGCTACTCAAAAATATCTGAATATTGTGGTCAAAGCTTCTTCTAAGCAGGCATGTTACTTTAGCCAACTTTATTAAGTTACTTTATGTACTTACACCTAAAGCACAGGATTTCATTGGGATAAAAACATGCATCCATAAAGTACCAAAATCTTTTTAGGGTAAAGCATGAGCGCCCTCTTCTGTGCCTCTTTGAAACTACACCTCTTATTCTAAGCACACAAGTGGCTTTCAAGGGGGATAGCCAATGAAGGTGTATGTATATATATATATAATATATATAATAATATAATATATATATATTATATATATATATGATATTTTTGTATCATGACATTTAAGCCTATGAATTAAAAAGAATAAATATATATATATATTATTTGTCAAGTATGTATTAGATAATATTATATAAGTATAAGCATGAATTGAATACATAAAATGAATACAGATAAAGGGAACCTTAGGACAGGGACGGTAGGCACGCCCCTTACAGACCTCTTAGGAATGGGGTGAGGTCAACAGTAGACAGTTTAAGGTTAACATCTGGGGGATTTTGGGATGAAATCACAGAGTCAGGTAGTGCATTCCAGGCATTGACCACTCTGTTACTGAAGCCATATTTTCTGCAATCGAGTTTGGAGTGGCTCACTTTTAAGTTTGTATCTATTGTGTGCTCATGTATTGTTGTGGTTGAAGCTGAAGTAGTCACTGACAGGTAGGACATTGTAGCAGATAATTTTATGAGATACGCTTAGGTCATCCCGAAGGCAGCATAGTTCTAAGTTTGCTAAGCCCAGAATTTCAAGTCTGGTGGCATAAGGTATTTTGTTGCGAGCAGAGGAGTGGAGGACTCTTCTTGTGAAATATTTCTGGACACAGTCAATTGTACTAATGTCCGATAATCAGTGCGGGTTCCAGACAGATGAGCTGTTTTCAAGAATTGGTCTAGCAAATGTTTTGTATGCTCTGGTTAGTAGTGTAATATTACCAGAGAAGAAGCTACGCAAGTTTAGGTTTACGACTCTTAATGCCTTTTTGGCGATGATGTTACAGTGGGCTTTGGCACTTAGATCATTAGATATGAGTACTTCAAGGTCCTTGACAGAGTGAGGGTCATCTACAAGGTTGTGTCCACTTTTAGTGGGGAAAAAGGTGTGTCTTATACTCCAAAAAATATGGTAGTTTGAAGAAAAAAATACATTCTCCTATCTCTCTTTTCCTCCATTCACTAACAAAGGTACATCAGCTTATAGCCTTCTCCTTAATTTAAGAATAAACCGTCACAATAGAAGGGTCTTCTTTGCTGTATAATGCAAGTAGCAGTTGAACATTAACGACCCGAGTCTATAAAGACAGATAAGTCTGGACTGCTGTTGAAGGAAGCAGGGTTTTTTTTAAAAAAAAATGCTGTCTGTTTTGTTATGCCTGCCAATGCACTCAAACTCCACAGTTCAGTTTACAGAAATGCCATACTGTTATGCATACTTCTGATTTTAATTCCAGGTCAAAACTGTAAAAACAAAGAGATCAAAACTTTTACAGCCAGTGATACTTCTATCAAACACTTAGCCTGGAGTTGCAGCCTGGATTTGCAGTCCCCAACCCCCAGGCTGCAGCTCACTACTGCGCTACAGTCCATTCAAAACCAGGCGGTGGAAGCAGTGAGAGAGCACATGTGCAGCTCCACTTGCCTGAGGAATGGGCAAATACCCTGTTTCCCCAAAAATAAGACATCCCCTGATAATAAGCCCAATCGGGCTTTTGAGGGCATGCGCTAAAAAAAGCCTCCCCCCCCAAATAAAGCCCTCACCAAAAATATTTAAACGCAGACCTGGAAATCAGGTAAGATGGCAAGAGGAGCCCCATCTTGCTCCTCGCGCCCCAAAATAATAAGACCTCCCTGAAAATAAGGCCAAGGGCTTATTTTGGGGTTAAAAAAAATATAAAACAGGGTCTTATTTTCAGGGAAACACGGTATGCTTGCCCACTGTTTGCACATAACCATTCCCTCTCCCTTTCCCCCACATACACACTACACTGGTCCCCAAAACCGGAAAGGTTGGGGGTCGCTGTTTCATACCATTGCAGTCTGTCCAATGAAGACTTTGACCTTTGGCCTTTAATTGCTTCTTGTTCAGCTCAACTTTTGTAAGGAAGAATTTCATGAATAACCTTTAGTTTTTGTTCACTACGTGGTGAGGGATTAATTGCAGTTCCATTCCCCCTCCCCCCCTTTTTTTTAATATTATGGAATTGAACTATAGTAGTTTGTTTACCGTTAGGATGCTTCATATGAACACAAGATTCAAAATAATCTAATTAAAGATGCAAGAGATTTTATTGAACAATATTTTTGCAAGTAAATACTATAGAAGGATCTTGGCCATATATATTTAATATTGCAAGATTATTATATTTCATTAATCATAAAAGAAACTTGCCAATTGATAAGCCACTGTTACATAATTACATAAAATGAAATCTCTTTGAAGAACATAAGAATTTTAGATACCTTAATAAAATGACATAATCACCACGTTAATTTTGTTTCTTACTAACTATGGAGAAGCAATGCCTCAGGAGTGCTAAATGTCGTGAAGTTTGAAAACTACTTACGCCACTTATTTCTTTTAGTTGTACTGTATACCATATGCTGTTTCCACCCACCATTGTGGAGCTGTTCCAGGCTTTCTAAGGATCAAATACGGCCTAGTGTTTGTCAATAAGCAGAGCGAGGGAATTTGTTTGTTTGCATCAGGAAATTATGCGGAAAGCTATGAGGCCAAGATCTGTAAGCTTATAAGATACATAGCTATTGGCTACATATACTTTACCAAGGAAAACCTACCTGCCCCCAAATCTTCCTTCTAATATCAATGATACAGGAATAGGGTTAGCAACTTACCTGGGGAATGTACGACTTCGAAGTTCTTTGATAAACACTTGACTACCATTCTGGACAGGCTTTACTTCTGTTGCTTGACCAGTGTCATGTTTGTGCCAATTTCTTTTCTTTTTTACTGAAAGAGAACAAATTTAAGGGGATTAGATATAATGGGTGTGGGAAGATGACAATGAAGAAAATTGTCATTTTGGTTTGCCTATTAAGGCTGACAGGACCTCTTGGGTGACATAATGATAATAATGCTAACTCTAACAAAATAGTATAAAGTTAATTTTTGTTCTGAAGAGACATTTGACATTTTTTCCATCTGTTTATAAATGTTAATACTATGACCTATATGAAGTATGCTGAACTGCGATAATTTAGTAACCCTGAGAACAAGCCAGCCATATAATTAAGTAGTGAGCTATACAGTTTTTATAAAGCAAAATGTAAATCCTGGATAGAGTTCAGGTTTACTAAGCTACACTTTTAATCTCCACTGTTAAGAGCAGCACTTCAAATTGCAATGTAGAACATATCATACATGTCAAGGGCTGATGCAAGATAAAATTAAATCATGGTACAATGTATTATTTACCTAGGCTTTGAATCATGTATGAAGGAAGAAAGTCAGCCCAGGCAGATAACAAAGGCATAATCTGTCTCTTTTCATAATGTTTATTTTATTGATTAAAATGTGCAATTGAAAAATTGATGAATTAAATCCTATTGCCAGAGTGAAGGCTCACTGTTTAGCTGTTATTCAATAAGAAACAAAGGATGTGTCGGATCAGATTAAGTGAAGACATGAAAACTGAACTCTACATTTATAAGCCCTCCTGATGCAACTCCTTCAGTCATTTATTATTCATGATTATGATGCTTAGATGGTAATGCAAGTTTAATTATATCAACATTCATGGCCTATGAAAAATTACAATTTAGATATAATGGTTCTAGCATGTGAACTGGATAAGGTCTGACGGTCCCTATCAGGGTTTATATACAGCATTTATATATAATTCCTGTTGAGGTATCTTCTCATCCTCAGTGGATTCTGATTCTCATTTTATCTAACTTTCCTAAGGTAAATCCCAAACTTCTCTGCTTCAGGTCAGGAAAAAATGAGCTATCTAATAGAACATACAGAACAGGGGTGGATTCCACTTACCTTTACTACCAGTTTGCAGTGGGAGCACGCGCTCTTCTGCACATGCAGAGATCACCCATGATGATGTCGTGGCGGGTGGATGGAGCCTCCCGTCAGTTTTACTACCGGTTCTATAGAACCGGACTGAACCAGGAGCAACCCACCACTGATACAGAAGTTTTAAAGGAAGAGGAAAGCATCCCTAATTTTCTATATAGAGAATATTTAAGAGATTCCTTTAGTAGTGCAGTTCCCAAAGTCCAGTATCTTATCAACTCATTAAATGTACACATTTCCTTCAAGATAAACTCCGATGCAATGGCTCGTGTGTTCCATTTAACTAGAACTAAAATGGGAACTAATTGTAAAGATTTTAACTTTACAAAAACGGTGAGGAAAGTTTCGCTGAAGGGTAATGAGTGGCCTAAAGTCACAAGTTTTCTTTGTAGCAGAGTGTGGGACTCTCTGACACTACGCTTTAACCACTTTGCACATTGATTTTCTCTGTATCTTTATCTGTGTCTACATATGTGCCTATTCGTCAAGCCATTTCCTTTTGAGAAAATGACCATTATACAAAGCAAAGAATAAAGTACCAAGTAAAAGAAATGAAAGCCAGGAAATAAGAGAAAAACAATCTAATTAAATATAATTTACATTAATATCATTTCCTAAACATATTTATATCTTTCTAGACTTCCAAATCATTCTTGTCAATCTCTTGTCCATACATCTTTCATATATTGCATTTTGTTTTTACCATTCTTCTTGATATAATTAAATAAATAAACAAGCTACAATTCTATAGCAGTGCCTACCCTATGAAACAGCCCCTTTCCCAAGATCCAGAGAGCTTCTGCACTCCTGGCCTTCTTAAGAACTAGTGTTTTCCCCAGACATTGGCATAGGATGAACTCAGAATATGTGTATTTGGGATACAAATGTTATGATGCCTTGGTGAAATGGTTTTGTGTGTGTTGGATTTGGAGGAGGGGATGGGGGTTGTATGCTGTTGGAAGCCATCCTGGGTTATGATGAATAAGATGGACAAACACATCTTTTAAACAAACAAACAAACATACTCAACTTTTGTGAAGAAATTTCATTGAAATCACCATTTGATATAATAATTTGCTAACAGTTTTGTCAAATAATTTACTATATGGGAAATTATCTCTTTACTAAATCCAATTTGCTTTTTTCCTTCATAAAGCAATTCTCTGCCTAGGAAACATACAGAATCAAATGAAAGAGCCATGAGGGATACAGTGTTTTTCCTCATCTGTTAACACATGTATGAATACTAAAATAGAGGAAAACTTTTAAACAAAAAAGAACACATATTTAGGAAATGTGGAAGTACATTAGCTAGTAAAACATGAAATATGACATCTGTCAGATTATTTATTAGATTTCAATCCCACTTTTCCTTCCTGAAGCTCAAAGTAGAACTTCAGGCACTCAGTTTTTCTGATAATAACTCTGGGAGTGAGAGACTGGCCCAAAATCAGCCTATGAGCTTCCATGGCTACTTAGATCTTCCTGATAACTACACAATGCCTTAACTATTACTCTAGTGTCCTCACTATAAAAAAAATGTGGAAACTTGTAATAACCATCTTGCTATGGCTGCTAACAAAGGTTGCTAAGATGTAGAGTATTATCCTAACATGCTTGTCATGTAGCTGTAGTCCCTCTTTCTAATGTGCGAACAGTCCCATAACTTTGTTCAAGAGTTAAACCACTAACAATCCAGCTCTCAAAATATTTGCCAGAAGTCTCATGAATTAAGACCTCTTTCAAGAGAAAATTTAGATCATGTTTTCTATGATAAAATTCATATGCAATTCTGGCTTCCTTGGGGCATTTTGATTTCCCCAAGTTATTCAAGAAGTACATTTTTAACAAATGCATATTTCTTCTACATACTAGTAGCCTTCCAAAACACCATTAAATCAAAATTACTGTTAATGTTGTATAAGGAAAACATTTTTCTAAAGTAGCAAGCCAGCAGGCTACAGTGGCAAAGTAGAAAGCACAAGAAATTATTTTTATATTGACATTTGGAAGGCATCCATCACTGAAAGTGTGTGCCAGACATTCTTGCATCATATTTTTTTTAAAAAATCCTATAAGTTGCATAATAAGAACAATCAGCCCTTATCTTTTGTACCTAAAATTCTGCAATAAATAACAGTGAGCTGACAGATATG
This sequence comes from Pituophis catenifer annectens, assembly GCF_029215685.1. Lineage (NCBI taxonomy): Eukaryota > Metazoa > Chordata > Lepidosauria > Squamata > Colubridae > Pituophis > Pituophis catenifer. The sequence continues at coordinate 76,546,629 of NW_027256882.1, read as the reverse complement.
AGAAGACAGAACATTTTTCTGACTTGCCCCCAAAATACATTAATTTCCCTCTACATTCTAATAGCAATAGCACTTGGACTTATATACCCCTTCACAATGCTTTATAGCCCTCTCTAAGTGGTTTACAGAGTCAGTGTATTGCCCTCAACAATCTGGATCCTCATTTTACCCACCTCGGAAGGATGGAAGGCTGAATCAACCTTGAGCCTGGTGAGATTCGAACTGACAAATTGCAGGCAGCTGGCAATCAGCAGAAGTAGCCTGCATTCTAACCACTGCACCACCACAGCTCTTGCTTAATGTTAAGCAAATCCTTTTATATACACCAGCCAAAATGTCATGAAAGAGGGAGCATCATTTGAAGCCCTTCACAGCCTTCTTCAAGCCAATCAAGTACACAATATATAAGCATAGTAGGACAATCAATTTAATATGCTTTTCTATAGTCTGGGAGATAGCACGAAAGTAATGTATCAGTATCTTTTCTAACTGGAACTAGAATGAAGATGAGGATTAGTGCTATCCTCACAATTTTCTGTGCGGCATTTAAGGCATAGAAAGGGGCCATTAGCTGTGGGGAAAAACATTCACCAATTGTTCCCCTCTGGGCTGGGGAGGGCAAAAGTTCCGCCAGATGGCTGAGATGTGAATCAACTTCTTGGCTGCCCACCTCCATAAAAAGTCAGATCTTTCAGAATTACTTTTATCAGGATTTAATGAAAGAGGCTAGGTTGAGATGTAATTACAGAAATCATAGCGACGAGACTGTCCTCCCTGTTTAGAATTCAGTTTATGTTCAAGATTCCTACGGTAGGGATTCTCATTTCTTATTCATCCTGTGTCTCTTGAAAGTGCTAAGTTTAGAATGTGAATTGATTTTAAATATGCCAACACAGGAGTTGTAGCCATTTGTCAGAACTTTTTTCTAAAACGTAAGTGCTTCTGTAGCAATCTTAGTACAAAGTGCCTGTCAAACAAAGGAAGTGGAAGAAGTCTTGGCTGGCAGGTTGGCCATTTTAGAGAAATCATGGTTTACAGTACTGTCTATTGATCTTGGCGCATCATAGTCAACAGAGAGGCTAAAACTATTAACTATTGACAAAGTAGCACAAGATCACTAGAGAAAATAGGTTCCCTCTGATAGGTAAATCCCTTTAAACAGATGGGGGCCTCCTAGTATTTGTAGCAATATTGATAATGATAATGACTGATGAGATGATGATGATGATGATCGTCCAACATTATCCAAATCCATCAACACTAACCAAAATGCCAGGAAAGGCAACCATTGCACAGAAAGGGACATGATTGGCAGCTGAAAAGAATGAGCAAGTCATTACTGCAGCTGCAGGGACACAACCATTTATATAGCATGCTTTGTTAGACAGAAAACACTGCTTCCATATTGGATCAGGAAAAAAAATCTTTGGTTAAACTAGTTATGGATTGGGAATGAGAAGAAGGCTGTGACACGTAGATATGTTTTTTAAAGAATGATTAAAGCATTGTTGTGCCAAAGTTAGATGTGAGAATTTTTTCCTATGTAGATTCTCAGAGCAAATCCAGACTAAGGTTTGGGTTTAGTAATATGACTTTTATAGTATTAGACTAGACTAGAATATTCTTTATTGGCCAAGTGTGATTGGGCACTCAAGGAATTTATCTCCAGTGCATAAGTCGTTCTCGGTGTACATAAAATCATAAAGTAATATAATCATAAGATACCAATAGCAGAAGGTACTAGGAAAAAGAGAAGAATAAAAGTAATACAGCCCTATCACAGCCCTATCCTTAGACATATTATTTAAAGTTGTTGTATTTTATAGTATGAAAATTTATCTCAAATGTTTCCTGGCCAAATAAAATGGAAATAAAAGGGTTGTACAAAATGGTAACATGTTAACGTTGCTTTCAGCTTTGATTTATAACCTAGAAAGCTTATTTTTACTGACATGAGATGCTTTTGCAAACCTGCCATGTTGTTCAATGTTCTTTCAATCTCATCAAAGCAATGTTATAGCCAAATTCAGTTATTATATTTTTTCAGATCATGACACCAAATGGCCTCCAGTCTCCCTGAAAGTAGTCAAAATAATTCTAAACATCTCGATTCAGGAAGTACCAAGATTGTGGCAAACTGTGTTGAGCCAGGAGTTGTTTAGTGCTTGAACTGCATATTTGGCTTCAATTTACAGAGATTCAATTGCTTTTGCAACCATGAGGAAGTTATGACAAAGTTATAACAAAGTTATAATTATTGCCCAGTTCTAATTAAATTTTTTTGCAGTGCAATATCGGAAGATGTGGAGAGGCTTGGCCCATAGAATTGTGAAGAGTCGGACTGATGATGAATAAATAGCATCATCATCAATTATATTTTAGCCATATTTCAAAACATAGTGCTCATTAGTGCACAACGATTAACCTCTGAAGTGCCAAGCAATTAATGGTTAAATAGTTTTAAACAGATATATATCATATTTAGATTTTCTATATAATGTATTTGTATAAAACAGTTTACAAAAAGAAGCCATCTGTTGTGAGTCATACATTCAAATGCTGGAACATTAGCTTATGTATGTATGTATGCATTAAGTTTATAGACTGTTCCAATCCCCAATATTGGGAGACACAATGGCTCAGAGGCTGAATGATGCTTGAGATGGTCTCAGCTCTAGTGGTTTGAGCCCTAGCACTACCAGTCAGTCGTCACAGCTTCTATCCATCTAATAGCTTGAAAGCATGTTCTGTACAAGTAGACAAATAAGTACCACTTGAGCTGGTGCTTTGTGCAGGCAGTCTGATTCCTGATGGCCCTGAACCTTCCTGATTGTGGCACCAGTTTGCGAGGCAGCTCTGGCAAGGGAGGAGACCTTGAGTGACACTGCAGGAAGAGCCACTCATCTTTCTCTCTGGTGCAAAGTCAGTTATAAAAATAATCCCCACTATACTTGTCATTAACACTGAAATAGTATAGTTGGTTATCTTTTCAAAAAAGTTCAGGACTTTTTATTTTGAACATCAAAAGTATAGAGGATTTTTTTTCAAAAGTAACAAGATAGGTGGAATTTGTTATTTCTGAAAATATGCTGCAATCGATAATAGTAAAACATATTTGAGATACACAGCTAATAGAATTGTACCACATTATGTGTACAATTGTACCACATAATAAACCACATACCATTTTGACAAAGAAAAAATAGAAAAAAGGGCACCCAAATGTTAACATATTATTCCCTCTTTATTTAACGTATCACTAGGGTTATCACAGATGTAATCTTAAATTGTACAATGAATTATCCAAGAAAAGTATTTTATATAATAGTATCTACCTGTTTTTTCATTCTTTCTAGCATACTTATCTTTCAAGTGCTGATTCACATTCATTCATTCAATAACTGAAGTTTATTTTTCAGTCATAATTTTAAAAATCACATGTATTGCTCTGTTATTAGGGAAGAAAACCATCCAAGGAACCAAAAAAGAAAATTAACATTTTATCTCTTATAAGGAGGTCATTATTGACAAGGGAGATTTTCTGCCACAATGCTTCTTTCCCAGATAACTTATTCAATTTGAAAATTATTCCCTTGACATGAATCCTTTTAGATGTTCACACTCTGAAAGAGCATTTACAATTTCAATCCTATTTTAAAGAAGATGTAAATGTTGAGACTTATATTCTTATTGCTTGCCCAAAACAGTTTGCTACATTATGTCAAACACAAAATTATTATTAATATAATCTTAACCATATTGAGTCACTCTTATGAGCAGCCCAATCCTATTCATATTTATCTGGAAGTATATTGCATTGATTGTGGTGGTTCCCAGTTAAGGCAAACAGATAGATAAGATTATTCACGTGTCCCAAAGGTTCTTTTCCAAAAGGCAACTGGACTTTCTTACTTTTTTATTTGAAAACGTTTGGCTTCTAATCCAAGAAGCTTTTTCAGTTCTATTCAAGTTGATTCTCTTTCTCCCCCTCTCTCCCTCCCTCCCTCCCTCTCTTCCACACACCCACAAGCACACATACACACAAATCCCTATGAATCAACTCATATCACATTTGCACCGAAATATTAAAATGCCTGATTAGCTTCCATTTTCTTTAATATTTGTAAATGATACCATAAATTCTAGTAAAATTTATATATTCAGGATAGCAAATACCATAAAGTCAGTTTTCCGAACAAGAGAATGATCTGACAAAGGAATATACTTACAAGTAGATTTTCCATGGGTTTTCTCACAATTTGGACAATGATAAATATCAATATCTGGTGCCTCATCTTCCTCTACACCAACACAGCTGAAATTTATAAAAGAACAAGTCATTATTAAATAACAAGGTTAAATAAGTAAAATAATCAGATATTTCAAGACATAACAACTCTTGTGACCAAGGTCCAATTTTCTTAAATTCTATAACAGGGCCTTGGCTGACTCTTTATGACCTTTGTCAGTTTTGTGTGAAATACTGAGAAATTAATGTACTTCAGTCTCCCTACTAAGATAATGTGTCAGATTGCAAGTGGACCTGAGCCCCATGAATAGAGTGCAATAGAATAGCATAACTCTACTTCTTTGTTGCAGATAAATTGTCAAAAGTCAATACCAAAGACATACATATTTTTCATTTGAGTGAAGCTAGGCAATAGGGATCACTAATTCTTAGTTAAAATTGGTATTTTTTTTTATTTAAAGAAGAAAGCCCCTCTCCCCAAAAATTATACAGTGAGTGCCATTGGATACAAATTAATTGGAATTGGCCCTATCTTGTATTTTTCATTTGTTTTACAAATGCCATTTTAATTCATGGTCCGCTCCATATGGATTATCCTTATGGGGTATAGGAAGCTGTCATCTATGACTTGGCTACAAATACAGAATTATGATGATCTTCTAATATTATGGTGGTTGTTCCCGTTATGTTTTCCTTTACTAGATTATAGCTGCAAAGGAAAGCTTGAAAATCAAAAGATGTTTCTGCTGAATAGTTAAAAATTGCTAAATCGACCATGTTCACAGCAAATAAACTCTTAACATACTCCAAGAATTACTACTGCAGTTATTGTTCCAAATGTTTACAAACACACACCCATATAGTTACACTTTTTCTCTGACTACATCTCTCTCTCTCTCTTTCTCTCTCACTCTCTCTCACACGCACACACACACACACACACACAAAGTAAATCTAGCAATACTCAAATAATTTGAGCAACGAATTTTAAGTATGAAACTTCATGCACGTACACCTATTCTATATGATTTGCCCTGACTACCAAAATTGAAGTTTTATAGAGCAAAATTCTATCGGAGCAGAGTAGAATTGTATCCTTAATAACTCTGGAAAATCAGCATAAAGCAGTGTGCTGACTTTATCCATTCAGCCCTTTTCTGACACCTAATCATATATAATTTGGGATATCTGACTTGTATAGAATATTTTGCTACCAAAATCAATTTCTGCTGCAGAGATGGACCTAAATGCATTTTGAATGCTAGAAACATATCACATATTCAGAACACCCACTGAAGTTAGTAGTATACAGTATGATGCAACACTGTGCTGTCATCTGAATGTAGGCCAGCAAAGAAACAAGACTGCAAAGGAACCACATATCCAATGCTAAGACCTTTCTCACGGGGTATCGGGTTAAAAAATCATCTTGAGGACAAAGAGTGCAGCTGACCAAATAGGTGAAGGAACTGGTAGCCTTCCAGATGTTACTGTTCATCCAGCAGCCACGGTCAACATGCCCAGAAGTAGGAAATATTGGAATTTGTGCTTCAGTGATATTTGGAGAATTCAGCAATGCAGATAAGTCCTCAACTTACAACAGTTTGTTTAATGACAATTTGGAGTTACAATGGACCATTGCAGAATCCCCAGGGTCACATGATCAAATTCAGGCGATTGACAACTGACTCTTATTTATGAGTTGAAGTATCCTCACCTTTTGTTACCTTCTCACAAGCAACTTTCAATTTCCAAGCATTAGGGGTGCTCAACAGTTATGACATGCCTTGAGGGATATTTTGGTTATTTTAATATAAGTAAGTATATTATGTATACTTACATAATTATAAATATCATAACTTTTTAACATTTTGTTTGTTTCAATACAACGATATTACTAATTTAACAACAGTAGTGATTCACTTAACAACTGTGGCAAGAAAGATCATAAAATGGAGCAAAACTCACTTAACAATCATCTCACTTAGCAACAGAAATGTTGGGCTCAATTATAGTCGTAAATCGAGGACTACCTATATTTATTTTAATAGTATAGAATACTGCTGCTGCTAATAAAGCAACTAAGCAAAGCATCTAAATCTTCCTGTACAAAACATTGAAGAATAGCAAGCATCTATCTTCCATTCTTTTAGCTTTGTAAATTATTGATGCTGCACAAATTGTGTGATTCTGCTGTCTTCTTCCATTATCCCCAAAAAGAAATAGCAACAGAGCTGAAACTACTATATATTGGCCAAGTGTGATTGGACACACAAGGAATTTGTCTTGGTGCATATGCTCTCAGCGTACATAAAATAAAAGATAAGTTCATCAAGAATCATAAGGTACAACACTTAATGATATTAATTGAAGCACTTTCACAAAACTTAATCTCAACTGGTAATGTGTCTTTAAACTAAAAGTACTGAGACTAAAATCTTCCATGGAATTAATATTACTTTTAAGAGATACTGTCTTCAAAATACTTCTCTTAACTGTTAAATTATTGTTATTTGATCACAGCTACAGTGACCTACGGTGGCACAGTGGTTAGAGTGCAGGCTACTTCTGCTGACTGCCGGCTGACTGCAATTTGGCAGTTTGAATCTCACCAGGCTCAAAGTTGACTCAGCTTTCCATCCTTCCAAAGAAGGTAAAATGAGGATCCAGATTGTTGGGAGCAATATTCTGACTCTGTAAACTGCTTAAAGAGGGCTGTAAAACACTGTGAAGTGGTATATAATTCTATTAAAAGTTAAAATTTTCAGAGTGAGTTCTTGACACTTTGATGATGGCAACTTTTTGTCAGTGTCTAATGTGAGTTTTGGCTAGGTGCACGTGTAGCTGCAAGAAGTTCTCTCTTATAGTAATATTCACATTATCCTAGACTAGTTACTATGAAACCAAAATGGATCCATGAACAATCAATGGATCCAATCCACAAAACATGTTTGAATACTTAAGAGAAATTCCAACTTACACAGAAAAATATTTATTCAAATAGTTATCCATAAGATTTTCTCCAAATAGTTATCCATGGGATTTTTCCCATGATGATTAGGTTTCACATGCTCTATCCTTCCACATGCAACATGAGGACAATGCATATGTTGTTCTCTGACTTTTGATGGAAAATTTTCATCCAATTTCTAGGATAAAAAAGTGAAGATTAATTTCTTGCTATATAATGTGACAGCTGCAGTTCTTTCTTCTTTGTCCAGAATTGCTGAATTAAGTTTGCCATCATAAAACACCATCTTCTTTGGTGATTAGGCAGGATGCAAATAAATAGATAGATACTGTATCTTAGTTGTGACATTATTTGGTTATTCAAAAACCTTACGATGAGATCAAAACCTGTCCAAATTCTTCTCACTATTATTGTTACCTGTGATCCATAGTATCTGTAACTATAACAGAATAACAGAATTGGAAGGAACCTTGGAGGTCTTCTAATCTAACCCACTACTCAGGCAAGAAGCCCTAAACTATTTCAAACAAATGATTGTCCACTCTCTTCTTAAAAACTTCCAGAGTTGGAGCACCCACAACTTCTGGAGGCAAGTCATTTCATTTATTAATTGTGTCAGGAAATTTCTGTCAGGAAATTTCTCCTTAGTTCTAGGTTGCTTGTCTCCTTAATTAGTTTTCATCCATTGTTTCTTGTCCTGCCCTCGGATGCTTTGGAGCATAGCTTGACCCCCTCTTCTTTGTGGCAGCCCCTTGGATATTGGAACACTGCTATCATGTCACCCCAATCCATCTTTTCGTTAAGTCATACCCAATTCCTGCAACCATTCTTCATATGTTTTAATCTCCAGTCTCCTAATCATAATAATCTTTGTTATACTATAACAAACATCCTTGTTATACTAAAATTCCAACCTCAAAACCAAAAAATAGTGTCAGCCTAGTAAGGTAATCCAGGCAAGGTAATCCATACAGAAAGCACAACCAGATGGACTAATTCTACTTTATTATAAGATTACATTAGCAGAATCTTGAAAGTCTGAAAGTATATTTCTCCCCTGTTGCCTTTAAAGACCAAGAAACTAGAGAATATCCCTTCAGAGATATTTGCCATGCCCAGATTTCTTTTACAGGCAAAGCTGCCTCCTATCCAGCTGTTCTTCTGTGGCACTTCCCCCATCTCCCAAGATCATTCTCACATACCATTACTCCTAGTGAATACGATACCCATTACAGCAATGAGGGCTTCAAGAAAAAAAAAAAAACATTACTTTTATACTGAATATCATACTTAGAAAAAACTGATATAGGAATTTTTACTGCTGGAAATCACTCCATTATTGATTGATAAAATGGACAGTTCATTTTTAAAAATTGTTGGAAACATAACAATCAGGCTGGATCGCTTTTCCTATTTAGTGGCTATGTTGTAATGCTCAGCAATTTTGAAAAAAAGATTTATAATAGAAGGAGACAAATTCCAAAAGCTAAATTTCCTTTCCAACTTATTTTAAAAACTCCTACTAAATCTTACATGCCCAGAAACTAGCTTTACACATAGTAACTGCTGCAAAGACATTTTATGGTTTGTATCGGAAAACACCTATAATTCCTCAGAAGAATAGTTTATGGGAGTTTGCTTTGATATCCAAAATAACTTCATGTTTGAAAAGCAAATCTGACACAGAATCAAATTTTTGGGGATTTATAATTCTCTCTCTCCCTCTCTCTCTCTCTCTCACACACACACACATTCACACATATCACATCCAAAATTTGTGTTCTCTGTTAAATGATCTGTTAAATAAGGACAAATCTATTGCATGTACAGAAATGTGTGATTTCCACCCTTAATCTAGATTTTAGACAATTATTCTGTTGATATTTATATACTATTAGGATTTTAACAATGATGTGTTTTTAAAATACATTCAGTTATGTAAAATTAATTAGTGCAATATTGAACATTCTTATTTAATTCTATTATGCTTATAAAAGTGCTGTTTATTCACTTCGTGCTTTCTTTTTTATCTGTTTTTGTCTTCTCTTTTTCCCCCTTTTAAAGAATTCTTAATGAAAATATAACAATTTATTTAAAAAGATGATTGGTGGCATTGATCAAGAGATTGCAGCTGCTGTGTCTGATCCTGTTGGGATTATTGCAATTAACCACCAAATATTTACCTCAACGATCTGTGAAGGGGTGCAGATTCACTCTAAAAGGAACTTCTCTATAGCTCCAAGCCAGCCAATAGGTTTAAGTCTACACTGCTGACTAAATAGTAGGTCAAGATTGCAAGACTCTGTGCTTATTGAGAGAAGGCTGGATAATAAGAAGACAGCATTATCTTAACATCATTCCTGACAGCACAACAATGCAATCAATGGAGCTTTTTTTAGCAAGTTAGTTGTATTGTTTTACATCTATTTTGCAAGTAGAGTGCAGAAATATTTCTTACAGAAAATAAGACAAGAGGTTTAAGGGTCTTTTGTAATTTGGTGGAAAAATCATCCAACATATTACATTTTATTTATTGCAAGTACAATAAATAAGAAGAATTACTTAATGAATTCCTTAAATTCCTTTTTGTATAGGTGCCAGGAGACACACTGTTTTCTTCTATAAGGTCAACTAGAGTTGAAACACTTCCTCTATTTTTATTTTTCTCTCACACAAGAAATTCATTCATTCATTCAATCAATCAATCAATCAATCAACCAATCAACCAATCAATCAATCAATTTATAGAGCTACCCATGATTCTAGGTGGCTTACAATAAAATAAAAAGACACAAATATAGAATATAAAACTAAAACTAAAACACATAGCAGCCGAGCCTCAATTATCCCAGAGCCTGGAAACAAACTGTTAACATTTGCCAGTGACCATTTTTTGTCATTCTCTCTCTTTCTGCCATGCTATAATAGCAACAGCACTTAGATTTATATACTGCTTCACAGTGCTTTACAGCCCTGTCTAAGCAGTTTACAGAGTCAGCATAATATTTCCCCCAACAATTTGGGTCCTCATTTTACCGACCTCAAAAGGATGGAAGGCTGAGTCAACCTTAAGCCAGTGAGATTTTTTTTTATTATTTGATTTATATGCCGCCCTTTTCCGAAGACTCAGGGCGGCTTACAATGCGTTAAGCAATAGCCTTCATACTTTTGTATATTTATACAAAGTCAGCATATTGCCCCCACAATCTGGGTCCTCATTTTACCTACCTTGGAAAGGATGGAAGGCTGAGTCAACCTTGAGCCTGGTGAGATTTGAACTTGCAGTAATTGCAAGCAGCTGATGTTAATAACAGTGCTTCAGTCTGCTGCGCTACCAGTGCAAACTGCTGGCTATCAGCAGTCAGCAGAAGTAGCCTGCAGTACTGTATTCTAACCACTGCACCACCATAGTTCAATGAGAGTTGAAAAAGAGACAGTCAAGAAAGATAAATGAACAGACCTGGAAAGGGAAGTATATATCATAGCAATAAAATTAACTATCTAATGGTTTTCATTAGGTTACGCTCTTAATCAAGACTCTCAAAATTCCTCTCCTTCTTCAAATGGCATAAACAGAACCAAAGAAATGGGCACACATCCATATTCTCATTTCCTCGTCCCTCAAAAGCTGATTGAAACCCATGGTCATCTCTATTGCCACCATTCAAACCACTGAGAATACCAGTTATTTCCCCCAGTTGTCCAATAAGGAATGCTGTGTCACACTGTGCATGCTTTTAATTATATATTTTTGCATTTATCTGGTGATTTCTTCCTAAAAGCAGTGACTGCTATTGGCAAAGCCAACAACACATTCATTTTATCCTTTGCATACAGTAGATGAATATCTCTGGGGAGGGGAAAGTGGCTGGATCAGCTCAGGAGCCCAGAAGTGAGTTAGGGTGATTTCTGCCTGTGAAGAAATGATTAACCCATAAGATATGCCTAAGGCCTGCACTGCAAATGGAAATATTTTTTTCAAACAATTCATGACATGGTACAAGTAATGATCAAAAACAGATACTGCAACAAATACTCAAGAGAAAGAATGCACATAATGAAAATAAGCAGGGACACACACATTATTACTGCTTTGCCACATATTGCAGCAATTAGTGCAAGTATTTTCTTGATGCTAGGCTCTGTGGCTAGACATTAAAGGTCATGAGTATGCCTACCTTCATTTAATAGAATGAAAGAGAAAACCAGTCAATGATTTTTAACCTTAAAATAACCTCCTATACTGCAATTCTAAAAGAATTCCCCATCTGGACTTGTTCTGATGCAGAAATTTGGTTCAGAAAGAAGCTCTCCTTTTGGAATTGTTAGGAATTGTAAATGAGCAAATAAATGTTGGATTCCTTCTGCCTGAAATTGGGTAGATTAGGCATTCTCCAAGTCCTTTAGATGATGCTATCTTGCATAAGATGACAAGGAAGCGTACCTTTTCTGTCACAGCCCCTGCCCTGTGGAACACTCTTCCCCTTGTGATCAAATAGTTCTCCATGCTTTTAATCTTCCAGAAAGCCTTCGAAAGATCTGGCTTATTCCCCAATGATATCAAAGCTGGAAGAGAGATTTGTGGGCTACATTGGGAAAATTTGATTGTGGTGCCAGGTTTTTCTGTTTATGGTTTTATCGTTTCCTGTTGTTGCTGTTCATACATATTGTTTTTCTTCTTTGGCTGTGAGCTACCCAGAGTTAAGTTTTAAGAGGGGCAGCCATAGAAATATTTTAAATGAATAAATAAATAATCCATTTAAAAATAATTTGAGAGCAAGAGAAGAGCACATAACAATCAGCATGGTATTGGCAAAGCTCTCTAGACTTTTTATTTATTCATTTATTTTATTGAAAAGACAATGCCATGTCAGGATAACAATGCAAAGAAAGCACAACCAGAAAGAGATCAATGATAAATAACATACATGCTAATAACTATAACTGCACTATGTTAACAGTAATTGCAACAATACAACAACAAAAAAGGAAATAAAAGAAAACGTCAACTAAATTTCTACTTACATTAGCTTATTTACAAATTTTTCCATATTATATCCATAGTTTTATACATCTTTGTTTTACTGACATTCATAAACTTCCCACTCATTTCTACCTCTTGTCTCTATCCATTTGTAAAATATATTCCATATCCTGTAATATTTCGAGTCTTCTTTATCTTTAATTTTTAAAGTTAATCTGTCCATTTCTGCACAATCCCAAATTTTCCTAATTATGTCATCATCCAGTGGGGTGTTCACATTTTTCCAATATTTAGCATATGTAATTCTAGCTGCTATCAATTTATGTAACACTAAGTAGATGGTTGCTTTGTCATAACTTTCTGACAATATACCTAAGAGGCACATTTCTGATTTGAACTCAATATGTTGCTCAGTTATTATTTCTAGCCATTTATGAATTTTTTCCCAGTAACTCCTTGCTTTCTTATATGTCTACCACATGTGGTAGTATAATCCTGGAGTCTGGTTGCATTTCCAACAATTGGCGGAGGAGTTCTTATACATTTTAGCCAATCTTGCTGGCGGCAAGTACCACCTGTAAAACGTTTTGTAAAAGTTTTCTTTATATGTCATGGCCATCATCAGTTTGTAGCTTCTTTCCCAAATTTTTATCCATTTTTCCAATTCTATGTTGTATCTGAAATTCCTTGCCCAGGCAATCGTTGTTTCTTTAACTATCTCTTCCTCCATTTTATAGTTCAGTAAATAATTATATATTTTTAAATCAATTTTTCATCTGTCCCCATTAAAATTTTGTCCAATGCTGTTTGTTCTTTGTTTACACCCCATAATTTAACATCTTTTTCGTGCCTTGCTTTCAGATCTGCAAATACAGCCACCAAGATAAGTCCAACCTATGCTTCTGCAAATTGTTTTCTAGATTTAAGAACCCCCTTTTCATCTAAAATGTCCTTGTAACATACAATTTCCCCCCAATTTATAAGATCTGGACATATTATTGGATCCATTGGAGAGAGCCAGACTAGTACTTCCCTATAGTGTTGTAGTTTAATTTTTTCCAAATGTCCAGTAACACGTTCCTCACATAATGCCTCTGGGAATATTTGTGCGCCATATTTCTGCCATACCAGAGAAAGGCATGCCAGCCTAATTGTAAATTGTGCCTTTCTAGTAATAATAGTCTTCTGTTATTCAAGTTTACCCAATCTTTTAGCCAGGTGAGAGCTGCAGCCTGGTAATATAATTCCCAGTCTGGGAACCCAAAACCACCCTTATTCCTAGAATCCTGTAATACTTTCAATTTTATTCTCAATTTTTCCCTTGCCAAATATATTGCAGAGTCATTTTATTTAGTTAATCAAAAAAATTCTTTTCTAATTTTATTGGTATGATTTGAAATAGAAAGAATAGTTTTGGTAGTACGTTCATTTTCACCACCGCAATTCTCCCGATCATCGATAACTGTACATTCTTCCACCTTTCCAAATCTATTTTAATTTGTTGTATCAGCTTTGTATAGTTGTCCTCTTTGATTGTCTCACACCTAGCTGTTAAGAAAATACCAAGGTATTTAACCTTTTTTTCTATCTGTAGGTCAATTTTCTCTGTCAATTCCTTTTTCTGTTTGTTGGTGAAATTTTTAACTAATATCAGTTTCTATGGGTTCTTCTAATATAAACACTAAATCATCAGCAAAAGCTCGGAATTTGTACTTTTCATTTCTAATTTCCATTCCTTTTATCTCTGTATCTTTCCTTATGTTCCTTGTCAATACCTCTAATGTTAAAATGAATAATAATGAGAGAGGAGACAACCTTGCCTTGCTCCTTTTTGTATGCTAAAGCTTTCGGTTACATCTCCATTAACCAATACTTTTGTGTTCTGTTGAGTGTAAATTGCTTTAATCATATTCCTAACTTTTCCACCAAATTCCATAAAATTTAATTGTTGCAACATAAATTGCCAATTTATATTGTCGAACGCTTTCTGCGCGTCCAGGAATATTAATGCTAGTTGTTTTTCATAATGTATTTTGTAATATTCTAGTACATCCATGATTATTCTAATATTATTTTTTATTTGACTTTTTGGTAAAAACCCATTCTGATCTGGATAAATGAATTCATTTAAAAAGCTTTTTAATCTTTCCGCAATTATTGATGCGAAGATTTTATAGTCTGCGTTTAGTAACGAAATCGGTCTATAGTTTTTAATTTGAGTTATATCCGAATCTTCTTTGGGGATCAGGGTTATATAGGCCTCTTTCCATGTGTTTGGAATCAGCATGGTATTGGCAAAAGCTCTCCAGACTTTAACATCTTCCAAAATGTCATTAAACAAGGAGAACGCTTGATATCTAGTAAGACTCTAGCAAAATCTAGAGTCTTCAATCTATAATTGAAAAGCACCATCTCTTTTGCCTTACCACAAAGCAAAAGCTGTCTGGGCAGCTAAAGTAAACACACACACACACACACACACACACACACACACAAAGTATATTAAAGTTGGTCCTCTCTTACAAGCCATTCATTTGAAATTACAATGTCTTGGAAAAATGTGTCTTATTACCAGTGGTGGGTTCCTCCCGGTTCGGTCCAGTTCGGCCGAGCCGGTAGCGGTGACGATATGACGTCACCGAACCGGTTCTCCCCCCCCACCCTCCCACGTTATTCTTACCTTTTATTTGGTCCCACCCCCAATCTATTGCTGCCTCTTGAGTCCCAGCTGATGACTAGGGGGAAAAAAACTGTTTACGAGGCTTCAAAGAGCTGTCCTACAGCTGATCAGTGTTAAAAGCAAACAAATGAGTCGGGTCGTAAGTGCGAGGACTGGTCGTAAGTGCGAGGACCTTCCAGAAATGACTCTGACCAGCTAGCCATGCCCACCTAGTCACATAACCTCCAAGCCACACCCTCAGAACCAGTAGTAAAAAAAATTTAGAACCCACCCCTGCTTATTACTGGTCCTCACACTTATAACTGTTGCATCATTCCCACGCTCAGATGCAAAATTTGGGCATTTGGCAATCAGCATATATTTACAATGGATGCAGAGGCCTGGGGTCACCTGGTTGCCACTTGCGATATTCCCAGACTGACAAGCAGACTCAATAAAGGAAACTAGATTTACCTAACAACCATGTGATTCCCTTAATAACTCCAGCTTTTTGCTTAAGAACCATGGCATAAAAGGTTATAAAATCGCATTCTGTTCATTTAACAACTGCCTTGCTTAGCAATGGAAATTCTGGTCCCAATTGTTTTCATATACCTGTGTAATTCAAGTTAAAACATATCCAGTCAAATTGAGACAAACAAAAATAAAGACACCATATGAACTTGAAACCAGCATGTAAACAATATGGATTAGTATACAATTAGGATACCACTGAAGGTTTTCAGGTAGTGCTGTTTAATGTGGCACTTCTCTATGGAGAGCATTCTATAAATAGGGTCCCACCAGAGAAAAGAGGTAAGGCTGCTGGACAAGGTGGAACAGTTGGCAGCTTCATGCTGTACATTGCCTGCACTACGCAAAGCAAAGCTACAAGACAGAAGGTGCCAACTTGTCCTCCCCAAGGACCAATAGGAAGCACCAATAGCCTGACATCTGCGAAAAATCAATGCTAAAAATGGCCTAGCAAAGAATTGTTGATTTGTCCTGCTGCTTAATTCATTTCTTGGAAAAAGGAGGAGAAAAAGACATTGCTATGTTTGTATCTAATCTTAACTAATAGAACTGGCACACACAGTAAATCTAACAAGTGCATTGGAGAAGAGCAACAAAGATGATTAAGGGACTGGAGGCTAAAATATATAAAGAATGGTTGCTGGAACTAGGTACGTCTAATCTGATGAAAAGAAGGACTCGGGGTGACATGATAGCAGTGTTCCAATATCTCAGGGGCTGCCACAAAGAAGAGGGACTCAAGCTATTCTCCAAAGCACCTGAAGGCAGGGCAAGAAGCAATGGATGGAAACTAATCAAGGAGAGAAGCAACCTAGAACTAAGGAGAAATTTCCTGACAGAACAATTAATCAGTCGAAAATTAATTCTTAATTGTTACAAATTTAGAATGTTATTCTAAAAAAAAGAATTAGCAATTCTAAAAGAAAAGTGAACATGTTAACTCAGAAACTTAAAATCTACTGTGAAATCATGGATAAGAGTTTGGATTCAAGGTCTGGATAAATTTTAGACAATCACCATCTCTAATACAAATACAATTCAAGATGGTTGCTATAAAGAAAAAAGAAATGCTATAGTATATTTCTTGAACTCCTGAAGAAAGGAAGGATATAATTGCAATGAATAAGTAAATAATATCAAGATATGATCTACCAGCTTAACTGAATATTTACTACTCATGTTAATCAAGCAGATTTCAAGAAGTTCCTCAGAAAAAATGGGGGTGGGATGCCATGCTAGAAATTCTGAAGGAAAAAGTTGTTCTGGACAGTATTTTTCTCCCATATTTACTAAGAGTCTACCTGAAATGCCCTGAATAAATCAATGTTTTTCCATTAATTGATGATGCTATGTGCAATTACACAAGCATCTGCTCACCTAATTAACTGTTCTGGTCTCAGGAGTCTACCTAGTACTTTCACTAATGTAGGTCTGACCCCTTCTGGATCTTTAAAGCTGAGAGAAGTAGGACATATAACCCAGAACAGAACAGTAGCAATTTTACTCCAACCAACAACCACCCTGGACATTTATCGCAACTCCTACTCCTTGGTTCTTAACAACAAAACAAAGTCACCAAGTCATCAAGGTATGATCACCATTCCAAAAGATCTTTGTGATACAAACTAAATGCCTGTAGAGCAGGGGTATCAAATTCGCGGCCCGTATATCAGATGCATCACGGGCTGGCCACCCACACTCCCATTTTAGCAAAAGAGAAAAAAAAAGTTGCAATACGTCACGTGACAATAACATGTCATTGCGAGTTTTGACACCCGTGCTGTAGAGCATTAACTGCCTATTTTATACAGCATCCAAACACAGTCATGTGGAAAAGAAAGTCCACTCTCTTTGAGTTCTCTGGTTTTACAAGTCAGGACATAGTAAAAATCGTCTGGTGCTTAGCAGTTCTTAAAAGTTTTTTTTTTTTTTAATTTGATTTATATGCCGCCCTTCTCCGGAGACTCAGGGCGGTTTACAATGTGCTCAGCAAAAGTAAATAAAATACAACCTCAGATGAACAGCAACATGATATTACATCATGTCATCATTTATTTTACAAAAGAAAAGCCAAAATGAGAAGCCATGTGTGGAAAAAATAAATACTTCTTATAATTCAATAGCTTATAGAATAATTTGAAGTAATAGTTTTCTATATGACTCTCTCATATCATGGTGGAGGAATTTTGGCCCACTCTTCTTTACAACATTGCTTTAGTTCATGGAGGCATGTGGGCATTTGTTTATGCACAGCTCTCTTGAAGTCTCTCCACAGCAATTCAATCTGGACTGTGACTGGGCCATTGCAACACCTTGATTCTTTTCATTTTCAATCATTCTGTTGTAGATTTGCTGTGTGCTTGGAATCACTGTCCTTTTGCATGATCCAGTGTCGGCCAAACTTTAGCTGTAAGATAGGTGGCCTCACATTTGACTCTAGAATACTTTGGTATGCAGAGAAGTTTATGGTCAAATGAATGACTGTGAGGTGCCCAGGTCCTGTGGCTGCAAAACAAGCATAAATCATCACCTCTCCATCACTGTGCTAGATGGTTAGTACAAGATATTTGTGCTGATATGCTGTGTTTCATTTTCACCAAATGTGGCACTGTGCATTATGGCCAGACACCTTCCCTTTGGTCTCATCTGTCCAAAGGACATTGTTCCAGAAGTCTTTTGATTTGTTCAGATGCAACTTTGCAAACCTAAGCCACGCCACCATGTCATTTTTAGAGAGAAGAGGCTTTCTCCTAACAACCCTTCCAACAAACCATACTTGTTCAGTCTTTTTCTAATTGTACTGTCATAAACTTTAACATTTAACATGATAACTGAGACCTGTAGAGTCTGAGGTGTAACTCTTGGATGTTTTGCAATTTCTCTCAGCATTGCACAGTCTGACCTTGGTGTGAATTTGCTAGGATGTCCACTCCACTCCTGGGAAGATTGGAAACTATATTGAAAATTTTCCATTTGTGAATAATCTTCCTCACTATAGAATGATGAATTTTAAATTGTCTGGAAATGGCCTTATAAACCTTCTCAGCTTGCTGGCAGCAATAATTGTTCCTCTATGATCATTGCTGATGTCTTTCCTCTTTGACATTGTGTTAAGACACATCTAAACTGCTGGTGCTCAACGAACTCCTAAAACGTCAGCTTTTATAGAGAAAGTCATTTGGTGATGATCAATAGATCAAGGGCACTTGATTAGCAGCACCTGACTGCTACTTAGCCTATGGAAGCAGTGATGGTTCATACCTATGGAAGCATACCTATCCTAAATCTGACCATTTGATATGGTTAGAGCTGAACCTCTTTCCACTACAGTGCATAAGAGGTACTGATATTGCAATTCCAAAAATATTGAAAAGAGTATTCTGGCATGGCTTAGATTATTGCTATAGCTATTTTTATAAAGGCTATACAAAACAGAAAAGTGAAGCAGTTGATTGTATTTCTTCTTCCATCCCAAGGCTCCTGTTAAAAGCTATTATATCAAATACTTTAATACTAATAATAATCCTCTAATTACATGCTTTAATAGCTGGTTCATTATGGAAATATGTTCCTGATCTGTTTATTTTCCTTTCTACACTGAAGCTTGATTAAAAGCCTAATAAAGATGATGATAATGCTCTCTTCTATTCCCAGTTATTGCTGGAGCAAGCAACTCTTACATGTAAAGTCTGAGGGAGCTGTAGAGATTCTGAGGGATTCTGAGGAATATAGTGCCAAACGTGGAATTTTCTGTTGCTGAATTCTCTCCCTCACCCATCATACCTGTGGTAGGGAACAGAATTAGCCAAACTAAAATTGACAGCTGAAATCATTTGCAGATCAAACCCCACATACTCCGGTTTTAAAATGGATCCGCTACATAAAACTTCAATTTTTGATATTATATTCATCTCACTTGGCAATACTGAATAAATATATTGGATGATCTCATAAAGTTTGTTTATGTAATGCAATTGTTAATGGCCTATATAATACCTTATGTTGTTGTAGAGTTAGGTGTGTGTTGTCATCTAGTGGGACTAAGGTAGCTAGCATGCCTTCTCTGTCACAGCCTCCACAGCTGTGGAGGCATGGAACAGCCTCCTCCCACAGATACAAACTGCACCCACTCTCCTAGGGTTCTGGAAAGCTCTTAAAACTGGCTTTGGTCCCAGTGCTGTTAATATATTTTGTATTTTTTATTATATTTGTGAGAGGGTATCTTTATTTTTTTTTTAATCCTATCTTTTATTATTTTTATAAATAACTCAAGGCAGCAAACATACCTAATAGTTCTTCCCAGGGGTGAAATCTACTTACCTTCCTTACCGGTTTAGAAGCACACGCGCCGCGTATGCGCAGAAGGTAAAAAAAAATTACTTCCTGGTTAAAACCAGGAAGTAATGACACCCGGGCGCTACTGGATCGCCAAACCACAGGGAAAAATTGCTACCAGATCAGGCGATCCGGTCCGATCTGGGAGAATTTCACCCCTGGTTCTTCTTTCTCCTATTTTCTCCATAATAATCCTATGACGTGGGTTAGGCTGAGAGAGAGAGAGAGACTGGTCCAAAGTCACCCAGCCAGCTTTTATCCCTAATGGGACTAGAACTCACTGTCTGCTGGTTCTTGGCCTGATGCTTTAACCTTTAGACCAAACTTTATGTTGTTTATGATTATTATAGTCTGGGATGTATGTGTGGTTTTATGTTGTATCTGTTTTTATGGTTTTTTAGTTTTATATGCCACCCAAAGTCTGCTGGCAATGCAGTTGAATTTTGAAATACTTTAACCATATATTCTTTCCTAAAGTTAGAAACATTATTAAACCTAAAAAAATTAGGGTCACTTTCGAGCCAAACAAAAATATTATTTATAATCAGTATCAAATGGTTAATTAACATAATTGGGTCAGTGATGGGTTCCTCCCAGTTCAGCCCAGTTCTCCCGAGCCGGTAGTGGTGACGATATGACATCACCGAACCGGTTCTGCCCCCTCCCGCCCCCCCCCCGCGTTATTCTTACCTTTTATTTGGCCCTACCCCCAATTTATTGCTGCCTCCTGAGTCCCAGCTGATGGCTAGAGGGGAAAAAAACTGTTTAAACTCTTGCCATGGGGCTTCAAAGGGCCGCCCTACAGCCATATTAAGCAATATAGTGGTTTCTGATTCTTTACCTTTCAAATTTGCTTAGATTATATACAATCCCTCATGGATGGAATATTCTGAAAATAAATTACTCTGATGCTTTTATTTAGAAACTTATTTATATGGTAGTATGCTATTTTGGGTAATATTTACAGATCGACTTGATAACATACCGTAGTAAGGTATAGATTCTAATTCTGACTTATATAAATTATATATTATATTATATTATATTATATTATATTATATTATATTATATTATATTATATTATATTATATTATATTATATTATATTATATTATATTATATTATTATATTATATTATTATATTATATTATATTATTATACTGTTATTTCTTAATTCATGAACAATACTATGCTCTCACGAATAGAATAGAATAGAATAGAATAGAATAGAATAGAATAGAATAGAATAGAATAGAATAGAATAGAATAGAATAGAATAGAATAGAATAGAATAGAACAGAATATATGTAGTTCAGGATTGATTTCTGGAGCCCCTGGTTCTCTCTGAGCTTGCTGGTTTGCTTGCAGACATTTCATTACCCAACTAGGTAGCTTCATCAATGCTAGTGAGTTTGGGTTTTGCTTAATGAACAAACTAGCACTGATGTTACCTAGTCTGATAATAAATTGCCTGTAAGTAAACTATCAAGCTCAGAGAGCTTCAAGGACTCCACATAGTATTCTCTGTAACAATATTTAGAGGATTCTTTACCTTCCCTTGTCACTCTAGATTATCAAATATGTAATCTCATAACAGACTTTAGCTCAATATTTATTTTTAGTAGAAATTAGTTTTCAGCAATGCAGCCAAAAGTTATTCCAGATTCTCAGAAGATATGGTATATATTTTAAGGTCAACCTGAAAAGAGACATTTAAACAATATAACTATCTATGAACCATTAACCAGGTTCTGTTAATTGGATTATAAAGTGATTTAAAGTAGGTGTACAGGAATAAAGACAGTAAATATAAAACTAACTGATGAGGCAACTAAGGGAATGACATGTTATCATTTTCACTTTCCTAACAATGTGATTGTCTTAAATCTTAATAGCATTCAAGTATGCAGATGAGAAGTTTGTTCTCTTGAATCAGACTCTTGATAGGTACAAAAGTAGGAATAATCTTTTTTTGAAGAGAAGGGAAATATTGTCTTTGTGTAAAAGAGACTATTGTTAGTTCCCATCCAGAAAAGCTATCCTTGATTAGGGTGCTTTGATGAATCATTGGCCAATTCCAACCTGTCTTTTAAAGATAAATCACTTAATAGAATGTTTTGCTTCAAACATCTTCAAATTATGTAGGTCAGGGGCGTCAAACTCATGGTCCAGGGGCCGGATCTGGCCCCGGGGTGCTTAGAACTGGCCCGCTGGCCCAGCCTGGTTCTTCTTTCATCACTGCCAGTGAAAATAGAGCTCAGGAAGGCTACATGCAGCCGTCTTGAGTTCTGTTTTCGCTGGTAGAGGGTTGCAGGAGTCCGTCGCAATCGAAAACCGAGCTTGGGAGCCTGTTTTCACTGGCAGAGTGCTCAGGCCACCACAGGCGTCCCCCGAGTGACATCAAGCTGGCCACGCTCACCCTGGCCACACCCACCTGGCCCCTCCAAGATCAAACACAACCCTGATGCAGCCCTCAATGAAATCGAGTTTGACACTCTGGATGTAGGTAATTTAAATCTCTCTGTACCTTATTTCAAACCAAGTTGAAACCGTTACAAGGAAACAAGCTACCAAACTCACCATCTGTTAACTGCCTGGTTCAAAAAAACACAACTCATTCTATTCTTGTTGAGTGCTCTTTGGATGCTCGGCTGGGCTTCTAGAAGACGGTTTTTCAGAATACTGCTGATAACTGCCATTATTCTTCAAAAGATATGCCTTATTGGATTCTTCACAGTTCTTATGTTAATATCTAACTAAAGCCATGCTAAAAGAAGTGACTAAGTATATTTTGTTGTTTTTATTCATTCCAGATGAGAACAGGAAGTCCCTGAACAAGTGGCTATGATCAGTATGCATCTGAGTAAGGTGGGGACCATCTAAATGAGGGAAAATTGACTACACTTCAGTAGGAAAAGAGTTCAGCCATTTGGGTAGGATGATATTCTCCTGTAAGGATACAATTTACAATATGTGGGTATTAGTATATCTAATCTTGCTATTGAATTTCCAGGCTGTGTTAGAAACCCAGACTACTCTCTATGATTTGCAAACTAATTTGTTGGCTGTCTGCTGAGCTTCACACTTCAATTACTTTGAAGTTGAATTATCGTAATGCACTCCACATAGGGCTGCTTCTGAAAACTCTTTGGGGTTTAAATGTGTTTCTTAATTTTGTGTTTTATTTTGCTGCATAAATTCATTTTAACTAAAAATAATCTTTATGTCAAGTTTTCAAACTTAAAGATATTGCTTCATCTAACTCAACTGTAGGATAGTTGGTTTAGAAATGCATGCCACTTAATGTAAAACAAATAAATAACAGTAGCTTATTTATGTATTACAGGTAGTCCTCCACTTACAACAATTCATTTAGTGACCGTTCAAAGGTACAACAGCACTGAAAAATGTGACTTATGTCCGTTTTTCACACTTATGACTGTTGCAGCATCCCCATGGTCACATGATCAATATTCGGACACTTGGCAACTGGTTCATATTTACGACGGTTGCAGGGATCATGTGATCAGCTTTTGCGACCTTCTGACAAGCAAAATCAATGGGGAATCCCGATTCACTTGACAACCATATGACTAACTTAACAACTGTATTGATTCACTTAACAACTGTGGCAAGAAAGGTTGTAAAGTGGGGCAAAATTCACTTAAGTGTCTCACTCAGCAACATTCACTTAACAATTCTGGCAAGAAAAGTCATAAAATGGGGCTTAACAAATGTTTCACTTAGCAACATAAATTTTGGGCTCAATTGTGGTCATAATTTGAGGACTACCTGTATATCTTTCCTGCACAGTCAAGTCAGCTTATAGAGATAGTCCTCAGTTTACAATAGTTCATAGTGACCGTTCAAAGTTACAACAGCACTGAAAAAAGTGACTTATGACCATTTTTCATATTTTCAACCATTGCAACATCTCCATGGTCACATGATAAAAATTCAAGTTCTTGGAAACTGACTCACATTTATGAGGGCTGCCATGTGATCACCTTTTGTGACCTTCTGACAAGCAAACTCAGTGAGGAAGCCAAATTCACTTAACAACCATGTTACTAATTTAACAACTGCATTGATTCACTTAACAACTGTGGCAAGAAAGGTTGTAAAGTGAGACAAAATTCACTTAAATGTCTCACTCAGCAACAAAAATGTAGGGCTCAATTGTGGTCCTAAATTGAGGACTACCTGTATTGGGATGTTCCTACAATATCCCTTTGGGATAGGTCAGGATGAGAAACAATGAGTAGTTTGAAGTTACCAGTGTCAACGGCTAGGGATGAACCAGTGGTGGGTTGCCCCTGGTTCGAACCAGTAGTAAAGGTAAGTAGAACCCACCCCTGAACTACTGTAACAATTGGATCTTCCGAATTCTAGTCCAAAACTCCACATTGGCTTACTTTAACCATTATAAAAGAGGGAGAAATTAGCAAATGCTTTAACTGGTCCAAGTAAAATATATTATACTATTTGTGCTTTTTATTCTAAGGAAATAACATTGTAGTTTGCAAAATTTTATCTAGCAACAATCTTTCCTAAGGACTGAGCTGTATAGATGGAATGCTTGGAACTCTACTTGATTGTTACAAGGTCGTAAAATTGAGAATTCTGTGTCCTTTTCCATCCAGCATGCCTGTAAAAAGAAGTCTGGAAGCTTCCATTTTTAGATTGATCACAGCAAGTTGTGACAATCGCATATTTCTAACTAAAGATCAGTATACAGTACAGTATAAGATTTAGCAAACATATTAAACTGAATTAATATAAAGGGAAGTTTTGAGATCTTACTTGAACTATGTTGGAAGAGAGACAGGACAGAATAAATTTAGGCAAAGGGTCACTGACATTCATTCCCAATACTTCTGATTTGAATTACATTCAAATACAACCTATATAATCTCATAAATAAGTGCAGGTCTGTTTATATGGCTATAAACAGCTATCTAAAAAGCTACAGATGACATGGACATGTTCTGTACATTTCAGTATACTGTATATCATAATTTCAGAATTTAGAAAAGATTATAGGTAGGTTGTCTTTGAACCAGAAATGTCCAGCCAGAATTAAAATGTGCTCAAATTTAAAAATATGTTCAAACATTCAATCAAATGGTTGGTCTTCTGGATTGCTCCTACTTGATCCTTAATTCTAATCCTTATGTTGCTATTAAGCTTGTCAACTAGAATCAAAAAGGATCTTTATGCTTTAATGCAGATTATAAAATAAAATGTGGTCACTGGGACATGTAATCCATCACAAATGCAGTTATTTCATGGGCAATTTCAGAGTCTGTGGATACAACAGTGAAAAAGGAAGTATGAATGAATATATGATTTGCCATGGTAGTTAGCATTCAATTACAGATTTTACTTTTAATCTACCTGTTTTATCCTACTTATTGCTGTCTCTGCTCGTTTGGAGATTTGTAGTTTTAATAGCAATACATACTCTGTGGCAAGCTTTTCTTAACAAATGAGGATGTTCATTAAATTAATGTTCAGTTATGACTGCTATAATTAGGATACTTATTTCAAAGGCAGCACATCTAACTCAAAGATTGTACTCTCAGATGTTCCTCTTCTTATAAAGATGTAATTTGAAGACTTACAGCTTAATATTCATATCTCTATAACATGTACTTCACTGATATAATGAATGGGCCAAAGACTAGCTCCTGCTAATATTTTATCCACAGATTTATTGTGGGGAATATTTCTTCTCCTTTCTCTCCCTCTTCTTCTTTTTCCTGCTCCACCAGCTTCCCCTGTTAAACTCATATGCATTTCCAGCGCTATCAAAGCAGGGGTGAAATCCAGCAGGTTCTGGAGAACCGGTAGCAGAAATTTTGAGTAGTTCGGAAAACCGACAAATACCACCTCTGGCTGGCCCCAGAGTGGGGTGGGAATGGAGATTTTGCAATATACTTCCTCCAGGAGTGGGGAGGGAATGGGGATTTTGCAGTATCCTTCCCCTGGAATGGGGTGGGAATGGAGATTTTGCAGTATCCTTCCCCATGCCACGCCTACCAAGCCATGCCCACCAAGCCAGACCACGCCCACCAAGCCACGCCCACAAAACCGGTAGTAAAAAAAATTGGATTTCACCACTGTATCAAAGTATAGAAGATGCAGTGTAATTCTTGTTGAAAATTCAAGGTAAGTAAACACACACTACTAAATTCCTCAAGAATGACATTAGCAAGACTGAATGAAATATCTGTGTGCAAAATAAGCATGAGAGTTTTATTTGAATCAGTTCACAGCATGTGTCTGCACAGTGTTGGCCAAAATTGCCACTTGCCATATCTGCCACTTCAACTTCTGCTATCTACCTCACTTCTTGGAGACTTTTCCATTGTACATCTTAATGGCCATGTCAACATTTTGAAAGTAAAAAATGGTTATGAGCTTATGCACAATTTGATCTTCCAGCAATAGCATTTTTGAAAATAACAACATATTTGTGAAATAAATTCATGTCTGAACACAGTTCTGAGCATGCTGTGGTCCTCTGCAGTTCAGTTCTGTGCATGAAATTCCAGCAATTCAACAAAATTGTATCTTTATGGTGTCATGTCCTAGAGTTTAGAGTAAGAAGAAAAGTGGGCTAAAATTCCTTTCCTAGGAAATTATAGTATTTGTTGGGCTTCAATCACTTTTACTGCCTGCCTGACAGAATGCCTGTTTTAAACATATCACAATATCTTCTGATATAAAATAAAGTTTTCCCTGCCCAATAACAAAACAGAAGGATTTATCAGTATACATTATAACTTACAGACTAAATACAGCCTAAATTCTAATCATTATCAAAATTTAAAACTCAATTCCTTTCAGAGTTCTATACTTTTTTAAAAAAAAAACAACCCTAAAATATCTTAATAGAATGAAAACCACAATTTGGTAAACCTTGATGCAATGAGCACTTCAAATAACAATACTCTCATTGTATTTATTTTAGTTAAATTAGGTTACTTAGTTATTTACATATAATGACCCTTCATGGGGCCAAATTTATATATATATTTTAAATTGTATTTTAATGTTTGTAGTTTATGTTTTTAGTTGGCTGTTCACCGCCCTGAGTCCTCAGGGAGAAGGGCGGTATACAAATTTAACAATAAATAAATAAATAAATAAATTTTTCAGATTGTGTCATTTGCATCTTACATAAATTTGCATAATGATCTTACAGAAATGACACAAATGGAGGCAAACATAATTTGAGAAATAAAGTTGCTACAGATGACAGACTCTGTGAATAATGGACATTCAGGAATAAAAGGCATTTCTTTCCCCAAATTCATCCATTATGACAAAGTTACACTGCAAGATAGTTTCCGAACTCTGAAATAAAAATCACTCTCTGTTCCATCTCGGGCCTCATTTACACATAACTAATTTACACTAAAGTTATAAGTAATATCCATGATTAGATAAGATTTTGATTTTATTATTTCAACAACCTGGTTTTGATCATATAATTATTCTTCTGTCCTTCTCCCTGACTAAAATTGTGCCTTAGAGATTTGACCGTTATTTAATAATATCTAATTTTTAACTAGTTGGTTGACTAAGCTTGTGATAAATCCTGCCTCTTATCCAGAATGTTAAATAATAAAAAAGCTGTGCACTTCGAGTTATCGTTTATTTTCAGTACTAACCCCTTTGATGATATCTATTTACAAACGGATGTACCTAGGTATAGACAACATTCCAAGATACATTCCTTTAAATTGACTGGACATTCCAGCTATACTTGGCAAACAAGCTCATCAGCCTTGTTTAGTCCTCTGTATACTACTTCTCTCTTCTGATATTTTCTACGAAACACATAAATATAATATTCCATACCAAATAGTATTATCATACTGGACATTCCATACCAAATATATTTTACTGATAAAGAAATAAAGGGAGACTGGTATAGATCTAGTAAGGGTAAGGCTGGCTGATGAGAGCTAAGAAGCTTGAAATAGATCTATACCAGTTTCCCTTTATTTCTTTATCAGTAAAATATATATATATATATATATATATATATATATATATATATATATATATATATATATATATATATATATATATATATATATATATATTCATATTCTTTCTAGCCAGGTTTTACCTATGTAAACTTAGTTGTTCTTCAGCCCTAGGTTCTGTGAAATCTCATTCACAAGTTCTTGGGCCCTTTTTCTGCTGACAAACTGCAACTCTGTGTTGCTTCCTGGGAGACCCAGATAGCTATTTCTACCTCTTAAGGCGTCATCAGTGGGCCACACCCACTTCCCAATTATCCTCCCTGTAAAAGGCATAATGTATCTTTTTTCTTTTTTCATAGGCTTTTATGTGCATATTCTTTCTAGCCAGGTTTTACCTATGTAAACTTAGTTGTTCTTCAGCCCTAGGTTCTGTGAAATCTCATTCACAAGTTCTTGGGCCCTTTTTCTGCTGACAAACTGCAACTCTGTGTTGCTTCCTGGGAGACCCAGATAGCTATTTCTACCTCTTAAGGCGTCATCAGTGGGCCACACAGAACCTAGGGCTGAAGAACAACTAAGTTTACATAGGTAAAACCTGGCTAGAAAGAATATGCACATAAAAGCCTATGAAAAAAGAAAAAAGATACATTATGCCTTTTACAGGGAGGATAATTGGGAAGTGGGTGTGGCCCACTGATGACGCCTTAAGAGGTAGAAATAGCTATCTGGGTCTCCCAGGAAGCAACACAGAGTTGCAGTTTGTCAGCAGAAAAAGGGCCCAAGAACTTGTGAATGAGATTTCACAGAACCTAGGGCTGAAGAACAACTAAGTTTACATAGGTAAAACCTGGCTAGAAAGAATATGCACATAAAAGCCTATGAAAAAAGAAAAAAGATACATTATGCCTTTTACAGGGAGGATAATTGGGAAGTGGGTGTGGCCCACTGATGACGCCTTAAGAGGTAGAAATAGCTATCTGGGTCTCCCAGGAAGCAACACAGAGTTGCAGTTTGTCAGCAGAAAAAGGGCCCAAGAACTTGTGAATGAGATTTCACAGAACCTAGGGCTGAAGAACAACTAAGTTTACATAGGTAAAACCTGGCTAGAAAGAATATGCACATAAAAGCCTATGAAAAAAGAAAAAAGATACATTATGCCTTTTACAGGGAGGATAATTGGGAAGTGGGTGTGGCCCACTGATGACGCCTTAAGAGGTAGAAATAGCTATCTGGGTCTCCCAGGAAGCAACACAGAGTTGCAGTTTGTCAGCAGAAAAAGGGCCCAAGAACTTGTGAATGAGATTTCACAGAACCTAGGGCTGAAGAACAACTAAGTTTACATAGGTAAAACCTGGCTAGAAAGAATATGCACATAAAAGCCTATGAAAAAAGAAAAAAGATATATAATATATTATATATATTAATTACAGATTAATACACTACTTAAAAGGGAATGAACATCTACTTCTAAATTATGTGGTAGCTATAAGAAAACATAGTCAAGGACATGCATTTTCCATATCTTTATTGCCAGATTTAATTCCCGATAGGGTCAGTTTTTAAAAAATCATATATTATTTCTTCTCAGAATATTCTCAGTAGAAATATTATTGAATTGGAAATGCCAAAAGACTGATTCAGTCTAACTTGTCCTAGACTGTCAGATTAGAATATTGTCTTTTTTTTTTTTTAATTTGATTTATATGCCGCCCTTCTCCGGAGACTCGGGGTGGCTTACAGTGCGTTAAGCAATAGCCTTCATACTTTTGTATATTTTATAAAAAGTCAGCTTATTGCCCCCACAAACTGGGTCCTCAATTTACCTACCTTAGAAAGGATGGAAGGCTGAGTCAACCTTGAGCCTGGCGAGATTCGAACTTACTTTAATTGCAGACAGCTAGTGTTAAATTACAGTGCTTTTAGTCTGCAGAGCTATCCAGGCTCATTCCAATACAATTGGAATGTCTTAATTCCAATACAAAAATGATTTAATGAGATATAAACAATGCTAAATGGAAATGCATTTTTTAATCCATTTCCATTCAAGTAAATTACTTGTCAATAAAAAAAGTGCACTTACATACTAATAATGAGATATGAGAGTGGAGGTTCGTTCTATGGGCTTGTGGGTTGGTTTCCAACGTTTCATTCCCAGGCTAGGTAACATCTACAGCAGAATTTAGGGAATGTCAGTGTTGGTGTTCTTCTGTTTATAAGGGCTTTGTGTGGTTAGTAGGTCTTGTGATGATAGAGTGACATCAGGTGAGGTACTTGTGTGGGATCTTGTGAGGAGTCAGGTGTGGGTCACGTCAGGTGAACATCTTGTGAGGGGTGCTATGAGGGGGTCAGATGCGGGTCACATCAGGTGAGGGTCATTGGGAGGTGAAATGCTGGTTGGGGTGTTGAGGGCTGGTTGAGGGGTGGTCCTGTCACTGTTTGGTTGTACAGTTTATTTGAATTCTCAGGGGTTCGGAGGCTGGTTGTAGGTTGATGTGTCTGTTGATGGAATTGCTTGCCAAGTGCCAAGCTTCAATAATCCTGAAATTCCCACCAATCAGCTTTATGGGGTATAGTATTATCAGAACAAAAGTATGTCTATTCTTATTCTATAATCATGTATTTTCATAAACAGTATGGTATTGGAAGTTTTATTTTAGATCCCTTTCTTAGTGGGTATGAGTTTGGCTTTTCCACAGCTTCTCCAACCTGATCTGACAGGTTCAGGAAATGATAGAGACAAAATAGTAAAATCCAATGACATTGGACAGCTCTTGACAACTCCAATAGCAAATAATTCCACTGATTACACTTGGAGTTAGTTTGCACTCATATTGCTCCTATTTCAATAGACAGTCTTATCATTCATGCCTGCCTTTCTAATCCCTGTCATGGCCATTGGATGTTATCTGGAATTATCTTCTGAATGTTTACAAAAGAACTAAGTTCTCTTATCCCAAAAGAAACCATGGCAGCAAAAACAAAAAAAGAAGACAACGCTCAGCTTTCTAGGTCAATGATACGTTAGCATTCATGGCCAGAAGCTGGAGGAGAAATAGTTTGTACACCAGCTTCCAAAATATAATCACTCTGACATAGCTATTTTTCAACTTCACTGAAGCACGCTTTTTCATTCTTATGAACAACAAGGCTATACATAGCACATATATGTCCTTTATAGCTCACATTTTTTAATCTGTAAAATAAAAGATTTTTTACAATAGAAACAATGGATCATGTTATGGTCCAAATTTTATATATATATATAGGTCTTTGGTTATTCGGGTTTTCTCCCGCGTAAAATTGGAGGTTTCTTGGCAAGGTTTCTTGGAGGTTTCTAGAAGCACGAAGCCGAGAACACCAGCCTGAAGATGACGAATGAGACTTCGTCGAAACGTTGCCAAGAAACCTCCAATTTTACACGGGAGAAAACCCGAATAACCAAAGACCTACATACAAACACCCGCGAAAACCTCAGAAAACATATATATATAGTTAGTGTTTTTCTGATGAAACACCTGGTCTACCCCAAAAGCATACTGCTTCCCTTTCACCTTTCAGTTCCAATCCAGGAACCCTCAAGCAGTCGCATTCACAACAAACCATTTTATACCAAATTTGTATTTGCTGGATTTGCTTTATCAGCAAATATAAATTTTATATACATACATGCACACACACACACATACGTGTGTGTGTGTGTGTGTGTGTGTGTGTGTGTGTGTGTGTGTGTGTGTTATAGCCAATCAGTGGCTTCTGTGTTGGGTGCGGACCAGAGTGTAGCCTGGACGCAGCAATATATATATATTTGCAAACACTACTGTGTAAGATTTACACAGTCCACTGTAGTTGAGTGGCCAATAAATTTAAATAAATAATTATTGGTCATGTAAAAAAAAAGGCAGATATATCTGTATAATTACATTTTTTTAATTTGTGTCTATTGCTGAAATGAGAGATCATTAACATTTTTATAAGGTCATTCTTGTAACTGATATTAGTCTCTCTTTTCCTTTCGATATATATATTTGTAGTTAATTTCATTATCTTCATTTTCTGGAAATGCTCTCATTTGTTTCTCTGTTATTTATGCATTCTTCTGTATGTTTATAAGGCTTTCCAAATTTCCAGCTCCATTTTTATTTGCAACTGTACAATTGTTTGCCAAATTTTTGGCCTTGCAAAAGTAACACATATTTTACTTTTGTAAAGTAGTAAAGAAGGGAGGAAGAGGTACATATTTTTACTTCCATCATTCCATATGTATCTCTACTAATATTTTTGTTCTTTATTGTTCTTTTTCTTTAATCCTTTCCCTTTTATGTATTGATATACATTTTGAAGTTTTCAAAAACCAATTGTTCTGTTGTTGAATAACCTATTTTGCTATTCAATTCAATATTAATTATATTTTTATTAGTGCATAACAGAGTTCTTACTTTTGTGTGAGAGACCACAGATCTTTCTGTGTGCTTTGAAAATAGGCCAAAAAAACTATACATATGTATACATACATAGAAGCTATGTATTTATATATGATATTACTTCACTTTTTTGTTATTAATGCACCATGCACGTATTTATTTTTATGATTTCTCCTCACAAAAAAACCCAAATGTTAATTTTGACATCTTCAATCTTTTGACAGTTACATTCATACTTTCCCCAGCTTTAGTAGGGCCTGAATATATTTAATGGGAGAGTGATGGCATCTTATCTTCACACACCTAAATATTATTAGGCTTTCACAAAGGCAGTTTTCAAAAGCCCTCTCCTCTGCACTATTCTCAGGTAGATACCACAATATTCCTCTATCTTTGTGCCTCTGCCCCTAGGGGGAAACAATGACACACTGTTGTATTTGGATATTGTGTCAAAATTTCATTTTCCCTTTTCTAGCAATAATATCAGAGCAGTCAGGTGATTACTTCGTAACTTTCCTACAAGCTGATAAAAACATCCAGATCACCTAAAATGAACTAGGTTTTGCTATTTAGCTTCCAGTCAGCCTCAGATTGTTGCCGAATACAAAGTTTCACTCACATGAACCTTATTTGTTTCTTTATTTGCTGAATGTTTGTTTTGTTGCTTCTGGCCATAATAAAGAGGGCCAATGCAATGTGTTCCCAATCCTGGGGCGCTGAATGTGTTAAGGACCTCATTTCTTGGTTTTACTGTTAACTGGTTAACTATCTTGGCTGCTGGATGTTTTTATTTATTTATTTTGGATGTTTTTATTGTTTTCAATGTTTTTATAGTTTTGGAATTGTTAGCCATCCAGAATCATGTATTGAGATTGGGGGGAGGGTATGCTATAAAAATTGAATCAATACATGAAATTACAATGGAAACAAATATAAACCAACAGGAAAACAATGTTTTCCATCTAAATGTACTTTTATACATATTAATAAAATCCAGAACCCCAGCTTTGAGTCCCGGATTGAGACCTGAATACATGAAGAGTAAAGGGAAGTGACATAGACTGTACCCATAATCCTGATTTCTTCCCACTTTAAGCCAACCATACATTTTGGTAAAAGTCTCCATGCTAATATGTAGAAGAAAAAAATTGCATGCAAAACAAAAATAAAGCTATATACACCTATGCACAGATGTTGTGAATGAATTTACAGCAGACAATGGGGAAGCACCATTAGAACAGTAAGGTGACAGTAAAATTCTAAAAGAAATAACAATAGTGAATCCTAATGAAAAAAAATTTTGTGTTTAAATGGATAAAGGGAGGGAAAACAAACAAACAAACATGAATACACACACACATATCCATATCCAAGCTAATGTTGAAGAATTTAACATTAAATGGACGCTGAATTAGGTGCACTATATTGATACAAAATATTTGGGGGAAATGTGGACTAAAAATATTAAATTATTCTGTGCATTAATTTAAGAAAAAATAAAAAGATGCACAGAAGGCATTGGACATCTGTGAAATCTATAAGAATGTTTCTAGGAAAAGTTAGAAATGTAGAAAACAGGATGGAACTTACATATGGTGGACTTGTGCAGTGGCCAAAAAATTTTGGTCTGTGATTTACAGGACATTCATGAAAATAACAGGCAATCCCTTTTCAGATGAAACCGGAACTGGACATAAAGGTTTATGAAACAAGAACTAAGTAAAAGCATGCTATCTTAATATTGTATATAAGATCACTGCAGAATATTATATGCAGAAAAATGGAAAATTTGCTTCAAATGTTGAAGATTGGATAGTTAAATTTAAAGACTTAGTGGAGATGGCAAAGCTGACATGTTTCAAGAGAGGCAAATCTATAGAGGCTTTTATTAAAGACTAGAGTCCATGAAAGGGGTATGTTATAAAAGAAGAGAAAAATAGCTGGATGATAAAGAGTTTTATAGATAACAGAGAGATAACAAAAATAAATAATAAATACAACAGAATAAACCAGAAAGAAATAGTTAATGCATCCATTAGGAAAGTCAAGGGCAGACGTAGACTATATGTTTTTTAAATATCTTAGATGTTTAGTTGTCCATTAGCAGGTTTATATTTTTATATATGTTTATATCTTGTGTTTCTATGTTTATGTGTACAATTTTAGTAAATAGTATTTTTTAAAAAAACTTTACATAAGTAGATGCAACTATGACATGTATATCTATATAAAGACTGGGAAAACATAATGATTAAATTAGAAGCAGCCCAGAGTTCATTGTAAGAAAGGTAACTATAGAAATGTCTGAAATAATGTTTTTTAAAATTAAACTATTTCTGGAAAAAAAAATCAGATTTTGGATACAGTATGAGAGGAAGCCTGATCTTGGTTATCATCTCTCTTCATAAGCCAGGGCACCAAAAAAAAAGTTTCAAATTACTTTGAAACAATTTACTTTGATTAAAGTAAACAAAATTTACTTTGAAACAAAGTAATGTTCCATTCCCAACACCAAGAAGGCATTAAATTGAGGAAGGCTGTTTTCAAAACTGGGCAACCTAATACAAAAATACACAATTGTGGAAACAATTTGCAAAGCCCATCACAACTTGGCCCTGGTTAACAATCCTTTGAATTGAACACAATAATGTGCAGGAAGCAAAAACAATTGTTTCAAAATGTTTATGCTTTGTTTTGAATGATCTCTGACAGTTTGTAGCCTTCGACAATACTATTCCACTGTGTTTTGAACCATTTGAAGTTTCCTAATATGTTTAAAGTAGATTAGACAACCTTGTGACCCACTGGGTCATGTTTTGACAGGAAGATAATGCAGACTGATATGACAGAATGAATATTAAATGTTAGCTTAACCACATTTTTTACCCCAATGCTGGATGGTTCCATGATCATCTAAGACAGCGGCCCCCAATCTTTTGGGCACAGGGGACCGGTTCCATGGAGCGTGGTTTTTCCATGGACCTGGGGTGTATGGTTTTATGCACTACCTGTAACCTGCGCATGTGTGGTTGGGGTTTTGCTTATTTGCGCAGCCTAGATTTGGGCAGGCTGTGGACTAGTGCTGGTCCGTGGACCAAGGGTTGGGGAACCCTGATTTAAGAAGTATATATAACATAAATAGAAAAAAATAATTGTAGTGGCATTCTTAAATTGGCAGATTTTTGGTGCTTGGATTAAAAAATTGTTGTAGTATAATGCATTGTTTGTGCTAATTTGAGGGTACAGTCAGATAAATAGAAAAATACAACAGGAGTTTTAGTAGTTTATACATTCCCATGATAGCAATCATATTATCAAACCACAGATGACTATAGGCAAGAAGCCTTGGTAGCACAGTGGACTAATGCACTGTTATTAACATCTGCTGCTTGCAATTACTGCAAGTTCAAATCCCACCAGGCTCAAGGTTGATTCAGCCTTCCATCCTTTCAAAGGTAGGTAAAATGAGGATCCAGATTGTGGGGGCAATAAGATGACTTTGTATAAATATACAAAAAAAATATGAAGGCTATTGCTTAACGCATTGTAAGCCACCCTGAGTCTCCAGAGAAGGGTGGCATATAAATTAAAGCAAAAAAAAAAAAATCATGTCCAAGTTCCTGATCACATTACATAATTGGAAATTCTGATGTTTCTATTTCTAAATTAATGCACAAATTTGGGGAATACTAGGAATGCCTGAATTATGATTATTGTGTTATATTTGGCTTTTTTTTCACATGAAGGATATGTAGTTGGATATTCTCTTTGTGTGTGTATGTGTGTGTGTGTGTGTGTGTGTGTGTGTGTGTGTGTGTGTTTATACATATGCATACATATGTACACACACACAATAAACACACACACACACATAGTACCATGTTGAGAAATGTTTTCTATGCAAAGCAGTACTAAACATAATGTTAATGTATTATGTTAAATCATAGTGAGCAATTGCTTTTAAGCTGTCGTCCCAAACTGCACTGTTATGATGCGCAGATAATAACATAAAGTCTCTCTTAAGTATCTGAGATCATGTAACTCCCATTTTGACAGAAAAATTGGAGCCATTCATTTTAGTTTCACATTGAACAATAAAGTATGTCAATTTTTACCCTGAAAGTGGTATCATGTACAACCAGATACCACATTATTTTTTCCTTCCTTCAGTGATGTGCAATTTTAATGTGCATTAGGCAAGATCATCTTAGCTGCACTACTTGTCAGATTATGTAGAAAAATACTGTTTGCTGTATGGCCAATAGCATTTATGTCTTTTGAAGACATAAAATGATAATGTTTTCTAAATGGAATACATACATAGCTGCTAAATCACAGCAATTTAAACCATACCATCATTTTATTTTGTTTTGTTATTGGTGGAGGCAGTGTTCTGCTTAGAAGTAGTAAATTCTGGAGACACAAAATGGTTTTCATGAACATAACTAGAATTCCCAAATCAGCATTAGCAAGATCATTCTATTTGTTTAGTGGGCTTACTTTGATCTTAGTTATGGGTAAGCAGTAGCATTACTCGAGGCAGTAACTGAGAAAGATTCTTTTATTTAAAATATGCCAAACCATTTTCATTCTTGGTACTGATAAAATAAAACCTACAGGAACTTCATTCACTGATTCCATTTGCAATACTGTTCAAATGGTGCCATTTTAAGAGCAAAAGCAACTGCAATATAGAAAGCCTTCTGTTTAGTTTTCAAAGAAACTACAGAAGCTAGCAAGATCAGGTGTGTATACTATGCCTATCATAATGATGCCAGGACCTGGTTGATGGTTTTTCAAGAAACTGATCTACTAGCCATCAGTAATCTAGAAGCAAAAGTTTGTGAGGCAAATCGAGCAAAAATAATGTAGCATGCAAGGAGAAAAGGCACCACACCTAAACTGTTTGTTTTGTTGAAAAGCCATCAAGATCACACTAATGGCAAACTGATTTGGAACTGGCCTAACTCAACAGGACAAACAGGAGAAACTTTCAAAGTTTCCAAAACATGAAGAAAGTGCTTCTTCCTCAGTCCAACTCAAATATTAACAGTTTACATTGTTTCATAGCTCATCACTACTTAAAAGTTTGGCCAGCCCATGCTAAACATAGCCAAGGCAGAACTTCATACTGCCTGAAATTGGAAGGATCAGTACTATATTCTCTATGAAACAGCAGTGGCTTTAGATGGGGGGGGGGTGTTAATGTCCCCTGAACACATTCATACCACTGTGGGTTATTGTAAAAAGCTATGTTTCTCAATGCATTGGAACTCAATACAAGTCCATATAGTTTTCATTAGCAATTTACACGGTTTTAACAGTTTGCCAATTTTTTGAAAGTTGCATTGTTTTCTCTGGAAAATTCACTTCACTTTCAATAGTTGGAAGATGCAATTTTCTACCGTAACAGGATCCCATTTGAAGGTTATTTAAATATTTGGAAAAATTCACTACTTTCTATGCATAATTTCCCCATTTTTCCTAAGGTTAACAATTTGGGAACAATTTAAGGAATATGGAATGTATATTTTTGTTCCCACCTCTTTTCCCCCTCCAAAAAAAAATTAAATGTCCCTTTTTTTGCCAGTCAGTAGGGTCTATGCAGTGAGGGAACATGTGCAGACATTTCCATATTGCAACTTAAGAAGAAGGCAGATATTGTAAACTGAACTTTTTGGAGTTTCAGATTGGAACAAAATCATCAACATGATGTTACCAATTTTTTTATAGAAAAGAATTCTTTTCTTCTATTCTTTTATAAAAAAGGCAGCCCAAAGAACATTTGCAACCTATTTGAATATTTTTCCACACAGTTTAGGTAGAGGCTCAGAAAGAGTCCATTCTGTCCATCCTGAGTTAGTAGAGCCCGTTCTAGCTATTATCTCTCCTAAAGGGCATAAATATTTTAGTATAGTTCTTAAAAAGTATTTTAACTTTATATTGTTTTCATCTTTTAACTGTTTTTTTAGTTGCCTTATAACCTGCAACCCGCCCATAGTCACCTTGTAAGGAGCTGGTCACCATAAATATTAAATAAATGAATAAATAAATAACATCCTCCCCTCTCCCCAGACATAGAATAGAATAGAATAGAATAGAATAGAATAGAATAGAATAGAATAGAATAGAATAGAATAGAATAGAATAGAATAGAATAGAATAGAATTGGAAGGGACTTTGGAGGTCTTCTAGTCCAATCCCCTGCTTAGGCAGGAAACCCTACACCACTTCAGACAAATGGTTAGATAGCATATTGTTTCCATAGTTTTTTTTTCAATCTAGTTGTTGTATTTTATAAATTTATTTTAGTTTGTTTCAGATGTGTAATGATTTTATGATATTATCTCCCCGGCTCTAAATCTTCTGGGATCTATGACTGGGATAATAACAAACAAAATAAAAATAAATTATTGTACTAACTGGCAAAATTAGTATAATTTTTCTCCCTGGAGTATTTCTCCTCATTTTTAAAAAAAAACCTTACCTACTATCACACCAACTTTCCAAGGAAAATCTGCAGGCTAATTCTTGAAACCTATCTTCCTTGACTTACCATCTTCCAGACATGTCAGAGCTGCAATCAGACAATTCCTAGCCAGCTTGCTTCCTGAAAATTCTTGAAATTGCAATCCCAGAACATGTGGTAGATGTCAAGTTGGAAAGGCTGATATAAATCAAAACCATTACCCTCATTTTTAATGTAGATGGCATTTTTTTCAAGAGATGTTCATAATATAAGAAGAGCAGATAAGAGAATATCACTGGAATATATCATTTTATTTTGAAATACAATTCAACAAACAGCTCATTTTTAAAAAAAACTTAGCTTCATAGCCTTTTAAATTCATTCACCTAATAGACAATACCAATCATCACCATACAGAGCCAATGGCACTTGTTTATGAATAATACAGAATCAAAAATCAAATATGCCCAAACTTTCCAGTGCTGTGAGATATTAGTAGGTAATATAAACAACAGT
This sequence comes from Pituophis catenifer annectens, assembly GCF_029215685.1. NCBI lineage: Eukaryota > Metazoa > Chordata > Lepidosauria > Squamata > Colubridae > Pituophis > Pituophis catenifer. Next base: position 76,507,492 of record NW_027256882.1, on the reverse strand, counting down.
CAGTTCCTAAACAGTTCCAGGTGCAGGAACCAACATCCAAGTTTCGTGCAGCACATAACATTGGCCCCTATTCCCTCATTTTATTTTAGTTCTTCAAGTAAAGAAACCAAAGGGAACTGAGCTGGAAGTTTAATCTAGTCTCTCTTGGCATTAAGTATTCCTGCTTTAATTGTTACTACAACTACAAATAATTTCTTTAGTTGCAAGTTTGGCTCTGCTGATGCAATAACGTCCAGTGTGTGGTATAATATCAGAGAATTCCACTTCCACTAACAAAGAAACAAACAAAACCTCAGGTTAGACAACACTGTAAATTACCCATTTGGTCATGACAAACTTATAAGAACTGTATTTGAATCTTCAGGAAGACAGTGAGAATAGTAAAAATATCATCAGCAGCTACAACAACTTCAAAAATTTTGTGGAAAGGGAGACCATTAGGATTGAAAATAAGAAATATGCCCCTCCAGATGTTTCTAAATCCCAATTCTCAGGATTTGTATCCAACAAAGGTTGCTGTGAGATGTAGTCTAGCTAGTTTTTGCCAGTTTGGTCTAGGCACCAACCAGGAGAGTGTGAGTTCTAGTCCCTCCTTGATATAAAAGTCTGGGTGACTTTGGATCAGTCATTCTCTCTCAGACCAACCCATCTCACAGAGTTGTTGTTGTAGGGAAAATAGGAAGAGGAAGGAATATTAGATGTTTGTCATCTTGAATTACTTATAAAAGATAATAAAGGTGGGAGGGAACAAACTATCAAATGCCTGGAGGCTCATAGGTGGCCTATTTTGCATAATTGCTAAATTAAAAATATGAAACTTACAGAATATAACATCTATTCATAATGTTGGATTATTGTCCACTGGTGTAATTTCTAAAGACTGATCAGTGATTTTTCATCTCAGAACTGACACATGAATGGTAACATGACATGGTGTAAGATTGCTACCCTTATTATGGCATGATGGGACCTAATCATGTGAATAACTTTGTCATGGTCCAACAATATAACAATAGCAAGCATATTGGCCTTTGCACCCTTGAAAATACCGGTTCCACTGATAATCAAGTTATTAACAGTTTCTTGCCTTCCTCAGCAAGCACATTGCTAACACTTCAGGATTCATACGCTCAAAAGTTCCTCCCAGGCAAACTATGGAAATTATAGCATCTAACATCTCTTTCCATAGGTTGAAAAGACCACAGTCTGCTCCATTTGCAGTGTTTGAGGGGTAGACAAGCCTACAGCAGATCAGTTTTGCTGAGACTTTAGAAGACTGGCAAGAACTTAAAAGAATATACAAGGGAACTTTTAGAGGACAAGAAGTATACTTGTTAAGATGTAGTTAATTCCAAACTGACGCAGTTGGATGTATACCACGCACACAACATAACATAGTTGGGAAAGCATACTTAAATTATTCATAAGGAATACTGTTCTTTGCAGCACAATCATATTATTTATTTTTATAATATTTTATTCTCCAGAAAGAATTTCTTATTTGCAAGCAAACCATATTCAATTCAATGGCAGTGGTAGGCAGGTGAATGTCTGATGACAGTCTCAGTTGATGGATCAGGGAGGAGTGTCTTTATCTGGTAATTATACAAATGGATTAATTAATTAGTGGAGCTAGAGGTAATTAATTGAATATTTTACCTATCACTGCCTCACAATAGCTTACAAACAGATGATTTAACCTTACTGCTCCTCTCTCTTCCCCAAAGTAATTTCCAGATGCATTATGCTATTGAAATAAGTTTCCCTATCTGGGCTCCAAATATTCAGATACCCATCATATGGTAGAAAAGAATTAGATAGTTCTTTTTCACTTTATTTCTGTATTTATTTTTATTTCTTCAATTTCTATAGCCGCCCACCTCAAATAAGTGACTCTGGACTTGCAAGCAATCATAAAATCATGCTTTGCTGCTATCAAATGGTCATCCTAATTCTTGAAATCCCAACAAGGTGTGCCTGTTATCAAAATAAGAAATGAAAAACTGAATATTTAAGATGGCATAGAAAAGCTGTTACAGATTCTAAATGAATTTTTAATACATTGTCCCCCATGAAAAGCAGTGAAGAACAAAACAGGTAAAGAACTGATGGTGAACTCAACAGATGAAGCCTCCTGACACCAGTGCCCTTCTCATGTAAGACTGCCAATTACATTTCAACCTCTATGTCATTCAGTATGTCTCATAGATAATAATACTGATTCAGCATAGTTTAAGCTGAATCAGCAATTAGACAATAACTGATCAGACAATTAATTCAGATAAACCTTAGCTTATCAAGAATAGAATTAGCAATAGCACTTAGACTTATATACAGCTCCACACTGCTTTGCACACTCTCTGAGCAGTTTACAATGTCTGCATATTGCCCCCAACAATCTGGGTCCTCATTTTACCAACCTCAGAAGGATGGAAGGCTAAGACAACCTTCAGCCAGTCAGGATCGAACTCCTGGCAGTTAGCAGAATTAACCTGCAATACTGTATTCTAACCACTGCTCAAGGTTAAGATCTTTCTTAAACTTTTCTTAACCTAATGGTTAATATCATTAAATCCTTTCCCTTCAGTCAGACCTTTAAGTTTTACCAATTATAATTTTTGTTGCTTTATAATTTCTAATTGTGTGTATTTTTGTTCATATCATTAACAGTGAATTGATATACTGAAACAATACATTAATAAATATTGCATGCAACATAAATTAACACATATTTCTAAATTAGGATTCTTAGCTTTAAGCTTTGAATGTGAAATAGGAGCCCACAGTCTGGAATGTGCTCTACCAGTCAATAGTACAGAGCTACAATTCTATATATAGCTATCTAATGCAATTATTATTTGTGTGTGTGTGTGTGTGTGTAATGGATTTATATATCATGTATCATGTTTTAATCTATTGTATTTTGTGCAAAATATTCTAATATTTCATTATATTTGCACGTTCAAAATCTACGTCTACAGGGAATCTGCTCATAGGTGGCAAATGTAATCAGGTCCTCAATCCATTGAGTGAAAGGGGCCGTTCATGCGTCTTTCTAATGCTGCATTATCAGTCTTTTGATCATAATAAGGGCACGGAGAATCCACATATGTTGTCCAATAGCCAAATTCCAAGTACTAGGTATGTAGTTCAAAAGAATATTATCATCTGAAAATTGTAACTTTTGTTGCACAATTGTATTTATATAATCCAATATTTTTTCCAAAACTTTAGTAAGTGTAAGACAGTGTAAAAACATGTTTTAGATAAGCATTATTCTTATTATATTTCCAACAAAATGCTGCTTTAGGGTTGCCAGGTGTCCACTATTTGAGCGGACAGTCCACTTTTTTCACATTATGTTCACTATTTTTTTTCACAAAATAATGGACATTTTTTTTATTCAAAAGCTTTATGATGAAATGGTACGTAATCTAAAGCTGTACAGTCTAAGAGAATAAGGATAGGAGAATCACGTTTTGTCTTTTTTTTCATTTTTTACACAACAGCGCAAAAAATGCATTAAAGCAGTTTTCTTTTGATATCGAAAATGTAGTGCTGAAGGTTTTTGCCGAATTTTTGAATTCTGCGAAGAAACGAGAAGAGTTGAAATCATTTTTTGAGTTTTGCGAATCAGAATTCCATGAAGTTTTGCACCATGTTCCAACACGTTGGTTAAGTTTGTTTAAAGCAGTCGAAAGACTTCTTTTAAACTGGATACCTCTGAAATCGTATATTATTTCTCTTGGATCTGATGAGTGCCATAAGGTTATCTGGAACCTTATTTCGGATCAGGGAAATGAACTCGCAAAGGACGATGAACCAACAATTTCAGAATTGTATTTATATTTCACGCACTTCTTCATGTCAATAATGCAAGACACCCTACTGAAGCTGGAAAGCAAGAAAATTCTTGCATGTGATCTTCACATTATCATGTGTAAGCTGTATGATTCTTTGCAAAAAAAACATGATGAGCAATTTTTTGGAATGAAAGTTTTATTTGCCTTATGTAAAAAACATTTTTTTAAAAAAAAAAATGATTTATATGCCGCCCTTCTCCAGAGACTCAGGGCGGCTTACAATGCGTTAAGCAATAGCCTTCATACTTTTGTATATTTATACAAAGTCAGCTTATTGCCCCCACAAACTGGGTCATTTCACCTACCTTAGAAAGGATGGAAGGCTGAGTCAACCTTGAGCCTTGGAGAGATTCGAACCAGCAGTAAATTGCAGGCAGCTGTGTTAATAACAGGGTGCTTAGACCACTGTACTATCAAGGCTCTGAGAATGCCGTGCAAAAGTTCAAGAACGAAGCCATCAACGTGTATCAAAGAGCCATTGCGTACCTAGAAAAGTGGTATAATTTCACCAATTCAGTATATGAGACGCTAAGTTGTTTCAATCTAATTGATCGCAATAATCCTCCAACTTTAGAAGAAATGACGAACATCTGGTTATTATCACCATGGCGAGAAGAACTTCCACCCAACATTCTCTTCGATGAAATTTCTGCCTTAGAAGAAGTTTATGTTCATCTGGAGAGCGATTCATCCCTTGATAAGTGGATGTACTTTTTCAAGAAAGAGCAAGCTCCGAGTTTACTGAAACTGTTCTAGTATTGTATCAAATGAAAACGTTGAACGAATTTTCAGCGTCATGGGAAATTTGTGGACTGACGAACGTAACCAACTGCTTGTATCAGTTCAAAGTGAACTTTGTATATTTTTTTAATATTTCTCAACATTGTACTGAAATTAAAGAATTATTCCTTAAACGCAAAGAATTGATCAAAGCTGCGTGGTCAAATAAAAAATACACACAACAGCAAAGTAAAATGTAATTTAATATTTTACATATTATTATAATATATTTGATGTTTTGAATTTTAAGTAAAGTTTTGAAGTGATTATTTTAATATGTGTTAAAATGTTTGTAAGAAAATATATAATTTAATTGTAAAAAATTTTTTTTATTTTTTTACTGCTTAATCCCCCCCCCCTTGCTTGTCCGCTATTTTTTGGAAGCAGACCTGGCAACCCTACCTATAGCAGTGATTTTCTATACAAGCAAAACAGAATCCCAATATATTTTAAATATTATTTTTATTGTGAGAGTCCACTGATGCTCTTTTCCTGGAAGTTAAAAGTCTATCATTGTGTAAGCAATACAGGAACTTCTGATTCTTTATAGCACTCATTTCTTAATATCAGCACAGTAAATTTATTTATTAATAATTAATATATATAGAAACTAATAGTTGGCTTTTAATTTTAAATTTTAGTTTTAAAAAATATTACAGGTTGTTGATATATCTTTTTTTCTTCGTTGGTTTTTCTTTTTTTTTTTAAAAAAGCATTTTTTTATGTATATATTGCATTGTATGCATATTTATATTTATAGGATTTTTGTCATTATTTTAAAAATAATAAAACAACGAGTTTTAAGAAATGATCTAGCAGTAAATGTTGCTGGCCATAGCAAAGCAAAGATGAAATAGCTAAAGAATCTTGTTTTCCTAGTTGGGAAAACAAATTTAAAAATTTATCCAAATTCTAGATGAGTCAGTTCCATCCTAATCAAATTCCTCTCTCCTTCCTCCTTTTCTCTTTGCCATGATTTTCTAAAACCACAGATTTATCTGAATGCAAAATTGGAAAATATGTCTGCACTAAAAAAAATGGACTTTTTCCTTAAACCAAGTTCATAAATATTATTCACAGTGGTTTCAAGATTAGGTTTGTGATAAGAACAAAACCACTGTTTTTTCTCTGACAGCAATTATTATTTTTTTTTAAATGTGACTTTTGGTCAGTCTTGACTTCTGGCAACCACTTGGTGAAGTCCCTGGAAGCACATTTTTTTAAAAGTGGTTTGCCCTTGCCTTCTTTCTAAGGCCGAGAGGAGGTAGCTGGCCCAACTAGCGGCTAGTCTCATTTCTAAGCCTGGTGCCTTAACTACTATACCAACCTTTCACCCCAAAATGGTAGCCCTAAGAGCAAGCCAACCAAATTCAAAGCTTCTTGTGAAGTCAGTCCAAATTATTTTAATGTAGCTCCCAGCAGCATTCAATTCAGGGTATGAATTATCTTGTAACACTATACTGTATATTAAAAACATTTGGTGCAGTAAAAGCATTTGGGTATACATTTAAATCATTAAAAAACAATTTAAAACCAGAAATATCCTCAGTATGTTTTTATTTCTTTTTTTGGACTCCGTAGGAGAGCTACACCATTTCATTGGCAAGTACAGTATGCCAACAGCTGAAGCTAACAAAAATTACTAACTCTTGGTTAGGCATTTAGCTGTGCTCCTCTGTAAAGGAAACAGCTGCTTTTCTCAAAACCAGACAACAACATCAGTTGCACTTTTTTTGTTGTTTTGTTAAAAGGGAGGAGGTGAGAGCAGTGTAACACTTATGTATTTGATTTTGGCCCCGTGAATTTTTTGTGTTCAGTACTTACACAAGGCTGGAAAACCTATCCCAGAGCAAACCAGCATAAAACCATGGACTTTATTTTAATACTAAATTCACGAATGCAAATATGTATACAGTGTTAAGAAGAAGGCAGTAACTGCTTTGTCTTTCATTTGCAGACTAGTTACCTATAACCATCAGCCCAATCTGTCACTACAGAAATGGTGAATCTGGCTTTCCCCATTGACTTTGCTTGTCAGAAGTTGGCAAAACAGGATCACATGAACTTAGGACACAGCAACGGTCATAAGTATGAATCAGTTGCCAAGCATCTGAATTTTGATCCTATGATCATGGGAATGCTGCAAAGATTGTAATTGTGAAAAATGGTCATAAGTTACTTTTTTCAGTGCCATTGTAACTTTGAAGGTCACTAAATGAACTGTTGTAAGGTGAGTACTAGCTGTATTGTCTTCCTTTCAAAATCTGCATGGAATGACAGATTTAAAAATGTAAATTTCATACATTTTAGAAATATAGATCTAGAACATAAATCGGTTTGCAAAGAACTCACAAATACACATATTTGCCAATGTTATTTTCAACATAAGACCATTTCTGCTTATAACTGGAGGAGACCTTCCAAAGAAGGTTTGGAATTATGACAATTATACATAGAATTTCAACATTCATCGAGGAAGAAATGTTCAGAAAAATTCTTAACAACCATAGGCTCTTCTTCACAGCTACATTAATGTACACATTAATTCTTCCCATCCTAGAGTGAAAAGGAAAGTATATTAATGTACTTAATATACTTTCCAATATTAATATATTGGATCGCCACCACATCCCAGTCTCAGTAATAAACTAGTTATTCTGCTTTTACACAATTTAACTTTGTATAACCTGCACAATGCTGAAGATGCTACTTGTAATCAAAACAAAAGATCTGCAAGCTTACTAATAAAAGTCAAGGAGATTAAAACTGAAAAAAAGAACAATATAATCACAGAAAGTATGACAACCAGCCTTACAACTGACAATGAAAAAACAAAGAAGTGGATAGCTTTTGCCTTTTAGGATCAGCTGTCAACAGAAGAAATAAGCAATGCAAATATGTATTGCACCCAAATAATAGTGCAATGCTCAGGAACTGGTCAGAAGGGCTAGTCCCATAACAGATTTGCTGGATTGACTCTACAGCTGAACAGATTTCTCTCCCTGACCAAAACTGATTCAAGGATTTTTCTATAGGTACCCTTTAATGCTGGCCTGGAAGAGTCTGCATAAAGTTAACAGAAAAATTACATTTTAATATGGAAACCAGCTTCAGGGTAAGAAACATCTTCATTTCACAGCAAGCAGGATGAGCCCTAGTTGTATTTAATGTAAGAATAAATAATGTTTAGTTCTTTCCTCCTAATTACAATCGTCTGAAACCCGATCCTTAAGGGTTTCCATCCTATTTGGAGTGATTCCATCTTCTCTACCAACAAAAAGAAGACTTGAAGACAGTAATCTTATCAAGAAATCTGTACATTGTGTATTTCCAAGCAGCCCTCAAATATGAGATATGCTTTCAAATGGATGTGCCTTGTTTTAACATTTAGTATTATTTTTTTGAGTTATTCCTAAAGATCCTTGGCTTAAAATTTTGTGAGATACTTTCAGATTAGCATTCCAATGTAAGTCAATTAAAACGAAGAACCAAAATAAATAAATAAACTTTTCCTGGGCATATCATATATTTATGTGGTTTTGGGGTGGAGTACCACCAGTACGCTGATGACACCCAGCTGTACATCTCCACCCCAGACCACCCCAACGATGCCCTTGAAGTGATGTCCCGGTGCCTGGAGGCCGTACGGATCTGGATGGGGAGAAACAGGCTCAGGCTCAACCCATCCAAGACCGAGTGGCTGTGGTTTCCGACGTCCCGATATAATCAGCTGGTGCCATCGCTGACTATTGGGGGCGAATCATTGGCCCCCACGGAAAGGGCTCGCAACTTGGGCGTCCTCCTGGATTCACGGCTGTCTTTAGAAGAGCACTTGATGGCCGTGACCAGGAGGATTTTTCATCAGGTTCGCCTGATCTGCCAGTTGCATCCCTTTCTAGATCAGGACTCCTTACGCACGGTCACTCATGCCCTCGTCACCTCCCGTCTGGACTATTGTAACGCTCTCTACATGGGGCTCCCCTTGAGGAGCACTCAGAGGCTCCAACTGGCGCAGAGTGCGGCCGCGCGGGTGGTGACGGGAGCGACGTGGCGGTCCCATGTAATGCCTCTCCTGCGTGAGTTGCACTGGCTCCCGGTGGTCTTCCGAGTGCACTTCAAGGTATTGGTTATCACCTTTAGAGCGCTCCATGGCTTAGGACCTGGTTATTTTCAGGACCGCCTGCTACCACCAATAGCCTCCCACTGACCAGTATGCTCCCATAGAGATGGGCTCCTCCGGGTGCCGTCGGCCAAATAATGTCGACTGGCGGCCCCCAGAGGGAGAGCCTTCTCTGTGGAGGCACCTATTATCTGGAAATACTCTGGTTATCTTTCAATATTTCTAATAATCAAATATAAGATTGTTTTATATCTGGAATTCAGATCAGGTAACTGGGATACTTGAAAAAAATTATCAGAGATCTTTATCTGCTAAACAATTATATAATACAAGCACTAACGACAACAAAATGTACTAAACTAAAATTTTCAATCATTTCAAAAGTTATTTCTAACAGCCACTAGAATTGCACTCCTCACTCCTTACTAGCACTGATGAGGTTACCTGGTCTGGGTAATGAAATGTATGCAAGTAAACAAGCAAGCTCAGAGAGCACCAAGGATCTTTCATGTCAACCCTGAGCTACAAATATTCTTCTTTAAAGTTTTCAATTTTCAATAACACAAGCAATTTCTTTCAAAAGCAATCCATATGTATATCATAGAAACTCTTGTTTAGAATAAAATTATTTCTGCTTATAAATGTCTATGGAACTTATTAGTCATCCAGGTCATGTTTGTTCCAAAGGTGCTGTTTCCAAGAGGCAACTGGACTTTGTTGTTTTTTGAAGACATTTGCTTCTCATCCAAGAAGCTTCTTTAGCTCTGGCTGGATGGCAGGGAATGGAAGGATTTATATTCCTTGCAGACAGCTGGTCATTTGCATTCTTTTAGAGAGTCGTTGAGGCCACTTGAAGGTTTATCTGCTTATAAAATTAATACCTTCCTCATTTTTACCTGACATGGAAAACCGTAATCAAATGGAAGGAAAGATGGCCTCCCTGCAGGATGCACATAATTTAAGCTAAGCAAACATAAAAGAGAAAATAGAAGAGGCAGATTTTGTAATGGCTGTGTAAACTACCAAGAAACAAAGGCCAATTCCACAAATAATTTTAATACTTAATAAATATCTCCATCACATATTTTATTCTTGATGAACCTCATTTCATTGGGCTGTTCTAGTCTCCTGATTATAGTGTTACAGTAATACACTGTTTTATTTACAAATGGAGAGGTGGAGCAGAGTTAATCAAAATTACAGAATCACTTTCCCAAAATAACAGCACACCACTGCAGGTCTGTAAGGCAGGACTAAGTCATTAAAAAAATCCATAAATCATGCATTTGAACTAGTTCTGGTGTAACAGATGTTCTTATTTTTTCGTCAAACTCTCATATCCTGTCACAGACAGGTGGATTAGAATTTACATTTAGAAAAATACACTTTGCCATTTCAAGGAGAAGTGCCACTTAAAAACTAAAATACCACAATACCACGGACTTCCTGCTACACCATTCAGGGAGAAAGCTTAAATGCCAAACATCTCCCTCCTGTGCTAAGTTAATAAAACATAATAAAACATAGATATGTGACATTGCAGGTATGTATAGGAAGCCCAGCTGTGGTGGTGGGGCCATTTTAGAACTGCTCATTCATCTTTGTTCCCCACCTAGTGCTCAGTTCTCACTTGTGGTTCCAAGTAGCTGTAACATATGCAGCGGCCATAACCCAATATACTATCTCGGCAGATAGCTCAAACATGTGAGTGTGATCTTTGACCTTCAGGGAAGCTGGAGATAGCAATAGCACTTAGACTTATAAAACACTTCACATGCTTTATAGCCCTCGCTAAGCGGTTTACAGAGTCAGCATATAGTCCCCAACCCTGGGTCCTCATTTTATCCACCTTGGAAGGATGGAGGGCTGAGTCAACCTTGAGCCTGGTGAGATTCCATCTGCCAAACTGCTGACAGCCGGTGATCAGCAGAAATAGCCTGCAGTACTGCACTCTAACCACTGCGCCACCGCGGCTCTTATAGAACTTCTATCCCAGGCTGTGAAGTCAGATCCTGGCACATTGAGCAGAGAAGACTGACAATCCAACAGTCAAGAAGGCAGATCCAATAAACCGGGTACATAAAATGGCCCAATCTATTGCATCATGTCAAGATTATGCTACCTCATTCCCATCTCATTTGTATTCCAAGCAGAGAGGGCAGAGATATTGCACTACACAAGGGTTTGTGTCCAGAATGAATTTGTTAGGACACACTGCAATATGCAGGAAGGCTACATCAGATGAAATGGAAACAACTGCATTTTAAAGACAATAAGCTAAGAAACACAGTTTGTGTCTCTCAAGAGTACAAACTGTTACTCTGTTTCTTGAATTGAAAGGAAATGTAATGTACCCTATTCTGTACCTGAACTTCTCTTCTTAAAAAGAAATGTAAAAATAGAGACAAAGACAAAAAAGGAACTTAATGAAATGTTGCATCCTTAATATATTGTCTTTTTTTTCTTTTTATCAAACCAAGCTGATTTTTTAAAACACAAAGATCTTCCTGTTACACTCTAGAATATTTTTTTAAGTCCATAAAAAAGAGAACAAGGGACAACCAATTCAAAATTCTGTTGAGCGCATTATGATCAAAGCAACACGAAGGGGGGAAGAAAACACAGTTCTCCCTTCCATGATTGTCTTCTAATCCTCAGATAGCAATCTGCCACAATTTTAAAAGGTATATGGTAACAAAGAACATCTTCTTCAAGTATTGTCCATTGCTAGACCTTGTCACTTCTGCTCTGTTCATCAGGCAGAAAAAATGTGTAAGAAAGACACTCTACTAAGAAACAATACAGGATCCAAATTCCTAGCAGCAGGGCTACTGTACATACTGTATGGTATTACCACTTAGGTTGGCCCATCTGATCATTTTTCTAAGTTTTGTAGGGTTTTTTAAAGAGTCTGTGAAGTAAAAGGGAAAAAAGTGCCTTGGGATTACTCAGTGATAACCAGAACTGACTGGGATACAGCCACAATTTTATTATTACCATTATGTCATTGAAGCTAATGGTGCTACAGCTTAGTATAAACCAGATCTTTAGTCTTCTTAGTCCCAGACCAACACTTTAATCACAACATTTGCATTTAATTTTTCTTTCTTTTTTTTTTCCATTCAGGTAATGATGGACTTTGTTTCACTTTCTCAAGTTATGTTCATGGAATGTTACTAAGAAGGAGTTATATCCTAGGGTAGGGATGGCTAACCTTTTCCAGACCGAGTGCCCAAAGAGTGCACGCACGCATGCAAATGCATTCACATGCACCCAAACCCCCAAAATGCTTTCTTGGAGCCTGGGGAGGCTGAAAACGGCCTTCCCCACCCCCCCAGAGGCCCTCCAGAGGCTGGAAACAGCCATTTCCCGACTTCCAGTGGAACTGGAAGGCCTGAAAATCAGCTGGCTGGCATGCGCATGCCCGCTGGAGCTGAGCTAGGGCAACACTTGCGTGCCCACAGATATGGCTCTGCGTGCCACCTGTGGCACGCGTGCCATAGGTTCGCCATCACGGTTCTAAGGGTTTCACCAAAAGCTCCACAATCTGAACTATTACTGTAGAATTCAACTGACAATTTACTAAAGATTTCCTTTAATATCTCCCCAAATACCTTGCCGATAATTCATACTGACTTGCAGACAGCAGTAGGATTCCAAAATCATTGTTAAAAGGTAATAGTCCAGGAAAGTATAACTTTATTTACAGAATTCAACACTTAGAACAAGTAGTTATGGAATATGTATGAAAAATAATTCTATATGGTAATTCTATACGATAACCTTATCTATTTAGATAACTATTAGACAAACTTATCTAATTATTATCTACATGATAATAATTCTATATGATAACCAATCCTTACTCAACATAACTTTCAACAATGCTACTTACAAACCAATCATTTACCTATGACTACTACTTTAAGTTCCTCCTCCTCTTCCTTCTAGTTTTTCTCATCCCTGCCCTCATTCACTTCTCAGCAACCTCTTCACATTAGTTGCAGCCATCACCTCTCACATTTCCTTGACATAATTTCTTCGTGCACTTTCTTAACATTTCTCAAAAACACTCAATTTTTTTTAGTTAATAAAAATCTTTTACTAAGAGGATAAGTGTAATTCTTCTTCTGGTCTACTCATACACAGCGACTCATTAATATTTTAGATCAGGGGTGAAATCCAGCAGGTTCTAATAGGTTCTGGAGAACCGGTAGCAGAAATTTTGAGTAGTTCAGAAAACCATCAAATACCACCTCTGGCTGGCCCCAGAGTGGGGTGGGAATGGAGATTTTGTAATATCCTTCTCCTGCCATACCCAGCAAGCCATGCCCACAGAACCGGTAGGGAAAATTTTGAATTTCACCCCCGTTTCAGATACACTCTTTTTCAGCTTATATGGAGAAGATGCCAGGTTTCAACTGAGGGTTTTTTTTTGGGGGGGAGGGGGTTATGTATGGTATTGTGCTCTATCACTGAACTATATTATTATTATTATTATTATTATTATTATTATTATTATTATTATTATTATTATTATTATTTTGAAAATGCAATAGGTGCATTTCTGGTGCATTTCTGTAATGGGTGTATGATATCACTTTGAGATTGTTCAAGCCTAGCGGCATCACCTTTCTCTTGTTAGAAAAATGTGTTTGACAAATAAAGATAAAATCAGGGCATGTGGATGTTCTCACCCATGAACACATTGCATTCTTAGTATTTTGTACAGAATGAATTGTAATAAATATAAAAGAACAGCAACCATTGAAAAGTGGCATGGTTATTATTATGGAAAATTACTGAGTCTGAGCTTACTACTATAAATAGAAAACAAACACAATAGATTCTGTTTAATGTAGTAGTAGATATTAAACCACTAGGAAGTGCTGGGGGTGGGAGGAGAACTATTGTTATGTTCTGAAATCTGGGAAGTGGACCTGACTAAAAGATATTAAGTTAAAAAGCTATGAAGTCTACACCTTCATTTAAAGTTATTTGTCTGTTGGCATATTAGAAATACATCAGAAATCCTCAACTTACAACCCCAATTGGGACCAAAAATTTCTGTTCTTAAGAAGGCAGTTGTTAGACACATAAAAGAGAAAGGTCCAATGCATATTAAAAGGCTTTATAATGTTTTGCTAGAAAGGGACTCAGAAACCGAATTAGTTAAAGATTGTATGATTAAGTGGGCACAAAATTTTGAAGAACCAGTGATGTTGGAAACATGGGAAAAAATTTGGGTTCAGAATGTTAAATTTACACAGTCGCAGAATCTGAGGGAAAATTTCTATAAAATGTTTTATAGATGGCATTTAGATCCCAAAAAGTTGTCATGTATGTACCCTAATGTTCAGCCAAAATGTTGGAGATGCGAATGTTTGGATGCTACGTATTATCATGTTTGGTGGACCTGTAGGAAAGTTAAGGCTTTTTGGATAAAAATTTGGTGGGTCATGCAGAATGTTTTGAAGAAAAAAATTCAGTTTTCTCCACAACTGTTTTTATTGGGTATAGTTAAGGGTTTTACATTGGGTGAAACAAAATTGATATTGTATATGATAACAGCAGCAAGACTGTTGATAGGTAAATACTGGAAGAATGAAGCTTTGCCCACTATCGAGGAATGGACTGTGAAGATGGCCAGTTTTGCAGAGATGGCGAAGATTTCAGCGTATTTAAAAGATTGTTCACAAGAGACTTATGAATGGGAATGGAAAAGGTGGATAGAATATGTTCAGAACAAATATCAAACTAGAAAGTATCAAATAGCTTTTATTTGAAAATAATGTATTAGAAATATTTTAATGCAAAGGGATAAAGAGGAAAAATTTTATAGGGGGAGGGACGGGTTCAGGCTTATATATTAGTGTCATTAGTTATGAGTAAGTAATAGGGAAGTCTGGGGGGGGGAGGGTTAGGGAGGGTTAGGGAGGATGGGAGGTTTGGGGCGGGAGGTGGGGGGTGAAAAAGGGGGTGAAAATGTAATTGTAAAACTTTTGCAATAAAAAAAAAAAAAGAAGGCAGTTGTTAAATGAGTAACACACCATTTTATGACCTTTATTACCATGGTTGTTAAGTGAATCACTGCAGTTATGAAGTGAATCACACTATTGTTAAGCGAATCTGGCTTCCCCTATGGACTTTGCTTATCAGATATCAGCTGAAATGGTGATTACATGACCCAGGGACACTGCAACCATTGTAAACACATGCCAGTTGTCAAGGGCCTGAATTCTGATCATGTGATCATGGAGATGTTACGATGGCTGTTAAGTGGGAGGACCTATCATAATCACTTTTTCAGTGACTTTGTAACTTTGAATAGTCACTAAACGAATGGTTGTAAGTCAAGGCCAACTTGTACCAATCTGACCAGCTGATAATTCTACTAAAGTTTTTGTAACAATTCAAGTCACAGGAATACTTTATAGGTAGCATCAAGTGTTATCCTCCAAAGCCTTGTACACACCTAGCACAATGTTGTCTTGAAGAAGAAATCTGAGTCGTATAATATTTAAAGGATTAATTTATAAATCTCTTAATTATCAGTGTGGAGGCTTTTTTTCTATTTCAAAAAAATAGTCAGCATTCATATATTATATATGTATATGAATGTACATTCTCTCTGTGTGTATATATATGTGTGTGTGTGTATATACATACACACACACACACACACATACATACATACATACATACATACTCTCTCTGTGTGTATCTGTGTGTACGGTATTTTTCGGAGTATAAGACGCACCGGTGTATAAGACCCACCAAGATTTCGAAGAGGTAAGTAAAAAAAAAAAGTTTTTGCCCTCTCTGGCCCTCAGGAGCACTCTGCAGGCCTCCCAAACCCTCTGCGCGCCCCATTTTTTGCAAAACCTGGGGTGTTTTTGCCCTCCCCCAAAGGGTGTATAAGACGCACCAACATTTCCACTCTCTTTTAGGGGGGAAGAGGTGCATCTTATACTCCGAAAAATACGGTATGTATATGGATAGATAGATAGATAGATAGATAGATAGATAGATAGATAGATAGATAGATAGATAGATACTGTAGATAGATATACATATACATACTGTATTTTTCAGAGTATATATTTGCAAAGCAAAGGGTATCTGAGCTACATGTCATAATGCGTTATTTCATTTTACATCTAAACACAGCGCAGACTTTCAGAATTTGTGTTTTCAGCTGAGAGTAGTTTTAAATTATTGAAGTATAGGGCACCCGAAGGGAGTTTCTGATATGAGTTTAATCAAAAACTCATTTAACAGAAATAATGAATTTAATACAATTTATAGATTTCACTTTAGCATTACGAATATCACAGTACTATTATCATTCTATACAGTTTTTTGGAGAAAGAATTTGCCGGTCCACTAATTTGCAAATATTAAGTAGAGATACAGAAACTCTATTCAAGGCTGATCCACAAACGATTTCCCCTCTCTATGTCATAAAACTTTAACTTAGCCCCCCCCCCCCCCAAAAAAAGGCTCTAAAATTACATACTAATTATACCTAACCTTGTAATGTTTAGCTATATGAACAAAATCTTATATCCTAAATATTGTGTGGATATAATAAAACTGAACCTTATATCCATTTGAAATTATAATATGCAGTGCTGGATAAATTCTGAACAAGATAAATTCAAGAAAATATCTTTTAAAATACTGTACATTTTAACAGAAATACCAAAGTAATTAAAAAATAGTTTTGATAATGCATACAAAACAAAATCTCCAATAACAAATTAGCTATTTGTAACAGCTAAGCAAGCGATATTCACATACTAGTGGGGAAATGAGACAAACTTTTCAAATGCTTTTTTAATCACAATTACGAACCATTGATATTGGAGAAAAGTTGAACAAAGAAAAATAAGAAAGCAGAGTTCCTTGAAATATAGTAATGTGAAATATGATTACTACAGCTTTACAAGTTATAATGGCTCAACCAAACTACCTTAACACATTGTGGAAAGTGATGTTCCAATGACTTTTCATTTATTTGCAGTGTTTCTAACAGACTTTAATATAGTTTTCAGTTAAATATTAAATTTAAAATATTAAAACATTTTCTACTTTAGAAGAATATATTTATATTGTTTAATAAAAAGGAAAGTTGTGCACAAAGGAATTTTATGGATACCTTGCAACACAGAACTGGAGGTCCAATTAAAGCTACCGTTTTTCCCTGAAACTAAGACATGTCTGGATAATAAGCCCAATTGGGCTTTCGAGCACATGCGCTAAATAAGCCTCCCTTGAAAATAAGACACCCCCCAAAAAAATACTTAAGACACATGTGCAGGGGGGGAAAGGGAGGAAGAATATCAGAGCCACTGCCACCTGAGATCAGCAGGCCAGATTCGGTGAGCCAGACACACCGCTGCCACTCGGGAAAAGAAGAGAGAGAAGAGGTGCTGCAAGAGCGCCCATTTCTCATGTTCTTCTCCTCCCAGGAAGTGGCGGCACATTCAGCTCCCCGAATCTAGCTTGCTGATCTCAGCCATTGAGGGGGAGTGGCAGGTGGGGAGGGGTGGGGTGGCAGAGAAGCAAGAATTCTGCCCCTCGCCCAAACCCCAGCTCTCCTGTTTGCCCTGCAGGCTCTTCAAGTAGAAGGCAACCGATCCAGTCCATGGCTTTTGCAATCCAAGCCAGGGCTTCTTCTCCTGCTCCCCTTTCCTCCCCCCCGAGCGGTGTGTAACTTGAGAACATGGATTCTCTCTTTTAAACTCTATCCTTTTGTTCTCTGCTTCAGCTCCATGGGGTTGTAACCAACCCCCCTCCCACCCCGGCTGGGGAAGGCCTCAGGAGAATTTTGGCAAGGCTGGCCGGGTGACCCTCAGGGCAGAGACCCCAATCCCAGCCCCCTTGGCCGCTTTGAGCCATGCAAGCCCAACCCAGGCCAGTCCAGCCAGCCTCCTTGGTTGGCAGCTGGGGAAGTGGGGTGGCAGCTGGGAAAGTGGGGTGGGGGAAGAGAAGGTCCAAGAAGACCTCCAAGCTGCCCCACTGTGCTTCTCCTGCCCCCTCACCCTCCTTTCAACACAAAGCCAATCGCACAGAGCTTGCTTGTGTACAGGCTTGCAAGAAACTCCGCCTCCTTCCCGCTTCATGCTCTGGAGTCTTTCTCGTCCAGGATGCCATGGAGCCTGGCGGAGCTGGCCAGAGACATGCCGGCCGTTGTCAGCCATGGCCGAGCCTGAGAAGACATGTGTTGTTGGCCTTTGTGTCCCATGCCAGGTGAGCCCTGCTCACTTCCCTTTTGACCTGCTCTGCACTGGGCATTGCCTCGGCTCGGGAGTCAGACTCAGAACCCTCTTCGAGGACATCCTTCCACCCAACTGAGCCCTGCCAACTTTACAGGAGTAGGGGGGTGGAAGAAAAGTTTCCAGGCATTGGGCAGCTGACATGATTGCTAGAGGCAGTGGCCTGAGCAGCACCAGCACAGCAGCTGGTCGGAGCTCCGGCACCAGTCCCCCTGCACCTCAAAAATAATAAAACCCCCAATAATAAGGCCAAAGCCATAGTTCGGGGGTCAAAAGAAAATAAGACCCTGTCTTATTTTCGGGGAAACATGGTAATTAAAAAAAAAATCCTGTAGATATATCACAGAAAGCCATAGGTCTTTAGACTGAGGTTAAACAGTCTGACGCATATAGCTAGAGTACATCAAAATGACAATCATCAGCATGAGCAGACAGAAAAATTCTGGAAGCAGTTTCTATGACTTATTTATTATGATCTATAAGACAAGCCTAACAAGCTTGTCTTATATTGTATCTTCCTAACAAGCCAAAATCAGGCATCATGGTATACTATTATCCTGCATATCCTGCTTAGTCCACTTGGAGGATGATCCCTTCCCCATAACTTCCATGGAAAGAAGTTGGGTCAATGCAACTGAGTTATATTCATCAGGATGTTACTTATTTCCATAGAATTCTGAAAAATTCTGATGAACTGTGCTATTTGAAAGCAACCATACACAACTGTATAAAATTAACAAAACTGCTGTTGCAAAGATGCAAATATATATATAGCCCCAGTGTAAGAATTCTGTTCCCAAGGTCTGCCTTCACTTGAATTTGTATGTAATGAACTTAAACTGCTGTGTATTTAACTTCAATTGTTGTGTATGTTACTCAAATTTTGCTAAAATAGGCCCCGTTCTTAACTATAGATTGTCTTTTAACCTGGGATCTTGCTGTATTAATTATTCTGCTTTTCAATGGAAGTGGTGTAAAATGTTGTTTCATTTAGAAAAATAATGAGGCAAGTACAGGAACAACCATTCATACTAATTCAGTCCTGAACAGTAAAAGCTTCAACTTTTTACAATTGTGAGAATAGGTATGTGTGCACTGTAATTGACATATACAATTCTGCTTAGAGCTATATTAGTTATGTGCTCTTGACTTCATGCAATTATTTTATTAATGATGTCATTATAATCCACATCCTGCATAGCAATCTGATATAATAATCAAAACTGGACTGATGCTATGGTACTATTAATTTGTTATCTTTTCATCCATAGGAAATAAACACCTTATTTTTGGAGAAGCAGGAAACCTGTCTGATTATCAGTTGGTTACTTCAAGAAAACAGCCCTCAAATGGGGGGGGAGGGGAATAGATCTGCTTATATTGTGAAAATATACCTTGCCTTACAGTACTATAACATCTTTTCCCAACTTTAAAGGATTTCTGTTCAATTTCCATTCTAAAAAAATAAATTAGGTAGCAGTCTAACATTTTCTCCTTCTATTATTAAAAGCTAGTAGATGTCCAGCAGTATCCACCACAATTTTTGCAATATTCCAGAGCTGGAATTCTAGGCCAAAGGGAAGTCCAGAATGCTACCATATGGAAGAATTCTGAAAATTATCCAGTTCAACTTCCTACTCAGTGCAGGATTATCCTTTCTCCAAATAAATCCAAGCTTATTTCATTCTCACATTTATCATAGCTTTTATAATGATAAATTAAAATCTGTTCTTTCCAAGTACAAGTTCTAATTTTGCTCAGAGAAGTAGTACAGAACTGTTTTGTTATATCTTTTACATAAGAGCCTTCTGCATATTTAAAAACCACTGTCATGAATCTCTTATCATGTATACTCTCCCATGAAAGCTAAATCCAGTTGTTCAAATTATGGAAATTTTGTTGTTATTCATATCCTACCTTTGTGCTCAGGGGATGGTCTAATAATAAATGTACTTTATTTATTAATCAGCTAGGGAGGTTCAGTGGCTGAGAATGGAGTAGAACCTGGGTCTCTCCAGTCCAAGTCCAAGACCTGAACCCTTACATCACATCTAATTAAAAAAAAAATATGCATGACTAATTGAAATTGAAAAGGCCTGGGAAATTGAAAAGTCCCACCCCCCCCCCCCACTCCAAAGTAAGGGTTTCATGTAATGCCTGGGATAACACAGTCTATAGATAAGCCACAACAGAGCAAAAGAACTTTCTCCTTTGTCCTAAACGACCTCAGAAAGTAAGAGCATCTCCTGATAATTTTATGAGAACCGGGTAGGTTCATATTGAATTTGGGAATCCTTCAAGGCCTCAAGTCTTTTAGATCACTAAAGGTACTTTCACTTGTACATAAAAAGAAGAAAATATCTACAGATGGTGTTTGACTTATGACAATTGATCTCAAAATTTCAGCTGTTAAGTGAGGCAGTTGTTAAGTGAATTTGGCTTTTGCCATTTCACAACTTTTTTTGACACAATTGTTAAGCGAATCTGGCTTCCCCACTGACTGAATTTAATTTAATGTTCATCCTTATCCAATCCACTATAGACTTAGGTACAAGAAAAAGAAATAAACCACTTCTTTAGAATTAGATGACCAGCAGAGCTGGGTGTCATCAGAATACTGATAGTACCTTATTCCAAGACTCTAGAAATGTCTCAGTGATTTCATGTTGATGTTGGGCAACACAGAGGACAAGATGGAATTCTATGTAATATCCCAGGTCAAAAAACTAATTGCTAAATAATGGTCCCCAGTATCACTTAATACCGTCAAATGCAGCTTCACCAGACAGTCAAAATAAAGGAAGATATCCTGGTTAATAATATTTAAAACCACTAAAGATCCAGAAAAACTAACAAGGCTGCACATTCACTCATCTTGTTCCTCAAGTGTACTAAAGTAGCCTCAACGTTTTATGCCAGCAAATGCTCAAATCAAACGAATCAGAATAATTAATATTATACAAATATATTTTGGAGATGTAAAATCTCAATATTCCTAGTCACCTTAGGCAAAAAGGAGATATCTGAGACCCTTCAATGGATTATTTGGGCTAAGGAAAGGCTTTTTGATAAGGACATATCACTCCTAAACTTAATTACTTCTCTTAGTAATGAAACAAGTTCTAAACTAGCTGATTTAACAGAGCAAATGTCATCACCTCTCCAGGTTCCATATATGCACCCTTAAGTGAACAGGCTGAAAAGATTTTCAAGAACACAACAAATCATTTTTGTTGTTACAAAATTGTAATGTGCCTTGACATTGCATGCCAAGTATGTTATCCATTGAGAACTTTGCAAAATGCTCATGGTGAATCACCAACTAAACTGACTCTTCTTTATCAGCTTCCTGATGTATGAGGCAAAATAGAGGTGGAATAAATAATCTTCATTTTCTTAGAAAATAAAATTAATCTTTAAAGAGACATACATCAAATTTACTACCACAAAGAGAAAAACTGGTTTTTAAAACTATTAACATATGCAAGTTGCTTTTTAAAAATATGAATATAAAAATGAATTAATCAGAATCCAGTCCAAAATAATATTCGACTAAAATCAAAACTGCAATTAAGTGTGCTGCGCAGCAACTACTATAATCAAAACAGAAGCCCAAAACTATATAAATAGAGGCATTCAAATAGCTATTCATATAATTTGCTGTACTAAAAACAGATTCCTGCCCAATTTGTTTATATTTCAAATTTAAGTAATTGACTTTTGCAAACTATGAAACTCTGTTTATTATATTATGATGATGTTTCTTGTCAAAATGATAAATAAATTGCATTTATAGCTTCAAACATAAATCCTGAATTGGAATATTTTGTTACTGATGTTATACAGAACAAAGCAAGCAGGAAGATGTCATACCTGTTTTGCTAGATGTTTTAATATTAAAATCATAAAATCTCATATTCTTTGCTGGATATTATTTGGTTCATGATTTGCCTATATTATCTTTGGATTGAGTAATTATGGCCTGTTCAGTAAACCATGGCTAAAATAAAGGCACACTGCAACTGAAAACGTGTTTTATTTTTATCCAGTAATGCTATTATAGTTTATTGGATTGATATTCGCCCAGTGCTAAAAGCAGAAAAATGTGGTTGCCTCAGCTACTGCTGATGTAATTTGCAGATACAGTACAATTTGACTCAACTGTTGCTTAGCATGCTGAAAGCACAGGAGTAATTGTCACTGATGATGTTACCTAGTTTGGGCAATGAAACGTCTGCAAGAAAACAACTACCTTATTTTCGGAGTATAAGACACACCTTTTTCCTCCCTAAAAGGGGGTGAAAATTTAGGTGCATCTTATACACCGAATGTAGCCCTGCCCACCCACTGGCCCCCACCTTTTGGCCTCTGCCTCCCAGCAGTTACCTCCTTGCAGCAAGCAGCAAGAAGAAACAGCTCATTTCAGCTTCAGCACAGCCTAATTAGCACAAGTTGATTAGATCGGCCTCTCGACTCTCAGCTGTTTTGCTCTCAGCTGTTTTGCATGGGCCTCTGCTGCTTGCATGCAAGGTGGTAAATTGCTGGGAGCAGATTTTTTTTTCTTGTGCTAATCAAGCTATGCTGAAAACGAAAATGAAAGTAAAGCAGGCTATTTGCTGTTTGCTGCAATGAGGCAGAGCAGATTTCTTTTTCTTGTTTTCTTCACCAAAAAACAGGGCTGAAATGCTCCCAGTTCGGACCGAGTCAGGCAAGTAGGTAGCGATGGCGGCGGGCAGTTCGGAGAACCGGTAGCAAAAATCCCTGCCCCCGCCCCCCATGCCCAGCTGAGCCCCGCGATCATCAGAGCCTTTTTTTCCTTTTAAATGGCTCCTACCAGCCAAGCTCTGACGATCCCAGCTGAGTTGCCTGCTAATCAGGCAACTCAGTTGGATCCCCAGAGTCATGTAAAAGAAAAAAAGTTTCTTTTTTTCTCCCCCCCCCCCAGCCTCCAGCTTGCTTACCTACCTTAGCTGCTGATCGCATGACCATCACAATCCATGCATCAGCAAGCAACTGAATCGCCCTGCCTGCAATCAAGCTCATTGGTGAGCAGCTCTTTCTGCCTGCCTGCCTAGATTTGTGGACTTCAACTCCCAGCAAAGCTGGCTGAGGAATTCTGGGAGTTGAAGTCCACAAGTCTTAAAGTTGCCAAAGTTGGAGACCCCTGTTCTATTGGGTAAGTTTTTTTCCCCTTTGGGAGCTTTAAAAAAAAATAGTTAACTGGGGTTTTTTTAGTTGTTCTTTTTTTAGACCTAGCCATTTAAAGTTTAGGAAGTTTTAAATTTAGCTGCTTTTATATAAAAATAAAAATAAATTAAAATAAAATATTTGTTCAGCTTTCTGAGATTTAGTGTGTTTCTATAGTGTTTCACTCTAACTACACAAACACACAAAATGTATGTGGAATTTTGTGTGTGTAAAGTGTGAAAGTTGGTTTTTTGTGGCTGTGTGAGGTTCCTGCTTATTGCGGGGCCATTTTGAGTCTAGCACAGCTGCTTTTACATTGTGGGTGAGCCAGTTGTGTTGTGTTGTGTTTTGTAGGTTAAAAAAGGGCAAAGAAGTGACATTGACTTGGCCATGCCCACCCAGTCACCTTACCACCAAGCCCTGCCCACTAATTAAGCCACGCCCACAGAACAGGTAGCAAAAAAATTTAGATTTCACCCCTGCCAAAAAAAGGTAGGTACATTTCATAGTCCGGAGCGTCTTATACTCCGAAAAATACAGTAAGTTCAGAGAGCACCAAGGATCCCTAATTTCAACCCTGAGCTACTAATACTCTCCTTTATTGATAGTCTCCAGTATAATATCTTACCAGTCCTTTCCAAAGCGCTAATCTTGGCGTTATGTATGCAGATGTCCCTGCAGAAAACCAGGGATCTGATTTCTCTTGCGTACAAACAAAAAGGTCATGAACAGCCTTCCTCATACACCAGAGGGAAGGAAGCAACAATGCACGTGGAGCTGGACTGATCTCAGGACCTGATTTATTATCAACCTTATCATCAAAGAAGCCCCACAGCCTGTGGCTGCAGAAAAAAAATGGCTTAGAAAATGTTACTTTTAAAAAATGGAACTATACAGATATAAGCTGCTGCTTCCACAGTAATTTAAGAATGGAACAAATGCAACATCTTAAGACGATGCCCTTTAAAACTGGTTGTGGGGCATTGTGGCCTACAATTAAAGGGACCTGTTGGTGAATCCTCAAAGATAAACAATAAATTCCAGAGAGAAATCCCTATAATAGAAATAACAATAGCAACAGCACTTAGACTTATAAACTGTTTCACAGTGCTTTTACAGCACTCTCTAAGCAGTTTATAGAGTCACATATTGCCCCCAACAATCAGGGTCATTAAAGCAACATGTGAAAAAAAAAAACCCTCTCTCTATCACATGTACTAAAAATTTAAGTAATCTATTTTTAAATTTTGATTTATATCTTGCTTTTATAAGAATTTTATACAACTCAAGACAACGTACATAATGTTCCCTCTTGCACTGAATACAACATCCCTCGGAGTAGACTGAGAATAAGGACAGTCACCCAGATGATTTCTACACCAAAGAGAAGATAGAATTTATAGTCTCCTAATTTGTAGGCATCTTAATTGTTACATCAAACCAGCTCTATTTTCCAGGAACTGGATCAAATTATTAAAGTGCATTTAACTCTTTAAATGCATGGTCTTCCGGGTGCGCTTCAAGGTGTTGGTCATCACCTTTAAAGCGCTCCATGGCATAGGGCCTAGCTATCTGCGAGACCGCCTGCTGCTACCAACGACCTCCCATCGACCCGTGCGCTCCCACAGAGAGGGCCTCCTCAGGGTGCCATCAGCCAAACAATGTAGGCTGGTGACCCCCAGGGGGAGGGCCTTCTCTTTGGGGGCTCCTACCCTCTGGAATCAGTTGCCCCCTGAGTTAAGGAGAATCCATGACCTCAGTGCCTTCCGTCGTGCCCTTAAAACCCATCTTTTCCAGCAAGCCGGGCTGGCTTAAGAAGAAATTTTTTAAATTCTTTTAATCGGTTTGTGATTTCTTAATTTCTGGGCCAAATTTATATATATTTTTAACTGTTTTTAATATTTGTATTCTATGTTCTTATTTTAGCTGTACACCACCCTGAGTCCTCAGGGAGAAGGGCGGTATATAAATTGGAAATTAAATTAAATTAAATTAAATTAAATTAAATTAAATTAAATTAAATTAAATTAAATTAAATTAAACTCACAATGCAATTTATCTAGTAGTGTATACAGAATCCACATAAAATAATGGTAAATGAAAAATGGATATATATAAATTGAACTTAATTTTCTAGTTTATTATTTTTATTTATTTAATTCATGCTTATCAATCTATTCTGACAAGTATTCAAGAAAGCTAACCAATTTTTAAGAGCAGAATATAAAAGCTCAAAAATATACATTACATTTAATACTAAAATTAATATTAAAATCAGTTAGAAGTTAAAAGTTAAGACAAACTATTCAGAACTCAGACACAAACTTGCATCCTGTAATTGGTGCTTTTTCTGGAAAGAGACATTTCCATATGTCTGTTTTTGTTTCTATATTTTGTTTCTTTTTACAAGCTTATCTTAGCTCCTAGTTTATAAAGCTTGTCCTATTCTTTAACTTTATTGCTACACATACATAAAATTCTAATTTGAGTAACTTGTTCCATCCCAAACTTTGCTGTAATTATGTTTTATGCATAGAGAGCAAATAGTTCTTAGAAAAGCAAAAGTATATGGACTTTAAATTTACCTTTTCCCTAATCACTATTTATTCTGTGCAGATTTCAATCCAATATACCTACAGGATACAGAAGAATTTCCGGATCCATCTTACATCTTTACATAAAAAGTTTGAATAGTTAAACCATCTGTATTTATTTTTTATTTTTATTTATTTATTTATTTTAATTTGATTTATATGCCGCCCTTCTCCGGAGACTCAGGGCGGCTTAACAATGCATTAAGCAATATGCAGCCCTTGTTTGTCAAAAGTAGTTTCTGATTAATGTGAAGGGAAAAAAGCGGATCAGTAAAAGTTGTACATTTGATATACTGCATTAAATAATAATGCATTGAGATTATACTCTAATAAAAATATTATGCTATTAGCACATTATAATTGCTATAATTTCAAATGAATTCATGAAGAATGTGAATATCATTATCAGTTCTAATATATTTTTATTTAAAAAATAAGTAGAGTCAATAATTTATTTTAAATTTATAGGCCCATAAATGTTGCAGGGAAAGAGACTACAAAAAATATACTATTTAACTATTTCCTTGCAAACACTCTGAATACACACAAAATATGAGGAATATTCTACATTTGAGACATCCCTAATACATATACACTGCATGAATTCACATTCTTCTACAATTCATATGATTGTGTTGAATACTTGGTGTCAGTCATTTTACGTATACTTTGTTATGTTGTAAATAATAATGGATAATGGAACAAGAGAGCCACATAATATTTGTCTATTTTAATTGTGTCCAACATTATAATTGCATTATCATTTTAAATGGTGTGTGGAATGCCTAAAAGCAGCTGAAAAGTGTTTCCATTGTTTTACAATATGTTGTTCTAACATAATTGAGAGTTGAACGTGAACCAGGACTCACCTCTGAAAAGTTATTTGTATCAAAAATAAAATAACTCCTTACCACTTGTTATCCTTTATATATTTTCAATTCTAAGTTTCTAATCATAGTTACACAATTACTTTTACAAGTATCTTATCTTAGCTCATGCTTTAAAAAGAGTCACTTGTTTGAGATGAGCAGTTATAGAAATTGAAGAAATAAATAGATTATATAACAGCAAATAATAATTAGCATCAAGTGAGAAAGGAACAGTATGTATACCCAGGTCAATTTTTTTCTACTAAAAGTGGTTAATATATTAGGATTTCATTCAAGAATGAGATCCTCATTCTTTCTTGACACAAGCCTAATGTCACTCTTGTTAGCAGACAGACCAATAGGTCTAGATTTAAATACCTTAATCTGTTTCTCTTGTCCACATTATGTTTGCAATTTATTATGGATTTATTATGTCTTTTTGTTTTAATTTGCCAAATGATCCACTTTTATATGAGTTAGTCCTTAACGTGATACTTAGGAGTTGAGTTTGGTTTTTGTTTTTGTTTTTTTGTCACTTTGTACAGTTTATCAAGAAGGGAAGAAAAGAAGGAATTGGTTAGATATCTTTGGTTGCTGTTAATTATGGTTCAATTAAACATTTTCTCTTCAACTAGTGTCACAGATATAAAGTGTTGGGATTTTTGTAATCTACATCAATAATACAGTTCAGGAAGTATCTCTAACTTGTTATCTTGTTCCCAATTCTTCCCATCTATCCATTAGTGTCAGTTAACAGGATAATTTTGCCCCCTTAGATTACATTCAAAATGTTTACTCGTTTCGAGTTTTTTTTTTAATGTACTTATTGGGGCTCCTATGCCATAATATGCAGAGCTTACAGAAGGCTAATCACAGAATTAAAAATATCACATCACCTCAATCAACATTCAATGACCATCCCTGTAAGTAAGCAAAATTTCTGTATCTCCAAATGTCCTCCCAAAACTCATGTCTGGTTCTTCCATTATCATGATTCACTAGAGTTCCCACATACAATTATCATCAGCCTATGAATTCTTACTTTCATCAGCACCCACAATAATTTAATGTCAATAGAGGATAATATTTGTAGCTCAGAGTTGAATTAGGGGTCCTTGATAATCTTTGAGCTTGGTTTTCTTGCAGACATTCCATTACCAAACTAGATAATATATCAGTCAGACTGATGATGTTACCTAGTTTGGAAAATGAAATATCTGCAAGACAACCCACAGAGACATCCCACAGAGTCGGTCTCCTCCGGGTCCCATCAGCTAAACAATGTCAGCTGGCGGGCCCGCAGGGGAGGGCCTTCTCTGTGGCTGCCCCGGCTCTCTGGAACCAATTACCTCCTGAGATCTGGACCGCCCCCACCCTATTGGCCTTCCGCAAAGGGGTAAAGACCTGGCTCTTCTGGCAGG
Organism: Pituophis catenifer annectens; assembly: GCF_029215685.1. NCBI lineage: Eukaryota > Metazoa > Chordata > Lepidosauria > Squamata > Colubridae > Pituophis > Pituophis catenifer. The sequence goes on along the minus strand of NW_027256882.1, from coordinate 76,479,377 downwards.
CCTGGGGCCATTGATCTCGTTATAATGATCTTGCGAGACCCGGCCACGAATCGGACTGCATGTGTTTTAACGTTTTTAAAGTTTTTAATGTTTTAATGTTTTTCTTTTTAACATTTTTTATGGGATTGTTTTCATTGTTTTATTCTTTGTTGTAAACCGCCCAGAGTCCCTTGGGAGTTGGGCGGCATAGAAATGCGACAAAATAAATAAAATAAAATAAATAACAACCAAGCTCAAGAACACCAACAACCTTTCAATTCAATTCAAACATTTGAATTGAACCTTTCAATTCAATTCAAACATTCATGTTTGCTGACATACATTTCAACCTTTGGAGACATCATAACCTACTGTACATCTTTACTTCCCTATTTCACAAGATCAGACCACTTAATTACATACTTCCCCTTTTTCTCAGTTTCATGAGCACATTACATATCTATTTTTTTCTTTCCTTCATTTTGCCTGTTAATTAATGCTTGTTGTTGTTTACTCCTCTTCCATTCCAATCAATCTGAATGAGCTCAAATCTTACCACAGCCACTAGGCCAGAAGTCAAACTAAAAATAAAACAAATATAAATAGAGATATTTTAAAACTAAAAAGAAAGAACATTAATAACCATTTGCCAAATCTGAAAAAAAAAAAAAGCAGATGGTATGTATGGAAGCCCAGAACTGGGCAATGCCAAAGCAATGGTCAGGCAGAAAAAGGGTAAAATAGAAGTAATAATTTTCGCCAGGTAATTTCTTTAAGATGGGGTAAATAAAAGTTCTCCAAGATTTACATCCTAAGTCCCAATTTTCTATGTCCCAGAAGAGTCCAAAGATGCCGACCTCCGCTGCTCATGACCGCTTTGGTCAATCAGACTTTCATATAATGCTTTTTAGTAAGACAGAAAATAGATTAGTTACTGGCATAACTTAGCCACGCCACGAGCATCATTCCATGTTAACAGTTATCTCACACACATTTTGGCAAGCACATCATAAGCAGTGTCAAAAGCTAATTTTACCCTTACTCACACACTAATGTCTGGAAGAAAAGAGCTTTAATCTAGATACTACTTTTCAAACCATAATACTGTTACTCAAAACCTATAAAGTACAATGATAATGGAAAAATCATCAGCATTTTTCATTTACCTCTATGTATGCTTTAATTTTTAACATTTTAGTTTTAATGACATTCATTATTAGACTGATGTTTTCAGAAGTATTTCTATACTTTCTATACTTTGGTTTGATCCTTAGACTTTAAAATGGTCCTCCAACTTCAGTAGTACACAGATACTTTTCTGGAGGTGTGATGTTTCCATGCATCATCTGATTCTATCTCTCTATCTCTGCCTGTCTGTCCGTCCATCCCTCTATTTTATTTGTATCCTGTCTTTATTATTTTTACAAACAACTCAAGGCAACAAACATATCCAACACACCTTCCTCCACCTATTTTTGCCACAAAAACCCTGTTGAAGTAAGTTGGGCTGAGAGAGAGTGACAGGCCCAAGGTTGCCCAGTTGGTCCTCATGCCCAAAGGAGGCCTAGAATTGAACCTCTTGGTTTCTAGGCCAATGTCATAACTGCTACACAGAATTAGTACTTTTTTAAAATGCTTGAATTTAATTGTTCATTAATTATCAAGTATTTTTTTTTACTTTTTAATACTTAAAACAAGATTAAAAGCAATATGCAAGTAACCTCAACTTATAACCATAATTGAGTCCAAAACTTCCATTGCTAAGCAATGCTGTGATTAAGTGAGTCATGCCCAATTTTAAGACCATTTTTATTGCAGTCTTTAAGTGAATCAAGGCTTTTGATTTTGCCTATCAGAAGCCCCCTGAGAAGGTTATAAATGGCAATTATGCGATCCCAGGATGCTGCAACTATATAAATACATGCTGGTTGCCAAGAATCTGAATTTTGATCACATGATTCTGGAGACATTACATTGATTGTCAATGTGAGGACTGGTTTTAGGTCACTTCTTGGCGGATGCATTGTCCCATATGCCACAATATGCCAGTGACCGTGGGGAGGTAGTGCAGGCCATAATTCCAGCATCGCTGCCTGCGGGAAGTCCATGCCATGTAACTTCAAATGGTCATTAAACCAATGATCATAAGTAAATGACTACCTGTAACCAATTACAAGTTTTTACACCTAAAATAATAATATAAAATAAAGTACTACAACTCAATGCTTTGCTTGAAAGTGTACTCATCTGAGTGAAAAAAAAGAGTAGAATGAGAAAGCTTTCCCCTCTATAAGAGTTCTGCAACAGCATTCACACATTTTCAGAAAATATCCTCTGAAAATATGGAAAATATACCACATACTCAAATTCATTATGTCCTAAAATCTTCAAAATGAATATTGCAATGGGATGATTCTTTATCCCTTTATTTTTAACAAGGTTTGATTGATAAATTAGCAATGTTTCTATATATTGTATCATGAAATAGTTACTTATTAGTGTACTTTTTTCATTCTTGTCCATGGCCTATAACTTCTCAAAACATCATGGATTTCTTTTACCATTACAAATTACCATTACAATTCCATAACAAAAATGCTTTTTATACTTCTTTTTGTTTCAGTTATTTAATATTTAATATTGTATGTTTTGAATGCAAAATAGGCTGTAAAATTATAGAAAACTGGTCTTTTTCTTGTTGAACAAGCTCATTCAACACGAGGAGAGAATGTTATTACTTTGAACAATGTATGAGTAAAACTACATAAATCTTACCAAAACGGCTCAAGATATTTTATTTCTTTTGAAAGCCTAAATATTAATCATTCTACAATTATACTGATTAGAATTTGTAAAAGACTGTTGTTCGAAAGAAATACATTGTTAGAGTCTTTCTCCCATTCTTATTATATGAAATATTTTTCATAAATAATACACAGTTTTCCAGACCGGGACATATTCAGTCTAAAATGCTAATAAGTGAATAGAAATATAAAAATAGTACCAACAAATTAAGAAAAATACAACTGAAATGAAAATAAAAGTATGACATGCAAAATGAAAAAAAGTATAAGCACTTTTAAAAACTAAATAATTGTCAAAAGAAAACATCTTTAACAAGCGCAAAAAACCCCAACAACAACCAAGCAATTTATCTGATGTGATCATTTCCTAGTGAGGCTACCGTAGTCAGGGTACCATCTTTAGAAGCTATACTGGTATCAAAATGTCACAGTACAAATGAGAGCAGATTATTTAATTCAGATCATTTGTTCAGTGTCATGATACTTGTGATGTCACTTGATTCACTCCCTCAGGATAGTCAGGAATGGAGGACTATCCTGAGGGAGTGAAGCAAGTGACAGCACATGTATCATGACACTGAACAAATGATCTAAATTACATAATCTGCTTCATTTGTACCATGACATTTTGATACCAGTATAGCTTCTAAAGACGGCTGTGTCATCAGTGCAAACGCCTTCCCTTTAGCAGCACTCCATGTCATTTGGCAGAATCTTTTAAGTTGTGAAGGATCATCATGGGGATTTCAGGTGCTTTTTACATAGGGGTAGGCACGTAAGCCACAAGTCACAATGACTTCACATTCCTCATGATCTCATTGTATAAATAATACAAATTATTTAAATTGTATCGGTAATGTTGTGATGCAACTGATGCAAATTATATATTTGTTCCATTTTCACAATGAGATTATGACATAAATTACATCACTTGATCATTTTATCTTCCCTGTGGACACTGGGTGACATGTGTTCAGCTATGGAACATAGGTTCTGCTTGATGTTATCTGCCATCTCAACATGCATTGGAAATTAAACAACCTCCAAGGGCAGCATTTTATCTTCCATAGTTTTAACACTTAAAACAGTGAAGACTATAAAAGATTTGCGAAATATAACTGAAGAATTCATCTCAGACTGAAAGCAATAATCTCACTATCCTAACTTGGACTGACTGAAATTATTATACAGGGCCAAAGGCCGCCACATAGTTAATAGATTGCAATTATCCAGACAAAGGATGCTTAAATATCAGCAGTTATAATTAGGTATATGCCCAAATAAGCTCACAATTGGTGGTATTAGCTAAAGCTGATAAAAGTTCCCAAACCACAATTTCCAATGACACCTACAACTCCAAAGTGATTCCTTAATGGGACTGCCTCCTCCTATTTTGTATAGTTGAACTACCTGCCATCTAGATAGGTAACAAATAGGTTACCTATCTAGACTAGGTAACAAATAATGTTTGATATTATATAAAGAATATAATTAATGATTGCATTAATTGTGACTATATTCTCTTATTTTTAAAACCAGATTCACACCTGAAGTGATAAGATTTATTTATGCTTAAGGGTACAATCCTATACACTTCAACTGAAAAGTATTTTCTATTGAGTATGAATACACAAAGGTAGAATCAAGCTATATGTACAGTAGCTAAATCTATACACATCTTGCTAAACCCAAAACTTAAGAAACCATTAGTGCGAGGTATGAAAACAACCATAATTAATTTAAAATATAGCTTAGTAGTCTCCAAATATGTTGAGAACTGATCACAGTTCCCAAAATGGCATGATTATTGGTCTAGTATTCTGGTGAAATCCATTAAAATTTAATGGTCTAAACCAGAGGCATTCAAACTTGGCAGCTTTAAGACTTGCGGACTTCAACTGCCAGAATTCTCCAGTCAGCTGCTGGAGAATTCTGGGAGTTGAAGTCCACAAGTCTTAAAGCTGCCAAGTTTGAAGACCTCTGGTCTAAACATGTATCTGCATTTATTTTAGAACTGAAGGTATCACACTTCAAATCTTTTAAAAAATCATCTTATGACCATAGTTAACAAACTGAAAAATTAGATACAATGCAAGAAGTAAATCAGTCTCCTCCAACCTATAGCTCACAGATGAGTTAGACTTAAACTTCCAGTCCATATTTCTTGGGAACATCAATCTTCCGCCAAAAAGTTCATAAATACTGTACATACAAAAAACAATACTTTCATAATTAATATAAACATAATGCTGGATTTACCTGTAGCACATTTTAAAAATGTATCATTAAGGGACCTTCCAAATAAGTTTTTCATTTTTCAGTTAAATTGATCATATACCAATTAGCTAGTGATTTTGTATATAATGAAATTTCAGCTAATGAAAATCATCCTATTTAGGAAAACTTATTGCAGTACTTTTCTTGTTTTCTCTTTTGAACTTTCCCCTTCCTGTGTATATGGGTATCATCCTTTTAAATGATAATGGCAACACAATGTTGTCATTACACAATATTATATGTGTGTTTTTGTATGTTTGTTCTGAATTCTACCCAGTTTTCAATTACTCAGCAAAATTATTTCACAAAAGTCTTGTTTAGGTGCATTCTTCACATCTTTTTGTTTGTTTTAATAGCTGTTTTTATTGCAAAAGGTAGCTAATAGGTAGTGAGACTTACAATATAATGATTTTAGTCTCTCTCCCCTACCGTAAAATCAGATATAAGTAATATAAATAAATACACTTAAATTTTCTAGGTGAATTTTTCAACTTTTAATCCTTAGAACTGAAAAATATACAGCATTCACATATTGCATCATGGACTATGTACATAGTAAGGAGTGAACATAAACCTTGCTTCATTGTTTAAGACTTTCCATTTACAATTGTGTGAGTATTCCTAAATAGCCACTCATCTTTATTGTATTTTTCTATAGAGCTCAGTTGTAACTAAACAGAGGCAAAAGGTTTATTAGTATTAAATACAGAACTATTTTCTTAAAAACATTATTGTATTTTTAATAGTTGTCAATTTGAATGCATGGATGGCACAAAGGAAAATTATAGTGAAATTCATTTAATTTTTTAAAAGGAAAAAATATATATGCTAGGCTAACAATACCTTATTTTTAATCACAGCATACACTTTGAATTATAGATAGTTGGGTAGATACTTACATAAGTGGAATTAAAGATTTCAAGACAAGATCTGCTTGTGCTCTTTCCTATGTCTCTCTTTCTCTCTCCTTCCTAAACTCAGGCTAATTTTAAGCAGTTTGGTTCAAAGCAGAAATAATAGTGTCTTAGTCTACTGAAATTAATGGATTGGACTGAGGTATTACCAATCTTATTTGAAGAAAGTTTTTTATAGTATACAAAATTATTTACTATTTCAGCATCAAGTACTGGAATGTCCTTTAGTCTTTTGGGAGATTTTTTAAAAAACAATTTTCTTTAGCAACTCATGGTGTGTGTGAGAGAGAATGTACCATCCTCTTCCTCCAAAGAGATCAAGACAGTGTTATGGATTGTATACAAGTACTTATTGTCACAATTGTTTAAAGCTGGATGATTTTGAAGGGATAAAGTATAACTTTATTCTGTGCATCAGACACAATGAATTATAACCACCAATCAGATTATACCAAATTTTCCCAGTTTTAGGCTGACAGTGACTTACTTGTTTTTTATAATGCCCAGACCAATGGGCAAACTCCAAAGTAAACAAAACTACTGAAAAAGCATCCAACATAACCAAAGCGACCCTATCATCCTCATTAGTTAATTAAAGCTACCTTATCTATTCCTCCGCGGGGAGGCAATCATCCTTGCCTTCGAAATTGAGTTTCCCGAAGGTCAACCTGCTTTTGATCCCTTGTCCGCTGCTGTCAAGAAAGCCGAGAGATCTTGTGCAAGTTTGCAATGAAGCTCAGCGACGAATCATAGGAAGATTATCCATCGGAGACACGCCATCGTCCATGCGCGGCTAAAGCCCTAAACCACACTCGAAACAAAACACCGAAGTCTTTTAAACTCCTGCCGACTGGCATCAGAAGAGCCTCACACGGGAGCTTTAAATTTCGGCTGCCCGGACCTAGAGGCATCAGATCCGAGTCGTTTCAGTGTCACCGGCTTCCATCAGAGGTGCCTTAGTTTCCGCAAGACCTAAGACCGAACTCCTAGGAAATCCAGCCGAATGAAGTCCCTTCCCCTTCTTCCTGCAGCTCCATATTTATTTATTTTTAAAATGAGCGACGCGTCTGCCTTCCGCATGCAACGCAACCCCGCCACCGCGAGGCACAAAGATCAGGTTGATCAGTCAGATCATATCCAGAGAGTCCCTGCAAACAAGGCAGACGCGGGCGAGGTGAAGTGATAATTAAAGCACCCAAGAAAGCCTGACAAAGACGCGGCCGGCGAGGGGGGAGGCGGGGACCTCTCCTGCACAAATCAAATACTCATCAAACGCAAGGAGACGAGCGGGTGGCCGAGGGAGTTTCCAAGCCCCCGCCGCGTACATTGTCTCAGATTCCGCTGCTGACGGTGGACAAGGCGAATTAAAACAGTCTGCCGCCCAGGAGACGGGCAGCCCGAGCTTTGACCAGGGAGCGTCAGGGAATTAAGCTCCCCAGCTGTCTCCTCGGACAGGGTCAAAGAATCCACACCACCATCCCTTGTATCTCATTTCGGGAACAGAAACAACAAAAAGGGGGCCACCGGGAAAGTGTCAAGAGGCGGACGTGGCAACCGTGGGTGGGGGTGGGGGGTGGCTTCCACAAAACAGCGCTACCTCAGGAAGACCAAAAAAAAGGGGTCTCGCCTTTCTTGCGCTCTCCTCCGCCCACCTTTCGGGGTGAGTCTGGCCGGAGACTCTGGTTCCGCTATTTGGAGGAGTGGACTGGCTCGCTCCATACCAGAATCCAGCCGAGGCGAAGCGGCGTTAGCGGCCGGGCTTCGGCAGCCTGCGAAGCGAGGAATGCCCTCTGTGGCCGCGGCTCTAGGGAAAGCCCTCACTCTCCGCTCCCTCGCTCCGAGCTGCCATTCGGGGCCCGCGCACTCCTCAGCCAAATCGCGGCGCCCAGCAGGCGAGGAAACAACCCCCCCTCTCAGTCGCCCTCTCCCCTTAGGAGGCGCGAAGCAAGTGACCGCCCGAAGCGCGGGCTCCCCAAGAGCCGCCTCCGCTGCCCCGGTCCCTGCGATTCCCGCTTGCTCCGTAGGGATCCTTCCCGGGACTGACTCGCTGGCTTTTCTCTCTTAGCCAGACATTGTGGAACCGCTTTCCTCAACCTTCCCCCCCTCCCCTCCCTGCCTTTGGTTCTGCTCTCTCCATGCCTTCTCTGGAGAAAGTGAGGGGGGGGAAGCATCTAACCTTAAATCCTTAACCCTCCCTCCCCATAAGATCCACTCAATAAGACCCCGATCGGGGGAGGGGCGGAGAGGCAGCGGGCCAGAAACCGGGAGCTAATAAAATAATAATTTCCACAAAAAAAAAAAAAGGGAGAAACACCCTTTAGCACAAGCAAGTCAGTCAGTCAGCCAGTCCACCCGCCCGCACGCCGTCCCTCCCCGAGTAAAGGACAATAGCTCTCTCCGCCACCACCGCTACCCGCAGCCCCTTGACACCAGAGCCCCGGGAGGAAGGGGGGGGAGAGTCCATTGTGTATGCCCGGGCTCGACAATTTACGAAACAAAAACAAAACCACACACGCACACAAAAAAATACAAGAGAGGGAAACGAGAGAGTGGCTCCTCCTCCTCCTCCTCTTCTCCAAAAAGGCCTGTTGGAAAACTGCACAGAGCAGAAGCAGCAGCCAGGAGCCCACCATCTCTCTCTCTCTCCCGCTCGCTCTCGCCGCTGCTGCCCTGGCGAGCCAAAGAGACGAAAAGGCCCCGAGCGATAGGAAGGGGGATCTCTGCCCTAGAGCGGAGGGTTGAGGGGGGGGAGAGGAAGGCCCGATCGCTTTGTGTTACCTGCCGTGAAACCAGTCCTTGCAGGCGTCGCACTCGATCATGAAGCGGGTTACGTCGTAGGGCAGCCTACAGATGCAATAGACGGGCACCGTCGCCATGTTAGCTCCCTTCAAAACAACACTGGATCCCAAGGCAAGCGAGCCGTGCGGGAGAGTCAGTCAGCCAGCCAGCCAGCCAGCCAGCCAGCGGAGAGAGGCAGGCAGGCAGGCAGGCAGGGCGTTTTGCTGCGGCTTCCTCGCTGTTGGGGAGCTCGCTCGATTCTCTCCTCCTTTGCCGCCACGGGCAAAGCGAATCAACTGGGCCTGGAGACGGCGGGAGAGGTGGAGGGAGGGAGGGGGGGGGTGAAAAAAGAAGCAAAACAAAATCCGGAGAATTCAGTAAGCGATCCTCAAGGGCGAGCTGCAATGTCAGAAAAAATAACCAAGGCTTCCCGAAAGTTTGACTGCATGGCTCCTCTGCCTGGCGCCGGTTCCAAAGCTCGCTGGAAGCTCGCTCGCTCGCTCTTTTTTTTCGTTTTCTTGCTTTTCTTTTTGTTTTGGTCGTAGTGCTTTCTAAATGATCATTATCCCAAATGTTGGACGAAATGCATTCTATTGCATGCCCCCTGGTGACAGTACAGTACCGAAGCTTTTCATAAACACTCCGAAATGTAGCCCTTTCCTTGTAATGTCCTTACGTCAGCTTGCAACATTGTAATATTTCCTCTGATGGGGCTGGGGAGGGAGGCTGCAGAAAAGGGGAGGCGAATATGCGAAAACTCCCAAGCTTGGCACCGTGCAAAATATTAAAAAGGGTGGCGGTGGTGGGGAACAGGAAGACAACCACTCTCAAAGCTGGAAAATAAACAGGGAGGCGTGCTAAAGCGAAGCGGCTGAAAGGGAGATTTTTAAAAAATTACAAACGATTTAGCCAAGGATTCTTGGGAAAGGAGAAGCGGGGGGGGGAGGGAAGAAGCTTCATTGAAAGGAAGAGAAATATCGCCGCGACTTCAAAAGTGGTGCCTGCAGTTGAGAGCCTCGTCCTTAAAACTCTTCTCCGCTAAGAGGGACGGGTGGAAATTATGTAGATTGCAAAGAATCGATGCATCAGCTGATGTAATAAAGCGGAAGATCGAAAAGTTGGACAACACGCTCTGTTTTAAAACATTTAAGCTCTTGAGATTTAACAGCCTGCTTTCTCTTCATTCTTCCAGCTGACCAACGTTGGAGGATAAAGAAATTGAGAGAACAAACCAGAAATACTCTCCATCCTTCCCTCGACTTCTTCTCCTCCCCCCCCGTGATTTTGCAACAGAACTGACTTAAAGAGAGGGAACGAGTTACTTTTGCTGGGGGGGGGTGATAAACTTCTAGGGCAAAGCTTGGGAGGTTTCTCTCCCTACAAACGAAAGTGCGACTCCGCCTCCTTTCTTTCTAATTGTTAATGAAAGTAGAAGCGAGTCTGAGAGTTGATCCGAGGAAGTAGCAATTCCGGTCTTAGGCGTTCCGGTATTTGGCGTTCTGCGATTTCCCCTGAACCCATAAAAAAAATTTTTTTTAAACGAAGCCCCCTGGAGCTTTGTCAATAACTGCTACTCCTAGCATAGCCCCTCCCCTCCCGCCATCCCTGCTCAAAAGTTTTTGAAAGTACCACGTGTCACTTTGCTGCTTTGCTTTAATTCACAGTTGTGGCCATACGTTAACTCTCGCGGTAGTACAGCCCCCCGCCCCTGTCCCTTTCCCCTCCGCTTCCGATTGTTAGCTTTCCTTAATTTTTCGGTAGGGTACGTTAATAATGCAGCCAAGTACTCGTGCAGGGTGCCTTTTATGGTGACGCTTTAAAGAATTGCCAGCAAGGCGTGATGGCCACCTCCTGTTGTTCCCCCAGGCACATTATGACTCTTCTATATATAGGTATACTATATCGGATCAAGGTGGCTTTATTTGTAATTACTACAGTTCATTATCATTCCTTGTGTGATAGGGTAGTTGCCCTGGTCAGAGTTACCATGCTGCCTTAAAATGTGGATCCTTTGAGTTTATTCCTGCCTTAGATCCGTAACTATGTTCCCATATTAATAAATTTTCCAATAATTCTTAACATGGGCATCTGCAGAGGGTGGGGAGGGCAAGGACCCCAGCGAGGGGCAGTGATGATAACTACATAATGACACCACCATGCAAATGTTGAAATTTAAATCCTTGCCTCTGATATAGCAATACAAGAACATAACCATAGTATTTGCATGTTGACGTTACTGTTGTTGGTATCATCAACATTATGGACATTACTGTTTCTTGGTGCTGCTATGTGGAATCTGTGCATTTTATTTGAATATGTATGCAGTTGTCAAGCTGAATTGTTCATACTAATGTCCTTTTAACTGCAGCACAAACATGTCTCAGTCCAGGGGTGCCAACTAGTGGCCCACAGGCCAGATGCGTCACGCACAGGCCACGGCCACCCCAGCTCCGCAAAGGGGGGAAATGTCGCAATAGGTCACATGATGGCAACATGACACCGCAAGTTTGACACCTGTGCAGTAGACCTTCCAAGGGACGTGACCTCATTGTTTTGGCTTTAGCACATCCCCAGATCACAAGCATGTGAAGTTAAAAAGCTTCTTTAGCAGATACAGTTTTAAAGTTTGTCCTCACTTAATTTCTGCTCTGGATTAGGCCTAGAATGCTTTATCAATGGTGAAATTAACAATGACCGGGTGGCTTGGCCCACCACTCTCTCTCTCTCTCTCAATCCAACCCACTTCACAGGGTTGTTGTGAGGAAAATATGAAGCAGGAGTACTGTATGCAGTATGTTTGCAACCTTGAGTTATATATTTAAAAGAAGAGATAAAAATATAGTTCTGATACTACTGAGAAAGAAGAAATTCCGGGAAAAGTAACATGGAAAGGCAAAATATTACACAGTCAGTACATTAAAAAAAAAAAATACTGGAAAAGCACATAACAACAAAGAAATGGAAATGACTAAGAATAGAAAGTTAAAGAAAGTGACAGGAGGGCTACATGAGACTAAGCCTTAAGAATAAATGCATGTAATAGCAACAGATGGAAATGCTGTCTCTGCAAAAAAGCTGAAGTCAGTAGACCACCTGGTTAGCTGCTGCAAGAAGATTGCACAGACTGACATCAAACAACAGCATAACAAACTAGCAATGATGGTGCATTGGAATATCTGCAACAAATACTACCGGTATTTGCCTGCAAGAAAGAACTGGTGGGACCAAAAATAGACAAAGAAAATAGACAATGAAGAAGTTAAGTATTTTGGGACTTTAAAATTCAAATAGGCAAATTTAACAATTGTTAATCAGAAAAACAAGACTGATTAGTACCTGAAGTGGCAGTATCTGGAGACAGCAGAAGAGAGAGAGAAATAACAAAATACAGAGACATGCAAATAGAAGTAAAATGACTGTAACAAATGAAGGCAAAGATAGTACCAATAATAATAGATGCCTTGGCTGCAATCGCAAAATATCTGGAACAACCAATTGAACACCACTGGCATTAATAAAATCCCCACCAGACAGTTACAAAAGGCAGCTTATTGAACAGCTTAGATCCTGTGACAATACCTTTAATAGCATTAAACAAATGCATATGGGATAGGCAAATGCATGGGATAGCATTTGCCTATCCCATGTCCTTGATAGGTGAATAAAATACCAAATCCAGTCTAAACCTCCAGATGACTGTGATATAATACAGGGCCTAAAGTTGCCCAGACTTTTAGGCTGTTGCAGACACATCCCTTCCTTGAGCATTATCCCACATAATTATTTTGATTTGGACTGAAGGATTATGTAGCTTTTATATCTTTCAATTATTAGTGGGTGAATGTGACAGATGGCTAAACCCAACTTTCTAAGCATTCACCTGTACCTGTTCTGCTCCAGCTACGGATCCCAAAGAACGCAGCACACACAAACTCCAAACAAAACTCAGTTTACTTCAAAACGCAGTCTTTTGCAATGCAGGCTGTTAATAAAACATTCTTAACAAGCTGCCCGAAATTCCACAGATAAGATAGAGTCTTACAAGAGTTGGCAGAAAGCCCAGAAGCAAAGTTTGCAGAGAAAATCCAAACTCAATGATCAGTGAACGAACAAACATTGTTTCCTGCAGTTTTTTACAAGCTGTGTGCATTCTTAAATAGGCTAAGGGAGTGGCCAATTAGCCCCAAGCCTTTCTCTAGAGGAAACCTCCTCCTGAGGAACCACTCCTGCCTTTTGGCAGCTCTGCATGCTCGTGCATTGAGAAGAGGCTCCTCCACTTCATCCTCTGCACTTAAAGGAGCCTCTGGAGGTTCTGAAGGCCCTGGCTAAATCCCTGCCTCTGGCACCACATCTTCTTCAGCCTCCTCGTTGTTGGGATCAGCAACAATCCGCGCAGGCCGCTGGCGGGCCACAACACTACCTGCCCAAGCCAGGCTACCCCAGTTCACATAAGGGAGAGTGACTGAACTGTAGATTGTTCTTCCTGTGCAGGTTATACTCCTTAAAAAGGGAAAGTAATCCAAGAAAAACCATGATTGCTTTCCTTATCTTGTCAGGGACAAGGCCATTTTTTGCCCTTGTTACTGAGGCCAAATAGAACTCAACAATAAGAGCAATATAATTTGTGCCAGCATATTTTTTTACCAGTTTAGAGACAAACTACTTTTCTATTGCTGTCAATGAAACTTACACTGCAGTCCTGAAGTCACCAAGAATCACTTGGTGTCAAGCCTGTACACATCCTTATATAGTTAGAGAATATCATGGTGGTTAGATATATGTAATGTATATTAATACCTAAGTAAGTAAAAATGGCTCAACTTGAAATCTAAGTTCTAATATGGTTTCACAAGAGTTATGTGATTTGTTTCTAGTTGTGGCAACAAACTGTCTAGATCATATAATAGGAATCATCCTATCCAGATGATTGTTACATATACACACGTGTGTGTATGATTCAAACAAAATTGCACAGTCCTACTCAGATTATTGTGTGTGTGTGTGTCTATTCATCTGAATAGAACTATGCAGATCACCTAAATAATAGCTACTTTTAAGGGCTACAGTTTTGCTAACATATGTTCTAGACCAGGGCTGCCAAACTCCCAGCCTGCAGGCCAGATGCATCATACACTGGCCATGCCCACCCCCAGTTTAGCGAAGGGGGGAAAAGTCCCAATACGTCATGTGACACAACCGTGACAACTTGAGTTTGGCACCCCTGATCTAGACAGTTTGTTGGCACAACTAGAAACAAATCACATAGCTCTTGTGAAACCATACTAGAACTTAGATTTCAAGTTGACCCATTTTTACTTACTTAAGTATTAATATACATATAATATCTAATCACTATGGTATTCTCTAAAAAGGATCCAGAAATGCTAATAAGAAAAAGTTGACTATAACCTTTAGAATCATTCAGCAAGCAGTTAGGAATCCCATAAATAACCAATCCTGTCTCATGTCACTATAATCTTGTAAATTGTAACAGTGCTGCTAGAAGACAGAACAGGATCAATATAGTCCAATTGCTTCCATCAATTCCTATGAGGAGATAATTGATCAGAGCAACAAATGCAATCTTAGTTGCATACATAACATACCTGGTTGTCAACTATGCTGGCAAAGGTCCAAGAAGCTGAGAGAATCTAAGCAAACCCTGAAAGTTTAGGAAGAAAGCTTAGGTGCTAATTGTCATTGAACTGGGAGTTAGTCATAGCATTTATTCAATATTTCTATTGAATTATTTGCATCGAGGCATTGTGACTCTCTGCTACGATATGAAGGGAGCACACCCTTAAAAAGCCCACAGGTTTTAAAGTTGATATTCTTAAATTTTGGAAAAGTAAATAAAAGGGAACACCAATTGCACTGAGACCAATGCAATTTAGGACCTACCACACATTCTGTGCAGTTTAGTCATCTCAAACTTTGGAGGAAAGGAAAATAAAGTACTTTATTAAAAAGCTCCAGATTTACCCCGGTGTTACTTCATGGTGTCCTCACTGCAGCTCCTGAATCTCGAAGAAAGCTTTTTCCTGGAAGTCACTGGGCTGTGCAAAACAGAAAAGGCATGGAACAGAGAAATCTGGATTGGGGGTGAGGGGTAGGAAGGAGGGCACATGGCTGCTAAGCTATATTCCATGAGATGGCTGACATAAGAAAAGACTAAAGCAAACTTTCAGAAATTAAGAAGGTGAATTGTTCTAACAATGATTTCTTTCAGAAGATTATGAATCAGAGTTTTATTTCAGAAATCAAGACATATCTATACGGAAATATTTTCTGGCTTTTAAAGACTGTAAAAATGGGATTAGAGGACCAATTGGTTCACAACCAATAATTGTAAAAGCAATGAATGCATACACTGTTTATTTTATTCCATAATTGTATACTGGGTGAATTATTATTTTTTAAAATATATCAGGGTTTAAGGTATCTCTCTTCTCTGAAGGAATCTCTGTAAACTATATATTGCAATATATAGTTTACAGGTGGGCCTATCTGTAAATCATATGAATGATCCGTCTTTGCTCAATGGTCCATCAAGGCTAAGAACATCCAAATGGATTTTAGGAAAAGAGGTCCAGTGCTTGATTTGTAGGAAATATGGAGACTGTGACAGAATTATATTTCAGTTCTTTCACAATTCCAGAGATACAGTTTATTAGCCTCCCAGCAATAATTAAGAGTGGTGAATTCTTTAGCCCTCTAGGATCTATTCTGAACACATTTGTAGTTAAATAAGAACACATTTATGTGCACTCATGTCAAACAAAAAATATTTATTCTGAAAAGTTGTTTACTTCACCTGAATAACAAACTAATTTTCGAATCCAAAAGAAAATAGAAACAAAACACCACTCTAGCAATATTTTTCCCTCCCATAAAAAAAATGCTATGGAAAAATAATAGATATTTTGTAATGATTGATATATTCATTTGTTTTCCAATTTAAAATGTATGTTGAGGTATTTTCTCTCTGTGTAAAACTTGGTGCAGTTGAAAAGTTGATCAAGAGGAGGAATAAGTATTCCATCTTTCCCCTTTTCCCTCAAAAGAAAATTATGGCTCCAATAATCTCAGATGGAGTGAAGACAATTGCACATCTCAACTATAATATTCTCCTCACAGTAACTTTGCAGTCACATCATTGCAGAGAAATATTACTCTGAACTATAGGACTGCTAATTGCCTAACCGTCATAACCCCAGAAATCATTGCAGCTCAACATCCCGTCATGCATGTGAACATAATTTCATGTGTGAATGGAATCTGGTTATCAATTAATAACAGTTCTGGAAAAATTAACTTCGAACTATGATATCAAAATATGAGATGAGCTCTTCTAGATTAGGCTCAGACCAAAGATTATTTAGTTCAAAATTTGTGCCATTTCATGAACTGTCAGATACATGCAAATATCTCAGAAACATGGACAGGAGGTTGATAATGCATGAGTAGGTGATAGATAACATATCATCTTTAAGGTATTCCTTTTTAAAAAATAAATCTATCTATTCCCCTTTAATATGGGGGCCAGTCAGGTGTAGTGGTTAAGGCATCAGGTTAGAAAATATGAGTCTGTGAGTTCTAGTTCTGACTTAAGGCATGAAACCAGCTGGATGGCCTGGAGCCAGCCATTCTCTATCAGCCCTAGGAAACAGACAGTGGCAAACCATTTTCATGGATTTGTCAACACTGATTCAAAGGCACAGGCATAGACCCACACAGAGTCTCTTTTTAAACAATAGTTCAAAAGTATGCAAATGCAAATAAATAGTCACTACTTGGATGGGAAGGTAACAGTATTCCATGCACGTTGGCATATAGTCATGCCAGCCACATCACCATGGAAGTGTCTTCAGATAATGCTGGTTCCATCAGCTAGGAAACAGAGATGAGCACAGCCCCATAGATAGGGGAAACCTTTACCGTCATCTTTTAAATTAATGGCCAATTCCAGCTATGCATTGTGTAAAAGATATTTATTGACTGGTCTTAAATTTTCCCATATCGAGTTTTAGTGGATGATCCTACTTGTTACCTTGTGAGAGATGGATACAATTCCCCCCTGTCCATATTTTAAATGTCATGCGTTTTCTATACAGGTAGCCCTCCACTTATGACCACAGTTGATCCCAAAATTTCTGTTGTTGTGTAAGATGTTTGTTAAGTGAATTTTGCCGCATTTTACGACAAAATTGAGTTAGAAAATCAAGGAGTATATGAAATCCCATGCACCGCCTGCCCCAGCACATACATCGGACAAACCAACAGACGAATAAGTGCACGCATAGAAGAACACAAGAACTCAGTCAGAAAAGAGGAACCAACTTCTTCCCTGGTCCAACACCTTAAAGCCACAGGACATGATATTGACTTTAAAAAGACCAGAACTATCGCCAAAACTGAACACTTTAACAACAGAATAATCAGAGAAGCCATCGAGATAGAAAAACGCCCACACAGCATGAACAAACGAGACGATACCTCCCGCCTACCAGCCATTTGGAAACCCGCCCTTATTGACAAACGAGTCCCTAACACGACGAATGACACCAGACCCACACTCACGAGAGCCACACAGGATGTCACCACCACACATCCACGCAGAAAGCAGACTCAAACCCACACTGATAATGAGCCACGACCAAGGACCAGAAGCCAAACCGCAGCTGCATCATTAGCCACTTTAAACCCCTCCAATCCATACATGAAGCAGACTGACACCCACCATGAAGAGCTCGCACGGCCACAAACACGAAGCCAAACAACAACAACGCAGCTCACCAGCTCAAATCCCCCTGCAACTCAGACTAAGCTGAGCACAACCAAGCCCCCACCCAAACAGAACACCCCCCCAACCAATCAGAGCACAACCAACCCCCCATCCAATCAGAGCACAGCCAAGCCCCTAACCAATCAGAACACACCTCCACCCAATCAGAACACAGCCAAGTTTCCACCCAATCAGCTCACACCCCCACTAGCAGTTAAAAGGAAGAGACAGCTGCGATCTCACATTGCTCCTGGAAGCACGAAGCCGAGAACACCAGCCTGAAGATGACGAATGAGACTTCGTCGAAACGTCGCCAAGACACTTCCAATTTTACGTGGGAGAAGACCCGAATAACCAAAGACCTACATACAAACACCCGCGAAAACCTGAGAAAACATATATATATATATATATATATATATATATATATATATATATATATATATATATATATAATTTTAATACAAACAATCCATCTTCCATTAAACAGTGTTTTGTCTGGGTACAAATGTCTTGTGCAATAACAATTAAAATGTACAGCCATGTTGAGTGACCATACACACAAAGGTTGAGAATATATGTGGCAACTTTATTGTCTTACATAGTGTCAGAGCATCAATAAAAGATAATTGGAGAAGGCAATCTGATAACTTTCAGATATCATCATAAGATGATCATGCTCAATCTTTGTACGGGTGAAGGCAATGCCTATCAAATCCTGTCCAATCAGTTGCAAAGCACACTTTTGGCCTTTTATAATCAATTCTTCTAAAGCAGACTGGTAAGGATAAATGTTTCTAGGTGGAGTAGCAGATAAATTTAACCATTCATGAATAGCTATTTTTAATGTGCTCTTAATGGTATATAAACACCCAGTAGGCAATGGAGAAGTGGGAAGAATAGCTAAGCACAGTCCTGCTTCTATTGACTCAATTCGGTCAACATATTGTTGCTGAACTTTGTCCAAGATGAGCTGTAAGCACCTTTTTTGATCATTCATCAAATGAACTGTATCACCAGGGGATTGCGCTCCTTTTAAGGGTTGGAATAGAGGTAACATATCACCAGTTGTTATGCAGAAGAAAGGCCTAGCCCAGTTAATAATGCCTAGCAATTTTGCCATTGAACTAAAGTATAAGACTTTTGTACCTTTAAGTCGGGCAATACTGGAATGGAAGAAGCTTTCAGTAATCTATGACCCAAGTATAGGTAAGGTTCAGTTTTCTGAACTTTGTCATCTGCAATAAACAACCCCTTCTGTGCAACAATAGTTTTTAATTCCTGCAGAAGGGCTATAGAATCAAACTGAGGAGCAGCTATTAAGATATCATCCATGTAATGATAAACCAAATAAGATGGAAATCTCTCACGAAATGGCTGAAGTGCATTGTCCACAAAATACTGGCACAAAGTAGGAGAATTAAGCATACCCTGTGGTAAAACACGCCAATGATATCGTTTGGTTGGCATGCTATTATTAAAAACAGGAACAGTAAAAGCAAATTTTTCTTTATGCTGTGGTTGAAGTGGAATAGTAAAGAAACAATCTTTTAAATCAACAACCAACAATTGATAAAAATTAGGAATTAAATTAGGATTAGGAAGACCACATTGTAAAGGATCCATTGGCTGAATACACTTATTGATGTTCCGCAAATCATGTAATAATCTCCATTTCCCACTTTTCTTTTTAATAACAAAAACAGGAGTATTCCAGGGGCTAGTAGAGGGTTCAATATGACTAGCAGCTAATTGTTCCTGAACAAGTTGCTGTAAAGCAGATAATTTTTCCATTGAAAGAGGCCATTGCTCCACCCACATGGGGGCAGTAGAGAGCCACTTAAGGGGAAGAGCCATCATCCAAAATCAATTGAGTATTTAAACAAAAAAGGAGGTCCCGACCCCAAATATTAGTATGAATATCTAAAATATAAGGTTGCAGGGCAAAGGACTTACCAGCTGCTGTGGAGAATTGAATATCGCACACACTCTGCCAAGCTGCCGTGGACCCACCTACGCCCCATAAAGAAGAAACTGACTTCTTAGGCCATTGTACAGGCCACTGTAAGGGTGAAATAACAGTAACATCGGCTCCTGTATCAAGCAACCCTTGAAAAGGTTGCTTATTCAAATAGAGAGTTAACACAGGACGAAAGGAAGTATCAGACTGAAGTAAAGCCACAGAAGGAGAGGTAGAACCAAAACCAGCATCCCCACATGCCCCTGTGCCAGGACATGGGACTTGATAGGGGAGCAAAAGTAATTGACCAATAGAGGTTTCAGCAGGAAGTGTTTTAGGAAGATTCACCCAAGCCTGAATAAAAAGAGTTCCAGTGTAATCAGAATCAATAACACCAGGGACTACAAAGCACCCCTTTTTATGAGCTGAAGATCGAGGCAAGATAAAACCAACTAAACCAGAGGGAAGAGGGCCTTTAAATTGAGAAGGAATCAATTTAACCTCCAAGGGAAATTTAAATTCCACAGATTCCTGAGTTATTAAATCGAGCCCAGCACTACCTGCTGTGGCTGGGACTGCAGAAGAGAGGCTGTGGGAGGAGACATTACTACGGGAAAGGCACTCTTTTGGCTCTAGGTGGGTGCCACACCCATTGGCAAGTTTCCCGAGCGAAAACGGCACTGATTAGCCCAATGAAATCCTTTTTTACAAATTGGGCATTTTTTAGAAGGGCGCTTTTGAGAGGCTGCAGGAGTCGAGTGACAGTCCTTTTGAAAATGTCCAGGTTTACCACATTTAAAGCAATTGCCAGCAGGACATTGCCCTTTTTGTATAGCAGCAGCTAAAAGGTGCATTTTATAAGTTTGAGAACCAATATCCTGGCAAACCCGCAGCATGTCAGCCAAAGTATAATGATTGGTAGCTTTTAAGGGCTGCAAGGCTCGCTTACAATCAGCATTGGCATTTTCAATAGCTAATTGACCCCCAGGGTAAGGGCCTTCTCTGTGGCAGCTCCTGCCCTCTGGAACGATTTGCCCCCAGAGATACGAAGGATTTCGGATCTCCAGGTTTTTCGCCGTGCCCTAAAAACTTTTCTTTTCCATCAAGCAGGGCTGGCGTGAAACCGCCCCCCCCTTTTTAGTCTTTTTTAGCTTTTAAATTGTTAAATGGGTTTTGGTTTTCAAAGTTTTAAATTTTTTGGGCCACAGTTATTTAATTCTTTTAATAATTTTAAATTTTGTATTGATATGTGTTTTAGTTCTGGCTGTGCACCGCCCTGAGTCCACTAGGAGAAGGGCGGGATATAAATTGAATAAAATAAAATAAAATAAAATAAATAAATAAATAAATAAATAAATAAATAATTGCCGAAGAAGTTCCCCTGCAGCTTCCTGATGATCAAATTGTTGATGAATAGCTTTAAACAATCTCTCTACAAAATCAGCATAGGGCTCACTAGCCCCCTGTCTAATATTAGAAAAATTTGCTCATGGTTCCCCAGCCTCGTGGTTCATGCCTTTAAAAAGGCATGAAATGCACATTCAGAAACAATAGTTAAGGTGGCCAAGGGAAGCCCAGTTTGGGCAGGAATTGTAGCAAATTGACCTGAGCCAAAGAGTTGTTCCACCGTGTATGCTCCTCCACCCCACAGAGCAGCAGCCTGAGCATGTCTCATAAATTCACTTTCCCGAACAACATATTGCATTGAAGTCAAAATCATTCGGAAAATTTGCTTCCAATCCTCATATTATATCCATTTTTTATTCCTTCTACCAAGCCTCTAGTAAAATTACCACCAATGTCATACTCTGTAACAGCCTTTTTTTAGTTCTCTTAAAATTTGATAAGGCAGTCCTTCTCATTCTGCAATCTGCTGTCCTGCCAATTGGCCCTGGCCCTGATGATATTGTACAGGTCATACAGACAATAATTCAGCAAGTTCTGTCCCAGGCATGGAGGAATCCTGTTTACAGGATTTCACCATTTTTTGAAAAGAGGATAGAACAGCAGAGTTAAAAGGTTTAGTAATCTGACTTGTGTCAGTAGGATCTGAGGGAGGCAGAGTCAGATAGTCCGGGGAGGAAAGAGGACAGACAACAGCATTGGAGTAACATGGAGGTGGAGGAGTTAAAAGAGACAGTTCAGTAATTCCAAATTTTTCCACTGCATATCTACATAAATGCCATACATGCAAAATCTCTACCTTAGCTCTTGGTTCAGCATATAAAACTTTCTCAATTTTTTCCCAATCAGATAATCTTAAAGACCCCTTTTCAGGATACCATAAACACTGATTCGCAATCTCCTGGACCAGCCTTAAGAGACCGCATTGTGATACATCATTCTTTCTTGTTCCTCAGAAAACGAGGATCCCATACTTACAGAAACCTTTAAAAGGTTGAAGAAACCACGAATACTTACAGAAACCTTTAAAAGGTTGAAGATACCACACGAGTTGACAGTGCACCAAATCCTTGCCGGACGAAGTAAGGGTCCCTGTTCAGGCGCCACTTGTTGAGTGACCACACACACAAAGGTTGAGAATATATGTGGTAACTTTATTGTCTTACATAGTGACATTATATAGTTTGTTACTTTCAAGTTACAGCATACTTGGCAGAATACCATTGGCTCACAGAATCTTCCAGGTAACTTAAATCATAGGTTAATCATTACTGTTGGCTTAAGCACTTCTAATATTTGGCTATAATTAAAATCTAACACACATCCCACTTCCTCTTCTCCTGTTCCTCTTGTTTACAGAATTAGGGTCTTATCTTCTAATGTAATTTCCTGGCGCTTACATGCAAGTAACCTTCCTTATCTGAGGTTTGCCATCCAAGATAGGAAAATCCTTGCACATATGCAAACTACAGATTCCTACACAGCCATATTCATTGTTAATCTATTCTTAACTTAATATTGATATACATTGCATGTCTAATACTGTAACAATTCTCTTCTTAACTTATTTCTATATTTCACTAACCTACTTTTATTTCTAAGTTTCATATTTATTCTCTAGCCATCGGTAAAATAGTTCCCATACATTATAATATTCAGTTTGTTTCTTCTCTTTAATTGCAAGTGTTAACCTATTCATTTCTGCACATTCTAATATTTTCCTAATCACATTCTCATCTGTAGGAATCTCTTCACTTTTCCAGTTTTGTGCAAATACAGTCCTAGTTGCAGTTATTACATGGATAATCAAATATACATTATCTTTACTAGAAGTGCTGTTGTAACTTTGAATCATCACTAAATGAACTGTTGTGAGTCGAGGACTACCTGTTCTGCACTTCTGTCAGGTCACCTAAGCCATTGCTACTCTATGTTAAAAACCCAACTGCTGAACAGACAGTCCTCGACTTACAACAGTTGATTTAGTGACTCTTCAAAGTTACAACCTCACTGAAAAAAGTGATTTATGACCATTTTTCACACTTACAATCTTTATAACATCCCCATGGTCACGTTATTTATATTTGGATGCATGACAATCGCAGTGTCCCGGGGTCATGTGATTGCCTTTTGCAACCTTCTGATAAGCAAAGTCCACGGGGAAGCCAGGTTCGTTTAACAACCGTGGTACTAATTTAACAACGGCAATGATTCACTTAACAAATATGGCAAGAAAAGTCGTAAAATAGGGCAAAAGTCACTTAACAAATTTCTCACTTAACAACATAAACTTTGGGCTCAATTGTGGTTGTAAATTGAGGACTACCTATAGTCTTTCCTTGCAGTGGAATAATTGTGTTCATACTTTTACAAGTCTGCAGGATCCTTTTTTCAGTTGCTGTTGCCAGAACCTTGCACAGTATTCCAAATCCGGTTGCAACAAAATTTATAAGGTCGTTACTGCATTGGCAGTTTTATTTTCAATATATTTCCTAGCATTACTTTTTACAGAAGAGACACATGCTATTGACATTTGCATTCAGCTCTTCACTATGACTCCAAGATTCTCCTCCTGACCACTCGCTGTCAACTCAAAGCTCCATTAACGCCTATGTGAGATTTGGACCTTATATGCCAATGTGCATCACTCTGCACCTGCTTACATTGAGTTACATTTGGCATTTTGAAGCCCATTCATTCAGCCAATTTGGAGAGATGCTTTTAAAGACCCTTGCTATCTTTTTTTTTTCTTCTGCATTACCATCCCCAATTATTGAAATGTAATGTAATTAGCAACATATTCTTAACTCCAGGTCATTTATAAACAAGTAAGAAGCTACATTGGTCCCTGTGAAACTGCGCATTTATGCATTTTTCCTACTGTCTGCTTGCTGTTTCTTAAGGAAGTTGCTAGCCCATAAACATATATTTTCTTTAATTCCACGGGGTGTTGAGTGTTGACAGTGAATGTTTATTGAGAGGCATTGCAAAAAAAAAAACCTATTTGAAAGTTCAAATGCCCTCCCTTTTTTTCACCTTTTCTGTTGATTACCCCAAAAGAAATCCAGAAGAGTAAGTGAACCACTTCTTTTGAAGAAGCCATTTTAGTTATTCTTCAGTAAAATTCATTCTTCTACTGTATATGTTTGATTCCTTATCTTTAATAATACCCTATCTGATGCAAACACTGACAAATCAAATTAGAATACAATTATATTACATGCAATTTTCTGACCTGCTTCCTAACTGGTTGCACAATACATCTTTTTCTCAATGTTGCAAATTTATGATTTCTAAAATGCATGTACATCAATTGTCCTCCCATCCATAAGCTAAACATGTTATCTTGGGTGTTTTTATTGGTAGTAAACATTACACTTCAGGACTGCAGGGAATGTTTTATTTGATAGAGTAAAGCCTAACAGTTATGGTGCTCTTAAAAGTAACTCTCCCGGGAATAAGAGCACATAAAGTCCTCCTGGATTCACAGGGATGTGATCGAAGATTTCTGATGGATGGTTTTGTCCTAGTTTTCCAGTAGTATCACTGATTTGGTGCCTAGCAGAATTCTAGATTTACTGACATGATGATCAGAATTGACTAACAGTGGGAATCTCTCTTTTCTAACCCAACAGGCTTAAGATGTCGGTTGGGAATTTATGACTAAGGGGATGATCATTCTTTGTGCCCTGTCTTATCATTTTAATGGCAAAGATCATTGATAAAATGGATGCGCTCTCTCTCCCCTCCCATTTTCTTTCTTTGGCATAAGTTTATTAATTCATATGTATTAATCAGGGGTGAAATCTACTTACCTTCCCAACCAGTTCGGAAGTGCACGTGCACACATGGACCCTCTGTGCATGCGCAAGAGGGTAAAAAAATAGGTTACTTCCTGGTTAAAACCAGGAAGTAACGACGACTGGGCAGGTGGGCAGAGCCTCTGAACCACCTGCCGCCATCGCTACCGGTTCGGCCGAAACAGTCCAAACTGGGACCTTTTCACCCCTGGTATTAATCCAATAGATAACCTATAAGATGGTGTCACCCTTTTAATGTAATATGATAGGAGTGACAGAATTTCTTATCTACACCATACTGGACATAGATGGCTATATTATATAAAAAAACCAGTAATGATTTCATTATGACTGGTTGTGAGAAGGAAATTGGTAAATGAATATTACATAATAAGGCTGAAGGTGAACTTTAGTGCGGAAAGAAAAGATTGAATGTAGTATTTACTTTATATTTCTTCTTAGAATAAATGCTGCTGAAGCTGTTCTTTGATTCAAGCACAAACTCACATGAATTGCTGATCCACAGTATTCAAAGTGGTCTTTTCTGACAGAGGCAACTACATCCTTTTGAAACTGGTTGGTCTGGACTCAAGCAATGTGTTCAAGTTGTGACTTTACAGGCAGGAACTGGTGTCTGTAGGGGGTTAACTGTTAGATATGGACTGCAGTCTTCTGTATCTGCAGTAGATATCATGAAGTATCATGAACTTTGTGTTAGTATAAATTTGATTATTTTTTTTAGGATGTGCCAACATATATAGACCTCCAGGACGATCTGTCCTTAATCTGACACTTCAGGTTTTCCACTATTGCTGTAATGGCGTCCATCCACTTTGCTGCAAGTCACCCTTCTTTCATTTTCTTTTCCTCCTCTTTAACCATCATTATAGATCTCTCAAGAAAGCTGAATCTTTTGTGTATGATATAGGAGGATGCTCTGGGGGATAGGACATTTTGGGACTTTCCTAGAAGCAAATGATTGAATTTCTCATCCAGATAAGGATGCTGCCAATCGTTATTTACTGAAAATTTAATAATAATAATAATTGAACTGTCAATCGCTTAATTATCAGGTTGGGTTAGCTTGCAAAGCTTGTACAATTTTATTAGAACATGTATAATATATTTGTGAAGCTAACTAGTAGCATTGCAGCAGTAAATATTGTATTCCTGGGTATCCCAAACACATGTGTCATAAAGTTTAAAATACAAAAATAGTAATTGATCTACTGTACATGACATTGAAGTCATTTCCAGGGGGACCGAAAGATAACAATGTAAGTGTCCAAATAGGATAGAGAAAAAGCTAAACTTAGTTTCATTTCACTTTCCATCACTGGAGGTTTTTAAGAAGAGATTGGACACCCATTTGTCTGAAATAATATAGGGCTCCTGCTTGACCAAGGATTGGACTAGGAGGTCCCTTCTGACTTTGTTATTCTGTTATTTTATCTATCACCAGTAGGGACAAACCAACTTTCCATCAACCTCAGCTCCAATGTTCAGCCCTTGCCAATTGAGAGTATAATTGCTGAGTTGTTGATGTGGGAAAAACTCCTCGGAAATCTTCACTGCAGTGGCTACTGCATTTTTGAGCACTTTTCTTGTCATGGAAATATAGAGATCTGTAGAATTATAGAATCATTGGGATATTACAAATCATCTAGTCCAGCCCTCTGCCCAGTCTGGAAATACATTGAGTTGTTGTTGTTAGTTGTGAAGTCATGTCCGACCCATCGCGACCCCATGGACAACTTTCCTCTACCGTCCCCCGGAGTCCATTTAAACTCACGCTGAATGCTTCAGTGATTCCATCCAGCTACCTCATTCTCTGGCATCCCCTTCTTCTTTTGCCCTCAATCTTTTCCAGCATTAGGCTCTTTTCCAGTGAGTCCTTCCTTCTCATTAGGTGGCCAAAGTATTTCAGTTTCATCTTCAGGATCTGGCCTTCTAAAGAGCAGTCAGGGTTGATCTCCTCTAGGACTGACTGCTTTGATCGCCTTGCAGTCCAAGGGACTCGCTTACTACATTGAGTAGAAAGTAGGAATATGGGATAATAATAATAACATTAAAATATTATACCATAACAATGTAACAACATAATTATATAATAATAAGGCAGTTGTTGAGACCTGGGCAGCATGGATGTATAATTTATAATTATGGTTGGTTGTAAAGTCAGCCAGATGTTTAGGTTGGATTTGACATTTTTGTTCACCTATTGAGTCAAAGGACCTGGAATAGGCAGGTATTATTTAATAATATCAAAGGTATTGTTACAGGATGCAAGCTGTTCCAAATGATGCTGCCTTTTGCAATTAGCTGGTGGTAATTTTTATCAATGCCATGTTGTTGTTGTTGATAGGTTTGCCCCAGAAGTGATAAGGGGAGCTCCCTGGTCTGAGCCTTGGGAGAGAGGTGAGCCTACTATTCTGCTGCAAACAATGGCAGGGTATCCTCTGGTCTCTCTGACATTATCACAAGTCATACCAGTGTGAGGATTTCCAAAGGCTCTCAGCAGTCTCACTGGAGAGACAGAAGGACACAAATGGGGAAAAACAGTAAATGCAGAAGCTTCTTGGGTATTCTCATATCCTGCTGGGTTCTCCTCTATTTCTTTGTGGGACTAACTGTTTGAAGCTCCTTTTCTCTCATGGTATGTGAGAGCAGTTTCAAGGGAGATCTTTATCTGCACCCCCTATTAAAGTTAATCTGATCCAGTACAGAAATTACACTCTAATGCGAGATTAGTCTTGAGTACTCAAGCCCACTCAATGTAAACAACTTCTTCTCCTCCTTCACCTTCTCCCTTTTGCTTTCTGCCTTTTCCCCTTAACTATTAAGAAATCCTCCACATTTAAAAATAATAATAGCACAATATAAGCCAACTAGAAGTGCAACCAGCAAAAGTCTCCTTGTCTGGTGATCCAATGCAATGGAATATGAATCAATTCATAATAAGAATTATGCTTTATGCAATGAAGCTGAAAGTCTATGGAGAGTCTCAATATCTGGGTCATGGTTGCTCCAATGGTAATTTTTAAAAGGCAACTGGACTTTTGGGTTTTTTTTTTCCCTTGAAAATGTTTCACTTCTCATCCAGGAAACTTCTTGGATGAGAAGTGAAAACTTCTTGGATGAGAAGTGAAAAGGGGGAAAAAAAGTCCAGTTGCTTTTTGAAAAAGCACTTTGGGACAATGAAGTTAAAGGTTTCACCCAGTGGTGAAATCTAAAATTTGTTACTACCGGTTCTGTGGGCATGGCTTGGTGGGGGGGTAATGTGACTGCGTGGGTGTGGCCAATTTTTTTTAACTTTTAAAACCATTTTTTTCTACAACCACTTCGGCGAAGAGGTTGTAAATAAATGCTTTCAACAGGCTCTGACGATCCCAGCTGAGTTGCCTGATCATCAGAGGCTTTTTTTCTTTTAAAAGCCTCTGCCGATCAGGCAACTAAGCTTGGATCGTCAGAGGCATTTAAAAGGAAAAAAAAGCCTCTGCCGATCAGGCAACTCAGCTGGGATCGTCAGAGGCATTTAAAAGAAAAAATGCCTCTAATGATCACGTGGCTCAGCTGGGCATGGGGGGGCCAGGGATTTTTGCTAACGGTCCTCCAAACCACCCGCCTCCATTGCTACTAGATTGGGCGATCCGGTCCAAACCGGGAGCATTTCACCCCTGGTTTCACCTGACATACTATAAGAATAATCAGATGTTTCGCAGGTGATTTGAAGCAACTTTTCTTCTAATGGTGATGTTATACCGTCATACGTCCGTGTGACTTTTTAAAGCAGTGCTAACCAAAACATGTTACTGAAATAAACCCAGACCTTCTCAGTCTCCATGCATGAATGCTTCAAGAAGGTAAAATATTAGCAGTCCAGTCATTTGATAGGAGGGCACTGTCCATTTGCCATCCCTCCTTTTTCTAAGCTCAATTTTCAAAAGAAAATTGAAAAGCTGGAACTGGCAGAATACAGGGAATCCATGTAAAAAGAGAGCAGAAGTTTGACCACACGGTTGTGTCTATTCTCTTGACTTTTTGGGACACCTCCAGACTCACCTGGTGACTGGGAATCGTATTCTAATTTTTTTTTTTTTTTTTTTGCTTTTAAACAAACAAAGTCACCAAGAAGACACTACTCTTACTTTGTAGCTAGGCTTTACATGCATATGTTTTTTAAGCAATTGAAAAACATCAAAATAATTTTACCTAATTAATGATGGCATATTCCAGCTATTAATTGGTCGTGGAGGAGTTTCACATGTATTTAAAAGCATAAATGAAAGCACTCTGCCCTTGGAAACTGTTAAGTGGCAACCATAAAAATGATACCTTAAAGGCTAAGCTCTTCCAGCTTTTTTTTTTTTTTTTTTGGCATCAGTTTCTATCCTTCCTACTTCATAAAGCAGACTCTGATAACACTTGGCAGCCCTCTTCAGGTTTCGCATGAGAATTAATGCATTTCTAATCTATGCTTTTTCATTATTTATCCATTCATTTGAGGCATTTTTTTTGCACCACTGTTCTACGTATGAGCTCCTGAGATGTCGTAGCAAGAGTCATGGCTTGGAGCTGAAAAGTTTACGAATCTTTTAAGTTGTTAAGGATTCTTTCTTGCCTTTTTTAGTCTTAAGTGCCAGCTTTCTACCTTTTACAATAACCATTCATCTCGTTCCTTTTAACAGCAGTCAGTCTGATGCTGAAAACATCAGCAGAAATTTCCAAAGATATTCCATTCTACTTGAAGTTAAGAGATAAGCTGTATGGGTGCATGCCATCTTAATGTCCTTAAAAGTAAACAAAAATGAAGTTGCCTTCTGAAAATAGTATGTGGAGTGCAGAAATAGGAATGAGAAATTTTCCTTTCCTTCCTTTTATTGTTTTTCCCACACAGCTTTAATTCTCTGTTTTCTCTTCTGCAGAAATACAAAAGTCTGCTTTATTTTCTATTCTATCAAACTTTGGCTGGGGATCAGTAGCTGCTATCCCTGGAAATGAAGGATCTTGCACAAGTAATTCATGCTCTTATCTCCAGGTGTGCAGACTGAAGATACCCCTTATTTAGCAACAATTGGGATCAGCAATTCAGTCATTAAGTGATACAGTCACTAAGTGAAACTTCCACTGTGCTTATGATCTTTCTTCAGTTTTCCTTTGCTTTGCAGATCTACAAAGGTCATAAATGTTAGGATCGGTTACTTTGTCATCACCACTGTAACTGTGAAGAGTCACTAAACGAAGCAGTTGCTAAACAAGGACTACTTATATTGCAAAAAAAAGACCAGTGGGAAGCTCCAATTGTACTGACTATTACTGAAGCTCAATTATTGGCAGGGCTTAACCATTAGGAACACGTTACATTGATGTTCATGGGCTCCGTACTGATTACTAATATGATTTGGGTGCAATTCAAAATGCAGGTCTTGATATATAAATACTACATGATTTGGCTCTAAAATTACTCCAGGCCAGCCTTTTGCTGCCCAAACTGTCTTGTGTAGTACATATGATCAGGAAAGAAAATTCTGACAATCCCAGTTTTTAGGGTAGAATTTTCAATATTTAATTAATTTTAATAGTTTGAATAAAATAAAATATTATTTAGAAAACTTTAGACCATCTTAGTATTACTGTAGTCTTTTATTTCTGTATTTGTAAATTTTAATTTTAATTTATTTATCTATAACATTTATTTGCTGCCCATCTCATATCCAATGACGCTGGGTGACTTCTAATATAAAAACATTATAATCATCCATTCTAAAAAAAACGCAGCAAATAAAAACATTAACAGGTAAAATCATGTACAGTACACAAGATGGCAGAAAAGGAGGCTGGACACAGGTAGATGGGAAGGTAGGGTTGAATTTTAATTGGTCAACCATTTTCAATATGTAGCTTCCCCATTGGGTCTCAAGCCATCTGGCAGAGCCAGGAGCTAATATATAATAAAATAGCTAGCTACCATAGCTAGATGATAGATAGATAGATAGATAGATAGATAGATAGATAGATAGATAGATAGATAGATAAAAACTAAGAGCAAGTAATATATAACAGCAGTGGTCAGCACCGTATCAATTATAAAATAAGATTTTTATGATTATTTTTATATTTATTATGATTATTTTTATCTACCAATGGAGGTGAGAACTGCTCCATCCCTGATAAAAGTATATTTATTTTATATTGTTACTTATGCAGTTTATAAACCAGTAACTTATCTGACCCCCCTGAAGTGTGTATGTTTAACAGAATTCGACTTTTTATAGGTCTTGTTTACTTCCATTAAATTTTGTTGATTGTGAATCACTGTTATCTTTTTTTCTGAGTCAAAAGCTGGCCTGTTTGTGCCTTAATATCAATTACTTCAGTGTATTCATCAGCGTATTCTTCTGATTTTCCATCTCTTTCCTTCTAATTTATGTCACAGAACAACCTTCTCATAAATGCTTTGCTGGGCTCTCAGACTGTAAATAAAGAAACATCAGAAGTTAAGTTATTTTGGAAGAGTCATTTTCATTCCTCTTGGCGGTTCAGTTTGATGTCTTCCTTTAATGATTCTTAAGTCTTAAGTCTTCACCTTTTGAACCTGGAGTTTCTTCTTCTTTCTTCTTACAATTATTAGATTATGATTATGACCTTCATATGAATGAAATGTAACTTCCATGTTTATGAAACTGATGAAAAGTGAGATAGAAATCCACTACACTTATATACATACATACAGTATATGACTTAAATTTGAAAAATCAAGTCAGTGGCGGCACTGGCATGATGCGCCACATGAAGTCTGGCCGTGAGCGGTCGCAGAAGTCAGACGGTGGTGCGACAGGTGGCGAGGCGTGGGGGGCCTGGCTACGGTTGTCCTAAGGTAAGCGGGAAAGATATCACCGAAAATAAGACCTGGTGCTTATTTTGGGGCCCAAAAGAAAACAAGACCAGGTCTTATTTTGGGGGAAACACAGTAGTTCTTTTTCTTATTCCTATTATTGCTAGTCAATCATTGTAGTTGCTATCAACTCATTGGCAAGACCTCAGCAGAGTTTCCCACAGAAACCTTGGTGGCATAGCTTGATATAACTTGACTTTTAGGCTCTTGAGCTCAACTCGACGCTCAAGACATTGTATGGTTTTGGGTAAGAAGCTTTATTGTCTACTAAAGAGCCACTTGGAATAATAGATTGCCCTCTATCAGTACAAAATTGTAGTCCCTTCTTATACATAAGTCCTTTCTTCCCCCCCTTCCCCATCCTCCCCATGGATTAAAGAATTTTGTCATGTGATTTTTAACCCTGAGGCTAGGCAACTGTTGATTTTTGACATAATTGATATCACTGCCCAGAGATTGTAACTTCAAATGGTCACTAAATATATTGTTGTAAGTTGAGGACTACTTGTACAATACTCCAAGTGAAGTCTAATCCTTTTGGTTGGTTTTGGTATCATGCAGGGAGCCATGGCAATGACTTTGGAAAAAAATATTCAGAGACTACTGCACAACATGTGCAAAAAATGCTTTGAGGTCAGGAAACAGAGAAAGGAAGAAAAGATTCAGATTGCCCCTTCCCTGATGCCCTGAAATATTAGAGAGGAAAGAGAAAATTTAGTCAGTCTTGTAAGATTGTCTTACAATAGCCTATCTCAATAAAATGTAATTATCTTTTTCTTCAGAGCTTTAGGGTCTGTTTGTTTTTTGAGACAGGCCTACAGTTTTTTTGTGATTACCTTGAAGATTCTCTGATTAGCTGCTACTTTTTCCATTTCCCACATTTGTAAACATAATTATACGATTGAAATTTGAAAAAAAATCACCAACTGTCATGAGAACTTTAATCATAATGCAGAAGTCTTACAAAATTGCCAGTAGACAGAAATCTCAGGAGGCATAAGTCTTGTCGGAATGACTGAAGTCTGAGATTTAGCCATTTTATAGATTTCAACTAATTGTTTTATGACTTGGATTTTTAGTGGCCTGGCTATGATAGTCATAGTCAGTAAGCCATTGTAGAAATTGAAAGCCTTTGTTTATGTTTTACATTTACCTAAATGTATATGCATCGTTAATTATGTTGTGGTTTGGAAATTGCATTAGAAGGGCTTTCTTGAAAGCCTTTTTGGAAATGTGTTAAAAGATGCCAAGAAATAGTGAGAATGAATGCTCATAAAATTAATTTACATATGTGTTTGCCACCTAGCCAATCAAATCCTTCTACCACTCCTTTAAAACCTCATCAAGCAGCAAAAACAGAATTGTAGATTACAATGATTGCCAAAGTAAAAAAAAAGTTCATTATAAGATGGTTAGCAGCATAGTTCAAAATAATTAACTACTAATTATTAAGGAAGTTGGGATGACTAAAACAGCTAAGTACATCCAAGATCACTTAAGGACCTCCTGCAGGTTGATTGCTGTCTTGTTAAAGAAAACATTATTCTTCTACCCTGCTAAACATTTCTAACATCCACACTTCAGCTGAATGCCCAACCATGGTGAAGGCTCTTAGGGATTCTTTTTCCTGCATCTTATGTAAGCATGAACAATTCATCAACTTAACATGGAGATTTAGTTAAACTTTAACTCTGCCCATGGGGTACTGACATGCTGAAGCACACTCATCAACAGACTTTATTTAATGTTTCTGATATGCTCAAAGATCACAATGCAGTTAAAAAAAAACAAAAAAAAAATTAAATGTAGGGTTTTTTTTTAAAAAAAAATAAGACCAGTGATGGGTTGCTCCCAGTTCTGTCCGGTTCTTGCGAACTGGTAGTAAAAGCAGCGGAAGGCTCCGCCCACCCACCCGGATGTCATAATGGAGGATCTGCGCATGTGCAGAAGCGCGTGCGAGCAAAGTGAGCACGCGGGCTTGCTCCCGTTGCGAATCGGTAGTAAAGGTAAGTAGAACCCACCCTTGAATAAGACTAATGGTATCATAACAATTCTTATTTTTTTTTTTTATTTATTTATTTATTTATTATATTTCTATACCGCCTTTCTCCCGTAGGACTCAAGACGGTGTACAGTCAAGAAAAATATAGATATACAAACATCATAAAATTGCTAATTAAAATTATTATTATAACATAGTTTGGCCCAATTAAATAAACCTAAAATTAGATAACATTTAAAAACATTCACATAAACAAAATAGATTATGATTTCATTCTCTTCCATAGTTTGTGTTGTTGCCTCAATATTGAACAAGATATCTGGGTCCTTTGTTTAAAAGAGTGCAGAGAAAAGGGCTTGCCAGTGAAATCCCATTTTATTGATTTGATTTTGATCCCGCCTTTATTATTTTTATAAATAACTCAAGGCGGTGAACATACATAATACTTAATCTTTTCATTTTATTTTTGTAATAATCATGATCCATGTCTCTTTTATCAAGGGGCCCACATTCTAAATTCAAAGAAAGGGGAGAAAAATAGAAGCTGAAGTAAAAAGAGAGAAAAAATGGATATAAGGTCTTCCATCTTTGTTCACTTGGTCATACATACATTAGTCAACTGACCATATTATTAGTTGGCTTTGAAATGGCTTTCATTATTTCACATGATTGCCAGAGGTGGAACTTGAATAGATGTTTTCTCAACTACATTGTTGTCTTGAAATAACAACATTTCAGAATTGCATTTTCAGAAAAATCGCTGAATCTCCATGGTTAGCAACCTGAAAAGGCTTTTGAAGGTTACTCTTAATCAATAGGCATTATGTGATTATTGTACCTCTCTTTTCGTATTTTTTACCTTTTTGGTAAAAAGGAAAAAGAAGAACCAATGCAATGAAAAAACAAGGAAGGCTTATAAGTGAAGGACAATCATCATCACCCTGTGAAATGTATAGTTTGCACAACAATATTACCTGAAACGTTTTGTGTCAATCCAGTTGCTTGTTTTCTTGATCTTAATTATCTCAGGGTTTGAAGAGAAAGGGACTTTCCTCTTGCTAAGTACTCATCACCTATCCTTGAGATGGAAGAGAACTACACTAACAGGAACTTTCTTTTTTCCAATTGTTGATCCCTATCCTCTTATTTTTCCTCAAAAGTCATGGAGGACAAAGGCTAACAGATCTGATACATCGTCATGCTACACTTGGTCTCTCATGATGTAAAATATCACTTTTATATCAATTGAATAGTAACTCAGAACAATGTAAGCCCCTCGTGTATTGGCTGAGGCCAAAGTTAAGGCTAATCTGTGGCAACATGACAGAAAAAAACAAAAGGAAAGATGCCAGGGCATATTCTCCATGCTGCTAAACCAATGTTTTTTTTCTTCAATCTATGAAATTGGTACATGTTGGTACACTAAGGACAGCCTGAACAAACTACCCTTATACCTCAGCAACACCTTGGCAGAATGCCCACAAGTGAATGTGGGTAGTAGTGTCAAGGCAGTAATTGGTGGGTTCCAACTATCTGTTTCTCTCCCTTCCTGTGTTACCGCCAGGTATGGTACTGAATGCAAGAGAAGGGTGGTTGGACCTACTCCCAAGTGGGGCTAATAATCATTGGCTGCTTTTTTTTTTTTAAAGGCTCCCATCAGCTAGACCCGTGGTGGCGAACCTATGCCATGCATGCCACAGGTGGCAAGAAGAGCCCTCTGCAGGCACGCAAGCTGCCACCCCATCCCAGCTCAGCTCTGCTGTGTATGCACGTGCACCTCCCACTGGCCAGCTGATTTTTGGGTCTCTGCCACGCATGTGCTGGGGGCGGAGGGCATGTGGGAGACGTGTGCACATGTGCGGGGGTCACACATGGGGGTTGCGCATGCATGCATGGGGTGCACATGGGGAGTCATGTGCATGTGCGGGGGTTGTACACATGTGGGGGGGGGCAGGGCACATGCATGTGCAGGAGGTTGGGGTGCACCTGGGGGGGGTCATACACACATTGCATTATGGGTGTGCATGTGCGCCCTTTCGGCACTCGGTGCCAAAAAGGTTAGCCATCACTGAACTAGAATATATTAAAAGGCCATTCCATGATTTTCGGCCCTGTAGGCCAGTCTTCAGGATCTTTCTATACTACTGAGCCTTAGTGAATTAGGTCAATTTCACCTTTTTATCTCTGCAAATGAAGATGGAGTGAAATGAATCAGACAAATGCTTGGATTTATATTACTACTTGGGTAAGCGAGGAGCATGAACTCATAAAATAAATTCCGAAGTGCAAAACTAAGAAAGCAGAGAGTCCTTTAAAAGG
Source organism: Pituophis catenifer annectens (assembly GCF_029215685.1). NCBI lineage: Eukaryota > Metazoa > Chordata > Lepidosauria > Squamata > Colubridae > Pituophis > Pituophis catenifer. The sequence goes on along the minus strand of NW_027256882.1, from coordinate 76,443,460 downwards.
GGCTGGGTGGGGAGTGAAGTTGGAAGGATCTTTCTTTTCAGAAAAAAAAAGGGACTCAAGTAGCAGAATTAAGAGGAGACCAACCTTTTCTCCTTGCAGAAAGTGCATGCTGCTACAATAAGGGATAATAAAATTGTCCAGGCAATACAGAGCACTCATTTAAAGCAAATGTTCCTTTGACTTCTGAACAGTTTATGATTTCAAACCCTGCCATGATGTGACCCTTCCAGGACCTGGGACAGCTGGCAGCGGCATTTGTAAGATTGATCTAGTTACAATCTTATACATACAGCTATGTGCATGTAACACATTTACATATCACAGATTTTATATTGGACATTGAATTTAATATCACTTGCAAGTATAATTTTACTTGCAGCAGTGGCAATAAACACAGCAGCAGAGAGAGCAGGACTTGCCTCCGAGGACTGAGTTTAACAGTGGGCTCAGGACTAATTTCTCCAGGCTAGAAGTGCTTAGCAATTGCTGGGGCAGTTCAATGCAAATCTCTTTTTTTGAGCCTTATTGTACCCTGCAGATGCATGAGGACATTGGCTGATTCTATACTTTGGAATACTTTCCATGTATATATGTCAACCCATCATACGTAAACACAATATGCATTGAACTCTCCCAATGATGGGCTAATTTTAAGGCTTTACAGAGTGAGAATAGAATAGAATAGAATAGAATAGAATAGAATAGAATAGAATAGAATAGAATAGAATAGAATAGAATAGAATAGAATAGAATCGGAAGGGACCTTGGAGGTCTTCTAGTCCAACTGCCTGCTCAGGCAGGAAATCCTACACCACTTCAGACAAATGGTTGCCCAATCTCTTCTTAAAACTTCCAGTGTTGCAGCATTCACAACTTCTGGAGGCAAGTTGTTCCACTGATTGATTGTTCTAACTAAGTGTAATATATGGGTTCTCCAATTTCCAGCCAGATGGTTGACCAGTTGAGCAACACATATAAAAAAGAATAAAGTCTTCATTGCACCTAAATAGCAGTGTGAAACCAGGTGTGAGTCCAACAACTACCAAAGGGATGATTCTACAGCTGACTTCACAGACTACACACAGGGCATTAAATAAAAAAGAATCTCTGCAAATGACTGATAGGTCAAGCAACAGCAAATATTTCCAGCTTTGTCTTTAGTAAATGGTTAGAATCTGGTATGCTACAGTGACTGACTATTCCTTGAAAGGAAGAGGCTACTACCAATACATACATTTCAGTGGCATAAACTTTCAAGTTAATGAACTCATGAGAAGACGTAGACCATGTCAGAATGGTTTGAAAGAGAATAAATGGTTTTTGTCTGTTGCATCCAAAGTCTGATAATGAAAGTTGTGTACATCAAGAGTTTACTACTCGACTATGGCATTCTAACAGAAATGAATTGCAGTGCACTCCGATGCCCTTTATTAACATGGATCCACAGAAGTTCAGGCTTTTTTGTAACAGGACCAGATTTAACAAGCAAACATTTAAATGGAGTTCCTTTTCCTGATATTGTTCCTGGTCACAAGAGCCTCTTGCATTCCATACAAGTAACTCTCAAAGTATTCTATACAGCTGAGAACCAAAATTCACATACAAACCTCTATTGAAATTTATTATTTTGTCACCTCAGGGGAGGCTTTTGGGACCTTTTTGGTCCCAAAAGCAGTGGAAGTAGTCTGTGAAATGGATTTCAACTTTTGGAAAGCGAGAGAATAGTAGAATTGTAAACTTTGAGTTTCCCAACATAGCTCAGAATATGCCCCGGCTGTTTTATTTATTTTAAATTTTGAATCCAACTTTATTTTAACTATATGGGCTGAATAATTCTTTAAATGAATTAATCTGTCACTCTCAGTAGTTAGAGACCAGCCCTTTTTTAAGAAGCATACTTATTCACCCAGAATAAAGACCAAGGTAAGTCAAGAGTAGTGGGAAGTTACAAAGGATGTTTGAGGACTTTCTTCACCTCCCATATCTTCTGGTTAAGTAAATTTTATGACTGGCAACACTCACAATGGTAACCAGTAGGTGACTGGGCAATTGAAATACTATCATCATAGCATATTTTTGAAATGCTACAAACAGTTAAGTTGGGGAACACTAATAGAATTATTCACTTCACCTGAGTAGAAAGCAGTATAGACGAAGGTCTGAAATTAACCTGATATCTGTTGAGAGGCAAATTCTGCTATGTATGGTTCTTCTAACAAACTATTGACTTGTCTTGCTGATAACATTCACCTTCAGACTGGAGGAAAACACAACAAAAACAGCTATCATTCACTGACACTAACCCAAAATGACTTAGTTGAGGATATAAAAGTAACAGGAATATTGGAGAAAAATGACCGTGTAATGCTGGAATTCTTGACTTTTAAGGGGAATTCTTGACTTTTAAGGGGAACTTGGTTGGAGTATGATTGAATTAGATTTTTTTTTCTTTCAAAAGAGCAATGACAGGAGATTCCATGACAGGAGAATGGGAAAAGGAACTTAAGGTACAGTAAATACTAAAGCAACAATTACAAAGAACTTCAAAGGATGGATGGGTACCGGGGTTTTTAGAAATGTATATCATTGAAACTCCCCTTTCCATCATTCTAGAGTGCAAAACAGTGAATATTTAATTTAATTTTTATTTATAAAATTTATTGGCCATCCATCTTACCACAGAGTAACTCTGGATGATTTACAACCATATAAAAATATTTATACATACCAAAAAAAAAAATAAAACAAGCCAAATGCTATGATCCAATAAAAGATGGGGAGGGCGGGGACAGAATGTATGGAGGTGAGATTTGTTGTTATTTGATCAACCACCTCCATTGTGATGTTCCCACATTGGAGCCCCAAGCTAGTTGGCCCAGGCAGGTCTTTAGGCTCTTAAGAAAGGTCAGAAGGATTGGAGCCAACCTTACTCCAGGGGACAAGATGTTCCAGAGGGCAAGTACATCAGAAAGGCCCTTCTCCTGGATTCCACCAGCTGGAATAATCAGGGGCCTGCAGCATGCCTCTTCTGCTGGCAAGGATGGGACAGGCCTATCCCAGTGGGATGGGATGGTCCCTCAAGTAGCCTGGACATGTCATGAAGGGCTTTAAAGATTACTACTAACACCTTGAATTGCACCGGCAGCCAATGCAGTGTGCGGAGCAATGGTGTTACATGGGCCATTCTTTGGGCCCCAAGAACTGTCCGCGTTGCTGCACATTGCACCAGCTGCAGCTTCTGAATGCTTTTCAGGGCTAGAGTGCATTACAATAGTCTAACTGTGAGATGACTAGGGCCTGAATGACTTGATTTATTTTCAATTACAGGAGAGCAGATTCCAAGTTAATGTAGTAATAATTCAACAATAAGATTAGCCAAGAGATGAAAAGTTGGGTCTCACTGGATATGTTCAAGTAGAAATTTGGGTAGCTATCTGGTAACACTTTACCGAACATTTGACTGGAGGACCAGAGAAAATTCCCAGGATTTCTTATTCTATTGTTATAATGAATCTATCTGCTCTAGAGTATTTGAAAGCAGGTTATTATTAATTCACTAGGCAACATTTAGTGCTGCTTGTCCACAACCAGAATGGTAGAAAGAAAAGGAATGGACTTCTCCTTCACCTTGCAGTGCCACCCCACAAATCTGCACCAGATGGTTAGTGATTTGCTTCAGTGCAGTTTGAAGCAAGGGACAAAAATAGTTACGACTGCTGTAGAAACTAGACTGCTCTAGTTTGGCACAGTCAGCACAAAAATAGCTATTAATATTTTAACTGAATGCATACACGCTAATAGTAACAATTTGGGGACAATGCAACAAAGATACAGAGGTTGGGACAAAATACACAACTGGGGATCAGAAACAATATATAAAAGACCATGGGAATGGATCTTTAGCAGTCTTTCCTTCCTGTTTTTTTCCATCGATAGCCAGAAAACAGAAATGCACTGTATGTATTACAATCTATTTGGATTCTGTCCTATGTTTTTTCCTATCGGCCTCAAAAAAGTAGAAAAGTGGCAGGAAGTAGACCAATTCCAGACAATTATTTATCTATCTAAAGAAATACCTGTCTTCTTTTGACAATAGCGATGAGATTCTCACTACCAGGCACTATATTTGTTAAAACTGCTGGCATCTCCAAGGTGAACACCTCACTTTGAAAATGGCAGTTGCTGCGGAGTAATGAAATTCATTTTCTGTCTCAACCCTATGCACACGGGCCTTGAGTTTGACTCCCTCTGCTATAGATGCACCACAGCTTTCAAAAATCTTGGAATACCGGGGAACTACCTGAGGACTGGAAAAGAGCTGATGTGGTTCTCATCTTCAAAAAAGGAAAAAAAAAAAAAAAAACAGACCCAGGAAACTACAGACCAATCAGCCTAACATCAATACCTGGGAAGATACTGGAAAAGATAATAAAAAAACAGATCAGCCAACACCTAGAAACGAGTAAAGTAATAACTAGCAGTCAGCACAGGTTTGTTAAAAACAGATCATGCCAAACCAATCTTATTTCATTCTTCAACATAGTGACTAAATTAGTAGACCAGCGAAATACTGTGGACATAATATACTTAGACTTCAGCAAGGCATTTGACAAAGTAGACCACAACCTACTTCTTTGTAAGCTAGAAAAAAGTGGGATAACTAGCTTCACCACTGGCTGACAAACCATGCTCAACAAATAGTCCTTAATGGGTCTAAGTCTACATGGAGAGAAGTAAGCATTCCGCCTTAGGCCCAGTACTCTTCAATATCTTCATAAACGACTTAGATGAGGGAATAGAAGGGGAACTCACCAAATTTGCAGATGATACTAAGCTAGCAGGAATAGATAACACCCTAGAAGATAGGCTCAAGATCCAGATGGATCTTGACAGACTTGAACACTGGACCCTATTTAACAAAATGAAATTCAATGTAGAGAAAAGTCTTACATTTAGATAAGAAAAACCAAAAGTAGACATATAAACTGGGGGAAACCAGGCTTAATAGCAGTGACTGTGAAGGATCTTGGAGTCTTAGTGGACAATCAGCTAAACATGAACCAGCAGTGTGCAGAGGCAGCTAAAAAAGCCAATGCAATCCTAAATTGCATTAACAGAGGGATACAATCAAGATCAAGTGAGGTACTAATACCACTCTATAAAGCCCTAGAAAGACCACACCTAGAGTACTGCATCCAGTTTTGGTCACTACACTATAAAAAAAAGATGTTGAGACTCTAGAAAAAGTGCAGAGAGCAACCAGGATGATTAGGGGACTGGAAACTAAAACATATGAAGAATGGTTACATGAACTGGGTATGGCTAGTCTAGCGAAGAGGACCAGGGAAAACTAGACACTGTCTTCCAATACTTGAGGGGCTGTCACAGAGAGGAGGGGGTTAAACTGTTTTCCAAAGCACCTGAAGGCCAGACAAGGAATAATGGATGGAAACTGGCCAAGGAGAGATTCAACCTAGAAATGAGGAGGAACTTTCCAACAGTGAGAATAATAAACCAATGGAACAGCTTGTTTTCGCAAGTGGTGGGAGCTTCATCACTTGAGACTTTCAAGAAAAGATTGGACTGTCATTTGTCAGAAATGGAGTAGGCTCTCCTGCTTGAGCAGTGGTTTGGACTAGATGACCTATAAGGTCCCTTCCAACTCTGTTAATCTGTTAAAGATGAAGTAGTCTCTGCCAAAATATTATGAATCACAATATAATTCTAAATAAAAAAATGAGTTCCACACAAGATGGGAAACTAAAAAAATCAGGAGGCAATCTTCCCCACTTAAAATGGTTGCAGGTTAGCCTTATTTCATTGAAAATCATTCATTAGGAAAGTCGCACTTCAGATATGACTTGAAGAAGTCCTTTCTTGGTTTCTGTTGAGAATGCCATAGCTTTGTTATTGAATTAAATTAATTCATAATTCTATAATGAAATATAGGAGCACAGAGGCCGTTGTCCACAATGGAATAAGAAATTGAATGCTTGTTTAGTTTGGGTTCCAAAGCAAATTGTGCCGATACATGTTATATGTCCTCTCAAAATCACTGGTTGATGTCAGCAAGATGCTTTATAGCACATTATAGAACTCAAAATAGCAAGGTTTATTATTTATGAGATTTCCCGGTATTATGAATTCTAATAGTAGAGAGATAATGTGGAATTCATTTTTATATTCCAGGGTATTCGAGAATTTTACAAAATTGCAACTCCAACCTTTTGCTTTCAAGGATGGCAAAATAAAAGGAGGTGATTCAACAGGAACTTTTAATATTTAAAAGTTCCACCAGAGAGGTGGTGTATTGATGTTTGTTCTCAAGACAAAAACCCATCAGCTGCAACTGACATCCTGGAAGCTGAAGAAAATTAACATCTGCTCAACATGGCTCCACTTTGTTGTCATTACCATCTTTATTTCTAGAGCTCATCATCAACTACTAAAATTGCTGATGTTTGAAGACTTCAAATTTGTGTGAAATTTTTTTTTTAAAAAAGAAAATTATTGGGAACACAAGTAAGACACCATACAACAAGGTTATACTAAAAGAATAAAGATTTTTATTAAGCATTGTAAGTTGCATTCAATAGCCTTCAAATACACCACACCACAATCCATCTACAACCAATCAAACCCAACAGTAGTTCATTCTTGCACAATCCATGAGTTGGGGCAGAACTCCCTTCAACTTACATTAAGATACCTACTTAGCTCTTGCGGGCAGGGAATAGGGAATTACACCTCATTTCTGATCACTAATGTGTGATGAAGAGCATCAGGAGAATTATATGAAAACGAATATAAAGAAATGATTCTGATTCTGAAGTACATTAAGTTTGGAAACACTAACAAAAACATCAAAATGATACAGGTATATTTGCTTATACTAAATTCTTGATGGGAAAGTTCTCAAGAACAAGCCATTTGTTTCCTGCTACAGAAGGGGGGTATTTCTTGAAGATCAAAGCTTTTTTTGTGTTTTTCCACAGAATTTCATATTTGCTAATATGAAGGCATAAAACAGCAACAGAGAACAATAATGCATACAGCAATGAGTACACCAGGGTAACGTTGATATTCAAAACGGCTAGATAATTTTTTTTTTGTTTTAGAATAAATGCAACAGAGGTCAATAATCACAAAATTTTAAGGTTAGAGCAAGATCAGTCAATGACTAAACATAGTTAACATCTTTTATAGGACTATTACTGATTATTAGCTTTTTTTTTGTTTTGCAAATGGGCACAGTACTTGTAAGAATGGAAGAAAGGACAAGAACATGCATAATATTAACTACACACTTTAAAATTATGAACCATGCAGAAGTTTAGCTCAAATAGTAGTACTAATGGTCTACGTCTGATTCAAAAACCACATAGTTCATTGATCACGGATGCATGGTATTAGTCACAAAAAGTATCAGAACACATTGTGTTTCTTTTGAAAAGGTCATTTGCATCTTCTATGATTTTCAAGTTAAATCCATTTTAACTTGCTTGTAAAGTATTATGATGTATATTTAAAATCAGCAGAACTCCAATATTACTCTATAATTTTTTTTTATTTTGATAGTTTGCACATTTTAAACATAAAAAGAAACCACATCAACGGTGATGAAATTTAAGAAAAGAAAGAACTGTGGTTGTGCCTTTCCCCCCCATAATCATGAAATCAAAGCCTTAAGGAAAGCTTTGTGACACAGTAATGCAAAATCAAATATAATGGCATACATATGGTGCCAAGTACTAAAAATTATATTTTAAGCTATATATACTGAAAGACTGCCAAAATTTGTTTTTCTTTTCCTTTTTAATATATTTCAAGAAACAAAAACTACAAGCTTTTGTCATAACCAGTTTAAACTTTGTGTATACATCATTTTAAGTGCGGGAGTCAAATGCTCTTCATTCTCTTTCATTTTTATTGTATTGTAGCATTTTGACTACAACTGGTTAAAACTAAAAATGTGTTCTTTAAATCTCTGACATCCAAGAGGGATCCGAATTTCCAAGTCCTCATTTTTCTCTTACGGAAAGGAAAAAATGTACGTAACTGTAGGCTCTCTTTCTTTCCAGATATTCCTAATCCTGACCCTTCCAACATCCTTCACCCTCTATAAAAAATAAGTTTACTCTTCTTTTTTTAAGACAGTAGCCTCAAGAGCATCGTCTTTATGGCAAACACTGTCTGCATTTAGTGCATTTAAGTGAGGATTTGTATTGCACATTTTAGAGTCATTACTCAAGGCACTTTCAGACTGGTTGGAAGCCCTGACATCTGCTGTACTCCCATTCATATGGGAAGCTGGTTTCTCCTCATTCATTATGCCGTTTTCAGCCAGGGATCCTTCTGAAGACACAATAGAGGACTTTCCTTCCTCTGATTTTGATTTAAGTTCTTTGGCCACTTCCTCTGCTGAAGCAGCATAAGGAGGTTTGCCCTGTTTTTAAACATAAAAATAAAATAATAATAAGAAAGAAATAATGAAATTAGTTATTAACACAACTGAAAGAGTTACCAGGAATTTAGGAAAATTACTGAAATTCAGCATTTCTTGAGATTTTTGTTACACAGAATATGATGCCTGTGATACTAAGAGCACTTTCCAGTCTGGGAAATATTGTTAGTAACTCACATTTTCTAGCTAGCTATTTGCAATCCACATAGTCAGGGGTATTAACTGGCTTAATATCTGATAATAAAATATCAATGTTTGTAAAACAAAAGTTATTTAAACAATTACTATATATTATAGTATATTACTATACTATACATAGTGGAGAATATGCTGATTTATCTTACTGCTTTCTCTGGAAATAGAATACTAAGCAGGACATTGATCTCACTCAACAATTTGGCACTGGTTTTTTATTCTTTAACAAAAACCACAATGAAAATGAATTTGTTAACCTTCTGTTTGGCCTAATGTACCTAAAACACAATTGTGTTTTCTAAAACACAATCCCAATGCAACATTAATGTATGTACATTAACAAAAAGAGCTGATACCTATTTTTGTTTCCATTACCTGAATAACTCCCTGGTTCTTATAAGCTCTCCCATAGTATCTTCCTCCTCGGCCAAATGTTCTTATCACTGGTGTGGAAATAACTCCTCTAGGACGTCTTTATAGAACCAGAAAAAGGTAAACACATTTAATTTCATAAATTTATCTGGAAATTCAGCAGAATTCAATTTCCTGTGCATAACCAAAAAAGCAACTGTTTTTCTTATTTTCAGTAAGCAACTAAAACCTTATTTTAATAGATTGAATTCTAGCTTTGCAATATTTCTTCTCCTTACATTATGCATTTCCCACTTATCAGCTAATTAATCTAGCAAGAGAAAACTTTATGTTTATTTGAGTAATCATTGATGATATAATTTATATTGGAATAAAATTATCCTCATTTCTAAAACATGTTCTTAAGCAATCTTAACTGTAAGATTAGAGTTGAAGAAACTTTCTATGAATAGATTCAATTATACTTCTTTATTGATTCTTAATTACCACTCTATTTTTACAATCTCACCCTAGTGTTGCTATATTTTTCCAACTGCAGTAGGGTTAAGTTCCTAATTATTGTAGCATTAATTTCCTAATTATAATGCAATATACTTTTAGTTATTTATTGGTTTACATGGCTGCACATCTCAAAAAAGTAACTAGCCAATGAATAATAATAATAATAATAATAATAATAATAATAATAATAATAATAATAATAATAATAATAATAAAATTGCATACAAGTATCACATTAAAAACACATAGCAGGAAAGATTTTTTTTAATAAGATCATATAATTAACACAACCAGGAAATGCCAGTCACCTACTCAGGGCCCCAGGCTTGAGATAGAACTGTGCTTCCAAGGCCTTGCAGAAGGCCAGTAGGGTCAGGACAATCTCTCTCTGGAGGAATGGCATTCCAGAGGGCAGGTACTATAGCAGAAAAGGCTGTCCATCTAAACTGTGCCATACAACATGCCTTAGCAGAAAGGAATGGGAATATGCCTCCCCCCTCCCCCCATGGATCAGATAGGATGGGGAGAAACAACTGGTTAGAGATGGTCCTGTAAGTTTCCTGGTTCCAAGCCATGAAAGGTTTTGAAAGTGAATACGGCACCTGGAATTGCACTGAGAAACATTCTAGTAGCCCATGTACTTTTTGGTGTCCCATGCACAGTAATCCAATGTAATGAGACTTTGCAGGGCGAAAAGCAAGATGTACTAACCTCCAATCCCGGAGGCTCTTCATACCCTAACCCCATCTCCTGTATACTTTCTTTCAGGTCGTGGCTTTTTGGATGCAAACAACTATCTTTTGGGACTACCATACTTGATATACATGTCTAGCCTGGTAAGCTGTGAGAGACAAAGCTCACTCTACCTGTGCTGCCTTTCTTACAATTAAAAAGTCAAAATCCGAAAGTTACAATAATGTCACCTCGTAACCATGTCGCATAACAGTCATGATTAATGTTCTCTAGAGAACCCAAAGTGATGATATGCTATAGATCGGGGTGCCAAACTCAATTTCACTGAGGGCTCCATCAGGGTTGTGTTTGACCTCAGGGGGCTGAGCTGGGCATGGCCAGCTTGATGTCTGGAGGCGCTTTTGGTGGCCTGAGCACTCTGCCAGTGAAAATGGGTTCCCGAGCTCTGTTTTCAGCTGGAACAGCCTCCTACAAGCGTCTGCCAGAGAAAATGCATCTCAGGAGGGCTGCATGCAGCCCTCGCAAGCTCCGTTTTCACTGGCAGAGGCACTGTGGGCTGGTCCTTCACTGTTTCCAGGGTGGGCCCGCAGGTCAGATCTAAGCACCCCACAGGCTGGATGTGGCCCAAAGGCCTTGAGTTTGACACCCCTGCTATAGATGAAGAAGTCTCTGCCTGAATATTATGAATCACAATATAATTCTAAATAAAAAGTGAAACTAGCTTGAAATATGCATGCATATGCAAAGCTGACTTTGTATAAAATATACAAAAGTATGAAGGCTATTGCTTAACGCACTGTAAGCCGCCCTGAGTCTCTGGAGAAGGGCGGCATATAAATCAATTTCTTTAAAAAAAATCATGATAAACTCTTCAGGAAAAAAAAAAGCTAGCACAAATTCCTGGCCACATACATTAATCTACTTCTATAGAAAACAGAAAAATTCCTGAATAGTCCTGTTTCAATTTTTGGATTTGTCCAGCTTCTTGGAGATTCCAACATTAACCAGAAGTTCTAAGAACATAGGATGCCATGTTTTTTGCCCAGCTTCTGTGCTCATTTTTCCAAAAAGAATTCCTTTTCTATATCCAAAAGGGATGCAATCTACTCTGCATGTGACAAGAAGCCAGCCCTCGCTCACAGGGATGTGGACTGAGAATCTGCATTCTGTAGAAGTGCCTGGGTCATACATTCACAATACATGTATAGATCGGTTTGCATCTTCTCATTACTTAGCATGAAATATTAATTTTTAAAATTATATCTGAGTTAAGATTGCCTTTTGTCTTTAAATATTTGTATATAACAATACTATTAAAAATAAAAAAAAACTTGAGTGTTTCCAATAAATTCAGAGTCAGCAATGTAGCCTTCTATGTTGAGAAACGATTCACAGATTTATGTCAATTTCATTGTCCAATGAAGGAGGCTCACAAAGGAAACCAATAATATTTTACAGCAATTAACACCACACCTTGCAAACTGCCCAAAGTAATACAAGTGTGATGGGCGGTATAAAAATTTGATAAATAAAATTAATCAGTCTTTACAATTTACATTCTAACAAAATAAAGAGCTGAGCCAATACACTCTGAACTAGACAATCACCACCACTGTGTCATAATCAAGTCAAAATCCAGCAGGCATCTCTTTTAATTAATCCAAACATAATTGCAATGTTGGTATTTGCTTACCCTCTTGGCCCTCCAACGGAAACCACCTGCAGAGGAAATGGCCCCCTGCTTCCTCCTCGACCACGCCTGCTTCCAGCCCAGTGGCCCACCACAGTGCCAGCTATTTCGAGCTTCCCTCCCTGAGAAGGAATAGGTTGGACACCTAAACCAAGATTTAAAATGTGTTATTCTGCAATAGGAATTTAAATGGAGGAATGTTATTATCTCTGAAAAAGTTCTTTTTCTTTGCAAGAGTGAAATCTGGCACATACCTGCATAGCCTTTGTGTCAAAGTAGGATTTAAGACCACTGAGATCAGTGGCACAGCAAGCACAAACAAAATCCAATTCATTTTTGTGAAATGGGGTACAATGTAAATGTATCATTCCAAAATTACACTTGGGTAAACTACTTCTAAGTGACCTGTTCTGAAGACAAAACTGTCCCGTCCAACAGAAACTTTGCTTCCACAACCCTCATCCTGTTGTCAATAAAGAGTAGTTTGGGATTTGTTGGCATGTAAGTGAATAACTAGGGGGCTGCTAACATAGCCATGATAGACTTGATATTTCAAAGAAAATATTTGGATGTTTAATCCAGTTGTTTCAAACTTTCCTATTGAATAACTTGAAAATACCCTGATGCTGTGAGAATCTCAAATGTTTAATATTTACCAAAAAAGGAATGTTGCATTAACTAATATTAAAAACACTGAAAAAAGGTATAAATGCATTCTAAAACCTTTAAAAAGCTTTTCTTTCAAAATGCATCTAATTTTAAATTTGAACATTAGTATCTACCGGTATTACTACAATTTCTATTTTACTTTCAAACAAGCATTTCCAATGATCTAAGGAAGGAACGTTAGCTATACATCACTAACTTGAGCTAATGGCAAAAAGGTTAAAAGTAGTTGGGTCAGAAGTAATGTAAATGTACTAATGACTGCAATGTTGATATAGTCACAGAATTTCATTCTTTTTTTGTATTTTATTATCTGGTAACAACACACTAGCTGCTACATTAGGCTACTAAGCAATAAATAGCAAGTGCAGCATCTAGCCAACTTAATTTCAAAAGCTAAGCAAGGTTAGGCTACTACACGGCTGTAATCACCAGGGACTGAGCTCAGTCTGAGGACAACCTTAACTTTAAGGGACATTAAATGGATCTTTGATTTAGAGACCACATAGCAATCTGTGAAAAATAATTCAAATGTAGGAATTTCCTATTCTATCTTTTCACATACATACACTGAAGAAAATGGGAGAACTCTTTCTTTAAAGTATGTGCTTTATTTTAGAAAGACAAACTCATACAATGAATTTTGGAAAGTTCCAGTCAATGCACTGCTGTTGTGAGCAATAAGAAAAGGGGATTGGTGGTATTACCGCCCTGAAACTTGCTAGTCCTGTTGCCATCGTTGCCAGAGAAAGGTCCAGAGTGTCCTCCTGTGGCAGTCACTCGGAAGGTCCGATACGCGCCTGCTGCAACTGTTTCCCCATAAGGGCCTCCAAAGCCATAGACTCCTGTGAAAAGGAAAGGGACAGAACCTCTTTGAGGATTAATTTCCAAACTAATATTGCTTTATGACAATTTGATGTATGACTGCAATGGGCAGACTTTATTACGGTGTATGTCAAGGACTACCTGGCTGACGGGGTCTGCAACATACCTTCCTTGTCTGACTAAATGGGGCAGGCTGATATAATGGGACCAAAACGGTTTCAAGGGTAACCTGGGCCCATGCCATATAGGGCTTTATAAATCATAACCAACACCTTGAATTGTACCAAATGGAGTCCAGCACCCAACAGTTTGTGCAGCAGAGGTGTTACATGCACCACTATTAGGGCACCCAAGATTGCCTGCGTAGCCATATTTTGTACTAGCTGAAGCTTCCAGATTCTTTTCGAAGGCAGCCCCATGTAGAATGCTTGCAATAATCCAAGAGAAATGACTAGGGCTAGTAACTGATATTGCTTTCCTGTTAATCTCTGTCTCTTCCTCCCTCCCTCCCTCCCTCTGTAGCACTGTTTGGACAGACACTGTCTTGTTTATTTATATACAAGTGTGTATATAAATACATATTATATACACACTTGGCCAGTAAGAATTCTATTATTCTATACTGTATTATGCACTTTTAAAATATTGCTATTTTAAAAAATTGTGAGCTGCCCAGACCCATTTTGGAGCCAGGTGGCACATAAATCTAATCAATTCAATCAATCAATCAATCAGTCAGTCAGTCAGTCTCTTTTGCATTGTCAATTTCTGATGCGTGCCAATGTTATATATAAGGAGTGATTAAAATCTGAAAGTATTTTTTAAAAAAATGTCTACTCTTAAATGATGAGATTTAAGAAATGATGGACAATTTATATTTCAAAATTTAAAGCATAATTAGATTACATATTGAGTCCTTAGTGCTCTCTGAGCTTGGTTGTTTTTCTGCAGATGTTTCATTTCACAATTTGATAACTTCTTCAGTGCTAGAAGAGATTTGCTGTTTACAGTATATGTAGTGGCTTGCCTTGTCAGTGCTGGTGGGGATTGTTTTTTTCTCCTCAGTAGTCCCTTACTTCGGTTGCTGTTTACTTGATTGTTTGTCTGGTGTTAATTCCTGCTTATCTGGTTGTTGATTGCTGGTGATATGTTCAGGTCTTTTGTTTTCTCTTTTAACTTTTTTATCAACTCTTTTGAACGGTGTGTAATTTTGTTTATCTCTATGTGTAAATATGCAATTATATATATATAATTAAATATGTAGTTGAATTACATATTTAAATTTGGCTATTATCTAGATTTATATCTCTCTTTGTATATAAACAGCTTTTCAGGGTAAATTGATTAACTATTTTTGCCAGTTCAATTGTCTTAATCTGTATTGATCTGCTTGACTGATATTCCACCATTCCATTAGGAGCTGAAGGTGATAGATGTAGGGGTTTTCCTTCCATTTTCACTTCAAAACTATGAGTTAGGTTGGTCTGAGATGTGAACCCGAGTCTCCCTACTATAGTCCAAAATCTTAGCCAAAACATGCTTCCTACACAAAGGTCCTAATACAATCTCTCATTAATTTATATTGGATTAACTATCTAACAGTGAAGCAGTCTTACCAGCGAAGCCTCGGCCTCTGCCCTGAGGTGGAACTGGCCCAAAGTGCCGAGGATAAACAGAAGCTGGATAGAAAGGCATGGCAGGTGGTGGTGGGAAAGGGAGTGGATGGTTTTGCCTGGAGAAATTTAAACCTTCAAGGATGCTCTGGCGCATCTTTTCTACCTTGGCAGCTTGTTCAGCCTACAACAAACAATATGGCACAACATATTTTTATTATGAATACAAATTAAGTATATTCATACATTTCTAAATGACATTATTGAAGGCAGCTAGCCAGGTAATTGATGGTATTTGCAAACATTAAACATTAAGGGACAGAAAATCAAGACATCAACAAATTATCTCCCTGTAAGACAAAATTGTTTCCCATATAATGTTTTATTTTCTTAACAAAATATTGAAAACAATATAATCCTCTGTTCGTTGTTTATGTTTTGGAAAATAAAGAATTTGTCAGAATACCCAGAGTGATTTGAAAGCTTTAAAAATCTTTCAAATAGTGTTCAAAAATATGGATTATTTGAATTTTAGTTATACAGGAATGTCAAAGAAGGACAGGGTCTCCTGGATTTGAAAAATGCCATCTCCACCTGTTTGAAACTTCTCTCTCTCTCTCTCTTTTTTTAAAGAAATACTGCATCCCAATTAACAAAAAAAAAAAGCAGATTCTGGATCACTTAAAAAGTAAGCAAATATAAAATTTGTATGTGTCACAGATCACCTACGTATGTCCATACCCCATATCAAATTACTACAAATTAACTATTGTTAGCACACAGAATCATGAATTTGAGATGGGTGGCCATTTAAATGGAAGTAATTTTTTTAAAAAAATATTCCAAATCAACTCAAATTACTGCGGCACAAAATAATTATCATCATTTTAAGGATTTGAACAATCAAGGATTAACCTCTTTACTTGCATACAGACATACTTATAGCAATCTACATTGAAGAAAGCTTTTAGCACGATACAACCTATCAGATAAATAATACATTCTATTATATGTTTAATTATACATTTGCCCTTAGGCTAAAATCCTCTGCCTACAAATGAATTTGAGCTCATTACCAAAAACAATCATACTGACTACCTATTTGTCCATACACATACACATTCAATTAGACATCGCACCCATCACAGGACCAACATTACCTGACCATCACAGAGGTCAATGAGGGGAGCTTTCTCCCGACTTGCTTTGATGAGCTTCGTCTGGAACAACTTCCCATCAAAGTACATCCATGGACAACAATGCTCCCATGGAATTGGCTGCCCACAAGCATCATTGGCAAACAATGCCATGTCAACACCACTCATGAATAATGCTGAGAGCTGAATTCCTCGAGGATCTAGGTTTTCAATCTTAAAAACAAAAGTGTAGAACTTTATTGGTTAAAGTCTATACAAGGATCCAAGATTAAAGAATTAAACTATAGACAAAGTATTAAAATAGATTTAAATAATACTTTTAAAAAGATATAGGCATGAATTTTTGCAGTCACTGCTGTTAAGCAGTTAGTCTTATTTAGAAGTCTGTGAAACAGCCCATAAATCATAGTTAGCTTAGCTATTCTCTGTAAATTAGTGAGAACTACTACAGAAATCTGTGAGTGCACATGAATTGGAAATTGTATATTAATACTCACAGCATTTAGCCATTTCCACACCTCACTCAAACTAAGCAGAATCAAATTGGTTAGTACCTAGATAGAGAATCACTAGAAAAACTATACCAGAGCTGTACGGTATACTGGGAAAAACTATTATGAAAGACATTATGGCATTTCAATATTGCCAAAAGAAATACATGGATGTACCTGTAAAGCTATACCTGACTTAACAGAGCCTCTAACTTTCTTCCATCACTAGCCCAAAAGAGGCATTTGCACAGACATCTAAAATAGCAATGCATGTTCTTAGGATGTCTGTCTCTCTCTTCTGCCAATCCTGCACAAGACTTGATTTTAAGAAGAAATGCTTGTCCCTCCCCGATCACAGAAGCCCTAAGTTATTTAAAGATAGACAGCCTGCAGTACTGGGGCTGCATGAGGCTTCCAAATTCAGTTTTTGTACCTACCCAAGCCCACTTTCGCCATCACAGCTGAAAACCAACGCCTCAAAAATAAATAAATTAGAGTTTAAAAATGAAATCCCCACAAGTTACATTCATATCTGCAATGTTGTTCTCTGCAACACTTGATTCTCCCCCAAATGATACCTGCAGTCTGTAGATACTGAAAAGTCAGCCATGCTTGCTTTAATTATTGAAATATAGCATGTCTCTTGCCTCTTTCAAAAGAATAAAATTTGCCCCAATTACTGACAAACCTGAACAATGAGTGGTGTGATTAGTTTAGCTATAGCACTGCTAGCATGATAAAGCTGGAGAAGAAAATATCCCAAAGGCAGAGGAAAATGCAAGAATGCCTTAGTAGGCAAAGAAAAAAATAAATTGATTTCATCGTAGAAAAAGCTTGTACAGACATTTTATGGAAATTAATGATGCAAATCACAATTTAACTAACAGAATAGCAAATATCTGCAGTAAAAGTTGAGGCATATCCTTTTTTTGTTATCTTAAGTACAATATTTAGCAACATTAATAAACATAATGCATATCTTCACATTTTTTATGAGACTATTATTATAAAAGGAAATTGGGGTAGCTTTCTAGCCAAACCCAATTATTTCTCTCCTTTTCTCAGTTAAAAATCAGAGGAGCTGTCACTTAGTACAGATGATGGATTATCCACTGTTCACTCCTCAAGGAGCCCAAGATATGACTGGATTTTCTAGATATGAGAAAAAATAGCTTAGAACTATTTTATATGTGAAAGAATTCTAATAGTCTATTGCAGGGGTAAACAAGCTTTTCAGATGGTGAGATGTTTTGATTTTTGCAACTTTGCTGCATGTATTCTCAAAAACTGGTTGCCATGAGCAGAAGCTTTATTTATAAAATGGGTGCCAAAGATGAAGATTTGCCTAATTATAAAATGGCTGCCACTATAAGAGAGCTTGTCTAATCAGAAACAGTATGATCAGCAAAATCTCTTTAGCTTTGGGTAGCAGGAAGATACACATGTAAATTTAGCACAGAACTACCTTTACCTGCCATTTTTGTTTTCAAAGAACGTCTGTGGAGTTTGCTTGGAGGACAGAGACATGATCCTAAATAAAAGTGACGCTAAAGCTGAAACTTTCATTTCTTTAAAATGAAAGGAATCATTTAAAAATTAAAGATATGAAGATATCCATAAACATTGGTGGTTATGAGTACCATAACTATCTCTGATATAATTTACAGAACTGAATCAACAAGTATATTATCAAGTTTTGCTCTTGGAAAGAGAGGAGGAAATATTTTGTCTGTTTGTTTCGTTGCAGTAGCTCTGGAAACACACATTGAAGGATTTGCACAGAATGGGAAGTAGCTTTGGGAAGCAGGAGACTAGTAAAATCAGATCCTTTCACTTTCCATTAGCAAAAGTTTCTAACAGCCCAAAGACTCTTCCATTGCCGTAGGTGTATATTAGGATTCCACCTGTCAAATGTTAATTTCGTTTACATTGGTACAACAATCTATCAATATCAGCCTATGTTTTGAACCTGGATAGTAACTATATGCTATCAAAAAGTTTTAGACTTCAACATCCACATCTTAACCAGCATAGCCACTGACCATGCTATCTAGGAAATACAAGAGCTGAAGTCTAATACATTTGAAGGGAACAACTGATTGGCCAGAACATTCAAATTCTTAAATGTAGATTTATGTATTGTCAGGGATAGGTTTACCAAACAAGAGCAGTAAGATCAGATTTTCAAGGTACTTCCAATGTGTCCTATAGAAACAAACTTATGGTGACAGTGTCATAACTGCAATAAATACAGTAGCATTATGAAAATGAAGTCCTATATGATGTGCACAGCATGCCATAAATCTTATATAGCATGCATTACTGTTGACCGAAAAATGTATTTTATTTCTGTCAAACCTAACTTGCTAATAAAATAGACTGTGTATACATAATTATTCTACATGCTTGAATTTTGAAAATGAAAGTACAAGTCAACAAGATGAATTCAGCCTTTTATTGTTGGACAAAATTTGAGATTTACTGTCATCCAGTATGGTTCTTTTCCAAGTCACTCACCTGTAATTCTAAGCTCATACTGATTTAACTGGGGTAATTTACATTCAGAATACAAATACTGCCTTACTGGGTCTGGCCAATGATCAATTTAGCCCAGCATCCTGTCTTCAACGCTAGCCTATATCAGACGATAGAGCCATGGTGTGAGGTAGGCCTCCCTAAGGAAGTACAAGTTGTTAGCAGGAAAGCAGTGAGCGGTTGCTGAGAAAAAGACAGAAAAGTGGGGAAGGGGAGGAAAGGGAAGTTCTACAGAAAGAAGCAAGACAAGCAAAAACAAAAATTACCTATATAGATGGGACAAAATCTTCATCAAAAAGTTCAGTTTAACAAAAAAAAAATCACAAACTCTTTCTGCTGAATGATTTGAATGTTGTTATTTTCTAAATTTGAGAATCTTTTGAGATTAAACATGAATTATGTCTTATATGAGACTTTTCAGAATAACCTTGGGAATGGAAAATGATATCAATGGTTTCCACAACATGGGTATAACCGTATTTGGGTTTCTTGGTAAAAAGGGGGCCAATTCAAATAACCTTTTAAGAAACTGACTAAAAAATACTGATTTGAATAAATCCACCAAAAACTGGATTAAGTCCAGGGTGGAATTCTCTCCTCTCTGCTGCCTATTTCAGTGGAGGAAATGCAGATATTTTCAGATGAAAGTGCCAAATACTTGTACTTCAACCTTTTACTTGAAATTCAGATATTTTTTAATAAAAGGTGTATACATACTTCTGTGCAGATCCTTTAGCCTATCACATATTTATTTAAATGTTTTAATTATGAATGTCATTTCCATTAAGGAATTGTATATGGTTGTTGACAAAGCAGGGAGAAAAATTAAAAATTAAATTTATTTAACTTTCATTACAAAATATGTAGGGACTTTAAAGCAAGGCACATGACTACATCTAAAGCAAAAATGGGTAAAATAGTGTTTTTCTATGATTAAAAAGAACGTCTTGGAAATATCATTAATACTTAGGTGATCTACTAAGACAACAGTTCTTCAATGCAACAAAAGTTTTCAGTATCTATCATGCATCCATCTATAAATACTTTACTGAAAATGGATGCTTAATCTATTTGAACAAGGTCATGAATGAATTTTAAAATGTGGTAGTAAATTATCATTTTAATAATATTAATGTAATTGCTTTAAATGGAGAAATTCAAATGAAAATGAAAACTGGTAATAGAATTTAATTCTACCCATCCCATTACTGTATAGTCTACTGATAATCATGATCAATATGCCTAAGTAACAATTTCTCTGATATTATTTATTTAGGAGTACATATGTGGAGGTGGAATCTTGTGGAGACATGCAAGTATTCTTTAGGAAAAGATAAAATAAAATGAAAAGTGATGATTTAAAGGTTAGAGCTCTGAAAGCCATTGATATAAAACAAAAATGAATACAGTATTAGGTAAAGAAAAGCAAAAAACCAGCACATTTCCTTTGAAAATTGAAGCAGATTTCATTATCTGCAAGTTATTATTGAGCTGGTGTTGAAGGCAGAAACTTTTCCTGTCCACATACTATTTTGATGAACAAGTGGATGAAAATAGAAAATACTGACAAAAGAAAATAATACTGCTTTGCAAAGCGCTTGAATTAATAAGGATTAAATGTTCCATAAAGGCCAACTTCAGAAGTCACCTTTAGTTCCTGCAGTTGGTCAGGTTCATAGAGTTTTGGAGATAAAGCTTGAGCCAAGAAGGCATCAAGTTCTTGGCGACGAAGTATCCGAACTCCAGGCCACTGCACCATATATCTACAAAGACAAAGAATTTTGGGTAAACCATTTCTGAAAAGCTGTGTAATACTTCTCATGTCTGTATACAACAATGTTTAAATAAGGTATAGTATTAATTAAAACACTGTAATTACATCCAAAGTGGATCCAAAATATTGGTGTGGAAAATTAAGCCTATGAGAGCAAGAGGCGGAAAAGTCAGAAACTGCTCCAGAGCCCATAGCATAATCTAGAACAGAGAAGAGGTACCAGGGAGGAATCAATGGACAGCTTTTTTTTTCTTTCTTTCTATGAAATGGAAAGAAGGCCTTTAATTTGTGTGAGACTTCAACTTATGATTTTACAAAACTGAAACTTAATTACATTATTTTGATAGAAAGTACTATAGGATGTATTTAATAAAAGATTAGAATTTTTGGTTTTTTTATTCTGGATCTTACGTAGTCTTCCTGTGACAATTTTAAAAAAGTCAGTGAATATTTAAGTTAACTAATCTAACTAAAATTATGGCAGAAGAGGCTTAAAACAGTCTGGAACTAAACTAAGCACATTATTTTCAATGCTAGAATCAAACCGACATGGCTGAAAATCAAGAACTGTTAACCCTGGGAGTTTTAAGATTGCCTTCTGTAAACTGCTTTCTATTTTAGTCACTCAACATATTTTCAACCTATACCTCCATATTTGAATGGATTACATCCCTAAATCCCTGGCCTAACAAATCCTTTTAAATGATTTTAAATTCGTTTGTCTTTTAAATTTTGGGCCAAATTGACATATTTCCTTTTAATCTGTTCTTAATTTATGTATTACGTATTTATGTGTTTTTACTTGGCTGTACACCATCCTGAGTCCCTAGGGAGAAGGGCGGTATATAAATTTGAAGTAAAATAAAATAAAATAAATAAATATTCTCTTTTAACTAATCTGTTTTTTCCATTGTACCTAAAAAAAGAAATGCTTTGCTGCTTTCTCCACCCCAGTAGGTATTTCCATGTATATCTCTTAATTGTTGTGTAAAGTAAACTGAATAACAAACTTTTAAGTCTTATTTTGTTTTGTGTTTAGTCTAGAGAAAAATGACAGTTCTACAAATTATTTATGCTCTAAGTCACATGAAAAGTTCTTTCAATAGAACAATAACATTCTTACATAATTACACACATACAGCATTATCAAGAGGAATTTTTACCATATGCTAATCAACAATATACTCACCTTAATACGCAACAGAGCACCATTAGGTGAGTGGGCACATTAGCTGGATTTAGCATTGCTGGTGTGTCTGACCTCATACAGGCCAAGAATGCCCTCATTCGTCGATTCTTGTCCTCTACTGCTTTCCCCAACCAAAGCTTCTTCAAATTAGGGCAAGTCCATTCCCTAAATGCAAGAGCTTCTACTAACTCAGGAGTCTGGGGAGACTTTCCTTTGTAAGCAGCCCATTCTTTAATTATCACTGGCGAGACTGCAGAATTTTTTAAAAAAGAAACAAAATAGTTTGTGCACAAATGCCGTTTTGCCCATACCTTTTATGTATTTTATTTGCATTTATAACATGCAAAGACTTATACTAGGAATCAGCCAAAGAAACACTGAGGAGACTTTTCACCAGATAGTTGGCACTTTAGTTGTTCATGGCTTTAACAGTTAGCACTAACATTTTGAATCAGGCCTGGCAGCCAGTACATGGTGATTACAACTGCAGAAACCTCTCTCGATTAATAATCTGGCAGTTGGATTTTGAAGTAACTAAATTCCAAAACCATATGCACAGATAGCTAAATGTTCAAATGTTACTAGCCCATGTATAAAGTATTCCAAGTTATCCTGCCCAAGAGGGCTGCAGCTTGTGTATCAAAACTTGCATATCAAATTGAACTGATAAAAGGCAGCTCTAACCACTGAGGCCATTTGTATCTCCATTGACAAAAATTCCTCCATAACAGAATGAAGAATATGGATGGATGAAAAAAAACCTCAACCTATCCACCTCCAGGATGCTTAGACCGAGGTTTACTTTATTAGCCATCATGAAGCCCATTATCCTGCTCAGGGACCAGCTTAAAAAATTCACTATGTCTCCTTCATTATATGAAAAATAGTAAGTGACATTTCATACTGATAAGCAGTTGAGCAGGAGAAAACTAAACCCTGAAGTACCTTGTGAATGCCATAGAACAGAATAATAATCACCCAGCTTCACCTTCTGTACAGTGAATCCAAATAGAAATACAAATATCCAAAGGATCCAATGATTAATGGTACTGAAAGCTACTCAGAAGTCCGAAAGAAACAATACTGTTGTATTCATCTACTTCGTTTCTTTCCCTGTCTTTATGGCAAACTCATCCCATAAACTGATTAAATCAATTTCAGACTCATCACTGTTGGAGCCCTTAGTCTGATAATGCTATGTATTAGCTACAACCAAAATCAGATTCAAACATTTGAATTCTAGTGGATGGTTTAATCTTTACCAACCCAACAATTCTATGAAACTGCAATATAAAAGGAAAAATGAAATTCCTTTAGTTGAGGTCAGTATCCTGATGACAAAATGAGCTTTCTTGGCAACAGAAATGGTTCACCATTGTCTTCTTATAGATGATTTCTCAAGCTAGCCTACAGCTTTGATATTCCTTGGTAATCTTCCATCAAAGTACTAACCAGGTCTGATGATGCTTAGTTTCAAAGTCCAAACAAGGCATTATAGTGCCATTTGATGTGGTGTGCTAAATTGGGATTTTCAAAATGATTATGGTGAGCTCGTCCAAAATATGTAATGCGAGTTAATAGGGGAGATGGCTACTACCTCAAAAGTGCAAATTGTCAGTGGGTAGGAATGCTGATTTTACAATGGAGCAGCAGAGTTTTATACAAGATTTGGCTCCTTCCAGTACCAACTGTTCATGATAATCAATGCAAAATAACACACTGATCTATGCCCTAGCTTCTTTTCTGCAAAGAGAGTAAAGTTCCCATCCACAGAAGAGGACATTTTCATTGCAATCTCCCACTGGAATCTTCGTGTGCTCCATTTGCTCCTGTTAGGTAATCATAAGGGATGGTACTATAGACCATGGTATAAAGGTCTGAAAACTGATACATTTGCAGAAACTGCCCCATTCTTTTGCATGAATAGAAAAGTGGTTAGGTTCCATGCCAGAATACATATCTTAACTTTCCCCAATGTCAGAAGCACATCTGATTCTGAAATATTTGGGAAATGACCTTCTGGTATATGATAATTTGAACACCTCTTTGTTTTTTGGTAATTCCATTAGGTTTTAATATTTATATAGCAACTAGAATATGCTTTCAATTTCTGCCAAATTAAATTAAATTCTGTATAAATTGCAAACAATAACTGGAATAAAATACAGCAGGAATAAATAATAAAACCAAACTATGGCCAGAATTACAGACATCTAATATTTATAAATCCAGATTGCTATATTTTTCTGGAAAGGAGCATAATTCAATGAAAGGAAGGTGTGCAACCTTTTTGCCTATTTCTTCTGTTCAAAAGAATAGTTATTGACACAACCAGTGATATTCATGACATTTTTGTCACTCTTCAAAACATTTCTGTTTTAGTTCAGGACCATTTAAAATCCAATTAAACTTCAACCCATTATTGCTCTGATAAGCACAAAGCTTGGTTTGATAAGGATTGAGTTCAAACCAAAGCTATGGTAACTTCAGTTTATAGAAATGCTCAGTTCTATAATGATCTACCCTCTCTTGGACTTTTTTCTTTTACTAAAAAAAAAAAAAGAAGTTACAGAAAATGTCCGAGAGAGGAAAAGCAAATTTATTCATTAGTGAATGGGACAAGGGCCCAACGAGCAGTAACAAATAAGGGTGATCATCTATTCTGGCATCTTGTTTCTCTCTTCAGATAAACCTAGCTCCATGCTTTAATGATTTAATCTCCTCAGTGTCCTGTGTGTCCTGGTGTCCAGTGTCCTGGACAAAATATTTTGGCAACCTATTCCGTGCTCCTTTTGGTATGGATTCTCTTGGCATTCCTTTATCTGCTTCTTTACCCTGACTGACCCCTGATCTCACAGCCAGAAATTAAAACAAATAAATGAACCCCAAAATTTTCATTTGAAAAGTGGCAAAAGTCTAGCTAAACTATGATTTTGCCAGATTTGCTTAAAATAAATCTTGATGGATGGACCTGTGTTAACATCTGCTCCTCCTGCCATTAATAACTCTATCTTTTCTCAAAGAATAGCTTAATTCTATCACTCTCCCATTATACAATAATGTGGTTTGTTCCTGTCTAGCATAGGGATGGAATTAATAGTTCCTTGTGTAACTGAAATATTATCAGAATTTTTTTCACAAGTACATTTATTTTAGGAAAATCTATACACAAATCTAGTAAATTATATCTAATGGGGGCTATGCATACTTTATACACATCAAAGATCTTCATTCCAGTTAAGAGTAAAATCAATGCAGGTATAAATTTATGAATTTGAATGTCATGTAAGATATTCAAAAAAGCAAAACACTTTTCTTGATTGGACTGTTCTATGATTCCATGATGTGCTTACTTGAAACTACTAAAATGTAACTTTCATTATTTTACTTTGAAAGATTTAGAAAAATATAAATAATTTTAAATGCTATATCTCCCCGGCTATGGACAGCCTATGCAAAATTGTCCATACTCTTGATGAATAGTCAGCAATTGCAACCAATCCAGTGTGATGTTTACTGTGTTTTATTAATTAAAAATATTGTAGTGCTTCTAATTTGTCCAGAGCATGATTCAAAATGCTGATTTCCAAACCTTGATGTGCTACCTGCTGTTTAAACATTGCTTTCCACCCCCAAATTCCCCTGCACTATAGGTACAAAAATGCTGAGCAACTGAAAAATGAATTACTTTGGCAAATTATAGTTTTTTTATATTTGCAAATTTAAATCACAGTTTATTCTACATCATAACTGATGCAAAGAATAGATTAGTGATGTTTCAAGTGATTTCACCATTATAATAAAAGACAAATACATACATTCAGGAGGAAATCTGTTCTTTCTAAAAGCAAGCCTCTCTGTTTTTTTCCTGCTTTCTGCCAAACTAAACAGGACTCCATAAACATACTGACGAACTGGCCTATAAAGAAGAGCAGCAGGAGGCAGGTCTTTGTTTGCTTCATCTTCAATAGAAACTGCAATTTTAATCTCACCCTGTAGATGAACAAAATGATGAGCAGCTTTCAGGGATCTTATTTATGGCATGGTATCTTACCTGCTGAAAGATTTACAACTTTCAGGAAATAATTGTATGACATACAAATTTGGTTCTTTTAGTATTTACACAATAACTTTAATACCCCAACCTCATTCACCACTGCCCTTTTAATTTTAATTCAGTTTCAGTTAATTTCATGTCTTGTTTGTATATAAATGTATATTTATAATTTAGCTATATTTCTAAAATCTAAATCTATAAAGCCACTGTTTTCAAATATATTAAAAATTTAGATCTCATTTGACAGGAATGTGATCCCAAAGAGTATCACTAAGTAACATGGTAGCATGTAAGTAAGATATGATATGGGCAAAATTTAAAAATATGTGAAAGAACACATTTTAGAATAGATAAACTGAAGAGGGAGCTTTGAGATTTGTTCTGAATGAAAACTGAGGACTTAAAACAACCTAACACAAAATTTGTTTTATACAAATATTTCTTATATATTCAACCATTAAGATAATTGGCATCAAACTAGAAATAGGATCTTGTAAAGTACACTATCAAAGGAAATTCTTTTAAAAAGTACTGAGTAAACTGAATAAATGTGAACCAAATATATTGTTAATTTTACTAAATCAAATTTTCTCCCACATAGGAACTAAAAGCAAGAGATAACATTAATCTCTTTGGAATTCTTGCCAGAAAATCTTACCTTGGTTAGGATATGAAATATGTAGGGATACATTAATCCTTTTTTGTGTCTGTGTTCCGCTACTCTTAATACTTCGGGTGCTACAGGAGGTAATGGAGGAGTAGTAATATCCATATGGTTCCTGGTGGGCATTGACAACAGACATGGGATTTGTGCACTACTGGTTTGGTTCCCTTTAACTTCAGCTGCCTGATTCCCTGAAGAAACAGTAGAGGAACCTTCCACCTACAATATACAATAAAGTCATTTTTGAAATGGAAACATTTTTACAATGAGAATATTGTGAAATCTTAAGAGCCAGAAGGCTGTATGTATATTCAATTACATTTGCAACACATTTACAGAAAATAGAACAAGCAACCCAATTCAATTTTACAGTATAGAAGAGGTGAAGCTGAGAATAATAATGTATAATATTCATGAATGATATAGCTTGAACATAGTTCAAACAGTTTGAATTCCTTTTGATTTTTTATAAATGGCTTGTTTAGAATCCTAAAATAAAGTTCCTAAACTTTTAATATTTTATCAAAATTAATATTTTGATAAAAATTGTATTGTCGTTTGTATATCAAGCCCTATTACTTTTATTCTGCATTTTTTATTTTAATTTTTAAGAAGTGATACATTTTCTACTGACTGAACTAATTTATGGATTAGAGAAATAGGGAAGGCAGCTCCCCTGCCAATGGAGGAAATCTTAATATTAGACAAATGCTAAAAGCCTTGGCTCAGAGGCTAAGACGCTGAGCTTGTTGATCAAAAGGTCGTCAGTTCAGCGGTTCGAATCCCTAGTGCTGTGTAACGGGTTGAGCTCCCATTACTTCTGCCAACCTAGCAGTTCGAAAGCACGTAAAAAATGCAAGTAGAAAAATAGGGACCACCTTTGGTGGGAAGGTAACAGCATTCCATGTGCCTTTGGTATTTAGTCATGCTGGTCACATGACGATGGAGACTTCTTCTGACATCTCTGGCTCTTCAGTTTTGAAACGGAGATGAGCACCGCCCCCTATAGTCGGGAATGACTAGCACATATGTGTAAGGGGAACCTTTTAAAAGCCTTGACAACCCACTGTGTAAGGTAAGGTCAGCACTTTTTTTTGTATTTGTGCACGTCTTTGCATTATGCATTATGCACTGCACATTTTTCAACACTAGATTTAAAGTTATCAATTCGAACCATTACAATATACACTTGAGGAGGAAGAAGGATATGAGAGAAGAGAAAATAAAAATTAAAGCCGAGTGCCTCCTCTCTGATTTAGGACAGTGTAATTGCCAGGGGTGGTGACAGTGCATGCTATACATCATGATTCTATATGTGAATCATGGTCAAGTTCCCACAACCTTTCTAGATAATAGACTAAGCCTTCCTTTAAAAAAAAAAAAAAAAGATATTTTGGTTAGGTGATTTTCTTATCAGTACAAACTGATTTTAAAACTTGTGTTAGTCATATTTTTTAGCAGGAACAGCTGAACTGGGACAAGATTCAATTATATAAAGTATTCTTAGATAAGCCAAATTTTAAAGAAAACTGGTTTATTACAGTTTCTGAATGAACTTATTATACTTTGTTTTTCCATTTGTGCCCATGCCATGATAAACATTATTCTCAGCAGGAAAAGAAAAATAAATCTGCAGTTACTTGTTTGATGCCATAAAGAATAAATAAGTATCAGAATCTCAAGTTCTTCACCTCACCTAAAATTACATTCATTATTATGCAGAGCAAAGTATATCACTTAGATGCAACCTGATTCTTCTCTATCTCAGGTAATATAATTCATGTTTTTACTGAGAAGTAAACACAACAAATTTCAATGAGTTTAAAGTTCTACACCAGTAAGCATAGAACTATCACATTAATAAAACTACTTCATTGGCAGTTTTAGGTTACAACTTGCTCAGCCTTCTAAGCATTCATGGACACTAGAGACTACTTTTCTTCTGCTCTGCACTACTAGTCAAATAGCAGTCAGAGAGGATTATTTTTTCTTGCACAGAAGGAAGCGAAAACATTGCTTCACAGGTCAGTGGATGGAGCCCAATTTGTATCTTCCAGGAAAAATGATGGGTGCATCTTCTAGGTGATTCCGTGTCCTCTACCAACAACCAAATAATCATTAAAACATATACACAAATTTAATATTGCTCAAAACACTACCTTTGATTGGTTTCCTGGATCCCCACATGCTTGATTTTCTGACTGAGTTCCTATTTTTTCCCAGTTCAATTTGTTTCCACCAACATGACTGAAGAGAGAGAGAGAAAAGCCCAGACAAACAAAAGGATTATAATGCAAGACTCTATAAAAGAGTATCCAGGCAAAACACACATTTATTTTGTGCTATGCTGACTCCAACTATTTCAGAATAAAGTCAAAGTAACAGGTTCTTATCTTTGAAAGGACTGTGATAGCTTGATTCTGAGCAATCAAAAGGGCTCTCTCTCTCTACCTTTCTCCTTTTCCTTCAATATGTGTGGCTGCATATTGAAAATCCATGGACTTCTCTTTCTGCAGATAATCTTTGATCTATGACCATTCAGTCAGTTACTGATCAAAGTTATGATGGTGTTGAACTAGACACTTACAGTATGACTAATCTCCAAGTTATGATTGCTGCAACAACCCCACATGATAAAAATTTGATTGCTTGTCAATGAGGCTGTTTAACTATCCCCACTGCCTACTTCCCTCAATCTATATCCTGCACATCAGAGCCCTACAACCCTAAGTTGACCTTTGTTGCCTTCTTACTGTGCAGCTGCTAATGAGACATGCCTGGCCTGGTCCTTCACAGAAGGCTTTCTTCCCTGTCTTACACAGTAGTTTCCTTGCAGGACCTGGAGAAGATGGCTTTTATCTGTCCAGCAGCTGCTTCATAAAGGGCGAAGCCAGGCACCTCATCAGCTGGCAAAAGGTCAATTGGGGCAGTGGGGTGCAGTACGGAACTTGGAGTACAAGGCGGTAAGACAGCTGGGTCTAGGCTGGAAGTGGCGCACTTTCCAGACTGGCAAGAAGCTCCTTTGGCCACACTGCTGGATCAGGCTGGGGCTAGGCTTCATGTTGTGCTGCAATTCAGGGGTTCTTCTGAGAGCTCAAGAGCTGCAGACTGCCAAGAAACCCATGAGCAGCATCATAGTCTTTTTCCAGCCTTCCTGCACTGGAACACAGGCACGGATTCAACATCTTCTTTCCCCAGCCTCCCAGAGCTTGCACCGTACTGCAGTATCCCAACTAGCTTCCCTCACCTCTATGGTGCTCCTGATCACCTTACCTTCCTATTTCCTGCTTAATGATCTGTATGTCTGGAGTTACAACAGCAACTAGGACTGCAAGAATTGCTGTCACTAAGCAATGCGTCACGTGAGGACACACATTATGATCGCATTGCTTAGTGACATAAATTCCTGTTCTAACTGTGGTTGTAAATCAAGGATTACCTATACTGAAGTTTCAGCCAGCAGATGAAAAAGCATTTTCAGTGACCATTCTTGGTATTTTGCACCCAAGCTGATGTCATGATGCCAGGTAAGTCCTTTTAAAATTTTTAATTGATTTAAATATGCTTGTTTTACATTGCTCTTTTAGAGTGGCTGCTTCTGCTTATTTGCATGATTTGTTTATGTCATATTAATTTTTAATAAAGCACTTTGAGAATATGGAAAGGGATGGATTTAAGTATCTATAAAGAATTAAAGAAACAAAAGACAAAAATAATTTAAGAAGTCACATTTGCACCCAAATTATGGATGCAAATAATAAAAAAGTATTCGAATGGATTTCCCCCCCCCCCCCCTTTACTGAACCTATATATGTCAACACATGTGCCTGTGGCAATTCATGAATGTTATTTGTTACTAACTTTATTAATAAAAGCCAGAAACAATGGATGGAAACTAATCAAGGAGAGAAGCAACCTGAAATTAAAGAGAAACTTCCTAACAATGAGAACAATTAACTAGTGGAACAGCTTGCCTTCAGATGTTGGGGAGGTTCATCACTGGAGGTTTTTAAGGAAAGACTGGAAAGCCACCTGTCTGAAATGATATAGGGCAGGGATGGGCAACTATGGCCCTTTTACAACCTGTGGACTTCAACTCCCAGAATTCCTGAGACAGCCAAGCTGGCTCAGGAATTCTGGGAGCTGAAGTCCACAGGTTGAAAAAGGGCCACAGTTGCCCACCCCTGATATAGGGACTCCTGCTTGAGCAGGAGGATTGGATTAGAAGACCTCCAATGTCTCTTCCAGCTCTATTCTGATTGACTGATTAACTTATTTTGATTAGTACAGACCAAACTATGGTTATGTCATCATTACTCTGAAAGTTGCTTCTATGCTTCTGAAGGCTTTAGTTTAATATTATTTATGTTAAAGTTTAAAGCTTTTGACATTTCAAACAGTTAAGAGCAAAATATTATTTTAAAATATACAAAATATTTCACAAATACTATATAATTTTTCAGTAATAGGACCAGTGTAAAATATTTTGCTGAGGCAACTAGGAAAATGCCACTTTTAAAAATCTCCTCCTTTTCTTAATTAAAAAATCTTCATAAGTAAAATTGTTACCATAAATATGGATTAATATACAAATAACAAGAAGAATGGAGACAATAGATCAGAGGGATCCCACAGAAACCGATGGGCACAATGTGATCTTCCTCACTTTATCTTGTCTTACCAACTTGAGCATGATCTTCAGAAGTCTCTTTCAAGCAAAAGGGCACACGTCAAAGATCCCTTAATTAAAGAATTCCCACTTTATCTTCATCAAATTTTACAGCTCATACCATTCCCCCAAGATCCTTCTTATACTCTTCAATATTTTTCATGCTGAAGGTCTGCTGAGGAGACAGCTGGGAAATCTTCCACCAAACAGTTATTTGCCCTGATCTGGATCCATCTTAACAAATTGGATGCCAACAGCAGGTTGTTTTAGCCAATCCTGCTGTCTTTTGTTGTACTTACTTCACAGCACCTCCGCTGCCTTCATCATTATCTGAGGAAGATGATGTAGAAGAGGCAGGAAAGTATGTTGAATCAACATGATTGGGGCTCCCACTCTGAGCTGGGTTTATTGGAGAGGATCGTTCATATAATGGAGTATGTTTTCCTTCATGAGGAATGTTGCTGTAATTCTGCTCAGAAAGATTTTTTCCACTTGTGTCCAACGTGATGGCAGGTTCTGACAGACTATAGGGATATGGGCCCTGACCCTGGGCGTTACCATGACTAGAGATAGGCTGGGCCTAAAAGAAAGTATAAATTAGGCCATGTTTTCTTAAAGTTGTGCATATTGCCCACACGCATATACATGCATCATGGGTTCCAACAGCAGAAGGATTAGCAGAAAGGGGGGGGGGATGTACTTGCCGCTTGCTTTGCTTGCAGGGCAGATTGTGGAATGTTAAGCATCTGAGGAGACACATATGGTGGCATTATACCCGGCATTCCCAAGTGATTTGGCCTGCCTGTTTAGGGGAGGAAACAAAAGGGTTTTTTTTTCCCTCTTACATGAAGTGTAGTCCAATGTAAATCTGGATGACTATTTGATATGAAAACAAAAGATCTAAATCATGGTGTTAGGCTTCCATTTTATGTTTTTAATTCTGACCTGATTTATTAAAGTGATATTTATTTTTGTTTACTTCAAATTTCAGAGCTTTTGTCAATTTCTGTTTCGTTGCTGCCTCTTTCAGGAGAGATTTTCTATGCTGACTGCCAGTTTTCTGGCAATCTCATGTTCTTTCCAAAACACTCTCCTTTTCTATTTACATAATAGATCCAGTCCCACCATTTTAGTCTCTACTGTTTGCTTCTTTTTTTTTTCCCAATAGAAAAGAAGTGCAGTGTACAGGTACTGCTTCTGATTCTGTTTTTTAGAACTAGAAGCAGAAATAAAAACATAAAATCTAGGGACTTTATTATAGCAGTAAACAATTCATAACTGTCTTAAGTCGAGTAACATATTCTTTTATGGTGGTCAGAAATCAAGATTTAAAATGACAAAGAATAAAGTACATGAAGATTACCTTATTTTGCATACTGTGATCAAGCACTATTTGTATAGCTACTGATGTTGTTACTTTTAACTAGCCCACTAAAATTGGGAAAATAGGTCTTATTCTACAGAACATAAACAGATTGCTCTTCCAGTCTTCAGTTTAAGATACAGAAGACAATCCATGCAACAAATCAACATTGCATCCTTTGTCAATGTGACTTAACTCAGAATACACTAAATAAATAAATCTCAGAATAATCAGACTATTGTGAAATAGGAAGACAAGTGTCATAATATCTACTACAGAATAAGTCTCAGCAACTACAATTTGAATTGTTAATTGAAGTAACATCATCAACCAATGAAGATTGACATTTACTCATTTGCTCGTTTTGTGCTTCTATTTTTTTTTTAAAAAAGAAACTATTCTACTAATGCAATTAATAGTAAAACCTCTAGCTTTAGATTTTCATGATTATATGGAATAAAATTTGTCTTGATTAGTAAGAGATTTCATTCTGAATCTACATAAAATTATTTGCCTTTCTTTCAAAACAAAGTTTACCTTTGTGTTGAGGTACTACACTGACCAATGAGGCCCAAATGGCTACTTTTTCATACATACACTTCAAATAAAATATACTGTATTTCACACTATTGCTACATTTAAAATACTAGTAATGGTCAATTAGTTGACAGAATTAGTGTGATCCATCTTATACCTTCTCTATTATTTTACATGTCATAAGATAATATTTCTCAATTTCAGACTGCAAATTGCCAGTTTGCAGAAACAATTCATTTTTAACCAAAGTCCTTCAATATCTTACATGAGTATAAGAACTTACCTAGGTAATGTGGTGGATGAAATGGTATAGGCTTATTAGTTGCTGAATAATATGCAACTGCTCTCTTAAATCGTTTAACTTTGTCATCCGTTCTAGACTAAAAGAATGTTAAAATTAACTTTTATTAAAATTAAATACACAAATGAACCAACATTACTATAGTTATAAACTTTTTGCAACTGTATAAAGGCAATCAGTGAACCTAAGGGTTTCTTTCATGGACAAGTAATAAGCAAAAATTCTTCTAAGTTCTGATCATCTTTAGCAATTCTTACAAAGAGAATAATAAAACACAAGTAAAAATAAAAGCCATATTCATGTAATGCAGTTCACAAGTACCGCAACATACTCTTTAAGAACTAAACACCCATGAATTTTTATTCTTTTTTTTTTTACCTGTGAATGTTGAAAAACATCTTTAGCTATGGCATCCAAATCAGAGGTGTCTTGAATATTACGGACATAGTCAGCTACAGCTTTGATCACTACATCACAAGGTGGTAAAACTAACTGGTGTGCTCGTACCTAGAAACACAAACATATGTTAGAACTGCCCTACTCACACTCCATTTACAATAAGTAACAGAGTTTGAATTAAATTCCACTGTAAAATATGCTAACAAGGAATTCTACTGACAACTTTAATAAATAATAAATAAATCATTTGAGATATTTCTACAATATTTTTTTAAAACAAGAGCAAATTATATTGTTGCTATTCTTCTGATTTGGCAGATTTGAAGCATGTTTCTATATTCATAGTAGTAATTTGGTAATTAAGTGGCAGCTACTGAAGTATTTCCATAAGGGATACGTGAGCATAATCAAGTGGAGCCACATTTTAAAACTCGATGGCAATGAGCAAGAAAAAAGTTAATGGAAAAAGAGCAATATGAAAGTTTGCAAACCAGATAAAATCAATGCTTAAAAAAATGATTTTAACATTTCAATTATACAGTATCTTGTTTAAAGTTAATTCATTTAAAATGGAGTTAAAATACATAGAGAGCACATTAATATCTAAATATGTTTTAAGTTCAGCCAACTACGAAGAGCTATTAAAAGCTACTTTTTTTTATAAAGAGGAGACACAAAGACAGATGGGACAGGGAACATCTAATTTCTACAGACAAAAATATAATTGGCACAATAAGCCACATAAAATGTACAGGTAGTCCTGTCGACTCATGACCACAATTGGAACAGGAACTTGTCGTAAACTGGTGCGGTCATAAAGCAAGATGTCACATGACTGCACTGATTTCTGAGGGTAATTCTGGTTCTTCCCTTTGTGGTCATTAACTCAGATTTGTAGGTAGTTAAGTGATCACCCACCCATTCTTGACTTGGCCCCGCTTAGCCTTGCCTGAACCTCAGTACAGTAAAGGACTGCATTTAAGCCACCTAGAGTTACCCTGTGGTAAGATGGATGGCCAATACATTTGATAAAAAAATAAATACAATAAATAGAAGCACTACCTCCAGCTCCCTCCACCTACCTATTTCCCCAACCCCTCATCTCTGCCCTTTCAGCCATCTTGTATACTGCCTTGAGCACAGGTTGTTAGGTCCACTTTTTTTAGCACCGTGATAATTTCAAACTGAACAATTGGTTGTTAAGTCAAGGACTACCTGTATTACTAACAATAGTCTTCCTAGCTGATTTATTAAGACTTCATTGTACTATAGTACAATGCCATAGAATCTGTAAAGTCTCTGAACTTACGTAAATGAACTTTTCCTCTTATCCGATTTACAATCTTCATCTTTACATTTTAACTATCAAATTATAACTTTTGTAAGACAATTTTTCCTTGCCTCTGATAGAAATGCTATTTTCCTATCTGCTTCTGAAAGTTCTGGACAGTAAACAGTTGGATTTTATGCATGTTTCCTACAAAACAACTGTCTCGCTTTAACAAGTGTGTAACTACAGATAAGTGATTTTGTTTAATAGTTTCAAATGAATATAAGGTAAATCAAAGCAGATCTAATTCTACAATTCCTGCAGATAGGTGACCAAAGATTTCAGATTTTAGATATTCCTAAATTCTATTATTTCATTTCCAATATGCACAGTTGATCAGGAAATATATTAATTACCTAATGAAAAACTTGGATTTAAAATTGATAAAGACACTCACATTATTTGTAAATGTTAAACTTTAAATACCAAAATTCATAAAATGTTTTTAATACTTTGAGAGACAAGAGAATATTAACATAATTCTTACATTTATATACATGTACACTTACGTGCAATTATTTTGACCAAAAAAGTTATTCTTGTTTCAATAATCTACAAATGTAAACCTTATAGCAAATTATTTTTAGTAGCTGATGGCAAAATATATAAATCAGAATGAAATTTAGTGAAGAATAGCATGGGCAACTGAGTACTTTTCAAAACTGGTTCATATTTAAGGACATATTGAATAAATATATTTCCTACATTTCTAATTTTAACAGTATTAATGCAATTTTCAGAACGTTCCACACTATTACTTACATAACTTCTACAAAATTACTTATATTAGGTGATTTTGGCATATCCATTATGCCTCCTCCATTTTCCTTTTTATTTCAACATCCCAACCTTATGCAGAGATTTATAAGCAAGCTACAGAGATCAGATTACTCTTAATTAAGTAACTGTTGGATAGGATTGCAGCCTAAAAGATGTTTTCCATATTATAAGATATTTAAAACACAATGATCTGGCATATGGATAAGGACACACACTGCACATTTTATAAAACATTATTGGATTATTACATAATTTTTATTATTCAAAAGCAGGAAAAATTAGAACCATAAGGCTGCATTCCTATACAGTTATCTGGTAGAGTAAAAGGTTTCACTGAACTTAATGAGCAGACATTTATAGGATTGTATTATACATTTTTAAATTTTTAAAAAAAATTTTACAGATCATGTGCCAGAATAAGTAATCACAAACAGAAACACACACACACATTTGATAATCCCAAACTTGAAATTACTACTGTTTTCTTTCAGCTGGATATTATTTTACCTAATAATAAATCTTATTTATATCCTAATAACAGCCTTTTATAGTAATGGCTGCAAAAATGTGTGGAAGAGAGAGAACTATGATTCACAATTTTTACATAACAACTCCAATGCTTATCTGATAATTTTATTAAACTTGGGGGAATTGATCTGAAAAAGCAACCATTATACTTAGATTCTGCAAATAATGTAATTTATATATATAAACACAATTGGTATTTTGTATCCAAACTGTCTTTTAAGTTGTCCCTGTCAGCTAACAATTTTTCAGAGTTACTATAAAATAAAGGTAATACACCTAAACATTTTTAAATTTTCAGATATAAAACAGTGGAGATATACTGTAAAACATCATTACTGGAGGACTCTACATTGAATTTATTTATTATTTTATTTTATTTTATTTTATTTTATTTTATTATTTTATTTATTATTTTATTTTATTTTATTTTATTTTATTTTATTTTATTATTTATTATTTTATTTTATTTTATTTTATTTTATTATTTTATTTTATTAATTTAATTTATTTAATTTAATTTAATTTAATTTAATTTAATTTAATTTAATTTAATTTAATTTAATAATTTAATTTAATTTAATTTAATTTAATTTAATTTAATTTAATTTTTTTATTATTTTATTTTATTTTATTTTATTTTATTTTATTTTATTTCTATACCGCCCTTCTCCCGAAGGACTCAGGGAGGTGTACAGCCTAATTAAAAACACAAAGACAGACAAAATTTAAAAATAATTGAAATTATTAAATAATAGGCCCAATTTGTAAAACCCCAAATTTAAAATCCCATTTAAAACCAATTAAAAATCTTTACATTGATAGCCCAGCCTGGCGGAACAACATGGTTTTGAGGGCACAGCGAAACACACGGAGATCAGAGATTTTATGAATTTCTGGGGGCAGATCATTCCGAAGGGCAGGGGCTCCCACAGAGAAGGCCTTCCCCCTGGGTGTCGCCAGCCGACATAATTTGGCCAATGGCACCCTGAGGAGACCCTCTCTGTGGGAGCGAACTGGCCGGTGGGAGGCTACTGGTGGCAGAAGACGGTCTCGAAGGTATCCAGGTCCAATGCCATGGAGCGCTTTAAAGGTGATAACCAACACCTTGAATCACACCCGGAAGACCACTGGGAACCAGTGCAGCTCGCGTAGGAGGGGTGTCACGAGTTGCGCCCATAACCACCCGCGCGGCCGCATTCTGGACCAGTTGGAGCCTCCGGGTGCTTTTCAAGGGGAGCCCCATGTAGAGAGCATTGCAGTAGTCCAGTCGGGAGGTGACAAGGGCATGAGTGACTGTGTGCAAGGTGTCGCGGTCCAGAAAGGGCTGCAACTGGCGGATCAGGCGAACCTGATAAAAAGCCCCCCTGGCCATGGCCGTCATATGTTCTTCTAAAGACAGCCGTGCATCCAGGAGGACGCCCAGATTGCGGGCCCTCTCTGTGGGGGGGTAAAGACTCACCCCCAATAGTCAGTGATGGCACCAGCTGACTATATCGCGACGCCGGGAACCATAGCCACTTGGTCTTGGAGGGGTTGAGTCTGAGCTTATTTCTCCCCGCGCGGCCTCCAGGCAGCGAGACATCACATCAAGGGCATTGTTGGGGAGGTCTGGGGTGGAGATGTACAGCTGAGTATCATCAGCGTACAGATGGACTCTCACCCCAAAACCACGGATGATCTCACCCAGCGGCTTCACATAAATGTTGAACAGAAGGGGCGAGAGGACCGACCCCTGCGGCACTCCCCATGCAAGCCTCGAAGTTGACCTCTGCGCCCCTGTCAACACAAACTGCGAGCGGTCGGAGAGGAAGGAGAACCACCGCAAAACGGTTCCCCCTATTCCTAACCCCCTCAACCGCTGCAGCATGATACCATGGTCGATGGTATCAAAAGCCGCTGAGAGATCTAACAGGACCAGGACAGAGGAGCAACCCCTGTCCCGAGCCCTCCAGAGATAATCAACCAACGCGACCAATGCCATTTCTCTGCTGTACTCAGGCCTGAAGCCCGAATGGTACGGGTCCAGATAGATAGCTTCATCCAGGTGCCTGGGCAGTTGTCGTGCCACCACACTCTCGACAACCTTCGCCACAAAACGAAGGTTAGAGACCAGACGGTAATTGGCTAATTCAGCCGGGTCCAGGGAAGGCTTCTTGAGGAGGGGCCTCAGCACCACCTCTTTCAAGGCAGTGGGAAAGGCACCCTCACTCAGAGAAGCACTTATAATCCCCTGGAGCCAGCCTCGTGTAACCTCCCGGGAGGCCAGTACCAACCAGGAGGGACACGGGTCCAATAAACATGTGGCGGCACTAATTCTACCCAGAACCCTGTCCACATCCTCGGGAGCCACAGGATCAAACTCCTCCCAGATAATATTCTCAAGACCTACCCTTGTCTCCTCCCCTGGACTCACCCAGTCAGAGTCCAAGCCTTCCCAAATCCGAGCGAATTTATCATGCAGGAATTGCACAAAATCCTCAGCTCGACCCTGCAAGGGATCTTCCCGCACTCCCCCCCGAAGAAGGGAGTGGGTCACCCTAAACAAGGCGGCTGGGCGGTTCTCTGCAGATGCGATAAGAGCGGAAAAATAGTTAGATTTTGCCACTTTTATCGCCACTAGGTAGGTCTTGATATAAGACCTCACCAGTATCCGGTCGGAATCGGATTGACTAGTTCTCCAAATGCTCTCTAGGAGTTTTTTCCGACGCTTCATCTCTCTCAGCTCCTCGGAGAACCAAGGAGCCAATTGAGGTCGGCATCGGGTCAGAGGCCGCAAAGGCACGACGTGGTCCAAAGCCCCGGCAGCCGCCCTTTTCCAGGCGGCCACCAGGTCTTCAGTTGAGTCGTGTGCCAGGGTCTCAGGAAATGGCCCAAGCTCCGTCAGGAACCTTTTGGGATCCATCAGGCGCCTGGGACGGAACCATTTAAACGTCTCCGTCTCCCTGCGGTGGGGGGAAACGGCAGGAAAGTCCAAGCGAAGAAGAGAATGATCTGTCCATGACAAGGGTTTAATGTCTAAATCCCCTCTACCAAGATCATTCAACCACTGACCAGAGACGAAAATCAAGTCCAGAGTGTGTCCCACTGTGTGAGTGGGGCCCTGAACTAATTGGGTCAGGTCCATGGCCGCCATGGAAGCCATGAACTCCCGAGCCACCTCTGACGCCTCACCTGCAGATGGCAGGTTGAAATCTCCCATGACAATAAGTCTGGGGGTATCAACCGCCACCCCGGCAATAACATCGAGTTGCTCGGGCAGGGTCGCCGCCACGTGGCAGGGAGCCAGGTACATAGTCAGCAAACCCATCTGCCTCCCACGGCCCCACTTCACGAGGAGGGACTCACATCCGGCTATCTGAGGAACAGTGGTCTCCCTCGGACTAAGACTTTCTCTAATAATCGGTCACTCCCCCACCCCTCCCTTGGGCCCTTGGCTAGTGAAATGCACAGAAACCTGGTGGGCACATCTCAACGAGGGGAACCCCCCCTCATGGCCCAACCAGGTTTCCGTAATACCTGCCAGGTCTGCACCCTCCTCCAAAATAAGATCACAAATGAGGGGGGCTTTATTAACAACAGACCTGACATTACATAACATCAGCCGCGGACCCAGGGCCTGAGGACCCGAGTCGCGCATTGGGGGCCAGAGTGTGCAATCGCTTGTAGACAGCGTATGCGCACCCCCGAAACATATGGTCCCCTGCGCCCGTCGTATCTGCCCCTCCCACTCACTATTTCAATTGCACTGCCCTTTCCAACACCTCGTTGTTCCCCAGACAAATTTCCTTCCGTGATCCCTCTGCTGCGCCCAAGCAACCCATCATGCCACCCAGTGGCTATATGAACCACCCCGGGTCCATCTCTACAACCCCCTTCCCTCCTCCCGGGTCCCCTTAAAATTTTCCTTAAAAATCCCAATAAAAAACCCCTCAACCCCCTCTTCGCTGCATGCCATCTCTCGGGGTTCCAAAGCCCGTCATCAAGATAGGCCCTCGATAATGTGGAGGGCCAGGCCTGCGAGAGGGGGGAGTCTCGCAGTGCTAGAAGGTCAGCTTTTAAAAGCATCATCCGAACCAAGGACGGGAAAGGAGGGCCAGTTCGGGGTTCCTCCATAGTCCAGAGAGATAACCATGCACAGATCACAAATGTCCATCGTAGAGCTGGACTCCACTGTCCTCTCATGACAGGGAGAAGGTCCAAAGTCCTTTGATGTTTTTCTTTCACCCAACAGAGAGCCATATCCAAACCATCCTCTCACGATGGTTAGTCTCCCTAGAGATGGTTACACCAGGGATGATGTTCTCTCTCCTCCGTTGGGTATAAAAGTCCCTCAGCTCCCCCATAGTAGTGCTTGGTCTCTCCTTCCGGCGAGAGGCGTAGGTTGGAACATGGGAAGAGGTCCTGCGTAGCAGTTCGTAAACCCATCCCACAAAGGGAGGGGGGAGGGTGAGGCAGGGAGAGGGAGGGGGGAATAATATCCCCAGAGGAGGATACATCTCCTCCTCCGCCGATGAATAAGTCCTGGCCGCCCTCATCTCCTCATTCCTCGCTCACATCTCAGCTAACGCTGCTCCAAGTGGGGGGGAGGGGGGAAGGAGGGGTCGCCCCGCGTCTCTGTTGACATCAAGCTGCAGCCAGAAAAGTCGCCGAGTTAGGGCGTCGCCTCCTTCATCGCCGCTGCCGCCGCTCCGCCACTTCAGATGGAGGGGGGACATCGCCCCACGACTCCTCGCGTTGCCGCCAGAGTCGCCATCCCCCTCCAAACCCCTTGTCTCTGTTGGCATCAAGCTGCAGCCAGGAAAGTCGCTGCAGCCGAGTTAAGGCGTCGCCTCCCTCACCGCCGCCCTTATCTCCACGGTGTTCCACAGCAGCGCTCCGCAGGGCCCCATCGACCGCCGGCTCCCCAGCTCCAGCCGAGATGTTCCGAGGGGCATAAAGCCCTCCCCAGGTTGGGTGAGGGTTCTCCTCGCCGGGGCTAGTGCCATAAAAAATATTAACGGCCCCTACGCCCCCGAAAAAGACCAAAAGAGTCCCATCGTCAGACGGGAGCTAGCTGGATGCCGCCATCTTCGCACATGCGCACAACCAATGAAATGAGGTGTGGTAGGTGGTAACTAAGGAGACAGAATTCTTAGAGGCACCTAGATCATCATTATTTCAATGACAAGCAAGAGCCATTCTAGTGTTCCAGGTCTGAAAGAAAGTTTTGATTTTCCATAGTTGTTAATATTACATTTTTAGTGCAGTATTTTTTATTTTGCTAAATTGCTCAAAAGAAAATTATTGCCAAGTGACCAATAAATTTATAATTAAATAAAAAGATGCAATTCTTCTGGTTTTCCAAAGTACAGCTTTAATAGATTATTTCTATTGCCTAATGTCATAAATTTTATATGCTTTCTTCCTAGAAAACATTTTACCCAATTTCAAAACAAGCATATTAAATTTAGGATTGCAATTAAATCTTTTGTAGATCTTTTTGTAAATGCTTTTTGTCTCAAGCATTGTATTTCTGTGCCCTTAAATACAAATCTTGCCTGCTTGAAGTATGTCCCAAATCAGATTTTAAGACACATAAAATTGAAAAGTGAGTGTTTTACCCAGTATGACATTCATAAAAATACTTTAAAAATTAAGGCACAGTAATATTACTTTTAAATTGAAATTGTTTTAATGTAAGTTTTAATCACCCTATTAATGGCTTAGCCCCAAGTCACTAGAAGCCAGACCAAATGAAAACATTTTACAATGCTTCCAAAAGGTCCATGAACTTTAGTAAGTCTCCAAGGGAAGAAAATTCCATAACTGGTTGAGCAGCCACCAAGAATGCTTCTTTCTGCATCCCTGTCATATGGATTCTGCACAGAGATGGTACAGTGAGGGGAGAGCTTAAGTTAATAGTATAAATTGTTACATGGCATCGAAAATGAGGCAGATTTCATGGTAGATCCAAAGCAAAAGAGTTCTAAATAATAAGCTTATACTCTGGAATTAAGGTAAGATCTTGACAGCCATTATTCTAATAAGTAGAATACCCATTAGAACATAGGCTGCTGCCGTCTGTACCAGATGAACAAGTTCAACAACAGTCTTATATGGTTGATCATAGTCCAGTGATTCATTCTTTCAATGGAAAAGGAATGGAAAACTTTCAATCTTCAATTGAGGGCCCGTGATAATATCTCCTTAAGACCTTGGAAAACTATAGCTTAGTGGTATGATTTATACAAGGCAAATTAATTTTGTTTAGTATTCAAGGATATCAGCATTTACATTATTTCTTTTTAAAGCCAATGCCCATGTCATGAAAGCCAAATGGGTGACTATGGGCCAGTCATTCTCTGTCAGTCCAAGTCACCTCACAGGGTTATTGTTGTGGGAAAAATAGGACGAAGGTGTGTTGGAAATGTTTGCTATCTTGACTTATTTGGAAAAATTAAAAAGGCATGATACAAATACATTAATAAATATGTTTATTGTAATCAAGTTAACATTCCTAAACTGTTTTTCAGAAAAATGGTCTAGATTAATAAAAAATGATTCTTTATTAAAGCATCTGTTACTGCTTAAAGTTAGCATGATCTGCAATATATTTATATGCCTCCCTGGAGTACAAATTGTATAGCCTTAGCACTAATGTAGTCTGTAACAGCATTTTTGAAAGTCTTTAAGAGAAATTTCATACACAAGGTATCAAGATATTATTGCATGACTACTTCGGCAGTATTCTGGAAATAGCTATCACTGCATTATAATATAAATTGCAGTGAAAAGGACTATATTTAGAATTAATATAACAAGTGCACTACACAACAAACTGAACTGTGATGGCTTTTTTTTTCTTTAGCAAAGGGGAGTTGAGGAGAGACATGACATTAATAGTATGTTAGAGAAGACAGATTACAGGAATATAGAGGTATCCTGTACAACAGTAGAGATAAGCCTTCAGTACAAAAGAGTAAATATGCCTTCCAAAAATAATAAATCAGCTGTTGCAGCATTATGCAAAAAAGATGCCTATGTACAGTGCAGCCTTCTTAGAATGCTGCTATCAGTCAGATAATTTCAAGTATTTAATTAGGAAATACCATTTCTTCCTACGAAATAAGGGAAACTCAACACTACCCACAAATATACCACACAGTTTTGCCTCATGAAACATAATACTTCTTTGTAGGAGACTTATAATTCCATATATAATTTCTAATTAAAATTTCTAGGTGTTTTGATATGCGAGTCTTCAGATATTCCTCTCTCAAGGTAACATCTTAAGCAGCTATTATTTCCACCATTTTTACAGTTGCCAAGGCAAACACAGAAATCTATTCAGAACCTACTAAACTCTTAGTATTGAACTAACACTTTTTCAACATATTTCTATTACTGAAGAAATATATTTATTCTTGGCTTTGTATCCTTTCCACATTCACCGATTTCTCATCCACCGCCTTCTCATGATTTGAAAACATGTATGCAAGTTATAT
Source organism: Pituophis catenifer annectens (assembly GCF_029215685.1). Classification (NCBI taxonomy): domain Eukaryota; kingdom Metazoa; phylum Chordata; class Lepidosauria; order Squamata; family Colubridae; genus Pituophis; species Pituophis catenifer. The sequence continues at coordinate 76,399,183 of NW_027256882.1, read as the reverse complement.
CTATTTGCATACCAGACCTATTTTAGCTGTCTTGGTATTTATTTCAATCCTAATTTTTTTTATTTACAGAGGTGATAGCCATTAACTGAACAGAGTTGTTAGAAAATGTCTTGCACACATGCTACTTTAGTTACATAAAACCACAAGAGGGCACTCTTGAAGCCAAAGGGAATGAATGAATGAATGAATGAATGAAGTCATTTTCAATCTGGTGTTAAAATGCAATACAAACCAAATTGTTTTATAAAAACTCCCTTTGAGAAGTTACAAAAAACATAACAGTATTTGCAAATTAAGATGATTCTCAAATAGATCAGAGATACTAGATTTTATCATCTCTCACATACCATATACTTTAACAATAGCATTTACTTTACATGACTTCACTTCAACACCTGCAGAAAATTCTGTTTCCCGAATTACTATAATTTTGGCAATATATACATTATATAGTATGTAGATCTGTCTAATAACTGGGCTGAATTGTCAATCTTGATCCAGGCTGCTATATGTTCACCTGAAGAAGCCTATTCAGGAACCCCTTTTTGTCTTAACTTCCATATAAACTAGGATTCTGAAACAAATTCCAGCTAACATATGAACAACCTGATCACGGATATTTTTTGTGCAGATAGCCATGCAATTTTGTTAAATTATTGTTGCATGGCTGCTTTGCTCAATCATTATGTGATGTCTTCTTCACTAAATTATTGCATGGGCAGTGGCTAAAGTAGCATGAGTAAGTGAAGGGCTTAATGAAAATTTTAAAAGTATTTGGAGAATTTACTCTTGTCAAGGCAGAAAGAGAAAATATCTGCTGCAAACCTCCATTTAGTCACTTTGACTCAACCCTGATAAAAACGGATTACAGGGTCGTAAAAAGAAAAAAAATGGCATTCTTAATTTCAGTAATTTGGTCTTAACAACAATTATTTTAATTGTCTGTAGACCCCATTAGAACAAAGAAATGTGGCATGAATAGTTAGAATTTATTTAAAACACATAATTAGTAAACATAATTGTAGATACTATTTTAAGTTTTGATAGAAAACTCTGCAACTGTATTCTGCAATTCTGTATCAGAAATATATATTTATTTCTATTGATGGAATAGAGTTAACAAATGAAATAGTCATCAATGCTATATTTTTTCTATACCAATGACCTCCAGATATCTTAGATTAAAGTCATCATGGTCCAGAAAGGAACAGCCATTCCTAACTTGAGAGAATAATAGCTGATTAGACAGATATATGAGTACAGCTAGTCTTTGACTTACGACTGTTCATTTAACAACAGTTGAAATTATAATGGTCTTGGAAAGTGATTTATGACCCTTCCTTGAAGTTATGATTGTTGTACCACCCCCATGATCAGGTGATTGTAATTTTGTAATTTGGTTGCCATTCACATTTACAATGGCTGGACATCTTGCAGTCATGTGATGATGATTTGCGATCTTCCCAGCTTGTTTCTAACAAGCAAAGTCAATTCAGGAGGCCGGATTTGCTTAATGACTATGTAGTTCACTTAATGTCAGGCCCAAGGCCAAAAAGAACACAGCAAAATCCAGTCAAGTCTAACCTTTTATTTGCTTATACCTAATGGACAGAATATTGCCAAACTAAAGCCTTCAAATCTACTAAATATATCCTGACAGATTCTAGGGTACGACTGCCTTGAAGCTCTTTACTCCCCTCCTTCATCTATTTTGGCACTGCACAGTCTCCTTAATCTGGACCTTTCTCTGGGAAAATCTATATTGCCCAAACGATTATCCATTGATTATCCAGGTACACATACTATCATACTTAACAACTGACTGATTCTTTTAATGTCCATGGTAGTAAGATTGGGACTGCTCATATGATAACTTGCTTTGTGATTGCATTGATTTATAACAGAAATTCCAATCCTTCTGTAGTTATAAATTGAGGAGTACCTGTACTGTGGTTATTTACTTGATACCTGATAAAATATTACAAAATATATTTAAAGTATAATTTAAATTTATTCCAACTATAGTCAGATATGCTTCAGAAATGTAATCTTTTCAATTCTAACCCTTAATCACTGACTCAGAAATGTACAAAACTTATGAAAATAACTCCATCTTTTAAAAAGAAATATTAACTCTGGACTACCAATTTTATTGTGCTGGAAATCAGACTGTAAGGTTAAGTAAATTAAAATGATTTTTAGAACATCTATAATTCCAGTGTGAAGTGTGTCTGTGTGCGTGTGTGTGTGAGGGAGGGAGGGAGGGAGAGAGAGAGAAAGAGAGCGAGCGAGCATGAGCACTAGGAGAAAAATCTTACCTGAAAAGCAAAGGGAACATTAGAACCCATTTAGAAAACTGGGTGGCAAGGCAACCGCTATTCAGCCTTAAGAAAAGAATTCTCAGTAGAAAATAGCCTACTGTAAGATTGCATTTTAAACAGCTTAGTGTGGCTATGAAACTATTCAGCTGCTCCAGCATAAAGTTAATGCCCAGAGGGGAAAAAATTCCTGTTAGTAATTATAGTTGCCAACATATGGTAATCAGAATCTTGCCTTATGTAAGGAGAAAAGACCCCAAATCACTTACTAGTGGTTATATTCAGCAACAAGCAATGATTACTATTCTACACATTCAAGACTTAAAACCTGTGTTTGAGTAGTCATGCCTTCACATGTTGAAAGTTGCTATATAAGAATGTGATGAGTCACACAGCAATTTTTAAAGAAAACAGCAACTTTCTCTACTTCCATCTTCGCCACATTAGATAGATAGATGAAGCATTTAATCCAGGAAGTTACATTAAATAAGAAATTGGTTTTCCTTAAGAAAACAGTTCTACTTCCCATTTTCCAACTGCATATGTTACAATGGTGTTATATTTATTTATTTATTTATTTGTAAAATGTATTAGCCACCCATTTTACTATAACTTTGGACAGTTTACAGTATTAAAATTAAACTGTACAAAATGTATATGAATAAAAATCCTGATAATTAACCTAGTTAAAAGATAGGGAGGGAGGAAGTATGATGACATGACCCTGTGGAATGTTGTTAATCTGTCAACCACCCCAATGTGAAACCGCTCCACTGGAGTTGCAAGTCAACTGGCAGAGCCAGGTCTTCAAGCTCTTGAGGAAAGTCAGAAGGATTGGAGACAACCTCACTCTGGCTTGGGGAGCAAAATGATCCAAAGGACAGGCACAATGGCAGACAAAGCTCTTCTCCTGGACTCCACCTGTTGGAATACCCTGGTCGATGGGGCTCGCAGCATGCCTCTTCTGCTGGCATAGGTGAGGTGTGCCAATCCCAGTAGGATGATATGTCAAGTACCTTGGACCCATGCATAAAGGGCTTTAAATTTGATTACCAACACCTTGAACTGTACCTGGAAGCAAACTAATTTAAATTTAAAATTGTAAATGTAAACTTTTTAAAATCCAGATAGCAAGATTTTAGATTTTAGAATCTTCAGTCATAACCAAAGCAAGCGGAAATTATGTGAATTTGTGACCTTTATGAACTACAACAAAAGTCAATATGTTACTGAGGTACTCCCATGAACTAACTGGTTTAGTCAACAGGAGCCAAGTAATGACTTAGTTTATTTGATAACAGGTAAATATTAAGAGTCTACAATAGCAATAACTTTTTATAGGGAAAACCAAATTTATAGATTATAAGATCATGGCTGAATTATAAGGAGAAGTGTGTGTTTGAATTTTTAGCATTTTTTACATTTTTACTGGTACTGTATGAGATTAACTTCAAGCTGCAAATTTTAAATTATTGCATGGTTCTATGGCTGAAACTGAAGCATACAGCATCTTGATGAACCAGAGAGCACTTGGCCAAATGACATATAAAGTCAAAACTAAGAATTGTGTATCACTTGTACAAAGACTGCTTTGTATTGCCATAAGCAACATAAGTAACTGGGCATTTAGTTCCACCCTTGCAATTCTACTGTTTTATTGAACTGCAGTGTTCAAATTAAAGAATGTTTTGCATTTTAAATCACTGCAAATCTTATTCTCATCTAACCACATCAGAAAATTTATTTAATTAATCAATTTATATGGCTTCTCCTCTCAAAAATGCTACATTGAATGGCTAAAAAAAAGTTATCAAAACATTTTTTTTAAAAAAGCAAACACTAAAGAAATGATCACTGAGAAAGAACCTAATAAAACAATAGACAGAAATCTGTCAACAAGCCATCTAACTTTCCAACTCCCAGGAACTGGAACACATTCAGGTCTTCAGCATTTTATGAAAGAGTCATGGCCAACCTGATCTCTGGTGTGTGTGTCTGTGTATGTGTGCAAGTGTGTAAATAGACTTCCAGGAGTTGGCAGGTGCCATGATAGAAAGACATACTTTCAAGGCCCTGAAAGATAACATCAACTGAAGACACCTTATGGTCTGTCCCTTCTGATGAACCTAGTGGGACAAATGAAAACTGGAGAGAAGTGCTCTGGAAATAACTTGATCTTATGTCATGGAGATCTTTATACTTGACAATCAGCACCTTTAATTCCATCCTGATGTACATTTACAATCTAGTGCATCTTATAGAGCTGAGGTTTATAAGGTGCAGTCGAACTGTCTGTGCACTTTGGACCAGCTACAGGTCTCAAATGGTCTTCAAGAGGGGCCCCATGTAGGGCATAGAGGTGACTAAAGCATAAGCAAGTGCAGGATTCTTTAATACTGAAATTCCAGTAATGAGGTTTGGAGAGCAGCAATACACTGCTAGATTTTTCAAGGAGTGAACCACAAAATAAACCTAATCTCAATTTCTGTCATGTTTAATTCTGCCTTTTTTATTAACTGGAGGCAGACACATTGGTATTAATAGTAACAGACTGGAAAGAAATGTCTCAAAATTTGTTTAGGGTCTCTATATCTCCAGAGATTTAGAACTGTAAGGATTTTTTTAGGGTCCAATTCAAAGTGTGGGTTTTAATCTTTAAAGTCCTTCATGGCATGAGACCAGATTATTTGAGGGACAATCGCTCCCTAGTTACATCAGATCATCCCATTAGATCTGGTAGAGAAGAAATCTTGCGAATCCCATGTGTTACTGTTACCCTTGGTGGATCCCAAGAGGCAAGCCTTTTTTACCATTGTGTTCACCATATGACATTCTTAGATGGCTCCACTGTGGTAGATTGTTTTACTCTTTTCATGGGTCTGTATATTTTAGCTTTATATAGCATTTTTTATTTTTACTTTTTATATTTTAATGAGTGTTTTTTATGTTTGTAGTTTTACTGATTGTTGTACACCATCCAGAATTGCTTTCTGTGTGATTAATAAATATTTAAAATAAATAAAATGAAGATCATCTGTTTCCAAGGGAAACTTTTTTATAGTCAGAGAACCAGGAACCATAATTCTTAGCTATTAACTCATCCAGTGGTTGCAAAGCATTAAGTAGTTTGCGGTAGGTTTTAACCAAGGTGAGGGAGATTGAATTTTTTCCCACTATCCTCACATCTACAATCCTAGTGAGGCAACAAAATCAACAAGGTAACTTTATTTTATATGATCAACCTGAGCCCTTTCCAAAGCTATTAACTTAAAGTTGTAGGGCCCGAGAGACCCTGATACCATCTGCTTGGAGAAGATCTGAGCAAGATAGCATAGTAATAACACTTAGACTTACATACCGCTCCACAGCATTCTCTGGGTGGTTTATAATGTAAGCATTATTTGCATATTGTCCCCAACAATTTTGAGTCTTCATTTTATCAATTTTGGAAGGATGAAAGGCTGAATCAACCTTGAACCCTGTCAGGATCAAACCCCAGGTTGTGGGCAGAATTTGCCTGAAATATTGCACTAGTCCAACCCCCTACTTAGGCAGGAAACCCTACACCACTTCAGACAAATGGTTCTTAAAAACTTCCAGTGTTGGAGCATTCACAACTTCAGGAGGCAAATTGTTCCACCGATTAATTGTTCTAACTGTCAGGAAATTTCTCCTTAGTTCTAAGTTGCTTCTCTCCTTGATTAGTTTCCACCCATTTCTTCTTGTCCTGCCCTCAGGTGCTTTGGAGAATAGCTTGACTCCCTCTTCTTTGCGGCAACCCCTGAGATATTGAGACACTGCTATCATGTCTCCCCTAGTCCTTCTTTTCATTAAACTAGACATACCCAGTTCCTGCAACTGTTCTTCATATGTTTTAGCCTCCAGTCCCCTAATCATCTTTGCTCTTCTCTGCACCTTTTTTACATCGTGGCGACCAAAACTGAATGCAGTATTCCAAGTGTGGCCTTACCAAGGCATTATAAAGTGGTATTAACACTTCACGTGATCTTGATTCTATCCCTGTTTATGCAGCCTAGAACTGTGTTGGCTTTTTTGGCAGCTGCTGCACACTGCTGGTTCATATTTAAATGATTGTCCACTAGGACTCCAAGATTCCTCTCACAGTTACTACTATTGAGCAAGGTACCACATAGACTGTACCTGTGCATTTTGTTTTTCTTGCCTAAATATAGAACCTTACTTTTTTCACCATTAAATTTCATTTTGTGAGCGTCCAATGTTCAAGTCTGTCAAGATCCTTCTGTATTTTAAGCCTATCTTCTGGAGTGTTGACTTTTCCTGCCAGCTTGGTGTCATCTGCAAATTTGATGAGTTCCCTATCTATCCCCTCTTCCAAGTCATTGATGAAGATGTTGAAGAGTACTGGGCCTAAAACAGAGCCTTGGGGTACTCCACTGCATACTTCCCTCCATGTACATGCAGTTCCATTAAGGACTACAAGTTGAGTGTGGTTGGTCAGCCAGTTACGAATCCATCTGGTGGTGATGCTGTCTAACCCTCATTTTTTCTATTTTATCTAGTAGTAGGTTATGGTCTACTTTATCAAATGCTTTACTGAAATCCAAGTAAATTATATCGACAGTATTCCTCTGGTCCATTAATTTTGTCACTTTGTCAAAGAATACAATAAGATCTGGCATGATCTGTTTTTGACAAACCCATGTTGGCTTTTGGTTATTACTTTGCTTCTAGGTGTTCGTTGATTCGTTGCTTGATTATCTTTTCCAGAATCTTCCCCGGTATTGAGGTCAGGCTGATAGGTCTGTAGTTTCCTGGATTTATTTTTTTTCCTTTTTTGAAGATGAGAAGTACATCAGCTCTTTTCCAGTCTTCTGGCAATTCCCCAGGAATGCTCCAGGATCTTTGAAAGATAATAGTTCAGTGGTTCTGAGATCTCGTCTGCCAGTTCCTTCAAAATCTTGGGGTGTAATCCATCCGATCCTGGTGATTTGAACTTGTCTAGGGTAGACAGGTGTTCACTTACCATTTTCTTCCCTATTTTAACTTGTGTTCCGAATCTGTTTTTTGTGGTGCTGTTTTTGATAGGTTGGATGCAAAAAACAAGTTAAGTAGTTCTTTTTTCTCCCTATTGCTTGTCACCTTCTTGCCACTTTCTCCCAGCAATGGACCAATTGTTTCCTTGACTTTTTTTAACATGTTGGAAGCATTTTTGTTATTTTTTACTTTTGTCGCCAGCCTTTGTTCATTGTGAGCCTTAGCTTTCCTCACTTCATCTTTACAGGTTCGGGCTATTTGCTGATATTCTGCCTTAGTTATTTGCCTCTTTCCACTTTTTATACTTGTCCTTTTTGTCTTTCAATTTGTCAAGAGAGTTCTTTATGCAGCCATGCTGGTTTCTTTTGAGAGCTGTTATTTTTCTTCTTCATTGTTATTGTGCTAGACTGGGCTTTTATAATCTCACTTTTCAAAATTTCCCAAGCTTCTTGAGTTGTTTTCCCCTTGATGATTCTCATCCATGGAATCCTTCCCAAGCTCTAAGTTTATTGAAATTAGCTCTCTTAAAGTCCAAGACTCTAGTTTGACTTTGTTCTATTACTTGTGCTTGCATAATGTTGAATCCCAATATTGCATGATCACTTGCCCCCAAGCTTCCTGTAGCTTCACCTTCTATCATTTCATCTCTGTTAATGAGAATTAAGTCCAATATGGCTGATCCCCTTGTTCCCTTCTCTACTTTTTGGGAAACAAAGTTGTCTGCTAGGTTGTTAGAAACCTGTTGGATCTTCCACTTGGTGCAGTTTGTCTCACAGTTGATGTCAGGGTAGTTAAAATCCCCCATTACTATTGTGATGTGCTTCCTTAGTTACATACCTTAGTTAGCTGACTAACAAAAAGTTCATCTATTTCTTCCTGCTTGGTTGGGTGGTCTATAGTATACACCTATGGCAATGTCACTTTTCCCCCTTTAATATTGACCCAAATGCATTCAAGGTAATTTTCGCCATTGTTGCGCTCGATTTCTGTAGAGATGTAGTTATTTCTTATATATAGTGCAACTCCACCTCCTCTTTTATCTGGTCTATTTCTTTTAAATAATTTTAATCTCTCTAGCTGTATGTTCCATTTGCATCCCACCAAGTTTCCTTAATGGCAACAATATCATATCTGCCCTCATTTACTCGAATTTTTAATTCACCCTGTTTATTCCTCATACTCTGTGCACTGGTGTATAGACATTTGAGTCCATTTTGATTGACCCTGTGTTTACTGTCTACATAACCTGTGTTGTGCCGAATGTCCCTACTTTCTTGCCACTTGTTTGATTAGTGCACATGGTATGGCACTCACTATTAAATGCTTGGTTTTGCTTGACAGCAAGGTTGATAATCTTACCCACACAAATATCTATGTTACATGCACTGATAACCCTAATAATTTTAGTTTGCTGGAGACAGAAATGTTCTGTATCAATTAGTTCTCTGTCCCCGCTGTTCAGTTTAAATGTTTATCCAGAAACATTTAAGTTCATCCAGTTCTCCTCTATGAATGATTAGTGAGTATATTGGAAGCTATCTTTCTCGGTGGCATCCCTGCCCTTCTAGAAAAATCTTCCCAAAGACAGCCAGATGTAATTTGTAGCACTGAAACAAAAAGCACCTGGATTTTTCTACAAGCAGTTGAAACTTGAGTAATATATATTTTGTAATATAATTCTGTCATGAATGTCATGTTTATATTCTATTCTATTCTATTATGATGGGACTATGTATTTTTCTATTCTATTTTATTTACATGGGCTGCTCAGTCAAATAAAACACATATACAAATTATGTAAGAAGGATATTATGAACTTAGTGTTATAAAACACTGTTATGGTTATAAAGCACTATACAGTATATTCCAGTCTTCTACATTGGAGATGTCCCACAAGTTTAAACAAAAATTTAATAAACTTCAAAACCACAAGCCAATTGCAGTTCTGTCAACCAAAGAAGAATCTTAAAACTATTTCTGAGTACAGAAATTATCTACATTCCCCACTCTTGCATAACATGCCTTTTCCAAATCTTGTGTAATACACTAAATCTACAGTTCTTTTTCAAGTGTAATTTTTTAAGGTTTTAAACCAATGTGGAAGAAACAAATCTTTCAAATATTTCACAAATATCAAGTAAATAACAATTACCATAATCCTGAAAAATAATAAAAAGTAACATAGGGAGAATTCCTAAAGTATGGCATGAAAAAGACAAATTATCTTGCTTCAAGCCAGATATATATATATATTTTTTAGAAGCAGTGCTTATGTTAAGCAATATCAGATTTCAAATACGAATATGTGCATTCTGTCAGCTCCTATTATTCTCTAATAGTTTGGTATCTTTACTGTAACTTTTATTAGAAAAGGGTGCTCGCACAAAAAAATGAATAAATAGACTACGGGCAGTAAGACTGAAAATATGTCTCATATTAAGGAGAATTGTGATCACAATGTCTTATCTCAGGTATTTATGAAAGTTTACTTCCAGCAAAAATTAAATCTGGAGGCTGCCAATGGTGGTGACCTTTGGCTAAATTGATGAACCTGAACCTTGTATAGCCAAGTAATTAGGTATATTATGAAAACTAAAGATCTTTAGTTTTTCATATTAGCAACTGGGGGTTCAGATTGATAACTTGAAAGAGGAGGCAAAAAAAGGGAACTGACCTATAAAAATACACCAGAGCTATTAAAACATTAGATTATTATAGGGAGAAATATCTTGCTCTCCAGAACAGCAAGCAAAAGGGAATAGAGTTTCATTTTTAAGACACAGGCCTCACAACAGCCACAAATCCTATGTTTACTACTGTAGGTGATAGAACTAGGACAATTTCAAACTTTTGGAATTTGGCACATATTTAGAGGAACTTTTTAACATAATATATGAGTACTACCATATTCTTGATATCTGCCTAGTAAGGCTATCTTTCCAATGAACTCTTAGACCTTATTCTATGGTTACCTATTTGCAAAACTATTTTACCATACCAATACGATGTGATTCTTTTGTGAAGTGAAGATCAGAAGTGACCAGGAATGCTTTGAAATGTCTCGTTCAGGTTAAGACTGAGCCGAAACTGGGGCAGGAAAGTGGAGGCAGGAGGCGTGGTTAAAAGAAACAGACAGCTCGGTCTCAGCAGGAAACATACGATTCAACCCATTCTTGGTCACTCCTGGGACCTTGCAGGAGAAGTAAAATGATGTATTACCAAGTGTTCTGAAAAATCAATATTGGTTTAAGTACATTTTTGAAGTTTAATAACAGATTAGAATAAAGTAAATTCTCTAAGTACAGTTAACGTAATAATGTAAAACTATTTAATAACATATGGTGAAGAAATTATTTTTTTAAGAAAAGAAATGAAAAAAACCCCAAAGCCACACTGAGTGATATCAAACACTGAATGACTTGGCTTCTATTCTTCCACAGCTTTTCTTTCCCCCTTCACATTCTCTTCCAGAGTGCATATTTCATTCAGGATGAAGATAAATCCATTTCAATTATTGATGCCATTTCACCTAAAAACACTTTATATGAATAGTACCAACTGCATTTAATATAAACTTTTTTAAAACAGCATTTTCATTAGAAAATTATAGTTTAACAAGTTTTAAAATTTTAATTGCCAAGTCTTTTTTTCTCTCTCCTTTTTTAAAACCTCCAAAATAAGATAGTAATGAATGGAAAAGAACTTCCAATAAATATTACTATGATCAGATTAAAGGAAGGAATAGCCTGGCCTTTAATTTTATTTGTGATATTTTTAATGAAATACCACTTAAAAATGCTCACTGATATAAGGGTTCTTTTTTATTTTTATTTTAAAATGATACCTATACTTTGTCCATTATTACAGTTATCAGAAATTCAACATCATAGGTAACAATTTTTGTCAGTCATCAACTTTAGATTTACTTCATATTGTAATCAATTGTGGAAACACATTTCTGTTGGAATTGAAAGTCAGAATTTATTATGGTACACTTCTTACAGCCACAACATATAGATGTTGTAACAAAAGCACTTAATAGCATAGCAGTCAGTTACAAAGCATACTTAAATGGGTAGTGATTTATTTTTTAAAAAAGAAATCTAACTGGGTAGCACTATAATTATGGTGGAGGAAGTGACATCACACCTGGACAATGGAAGTTTGAAAGGAGAATTCTGCAATCCTGGAGAAGATTTAATTTTTTTACCCAGTAACTGGAACCGAGAAGTCCACAAAAGAAAGTAGCAGCAGCAGCAGTTTAAGTGGCTGAAAAAGACAGGCAGTGAATAGAGTTTTATTCTATAACTACTAGAAGAAATACCTCAAAAAGTTCTGCTAGCATAATGAGGATGCTCTGAAGTTCATAAAGGACATAAAGCACAGCCAAAGAGAAGATCATGTAAAAGAAAATGGTTACAGATTTTTTAAAGAAAAAAAAATGCTCATGTGTAAGCTCCATTAGATGATTTTAAAATGAATATCAAGTTTTTAATAAGGTTACTGAGAATATAGCTGAAATTGTTAAGTCTAAAATGTAAAACAGGAAAGGAAACTACAAATGATGTGGTTTAAGAATAATGAGAAACAAATTTGATTGCAAACCACTCATTTGAGTCAAACAACTTCCCAAAGACTTAGTTTCATAAGGTCTAATTATTATTGCACCAATACCAAATATTATTTTGTCTCTGTTTCAAAAAAATCTTTATGTCTTCTAGACTGGACTAGACTATTTGCTAACAGTTTCCTAAATCAATATGCATGTTGACAAGAGTAAGCAACTCTTCCACTCTGCACAAGCACAGAGGGAGGGGGAGGGAGGTCAAGTGGAAAGTTCTTGATCTCAAAATCTTTAATTCAAACATATTATGTTGGGTTCTCCTTTTCTGCGAAAATAAATGAGCAAGCATGTTCACAGACAAAACAAGACTGTCATGTTCACTGTATTATCTCATAACAGGCATATTTTACAAAGAAAGTAGAATCCTTCAGGGCAACTTCTTCATCCTCTTGTTTTGTATAAGTTTCCCTATTTATTCATCCTTATACAACTTTTTCCCTGTCCTGCTTACAACAAACAGCATGTGATAGCATTCATTTGACTTCATTTAGTACAACTATGCTATACTTTTTCATGTTCTGTAAACTTCTCCATACAAATAATTCTACATTCAAAGTTACAGGTTTGAAAGATTTCTAATTTAGTGTTTCATGTTACATTATTTTATCTTGAATATGGAAGAAGATACAAAACATAAAATCCAACACCTGCAATGTAAACTGATGAAGTCTTATATAGATACTTCCGATTAAGGAATGGAGACATTTGCATTGCCTTTTAAGTGCAAATCCATTAGGACATTAATTGGCCAGCAGGACTCCTCCAAGAGCCATTTCCAGCAATGACATTATGGAGGAAGAAGACTTGCATATATATGTGTATACATATATATGTATATTTCATCACAATGCATATATAGTTCTTTTTTTCTCAAAGTGTCTAAACAAACGGCATTATGTGCCAGCACCTTAAACATTAAATTTTTCAAGTATAGTAGACACATGAGGAAAAGGCAGTGTTAAAAATGGTAACAATGAGAGATCAGCAGAAGAATCGTACAGTGAAGAAATGAATTTTCATCACTCATTTAAAAATATGGAAGGAATTAGACATATGTTATAGTGGTAAAAACTTGTAATGAAGCGGCAAGGCATTAAAACACATAAAAAGAATGAATATTTCGTTTACAGAGAATGTAAGTATTAGAGGAACAAAAGCAACAACATAAAATATGGGTAATAAAGAGGAGCAAAAGAACAAATATATTCTGAAATTAACAGAAGCTTAAAAACGATATAAAAAGAAAAGGGAACCAATAAACTAATATAGTACAACCAATGACTAAATGGATTAATTTTAGAACTGAAGATAGAGGATAAAGGTTACATGCTTGTATAACTTTTATATGATAATCTACATACAGGTTGCATAATTTCATATACAATGTTCTTACTATACAATAAAAATGGCACTTTGAGGAAGCCATAAGTAATTCAACAATACCAGGAACTGCTGTAATCAGTCAAACAGGAGTAGCACTCTGATTCATATGATCTTATCATGATGGCATGAAAATCAATGCATGCTATTTCATGCTTTTCCAAATCAGACAAGGGCTAGACTGAGTACTTTAGGAGAATGTCGCTAAAAATAGAATGTCCATTTGTTCGTTACAAAGAATTTTATAGCAATGTTAGAGGATAGACAAGTGGCAGTACCAGTTCTATTCATTAATATGTTTTGTTTAATAAATATTTATAGGTTTTAGTGTGGAGAAGGTATGTGCCAACAGACTCAATTTACAGCAGTAGCCTATAAAGTACTGAAAGTCTGGTAAAGTATCCCAAACTCGTAGACACTAAGAGTGCTCAAATCCAATAAGACCCTTTATAAGCAAATATATATATTCATAAATACTCCATGCTGTTGCTAAATTCAAGTATGTGTTTTCTTATGTAAATGCAGAAACACATTGTATGTAGAAAATGTAGAAAAATATGTCATGCAGTAAAAGTAACAAGACTGAAATTACCCAGGTTTGCAAAACACTAAAATATCTAATTGATCTTGAATGAAAAAAATCTGAACTAATCAGATACCAGACAATGGCTGTATTCCTTCTGAGCTAGTCCATTCAAACAAGGGTTAGTGATCTAGTTAACACAATATATTAAGTTATAAATCATGGTTTAGAAATAACAATGGCTGTATTCACGTATGGTACTATTGTGAATCAAGCCATTTTTATGCTATAGCATAAAAGAGTGAAAAATGCTATGCTTTTGATGTATATTAAAACAGGAAAATCTAAAGCTACAATTTTAAAAATCATTTTAATGGCTATGTTATATTTCATATAGCTCTCTGCTGTATTGGGCGGAGGACAGAACAGATGGATGGGTGAGTGAGTGAGTGAGTAAACTTGCTGCCTGCATAAGCCAAATATACCATTGATTATTTCTGTCATATGCTGCTTTTATGTTGTTGCTTTTCTTTTAAATTTTGGTTCCATTCTTATTTACGATTTTAACTTTTATTGTTGAACAAACCAAATAAATTCCATTCTTCGGTAGTACAAAAGCACAGTAAGAGAAATGAAATGAATACATATAGCACAGTCAAATCCATCAAATATCTTAATCTCAAACTATATTCAGCCTATAAATGGGCTGAAATAATATAATAAAATATGTATCAAAACATAAATAAAAGTTATTCATATATATATGCACACAATATTCTGATTAACTAAAATATAACCATAGTAACCTTTGGAGTATAATTACTGTGGCTTGTATTTTCAATTTTAACATAATGTATACATAATGCATTTTATCTTCTTAGAGTAACAAAATCCAGATTGCATTAAGTTTCTACTTTTCCTCCTTAAGAACCAATATATAAAAACTCAACTCCCCATGGTTTCTAGTTTGTTAAAAATTTATATTTCTATATTCTCTGTCTACATAATCCCAAATTTTAAAAAATAATGGAGTGAAATGAGTGCTATAAATTCCTTTTGGCATTTTCCTTCTTTGTTAATTTTATAATGGAAAAAAAAAGAATTTACTGCAATATTAACACCTTTGTATCAGGCCTTCTCTATAACCTAATATGCTTTTGCTAGGCAAGTTTCTTCTTTGAAAAATACAGCCATCCATAAATAGGTCCAAATCCATATCTAATACAGGATATGGGCAGTTACTTTGTTTATTTGACTTGTTCACATCTATGGGCACAGATTTAACTCATGAAATCGGAGCTGATCTCAAAGTAAAATTGCACACAGCTAAGTACAGGAGAAATACAAGGAAGGATACCACTCCCTTAAAACAAACATCTCTCTTTGCTGCAGTTAGATTTGCTCTACTCCATTTTGTACATTAGAGGAGACATATGAACATATATACATATTTCCACTAATTGAATCTCTAATTAATAAACTACTTAGAAATCAAAACATGCCTTTACTGCTCAAGTTTGTTAATAAAGAGTTAAAAGCTTTGTTGCAAGAGGTTTGACCACCATCTTGAGTCATGGGAACTCTTCTGTTCTTTTCTGATTTACAAAAGAAGAAAAGGCAATCGACTGCTTGATAGTGGCGAAAAATTGCTGATTTAATAAGGTATACAAGACAGATACACCTGCACGCAATGGATCCCCTTTTCAGTAAGCTATAATGTATTGGGTGGAATTTTCCAATAAAAGCATTTTATTGGTGCTTATGATCAGAAAGTAAATGCCTGGATCAATATATCGTAAAATCAAGTGAAGCAACCTGCATGCAGATTTGAAATATCCTATCTACATGTGATGCCATGGCTTATTATGCTTGTGATCTTGTGATGCTGGAGGATTGGCCTAAGAGTACTTCTACTCCTTCCAAAAAAAATTTGTGAAAGAAAATGTAAAGTTGAATAAATAAAATAAAATTAGTATCTTTTTCAACTTATGTTGCTGTATTAGTCTTATATTGCTTAGGTAACTATCACAAGCACAGTTACTTGAAATTAAGTTCCACTATCATCAGTAGTACTTATTTTCAAGTAAATGTTAACACACAATTATTAATAATTAAGATTGATATTTTCCATATATCCTATTTAAAAATAATTCTTGAAATAAAGTTTTCCTCTGTGCATAAATGGTCATTACTCAACATAATAGTATTAAAAAAATTTAAATAAAGAATGAGAGAATCTGAAAGCCATAAATGGATCTAGAGTTCCTGCTACATTTTCTTTTATTATAAAGAATTTCTCCAGTTGAGAAAGTAGTAAAATACTACTATGTTTCCTCGAAAATAAGACCCTGTCTTATATTTTTTTATTGTACTGGCCTTATTGCCATACACTCAAAAGCCTGATTGGGCTTATTATCAGGGGATGTTTTATTTTGGGGGAAACAGGGTACAAAATCTGAATTAAGCAACTAGCTATATTAGGAATATTTTGAAAACAAATTCAGAAAAATCTCTGTGCGCTTTACTGCTACTCATTAAAAAAACCATTTCTCAAATTACTGAATGAAGATGGGGAAAAAAGCTGCAGCTGCTTTTAAAAAATCAGTTAATCCGAATATGACTCCTACACAGCTGCAATTTCTTCAAGTTCACTTAGAAGTCTAAAAAGCAATAGGCTTCTTTTATGAACAGAAGATAGGGGCTAGTCTTCATACAGGGCTCAAAGGACTTTTCCCAAATTATTTATGAAACAGGCCCAATCCCAGTTTGCTGGTGTATTTTTTTAATGTTGGTTATAGATAACAAGAGAAATTCTTCAAATGTTTTAATTTAACTTATCTTTTAGCTGCCAAACTAGATTAAAAGGGAGGCATAATCAGTCAAATCCAATAAACCTAGTTCTTCCCAATCCACAGTTGTTCTTTCAAATTTCTACTTTATGAACTCTGGTTCATCAACATACAAGTGCTCTATTTTTTTAAAAAAAAGAGTTTGGATTTTCATAAGAGAGTTTATAGTTACACAAATGTTTCAAATTTTGTGTTTTATAAATATATGTACCATAGTATACTTGAAAACATTTTTTTCAGACTGTTTGTTAATAAAAGGGGAGTAAAAGTGAAAACCAAAAGGTCTAAACATACTGCTGGTTCTAGAATGAAAGAATGAGAACTGAACTGAAATGAGAAAAAACAGGATTTACAACACCCTATTAGTGTATGTGTGCCAAAAAATCCTTAAAGCAAGCAACTGCAGTTTAATCTGTTATCTCGACATTAGTACTCTTATCAGTCTTTGTCACTTCTTCTAATTAAGTAGACTATTTTTCAGGAAACATCCAAAAATAATAAAAGATGCCTCACATTATGGATTATTTGTATCCTGTTATTTTTTTTCAAAATGAAACAAATTGTATTGAAGTTCTACCTTAAGAGAGGCCAGTGGATGTTCTGGACCAAGTAAACTCCAATGAAATGAAGCCAAATCTTCATCAGGTAGAATGTGATTACCTAAAATATACAATACAAGACATGTCCATATGAATTACATCAGTATCTGGAAAATTAAAATATCCTATTTTACAGTACTAAAACTAGGGTCAATATAACTTTTAAAACTGTAAGAATATGAATGCAATTTATTTTAAATAGTATGTTTATATAGATAGATGAATCTCCACATATGCATTAACTTAAATAAGTGCTTGGAATTAATGAAGCCTGATAGAACTTTTATTTTAAAGATTAGCTTCAAATTCTACTCCCATATCATGGAATTCCATTATGTTAATAGACATAATTAATCTATATTTTTTCCTAATATCACTTCTAATTCTTACATATATTTATCTGAAAGTAAAATCTCTTTAACAGAAACCTATTTCCAAGTAATCATGTTTAGGAGTTAAGATCTTCAGACATCACTTGCTACATGGACCATTTCAACAAAATGAAACAATTCCTAAGCTACAGAATGTAAAATCAGGGCTCTACATCTGTTACAAAAAAAGTAACAACCATAAAACAAAAATTGAACAACTGAAGATATTCTATGATTCACTAAGGCAAATTTTTTTTTGAACCATTCTAAGCTGTGTAAACATTTTAGTAGGAAGGAAGAAGGAAACAAGAAACACAAGCCTCCCTTCTTCCAATACTTCTACTTCTGTGGTGGTGATATACCAAAATTTAAATTATGGTTCTGCATCAGTGTACAACAGGCAGCATAGCATAGAACCATTCTAATATGTGATCTACCCATATTTCTGGAATGAATGGATACATTTCCAACACTGCCAATCAACAAAGATGAAATGCTGATGTTCAACTTTTATATTGACATCCCAAAAATCTATCTGATTAAAACATGTGATAGTTTATAAGTCATAGTTTCATTATGGTACTGTTGGTTCTACCATGCGAACAAGTTAAGATGCAACAGTGTAGGTTCAGATAGTAAAATACTGAAATCAACTGCAAACTTGTCTTCCTCTGTTCTAAGAACTTTTCTGTCAGAGTTCTGAGTCACAATAGAATGCAGAAAGCAAAATAGACAGACCCATCCCAGAAAATATAAACATCAACTAAGTGGCTAGCCAAGCAATCATTCATCTGTAATTATAAGATTGATGATGATTATGATGATAATGAAGACAATACACAAGACACTGAGGTTGATTGTCAAAGATGTTCCAGTTTTGAGAAAACAAATATAAAGTTGCTGAATCAGTACTTTCAGTCATATCAAAACATACTGAAATACTACCGACTACTTCTATCAAAGTTCTTGGCAACTGTTGGAAAAACACACAGTTAAATGACCAAGATAGAAATAAGATGGAAGACTACATTTTTGATGCAAGCATCCTAAAAGAGAAAGGAATTGTACACTGGATGGCAAGCCTTATCAATCGTACAAAAATTCCACTTTTGTTTAAGCAATACAGTATATTTGATAGGGATACCGGAGCCACTGTTATCTTCAAATCCAGCCTTTTTAATCAGGAAATCCTGTATTGAAACATTTCTTGATCCTCATTTTCTTATGGAAAACAGTTAAATAAGAAATACATTACTGACCAATGCTAAATTCAGTAATCCAGATGGCGTCGCTATTCCAGGAAAAAGTATATACAGTATCACTGCTGCTATGGGCAGCAGTTTTACAATCCTTATACTAACTATATTCACAAAGTAAGCTACATTGTACAACATATCTTTTCTAGAGGTTCCATCTTCTCTTTGCTGATAGCATCAACCAGTTATCATTCTTGTCTTCATCTTTTAAAACACAAAACTGAAGAACTGATTGATTTGAAAACAATCTTTGTCTATATCCAGTTTTGTGGTAGATGCTTGCCTACATTCAAGGACTAAATTAAATTGATTTAAGATTTTTCCCTATATCTCTTTTGCCAATACCTAATTTGTTACTCAAACAATCTGAACCAGAGTCTGTTAGAGGGTGTATTTCAGGGGTGGGTTCTACTTACCTTTACTACCGGTTTGCAATGGGATCGCTTGTGCGTGCGCCAAGCTTCTGAGCATATTGCCTATGACATCCGGGGCAGTGGGCGGAGCCTCCCGCCGGTTTTACTACCGGTTCGTGCGAACCGTTCCAAACCCACCACTGGGGTATTTGTAGGATGGCTGTCTTAGTATGGAGCAGAAAAGGCTGTTTTTGTGTTTAGGGTGCATGACTGCCTTTTTTTTATTTTGTATATGTGTTTGAACAATATTTTTATAAATAAAAAGTTTTTCTAAACATCATTGATTTCTCTTCTGTGAATTGGCTAATTGTGTGTGACCCTTGTCCAAATCGAATTTGCAGTCCCTTGGACTGCAAGGCAATCAAACTGGTCATTCCTAGAGGAGGTCAACCCTCACTGCTCTTTAGAAGGCCAGATCCTGAAGATAAAACTCAAATACTTTGGCCACCTAATGAGAAGGAAGGACTCACTGGAGAAGAGCCTAATGCTGGGAAAGATTGAGGGCAAAAGAAGAAAGGGACGAGAGAATGAGATGGCTGGATGGAGTCACTGAAGCAGTAGGTGTGAGCTTAAATGGACTCCAGAGGATGGTAGAGGACAGGAAGGCCTGGAGGAACGTTGTCCATGGGGTCGTGATCAGTGGTGGGTTTCCAAATTTTTTACTACCAGTTTGGTGGGTGTGGCTTGGTGGGCATGGCATGGCTTGGTGGGTGTGGCTTGGTGGGCATGGCAGGGGAAGGAGACTGTAAAATCTCCATTTCCACCCCACTCCAGGGGAAGGATATTGTAAAATCTCCATTTCCTCCCAATCAGCTGGGACTCGGAAGGCAGAGAATAGATGGGGACGGAGACGGTCAGAGGTGGTATTTACCGGTTCTCCGAACTACTCAAAATTTCCACTACCGGTTCTCCCGAACTGGTCAGAACCTGCTGAAACCCACCTCTTGTCGTGATGGGTCAGACACGACTTCGCAACTAACAACAACAACAAAGAACATTTAGAGAGTGTTCGTTCTTTCTCCTCAAAAGGAACAGAATATGCAGATCTGACAGTAGGCCTTTTCAATGGTGCTCTCTACTTGAGATATCCTTCTCTGAGAAGTATAATAGTCCCAATTCTCCTAAGCAAGTTAAAGCAATTTTGGATGCTTTCAGTCTTTCATTGAACCTGGCAATCTCTCATAGCTTGTATCTTTTCTTAATTATTTTCACTGGTATATAATTTGAATTTTGAAGTTTGTGATATACTATTGTTGCCCAGAATTAATACTGATTGGGGTGGGCTACAATATTAACAAATATTGTCAATAAATAAGTCCATCAATGAAGTATAATGGTATGTGGGAATAACCTTTGGGACACAGGACAACTAAGGGAACAGTCAGATAAAAGGCAGCTGGTCACAGCAGGGAAGTGAGTAGAGCTTGAGACTCAATGAGCCCTTGCCTAGTTTTAGGGCTATAGAGATGAGGATATACTCTCAGACACGCAAGATTCTGCTAATGTGACCTTACAATTAAGTAGAATTAGCTCATCTGGTTGTGTGGTGGCACAGTGGTTAGACTGCAGTATTGCAAGCTAATTCCTCTGACTGCCGGGGGTTCAATCCTCACCAACTCAAGGCTGATTCAGCCTTTCATCCATCCGAGGCTGGTAAAATGAGGACCCAGATTGTTGGCGGTAATACGCTGACTCTGTAAACCGCTTAGAAAGAGCTGTAAAGCACTGTGAAGCGGTATATAAGTCTAAGTGCTATTGCTATTCCTATCTGATCTACCTCATTAGGCTGACAAATAACTTGAAACCATGATTTAAAATGAGGATTTATTGATAATATTAAACTACCATTTGAAATCTTCAAATAAATTATATGCAAACAAATACTTCTTGATTAGCTTTATTGGAATAAATCATTATCTCAATTTCTTATGTACTGTATGTGTACACAAATGTGCTGCTGTGGGTACTAGAGTAAGCTTAATAATTACCTTAGCATTTACATATCACCATTCTTTCACTATTTCTGGTCTTATTCAGTTAGATTTTTATTAAAATTAAGCTATTCATATGTAGCACTGTAATACTGCATTTCACTAAGTGTCTCTTCAACTAGAATATACTGTAGTGAATAAAATGCTTTAATTTCTAGCTAAATAAGTAGCATTTTGGTGGCAGTTACACCCAACACCCAAACAATAATTTGAGCTGCGTGCAAAACAGCACTCTCCTGCCTTTTTCACTGCCCAATCAGGACAAAATCCCACACATCTGTAGTCACTAACTCCTTCTAAAAATTTCTATTTTAATAGATAGTTCTTATTTTGTTGACGTTCCCTGTTTATCTTATTTTATTCTATAATTATTTTATAGGACATTAGCATTTTCTATACAGATATGCTCTTCATTTTAAAATTATCCAGAACTAAAATTGTCTCCTTTTCTAGTAAGCTTTATTCATTCATAATAATGATTGTACCTGTAAATATCATCCAATTAAATTAAGAAAATTTTAATTGCATGTACAGTTCATATAACATTCAATTAAGTGATACGAAAATTTTGGCTTGACAATTTCCCGATTAAATTGGGAAAGTAGTCTGATTTCCAAATACCTAAAACACGGATTCAATGGAAGTTCTCAGGACATTCACTGTTTATGTTTACAAACATATAAGTCGCCATTTAACAAATTTTCAGGATACATACACACACATGTACACAGAGATTGTCATGTGTTATTTTACCTACCTAAAAGAGCAGCAAAAATAGGAAACCGATTTGGATTCAGGTCCAGTTGCTTGGCAACTTCATGCATCAGGTATTGGCTTGTTGTGAGGCTTTTTCCATTACGACTCAGTTTTAGGGCATGGGCACTGAAATAGTAAGGGATGTTGCACAATGCATAATCTGAATCATATGCAACCAATCCATGAAAGCCTTTTTCTCGGCAAAAACCAATTACTTCTTGATGGTGATCTTCGATACTTTGTGCAACCTATGCAAAAGAAAAGGAGATGCAAAACAGTATATTAAAAGTTGGCTCCCATTCGTACATATACTACTTTAATATAACATTTTTAAAAGTTCATATATAGAATATGAAGTTATAGCTTGCTAAACTTTATACAATTAAATAAAAAAAAAATACTCAGGCACTCCTCAACACCACACTGCTTTATATTCAGCATTCCTTTGGATGAAACTAGTAAGCTTGTTCAAAAAGAACTTGTAAGGAAATCATTGTACAGTGACACTTCATTTAATTCTTTAAAACCTCTTCCCCACTGGCAAGTCACAGCCTGCATTTTGAGAAAACATGCCTTAATAGGTTTATCATATTCCATCCTACTCTTCTGATGGTAGATCAATCAAATAACTTTTTCTGTGCTTGACAGTTTGACCAACTTTCCCTGAAATTCACCTACAATTCTATTTCTACTCCTTACAGAATGACCCTGGAACTTGAACTAGGTCGATTTCTATGGAAAATAACACCTTGAAAGAGATCTATTTTAGATCATTCAAAGCGGAAAACAATTAAAGGTATTATGAAACATTTCCTAATATTTTTTAAAAAAACATAATACAATTTTTATACTATACAAAATAATTTAGAACTAGAAAGGATAGGGAGGTCTTTCTCAAGTTCTCAAAAGGTTTTTAAAAAATAAAGGGTAAGTAAAAATGAAGATGACAGTACTTCAGCTTCAGAAATACTGATTACATGATATTTTATATAGCAAAACAAATATTGTCAACTGGGGGGGATTTCCTTCATTATTCTCAGAGTCCTTTTTCCAAAAAATATGTGCTTTCAATATTTGTTGCATATATTAGAATTTAAAATTTTCTTCACTTTACTACAGTGATGGTGATTTTTTTTTTTCAAACCTTTCGGCTACTGGTTTCTCTTTACCCAGAAAAAGTGAGTAGATTCCACATTTCTAAGAATTCAGCAATCTGTAATTCTATTTATTTAGAATTTAATAAAATTTAAATTATTTTAACTAGCTATAAACTTTCTAATAAAAATACATGCTCCACTGTTTCTTACAGAATATACTTTAATTAGCATATTCCATACATTTATAAATTAACACAACTTATCTTAAACTCTTTGCATTTCAAAATTATGTATTTCATACATTTCAATTTTCCTCAAAATGTTGGTCTACTCTCAACAGTAATAGTATTTTTTTTCTAATTACATCAACATTTCTGGAAAATTTATACACCTAGGAAGCTAGTTATGATATGATTATGAACATGGATTCATTTAATGATTCTGAGACCCTCTTTATCATTTTGTCAATTTCCATTTCCATTTCATGCCATAGGAATTTCAGAATAACCGGACTAGGCATTTAGTGAGAGATGTTTCCATAAAAATGCCACAATGTCAGATGTCCGGCTTTGTGGCAAGCAGATAGGGGCCTTCTCTTACATTGCTTCAAATTTATGAACTGTTTTCCACATTTAGATTCTACATTTTCATAACAGGAATTGAAACCACCTTTTTCCATCAATCCTTTTAAGAAGCTAAATTCAAGACCGAGTGGCTGTGGCTTCCAGCATCCCGATATAGCCAGCTGATGCCATTGCTGGTTATTGGGGGCGAATCACTGGCCCCCACGGAGAGGACTCACAACTTGGGCGTCCTCCTGGATGCACGGCTGTCTTTAGAAGAGCATATGACGGCCGTGACCAGGGGGGCTTTTTATTAGGTTCACCTGATATGCCAGTTGCATCCCTTTCTGGATCGGGACTCCCTATGCACAGTCACTCAGGCGCTCTTCACCTTCCGCCTGGACTACTGCAATGCTCTCTACATGGGGCTCCCCCTGGGGTGCACCCGGAGGCTCCAGCTGGTCCAGAATGCGGCCGCGCGGGGGATTATGGGAGCGATGGGGTGCTCCCATGTGACACCTCTCCTGCACGAGCTGCACTGGCTCCCGGTGGTCTTCCGGGTGCGCTTCAAGGTGTTGGTGACCACCTTTAAAGTGCTCCATGGCTTAGGGCCAGGGTATCTACGAGACCACCTTCTGCCACCAATAGTCTCCCACCGGCTAGTACGCTCGCACAGAGAGGGCCTCCTCAGTGTGCCGTCCGCCAGACAATGTCGGCTGGCGACCCCCAGGGGGAGAGCCTTCTCTGTGGCGGCGCCCGCCCTCTGGAACAACCTCCCCCAGAGATACGCACAATACCAGACCTCCGGACTTTTCGTCGGGCCCTGAAAACTTATTTATTTCACCTAGCTGGGCTGGCTTGATCCCAGTTTTCGGTTAAATTGAATTGATTTTAATTGGGTTGTTTTAAATTGTGGCCAAAAATATTTAATTATTTTTTAAACTGTTTTAAAATTTTGTATGTTCTCTTTTATTTTGGCTGTTCACTGCCCTGAGTCCTGTCGGAGAAGGGCGGTATGCAAATTAAAACAAACAAACAAAAAAATAAATAATATGTGTAATTTACTGTATTTAACTGTTAATTGTTAAATTTACCAGAATGCTAGATGTGTTAAATCAGGGGTCTCCAAACTTGGCAACTTGTGGACTTCAACTTCCAGAATTCCTCAGCCAGCTTTGCTGGCTGAGGAATTCTGGAAGTTGAAGTCCACAAGTCTTAAAGTTGCCAAGTTTGGAGACCCCTGTCTTAAATGATGTATAGGTAGTATAATACAATCATGCAGGACACACTAAGTTTGGGGGACTTTTTTCTAGAAAGAATATTATAATGTTTCTTGTATTGATTAATTAATACCCTAATTTTCCTAATACAATATAATTCATATACATCTGAACAACTATTTTGAATATGGAGAACAGAACTGATCATTTTTCTTTAGAACATTCTCTCCCAGTCTCTTAAACACACCCACACTCAACATAACCATAAACAGAACTTCCTTTTCCTTTTATAAATCCATATTTTGTATTAACCTATTTGCTCCATTAAAAACTAAAAAGTAAAACTATTAATTTTCAATTTCCACAATGACCATTCGACCAATTCTTGCTCAATTGCCCAGAAAAAGCACTCCAATTTGGTGGTGACTAGATGCCCACACATAAAACCAATATTGCGGGGGAGGGGGGGATTGACAAGTCAAGTTTTATGAGCAAATGCTAATTAAAATATAAAAGCAATGGAAAGACTCCAGTATTACAACTCTTCTCAGAGATTTAAGAATATCAAAATCATGAAAAAGAAAGTAAATATATTATGCATGATAGCCTAAATGTTTGCTTCAAAATAACTGTATTACAGATTAGGTCTCCCAGATTTGAGCTCCTTCAAATTTAATGGATTATGTAGGGTCCTTGGTGTTTACTGTGCTTGGTTTCATTATCAAACAAGGTAACGTCATCAATTCTAAAAAATGTTTGCTCTTGTTTTATATACTAGTGGCTTGCCCAGTCAATGTAGGTGGAAGTGGTCTTGTGATTCTTTGATTAGGATCTTGTTTACTGTTAACTTGCTTGCCTGAATTGGTGGTGCCTTGATTGGGGTATTGTTTACTTCTTTTAATCTCTGCTCATCTGGGTGTTGATTGCTGATGAGGAAATATTTTGATTTTTTTTTTTGTTTCCTTTTTGGCTTTTTGATTGTTTCTGAACAGCGTGTAAATGTTGTTTATCTCTATATGACTGTGGATGGCAGATTTGTCTGTGTGCCAGGCTTTCAGTAATTCACTAGCATTTTTTGAGATTGGGATTTAGCTTGGTCTACGATGCTGAGTATCAAAAAACTATGATCTGTCCATGAATTGTGAAATTAAGGAACAGTCATGTCTTCTGACTGCTAGTTGGTGTTCATGGATGTCTAAACAACCAAGCTCAAGAGACCACCAAAGATTCCACAGCTCAGGATTGTAGCTCAATCCTGAGCTACAAGCATTCTTTTCTATCAGTAATGGAACATAACTCCTATAATCCTCATTACATACAAACTTTGGCCAGAGTAGATGGGTGATAGAATGTATAATCGGACACATTTGGATAAATTGGAGTAAAAGTCAAATAGGTATTGCTGAGTGTCAAATCACAGAAACACAACATTTCACTGAAAGCTATTTAAAATTGTATTATGTATCTAATCTGAAAGGCAGTTAAAATGCATATGTCATGTATTGACATATTAGGTGTTCTGAATATAGCTTCCCATGATCCTCTTACTGTTTAGACTCACAGATATTCTCTATTGCTTATGCAACTTATTAAAATTATGCACTTGATATATATCACCAATATAATGTGAATTATGTTCATTAATCATATAACAATCCCAGTACATGTTATAACATAAACTGTCATCATGATAGAATTTATTTTATATTTTTAATATTATCTTTAATATAGCTCACAAGAACTTTATTCCACTAGATGTAATGGCATTAAGCCAGTTCACTTTTAAAGGTTACTGCATAGAAATATCTTATTGCAACTTTCTGTAAATTTAGAGTAAGGAGAGCTATTACTAGTGGATTTAAAAGTTTACATTACGATATAACATTTGTTTTTATTTCTATTGTACAAGAAAATTCTGATTGTTGGAAAGAAAAATGTTTTAATAAAAACTTCAGAATGTCAATACTCTTTGAAATCACTG
This sequence comes from Pituophis catenifer annectens, assembly GCF_029215685.1. Lineage (NCBI taxonomy): Eukaryota > Metazoa > Chordata > Lepidosauria > Squamata > Colubridae > Pituophis > Pituophis catenifer. The sequence continues at coordinate 76,372,226 of NW_027256882.1, read as the reverse complement.
ATCCTTTTTCTTCAAAGACTACTGTAAAAATGGGTTTCTAACTTCAAATCATATATTCATTAGAAATGTAAATCATTTAGAGATTTAGAGAAATATGATTGCACTTAGCAGCTTTCCATTTCTGATAGATGAGTAACAAGAACAGAGCAATCTAACTTGTTCACTATGATGTTACACTTAATGTCTGTCACTTATGTAAGCCAATCATTATACCAGATTTGTGGACTTGTAGGCTTATTAAATTTCTTACCAATTACAACTGAAACAAGGGGAGGGACTTCCACTAGCAACTTAGTCTGAAGTAGCACAGCCATTCTACAACACAGAATGAATTCTAGGCCTTAAACTGTTAAATTTCAGTCAGAAAATAATTTAACCCACACTTCCAGAACAAAGTATTATTATGTTTTCAGTTTCCCTGAACTTATTAAAAACTAATTTTTAATATCCATGCCTAAAAATATTCTGGGCCTGGGGGTGGGAGAGTATCCTTTGTCTCTCTACAGCTAAGGCTTTATATGCCACAAGGTAGAGACTAGTAACATCAAGCTTCAATTACAAAACTGTACATTATCTGTAAAGGTCACATATTTACTCAACTATGCAGCATAATTGTCAAAACTCTCCACTTAGGAGAACTAACAGTTCAAACAGGATACCTCACCAGTAGATTTATTTTAAGGGCAAAAATGAACTAAAATGAAATGCTATTACAATTACTATGAGAACAATACTACATAATTATGGAGGGGAGACAAGAAAAAATGGAGGAATAATTCTATGGTCATTGATCTACATGTAATAAAATCTGTAAATCAAAGTATATCGTAAATAAATTTATTCAACCATTGTGTTTTTTCATTGCTGTACAGTAACAATTTAATTTAGTATCTTCTACAAAATTGTAATTAAATGATTTACAATGGTGATATTATTAGCCTAAAACTTCAAACTTTTGTGTAGTTCAAGCCACAAGTTCCCCTTGCTCTCTAAATCATAATTAAAAAAACTTGTTGCTTGCATGCATTTTCTGGACAATTGCCTAATTTCCCATTTATGATTTAAACAAATTATAGAAATGATTCTGATTCTTAAAACAAACAACTGGATCAAAAAATAACCATGATTCAAAGAGTGGTTATTAGGTTCAAGGGTCATTTTACTAATCTGAGGGATCAAAACAATGGAATTAAAGTACCTGAACCTGATGGTTAAAAAAATTAAGAGTGAACCCAGAACAGAAACATAACAAGATGGATTTTGTTCCTTATTGGCAATGCAACTCTCACTCCTGGATCAAGTACAATGATTCCAATTATCTTCCTTTATAGTTTAAACTATAGTTTATAGCTATTTGTACTGGGAAAGAATGGACTTGACCTGTACTTAAGAATTATGGCAGAAGGCCTGAGAGATGGCAAAAAAACTTGTATTATTAACAAACTAGAAATCCAAGTTTGAAAAAGCAAAAGAGGATTCCTTGAAATATTTAATCGGTCTCTGGTCTATGACTGTAATAAATTGAACTGAAATGTTTAATCTTAGCAACTCATTAGGACTTCTTACATTGTGGATGGGAGCCTTTGGATGTTCCCTATTCCTCTCATCTGATTTTCAAAGCTCTATATATAAATAGAAAAATCCCTGTAGAGATTGAGGACATCAGTTTGCTTACTAAGTCCTCTCCTATGCCAGCTCGGCCACCCTCTACCTTCCTGCCTCTTAGTGAGGACGTAGGGAGACTTATTTCTACTCTGTTCCTGGGAGGGGAAGAGTTGTAGCCAAGACAAACGCAATAGTGTACAAACTTTTCCGGGCAACCTTGGATGATTATTAACGACCAGCAGGAAGCACGCTGGATCCCAGGAAATCTCGTCTCCCCGCCCAAGGTTGTAATTCAGCTAGTTTTCGACGACATTTTGCGGATATGGGAAAACAGAACTTCCCTCCCTTCCTCCCTCTGGAATTAGTCAAACCATAACCGGGAGGGAAAAGTCTGCTGCCATCTTTATTAATGCTGCCCCTCTGTCCACCGCACGGAAGGGAGGAGGAGGAGGGGGGGTGTTCAACCCAGTAAGGTGGCGAGTCGCTTCCATGAATAGAAGGACGGCAGCGCAGGAGTTGGTCCCCGATGGGCGTCAGGCCCCTGCTAAAGGGCCCCCCTCCCCGTGATACGGGCGGGGAGCCGGAAAGCGCGAAGGGAGTAGAAAAGGAGCGAAAAGCAGAGTCAGATCAGGGCTGGAGGGCAGACCAGGGCTGCAAGAGGGCCCTGGTGTCACGGGCATGCAAGGGGACACTGGGGCAGCGAAGACGGCGCTGGGCAGCCTCCGACCAGGCCGTTGCTTTCGTTCGCTTACCTTGATGTGGAAGCGGATGAGGGCCAAGCGGATGCAGTGCGCCATGCAGACAGGCGGGAGAAACCAGACCTTGGGCGGCGGGGTGCCCTTGTTTTGGACGTGGCTGACGATCTGTTGGGCGGTCTGGCGCTCGTTGCCTTGCCGCTTCACCCACTCGTGGAGCCGGGCCTTTTCCAGGGCGCCGTTGAAGAAGACGAAAAGCTCGATGTTGCCGTTGAAGCAGGCCTTGGCCAGCGCCGCCAAGTAGCCCAGCATGTGGTTCCATTGCCCGCCGCTCACCCAGTCCGTGTAAAAGCCGCCGTAGAGTCGGTGCAGGCAGTTGTCGGCGTCGATGAGGAGTCGTAGCGGGGTCTGAGGAGGCCTTTGGCGACCACCACCCACCAGGCTGCCCCGGGCCAGCTTCTGCAATTCCACCGGCACTACGGCACTCGGGCAGTGTTTCTCGATGTAGTCCTGGAAGCCCTGCACTCCCATGGCGACGGTGGGACCGGGCTGGCTGTTAGCGGGGGCTTAGATGGCGGCGGCGGCGCAGGGAAGGAGCTGGCTGAGAAGAGCGTCTTCGGTCCGGGCGTGAAGGCGGCAGGAGCAGTTGCGATGGGTAGTGCTGGGCAGAGCTGGTGCTGGTTGTCTAGTATTATTCAACTAAGGCGGACTGGTTGGTTGGTGGGTGAGCGGGCGGGCGGCGGCTGCAGTTACACGGTGGCCCTTCAGGGGGGAGTTGTATGGATTAGTGGGGGGTTCATGGCTGCTGCGCCCGCCATGTGCTGCTCTCACAGCGCCATGGCTCAGGGGATCCGGACTACTGCTGCTGTGGCTGCTGCCGCTGCGGCTCCTACTGCCGGGGAAAGGAAGGGAGGGAGGGAAAAGCGAGAGAGCAGGAGGGGAGGGAGGAGGAGGAGGAGAAGGGAAAGGAGGAAAAGAAGAAGGGGGGGGGAGCGGCACAACGCGCAGGAAGCCAGCCCACTCGCCGTCGCGGAACAGGCGGGACTTGGCCCAGAGTGCCGAGGCCGCCGCTGCCGCCCGCCAGCTCGCTCTGGCAAGCGGAAGGCAGCTGGCGGAGGGCCGACGGCCCGCACTCCCCTCTTTCCACTTCCACTTGAATGGCAGAGCGGGAGGGCAGGCTGGCCGGGTCAGGCCAGCTCAGCTCCCCCCTTCCGTCTCCTCTTCCGGGCCTCCTCTTCTACCACCACCACCACCACCCTCGACTAAGCCTCCTCTCGCAAACAGAACTGCCCCAGCAGCGCCGCCCTGCAGCTGGGACGCTAGGGCGCATGGCCTGTTGCATAACCCAAGCATGCGCACGGCGAGACAGGCGGGAAGAAAGCGGAGAGGAGGATTGGAGCAGCCGGGGCCGCGCAAGCGGAAATGAGGGGGGGGGGTAGGCGCGTGAATGGCGAGTGGCTGCAGGGAATGGGAGGGAGGGGGCCTGAGAGCGGCGAGGGGGAGGGGACGTGGTGGTGGAGGTGGGGGCGGGGGTTGAGAGGATTCCCGGGGGTTCGAGGAGGAGCGGCCGTTCGGTGGCTGGAAATGTACAAAACCACCTGCGGCCGACTTGAACTCTACAAAGCTCGCTCGGCGAGGCTTTGCTCCCGGATGACTATGAGCACGAGTGCTAATGTTTATTGTACGTGCAAAATCCCCCACTTTCGAACTCTACTCCCGCGACTGCATTTGCGCCTGAGAAAATGAACCCCGCTCCGTGAAAGTGCACGCCTCAGTTCATGCACAATAACGTGACACGCATTAGGCAAGTCCATTCAGGGATGCGTGTGAGTTAAATTCGTTACTTTATATGTAAAGTGAACTCACTTTTATAACAAGGCGAAGCTTAACGCACAAGATTTATAAGATTAAAGAATAATATATGTATGCACATATATATCATATATATGCACATAGAGAGATCTTGAAAGAATCAAGAAATTGTACTGTTGGAATTAACGTCAAAAATCATTAGTCCAACCCCGTTTGGAGCAAGGTTTGCAAAACATTTCAGATAGATGTTATGCGGTTTAGTTGAATACCTTTAAGGAGACTGCCAGTTCAAGGGGCAGCCTATTCCCTTAAGTAACAAAATTTATCATCAGAAATTTCTAACAATTTAACTTCAATTATTCTGGTCCTACACTCTGGTTCTGCTCATCCATCCTGAAACTGCTTTGCATACGTGTTGTACTAAGACACTTGAAAGAAATAAGGGATAGAACTGCATATTAAAACAAATCTCTGACTTTCCACGTAGCGGCTGTTAAACTGGGAATAATTTGGCATATCCTGGGGGTAATGGAGCAATTTGTAATTGCTTTTTTGTGAGTTGAGGATCCAGTTTGGGACTGCTGCTGCTTAGATGTTTGTGGTTTTTTTTTATTATTTATTTACAATATTCAAGACTGGGAAACTGGTTTTGGGTCAAACAGGCGAAGGACCATTTATGTAGAAGATAGTTCTAGGCCTCCCTTAGACATGAAAGCAGGCTGAGTGATTTGGGGGGCCAGTTACCGTCTCTTAGCCCAACCCACCTCACAGGGTTGTTGTAGGGAAATAGGAGGCAGGAGTATTGTTCACCACCTTGAGTTATATATAAATATGCCGGATTAAAATATAACATTCCAAAACAGCTGGAACACTATCTGAACACCATTGGCATTGACAAAATCACAATCAATTGCAAAGACAGCTTTACTTAAAACACTTATATCCTGAGACAGTACCTTTAATATTATTAAATAACAGCTTCTGCCTATCCCAGGTCCTTGGAAAGGACTCAGTAGATGGAGAAAAAAAGCCAAATCCAATCTAAACATCTTGCTGACTATGACAAGCTAAAGCCAAACAAAGACCCTGGCATCAACCAGATATGCCAATATTAATACAGTAAATACTTTAAACTTTCCACAAAGGACTGAAATCATTACAACACAATTCCTCTTGGTTTCCCCTCAGTTAGGAAACCAGAAATCCAAGAAAAAATACAATTTTCTACGTTTATTGATTAATTTTATTCATGAGAATTTATATATCATCCAATTCTACATACCCTAGGTGACTTACAAGATAAATGTATGTATCGACAGTAGTCAGCAGAACAGAAATATGGCAGCCTTTTCTGAAAACACTCAATTAGAGAACAGTAAAATTTCTTCCAATCCAGCTTCTCTTAATACATATCTAACATACAGGTTCAATAACTAAGGGAAGAGTATATAACCTTGTATGACTCAATCTCATCATATTCATGACCTATGTATAGGTTTTGTATCGAGATAATTTTGTATTGAGATTTCTACTTTCCTAAGCACATTCCACTGCTTGATGTTTTTGATAAAAGTAATGTTTTTTCCATAATCAACAAAGCATGTACTGACTTTTTTAAAATATTCTTTGACTTTCTCAGTTATCTTGTATGTAATACTGTAAGCAATACCTGCCCCAAAGGACATCAGGACAGAGAATGCTTTATCTTCTTTTTGACTGGCTTTCTGTCAACCTGTAAACAGCTGGGTCTTCACTGATACCAAAGGAGCTCTTGGTCTCAAGAATCTTTTAACAGTTTGAGGTGAAAAAAACCCCAAAATCAGCCATTAGCATTCACTATCAGGCATGGAAAATGTTTCATTTGCATATTTTGGATGTTACTACATCCAGTAAACTGCAGACAACTTCCTGTTCTGGACAAACCATATTTGGAAATCCTGAATATCCTACTGGAGTGTTTCAATTGGCTTATTTTGAGGGAGGGGGGAAACAAAATATTTGGAGGGAAAACAGGAATGTAAATGATACTTTGCAATGCATTTTATATAGATTGGCCATTAGAGTATTAATTAAATCCATGAATATTTAAAACAGTACTACACAATGATTTTTTTTAGAAAGTAGTGACTAAACATTTTAAAACCGCAGCAACATTTATGCAATAATAGTAACCCCTTTCCTTTTTCCTTTCCATTTTTTTTCCAAAACCAATTTGACAAGGCCAAATCTGATTGTTGTAGATACAAATATCAGTTAAACAAAAATGTGTACACCTTTGTTTTTTGTGCCTTGAACAGTAAGCTGTATGACTTCATTTCACTTCTGATTGAAAATCAACCCATTTCAGTTCATTGACATGTAGGAAACCAATTAGTAGTGGATAAATTTCTTATTTTACTGCATAAATTTCCCATATTCTTGCTTCATATGCTCCATGTTCCGACAGCAACTTTGGATTTTCTTGTCTTACAACATCAGCATTTACACATCCTGAAAACATTAACCTAGCAATATCACAAATACTATAAACTCCCATAGATCCTCAGATCTCCCTCAGTAGCATATTTTTTTTTTTAATTTGATTTATATGCTGCCCTTCTCCGGAGACTCAGGGCGGCTTACAATGCGTTAAGCAATAGCCTTCATACTTTTGTATATTTATACAAAGTCAGCTTATTGCCCCCACAAACTGGGTCCTCATTTCACCTACCTTAGAAAGGATGGAAGGCTGAGTCAACCTTGAGCCTTGGAGAGATTCGAACCAGCAAGTAATTGCAGGCAGCTGTGTTAATAACAGGGTGCTTAGACCACTGTACTATCAAGGCTCTTATTTGGGTGCCATTTGACTGGAAGGTCCATCAGTTGTTTCTGTATTGCCAATCACTTTATTATTTTCTATCTTGTAAAATACAGAAGTGTTTTTGCCTTTTGCTGTAATCCCTGTCCAATATTGATTCCTGTTTTCTTTACCTAGGATGCCTTGGGTGAGCCTACTGGAAATATATTCTAACAGTATATGCTTAGGGCATTCATCACTCATATCTGCCAGAAACATATACACACATACATTCTGCTATGGTGAGGCACTGAAATAGGATTTGAAGAGATTTCTTTTAAATACAATAATTTAATGGTTTGATTAAAATGATTGCACTGCCAGTTTATTTACTTATATTTACCTGCATTATAAAGAATATTAACATTTAGTTATTTAAATAACCGAACTGTATGCATCCATTGATAGGCAAAATAATACAAAATATTTGGGTCTTGCCCTTAAGCTATCAATTTATAACAAGAAGGAACAAGATTGCGTAAGAAAAAGAAATTCTACTTCCTACCTTAAGTTTCCTTTCATCAGAATAATTGATGTCCATGTTTTTAAACAAACTCATACTTTTCTTAACTTGTATTTTTGAAGGTAATATTACATTGGACTTTAAAGCCGCATGCCAGGGGTCCTACTGCAAAAAACAGATAGGACCAGGATAAAGAAATAGAAGTATATATTTAATAATATGTATTTATTGCTATTCTAGACACCTGTTTTTAACAGTAATTAATTGAGGGGCAGGTTCCAAATCCTGTCGCTACCGGTTTGCTCGTGCACACGAGCGCGCTCCTGTGGCACTTCTGCACATGTGCAGAAATGTCTGGGTGGGTGGGCGAAGCCTCCTGCGGCCGCCGTTACCAGTTCGTCCGATCCAGTGCAAACCGGTAGGAACCCACCACTGAATTAATTAATATGGGTGGCAACTTAGAGAAAGGTTTTGTAGGGTTGTACTCCTGGCATTGGGATTATATAGAACCTTGGGGGGCCTCAGGTTGTGAATCATGATTGTAGAGTATTTTTTTCATAAGTGTATGAAATCAGCAACAACACACTTTATTTTATTGTACGTGTTGATTTCAATTGAGTGAAGTGTAAATATGATTTGCTATTTTCTTTTTCTTTACATTAAAATAAGTATTGAAATTCATTGTAGGAACACTTGGTTTTGGGGCATCTGGAAAATCAATTACATCTTCCATAATTTGGCTTTCACAGCCTTTGTAGTACAATCATTCTCATGCATAAACAAGTGCAACCATCCATCTTTCTGTTGCTGAACTTTCTATTCCTGTTAAAATGCAGCAGTTAACATTATCCTTCTTGCTAATTAAACCAAGACTATCCTTTAATTAGCTTGTGAAATGTTTCTGTCCATTGATGTCCAACACAGTTTCATTATATTTTAAGTTAACTTTACTATAATTTCTGCTCTTTTGTTTCTTATTAAAACTTCTCATGAACTTTATTTTAAAAGACATACATTTTAAAAGTGTCTTACTGCTCCATCTATGCTGATGCTTTCTGCCTGGGTATGTTTTGTCAGTTTTCATGATTCAAAATTCCCTATTTCTACTAAGATGTTTTCTCCTGGCTTGATAATCCTAAAATAGTCATAAAATATAATGAATTCATGGCTCGCTCTCCTTTATTTTGTTCTTCTTGTGTCTCATCCTTATCTAATTTCATATTTTAAATTCTGAATAGGGCTATGGCTGAATGGATGTGTATTCAATCAATTTCTACAATTGATATTTTATAAATAATAAAAATGACACCTGTGAAGTTCCCAGATAAAAAACTGCTTTAGGTCTAAAAAAAAAGAAAAAAACACCTCACAACAGGCTCATTTCCTTCTGGCATAATGGTTCTTTAGCATAGTCAGTGATGGATGCTAACAACCAGAGCCATCAGCCTTTCCTGTAACTGTTTCCAATATCATGGCTGATAACTTTCAGCCACATGGCCTAGATAAAGCTTCAGATGGCACCTGGCATTGTGGTTGCACACCGTTTATTACTGTAATATCAGGGTAGTGTAATATCTTACTACTACCGACTGCTGTCTCCTGATATCCCGTACTAATATTTTATTCTAAAGAAATAATCACCTTGATAATTTTCATATAAAAATTGAAAATGTCTTCCTTTCTACTCCCCTACACACATTAAATTAAGGTTCACAAATTTTAAGAAATATTGCTTAGAAGATTAGTCATTTTGTAATGGATGCCCACAATTACTTCTTCATAAGATAATTAGTAAGACTTTTATATCAAGGTGAAACTAGAATACAGAATAAACCCTTTCAAAATTACATAGCATAAACATTAATATAAGCTGCATTCCAAAGTGTTTCAAAGACTGTTATGTTCTAATTATCTAAAATAGGACTATCTTGCATCTAACAATCAGAAGTTACCTGGATACCAGGAACCTGTTTTTTTCCCCTGTCTTTTGAGCCAGCATGGTAAATAAATCAGTTCTGTTGCCATAGTATTTGCTATAATCACCCTCAGCTTTGTTTGCATTGTTTTGTTGTGTTAGTTTGATATTGTATCTTTTTTCAAATTTTGATTGTTTTGTATTTTCTTTGATGTACTCTCTGATTAGGGGTTGCCCTATAAATTATATAAATAAAAAACCATAATCATTTATAACTTCTAGTTTCAACTCAAATTATTTCTGGTTTTCTAAAGCAAGGTGCTCAAAGACTATTTTATGTCATCTTTTAAGGAAAGAACAACCGTCTGTCTTCCCCGTTTATACTAAAAACTGATCTCATTTGCTTTATTAAAATGTGTAGTTTATATGTTTATTACCCAATTTCGTGCCAGCAGACTATAATTAGGCAAAGAACACAATTGTTCAAAATAGAACAGTTCAAAGAAATATTAATTTTTATCAAGGTTAGAGTGTTGTTTGCACTGGGAACTTTTTTTAACTCTAGACAGATTTGCATCTTATTACAATGGCTTAAGAACCAATTAAAACAATTATTATGGAAAAAATGCTTTGTGGTACACAAAAGACTAACATTGTGTTTGTGGCAAACTTTTTCATTATCCACTGAAAAGGGAGTCTAGTCCAATAACTTGAAGCCACCATAGTGTATCCCTAAAATGCAACAATACTATTTTGACTGTTCTGCTGTAATTACTTGGCTATCAGCCTGGATGTTAAATGTTATGAAATCTACTGGTGGAAGATTGAAATGAGATAGAAAAATCCCTGTGTACTTTTTTCCCCCAGTGGTTCATTAAGATAAACATGGTTGGACTTGATTATACTTGGAGACCACCAGAAAATCCCAGGGCCGTAAACTACTCTGTACTATAGGAAACTTTATTTTTTAAATGCAGAACAAAGCAGTGGCTTTAAATCAAATAAAAGTAAAGTAAAGTAAAGTGGCAAATCTCTTTCTTATCATTGCCACAAAAGTAACATGAACATGTCCATCAGCTAACCAGGAACCCGACATAGCTGAAATTAGACTTTACATCAATTTGGAAACTGCAGGAAAAAATAAATACAACTAACAAACGCCAAGTTAATTTTTGGAGGCATTTCAGTTTTGTTAATCAACTTGTAGAATTTTGGAGAAAAAAAATAGACTTTATTATCTAACTGTAATTTATCCAATTATTGTATTACAGAGATAACAAGCTCATTTTGGGAACGTATTTCATTCATCTTTAAGTTTGTCCCAGAGCATTAAGTTTTGATTTGCAAAAGCTATAAATAAAAGCTATTTTTTCCATTTGCAAGGTCTGCTTATTTCAGCCAAACTAGTATGCTTTAGAAATATAATCCTTTCTGTTGCCTTCTTTCATTTTGAATCATTGATATGGAAGTTAACTGCCAGTGCAAAGATAACTTTTGTCTCTCACATTGTGATTTTAATAAGAATGTAAAAAATGTTTCTAATTCAAAATATTTTTACCTCTAAACAGTTTTTTATGTTCAAAAAGGGTTGTCACCAGGTATTCCATCACTGTTCTAACTGTTTGAAGCAGCTCTTTATTTCATCCTTTGGTCTTTTTTAAAAAAATAAAGTTAGGATAGTTGTTCTGAACTTGGAATAAAGCGTTTTGAATATGAGAGTCAACTTCAGTTAAATTCCTCTGCTGTATTTTCCTTCCAAGATTTATAGGGTTTACTGATGAATTAGTTCCATGTCATTAATTAAAATAGTAGTTTCAGAAACCATTTAGCATACCACTAGGTTATACAACTACAGCACAAGGTTTTGTGGCCAAACACCACCTATAATATTAAGTACTAATTTGCTCAGTTCCATAGTTTTAATTGGAGACTTCTTTCTGTAGTCTACTGCCTTTATTTATTATTTCAGTTTCTAAATTTCTCATTCATCAATGGCACTGGATGGCTCTAGCAAGTTAAGGAGATAACTTTGAAAGAAATAAGCAAAGAAGGTTGAAATATTCCTTAAGTCCTAGAAACAAAGATAGTATTCTGAGGAGACCCATACAAGGGTCTGCCTGATTCACATGGATATAAGGGGGACAGGAGGTAAAACACAATCAAGCTTGCAAAATTTTGTTACTATGACCTATCACAGCAAACTTTAGTTCTAATCTTCCTGTAGAGTCTGTTTCTTAATCTGGTCTATCTTGTAATAATCAAATAGTGCTTTCTTTGCTATGGTTTACTGTTTTACTGATGAATTTTCACTGAATCATTATAAGTTCCCTGCAGTGAGTATAAAAAGCTTTAATTTCCGGTTCCATTTCATTATTACCATTTTTATAATATAAAATAGAGGTTTTAGCATCCCCACCACCATTATGCCAGTTCCTTTCCAAACAGAAAACATAGGTAGTCTTCAGTTTACAACCACAATTGGGACCAGTTGCTAAGCAATGTGGTTGTTAAGTAACTCATCACACGATCAGACCAATTTTATAATAATTTTAACTGCAGTTTTTAGCTAATCATTAAGTGAATCCAACTTCCCTAATTGACTTTACTTGTCAAAAGCCGACTGGGAAGGTCGCAAATCCTGACCACAAAACATTGCAACCATTGTAAATGCAAGCCGGTTGCCAAGTGCCTGGTTGCAATCATGTAATCATGGGGTAGTGTGACAGTCATAACTTCAAGGATGGGTCATGTCGCTTTTTCAGAGCCAGTTTTTGACTTCTAACTGTCATTAAACAAATGGTCATAAATCAGAGACCACCTTAAGAATGTGGCAATATTCCACACCATAGTAAATTTTACCTCAAATATCAGAGGTAGAAAAATCTCTGTTTTCTGTTTGGAAAGGAACTGGCATAGTGGCAGTGGGGATGCTATAATGTTCATGTCTTATTTAAGGATTTCCTGTAGGCACACTGGGGGAAGAGAATTTTGTCCTAAGATATGATTCAATGGATTTTTTTGTTATGAGAGTTACAAAGTCACTTGAATGACTGAGGTGGCTATAGAAATTGAATAAAATAAATAAATAAATGAAATGAAATGAATAAAATGGATAGTACAGAAGGCACACCCCATAGGGACAAACAGTTGTTAATATGAAGTTAACTTTTGCAAATCCTTGCATATTTGAGAAAAGACAGGATTTTTTGGCATTGCTATAATTTGTATCTATTCTTTAAAGGCTTTCCATTCATCCCTTGAGGCTTCTGACAATAGAAGATAACAGCTGTATTATATAGCAAGTCACCAGAGAGCTTTCTCTTACTATTTGACTACCTGTGACGATTCACATTTTTAAGGGGGAAAACTTGTGATGATAGGATGCTGCCCATTTGCATGAATAAAGTTGTATTTACCAGTGGTCAGTGAAGGGAAGTGGCCACATGACGGTATGCACAACTGCTGTCTACTTCAAAAAGATACAACTAATTTCCTCATTAAGTCATTTTAAGTCCAACAGTTACTGTGTCCTTGAAGTAACATCTTTTTTCCTATTTATATCTTATTGTACAAATGTGCAATAATATCAGAATAAAGTTGAATGATATCCAAAAATGTTATCATGCTTTCAGACATCATGCAAAGTAGCCTTATTTTCCAATATACTATCCAAGTATTAGGAGGAAAGTAACATTTTCCTGTAAACACATATATTACAGTGGGTGCCAGAACTATGCTTATGTAAAGGTTAGTGATACCTAAATCAATTCTGGATCCTCTGCAAAATTTAGAATTGTATTCTGGAATGATTTCTATATATAACCCCAGACCTGGTTAACACAGAAGCAGACGTGTTCTGGAACCGTAGAATCAGGGTTTATTTAGGCCAGAGCCTTGGCACAAAGTGAGTTCTGTAAAAGTAGCAGTCCATTGTAAAGTTAGCGCTGGGAGATACCGCCTCCCAGCACTTTTTATAGGTGGGGTCACGCCCAGTGGTGGTATTTAGCCGCTTTTATCTAGTTCAGGTGAACTGGTAGTGGCGGGAGGCTCTGCCCACCTGCCTGGATGTCATCACATCCCGTTTTTGACGCTCTGTGCATGCGTGAATGTGTGGAGGTGCGAACAAAGCGAGCACGGACACTCACACTTGTGAACTGGTAGCGAAGGTAAGTGAATACCACCCTTGGCTATGCCCCCTCCGCCTGGGCCTACCCACTCAACCACCATCCGGCATCAGCAAACAGGTCCTCTGCAGGAAGCAAATTGGTCAAGTGGCTCCCAGCATCCGGTGTCCCAGTACGTCATGGCCTTCGGTCCCCGCTCTGTGGGTCGCTGCTGCTCTGTTGCAGCTAACACCGGCCAGCTGGGTTCTGGGAGGCCGTCAGTCAGCTGGGCATTCATAAATGATACTTTCAGTCTGCAGCACCTCAAGGTTTCTACATGCCAAAGTATGTAGGGTTTTAAAAGTTAAAAAGTAGCTCCTTTGGTTACACACAAAAATCAGTTGGCACACAAAGCTGCACCACAACACCGGTTTTATATAGCTGTAGCAGCTTTCACCTGCCAGCATGCTGGCTGTTACCTTTTGCCACTAACTACGGTATATCTTCTGAATGGTCTTCAGTCAGGCCTCGTTCTTCTGGGTGGTGATAAAAGCATTGGGCACTATCACCATGGGCTTCCATCACATTAGGACTGCAACTGGTGCACTAGCCAAAATTAGGCAAAGTCTCCCTTAGCCATCTATGCATCCTAGAGCTAAAGTTCTGAAAAACCAAGTACAGCCTGTAGGTGGTCCTGATTTATAGACGTTACACAAGTGTTTGAAATAGATTATATTTAAGAGTTTAGTGTTGTGCAAGGGATCCTGGTGGTGTGGTAGTTAGAATGCAATACTGCTGACTGCTGGCTGACTGTAGTTTGGCAGTTCGAATCTCACTGGCTCAAGGTTGATTCAGCCTTCCATCCTTCCGATGTTGGTAAAACGAGGACCCAGATTGGACGAGGACCCAATATGCTGACTGTAAACCGCTTAGAGAAGTCTTAAGCACTGTTAAGTGGTATATGTCTAAGTACTATTGCTATCCTACTTGATCTTAAGAAAAAAATACACAGATTTTTACTAAGATTGGACTATTTCCCTACCAATGTAACAAGAATCAACCATATGTCCCAAGATAAAGAAGACTATAAAATAGCAGACCAGTTTCTTGACAGCCACAGATTTTATTGAGCAAGTGCACTGGATGGTAGTGAATTTTGACTTCTGATAGATAACACCTCCTTTGCCTTTAGAAATTTACCTACTGATATGTTTCTGGTGCCTGAAAATACCCACATGCTGCCACTCCAGAAGAACTGAGTGCCTTTTGTCTCACATAAAAGAATCATTGTTCCTTTCTGAATGCTCATTTATTACTTACTGTATGGTTTCATTAGAGGGGTTATTTGTTTTTCCCCTATAGGGAAACATTCTTTTATCTTCTGGATTTGAAGGAAATTACTCTGGTTTGATTGTGTAAATATATATGCGGCTCTCATCTGTCTTCTGCCTATGAAAGTAAGGTTAAACAAGCTGGAAACTGGCATCATCTCCTGGGTGTTTTTTCTCCTCTGGGTTTGAAATATGAAAGGGTAGATTAAAATAATAATAATGTAATTGATGCTCAGCACTGTCTGCGTATATAGCCAAATTATTGCAAAGGAATTTGGACTAGACAAATGTGCCACTCTCACAGTCAACAGGGGGAAAATAGTCAAAACTGAAAGAATCAAGATGCCTATGGAAATAATATCAAAAGTCTGAGTGAAGAAGGTTACTACATATACCTGTGCACCCTTCAACCCCTGAAGACAAGAAGAAAGTTAGTAGTGAGTACATCAGAAGAGTAAGGAAGATTTTAAAATCCAAGCTCGGTAACAGAAATACCATCAAGCCTATTAGCTCCTGAGTAATTCCAGTCAAAAGGCAGCTTTACTTGGAATAGCTTACATCCTGGGACGATACCTTTAGCACCATCAAACATAAACCATATAATAATAATAATAATAATAATAATAATAATAATAATAATAATAATAATAATATTATTATTATTATTATTATTATTATTATTATTATTATTATTATTTATTGAATTTGTATACCACCCTACTCCCGAAGGACTCAGGGCGGTGAACAGCCAAATAAAATACATATAATACAAATGTTAAAAAACCATTAAAATACAATAAATAATTGGCCTGAAAAACGAAATTTAAAACACCCCAAATTCATAAGACAAATTTAAAATTTAAAAATTTAAAAAATTTTAAATTTTAAAATTTTTTTTAAAAGAGAGGTTAGGCCAGGCCGGCCTGCTGGAAAAGAAATGTTTTGATGGCACGGCGGAAAGCACGCAGGTCTGGGATCCTCCGTATCTCCAGGGGGGAGCTCGTTCCAGATGGCAGGCCCACAGAGAAGGCTCTCCCCCTGGGGGCCGCCAGTCGACATTGTTTGGCCGACGGCACCCTGAGGAGCCCCTCTCTATGGGAGCGTACTGGTCGGTAAGAGGCCACTGGTGGCAGAAGGCAGTCTCGTAGATAACCCGGTCCTAAGCTATGGAGCGCTCTAAAGGTAGTAATCAAAACCTTGAAGCACCTATCCTGGATCCTTGGGAAAGTAGATAGGTGGATAAAAATGAGAAATCCAGTTTAAACATATAAGTGATTACAATGAGCTATAATAATAATAATACTACCCAAGCAGTTCTTTAAAAATCTCCAATGAAATGAAGTATCAAACTAATAAGGATGTTTTAACTGTGAACTCATCAAATTTACTTTTTATTTGATCAAATTTATTGAACATATTTTTATTTTCTAGTTTTCCAGGACCTTGATGCTCTTCTGTTTCTGCCTAATAATGGTGAATGTCAGAAATATTCACTCACTTGATTGATTTGATTGACCTTGGTTTAGGAATGTTTAAGTGCAGGTTTAAACCATTCATTTGTGTTTTAAAACAATGAATTACCAATTAGATTAGGTAGATCGATGTTTCAAATGGTTCAAGAAAATCCTGTAATAATAACAGAAATAACAACAACAATTACACACTTTTACCAAGATGTGGTATGAAACAACCCCCCCAATAAATACAAATAAAATTATCTCATAACCCAGTAAATAAACACTAAACACTACAACAACCAATGCAATATGTAAAAAATTAAGTATAATAATTTTTAAAAGATATTACCAATATATTATATAAGAATAGGGTGGAGAAAGCAGACCTTACATTAATTTGCTATTTAAATAAAATATTTCTAAAACCCTTTTAACCTGGTCAAATTTTCACAAAGAGTGAAAGGGGGATGATTTCAGAATTGCAGAGCTAAAGCGGTGTTTCTCAAATTTGGCCACTATAATGTATATGGACCTCTGATTGGAGAATTCTGGCAGTTGAAGTCCATGTATCTTAAAAGTGGCTAAGGTTGAAAAATACTGGCCTAGAGGTCAAACCCTGGAAATTTTGACCCTGGAGCAAGGAATAAAAGGAAGGCAATGCTCAGAGGAATGTTAAAAGTGAATTGTAGGGGAAAATAAATGAAAGTTGTTACAGCACTGCAAACCTTGTGATCAGAGGCCTCTAAACAAGCATTTGTGATCTGAACAAAGCCCTGGCTTGAATGGGGAGTCAATGAAAAATCCAGGCCACATGAGAATAACATGCAAATAGCACTATTTTGAACTAACTGAAAACACCCACTGGAAGACTATTACAGTAATCTAGACATAAGAGAACTATGATAGGGACCAATAATACTCTATGAGGAAATTAAAATCAATTAATAGGCAGAGAAAATGAGCAGTCTGAGAGACCTGAAAACAAATGGGGGAAAACTCAGCTGAGGATGGAAAGATGAGCAGACTGAATAGAGCAAGCTCATTCTTGTCCAGTTTTAATTTAAAGCAATGGTCCAAGAAGAAGACATTTCATCACACAACTGACCATGAAGAGCCACAGAAGATCAATGGACTTGAATATCATCAGTTTAATAATAATACTGAAAGCCCTGATAGTGGATCAGGGCACCCATATAAAGGAAAATTTATCAAGAATAAACAAAAAAATGAATAGGATCCAAGACTAATGTCTGGCAGACACCACTGCAAGAGGAAATTCCTGTGACTGAGACCCATCATGCGATACTGCAAAAGAACAAGAAGACAGAAATTCAATGCAAACAAGCTTATGATGCCCAAAGACTATATCTAGACAATATTGAATAGTCTAATGTGTCAAATGTTGTTATCAGATTTAAAAAGGACAACACCAATGCCAGCATAACTTGGCATTTTATTTAAGTGTCCAAAATCCTGATTGATTCAGTTTGACCAGGCTTTCAGAAGACTCACTGAGACAAGGCAACTCTCTTAAGGATTTTAGACAAAAAAGGAAGCAGAGTCACAAGCCAGTAACAAAGCCAAAAACAGATCCTGAACAGGTTTCTTCTATAAAGGACACAGAATAGGGTGTTTTAAAAATCTGGAAAACTATACTGGATAATATAGAAATAGAAAGAAGGTAGAAGAGTAGGATCAAGAAAGGAAGAAAAGCCGAGGAAGTAATATAAGAAAAGCTCTCCACAATTTGTCAAATGTCATAATCTAAAATGGGGTGGATTCCAAACAGGAAGAAGAAAAAAAATGAGCAATGTTCACTACTTTGACTACAGAGAAGCTGAAAGAGAGAAGCAGACAAGATATTCTCTAGTGCAATGGTGGATGGTGTTTGTAGAGTGAAAAACACAGGAAGACTAGTAAAGAATCCTGGATTGGGACTGATTGATATTCTGAAAAAAAAACTAATTTTCCTCTTGCAGATGACGAAAATAATTAGCCAGAGATGTCCGCAGCATGAGAGTAAGAATCTTGCCCAGGGACCTTTCCAAACAGGGCCCTCTCTCTCTCCTCAGGGTTGCAGGCATCCAAGATTGCAGAGATTTGGCTCTCAGCACACATCTGCAGCCCGGAGCAACCCAATCCAAAGCAATCTCTGTAGAATGAATAACCATTTCCTTTTGAATTTGGAAGAATGAAAGCACTTTGGCTCTTAGACAGAATGAGAAATTGTTAGCTATGCACTTCCAGGAAAAAAAGCTGAGATGAAGAATTAAGAGTAGTCTGAATTCCTGTATGTGCCCTTTTGACGCGCATCTGAACAAATAAAACCAAGTTCTGCTGATCTCAAGCCTGTATCAAAAATAGAATATGTAACAAAAATAAGATAATGTTTTCATGGAAACGGTTAGATGAACTGGGGGCAAATCACTTACTCTTTTCAATCTTATTTTGGAAGAAGGATGTATTTCTAAAATCAAGGAGAAAGGAAAGGAAAGGAAAGGAAAGGAAGGAAAGGAAAGGAAAAGAAAGGAAAGGAAAGGAAAGGAAAGGAAAGGAAAGGAAAGGAAAGGAAAGGAAAGGAAAGGAAAGGAAAGGAAAAGCTTTGAATTCCAGCCATGGATGCTACAGTGAGGAAAATAACTCATTCTTTAAATAACAAACCACCCTTATATGCCCAAGAGGTAATAATCTACGTTAACAGAATCTATAAGTCTGAAGCTACAGTTCTCTTGCCTTCTCCTTTACACCCTGAGAAACTAGGGAGGGTCCCTTCTGTGCCTCTTGTCCCACCTAGGCTATGCTCTCTCTTATCTGACCATTCCCTAGGCAGCATCTCTTTGCCTTGTTTCCCAAGGTCTTTCTCACATACTATTACACAATTACATGTGTAATTTCTACTGGGTGGTTTAACATTGTATGTGGGCTAGTGGATTATAGATTAGACTGAGACCTAATCCTACAGTGAAAGCTCATTTTATAAAAAGGTAAACAATAACTACACATTGAAAAATATGAATTAGAAACAAAGATTCAAAATACATTCTACAAAACATTTTACTTTTTGAGATAACAGGAAGGAATGATCATGATACAGTAATAGCAATGATGATGATTGAGAGAATATTCAGACATGCAGTACCCTACCTCTAGTATAAACTTGATGTCTCCTTTTCTGTTATCTCCTGTTCTGAATGAAAGCAATAATTAAAATTACTTCTAGTCTATACTCAGTCTTCTGTTGAACGCAAGCCAAAGTCAGCCATCTATGAATATGCTAAGAATATTACATCCCTTCTTAAAGTGTTCTTGAAAGTCTACAGCAGTTATTACTTGAATAAAGCTTAATGTTCCTAAACTTTGAAGAAGTGTTCGAAAAGATAATCCAATGATAATAACTAAAGCAGTTTTAGACAAGGAGGAACCTTACTTTTCCTGAAATTTTTGGCTTGGGAGTGAAATACTTTTTTTCTTTTCCCCATGCAAGCACCATAGACATTTGGAAGATATCTCTTCAAGTTCATTTATAAAATAAGTAAAAACTGTGGGTGTCTTTGATCTATTCCTCTTAAGTAAACTACAGAAGAGAGAAACATGTTGCTAAGCAACAGTGTACAGTAGAATAAAACTTGTGGAAATTGGGAAGGTGGGGGAACTGAGGTGAAGAGGGAATGAATGAGCCAAAAGAATGAAATAGCAATTCAGCAACAAGGGAAATGAAAAACATCATTAAGAAAACAGTAAGCGAGAAATGCAGATGTAGAAATTTATTACTGATGCAGTTTCAATCTTTGCTCAAGCAGCTCCAGTAAAACACTCAGATTGCAGTTAGTGTAACTTTGTATTTTAAACGGAACTCAGATTTTATTTTGGACATTTTACAATAAGGTAAGTTATTTTTAACAGCCCATATTTAGCAGGTTGAACTGACAGGAGTTAGCAGATGAAGAATCGCACAACCCCACATTCAATATACCAGTGTATGTCAAGGTTGACTCAGCCTTCCATCCTTCCGAGGTCAGTAAAATGAGGACCCAGATTGTTGGGGCAATATACTGACTCTGTAAAGCACTGTGAAGTGGTATATAAGTATAAGTGTTATTGCTATTTGGTGATTTAGGATAAGGAGCATTTATTTGTTTGTTTACTGATTTATTTACTGCATATAAAATGCTACAATCAGTTGTCAAATAGAAGGCCTTCTTCAGATAATACTCCATAGTTTCCTAAAGGAAGCACAATTCTACATACTTTTATCATCAGAGAAGAGGAAACTTTATTTAGCCTCAGCAGTTCATCAATACCATCAGTACCATAGTCTGATAGCACAGACCATTATATATTGTTATATAAAATGTTATTTTATAAGATCTTTTCTCATTCTATGGAACTATTAAGGCGCTTTCTAAGAAAAATATGAGTGCAAAACATTTAGTTAGCAGTCTTATTGCTTACTGAATTTGAAAGGATTTAACCCTGAGAAGACAGGAAACAATCCACAACAAGCTTCCGAGATCTGCTTTTCCCAAAGTAAATAGCATCAATCTTGCAAAATAAGTCTGGCATTGTGCCCAAATAATGAGATTTATACATTTTTTTGGTAAAAGTTCTTGTCTCTCAGCTAGTTCCCTCCTTTCACAATTTTCTCTGCAGTAGATCATGAATGTGAAAGAAAATAATACGGGAAATTGTTGACTTGATAAAACAGATAATACCACTGCAGATATGAAATCATGGGCAAGGAAATACAATTTTAATGGCCTGCTTGATCATACTCTTCCTGGGAAACAGAAAATCAGAACAACTTTGTCCTAGTTGACAAAAGGCAACCAGGAACTCTATGTTAACCTGCTAGCTTTCTTTTTACAAAGAGAGTAATGCTATGTCAACCAAGGGCAGTGTTGTAAAAAAATGTCTTATCACTTTCATTTGTGAAGCAAGTGAAGAGAGAGAATGGATGATCTTCCTAGAATAATTGCCACCATCATATAATATCCTTAATTTTACATGTTAACAGAATAGTAATTTCAACATAAGATATCGTATAAAGCAGCTGCAATCAATGAAGGATTGAGGCATATCATAACAAACATAAATAAAAAAATAGGAAAACAGAAGACAAAAGCATTTTTCACACTTACGATCTTTGCAGCATCCCCATGGTCATGTGATCAAAAATCAGACGCCAATAGACTCATATTTATGACTCAGAGTCATCATCTTTTGTGACCTTCTGATAAGCAAAGTCAATGGAGAAGCCAGATTCACTTAACTTTGTTACTAACTTAACAACTGTGGCACGAAAAGTTGTAAACTGGGGCGAATGTCTCACTTAACAAAAGAAATTTTGGGCTCAATTGTGGTCGTAAATTGACTACCTGTATTTCTTGGTTACGTCTGTTTCCTATGATATACCTTGAAGGTAGATCCTGATTAGAACTAAGTTGTGAAACAGAATCTTACTTCAGAAACAGTGCTTAAACAAGCACTTTCCTTTAAACAACTTCATGAAGCAATTTGGCCACTTCACTTCTAACAGCAACGTGACATTACCATGTTGCATTCAGAGGTGGGTTTCAGCAGGTTCTGACCAGTTCTGGAGAACTGGTAGTGGAAATTTTGAGTAGTTTAGAGAACCAGTAAATATAACCTCTGACTGGCCCCGCCCCCATCTATTCTCTGCCTCACGAGTCCCAGCTGATCAGGAGGAAATGGGGATTTTGCAGTAACCTTCCCCTGGAGTGGGGTGGGAATGGAGATTTTACAGTATCCTTCCCCTGCCATGCCCACCAAACCACACCCACAGAACCGGTAGTAAAAAAATTTGAATCCCACCACTGGTTGCATTGCTCCATTCTTCATGATAGCCGCTTATAGCTGCTCTTTGGCAGAACTAACTGGACTTCAGTGAGTGTTCCAGGAGTAGGTACTGCTTCAGGTTGTTCACCAAAAGTTGAAGAGGATACAGCAACCGCTTCTCGGGTATGGTTTGCTCCAAGCATTAGTGAGATGTGATGATGCGGCTCAGTTTCTCCAGCATGCCCTTGCCTGTCTCTGGATACAGATCCTAGACAGAAATCCCTTCAGCTAAGCAAATCATGTATTTATTCATTAAATGTATATGCTGCCCATCTCACTATCAAGTGACTCTGGGTGGTTTAGATTAAAGCATTAAAACACTGGGCATTGAAAGTTAAAGCATTAAATCATGGTGCAAACCTCCTTGCTGAAGCATCTCATACAGGCCCACTCTTTATTTTCATCCATTTAATTGCCTCAAGCAACATTGGCCAGTTTGGGGCTGCTTCCCTGCATCAGTATATTGCTCAACTGAAGACTGAATTTAATCACTGAATGATTATAATTTGCAAATGAAGAATAAAATAGAACAGGAAAATGTATGATGTAAATGGAAGGATTGACCACTATAGAATTTATTGAATTTATATTCGATGTTACTGGTCAGCTGAAATGAGAACTACTTAAAGCTATGCCATGTCTAAAAGGGATGTTATGCAATATGCAGAAATACAAACAACACACTTTTCAAATAGTTATAGTCTTTCCTAAAGCTTATATGCTTGTTTTAGAAGCTTCTCTTAGGTATCTTAGGCATCTCAGCAGATAGAAAGGCTAGTCCTTATTTAACAATGACAATTATGACTAACAATTCTGACATTAAGCAAAGCCATTGATAAATGAAGCATCAGTTTTATGGTCTTACTTCAGTTTTTCTTTACAGCCCTATAAAAGTTATAAATATGAAGACTGGTCACAACATTACTTTTTTATCACTGTTATAACTGTGCACAGTCACTAAACAAGGACTACCCATATGCCCATGACAGCAGAGACAATTGGGATTAACTTCTAAAGCAACCAACAGGAGTTTTGGACAAGATGTTTAACAAATAGAATGACAAATAGAGACCAGGGTAACAGCAGCATGATAACCCGTCTCAAGAAACTAAGAATCCAAGTGAGTTTATAAATTGGATAAGAAAGCCATGGCTCCAAACTTTTTAAAGACATAAAATAAGGGCTATCTTTTAAATTCGAGACCGCCTTCTACCGCATAGCTCCCAGCGACCAGTAAGATCCCACAGAGTTGGTCTAAACAATGCCGGCTGGCGGGCCCGTGAGGGAGGGCCTTCTCTGTGGCTGCCCCAGCTCTCTGGAACCAGTTACCTCCTGAAGTCTGGACCATCCCCACCCTATTGGCCTTCCGAAAAGCAGTGAAAACCTGGCTTTTCCGGCAGGCCTGGGGCCGTTGATCTCGCTTTGCGATCTGACGAGATCTGGCCATGAATGGTGTGAATGGGTTTTAATGTCTTTAATGTTTTTAATTTTTAAGTGTTTTTATAGTGATTTTTTGAGTGTATTGTGAGCCGCCCTGGGTCTTCAGAGAGGGGCGGCATATAAATTGAATAAATAAATAAATAAATAAATAAATAAATAAATAAATAAATAAATAGGCAACAACAAAGTATTATGATTATAGATCAGAAGATCAAGCACCTAGATAGGAGAAAAGTAAAACTGTCAATATATCATTACTAATAAGTCTAAGGCCTTCTATCAATTATTGTGCACAATATAATAGTCCTTATTCTCAATTAACAAGTATGGTACATTCCTATGAAATGAAGGTACTGGACTTGCCTAGACAGTCAGAGAATATGATAGAACATGATAAATTCTTCTCACTATAAGGACAATAATTTCCTTGCTTCCAAGGAAAAGGAAGACTTAGGAAAGGAGGGTGTCATTTTGATGATATAGGAGAACCAATCCTTGACTGGTGAGCCCATATAATCTTATATGGAAGATATTGCTCCCAAGAGCTAGAGAGCTTTTGTATGTAGGTGATTAGTATTAGAAACATAGATAGATTGCATAAATGCATAGAAACTCGGTAGATAAACTGCTAGATCAGAGATCTCCAAACTTGGCAACTCGAAGTCTTAACATTTTGGTGCTATGTTTGCAGTCTTGTATAATAATAATAATAATAATAATAATAATAATAATAATAATAATTTTATTTCTATACCGCCCTTCTCCCGAAGGACTCAGGGCGGTGTACAGCCAATTTAAAAACACAAGACACAACAATAATTAAAAATTAAAATAATTAAATAAATTTGGCCGATTTAAAACCCCAAAAATTTAAAATACCCCAATTTAAAATTATTAAGTCGATAGCCCGGCCTGGCGGAACAACAGGGTCTTCAATGCGCAACGAAACACCCGGAGGTCGGAGATCTTGCGTATTTCCGGGGGCAGTTCATTCCACAGGGCTGGGGCTCCCACAGAGAAGGCCCTCCCCCTTGGTGTCGCCAGCCGACATAACTTGGCTGATGGCACCCTGAGGAGACCCTCTCTGTGGGAGCGGACTGGTCGGTGGGAGGCTATTGGTGGCAGAAGACGGTCTCGAAGGTACCCGGGTCCTATGCCATGGAGCGCTTTAAAGGTGGTAACCAACACCTTGAATCGCACCCGGAAGACCACTGGGAGCCAGTGCAGCTCGCGCAGGAGGGGTGTCACACGGGCACAACGGGTTGCGCCCATAACCACCCGCGCGGCCGCATTCTGGACCAGTTGGAGCCTCCGAGTGCTCTTCAAGGGGAGCCCCATGTAGAGAGCATTACAATAGTCCAGCCGGGAGGTGACAAGGGCATGAGTGACTGTGCGCAAGGCGTCCCGGTCCAGAAAGGGCTGCAACTGGCGGATCAGGCGAACCTGATAAAAGGCCCCCCTGGCCACGGCCGTCATATGCTCTTCTAAAGACAGCCGTGCATCCAGGAGGACACCCAGATTGCGAGCCCTCTCTGTGGGGGGCAAAAATTCACCCCCAATAGTCAGCGATGGCACCTGCTGACTATATCGGGACGCCGGCAGCCACAGCCACTCGGTCTTGGACGGGTTGAGTCTGAGCCTGTTCCTCCCCATCCAGACCCGCACGGCCTCCAGGCAGCGAGACATCACAGCAAGGGCATCGTTGGGGTGGTCTGGGGTGGAAATGTACAGCTGAGTATCATCAGCGTACAGATGACACTTCACCCCAAAACCACGGATGATCTCACCCAGTGGCTTCACATAAATGTTGAACAGAAGGGGCGAGAGGACCGACCCTTGTGGCACTCCCCATGCGAGATGCCTCGAGGTCGACCTCTGCCCCCCTGCCAACACGAACTGCGAGCGGTCAGAGAGGAAGGAGGAGAACCACCGCAGAACGGTGCCCCCTATTCCTAACCCTCTTAACCGCCGCAGCATGATACCATGGTCGATGGTATCAAAAGCCGCTGAGAGATCTAATAGGACTAGGACAGAGGAGCAACCCCTGTCCCGAGCCCTCCAGAGATCATCCACCAACGCGACCAATGCCGTTTCTGTGCTGTGCCCCCGCCTGAAGCCCGACTGGCACGGGTCTAGATAGATAGCTTCATCCAGGTGCCCGGGCAGTTGTCGTGCCACCACACTCTCAACAACCTTCGCCACAAAACGAAGGTTGGAGACCGGACGGTAGTTAGCTAATTCAGCCGGGTCCAGGGAAGGCTTCTTGAGGAGGGGCCTCACCACCGCCTCTTTCAAGGCGGCGGGAAAGGCACCCTCACTCAGAGAAGCAATTATAATCCCCTGGAGCCAGCCTCGTGTAACCTCCCGGGAGGCCAGTACCAACCAGGAGGGACACGGGTCCAATAAACATGTGGCGGCACTAATCCTACCCAGAACCCTGTCCACATCCTCGGGAGCCACAGGATCAAACTCCTCCCAGATAATATTCTCAAGGCCTGCTCCTGTCTCCTCCCCTGGACTCATCCAATCGGAGTCCAAGCCATCCCGAATCCGAGCGACTTTATCATGCAGGAATTGCACAAAATCCTCAGCGCGGCCTTGCAAGGGATCTTCCCGCACTCCCCCCCGGAGGAGGGAGTGGGTCACCCTAAACAGGGCGGCTGGGCGGTTCTCTGCAGATGCGATAAGAGCGGAGAAATGATTAGATTTCGCCGCTTTTATCGCCACTAGGTAGGTCTTGATATAAGACCTCACCTGTGTCTGGTCGGAATCGGATTGACTAGTCCTCCAAATGCTCTCTAGGCGTCTTTTCCGACGCTTCATCTCTCTCAGCTCCTCAGAGAACCAAGGAGCCAATTGAGATCGGCATCGGGTCAGAGGCCGCAAAGGCACGACGCGGTCCAAAGCTCCGGCGGCCGCACTCTCCCAGGCGGCCACCAGCTCTTCAGTCGAGTCGTGTGCCAGAGTCTCAGGAAACGGCCCAAGCTCCATCAGGAACCTTTCAGGGTCCATCAGGCGCCTGGGACGGAACCATTTGGTCGGTTCCGTCTCCCTGCGGCAGGGGAAAGCGGCAGGAAAGTCTAAGTGAAGGAGCGAATGATCTGTCCATGACAAGGGTTTGATGTCTAGATCCCCTCTACCAAGATCATTCAACCACTGACCAGAGACAAAAATCAAGTCCAGAGTGTGTCCCCCTATGTGAGTTGGGCCTTGAACTAACTGGGTCAGGTCCATGGCCGTCATGGAAGCCATGAACTCCCGAGCCGCCTCTGACGCCTCACCCGCAGACGGAAGGTTGAAATCCCCATGACAATAAGTCTGGGGGTGTCAACCGCCACCCCGGCAATGACGTCGAGTAGCTCGGGCAGGGTCGCTGCCACGTGGCAGGGAGCCAGGTACGCAGTCAGCAAACCCATCTGCACCCCACGGCCCCACTTCACAAAGAGGGACTCACATCCGGCTATCTGAGGAACAGTGGTCTCCCTCGGACAAAGACTCTCCCTAATAATCACCGCCACTCCCCCACCCCTCCCCTGGGCCCTTGGCTGATGAAATGCATGGAAACCTGGTGGGCACATTTCAACGAGGGGGACCCCCCCTCTTGGCCCAACCAGGTCTCCGTAATACCTGCCAGGTCCGCACCCCCCTCTAAAATAAGATCACAAATGAGGGGGGCTTTATTAACGACCGACCTGGCATTACACAACATCAGCCGCGGACCCTGGGCCTGAGATTCTGCACAACCCAGGACACGAGTCGCGCATTGGGGGCCGGGGTGCGTAATTACTTGTAGACAGCGTGTGCGCACCCCCAGCACATGATATGGCCCCCTGCGCCCGTCATACCTGCCCCTCCCACTCATTGTTTCAATTACACAGCCCTTCCTATCGTCCCCCTGCTCCCCGGTTAAATTTCCTTTCACGACCCCTCTGTTGCAGCCAATCGACCCATCACCCCGCTCAGTTGCTATCTGAACCCCCCCGGGTCCACTTTTACAACCCCCTCCCTTCCTCCCGGGTCCCCTTAAAATTTTGGTTAAAAATTTAGCTAAAAAACCCCTCAACCCCCTTCTCGCACCATGCCACCTCTCGGGGTTCCAAAGCCCGTCATTAAGGTAGGCCCTCGATAAAGTGGAGGGCCAAACCTGCGAGAGGGGGGAGTCTCGCAGTGCACATAGCTCTGCCGCCGAGTACATCAAATAAGATCAGAATGAGAAAGCAGTTTGGTAGGGTCCACAGTCCTAGGACAGAAGGTCTTTTTATAAGCAGCAACCTGGAATCCCCTGCTCTCTCACAGCAGCGGAAGGAGTTGGTTTATACAGTCAGCAGGAGAAAAGTTTTTCCCAGCCACCCTCTCACAGTGGCCGGCCAGATGTCCAAAAAGCAAGGAATTTGATGGTATCATCCCTTCTGATAGAAGATGGTTCAAACAGCCAACTTCCCTCAGGGTCCACAAAATACTGTCCAAGTCCCCGTCTGCCGGGAGTTTCAATGGAAGTGATTAATATGATTTGATTTGATTTAAAGCGGGGTACAAATAAAGCTGCCCAGTAGTTGCCCAATAATTCCGTAGGAGGATAGATGTATACACAAGGGAGAGGAGAGGGTGAGGCGGGGGGAGGAAGGCTGACTCCCAGGCCGATAACAGGGCCAGAAAGGGGGGGAGAAGGGGGAGGAGAGGCCACCCATGGAGGCCCCATCCCAGAGCCATCCACCGGACTCTCCAATCCCAGATCTTTCCATCCCCCCTCGTCATTTGAGCCATATCATTCCTCCGTTGGCGACCTCCGCTTCGCCTCTCCGCCAGCATCGAATGTCCAACAACTTCCACCTCACCCTTTTTCGCAGCCATCTTTATCCAGTATGTTCGGAGCTCCTCTTTTGAATGCTGTACACATCCCCAAAGATCACATATCTAATGTCACTGAACTGTACATGCCCTTGAACTGTATTTTTCATCACACTGTTGCTGTTGAATAACCACTCTTTAAAGAAGAAGGCTGTGTCTCCCTTTGTTTGTGATGCCAGAATGCCTGTAGGTACTTTCCTGAATGCCTGCCAGCTTCCTTACCCAAATGGATGTTTTACATTTTTGAAAAGTATCCAAAAGCTTCCTTAGAAAGCAAAAAGCAATTTTAGTGGCTTTCCAGTCTAATTTTTGAAGTTTATTGGCCTGCTTAAAAATAAAAACTAGTATTATTAGTCCTAAAGAGAAGGAGTCAATAGCATTCTGCTTAAAGGGTGTTTCCTGATTTATTAACACCACGATAGCCACTTTGTGGGTGAGTAAGACTCTCAGCAGCCATTTTGTAAGAATGACTGCCATGAATTCCTGAAATCTCAAATGATCTCATTAGCTAGAAAGATTGAGGAGAACCCTTACCAATAGCGTTACACATGAGCATTTGGAGTCAACTGTTTTTCCATCGCAGCACAGATGCCAAAGAACGACAACCCTCGACACATAACCAATGCATACAAGTGGTCAGTTGCAATAAAGTAATTAAAATTATAACTAACTTCTATGATTAGATTGTAGTTAGACATTTCCAACCTCTGCCCATTAACAAGATTGTGAGAGATTGGGTGATTGCCTCAAAAATCTCTTAAAACAATTATATTTTATTTCAGTTTTTCACTTGCCACATTTAGGTGGACATGTTTCATTTTGAAATAATAATCAAACTTTCAAGGACACAGAGTTTTTCAAGGGACTTAATTTTAATTATTTTATTCTTTTGGGCAGTACTGTACTTTTCTCTCCTAACTAAAAAAAAATGCAAACCTATGATAGTTTAAAACAGGCCAGAGTATTAAGATACACATAAATAGAATGTACACAATCATTATCACTATTACATTTGTACACTGAGATCTAAAAACATGTCCTTATCACATTTATTTGAAAGAAGCAGGTAAGACTTTCCTTTTGGACTGTGGAAACACTTTTGCACAAAATATCTTTATGTTCTTTTTCCAATCCATTTACCTAATTATTAAAGTTCCTCCTTTTGACAGAAAGTAACTGGTAAGATTTATCTTTGTTTAGAAGTATTCCAAAATCATAAAATATCTTTCAAACTTTTTTTTTATCAGTATCTATTTTTAATGTAGATTAATAAAAGTAAAAGCATGCTGTATTTACATATCCCCAAGAATGACATCTTTGCACTTAAATTTTCTTTAAAATTCTGTATTTCTTTCCAGAGCTATTATCTAAAAACACATGTAATGAATTTATTGCTGTCATGACAACTTCCATTTCACAGACCTTTTAACTCTAGTTTTAAGGAGGGGGGAAAACTACCAGAAAAAGGAATTGGAGTGGCTCTCTCAAGATCACACTCAATCTCAGGATAGAATTACTTTTTGACTTTTACTTAGCCTGTAAAAGTCATTTTTGACTAGGAGACTATAAATTTGACTCAGTAACTTTTCTTGCCAGATCAGCTGGCGATGTGATTGAGGAGTCACAGGATGGTTCTCCCAGAAAAATTCTGTTCTAGAATCTAATGATGTTGTAGAATTATAACTAGTTTACACCTCAAATGGAACGCAAATAGACTTTAGTTCCACAGCGGGATTCCCTCCTCGCTTTTGTTTTTTTCTGTATATGCAACCCAGCAAATCCAAATCTGTTCCAAAAGACTGTTCATTCATCCAGAGCAGATTGGAGGATCATGCAGGGGGAGAGAAGGGAATCCAGTCTCTGGCAGGAACCAATGAATCCCGCATGACACAATCCTAGGAATGCAAACACTCATATGCTTTGAAAGGGGAGAAGAAGTAGGAACTTTTCCAAACTCATAAATATTGTTTTCTATTTGAAAAAGATAATATTTTTTCAGGTTTTGTATACAAATGACAGGATTTTTTCCTCCCCTGTAGATACACCTAGCTGCAACGTTGGCAGTTCATTTGAGCCCCTAATGTTATGCCATCTGCCACAAAAAACAAACTTCCAACATTTTGTTGTTGTTGTTCGTGCTCAGATATTACCAAAATTTAACACCAATAGCCTTTTAAGCAGAAGCACAATAAAATATAAGTTATAATAAATAAGACTTGCTGACTTTTTAACTAATAGGGCCTTCCAAAAAACAACAATAAAAATACATGCCAATCCATTCCTTTAAAGTGGTGACCATTTCATGGTCATGGCAAATCTAATTGATCAGTTCTAAATATTTTTTACCTTTAAAATTATGGCTTTTTGTAGTCCTGTGCATTGGCCCTGCTTCCCATTACTGTAAATACCATTAAGCTAAATTGAGCTAAAATAATACAGAAAGGGAAAACTGGAAGCATAACAAGCAACTGGAATAAAAGTTGCAACACTGAAATATTAGCAGTTAAACAGATGGTACATGAACATGAAGCAAGCACCGGTTGTGTGGGAGTGGAGGTGTTCCATATAATTTTACAATCTAGGATCATACAGTGACACTATTTACTGGGAAATTCAGGAGACGTAGTACTTTTTCAGGCAAGATATAGTAAAACAATTGAATTCATCTAGAATCCTAGCCCAAGACCATACCTTGTAGAACTATGGAATTAGGATTCTCCCTTCCCCAGTGTAAATAATACCAAATGAATTATATTGTATACTGCTGCATGTTTTATTCATTCATTACATCTGACAACACTTTAAATATCTTAAATCCCAGAAGAAAAAGGCATAGCTCTCTAAGTCTGATTCTAAAATTCAGTTATTAAAGTATTTTTATTACTGCAACATTCCTATGACACCATACTAACATTTCCAGAGGTGCTGCTGCATGCCATTGGGTTTGAATCTAAACATCTTGGTAATAAAATAAATATCCAAGAGTTTATTAAAATAAAAATGCAGGGACATAGGACATAGTTCCAAGTGAATGAGTTTGGAATTGTAGACCTAGATATGAACAGAGTTTAAATATTAATATCCTCATGAATAAATATATGTCTAGTTTCCTTTGTCAATAATTCTGCAGTTGGTTGTTTTGGCTTCCACATAATTAAAACCAGCGAAGGCCTGATGCTACATTTACTGTATAATAATGGTAATAAAGGATGAGTGGCACCATAAAATAGACAAAATGAAGAAGCTAAAGTGCTGTAAGCTTTTATTTATTATTTATTTATTTTATTTATTAAATTTTTATACCGCCCCCTCTCCCGAAGGACTCGGGGCGGTGAACAGCCAAAATTAAAAACACACAATACAAATATTAAAATACATTAAAACAGAATTAAATTATCTTAGGCTTCTCCAATTTAAAACCCCATTACCCATAAAATTCACCAATTAAAAATTTTTTAACCCAGCCCGGCTTGCTGAAATAAAAACGTCTTCAGGGCCCGGCGGAAGGTCCGGAGATCCGGGATTAGTCGTATCCCTGGGGGCAGCTCATTCCAGAGGGCGGGTGCCCCCACAGAGAAGGCTCTTCCCCGGGGGGTCGCCAGCCGACATTGCCTGACAGACGGCACCCTGAGGAGACCCTCTCTGTGGGAGCGTGTTGGCCGGTGGGAGGTTATCGGAGGCAGAAGGTGGTCTCGTAAATAACTGGGTCCTAAGCCATGGAGCGCTTTGAAGATGAGAACCAACACCTTGAAGCGCACTCGGAAGACCACCGGAAGCCAATGCAGCTCGCGCAGGAGAGGTGTCACGTGGGAGCGCCATGCCGCCCCCATAAGTACCCGCGCGGCCGCATTCTGCACCAGTTGGAGCCTCCGAGTGCTCCTCAAGGGGAGCCCCATGTAGAGAGCATTACAGTAGTCAAGGCGGGACGTAACGAGGGCATGAGTGACCGTGCATAGGGAGTCCCGATCCAGAAAGGGGCGCAACTGGCGTATCAGGCGGACCTGATAGAAAGCCCCCCTGGCCACGGCCGTCAAATGCTCTTCTAAGGACAGCCGTGCGTCCAGGAGGACACCCAAGTTACGCACCCTCTCCGTGGGGGCCAATGTCTCGCCCCCAATAGTCAGCGATGGCACCAGCTGACTATATCGGGACGCCGGCAGCCACAGCCACTCAGTCTTGGAGGGATTGAGTCGGAGCCTGTTCCGCCCCATCCAGACCCGCACCGCCTCCAGGCACCGGGACATCACTTCAAGGGCATCGTTGGGGTGGTCTGGGGTGGAGATGTACAGCTGGGTGTCATCAGCGTACAGATGGCACTGCACCCCAAAACCACGGATGATCTCGCCCAGCGGCTTCACATAAATGTTGAACAGGAGAGGCGAGAGGACCGACCCTTGTGGCACCCCACAAACCAAGTGCCTTGAGGTCGACCTCTGCCCTCCAGCCAACACAGACTGCGACCTGTCGGAGAGATAGGAGGAGAACCACCGTAAAACAGTGCCTCCCACTCCCAACCCCTCCAACCGGCGCAGCATGATACCATGGTCGATGGTATCAAAAGCCGCTGAGAGGTCTAATAGGACCAGAACAGAGGAGCAACCTCTGTCCCGAGCCCTCCAGAGATCATCAACCAACGCGACCAATGCCGTTTCCGTGCTGTACCCGGGCCTGAAGCCGGACTGGAACGGATCTAGATAGACGGTTTCCTCCAGGTACTGGGGGAGCTGTCGCGCAACCACACTCTCAACAACCTTCGCCAGAAAGCGAAGGTTGGAAACTGGACGATAGTTTGCTAAAACAGCTGGGTCCAGAGAGGGCTTCTTGAGGAGGGGCCTCACCACCGCCTCTTTCAAGGCGGGAGGCAAGAACCCCTCACTCAAGGAAGCGTTTATAATCCTCTGGAGCCAGCCTCGTGTAACCTCTCGGGTAGCCAGCACCAACCAGGAGGGACACGGGTCCAATAAACATGTGGTTGCGTTCAACCTCCCCAGCATCCTGTCCACGTCCTCGGGAGTCACAGGGTCAAACTCATCCCAGATAACCGTCTCAAGACAGACCTCGGACAACCCGCCCGTACCTACCCAGTCGGAGTCCAAGCCTTCACGAATCTGAGCGACTTTATCGTGCAGATAATGCGCAAAATCCTCAGCACGACCTTGCAAGGGGTCTTCCCGCGCTCCCAGATGGAGAAGGGAGCGAGTCACCCTAAACAAGGCAGCTGGGCGATTTTCTGCCGACGCGATAAGAGCGGAAAAGTAATTACATTTCGCCGCCTTTATCGCCACTAAGTAGGTCTTGATATAAGACCTCACTAGTGTACGGTCAGATTCGGAGCGACTGGCCCTCCAACTACTCTCTAGGCATCTTTTCCGGCGTTTCATCCCCCTCAGCTCCTCGGAGAACCAAGGAGCTGGGCAGATTCGGCGCCGGGTCAGAGGCCGCAAAGGCACGACCCGATCTAAAGCACCAGCGGCCGCCCTATCCCAGGCGGTCACCAGGTCCTCAGTCGAGTCGCGTGCCAGAGTCTCAGGAAATGGCCCAAGCTCCATTCGGAACCTATCAGGATCCATCAGGCGCCTGGGGCGGAACCACCTAATTGGTTCCGCCTCCCTGCGGTGGGGCATAGCGGTCAGGAAGTCAAGTCTAAGGAGAGAATGGTCTGACCATGACAAGGGTTCAATAACTATATCCCCTATATCTAAGCCATTCAACCACTGACCAGAGACGAAAACCAAGTCCAGCGTGTTTCCTCCTATGTGAGTGGGGCCCTGAATTAACTGGGTCAGGTCCATGGCCGTCATGGAAGCCATGAACTCCCGAGCCGCCTCAGATGCTTCACCGATGGACGGCAGGTTGAAATCCCCCATGACTAAAAGCCTGGGGGTATCAACCACCACCCCGGCTATAACATTGAGGAGCTCGGGCAGGGCCGCTGCCACGCAGCAAGGAGCCAGGTACGTAACCAGCAGGCCCATCTGCCTCCCATGGCCCCACTTCACAAGGAGAGACTCACAACCGGCTATCTGAGGTACAGTGGCCTCCCTAGGATCAAGACCTTCCTTTACAATAACCGCCACCCCCCCCACCCCTACCCTGGGCCCTTGGCTGATGGAATGCGCGGAAACCCGGTGGGCACAATTCTACGAGGGGGACCCCCCCCTCCAGGCCCAACCAGGTCTCAGTAATACCCGCCAGGTCCGCTCCCCCCTCCTGAATTTTAGAATTCAAACAGACATATACACCCCAGACTTAACAATCGTCAATAAGAAAGACAAAGAAGTCTGAATAGTGGACATAGCAATGCCTGGAGACAGAAGGGTAGAAAAGAAAGAACAGGAAAAGATAACAAAATACAAAGGCCTGCAAATAGAAGTACTGCAGAATGACTATAGCAAAAGAAAGTAACTGTAGTAGCAATAATAACAGGCGTCCTGAGTGCAACTCCAAAACAAGTGGAGCATTACTTGAATGCCATTTGCATTGATAAAATCAACATCAGTCAATGGCAAAAGGCAGCTTTACTCAGAACTGTTTACATCCTGCGACGATGCTTCAACACCATCAAACATCAACCATTTGCCTATCCCAGGTCTTGGGAAGGATTCAGATTGGTGGATATAATAGCCAAACCCATCTCCAAATCCATGGGCTTCACTATGAGTCTGAAAGCTCGGAAGGCTGACCCAGGTTCGATCTTCCAAACCCAGTCTAAGCTTCTGTCTGTCTGCGTGAACAACCATAATAGTTTTTTGTTTCAATGAAAGTATGTTTTACTCAGTATTTATTGCATTTAGAGCAATAACATATATTTGCATTTTCTTTCTTTTTTAGTTTGCTTTTTGAGTGGTTATTGTATTTGTATTGTATTTGTATTGTATTTATTACATTTTTATCCCGTGTTTATTATTTCATAAGTAACTCAAAGCAGTGAACATATCTAATCCTTCCTCCTCCTATTTTCCCCACAACAACCGTATAAGGTGGGTTGGAGAGGGTGAGAGGGCGACTGGTCTCAAATCACTCAGCAGGCTTTCATCTGTAAGGTGGATCTCGAATTCACAGTCTCCTGCTTTCTACCGGTAGGTCAGCATCTTAACTACTGTACCAAACTGCCTTTTCATTTATAATTTATTATATAATATTATAAATTAATGTTAATAATATAACATACAATGTACACAGTATATTTAGTTTTTTGTTGTAACAAAAAGTAAATGTTAACACATTATAAAAGAGAGATAAGTTCAGAGAAGACTTAGAACTATCTCTTAAATTATCTTTCTTAAATCATATACCATATTTTTTGGAGTATAAAACGCTCTGGAGTATAAGACACCCCTTATTTTGGGGGGGAGGAAAATAAGAAAAAAAAATCTGCTTGAGAGGCTCTCTGTTTGGGAGGCTGCATTTGCAGCCTCCAAAAGCTCCGTCTGAGAGGACAGGCGGAGGCCGAAGGGTGGGGGCTGGCGGGTGAGCGGGGCTACATTTGGTGTATAAGATGCACCCAAATTTTTACCCTCTTTTGGGGGGAGGAAGTGCATCTTATACTCTGAAAAATATGATATATGGGCAGGTAGATGAGAGAAGGAGAGAGATTTGTCCGCGTTAATATGTTTGTTGAATTTCAATTTCCATCATTCCCAGTCAGAGTTCAATTATGAAAGTTAGGTCTACCACACAGATAGTCCTTGACTTACAGCAGTTCATTTAGTGGCTGTTCAAAGTTACAACGGCAGAATGGTATACTTCCTACATATTTATGTAAGACTGAGCTGTATGGCTAATTCACAATTACAAGCGTGAAATCTGTGCAAGAGAATAAGTCCAAAGTATTTAAAGTATATTTATTTTGCACTTCCTCAGTAAGCAAGGCTTTCTCTTCTAAATATAACTGAGTCACAGGTTGAAACATGCAAGTGAATTCAGCCCAGGTTTGCAGATTTTGGCTAATAACGCTGGAAACATACGAAGAACAGGTGCAGGAACTGGGTATGTCTAGTTTAATGAAAAGAAGGACTCGGGGTAACATGATAGCAGGGTTCCGATATCTCAGGGGCTGCCACAAAGAAGAGGGAGTCAAGCTATTCTCCAAAGCACCTGAAGACAGGATAAGAAGCAATGGGTGGAAACTAATCAAGGAGAGAAGCAACTTAGAACTAAGGAGAAATTTCTTGACAGTTAGAACAATTAATCAGTGGAACAATTTGCCTCCAGAAATTGTGAATGCTCCAACACTGGAAGTTTTTAAGATGTTGGATAACCATTTGTCTGAAGTGGTGTAGGGTTTCCTGCCTAAGCAGGGGGTTGGACTAGAAGACCTACAAGGTCCCTTCCAACTCTGTTATTCTAAAATTTTAAACTTTTCTCTGTCAAAGAAGAATACTTCTGGTTAGCTTTCTAAAATGTTTCCAGTAATATGAATAAAACCCTCCTCCTCAAATAAATGGAATTTTCTGCTGTTCAGATGTTTTTACTACTCTCCAGATTTATTTATTTTTTTACTACTTTCAGTTCCTTGGATTAGGCTTATTCCATTGACTCTCTTAAATAAATATGATTGCTGTTGCCACCAATTTGTGGCTGGATGGATGGATTTCAGATGTATATTTGAAGGCAAAACTACAAAGACATTCCACAAATGTCCAAAGGTGGGTCAAAGGTGCTATTTCAAGAAGCAATTGGACTCTTTGAAAATGTTTCACTTCTCATCCGAGAAGCTTTTTCAGTTCTTGCATGAGAAGTGAAACATCTTCAAGGAAAAACAAAGAAAGTCTAGTTGCCTCTTGAAAAAGCACCTTTAGGTTAAAAAAAAAATGATAGTTTACTATTAAAGTGCTCCATGGATGCACCAGACCATAGTTTGCACGCAGAATTAGAATGGATTGCTTTTATTCAAATATTGAAATGACTTTACCTGCTGTTTAGACATTCAATAATGTAAGACTTTATTCAAACTGATAGAAATTATTTTTCTTACTTTTGAAATCTAGCTTTTCTAAAAGACTAATGATTCGTCAAGACTAAACGTTAAGCTATTCTGGAGAGAAGATAATTAAACCAATGCATTTGTCATCATCAAACAAATTGTAACATGAGCAGAGATTAGAAAATGTAGGGGTACATTGGTTAATCTAATGGGGGTGAAAAGGTAGGCAGCCTTCCCAGATACAAGCTATTATCAAAGCTATTACTGCTCTGTGTCTTAATAATTTTCTTGTCTAGAGGGATATGATTTGTGAAAGAATGGAGGAAGGGGAAGATTTTAGAAAAAGTGATGGAACGTGACATTCTTTGTATAAATTCATATTTTACTTCTTGGTTGAGCACTAAACACTAACACAGATGTAAATTAGACAATCTCAAAAGTATTGTCGTGAGTTTTCCATAAATATTACAGAAATCACATGGAATAATCCCAAACCTGACAAAAGGAATTTCCATATAGCAATTATTTTGCACCCATATACACAACACTTGAGATTATCCTTATCACAGCATCCTCAGAATGAATAGAATGGGTTGATACAGAATCAGAAAACTGACGCTGTCTTCACCCTTAGTTCATGCAGGATGATTTTAAACAATAGGACTGTTGTGATGATGATGAGCTGCAAAACCCTCTTCTGCTCAATTTAAGAATTCTGTGTGGAGAGAGAGGGTCTGTAGTGGCTGAACAGCCATAGGGGACTGTGAAAGTGTCAAGGAACTGGAGGTGAGATGACATAGGAATCCGTGCAATTGGATTGGGCCATGTACTTCAAGTATTTATAATGTCAAAGTTAGACTTCCTTCCTTCCTTCCTTCCTTCTTTCTTCCCTCCCTCCCTCCCTTCACAATTATTTGCAAGATTGACTGTAGGTCATTTATACTTGAACAAATACAGGTAGTCCTCAATTTACGACCACAAATGAGCCCAAAATTTCTGTTGCTAAGCAAAACATTTGTTAATATTTATATAGTTTTCTCAGGTTTTCGCGGGTGTTTGTATGTAGGTCTTTGGTTATTTGGGTCTTCTCCCACGTAATTTGGGGGATATATGAAACATATAATGGAATTATTGACAGGCAGAAGACCTGAGTCCACTAACTGAGAAATAATTTGCTAGTTACCTAACAAACGCTTCAACAAGAAGCTATCAGAGCCTTGATAGTACAGGGGTTTAGTGCACCCTGTTATTAACACAGCTGCCTGCAATTTCTGCTGGTTCGAATCTCTCCAAGGCTCAAGGTTGACTCAGCCTTCCATCCTTTCTAAGGTAGGTGAAATGAGGACCCAGTTTGTGGGGGCAATAAGCTGACTTTGTATAAAATATACAAAAGAATGAAGGCTATTGCTTAACGCATTGTAAGCTGCCCTGAGTCTCCGGAGAAGGGCGGCATATAAATCAAATTAAAAAAAACAAAAACAAAAACAAAAACAAAGAGGAAGCTGCTTTCATAAGGACAAGCAGAGAAAATTGGAAACAGATAGTCTCCCAAATAACCTGGGCCTCTGTTTTAAAGGGCTTTATAGGTGTTAACCACCACCTCGAACATACTTCATGTAGTTTATGTGTTTTAAAAACTACAACTGTTGCAGAATGCAGTGATAGAGCACACATCAAAACTGGGCTAAATGATATTTCCTGGTTTGTTAATAAATTTCAGGTATTAGCTGTTCAAATAATGAATGGATGTGTAGAGAGTAGGGTGCTTTGGAGAAGAAAGTGATAACAGTCTTTTAAACAACCAAAATCAATTGAAGAAATGTATGAGATTAAAAGGTCAGCTTGGAGCAACAGGGAGCTGGAGATCAAGGACCCTTTGCCCTCCTTTTCTTATCACCATTATACCTTAGGTATGTTTATTTTTCTAGCTATTTCCATGTGAGGTCATGACTGAGGTTCAAGAACATAGACCTTTTATGTACAGTGCAGTAGAAGCCTTGTTATTACGATCTTGAGAATTATAGTCAATAGAAGGAGACAGAAATTAGAACTGCTAATAGATTCAGTATGTGAACTGCCAGCACAAGAGTGGTTTAAATTTGATAAAAACAGTATTTTAGTTTGCATGAATGATTGTTATTGAGTGAGAGTTTGCAAAAAGTACTATAGAATGTTACTTTATTATGATGTTTGTATTGCCTCTTTCTCTTGGATGGTAAAGATCAAGTCCATTAGGAAAAGCAAGAAAAATAAACCAATATTTGTTGAGTCTTATAAATACCAGAAAGGAGCACACGTATATGAAATATATACTGCAATAACATCAAACCTTTTAGAGTTGTACAGATTTATTCACAAATAAACTACAGGAAGAAACTTGTGGAAAACACAACAAATATTCTAACTTGAGATGCATTAAATGGAGAAGAAGATCCTGTTATAAAATTTAATAGTAATGGTACTGTTGTTTTTTGTGTCTTGTTTTGAAAGCCAGAAATTGTATTCTGAGAAATAATTTAACAAACTTACAGTATTTTTTCAATATTAAGCATCAAATATTGACAACTTGACACTTTTGCTTTTTACTGAAAAAATGACTTCCATGTAATGCTGCATGAAACAAGAAATATGCACTGACATTTCTCACATGCTGCTGGCTTCTTCAAAGTAAATCTGACTCCGAACTTGGCAACAGATGTCACATCCTTAAATATTGCCTTTCTGCAATGGAACAGAAAGCCCACAACCAATCCCTCTCCCCATTAAAAGTATTTTAAAATCAGTTTAATTATTTTGATTTGATTTTGCTAGTTCTTCGACAGTGAAGCAATATTTTCTCCAAAAATTAAGTAATTATATTCATTTTGGAATCAGCCAACTTCTTAATCTCATATTCAAGCCAAAATTACTGTTTGACTTTAAAAATAGTGTAGCAAGGCTTAGTAATAATAAGAAATGTTTCCTTCATTTTTGGTCACTCCCTAACTGGGAATGTGTATGTCTTTTTCAATTAGTTTTTCCCAAAAAAGAACAGGCATTTGTGTATGTGAACATAACTTGCGTGGTACACCACCACACATTGTAGTGATGGAGATTCTCCAACCATTCTTGAGTTAGCAGAAAATGACTGACAGCATGAAATTGATCATCTGTATTCTGAAACTCCAAAATAAAGAGTAACAAAGCCTTATACAGAGTTTTACAAACTAGGTAATTTTAAGCTGTCTGAATGATCTTAGGGCCAGTCCTGGAAGGTTTTGTGTCAAAACAACTCCTTCAAATTTAGTGTCTAAATTTGAAAAAGGGCCCCAGTACACCATAATATGGGATATGAATTCACATTCTGATTTTTTTTGCTAATCAGCTTAAATTGATGGAAGGACAACAAAGGTAAAGTGAAAATATACCACTTTCAGGTGACTCCCCCAGTTCATCAATATAGCTTCTGCAATCTGCTTCCACTCTAAATAATCAGATACCCTTCATTTCCAGTCTCATATTATGTAGTTGCGTGGAGAGGTACCCTCCTTCATAGGAACAGAATTGGGATGAAGAATTTTAGGATTAGCTAAGTCTTGGATATTGATACTATCAAGCCACCAGAGGTTAATTCAGTTTAATTGCTTAAGTAGAAGGCATTCATAAAAAGAAAAAAGCCCTTAAATGATAAAACACACAATTGAACTGAGCTCAGTTTTAATCTCATACTAAACATGGATTTTACTTTACAAAGGAGACCCAGAAGATATTTGGAGATTCTCAGTCATCCAGGTCATGGTTGTCTCAAATATGCTGTTCCAA
This sequence comes from Pituophis catenifer annectens, assembly GCF_029215685.1. NCBI lineage: Eukaryota > Metazoa > Chordata > Lepidosauria > Squamata > Colubridae > Pituophis > Pituophis catenifer. Next base: position 76,331,138 of record NW_027256882.1, on the reverse strand, counting down.
AAGGCAACTGGGCTTATTTGGTTTTTTTCTTGAAAATGTTTTGCTTCTCATCAAGAAGAACTGAAGAAGCTTCTTGGATGAGAAGCAAAATATTTTCAAGGAAAAAAACCAAGTAAGCCCACTTGCCTTTTAGAAAAGCACCTTTGGGAGACCCAGAAGGATATGTTCAAAGCATTCTAGACTTCCTTTTCTTTCTTTCTTTCTTTCTTTCTTTCTTTCTTTCTTTCTTTCTTTCTTTCTTTCTTTCTTTCTTTCTTTCTTTCTTTCTCTTTCTTTCTTTCTTTCTTTCTTTCCTTCCCTCCTTCTTTCTTTCTTTTTTCTTTCTCTTTTCCTTCCTTCCTTCCTCCCTTCCTCCTCTTTTTCTGTCTTTCCCTTTTTTCTTTTCTTTTTTCTTTTCTTTCTAGAATATCCTTGATTATAAAAAGAAATGAACAAATGCTAAAATGCTACATTTATTCAAGTATTGTTCTCAAGGGCAGGAAATGGGCTTCTTTATTATTTTAAGAAAAAAAGATACTGATGTAAATATAAGAATGAATCAGGGTAGCAGACTTGATTCACTTCAATAAAAACCAATACCTTTTGGAATCACAGTTTTTCCTTTTGTAGAAATATACGGTAAACCTTGGTAGTACAGTGGTCTAAGGCACCCTGTTATTAAGCTGGTTATTAAGACCAGCTGCCTGCAATTACTGCAGGTTCGAATCTCGCCAAGGCTCAAGGTTGACTCAGCCTTTCATCCTTTCTAAGGTAGGTAAATTGAGGACCCAGTTGTGGGGGCAATAAGCTGACTTTGTATAAATATACAAAAAGGATGAAGGCTATTGCTGAGCACATTGTAAGCCGCCCTGAGTCTCCGGACAAGGGCGGCATATAAATCAAATTAAAAAATAAAAATTAAAAAAAAATTAAAAAAAAACCATTTTAAAGAATCTAATTATCAACACTCCATCACTAGAGAAGAAATCTAAAATGAAAATAAGAATTGTAACTGGTTCTGAAGGAGATAAATAACAGAGATGTTCAGATTATGTGAAAGCAGCTTGATTTAAAAAGAAAATCTAGAAAATAAAATAAAGTGCTGCTGGCAAACTTTAAGATCCTGTTGATCTGTTACAACTAGCTTGTCTCTGCCAGAATCTCTGGAAAGATGCTAGAAAAGGTTGCCAATTTATTGTTACAGTTCAAAAAAGATTCTACATCAAAATACTCATGCCAAGTTAAAGAATGGAAAGACTGAGTATACTGTACAGACACAATTCTAAGAGATATCAAGAAATAAAAGAAAAGACTTAAACCTAAACATTATAAAAAAAACTCTAATGCAGAAGCTGACCCTAGAACAGATTGCTGGCTAAACAGCTACCCATTTCTTCAGGAATAGGGATGGTAAATTCCATTTTGCCATCTTAGTTCAGAGATTTCTGTCCTGTGTCCCATCCCACCCACCAGCCTTTTCTGTACATGACAGGGAGTATCTTTCCCTCCTGAACATGTGGGTTGGGCAATAAAAAGGAAAATAGCACTTCTTGAATACATGGCATCTCCTTCAGCCATGACAAGTGAGAAGTGTAACATGTCTGATACCGGTAATGCTATAGAAGGAATGGCCGTCACCTTCAATATCTATTTCATGGCCCCCAGAACATCCAATTAGGTGGCCAAAGACTCATTTTGCCTCCCTCCCCAATAAGCAAAATCTGTTCTACTCTTTCAAAAAAGACTATGACTCTTCATGGGGAAAAAAGGACTCAGAGGTTCATATTCAAGGCCATGCAGAGGAATTTGCAGAACATCTGTCTGACAAAATTGTTTGTATGCATTCCAGCTTGGACACCAGCTTTGATTCAGATACAGTACAAATGCCTGGGCACAATCTAGTTGCACAAACAAACAGTTTGATCTTGTTGGACCTTAGGAAGTTGAGAGGCTCCTAATGACTGTGAGCTTAGCCACCTGCTTCTTAGATCCATGTCTCTCCTGGTTAGTAAGTCTGCCCAGGAGATGTCATGCAGCTGGAAGCTTGTAAAATGGCACAAAATGTTTGGAGAATACCTTGATGCTTGGAAAAATGAAAGGCAATCAGAAAAGAAGATAGTAGGAGAGAAAGAAGCTAGATAAGATGCTATCACTGATGACAAAAGCATGAGAAACATTTACTGGCAGACAGTCCTGGATGAAAAGATGTCCATCCAGTCGTGAAGCATCAGAAGCAATGAATGGCTGAACAAAAACAATGCAGAGTTGCGTTTCAGCAAAATAAGGCAGTGAGACACTTAGATTACTTGTCATTCAGAAATGGTGGTAGCTACCACACCTGAGTGCTGCCTTCTTGTCATAAATGTTTTTATTATTGCAATCACTTCTATCCTTCTCATCTGCCTAAAAAGATTAGATTATAAATGAAAGATGTAACAGGCAACAGTAAATACCAAAACCTTTAGCAAGCCAAAAAACAAGGAGCGGACTACAAAGCCTGATTACAGAGAAAAGCTTTAGCTGCTCTCCTAAATGCAAGTTGAAAAGAGCTATAAATCTTTCCAAGGAGGCCACTGCAGAAAATGGTAATATAAAAAATAAAAATGAAATAACTGAAGATGATCTGTTGGGTTTCCTGGTTCTAAGCAACTTGGGGCATTAGAGAACCAACTATAACTCACTACTTTGAACTATTCATAGAAAGAAAAAATAGGGTGACAGTAAAATGGTTTTAAAAGATTATGTGAGCCCTGCATCCCATTCCTATGAGAAACTTGACTGCAGCAGTGGCTAAGTGACAATCCTAACTCTTTGTAAAGACAAACAGACATGCAGGCCAATAGTCAGATGAAAAGTAATGAAACCCACAATAGATCCAAAACGTTGCATGGGTCAGAGCCCAGAACTTAAATTTTTAGCTAGAATGCCACCCTTGTGAATATCCATAAGAAATACATACCAAATATTTTCTATTATACTTAATGCATATATTCTCTCTGTTACCCCTGTTATTTCTAGCCAAGAAGTCCTACCTTCATCATTCAAGGACATCCTTTGAAAGAAGATAAACTTTCATATGTTGTAAGTTGAATGAAGAAAGCTTAGTGAACTATAAAAGTTATCATTTGCTACACAATCTTGTTTGTTAAATATAGTCTGTCAAAATGACACCCATTCAGTTGACAGCTTTGTCTTTGACCCCATTACATAAAAGGCCTCTTGCAGTTCAGATTAAGTGCTTACAATTGTCCAGCAACTCATACCTCACCTGGACCAAATGTCTGCTCCAAGAAAAGCTGCTGCAAAATTAGTTGGGAAATTGGTTTGTGGTCGAGTTTGTAGAATGGGGACTATTTTCTGCAAGAGGAAAATGTGGTTTGTCTATCTTGTTAGACAATCAGGAGAAGGATATTAAATAGCATCAACAGTTTTCATCAACATCCCAAAGAAGGAAACTGTTTTCTTATAGACTTGCTTTTTAATCATCACTTTGTATTCCCACATGATATATGAGGACAAATGAGTTGTGTTAGTAGGAGACAGTCTCTCGTTGTTATTATTGCTCTGTATGGGCTTTCACTGTGGGGTGTGTGTGAAAGACATGAACAGGGCAAGTCCTTACTCAGTGTATGTAGGAACTAAAAACAACAATACTATCACTATCAGCACTGCTCATTGCTGAAAGAGGCTAGGATTTTTAGTATGCACAATCCTCCTTAGGCCTACTTCCAGTTCTGTTGGCACATTTGTAGTAGACAATGCCTACATTTATATAGAAATAAGGAGATATTTCATAACCAACATGATTGATCAGAGTCTAGGGCTGTAGCTTGCATGTATAAGACCTTAGGAATAAAACACATACACACATCCTGCCCCTATATGCCAAATCTTCCTTTTATTCTAATTTGCAGAGAGAAAATGTTTGGCTGTTGCTGAACTTGCTGCTAGACCTCTCCTAGATGTTTCCAGGACTGAAGTTTATACGTACCGAAGGGCAATATGGTAGGCATTTCCATGAAAGATAAACCAATTTAAACCCATGTTATATATGCTTCTTTAGCATTGGCCTCCACAGTAAGTCAATGAATCCTCAGCAACAGTGTCATAATTGTTTGTACAGCTTTCTAAAGTTAGATAATGAAAAACATAAACTGTTGCCCTAATTAATGCAGTCAGCTTCTTTATGACTTAGCCTAATGTGATTGTCAAGCTAGAAGGCAGCATCTTCAACTTTGACTGATCTAGAAAAACTAAGCAGGATCAGATTTAATACTTAGATAGGAGGCCACTGGAAGTTCCTAGGTTTGAAGGAGAAAATCTTGAAAGAACATTTGGAACATTTGTCACTATATATGATGACAGTGGCGAGAATCTTACATGCATAAAGATGGAAAGACACATTAATTCCTGTTACAAGGGTTATGTCTGGAGTCTTGGCAGGATTAGTTTGAGATGTATTCCTTGGCTCTCGAGGAGCTGCCTTCAGCTGTGTCTGTGAGGTATTTCCGGTTCCTGTCATATGTAGATATATACCTGTAATGATGGCTTGTTAAGGCACTTTTATTGATGATTAAACCTACTTGAAACATGGTGTCAAAAGTGGGATTCCCACAATGGAAGAATGGGTGGTAAAGGTGGTAGAATTGGAAGAGATAGCAAAACTGACCAATTAAAAAAGAAGAATTTATTTAGTTTTGTTTCTGCTTGGAAATCGCTCCTGAACTTTTTGCTCAAAATTGACAAAAAATAAACCTTGATTTTAGGTTTTGATGATGCAAATGGTATTCTTGTTTTGGAAATGGCTTGAAATGTTGAGAAATGCAAAGCAAAAGGTTGAGGTTATAATTCTTCATTTTTGTTTTTTGTATTCTATTGCACCAAAAAAAAAAGTCACTTTTTTTCCTTTATCCATTGCACTTCTCTTTTTCCTTTTCTTAGCTTTCTAAATTTTATTTTGTTTTGTATTTTTTATCTTATAATAAACTTTAATAAAAAAGAGGCCAGTGGAAAATCCCAAGGTTTTAGATAAGTTTGGGAAATAAAAAACTAACTTAAAGCAGAATGAGGTAGAAAACATACTTGAGGAGAGAAGCAACAAAATAATTACACAGACAGATCCATGAAATCACTCAGAGGTGACCTTGACTCAAGGAACTTTTTTTTCTTTTTAATGAACGATCCCGCCTATTGCATTACATTATACACTTGACCAATAGGGCTTGTTCAACCAGCTTCCTGGCTTAATGCTGTGAAACAGACCTATGTGTTATGTTCAGGCTGCTGCTAGCTGGCAGTGTTAGTTGAGTAACAGTATTATGCTCAATGGCCTTCTAAACTGGAAGCCATGGAACCTGAGTAATTCATCTGTATCTTCACCACAAATTAGATAGCATTAGTGTTGAAATTTTATTAGACAAAACTGTTGGCAAGTTATAGGTAATGCAAAACTAATGCTATTTTTAGATAAAAATTATATTCGATAGCTGCCAAATGACATGATACTAATTCCTGCTTATATGCAGATCAGTGGTGGGACAGGTTTGCAAGAACCAGTAGTAAAACTGGCGGGAGGCCCCGCCCACCATTCCGGATGTCATCATCGGCGATCTGTGCATGCGTTAAAGCAGTGGTTCGCAACCTGTGGGTCGCGACCCCTTTGGGGGTCGAACGACCCTTTCAGAGGGGTCGCCTAAGACCATCGGAAAACACATATTTTCAATGTTCTTAGGAATAACTTTATGGTTGGGGGTCACCACAACATGAGGAACCGTATTAAAGGGTCGCAGCATTAAGAAGGTTGAAAAGTGCATTAAAGCAAGGCGTGCGTATGTGTGCGCGAAGCTAATGCGCACGCAATCCCATTGAGAATGGGATTTCAATGGGATATTATCGGTAGTAAAGGTAAGTAGAACCCACCCCTGATGCAGATGCTATTACAGTATCATGATCTTGCTTAAAACAGTAAAACAGAATGAAACATAATAGTGAGCACATCCTCACCAATCACTCATAAGGGCACAGGTATGGCAGCAGCCACATAAGTATCACCCAAAGGCATTTCTATGTCATGAACATGGGGACTGTATCTAAGGACTGACCACAGACAAGAACAGCATCTTGCTAAAGCATCTGTAGTTGTATTCTTGAGTGTAAAACCAAAACTTTGTGCGTGCCTGTGAAAGGGAGCCCTCCTTGTTTTTCTTCATTGTTTTCTTCGTTGATAAGTGGTAGGCTTCCTGGGAAAAGGCAACATGAAGGTGAAGATACTCATCAGTCTATCTCAATGTCTAGTGGTTGCATTTCTGCAGGTTTCTTCACAGCATAGTGAAATTTGTTTGCCATATGATGTTGCTGTCTTTTTTTCTCCCAACGTCTGTCTTTAGCCTACAGGAATCCCACACTCAAGTCCTTTTTGTGGCTGAGGGGTGCTTCAAGTCAGTCTGACTCTTGAGGACTGTCTGAATGAATCCATGCAGTTTTCTTGGCAAGATTTCAGAAGTGGTTTGCCCTTGTCTCTTTCCTAGGGCTGAGAGAGAGTACTTGGACCAAGATCACCCAGCTGGCTTTCTTCCTAAGATGGAACTAGAATTCACAGTCTCCTGGTCTCTAGCCAAGCATTGTCACTTTCAAATAGCCTTCACAGTCCAATGGCTCTAGTTGTGTTTGATTGCTGTTTATCACATCCCAATCCTAGAGAGCCATTTTTCTCAGCTAGGAAAAATGGGGGCTTTAATCCAACAATCTGAAAGGGCCTCTGTGGGAGAACAGATTTTTAACAGCCTTGATAACAGCCTTGATAATAATAATAATAACAACTTTATTGTCATTGTACGTATATACACAGTATACCCATACAACGAAATTCACTTAACACCCAAAGACTAGGTCCAACACACATAACAATCCCCAAACACACCCCCACCCACCACAAATTTCCTACCCCTAAACCACCCAAACATCCACACAACAGACCAAGTTATATATCTCCACATAAAAAGTGCTGTACTAAGAACTGAAGTCTCATCAACTCAGGGTTTACTTTTGAATCAAGGCTTGCACTTTCAGGGTGAAGCTGACATAGGAAAGACACAGTTCCACAGGGCACAAACTAACAAATATAAGGTGACCAGACGTCCCGCTTTTGGCGGGACAGTCCCGCTTTTGAGCAATTTGTCCCGCGTCCCGCGGCGTTTTAAAAAAGTCCCGATTTTTCATTCTGCCTCCTGGTTCCCGGCTGCCTCCTGAATCCCCGCTGATGGCTAGAGGGAAAAAACCTGTTTAAACTCTTGCCGCGGGGCTTCAAAGGGCCGCCCTACGTTAATTAGCTCGGCTTCCCCCTCTCAGCTGATTTGCACAGGGCTCTGCTCTTGCTAAATTGCTCAGTTTTTTTTTCCTCTTTGTGCAAACCAAGCTCAAAACGAAACTGAAAGTAAAACAGGCTGTTGGCTTTGCGGTTTGCTTGCAACGTTGGAAAATTAGGCAGCAGATTTATTTTCCTTTTCCTCACCAAAAAAGGTAAGTGCAAACAATGGAAAATTATTTAGGGCAAAAGAGGAGAGTTCAAGATTTTAAAACACAAAAGAAAAAAAAGCTCTTTTTAACTAGGGAATTGTAATAATTGAGATATTATTAATTGTATACTGTGTTGAAAGCAGAAATGGTTAAGTTGTGGTTTGGAGGAATATATGGGGGAAATTATTTGGTTTATTATTATTGGTAAGTATAATTAATTGATTTGTAAGAAATTGGATTGCATGGAAATAATTGGAATATTCATGTTCATATTGATTAATATACAAAAAAGATAGTTATATAACTAATTGATTTATATTAAAATGTTGAATTTGTATTAAACAACTGTATTACATAATTACATAATTAACCAATGTGAGGATGGATATAAAAATAGATGACAATGGGAAGGGGTATAAAATAGAATAGAAGGGAAAAATTGAATTTGATTAAGATTAGAGATGAGGATGAAGGGTAATATTGTTTTTTTAAAAAAATAGATGAGGAATAAATATGGCAAAAAAGGAAATATAGAAATTGTAAATTTAATTGAAATGACTAAACACTGTTTAAATTTGTGAACCAGCCAAATATTCTGTTCAAAGAAAATACATTGTATGTATGTGTGTTTCTAATTATTGCTATTTATTCATATTTGTTCTCTTTTATTCTTTAAAGTTTAACAATTCATTCTTTATCTTAATATCTTTATATTTGTTTGGGGTTGGCTTTCTTCCCTTTCATCTTTTTTATTGTACAGCAGTCTTTCTCCTCAAACCTACCACCTCTCTCTTTTCTTTCCTTCTTACTTTCTCTTCCCCCCCTCTTCTTCTCCTCCCTACTTCCTCTTCCTTTCTCCTTCTCCTCCTCTCTTCCTCCCTCTCTTACCTTCACTCCTACTCTAATTTCCCTTCCCTTCCTTCATCCCTCTCAATTACTGTATCCTTTTATGCATATGGACTACTCAGAGGGCTGAAAAAGTTATTTTTGACTGGTCCTCACACTTTTGACCAGTCCTCGAACTTACGACTGTCCTCACATTTTACATTTTTGCCCTATCTTGTCATCATGGTGAAGAGAAGCAGTTGTGAAATGAGTGACATGGTTGTTAAGAATGCTGCACGGGCATAAATGTGAGGATGGTCATAAGTGTGAGGACCAGTCAAAAGTGCGAGGACCTGTCAGAAATGACTTTCCAGCCCTCTGAGTAGTCCCTATACACATAGCCATGGCCACCCGGTCACATGACCAGCTAGCCACGCCCACCCAGTCACATGGCCTCCAAGCCACGCCCACACAATAAGCCACGCCCACAATGGTGTCCCTCTTACCAATGTTAAAATCTGTTCACCTTACCCTATACACATAGCCATGGCCACCCGGTCACATGACCAGCTAGCCACGCCCACCCAGTCACATGACCAGCTAGCCACGCCCACAAAATAAGCCACGCCCACAATGTCCCTCTTTACCAATGTTAAAATCTGGTCACCTTAAACAAATAATAACTGCACCATGCCTTTTTCCACTCCAGCTCCACATTATTAGATGCCATCACATTGGAGATTAAGGAAAACACAGATTAATGGCAATGATAAAAGTGAGATAGATCAGTTGTTAGGGAAAAGCAGCACATTGTCCTGTTAAGAAGAATTCTAATTAGAGTAGGCCTGACCGAAAGTAGTCGAGTTGAGATTGCTGTGATCTTTGAGTAACCAAAGCGTGGGAAATGCAACTCATTAACTGACAAGAAGCAATTTAGCATGCATACCTGGGAAGAAAAAAAAAAAAGATCGGTGGCCAGATCCCTTTATTTGAGGGCCTCTGGGAGAATCTCAAAAATCTCATTTACAAAGACATCTCTGGATTGTACCAAACCACCTAAGTAGCAACACTTATTTGGAATTCCAGAATGTTGTGGAAGTTTTAACAGGAGGCTGTGGTATCATTTACAGAGGACCCTGTTGCTGAAACTTGTGACGTCAGAATTGATTAGTGTTCTGTGGCACTCGGCCATTCACACATGGTCTGATCATGCATTCAGATCACCACTCTCAGAACAAGCAAAACCTTTCATGTCAGATTGGGGATGAAAGCCCCCAATTTCCATTCCGGCTTTGTAGAGATCCTGTTATATCCAGGGAATAGAAAAAGTGAAGAAAAATGGATCATGTTTCTATTGCTCTTTCTAGCAAGGCATTTGTGTTTTGGCAATAGAAGGAATGACTTCCTTTTACAGCTGCAGAGGAATCTCCCAACCACACTTACCTTAGCTTATTAGAAAGAAAATTAAAGAGATGGGAAATATATTTCTTGCTCACAGTCTGGAAGCAATGGTGTTCCTTTGGGAGACACTATTGGAAGTTAGTCTTGACTCTGTGGGTGGCTTCTCTGATTTAAAAATAGAGAACTGGAGGCCCATCGCTGTCTTCTGCCCATATTTTGCTCACAATCCCTGAAAAACATGGTCTCCATTTTAAAATATTGGAGAAATCGTTTTCACTCTTTCATAAGACTTTATTTTGTTCCTAATAACTATGTAAACCCCCCTCCCCAAAGATTCCCTTGGATGCAGTGCAATATGCACATAATTATGCTTAATATAGACAAGCCTGAAGATAGATTTCCAGATAAAATAAATATCCACAAGAAGACTGAAGAGGTAGAATTCATGAAACTGCAGAAGCCAACTATGCATCTCAAAGTGATAAAAATGCTATTTCTCAGTAGGCCAAGGCTCTTAGTTATAGCAGAATAATTTTGGACAATTTCTGAAATGAGATGGATGATCTTTTGATTTGTTCCACTACAACACTGAAGATTGGACCGTCTGGCAGTAGCCCAGCATTTAATGACACAAGCAGCTCTGGTTTAGAATCCCGTGTCGAACAGAAATTAAGTTAGGGCTGGTTTCCAAAATCTGGCACTTTCCAGATGTGTTTGGAATACAAATCTCAAAATTCGAAGCCATCATGGCCAAAAGATACATAATTTGAAGACAGAAATCCTTAAATTGTAATCTGGAGGGTACCAGATTACACCAGATTACAGAGGAAGACTGCACTAGATTGTAGCTAAAGTTGAAATAATCGTAATTTTCTATGGAAAATTTAGATCAATATAACACTTGGTTTCTTTAAAAATATCTGTTTTTAAATTCCATAACTAAAGTATCTTCCAGATCAAGATGTTTTCTTCATCTCCTGCTATACGATTAAAGCAGAGAAGATGGAAACAAGCAGCTGCCAGATCAGTGGCGGCCATTGTACAAACATATAACAATGGCTTGGCTTCAAGATCACAAAGCCCCATGCTAGGTATCCATTAGTTCAGAATGGTAGGAAGGAGACTTAACTTTAAACTCTTGAGGACATATACAAGTCCCACACATTTTTGCACTGGTTTAATTCTCGTCTGCAGTAAAGATTCTAACCTAGCCAAGTAATGCCTGATAATCTTTTGCCAAGAAAAGCTGAAAAATTGAGCTATGGATAAACCTATGGTCAGTAATTTATTGTTGAATCCTAGTTGGAGAAGCTTAACTTCTGCAGTATCCAATTTCTCCAGAAAAGCACAGGATGCTCATAAAGAAAGGGACATGCACCATACTCTTGAGATTGCTCCAATAATCAACAGATGCAATTGGATGTCATCCTGTTGAAAATAATGCTTCAGAGATCAGGAAATGCATAGTTGGAACTTCTTGTGAAGTTAGTCATCCCACTATTATTCATATTTGAAAGGTCATAGTATTTCCAGTTCCCTATGAAATATATTATCATGATGGGTATCTTAAAAATGTAGTCCAGTGGTTCTAAAATGGATTCTTGTTCTTACCATTCAGGTTCACTCTTGTCATTTAGGAGAGAGAGAGACTGCTTTGCTTCTCCTCCCAGCTTATCAGGCTAACCAAATGGCATGTCTGTGATAGGTTCTCTGGATGTTATATGGGCATCAGTTTTTCCATGAACTCAGAAACCAAACATTTTGATTGGGTGCCAGCCACCAACAGAACAACGATAAGGAATGCAGTTTGTTTCAAAAGCAAGTCTCTCTTTCAGCTGTCCAGAAGAGAGCATTTTATTTGAAAATCAGTGTTTGCCATTCCAGGAATATCTTCTGGTAGGCAATTAAAAGCTTGGTGAACTTTGCATCCGTTAGGATCAGTTAGGTTTATCTGGTCAATGAAGTATCGTGGCAGTGTTTTTTATTTGATACTTTTTTTCTTTCTCTTGAATGCTCAGAAAGTGTGAATCTGAAATTTGGTATTAGAACAACGGGGAACTGAAAATAGACTGCTCTTCTTTTAATCTTAGTTTATGCACTCAAGGAATGAATAAGAAAGCAAAGTTGCTTGCAGACTCTGTGGCTTCTGATAGAACACTGCAGCCATGACAACAAGAAAGCATGACTGAATCACCATGACAAAGAACCTAAGAAAACTGATCTGGTGCTGTTATGAAACAAAAGCAAAAACATTAATAAATCAAAGTTTGGTACAACTTAGAAAATAAACCAAACCTCTCCCTCCTACTTTTGAAGTAGCAAAACATAATTTAACCACCTAAAGATTTGTTTGTTCATCTAAAAGTGCGTGAAAACAAAGCAGATGTTCTTAATACCAAATTAATTCTTTTTATATTGGAAGGTGCCATAATTTGTATCAAACTGAATTCCATTAAGGAGCCCTATTTTCCAGGAATACCGAGATGAAAATTTCAACCTACAACAGTATAATTTCATTATACTGACATTTTATTTTACAACACTATATTATTGCTGGCATTTCTTAATTTTCCATGTTAATGAAATCCATATATTATCTTGATTGCGCTGGACTGAAATATCTTTTAAAAACATTCATACTTCTATGTGAATTTAGTAGGAATGCTGCAGTGTCATTTTATTTTTACCGGTATATGCCAGAGAGAAGATTTAGATAACATTCTTTATTTAGCACTTTGTCACAACTAGACACTTCTGTGTCTTAAAACATTTCCCCCATGCACCTGTTCAAATTAGATACCTGAATGTATATTTAAATATTGTGATATCCAGTAGTTGTTGAGATGGGTAACGCCATCAACTTCATATCATAATCATTTACATCTTTTGTAGCAAAAATAGTCTTCCAATCTTGAAGGTGATGGAGGCTTTGTTGCTGTTATTGTAATCAAAACATTTTCTAAGAGAGACTGATTAGAGAGTAGAGAAATTGTTGAGGATTGGACAGAGATAGGCCAAAATCTCTGCCTACTCTGAGCCTGAGGGACTGAGGCCCAAAGTCACCAGGTGAAGCCATGGCCTTGTGGTTTCTGGCCCCCTGCATTTAACAACTTCACCAACGGGTATCTCCTGTATTTAGTAGGGCTGTACTTTTAGATGACTGCATGTTCTGTTAATACAGTCCAATGGTTTTGTTCTTTTGTTTTCTTTTTTAAAACTTTTTTTTTAGAAACCTGGGGGGGGGTTGTCAAGGGGATTCTGGTGCAGCTTGTTTAAGATTCTCATTAATTTTAACCAGTTGACTTCTCAACATAGAGGCATCCTATTTCAGGTTTATACAAAGCCTGAAGAAATCAGATTGCTCAATCAGTACTCATGCAAAATCTAAAGCAATTCTTCCAAATCAGTTTTGAAAGGTGTATAATCCTAAAATTTATTAGGTTATCAAGTGCCTAAAGGAACCAGACTTCTAGGGAAATTCTTTATTTTTCTTGGAATTAACCGTGGTATGCCATGGAAGTCACTTTGCTGACCCAGTAAGTAGTCTGCCAGTGGGATGACACTTAGTTGCCAGTTTTTCTAAAACTCCAGTTACAGTCTCTACTATCATATTTGTTAGAATGGCATTACAATAGTGGTGATGGTGGAAAATGTGGCATGTCAGGGAAGATTTTCTGTGATGTCACAGAATTGGACTGGCATTATTATTGCTCCCACAATTCCAAGCAGCAATAGTGAATGCCAATCTTTGCTTTTTTAAAAAAAAACTGTTGGTAACAGATATGTTAATTACCCTGATAGCCAAATCCTCTCACATCCCCAATAGCATTGCTCTTCTCATTAATTGAATGCTCTTAGCACTGCCACAAAAGGAATATTATTTGTTTCTATAGTGGAACTGAAGAGTTTTCTGACTGAAGCAAAACTATAATGTGATTAATCTGACAGTGTGGAATAATTATGTAGCTGTTCATGTGAATTAATCTTAATCAAAAGAAACAATGGATTATTTGCAAAGAAAAGCTTTCTCCTCAAAATAATTATAGTTTATTTTTTTTTGCATAATGTTTGAATTTCCACATTTAAATTTAAAAACATTAGAAAGAGGCTACAAAATTGAACTGAAATAGGTGGGCATAGTATACAGGATTTTCGCAAACAACATCAATTTCAGGGTTTTTTCCCTTCTTCTTTCAATGAAATAAAATCTTGTGAGTTTTTCCTCCAATTGGTGAATTTAGCCATGTATCATTTAATGGTATTCTCTTCCTCAGAATCTAAAAGATAAACAGAAACAAACAAACAAAAAAGATTACTAACAATGATTATATACATCCATACAGAAAAAGAAAGAAAACAAAACTTCACCCAAGCTATGACAAGCATATCCATTTGTGCCATGCTGAAACTTCCATAAATGTCATTCTTTTTCACCCACAAAGTCTTTGGCTGATTCAAGCAAAGCAGAATGCCCTACAGAGCATGAGATCATTAGGCATAAGCGTCATTATGCACTTTGAGTTTTATTTTCTCTGGATATGAATATGGATGGAGTACTTGAAATCCCAAAGAAATTGGTGAGAAAAATGGCTGCACGTGACAAGATATAGCAAGCAAATCACAGTTTGATTTCATTTTTAAAATGAAAACAAGGCAGTAAAAAGAAATCAAATATTAATTGCACCAATCCCAGATTCAGCCACGGAGTTCTTGGGATGAAGCAAAATGTCCGAATGACTTAAACATGACCTTATATGAACACTTGTGAAGCGATAGACGGAACAATTTATTTCTTTTCAAATAGTCCAGTCCTAGATTGGACAGGTCTATACTTTTTTTTTTTTTTTTTTTTTTTAGCAAAACAGGTATGAAAAGTGCAGAGTTGCAGTGGCATGATATAAATAATACGGAAAGGAGAACCTCAGTTCCTGAGCTTGATCGCCCAACTGTGTGTTCTCTTTTACACAGGGCAGTTCTTTATCTGGAGAACAACCACAACACGGCCAGTTCATGGGTCACTATCTTTCTTACTTTTAGGCAGAACAGTCCTAAGACACATACTGTATATCCAAAAACATTGCTGCCTGAAGAGACATCTTGTTTTGTACTTGTTTGTTTAAATAGTCCTCCAGTTATTTAAATCAACATTTCTGGTTAAGCATGTGGGAAAAGCATAGCATTTTTCGGATTCTTCAGCTCCACAGAACCTCCTGACAGGCCTTCTGCTTACTCCAAGCAGCCTCCATTTCTTAGGATTTCTAGTCCTTGGAAAGAGGAGGTAGCAGAGGCTTCTGTGAAACCATAGAGGGGGAAACCTACAATTTTTCCATCCTCCAAGGATAAGCACCAAAGTGGGGTGAGAACCATACAGATACTACATTAGGATGAATTAACAAATAAAACTAATGGGTATGTAAAACTAAGTGAAAGGAGGATAAGATAACTGCATGTGGCAATCTGCTTTTGAAAAGTGGAGTTCATATATCATGCAGGAAAATGAAAGTTTAGGTTTAATTATGAATGGAAGGATAAAATATATGTCAGAAAGTATGAAATGGTGTTATCTAGGTTGTTTTGGGTATGTAGGAATGTAAGAAATATTGGTGGGCAATATTGCATATTAGGTTCCAGTGGATGGTGATCATAGAAGAACTATGGTTTTGTGGAAATGCTGCACAACAGTCTGAATGAATGTGACCAAAAACTGCTAGGTAACAGTAAGGGGTAAATGAAATGACAAACTGTGGGGGGTCATTTGAAGATCCAAGGCTGTTCACTGACTATCTGCTTAGAAAAACATTTGTTTTGATTATGGATTGATCCATTATCCATATGGATTAAGCATAAATCTCTTCATAGATACACATGGCAGATGAGAGGCTCTAAATTTGTGACAGACCTTTCCTTGTGACTGTCAAAAGTGGATCTTAAAAGAAAAATGGACATGGAAGAAAAAGAATGAAGTGAAAGAGATCAGGGTGAAAATAAAATGATTGCAGGAAGAAGTACAAATGCAGTATAGAAGATAGAAAGTAGATGTAGAGAAAGATGTGGAAACTACTCCGAACAGAGTGAAAAGAGTTATGTTACAGAGTACCACAGAGATGTCTGGTGTTACACCAATAGGAAATATGAAAAAAATGAAAAAGTATGTTTGGTACAATGATGAAGTAAAAGAGACTGTGGATAAGAAAAATTGCATATAAGAGAAAGTTTTCTGCAAAAATGGGAATATTCCATAGTGGGGAGAAAAAATTAGTTTGACAGAGTGA
This sequence comes from Pituophis catenifer annectens, assembly GCF_029215685.1. Classification (NCBI taxonomy): domain Eukaryota; kingdom Metazoa; phylum Chordata; class Lepidosauria; order Squamata; family Colubridae; genus Pituophis; species Pituophis catenifer. The sequence goes on along the minus strand of NW_027256882.1, from coordinate 76,315,146 downwards.
ATTTGATGAAAATAAACATTTATTTCAGAAAGTGAATGAAAAGGGCTAAGTAAGGAGAATGGATGGAATTTAAAAAAAAATGAGAAAATATTTTGGGATGATAGAGAGAATAATTCATATGAATGCTATAAAATTAAGTGTTGAAGGTAAATGATGAAAAGCAAGTCATTAATAGTATGAAAATTCAAAAATGGTAAAGCTATAGATGTAGATAGTCTAATGGGAACAAAGTTAAAATATGGATATATTTGTTTGTGAGTGGCTGTGCTGTTTATTTAACATGTGGGAAGATTGCCTCGGTCTCTGATAAAAGGAAGAATGATGTTACTCTTCTCCTAAATTAAAGCTCCAGTGGGGTACAATAGTCAAGAATGCTTGGGAAGGTCTTTGCAGAATTCTGATAAAATGATTAGAAGATGCAATCATTAACAAAATTATGGGGATTCAGAAAATAGCCTGGTGTTGTGAAAAAAAATTTGTACTTCAGCAGGACATTGAGAATTGTACAAAAGTTAAGAAACTTTACTGTAAATTTGTTTTAAACAAAGTACATTATAAATTGAATTATGGAGAGGGGTATTTTTTAATGAATATGGAATGGAAAGTTTTTACTGACTGTGTTAAGAGTTGGTACACGATGGAGGTAAATTATGAGATTAAATGGAATGTGGAGAGAATGGTTTCGGCACTGAGAAAGAAGGATGTATGATACTGCCTTGGTTGTCAATGTACTTTTGCATACTATGTAAGGAATGCTTCTGGTGTTATTAATGATGTGTTGGTTAGAGAAAGAACTCTCTCTCTCTGTGTGTGTACAAGAAAAAAAATCTAAAACAAAATATGAATTCAGGTAATTTTGTATGGTATAAAGTTTTTGCTATGTATCTTTTTTTATAGTAGGCTTTTAATGCCTTTGGCTTAGTATTTGTTACTCTTTCTTGTTTTGCAGCATTTTGCATAATGCTGCAAAACAAGAAACTTATAAGGAAATGACAGGGTGGTTATATATGTTCACAAAATGACTTTTTAAATAGACTCAATATCAAGACAATATCAAGAAAATCATGTGAGTCTTAAAAAGGTAAAGTCAAGGTCAACTCCTGAACATTTCCAATTTTAGGCTAGTAGAGCTGGACAACAACAACAAAAAACACCTGGATTTCCACAAAGAAATACAAAAACTCAAGTTGTGCTTTCACCTAGTAATTGCCAGGATACACGTAATCTAGTTCAAATAGCCCTAAATTTAATGGATTTTGCCAACAATGCGAAATATTTTACACAGTGCTAAAGATGGGAATTCCTTCCCCACTTAAGTAACAGTGGTTTTACATAGACAATATTCTTCATTTCAATAAGTACAAATTGATTTAAAGAGTTAATTGATATTAATATCCTGAAATACACATTTTCTCAGGAAAGCTAGTATACAAATACTATTTTTAAAGTGTAAAATGTTTGCCAATCAGTTCTAATTGCCCATTTTATTCATGGTTGTATGGTTATCAAATTTCCCAGAATGACAAAAACATTCCATATTTTTGTCAAAATAGACTGACATTATGCACTTGCAGACAAAGCATGGATTAGCACATAAGCAAGCAATCTTGGTTTCCCATTGCGCTGTCATGCTGAGTGAGTTACAAGCACAGATTACTGTCAGGCTTCCATGCTCACTTCCAGGGGAATAAGCCCTACCGGTCTGACACCTGAGTAAACACACAAGAAAGAATTGTGTGGTCCAGTATCTAAACCAAAATTGTAAACACTTGACCAAAATAGCAATAGCACTTAGACTTATATACCGCTTCACAGTGCTTTACGGCCCTCTCTAAGTGGTTTACGGAGTCAGCCTATTACCCCCAACATTCTGAGTCCTCATTTCACCAACCTCGGAAGGATGGAAGGCTGAGTCAACCTTGAGCCTGGTGAGACTCAAACTGCCAAACTGCTGGCAACTGGCAGTCAAAGACATAGTGATGTAGACTGGAAATCAATTGGCAGGGATATTGAACCTGTAAATATCCATGCCATTTCCAAAGCCCCATTAAGGGTGGATGTGGAGATATCTTGATTTGGGGAAGATTATTGCCTGTGGTCCAAGGTAGATTCATCCAATTTCTCAAATTTCCCTCTTGTGTTTCAGCTCCCATGTCCCATTCCCAGCCATTCTAGGGAATCTCTTCATGGGTGTAGAAACCTGAAGAGGATGAGAGGCCAGTAGTTCTACTAGTTTTACTTTTAAATTCAAGCCTAGGCTTTCTAGAAAATCTTTATTCAAGCCTAGGCTTTCTAGAAAATCTTTATAGCAATATTGTGGACAGGCCTTGAAAGGTAGGATGATATTTTCACCACAAACATTACACATCCAACATATATCCAACATACTGGAGGTTAAGTATAATAAGTACTTAAGGCGGACTTCTTTCTTAGCATCTTCTGGTAGACATACTAGACTAGCAATGATGATGCTATCTAGTTTGGTAACGAACATCTGCAAGAAAGCATCCAAGCTCAGAGAACCCTAAAGGACTCCAGACATAGCGGTTAGCAAACAAAATCAACCACTTACTATATCTGTCCCATATTAAATCATATGTTTTAAATGTAGAATTTAAATTGATTCCTATAACTGTTAACTCTGCCCTTTCATTGTTGTCTGTTCATGTCCTAACTTTTTAAGTTGCAGGTGTAATAAGTCTTCATCCCTTTCTTGGACAAGAAGAAAATATACAACTCACAGCTGCTCCCTCCATCAACAGCAGACAGAGGCCACACATTTCATCAGGTACAAAGTGGTGCAAACCTTTCAAATGTTACATGGAAACCAGGAAAAGCATTACATTTTGCACTTTCCCACAATGTGTAAATAGACATGGATTTCCCCCCCCCCCCCCATTAAAAAGTAGCACATTGGAACAAGTTGCCATTAATGTAGGGCTGTTGTCATCCTGTACTCCCATCCAATTTTAACCATAGCCAAAAGAAACAGAACATCAATCTTTATATAATGCTTTTTTTCAATGAAAAATTAACATAGCCAACTTTTTTATAGTAATTTTCAGTGGGTAGATAAATATTCAGGCTGTAAACTCCTCTAATGCTTGACATGTTCTGTGCATGGCTTTCTGAAGCTTCTGAATCCCAGCTACTTTCAGAATTCATGGATACAAGGATCTTTAAAACAAAAAACAAAATAGCAATATATACTAACTAATTAGGAAGCAAAAATGGAAGCAGTAAAAACATTTCTTGTTTGTGTGGATGTGTGAGTGTGCATTTTTAAAATGTTAGTTTTTCTCAGAGATTAAGTTACTTTTTAAATTAATCTATTCACCATCTATTTTGGGAATCTATTAGATTTGTGTGAAAAAATAATATAAATTGTTTCAACCTCTGCAATAAAATTAGTTTTAACTTTCTTACATATGTATATAAAAATTAATTTGAACACATTCTTGAGAGAGAAAGAATGGTACTTGAATCTTGACACTTCAAACTAAAAAAAATCATGTCACAATTCTGTTTTTCCCCCCAATAAAAATAAAGGCTATACAAACTAAATTAATATACTGAACACAACATTTCTAGAATGTAGCAGTTAAACTGGATAATTTAGAAATTAATTCCATTCTCAATCACAAATGATCATGATGTTTTACAATTAAGAGGAAGCTGTTCAAGGTTTTTTTCACTACAAATATGTAGAAACTTCACATTTGGAAGTAATATATCTGAACACCAAATGCTGGGAACAGAATGGAAACACTCGTCTTATTTTTTGTTTTTCAAAAATTTGCAGGTAGTCTTTGACTTATGACTACAGCTGAGTCCAAAATTTCTGTTGCTAAGCAAGACAGCTGTTAGGTGAATTTTGCCCAATTTTTACGACCTTTCTTACCACAATTGTTAAGTCAATCACTGCAGTTGTTAAATTAATAACACAGTTGTTACTGGTTTCAGATTGACTTTTCTTGTCAGAAAGTTACAAATAGTGATCACATGACCCCAGGACACTGCAACCCTGATAAATACAGGCCAGTTCTCAAAGGACCGAATTTTGATCACATGACCGTGGGGATGCTGCAGTAGTCATAAGAGTGAAAAATGGTCATACGTCAGTTTTCTCATTGCCATTGTAACTTTGGGCACTAAGCGAATGGTTGTAAGTCAAGGACTGCCTTTATGTTGGATTAGAAAGACTCTTGATCTCAAGCAACAAGATTCCTGTTCATGCCCATTCTACCTTCTGGATACTTTGATTTTGTCGCGTCTACATCAGTGCAACTATTTTCAAAAGAGTTAATGAAATATAGTAGACATTCTTAACATACTGCAGTAGAAATTTGGGTGTATAATGAAAGAGAAAGTGAGAGCATGTTATGAATAAAAATAGGAATTTTCAGTTACTTGTACTTATAGTATTGATTTTCAGACATTATCATATTTTGTAATAATGTGAAGAGATAATGTACTGGCAAATACTTTTGTATCAATCTGAGAATTAGCTAAATTGTATTTATCAGTCCTTTATTCAGCATTTCACTGTCATTCATTCAGAGATACTGAAACGGAATAGACTGGTTCAATTTTCAATGTGCCAAACAGCGACCTCCTGATCCTACATTGCAAGTTTTCTTTCTATTTCAATATGCAATAGGCAGAGTAAAATATGCTGCTTGGTGGACCAACACTTGTGTTATGAACGCTTCTTCATTCATTGGTCATGGACAGAGAAAGGTACAAATCATCTCACTGAAGATGAATTCAGTTTGAGATGAATCTGAAGAAAAGAAATGGCTGATAAAACTCCTGGTGTGCAAGAAATATTTGTTGGCAACTTTCTTTAATGTCCACACTTTTGTGATGCTTACGGTTAATGAGATTGTCAAGATGATTTTCCACAAATCCACATATCAAAGCAGGAACCCCATGTTTTTGATGCTGCTTATTACTGCCTTAGGTCTTAGTGCCCTTCATGGTGCTTTAAAGGTTACAACTAATTCAGAATCCTTTTTTTAGCAAAATGATTAATTGCTTTCAGTTCATTTGTGCACCTCTGACTTTTTTTTTTATTTTCCAGGTAATATGAGAAATGCTTCTTTTCTATTCCTGGCCATGATTTTAAGGATAACTTGCTGACTATACCCACATGCTAAGTCTATGTGAAAAGCCAAATCATAACAAGGCTGAACTGGAGAAAAAACAAGGCCTCAATATACTTCAAATGATTGTGACCAATGCTTCTGGTAAGCCAGCTCTTTATTTGCAGAGTAGAATGCGGGCTACATTTGCAAGGCCTTTCTCAAACAGAATTTTAGCATTTTGAAAGCACTTTGAATATGAACTGGATGCTTCTTATTACTAATTAAATCTTTTTGATGAAGTATTTCAATCAGGCCTCGCAGCTCTGCAGTTCACACATGCCCAAGTAAGGACATTTCTTTACTATCAAATTGTTATTTATTTATTTATTTATTTATTTATTTATTTATTTATTTATTTATTTATTATATTTCTATACTGCCTTTCTCCCGTAGGACTCAAGGCGGTGTGCAGTCAAGAAAAATATAGACACACAAACATCATAAAATTGCTAATTAAAATTATTACTTAATTTGGTCAATTAAATAAAACCAATGTAATGTAGAATAATATAACTTTATTATCTTGCTGGGGACTGAGGTTGTTTAACAATTCCTGCTTGAGTAGAAAGTTAAGTTTTTTTTCCGGCCCCCAAATAAAATTAAAGCAGTATGCACTGCAAGCATAGTTACATTTGTGTATTTGAAAACAGTTGCTTGCTTCTGTAAGTGCAATTGCAGAAAGAACGAATTCAATTCAACTATATTTTTAGACTTTCAGTGTGACATGGCAAAATGTGACATCTGCCAAGGATAACCTCTTAAAGAGATCACGTCCAGATTTATAGCAGGGGAACCCAGGAAGCAGTCTTGGGCAGTAGCCTGACATGGGAGCACTGTCCCTTTGGAACTTTTCAATAGCCAGTCCACTCAGCTTTAAGATCTCTGGACTTCAACTCCCAGAATTCCTCGGCCAACATGGCTGGCTGAGGAATTCTGGATGCTAAGTCTTAAAGTTGCTCACCTTATAGTTGCTGAAGTTGAGGAACACTGCACTGGCCCATTGCTTTTCAAAATGTGTCAAGATCTTCCTGATCTATCTGCCCTTGGAAAGCTCTGCTTCAGCTAATAGAGAAATGGGTCGAAATTTGCACATAGTCAAATTTTACTTTACAAAGTAAAATCTTGTGTATTTTAAAATTTCTCTAACGTAAGCCTTATCTGATGGGTAGTTCTCTAAAATGGAAATAAACAGACACATAAAGATGCTACCCCTCAGTTAGGCTTTGCCCCAACATTTACTTCTGAAAGGTCACAACTTTTAGGATGAGATCTATAACTCAGTAATAGAAACCCTTCACTTGGTACACAAAAGATTTCAAGTTTAATGTTGGCATCTGCCTCTGTTCAAGTTCTATGCAACTGATTTAAAACATTATATTGACTGCATTAAAATTATGGAAAACATGTCATGCTAGTAATCTTTTTGATATGCTGAAATAGCATAACTCCTCCATCTGGTTCATTCCCCATTACATCTTTTTTTCTCTTGTTCAACATGTATAATCAAAGTTTAAGGGATCATATTTTAATGTTATTGTATTGATTTTTGCTAAATAATAAACATCTTTCCATGGCTATTTTCTATCTAAACTTGGAATATTTCGTAGTTATAGACAGAATATTGGTAACAAAACTAGTCACTCATGATCAAGCGATCAAATGTGATTTGAATTAATGAAAAAATATTGTCGGTATGTGGAGCTTATTTGCTGGTTCCATCTTCTAAAATATTGCTCATTTTGATGCCCAAGGTATCACTTTAAGCATATGCATGAACTATTTCAGTTCTAATTCTAGATATCCTACCTATCATTTGACTGCATGATTTGCTTTTAAAATGTACCTGTATCTGATGATGGGGGGATAAGGTGAACTGTGGAATTACTCCTTCATAGCTGAAACTTTTAGCAACACATTTTTTTTTCAAGCACAAAAATGTTTATTTTTTTTCCTTTTCTTGAATATATACATTCTCTTGGTAGTGAGAGGTTATACCACTGACCATCATATACAAGGGGCTGAAACAGGCTGTACAACAGGCAGTCGTGGCAAATGGGAAGTTTCAGTGCAAGCGAAAGGGGGAAGACAGTGAGAAGACATTTTCGGTGTTTATGCTCATAAAGCATACATACATGAATCTAAAATAAAGTCTCAAACAATGTAAAGATACATGTTACAGAGAACAGAAATCTCTTACTGTAGATGTATTCTCCCCAGGCAGAAGACTGCGTCAAGTTCTACAAAATTCAATTCTAACAGAATTGACGGCATCATATTCAATGGTACCAACAAAATATTGCAGACAGTTCTCGAATGCTCAAAGTACAGTAGACTCATACAAATAACAGATGGGCAGCGCCAAACAGCTCCACCCCTTCAGCAGGCAGTTTAAAAATACCGCTGCCATATTGAGAGTGGCAAAGTGCAAGCAGTGTGCCTTCGGCTCTAGTACTGTGATTCTGAGTGTGCCATTATATTTGTAGATGGGATTCTTTGCTCCTTTTTCCACCAAAGGAACAAAGACTTGCCAACCTGCAAATAAATAGTGAGTGGCTCTTGTGTGCCTTTAGACTGACAGGTGACAATGCAACATACGTCTACCGTCTACATACGGTAACATAAAGCAAATGTAAGAAGGAAGGAAGCACAAGTCAAAAGCCAATTCCATTTCACGGAATTTTAAGCATTTGGTGGACAGGCAGATCACATGCAAGGAGACTTCCGTACTTACAAAGATCTTACAATAACTTTGGGCTGTTGTTCTAATGTCAAGAATTATGGTTAAGCGTATTTCACACATGAAACATGCAAGGTTTGTAATGTAACTGAATTAGATCGTTTGTTCAGAAGATGGCAAAAAATGTTACAGTTGAATATCAGAGGGGGAAGGGCATCTGCCTGCCAAATTTGCTGTTTGAAAGAAAAAGAGAGGTTGTCACTTGCAACTGCTTTTCCAGAAAGACCACATAACAATTTTTTCCCCTCAAACACAGAGATACAACTTACATTCAGGTTTCTTCAGTAACAACAAAGCGATCCATTTCATTATGCTTTACTCAAAGGGCTGGAGCCCCAGTCAGAGAGGGGGTTAAAACTTTAAACTACCAAACACGCCACTTAACTGCTGGTTAAAATTAAAAGCATTTAACAGGAGAAAATAAAACTGGTCAAGAATTTCAGATGTAAACTGTCACCATTCAATTTATATCTTTGCATTTTTGCAAATAAAAAAGTTAAGCTTTCCCAAGCAGTTTGTAAATAAAGTACACCTTTCAGTTATTGTTGTGATTATTTTAACCTTCCCAGTTTGAACTGAAAAGCTTGAATTCAAGGCACTATACTCTTGTAAGATCAGTACTGTTCTCCTACCCATCCATTCAAGTACGTTAGTGTTGAACGTAGCTGTTTCAAACACCAGAGAAGAATCTCAACCGTCTTCGGCAATGAAGGAGAAGGAAGGATTGCCAAAGAGCACACAGATTGGTGGAAAGCATTGCACCGGGCCGGCCTGAGGGGGGCATGGCTAATGAACTAGTGAGCCTGAATGGGGCCAGCAGGGAGAAACAGATTGCCTAGGAGCTAAGCACTGGATGGTTGCCATTTGGAAGTCAGCTACTGAGGTCATTCCAAATTAGGGCCTCTGCAGGGGCACCGGAAACAACTGGAAGCTACTGGGGCCAAGAGCTGGAAACTGTGCAATGCTCTGGCCTCCTCTCATCCCCGGCTGGGTGGTTGGGCCCGACCAGGGCACTCCAAAGAAGGTCGTAGGGAGAACTCCTCCATACTGACCAAGAGGCATCACATAAGGTTTGACTGGGCCAGTTAGGAGAGTACCTGGCATAGGCACTGGCTGGGATGGTGGAACTCCAGAAGTTAATGCAGCTGACAGTGGACAAGTCACTGGAACAACACACTTTTTCCCCATTCCTGTTCTTGCTGCATTAACCTATAAAAGCAAACATAAGAAAGTGTAGCTGTAATTCTTGTTTCCTCTTTTACAGAGCAGTTCATAGAAATTATCATTGTCAACCCATCTCTTTCACCCTGTTTGGAGGGTACATGCTGGACATGCTCCCTCATGTGGCCAAAAATGGCCAATGCGGGAGTGAACACACAACTCCTTCTCACGGTGGGGCTCTAACCCTTCTCATGTTACCGATATAAACATCAAGGGAATTCTAGCTGAATACAATGCATTTTTAAGCACAGCAGGATTCCCTCCCCCCCAACCAAATAATCATCATTTCTCCCTGCAGGAACTGATAACAAATCAATGTGACAAATCACTGCTTTCCTTAAAGCAACTTCAACTATGGCTCCAGCAGTAGCTGATATTAGCTGGATTAACTTTTTGGCTATGCACATTTTAAAGAGCCTATGGCTAAATTTGGAAAACTAGCCATCTATAAAATATTATAAAATGGAAAGTATGTTTCCAAAGCAACCAATTGTAGTAAGTAGTTAACCCTTTCCCTGCCCTTGTTAAGTAATTCTGCAATAATTGTAAAGGCTCTCCCCTAGGTGTGTTTCTACCACTCGAATAGACATTTCAATATAGTCACAGAATTCTTCAGTCAGTTTCATATCCAGGCATAGCTAAACTAGATGAAAGAAATTTTGGATCACTGAGAGCAGCTGACATTTTGAGAATTCTGAAGTTAAATATAGACCAAAGGATTGCTTGGTTCCCCCTGGATCTGAATTTTAATTTCATTAATGATTTACAACTTTTGACAGTGATTCCACTAAGTTAACATCTACCCCTGAACAACCTTTCTTTGAGGCAAATCCCAGGGTCTGTAAATATGAAATCAGATTGATAATTACACCCAGGGACTAACCATTCTTAAAGCAGAGAAAGTACACAAGTATACAGATGAAAAGCAAAACATGTAAAGGTGTCTTCATTCTTGACATATTTTCTAGAAGTACAAGTAGTCCTCAGCTTAGTCCAAAATCTCCATTGCTAAGCAAAGCGGTTGTTTTGGGGTTTTTTTTTGCCACAGTTGCTAAGTGAATCACTGAAGGTAAATGAATTGTGTGGTCTTTAAGTGAATCTGGCTGTCCCCATTGACTTTGCTTGTCGGAAGCCAGCTGAGAAGGTTATAAATGGCGATCACATGACCCCCGGGATAGTGCAACTATCATAAATACATGTCAAGTGCTCAAATTTTGATCACATGACCATGGAGATTCTACACTGGTTGTAAATGTGAAAAACAGTCATGAATCACTTTTTTCAGTGCTGTTGTAACTTTGAATGGTCACCAAACAAATGGTTGTAAGTCGAGTAGGATCGACTTGTAGGACAGCAGGACCTGTAGATCCTACTGTATTCTGTAGAATTATTCTCAGGCTAGCAGCCATTTAACTTAGTTGATTCCTAGATCAGACCGACAAGCCAATGCACAATGCAAATTCCTGTGCAAAATTAGCGTTGTGAAATACTAATCTGAAAACATTATTTATAGGTGTCAGTATAAAAAATACTGCATGTTTTTTATACTGAGAGAAATTTCTCAAGAAAAGAATGGGATTTATTGTTGCTAAGAAAGAAAAAAACAGTTCTGATATAACTGTCTCAGCCCAAGATATGAAGTCTTGCAAGCAGAACAAAGATAAATAATTTATAGCTCCATGACCAGCTTTTGCTTTTTTGAGAATGCTCTACTCTCCAGACAAGAGGTTTTGGAAAAGAAAAGTTGTATGTTTCTGACTAACACTAAGTTGAAGAAGTAAATTAAATCTGCAAAATAATGTGCTGTTTTTCTCTCTCAATTCTTTAATAAAGGAAAATACCAACATTTCTTATCTGAGGAATATTCATTATTGAATATTCAATATTGCAGAATAACAACGTGTATGGAAACCATATCCTTGTGTTTGCAACAAAGTATGAAAACAGGGGTGCCACAGAAATGAACACAGAGTCAGAACTTCTGAAAATAATGGCTACTTCACTATATTTGCTATTGTGGTCTTATAATATATTTGGAAAAGCTGTTTAATGACAGATAAAGTTGTTTTGCAGAATGGATTTGGCTGATGCTACTTCATTGAGGCAGATGGGCCTGTCCTTTGTGCCACCACAATTGTTTCTATGAGTCTTTTCCCCAACCTTGGTGCCCATTAGATATATAAACTTCAACTGTTTACATTAGCTTAAAACCCTAGCAGAGTCTAGTCTTAGTTAATTAGCCTCAATCTGTAAAAAAAAAAAAAAAAAAATCATTTCAAAAGAGCTTATTTCTATACAGGTAGTCCACTCTTAACAACAGTAATTGGGACTGGAATTTCCATCACTAAGCAACACATTTATAAAGCCTTTCATGCAGGGGTGAAATGCTCCCGGCTCCAGGTAGTGATGGCGGCGGGCAGTTCGGAGAATCGGTAGCAAAAATCCCTGCCCTCACCCCCCATGCCCAGCTGAGCCACACGATCATCAGAGGCTTTTTTTCTTTTAAATGCCTCTGACAAGCCAAGCTCTGACGAGCCAAGCTCTGATAATCCCAGCTGAGTTGCCTGCCGATCAGGCAACTCAGCTGGGATTGTCAGAGCCATTTAAAAGAAAAAAAGTTTTTTTCTTTTAAATGGCTCTGACGATCCAAGCGCTGACGATTCCAGCTGAGTTGCCTGCCGATCAGGCAACTCAGTTTGGATCGTCAGAGCCATTTAAAAGAAAAAAAAGGTTTTTTTCTTTTAAATGGCTCTGACGATCCCAGCTGAGTTGCCTGAAAACCCTCTGACGATCAGGCAACTCAGCTGGGATCGTCAGAGCCTTTTTTTTTTTTTATTGAAAAAGTTTTAAAACAAACACAATTTCCCCACAACCCCCCCTCCCAACCCCCCCCTTCCCCCCGACTTCCCAGAGCAGAACACAAGGTATTTCTATTGACCCTTAACAATAAACTAAATTGCATAACCAATCATTAAACTAACACCCCTAAAAAAAAATTTCTTTTTTTTTTGAAAGGATCTTTTTACATGGTTTTACATGTAAAAAATGATTTTAAAAGTAAAAAAAAAAAAATTGGCCACGCCCACCGTCACATTACCCCACCACCACCAAGCCACACCCACAGAACCGGTAGTAACGAATTTTAGATTTCACCACTGCTTTCATGCGACAAGTTGCTTAGCAATGAAAATTCTGGCAGTTACACTTGCCATTATTAGGCAAACCCTAGAATGCCATTAGTTCGATGTCATGTGGTTGACATTTGCAATTTTCTGCCAGCTTCCCCATTAACTTTGCTTGTAGGAAGCTGGCAAAGAAAGTTGCAAACCGCAATCACGACCATGGAGATACTGCAATTGACACAGTATCTGAACAAGTGGTTATTAAGCAAGGACCTCATGTATAAACACTTTTGCAATTGTGGAGTAAGATGTGACTGTGATCATCCATCACGTATCTCTGACATCTTGATGATATGTGGTTATTGTATATGAACGTTATATGAAACCTCATTTGACTGTTTTTCAGAACGTCTTTGTTTGTTGATTGATTTGCAAAGAATTATTCCAGAAAATTCAGAGCTAAGGAAAAATATCAGTGATTTATGATACCAGGGGGGAGGGAATCCTCCAGGGTAAGAAGAAACATTGAGAGATTTGTTGCCTTCAAGCTCATTCTTTATGACATCATCCATTAGGACACTCAATCACATTTTTATATAACACAGTACACTGTAGGTGGCTTTTCATTGGAGTCTATTACCCATGGAACAGAAAATTGTGTTTTGATTATTTTTGGCCATTATTCCTCTTTTGCAATGGTTGGGCCACTACCCATGCTGATTTGATCGATTCTCCGTTTTAAGAACACATTACATCATAGGAGGAAGGGAAATTACTGTTTTCCCATTTTCACTCATGGCTTTTAAATGCAGATTAATGCCAATTAAATTCCACCAATATTTCCAGTTCTGGTAAACTAGCTGGAATAAATGAGCAAGCCACATGAAGTAGCATTGTACAATATCTATGATTAATATCCACAATAGTGGAATTACCAAACACAAGGGTCTTCATCAGATACAGAAAATGAAAAAGAGAAACTCTGAAAGATAAAATATTACAGACTAAACTATATAGTTTAGGAAGGTCTAGGTAACAGAAGTAGGAAGGTCTAAGTAACAGAAGTCTGAGGAAATGGAAGAGATAAAAAAGAAAGCCAGAAAGTTAAAAAGGCATAAGAGAGAGAGAAGGAAAGATCAAGATATTTAACTGGACTGCAAAGGACGAAAGTTTGAAGGCTAGAAAAATAAAATACAGCTACCTGAATAGATGAAAGAAAGAAAGCTTTCACATTTATTGGCTCAGGGTGTCAAGAATTGCAGTTGGGGAACAATTGTGGAAGAGATGGGGTAGAATTGATTAGAGTTTTTTCCCCTGGAGTCATAAAAAGAACAGAGTTTAAATGATAAGGAAGTAGATTTTGATTGGACAGCAGGAAAAATATTTTAATGGCAAGAACTAATTCTTCAATAGTAGACAGCCTTGGAAGGGTATAAATTCCTTCAGGGCAGTGTTTAGGCAGAGGCTGGATGGCCAGCTGTTAGGGATGCCAAAGGAGTTGATTATTGTATTGGGTTGGAAGAAATGTCCTCCAAGATCCCTTCCAATTCTTGTGTGTTCAATTTGGGTTATCTTTAGTTGGATTTTTCACAATTTTTCCAACATTTGCACTATTTTTGTTTTACTTTTTATTGTTGCCTCCTTGAGCTAGAAAGCCAGCTATGAAAAATAAAAATTAAAGAATTAAGGCCTTTGTCCTGTGTCCTGAATTTTAATTTTTGAATCTTTATGCCTAAAGATCTTGGTAGCCAGATTTTATATTAACCATGATTCTTCTTTCAAATACAGGAAGACAATGCTATAAAAATGTTGGAATTTCCATATGCATGAACTTTATTTTTCAAACTACTTTGCCTGAGTTAAGGTAACCAGAATTGTGTTACCAATTGTGTTCAAATTTTGTAGAAATCAATTGATCATAAACATTCTTAATTATTTCTGGCTTACATTCTGTAGTCATTGTCAGTGGTGAGGGCCTGAGGTTTGCAAAGGTGTTGAATATGGACTTCTGTATTCATATATGCATCTACAATATCTATATAATGTAACTATATCTGATCTATGAATTTCATCCGTGAGTTATATTTTCAAATGGTTACTGTGTATATCTACATCAGTGCTCCAATGTTCGTGACTGATGCAAATATTATTTTGTGAATGGGATATTAATCTGTATCTGAGACAACCAGTTATGTTTGAAGAATGTGGCCTTTTATCATTCATAAAGGAAAACTTTAGAATCTTGAACTGCTTGCTTTGTTTTGCTCATTCTCAGCACTATGCTTCCATTCAAAATGCTACTCAAATATTATGCTACTCCTAAAATAATACAGGTAGTCCCCACTTACTGACCATGTGTTCATCGAAGTTAAGATAGCAATGAACAAAGAAATTTATGATTGGTCCTCAAAGTTGTAGGCATTGCAGCATCCCATTGCAATTCAGGTACTTGGCAACCAGCACACAAGTCATTGACAATTGCAATGACTTGTGGTCATGATTGCCATTTGCAATCTTCACAGCTGGCTTCCAACAAACAAAATCAATTAAGGAAACCAACAGGAAGTCACAAGTCATGGTCATGTGACATTGCTCTTAATGACTTGTGATTCACTTAATGACTGCTGCCAGAATTGATATTGTAAACCTGTGTGGTTATGTGACTTCTCACTTTACCACCGTCATTTAGCAATGATTGTCATTTAGCAATGGAGTTGCTGGTCCTGTGATTCTTATGTGCTGACTACAGGTACCTACTGCATTGCTACAAGCCTGTATTTTACTTTGTGTTTATTTTTTTTTCTCCATCTTTCAGTTACATGGAAGTCCATATCTCATTCGACTAGCTACACTCATGCTTGTGTGCACACACACACACATCATATGTAGTTATATTTTGTTTACACTTATCCATCAATCAAGGAAATTGCCTTCAGCAGCTCAAAATGCTATTTTCTTATTTTTTGTTTTAACAGTTATTACTTATTAGATTAAGTGATATTAGTGAAAAGTCCCCATATGATGAACTCATGAGCTAGTATGAGTTATATTTTACACATATTCCATTAGATTCCAAGAATAGTGAGCTATAGTAGCCCCCTTTGTGCATGACTGATGTCAAAAACAAAAAAAACCACATCTCTGTTGGCTGATGCTCATGCTTTTCAACCAGGTTGACAAATTATGCCCTTTATTGTAGGAGTTCCTAGTGCAAAAGAAGCAAAGTAAATTCTGTTTAGACACAGGGTCAGGGAGTAGGGAGGAAGTGTGGGCTATACTGCTTATACTGTTTTGGATATCAAATAAAACAGGACAAGAGAATTCTTGTAAGATTTTATGAAACTGATCCAAGAGTCACTGGCTTTTTCAAGTAAAATATACAAAGTTTTTTTTTCCTTAGAGAAAAGGATGATGCTAAAAGGAACAGAGCCATTTGTTGAATAAAAATAACATATGTAGTATTTATAGTGTATGATAAGGAAAAGAATAGTACAGTTGCATTGAAACAGCATGCAGTCAACTTTCGTGATTAGATTTGCTTGCACAGCAATTATGTATACATATATATTGTAAGAATGTACAAAACTCGGTAATAAAAATTCTGTTTTCCTCTGGTACAGTACTTTTCAACTTTTTTCTTTTCTTAGATCTAACTAGAATACACAGACATTCTTTGGAAATGCTTGGCACCGCTTTATCAAAATCCTGACTGTATCAGGGGAGTAAATGTGAGGGCCGGTACAATTGCAACTGTGGTTGCTGAAGTGTTACTCTCGTTTTGCCCAGGCTTGGGAACTGCAGGCCTACTTCTTCCATTTAATTAGTTGACTGACAAGGGAATAAAACAATCATATAGAAAATTATCTCTTAGTGGGTTTCACAATTTTAAGAACCTTTGTGTTATTATAGTGTTTTTGCACTGACTAATCTCCCAGATGTGAATGTATTGGTGCTTCAGAGCTATAACAAAACAATAATGTCATCATGTGTACTTTTTGTTTCCGAAAATGGAAGCTATGTAGTGTTCAAAAAGAGCATCATCCATATAACCATTTGCAGTAACCAGATAGAAAATATATATATATATATGTTTCTGGGAACTTTTCTTGTTGCTAAGGCAGACCCCTCCATTTGGTTCCATCCTTTTTCTACTTTCAACAGTACAATCTATATCTTTTAATATGAAATATCAGAAGTCTGCGAAGTCACTACTATGCAATTAAATTAAAAATTTACTATGCATTAATTAAAAATTATGATTTAAAGAAATGTTTAAGTGTACTTGTTTTCTATGAATTTAATTAAATGAAAGGCACCTAGCTCCTCATGGATAAATATGAATACATCCCTGTCTTTCCAATGCCATTGTTTTCTGTCATTATAACTTAACAGAAAAATTGTTTACTGCTTTTCAGGTTCTGTGGTAGTCAAAAAAAAAAAAAAAGCAACAATAATCTGTCAAGGAAGTCCTAGACTGAAGAATAAATTCTAGGAAGGTAGCTTAAGCAAACCACTTGGTACTTGATAAACAACACTCATTAAATGTTTCTCCTCCTTTTCAAATATATTAAGATTCTTCTCTCGTGCTTCTCCTCTATGGAACAGAAAATATACAAATTTCTGCATAAATACAAATAAATAAATAAATAAGTACACTTCCCTGATTCAATGGCCCTGGCACATTATTTATGACTTGGTCAGTCCAGATGTTTACAGTGCTGCCAGTGGGCTTGCCCCATTCTTATATACTAAAGAGGATGGATCTAATTTATATTTGATTTCAAATACCACCAAGCTTCAAAAAGTATTGGAGCAGCCTTGCTCCCAATAGCTGTGTTTGAATTCTGTAGGTGGGAAAGAAAGGAAGGGGGATGATAATTGGTTCAAGCCAGACTATTATAGTTCTAGTTTTGCATATATGTATATTTTACATGAATTCAGGAATTTGTAAGGTTGAAGATGATAAGCTAAAGCATTGAAAATGGATAATGGAAGTATGGTGAAGTGAATTCATTATACCCATCTTTTTCTTCAAGCCACTCTGGTATATTTAAATATATTTCTTTATATGAAATGTGATGCATTTATTCAACTCAAAGTGATCATTTACAATGAAATCTGAAGCATTTTATTAAGAAGCCCCCTACTGTATTCAGTCAGACTTGATAGGTATTCATTCTTCAAAGTAAAAGTTCAAGCCACTGAACTAAAGGGGACTTACATTTGAATAGATCATATTGACAATTATCACTACTCTGTTCTAAAGTTGGACTATTGGAAGAGTCACTTGAAAAACCCACTAGCTGCTGCCAATATACCAACTATGGAAATTAACAATATTTTGGGGAAAAATATGTAAAATAAAGTTCATCAATGTTGTTTGAAATTATTTAAGACAAGCAATATTTGATTACCAGTGAACGTATTGCTGTGTATAAACTATTTCCACAATTTTCAATTTGCAAAAAGTTATATACTGAACCATACATATGTTGTCAAGTTCAAGTCCAAGTTGATAAAAAAAGATTCTTAAGTTATTTTTAGTAGTCAATGAATTGAAATGGATTTTATATGGAATATGCTTTTTTTTAAAAAAAAGCTTATGTCCTCCTCCAAACATCAGTTTTGCAATGGCTTTCAGACCCAAAGTAAAACGTAATGCTCTTCAAGGAGTGCCACTTACTCCACAGGTCTCATTCTGTGTCTGCGTGGGATTAGCCTTGGGCTCCATGTCTTGCCGTTTTTGATTCTGTTTAAGTTGGTTTAAGGATGGCTTTGCTTGTACAGCTCCCACGGTTTTGCTTGTCCATTGATCCACCAATTTGTGGAGATCATCTGTGAAGGTTCCTTTCTTGTTGTTACTGTTGTTGGCTTGTACCTGAACCTGTATTGTTGTTTGTGGTAGAGGATCTGGATATGCTACAAGGCTGTTTGCTGAAGATCCTAAGACATTGTGGAAAGAGAAGACTCAATTATATGTATATATAAACATGCATTTTCTTTTGAGTATATTTATTACAATTCATGGTATTTCTGAAATTACTATATGCTTAATCAATTGCCTGCTTCTTCTGAAGAACATTTTTTGCTTCAAAAATGGCCCTTCAGTAGCATAAACACATGTTTAAATATGTGTTCAGAGGGATTTTAGTTTTGTTATTCAGAGTATTATTTTAGCTAGGATGAATTATATCTTCTTTCCTCACAGAAGCCTGTTCATTCTTTTTTTAGTCATAATTGGCTAAAAAAAAAGGTATCTTTGCAGCCATTTAAATTTTTATATTTCTGCAGAATTCCCAAGCACCTCCTTATTGTTCTGAACTGAAATGCAGTTTAAAAGATTTTACTAATCTTTTCCTTCTTAAAAAAAAATCACTTTCAAGGTGGTAGTAATGAATGACACACGTGGTCATAATTTGAAAGACTACAAACATGGCAACTAAATCTATTCAATCTAATTATAAAAATATCTATACATACATCCTGAAATTGGAACAACTGTTATTGAAACCATTACTCAAAATATGTCACGGTAGAGGCATTAAAACCAATTAAGTAGCAAAGTGAAATAAAGCAGTATTGACAATTGACCAATGAGTCTGAAATAATTTCCCCCCAATTATCTCAAAACGTGTATCCTAATTTCAAAATGACCAAAATTTGAAGCAGAAAAGTTTGAAGTTGTATTGAAACGGTATTACATACAATGAACTAACGTACTAAATGACGATTTCTACATTATGAATTTGCAGAGACCACGAGCAACACTATTAGCATTTTTTTTACTTACATAAAACCTTACGTCTTTCTTTAAAACGTCTCGTGCATTGAACTAATGTGAATTCTTATGCTCGTTGAAAAATAGAACAGTGAAAGTGCTCCCCCCAATTTATTCTTCACCGACTGTTCAGTACTTCAAGCATTTCAACAGAGAAGAGGAACTATTAAACTGTATTAGTCAGCCAGCCACAAAAGAGCATTATAAGGAAGCCGAGTTAATTAGCAAGCATATGACTCAGCTTTATCTCATTAAAATACACATGTACATACTGAAATTATGATCTTGCAACAGGCATGCACCCAAAAACAGCACGGACATGCAAAGCTATATTTAATTCATAAGCAGCATAATTTAAATGCCATCATCAATGCAGTCTGCTCTTAAATAAACCACTAGATTGTATTTAAACAAAGCAGCCCATGCTCAAAAATAAATACCAAAAAGCCAAAAATAAAAGAGAGAGGGATAGTTACTACTACTGTGATCTTTGCCTAGACATAGTCGTTTCAGGGTGGACCCTACAAGGTAAATGATACAAGATATATAGAGTTAGGTAAGACTAAAAAGGGAAAAATAAAAGAGTCTGATGGACAGTCTTCTGCATTTTTAAACAATAAAAAATAACCATTATGCAAGAAGGAACAGACAGAAAGTCAGCAGTTCAGGTGTAAAAGAAGAAATAAGGGGGCTGCTCAAAGCCTATAGGAATTTATTGGTATGAAAAATAAAACATTGCAGAATTTTTAATTGGCTCCTACAATTTTCATGACAGAGTAATATTTCTAATAAATATTGCTTCTAAATCAGTTCCTATTCTGTATGCACAGTAAATGGAATACCTGATTTCTCTCAGTTAATGATAAAAATAAGAATAGATTGGCAGCAAGAACTTCCTATTTCAGGTTTTAGACCCAGTTCTGCAGAACTAAGGCACATCAAATTAAAAGTATATATTGAAATGCAAGACAACAAATTGCTTCATTTTGATCTTATCATCAAACTGCATTTGGACGCTTACAGCTCTACTGTATAGGAGATAGCATTTCCTATCATTCTTTGTTATTTATTTGATGAGCTGGGAAGAAAAATCCTACTGCTTGGTTAAGAATATTCAGTTGAATCCAATGCAGTGTTAACAACAGGCTAAAAAGATAAAATAAGGAGATCTATTTATTCTGACAGAAAGTCAGCAGGAAGGTTATTAATTGGTGTAGCTCTAGCTGGTTTAAATTTTTCTTTTTCTGTTTTATTTATATAACCTACCTTCTTTGCCTTTGTAATATTGCAATGGTATCTTAGGGAGTTATTCATTATTAGGTGCATGTTGGTACTGCTGTCCACTATGATTAATAAAGTGGTTTCTGATATGGTACAAAGATTACCCATCTTTGCACGCAAATACAACCCAAATCATTCCAAACTTTGATAGCAATGCATGTATATGTGTGTGTATATGTCTATATTTATCTACCCCAATGGTGTTGATCAGCTTGAGTGTTACACATGACAATCTTTCAAACAGAAAGAAAACCACATTTTACCTCACTAAGCCTTGTGCTGAATATTTTATTCTAATTTTAGCCAAGGGAGAGACCTTCATCATGATATCATCACACAAATGCTGTGACCTAGATACTAAAATGTCAGGATGCAAGAGCATATCAGCTGTTTTGTCATTTTGGTGTCATCATCTTTTACTGTAGATGCTGCTGGCTCTTGTTAAACTGTTTACATTCAATTTACCTACTGGTAACCCTCAATCATGTAGGAATAGCAGACTCCATATTGTTTGCGCACATCAAAAAGATACTTAATTAATCTGACTATAGATTAACTGATGTCTGCTGATATGACACATGAATTGGACCTAGCTCCAAAGAAATAATTGTTTACATTAGTTGTTATACTCCATGTGGGAATCAAAATGTGGTAAAGAACAGCATTCTATAATGAACATATGATTAGACATAATTCCTTTCTCTCCATAATAAATCTCTCAAAAGAAGATCAGTTGATATATATCCTTTCCTTCTTTCCTCTTTCCTTCCTTCCTTCCTATAAATATCACCGAATTCTTTGATTTTAGTTTGGACCCTTTTGGAGAGATGGTCAAAATCAGTGATGAGACCATGCCTAAATTTAACATATTTTCCTATGTATTAATTTTTCAGTGGCTTCTTCTCACAATTTCCTTGCAGTAGCCATATGCAAATGAATTTTGTTTATATACAAGACAGTAAATCCTTAACCATCTTATTAAGTAAGTAACCATCAACACAACCTGTTTGTACTTTGCACTGTCTTTAAAGTTAGTACTATACAACAATTTAGTTTTAAGAGAACATATAGCCAAGATGGTCATATAATTAGGTTTTGAGTTTATAATTACGATCAATATTTCCAAGCATTATGTGCAGATTTAAATCCTTCTTTTTTTAAAAAAAAGAGAATAGCTTCTACTCAAACTACTATAAATTATTTTTTTCTAGAAATATTTTTTCCGATTTTAAAGAGATTTCTTAAATTTCTTATGTGTAACTTTGGTTTCAACTTTCTAAAGTAACCTACAGAATTATATTCCCTGTGCCCATACATGTGCCCATAAAGTATAAGGAGAACGTTATGACTTTGCTGGTTCACCAGAAGTCAATTAGTACCCATCCCAAAAAAAATCAGTGACTCATTTTGTACCACATAAAGCAATTAATAATTTCACAGTTTAGGGATAAAAGTTAACCTTTGAGTATTTTCCTATAATCTGTGAGATACTTACTAAGAACTGGAATGAATACTTACAAGAGGAACAGAATGCACATAGTCCTCAACTTATGACCACAATTGAGCCCAAAATGTCTGTTAAGTGAGACAGTTATTAAGTGAATTTTGTCCCATTTTACAATCTTTCTTGCCATAGTTGTTACGTTACTAACATGGTTGTTAAGTGAATCTGGCTTGCCATTGACTTTGCTCATTAGAAGGTCGCAAAAAGTAGTCACATGACTCCAAGACACTGCAATCGTCATAAATATGACGATATGCCTCTGAATTTTGATCACGTGACCATGGGGATGCTACACTGGTCATAAGTGTGAAAAAATGGTCATAAATCAATTTTTTCAGTGCCGTTATAATTTCTAACGGTCACTAAAAGAATTGTTGTAAATTGAGGACTACCTGTAGAACAGTTCCTCGCCTATCTTTGACCATATTGGTCTACAAACCCAATGCAATTAATAACATTGGTACCATAACATTAATAATTGCTCTGTAGAGCTTGACTGTCAAAAACAACTAAAGGTATCAATCTGAACATACTTATACTGGAAAGAGCCTTATATTGAGTCAGATCATTGGCTCCTATAAATGATAGATGGTGAAAAAATGCCCACAAGTTTTAATAGCAAGTAGCACTAATTGTCCCAGGTTCTAGGGAAGAACATTTCCAGTTCTCCTTGCAATTGCCAGACACTGAACTTGCATCTTCTGCATACGTATCATACATGGAGTACCACATAGAACTACCAAATAAGTTTTATATGCCAAATAATCTAAGAATATTAGATTTCTTTATCTTGAAATTATAACTGAATTTTAATATTATGGTTTTCATATACAAAGATGTTTATGAATACTTAAATACCCTTTCATTGTTAAGCCTAAAAATGTTGACATTATTTTATTGAAAATGGAGAGCAAGAAGAATGAATTTTAAGTAGCTTTGTGCCTTTGATTTGTACCCTTGTAATAATGATAGAGATGTATAGTTCCAATGATAAAAGTTTGATGAAAATGAATACTGAATTTGCTGAATGTTAACTAAATATAAATATCTCTTTATATATTGGCACTATTTTATCTTGTTTGTAACTATGGCCTAGATTTTTCTCATTAGTACAATATAGCCTTATTGTACCAAAATATCCCAAAGTATTTTGCCTTATAATAAGCATTTGTTTTACAAAAACGAACTTAAAAATAAATATTTGTGATAACTGGTTGAATAGCCAATTCGTATAATCATACAATCAAGAACAGTCTAGTTTTAGTGGCATCTGGACATGATATCAATAGACTATTCTGAGAGTGGCATTAGGAATTTTAATTTATTCTGTGCTTTGATGAACTGCTTGTTGACTTCATCTCTGAGGTCACATAAGGTCATAATAAAAAATTAACTGAGTAAAGTGCTCCAGCTAGATGAATGTCTAATAAAAGTCATATTGTACTTTGTGATAACCAAACAATCACATTTAAGAAAATTCATTTGAAGTAACCCAAAAGTACACAATGTGGGGGAAAATGCTGCCTAGAAAAGATGGTGTTAAAGAGCTAGCAGGAGCATTTCTCAGCATTTCTACATGCAAGGGACAGGAGAAATAACGTAATAATAACAACAATAACAACAACAACAAAGTGGATATAAACAGTACTGTATATTGTTTGAATACAGCCCTTGTGCAGATGTTCTACCCTTCAGTGACCTTCTAGAATTGTATCAGCTTGCTACATGCATGTCTTCATAGTCCAAGCATGTGTGAAAGAGACCATTCGTCTACAGAAGCCTGGGTTTCGATTTGGTATCACCGGAATCAGGACAGCAGACATTTATAACTGTCACATTGCAAATTAAAAATTACTCTAACGCAAAATCACATAAAGATACGTCCAAGATAAGAATTTACCATAAGACTATAGAATAAATTGATGAGATCTTCCACACATGCTTTTGATACCCAGGCATGAGCCAAAAGCAGTGTTCAAAAGCTTTCCATATGAAACAAAATAAATTAAATTAAGATGATTACTTTAAAAAAAGGGAGGGGGGAGTGATTGTCTACAAGAAGGGGCTTCCTGCCAAGCATATTAGATAAATCGATGAAAATGAGTTTTGAAAAAGATGACAAAAGAAAGATGGGCTGTGATAAAATACAAAAGAACAAATACAAACAGATGGACAAAGACACAGGTCCACTGAGGAATCTGGTACGAGGTTTGCTACTAGATTTATAGGTCACTCTCTCAGACGTTTGGTGGAAAACCGTCCAGCCTGCAAATGAATATAAAGGGAAGAAAACAAAGACACTTATAAAGTACAAATAGCTGTGATTAGATGTCACCATCAGTCATATCAGCTTTGTTAGTTAATCATCCACACCTCCATTTTAACCTTGCCCCAGAGGAGTAAGTTCATTGGCTATAAGCAAAAGGGTGTGAAAACAACAGCAGAAGAAAATAGATACTTCATAGGATTAGTTGGGCAGAACATGCAAAACCAGAGGCAACCATTTGTAATCATCTCAACACTTTGCAGCTGTGAAAGGACTCTACTGTCACCATACCATGATGAAGCTATGCTATGAGAGGTAACAGTGCTACTACTGAATGTAGCAGACTTTCTAATGAAAGCCAAAATTTATGCCAAGTGATTAAAGAGTAATTATTTCTGAATTACATTTTTGCAGGCCAGTAATACACTTTAATCCGAAAAATTCTGCATCAGCAGGAAAAGGATGGGGACTTAAGAGAACCGAAGAATATGAAGCAAGATAAAAAAGGACTCAGCTTCCCTGTTTGCAAATAATTTCAATCTACAATGGACAATTTTACTGATCTTTTTTTTTTTAAAGTGCTCTATGCTCTATTGGTTCTTCCTTAACATTGACTGCATTTTGTATTTGTACTCTACTGATTTTCCTCTCGTGGCTCATTTTCAAAATGAACACCAGCAAATTAAGACATCTACCCCTTGTACGGTCAGTGAAATTGCTATTAGATTTACATCAGCAGCTTTTCTAATTGTATCACAGTTAGCATCATTTCTACAGGCTTTGAATCAATATGCTGAGCAGATGTTTCTTGGTGAGGTTGGGCTGGACATTCTCTCTAGCTAAACCTACCTCACATGTTGCTGTTGTGAGGAAAAAATGGAGCATGGAGTGCTATATATACAGTATATACCACCATGAGGTCCTGGAGGAAAGGTGGTTTAAAAATCTAATCAGTATATCAAGTAAAAAAGAAAGCCTTAAACTTCCTTTTCTCACTTTAACACATATTTTGTTCTCCTGTGGAAAAATGACTGTTTTAACATAGAGTAAAAGATGACTCTGAAGATATAAAATCACCTTGGCCAGAATTTCCACGGACATCACCTCCTTCAGAAGCTACTCCAGAGCAAATGTCAGAGGATAATGAAGCCTTGACAGAGCAAGGTTGCTGAGTCTGAACTGAGCTCTCAAGTATGGCTGATGTGGACACAGTCAGTCCTGTTGCTTCAGTAGAGTCTGTTTGAGCTCTAGTGCTTCCCTTAGCCAAAGGGTCTTTATGCTCTGATATATTGCCTAAACAGGATGTATGCAAAAATCATTAAGCTTGAAAGCAATAAAAGAATCTGAAACTATTATCTGAAGAAAACTTCAAACATTCTGAAGATTTTTTAACTGACCAAAATCCATACATGTTCAGAAAATCAGCTGCAGAGAATCAACCATTCTTATCAATTCTCATTAAACTGTATATAAAAAAATCAACAATGGCTATAGTTTTGCAATTTTTATCGATAGTGTCTCCACATCAATGTCTCCAATGTGATGTTCACGGACGCTAATGTTGGTGACTCCATTGAGTCCATATTTCACCTAATTTTATTTTATTTTGATTTTTTTTAAAAAAATTAAGAGAATAAAAAGAAAAGTAATGCTGCATTACTTTCATACTGCAAAGTAATGCACCAAACTCAAGAATCATCCTAACAATATTTCGGACAATGTAAATAAATGAGACATAATCATAGAAAATAAAAATGAAAGGAATTTATGCGAAAGGTTTAATATGGCTTTGCTACGTTGCGTTTAATGGTTCAACCTAATTTAATTCCCTTCCCCATGAAAGCTAAGGACAAATCCTTTATTTAATCTATTTATTTATTTATTAAATATTTAATATTAATATATTAAATATTAAATATATTTCACTAGAAAAGTACTCCACTCCTCTGCTCACAATTATGCCACCAGGCCTGAAATTTTGTCTTGGGCAACCTGGAACTACGCCGCCTACGGTCTCACCTAAGCATAGTACACAAAATTGTCTGCTACAATGTCCTACCTATCAACAACTTCTTCAGCTTCAACCTCAACAATACATGGGCAAACAATAGATACAAACTCAAGGTAAACCGCACCAAACTTGATTGCAGAAAATACGACTTCAACAACAGAGTGGTCAATGCCTGGAATGCTCTACCTGACTCCGTTGTTACATCCTCTAACCCCCAAAGCTTCAACCCCCACAGCTTCAACCTTAAACTGCCTACCATGGACCTCACCCCATTCCTAAGAGGTCCGTAAAGGGGGCGTGCATAAGTGCACCAGCATGCCTACTGTCCCTGTCCTACTGTCCCCTTTTATTTGTACTCATTCCTTGTTCATGTCCATGTTTATACCTATACCTGTTATCTCGTACATGTTCGACAAACTAAATAAAATAAATCATATAGATCTTTACCCTTTTCTTTTGATTGAACAATACAATTGCAAAAAACAAACAAAAAAAACCCCGAAATCCCAAGAAAATAATCGAACAATTTGAAACTTTCACTGAATGTATGTTAGGAAGATATCACTTGTAAACATACTTGTACTTGATGTTTTGAGCTGCTGGACAACGGGGTTTAGCAATTTCCCAGTTTTTAATTTGTGCTTGCTTGTTCTTCTTCGGCGGCCACTTGGTGGAGCAGAATGAAGGAACCCAACATTGGGTGGCAGTGGTTTTCCCAGACGGAAGTACAAAGCTTCTATTTCTTTTTTCTGTTGGGACTGCAATTCAGTAATTTCCTTCATGTGTCTGAAGAATAAACATGAAAGCATTGAAAGAAAGTAACTCTTAAATTAAGACATCTCTATTTCTAAGAACGTATGTTAGAATATACATTTTGGTCACATCATTACCAAATATTTTTTTTAAAAAAGTACATTGCAGGAGATAAATTTCAAAGTGAAGATTGGTGGCTTTTACCATGGTTTATGGTCCTAATATGATGAAAAAGAAGGCACATTTGTGTAAGCTTATGAATCATTCAGGAAGAGTGAGGAAGCTAGCATATATATTTTAAGAAGTTGCATGATCAAAACAATGAGAACAGCAAATTGTTTTGACAGTCAAGTGCTAAATATAGTGAAAGGACAAGCAAAAGAATTCAAGAAAAGGCTACACCACACAGGATAAAGAATAGTTCAAATATTATACAGAGGTTTTGGTAGAGGAACCAGAAGAATAATCTATTTTACTATAAATTTATTTTTAAAAAAGGTACCAATGGGAGAGTACAAAATGCAATAGTTACAAGGAAACGCCTACTTCATTCAAATGCAATATGGTCAATGAATAAGGAATAAAGAAACTCAGGAAAAAAGAGTCTGAAACATGAGAAACTGAAACAAGAACCAGAAGACTAGAGACCTGTGAATTTTGCCCTGAGAATACTGATGATTTTGATTCAAGCGTTAGTAGGGGATGTTCTCTCATCAAGAGTTCAGAAGCTAAATAGGGTAGAATTGGATAATACTTGGATGAAAAATCCGAAGGTGATATGAAGGCTGTAAGCTAGACTGTAAGCTAGACTGTGAAGTCCCAGACTTGTATACTACCATCTCCAAAGAAAGCAATGGGAAATCATTTCTGTATTGGCTGTAAGAAAACAATGTGGCCATATGTGCCATTAGCAGTCCAGTTCAACTCAAAGGAGACTTTGCCATTAAAGGCAAACAATAAATAATAATCATGTATTAATGTTAAATTAAACTTTATCAAAATGAATAAAGATTAAAATACAAAATACAGTGCAAAAGTACAAAAGTACAAAATACTTGTGCTATGCTTGGACACCTGAAAATACAAATGAACTGAAATTCTACTGATGAAAGTGAAAACATAGGAATAAAATGAAATATAGTCAAGTCAAGACTAATGACAATAGGTTCAGCAACCAATCTAAAAATTGACACTAAAGATAGCATTTACCTTTTAGGATCAACTATCAGCAATTAACAATGAAGAAACAAGCAATCAAGAAATATGCCATAGATTGGCAGTTGACAAGTTATCAATGAAGGCCTTGCAAAAGATATTTGGAGGACATGATATGCCTATACCTACAACATTCAGAATGATACAGCAAATAATTTTCTTTATGTCACTCCATGGAAACAAAAAAAAAGGGGGGGGAAGGGATTTTGAAGAAGCAAGACAGAAAGAGTCAATGTTGGTGTTGGAAAAGACACCCAAGAATGGGAGTCAAAAAACAAGGAAACAGATCATAAGACAAATCAATACAGAGTCTCAGTCAAGGCACATTACTCAGCTGTCTTGAGAAGCCCATAATGCTGGGAAAGATGGAAGGAAATAGAGCAACCTTGTGGATGGTTGCATGGTGGATGGATTCAATTGTACCAGTAATGGTTTAATAAGATTTTTAGGGGCCAGATTGAAGACAGGTCATCCCGAAGTTCTACCTATGCTGTTGCTAAGAGATCACACCAACTACATGATTATATAAATCAAACAACAAAACAGGATATTAACATAGTAACAAACAAACAAAAAAAGAAAACCAAGAAATTAATAAAATGCATAACAACATGTACAAACAGCAGAAAAATACTGTGCAGATATTTTCTATATAAAGCCTGGAGTCTTATGCAATCACATAAAGATACTTATGTAACATATATCCATAAATTGTTTATAGACAAATCTGTTCACAATAAGAAAGAATTCATCTCTTCAAGCTAATCCCTAAATTTAATTAACAAGGGTATTGTTTCTTCAAAATACCATTGGTGATGCATAGGTTAGTGCAACACAACAGATGATGTGTGATGGAGGTGGTGTTGGAAAAGTAACTGGACAAAATAAAAGTTCAATATAGAGGTTGAAATTGCAATAATATGGAGCTTTATTCATCTCTCTCTGTAAATCAAGGTCCCTGTTCTGTCTATATGTAGCTCTCTCAAGTGCCAGCATCAACTTAGACTTAGATGGAGAAGCTACAATAATTTAAATCCAAGACCATACATTTCTTCCAGGCTGGACAGTGAGATGGGCAATGTATACATTTAATGATAAATGAATAAAAATAAAGAACCTAGGAACTACCTAGTCCAAAGACTCTTTCACTGAGACTGATTTACCAATACTTTAATCAACAAATTCTCAAATAAGCCTCAGTGGACGCAAGTTTAATTTCCAGCCACAGAAAAGCAAGACACTAGAAGACACAAAACAGTATTTTTATCCATTTAGACTGGGTTGGCTCAAGAGTTCATGTGTCTTCTATAGACAAAGCATACTTTTGTCCTAAATAATTTTACTATATCTGGGACAAAAATTATTGCCACTTCAATTAGCAAAACAAATTATATTTCTGAAAGTATTTTTTGGCTCAAATAGTGCTATCTTTTATTTAATTCTTCCAAGGAGTAAATGATTGAAAAAAAATCCTAAGTATATGATGTCCTTGCTCGATGTGAATTCCATTTATTTGGCAGTTCTGAAGGCAATTAAATGCCTCTTGGTGAATAAAGCCACTTTTGTCTTGTAATATACGATGTCCAATTTTTCTTTACTGCACAATGTTGCTTTTATCAAAAAAATGAGAACAAAAACATGGAAAGAATATTGTACATCAAATGCATAAAACAACTTGAGATAAATGCTTTCAAAATCTAATAAAAATAAAAATAAATAAATAAAAGAAAGGAACAAATGACAAAAGATGTCAAAGTGTATTTGGATAAGCTGCTCAAACACATATGCACAAAAAAACCCTTTGTTTGGATAAAACGGAAACATACTTTTCTCTCAGGTTCTGCAATTCTTTTTTCATGTCTGCATCTTCAAACTCTGAGTCATTGTCACTACTCACGTATGATGACTGAGAATGGAAAGAAGTTATGTTGATAGTTGGGATTTTTGATCCATGACCATTTGGAGAATTAAGGCCCTGTGAACTTGACTTTACTGACTTTTGCAGAATACATGAAGTCTTTTTAATGTTGTCGTTTCCCAGTCTATTGCTCTGAGGTGACAATGGAGACACATCTTGTTTTCCTGGAAAAGATTCATCTCCAGAATCACTGGAATCCTTTCCATAAAGAACATCAAAAGAGGAAGCTGTCTGCACACGGCGCAGAGGTGACTTTGTATCAGGGCTAGAAGGCTGATTGTCCAGATAAACATCTGGGGGTGCAGAATACCTCAAGGAATGCACAGATGATAAAGTTAATTCATCCTGAGTGCTGATCACTGAAAATCTGCCTATAGTTTTTGCTGGTGCTTCCGCTTCTTTGACATTGGAGTCTATAAAACCATCTTTTTGATATTTGTTTTTCTTGGCAATGTCCTTCTGGTCTGCTGTAAGTGAAGAAGAAACAACCTGAAATAATAAATGAAAGAAAGGCTTAATTAGTTAATATCTTACCTGCCTTTAAACATTATTTTTATAGGAATTAATAGTGGCCTTCATTAGCTGCAATTGTCTGAGGAATGGGATAAGATGTAGGAAAAAAAACCAATATAAGGTAACAGTACCTGAGTGTATCCTGATGTTAAGATAGTAGTAGGTGAACTGACATTTACATCTTGACCTGTTTAATATATTGAAAACAAACAAACAAAAAAGAAAACATGCATATATCTGGATTGGTAAATTTTAGAGCAAGGCAAAATTTTAATATGAAAAATTCTTATTTAATAAAATCCTCAAAGGCCATAACTCTAGTTTCACTGTTGTATTCAAGACTATAGGTCAGATATATATGAATTAAACATAAATCATGGTGGTAGATCCAATGCTTGATATCACCATAAAGATTATAATTTCAGTTATATGCATATGGTTTTAAACAACATGATCTATCTTAGAACGTTCTATGCAATGTCTAATATAATCTATTAAAAAGGCTTAAAGAAAAATAAGATATTTGTTTCTTACAATCATTACTGAAAATATTGTTAAAATATGCATCACAGAAAAATGATACATGATCTTCATAATTAAAAACAGTGACATTTCAATTTTTTCTACTTAAAATCAGTTCAGAAAAAAATTCCCCCCTGCTTTCCACATATACGATATGGAACAAAATCATGGTTTCCTAATTTGCCCATTGGATTTTCCTGGATAAAATTACTTGAGTGACTGAGTGGCTTGTATACAAATATGTAAAAGATACATCATGTTGTTTAAAACCATATGCATATAATTTATATGGCTTGGCTTCCTAATCAGAAGTAAAAGCATTACTTATATAGCATTCATATTTAACATTTCGTATATTAAAATTATCATCATAAATTTCCATACATAAATTTTCCATGAGAATTACATATTAAATTTTATCTTGAAATTACTACATTCTGCATTGCTATTGTGGTACACACATTCACTAATTCCTAGTTTTCTTAATAATTATATCTAATAATCTACCACATTGTTGTTCATATATTCTTAGAAAGAAAAATGGACATTAATGTTATGCTCTACTACCTGCTTTGTTTATTTCTGAATGCTGGATTCCGGTGCTTGTAACATCAGATTGTTCTACCTATAAGCAAAATATAACAATTTAAATTAATCTTGCAAGTTTTTAATCTGTATAGAAATATATAAACTCTAAAATTATTTTTATATTTCATCTTAAAGAAAACCATTCTTAAGTCATTGATTTGCATTTCACTGTTTGGAGACTTCATTCCCTTCTGGCACCACATAGTTAATGTTTAATATGTTAAATACTTTTATGTCATATAAACTTCTGTTTTCTCAACCTAAATGATATGTAAAATTTATACAGTCCCTCTTCTGATTTTTAGTACTCTGAGTTCACAGTACTGTAGAGTAGTCTTCTAGAAGAGGGACATTACGCAAAAGAAAGGAGTCAATTTTTCCTTTTCTGCTTATTTTGGGAGTGGACTTCTTTCACGTTTCTAGTTCATACTGTACCACATGTGGTTACATTAAAATCACAGAAAACAGAGAGTAGTACATTGATTTGATTTCTAAAGTGCCACAACCATATAGCTCTTGGCAGTAGAAGAATTACAAACATAGTTGAAAAAAATTACATGGACACATGTGAGCACACATATTTGTATGCGTAATTTATGTTGGCTTTAAGATTAATTTACATAATAATGATTTCATCTTTGACATATATCCGGCATATATTTGAGAAAAAAGCTTTATGTTTGAGATGTCCAAGACATATAGGGCAGTGTTTCTCAACCTTGGAAGCTTGAAGATGGGTGGACTTCAACTCCCAGAATTCCCCAGCCAGAGCTGCTGGCTGGGGGATTCTGGGAGTTGAAGTTCACCCATCTTGAAGCTACCAAGGTTGAGAAACACTGACATAGGGAATCCTCGATACAACAGTTCATTTAGTGGCCATTCAAAGTTACAACAGCATTGAAAAAGCGACTTATGATTTATTACTTTCATACTTAAAACTGTTGCAACATTCACCATGATCAGGTGATCAAAATTCAGATGCTTCTTGCAACTGACCCGTATTTATGACACTTGCAATATCTTGGGTCCTGTGATCACCTTTTGTGACTTTCTGACAAGCAAAGTCAAGGGGAAAACCAGATTCACTTAACAATCAGGTCACTAACTTAACAACTGCAGCGATTCACTTAACAACT
This sequence comes from Pituophis catenifer annectens, assembly GCF_029215685.1. Lineage (NCBI taxonomy): Eukaryota > Metazoa > Chordata > Lepidosauria > Squamata > Colubridae > Pituophis > Pituophis catenifer. Next base: position 76,282,434 of record NW_027256882.1, on the reverse strand, counting down.
GTGGCAAGAAAGGTTGTAAAATGAGGCAACACTCACTTAACAAATGTCTCACTCAGCAACAGAAATTTTGGGCTCAATTGTGGTCGTAAGTCAAGGACTATCTGTATTACTCTTTACAAGGTCCATGCTGTTCCAACTTTGGTTAAAGAATTTTAGTTTGCCAAATGTTCAAATGTTTCTTTCCCTTCTTGTTTGAATTTTCTATGTCATGTTTAAAACGATCATAAGTATGGATTAGCTGGGCCATTAAATTATTCAAAATGTTCAGCAATACACTCGTATCTAAAGAACTTTTCCATGTGGACCAGCATGTGTTCAATATAGTTGGAAGTCTCATTTTTTGACTGGAAGGTAATATTGAAGTCCTTTCCTGGAAGAACTTTCTTCTTCACAATCCTAACAGAACACCGATGAATAGGAACACCTAACAAATACTAGTAGGAAGTATCTTATCAGAAGAATTGAGAAGTTAACATAATAATAAACTAATAAAGGTTGGATTACGTTTTTGAAATTAACAAGAGGCAGAAGCAACACTCTGTTTAAATTCAACTTGGTAATAGCTTAATTTTATCACTCATTTGATTCTACAAAGAAATAATGAAACATGTCTCATATGGATTTATTAAGGATGAAATCAAATGTGTTTTACATGGTTTATTCATGGATAGTCACTTTTTCTTGAACAAATATGTTTTCAAAGATGAACTAGATTGAGACCAGAATTTCAGGAGGAGAGCAATAATGCCAGTTTGGGTAATAATCTTATTCACCCACATGCTTGCCTTATGCAGTAAGATATAATTTTCCAAAATTGACGAGCGAGTTAAAAAATGAGGAGAATTCTAAATATTATGAAGTATGGGGAAATTGGTATAACTGGTTGAAGAACAAAATAAAAATATGACTGTAGGATATGACTTGTTATGCATTTGAATTGGATTTATATTGCATAGAACATTGTATAGTTAAGGAAAGAACGTATTTAACATATGATTCATCAAATTGTATAAACACTGTACCTCTGATCAAGATAGAGATTGTTTATTATCTTTTTTATTTTGGAAAAATTCAATAAAGTATTTATAAAAAAAAAAAAATTCCAATGGTGGGCAAACTACATTTAGGAAATATAGATGGCAAAACTAATTGTGAAAAATTATTGTACATTGAACTTGTGTGTAAAGATATATGCGCACATGTTTCAATACATATGCTTCCATGTTTTGTCAGGACAGATTTCAGAACTTGCATTGAGGAAGATAGGACACTGAACATTTGAAAAGATTTATGAGGAATTTATTTCTTGCTAGCTAAGACGCTATGCACATATTTACAGGATGACTCAATACATAGCATCTTCTTAGCTTCTATGGCATGTTGGTTAGGAGAAAATACTAGACCTTCAGAAGGATCATAGTAAGGGATATTTTTCTTTTGGATAATTTTTAGCCATCACTAATTGCCAGCCTGACAGTCTCATATCTAGACATTATTACTGTCTGGCTTTGAAATGAAAAATCCATGAGCACATGATTGAGCACATTCACAGACCAGGAAAGTTATCATATATTGTAAAAGGAGGTCTACGTATTAGATGCAAATCTGTATTTGAAAACATACTGGAGATGTAGATTATATTTGGGCCCACATTAGATATCTCAAGTTGATAATAATGATTTCTAGGAAACTAGCCACATAACTGAAGATGCATAATTTTTTCTTCCTTTCTTAAGTAGTGATGCTTATTTGTGTATGTTATATAAATGTACCAGCTATAAGGAAAGAAGCTGTAGATATATTTTTTTAAAAAATTAACTAGAATCCTAGGGCTCTATAGGTGACAAAGAAAGCATATAATCTCGAAGACTGAGATCATGAGATGAATCACATAATCAGTAAGATACCCTAGATACACAGGTTACTGCAAACATAATGTCTTGTAAGAAGTTACAACAGTAGAATACTGGAACTCATTCTGAATACTAACATGAATCCGAAGACAAATCAAAAAGTATGCCAGGAATTTCAGCATCTGAACTTAAGAACAATTAGAAAAAGGGATAGATAGGATAACAGAGATATATTTGAAAGATCCAACGAAGTATGTGAATGTTTGTGTGTATGTACGCGTGCATGCGAATGCATCCCCGGTATAGGATTGCAAGGATTGGATTGAATACTTTCCATCCTGAAGCACTTCCTTTATTAAGAATTTATTGCTTTTTTATGAGGTCCAGAAAATATGAAAAGCATTTGTACGGCATGTACAACTTCTGGACAACTTCTGTGAGCCAGATGTTTAATAAGTAATCTAACCACTGGGAAATCTTCTGATTCCTTGAGCAATTCCAGGGATCAGGCTCTCTTTATTGCCTGAAGACTCAATATTGGAATATTCTCTTGTCAAATATTTATAAAGTTTGACATACATCTATTCACCGAATTAAGACATTCTGAGACTAATGTACTTTAAAAAATTAATTGAAGATGGTGTTCTTTACCGTACTTAGACCTTTTCTTGGATACTAATGAAATGTGTTGCCTAGACCAGTGATGGCTAACCTTTTTGCCATCGCGTGCCAGGAAGGGGGGGGGCGGGGGAGGGTCATGTGCGCATGCCCACACCGATAATTCTATGCGCCCTGCCCTGCGTACACAATTCCCCCCCTGCTCCTGGCACGTGATGGTCTGGTAGGCCCGTTTTTCTTTCTTACCTGTTTCCAGATCCTCTCTATTTATCTGGCCCTCTAGGAGTCTCTGGAGGCTGGGGACAGCAAAAAAGTCACTTCCTGTCCCACCGGGAGTTGGGAAATGGGCCGTTTCAGGCCTTTGGAGGGCCTCCAAGGGAGTGGGAAAGGCTGTTTTCACCCTCCGCAGTTGCATAGAGAGGATCTGGAGCCAGGTAAGAAAGAAAAACAGGCCTTCCCCATGCCCCCCCACCAAGGCCCTCCAGAGGCAGGAAACAACCTGTTTCCCTACTTCTGGTGGGCCCAGAAGGCCCAAAAACCAGCTGGCCAGAGCGCGCGTGCACACCAGAGCTGAGCTGGCATGCCCACTGATATGGCTATGCGTGCCACCTGTGGCACACGTGCTATAGATTCGCCATCACAGGCCTAGATTGTCTGTCAATACAATAGAGATGAGTGAATTGATACAATTTGCAATTAAAATGGGAGAGAAGGAAAGGTATATTCTTTTGTTTCATCTGGTATAAACTCTAACAAGTTTATGCTTTTTACTCATGAAGGACATTTTATCAAGTATATTTTAGAATCTAGTGTTAAAAATCACATATTGTATTTGGCTACTAAATGTGACATAATACGACTGGCCTTCATTCACATCAGATCTAGTAAAAAATTAATAAAGGCCAAAGTGAGAAAAGACCAACTTTAAGTGAAAAAGGAAATTCTGCCATGATATATATTTTCTATTCAGGTCAATAAAATAAATAAGGCTGAGTTCTGATTCACCTTTATTTACTTATTTTGCAATGGTGCCCTTAATCATCTTTTAGTTTAAGATATTAAAATTGATTCAATAACACTGAGTTCGAAGAAGTGTCAATGTAAACAAGATATTATTATGAATGCGATGAATTTTAAGTAAGGGGCATCTGATTTCTTTTTTTAATGAAGTTTTTGGAAACATGGAAGATTTACATTTAAAAAAAAAATGGAAGAATTTTTTGGGGGGGTTTTAGTACCTCAGTACTGATAGGTAACAATTATAGTTTGACCCTTAGAAGTCAGCAATAGGACCAATGTTGAAAATATTTATTAGAACAGCAGTTTTAATAGGCATCTGCATGATTTCTAAATGAATGGTTTGACTTGCCAGAATTGGAGAGGATTGATCTTCAGCCACGTGAGCATCCAAGCCAACTCCAGGAATTTTCAAATCTAACACAAGTGCAGGCAAAGATGCCAGATTAAATTCACCATCCACTTGGTCTGGTGTTGCTGCTGAAGCAGATGATGTTGGAATATACTCTTGATACAGCAGGTTGCGAAGTTTCTCATCCAAACTTTTTATTGTGTTGTCAGTGAAATCAACTCTTGGTGGCCCTTCACCATCTGATTCTACCATACAAGGTGGTTGAGGTGCAGTCATGGCAGAGCCAGTGGATGCAACCGGCTGGGACTGGGTTGGCATATGCAATTGGGATACAGCTGTTGAGAGGTGAGGAGGACTTGAAAGTTGAGATGTTGCTGAAACTGGAAGTTCAGAGACAGCAGGTATGGGAGGTATCTGGTCTACAAAAGAATGTGATATCTGGCCAAGTTGAGTATTGTCTGACAAACTGGGGGTTTGGGTTGAAGACTGAAGTTCCAAAAGAGGAGCATCAGAGATGACAGTGAAAGGACTTTCTGTTGTCTGCACAGGAACAGACTGAAATGGTTTTGGCAGTCCAGCTGTGCTGCGTTCATGTTCTACATTGGGAAAACAAATTTTCTCATCTTTTTTTTGTACTGTGTGCTGTGAAGTATTTTGAGGGACCTTACCCTCAAAACGTTCTTCAGATGTAGCTGTAGAATGGGCAGGGGTGTCACACTGACTGGCTAAGACTGATTGTGGCAAAGGGCATTCTAGGTGACTTGTACTTTCAGCAATTTTTTCTAGTGTGGTTGAAGCTAACATTGGATGGACCTGTGAAAGGGAAGTTATTGAAGATGGAACAGAAACTTGTGTTAAAGGAGAAGGAGGAGGCGTTCCCCTGGGACACTCATTGGAGCTAAGTTGATTAGAAATATGTTGATAAGCTATGCTTGTTTGTTTTTCTGTCACTGCAGAGCTCTGTTGCTGGTCATCCAACAGCTCCAGACCTATAAACAACAAAAGCAAAAGGATGTTTCTGAATTCAGAAAATGACTTCGTTAAAATCTAAATACTTCTACAAAGATTTTAACAAGCATTGAGCATTAGCCATTTTTCCAAAGAAATTAAGAAAGATGAAATATTTTCTCAGCTAAATTATTTTAGATCAAACAATTATACATGCTTAATTGCACTGAATATGACAGCTCATCCTAGTGATTTTTCTAACACAACTCTACTGAACTGCATTGGCTATTAACCATAATAGCCTGTCCCATTTTAACCAATTGGAAAATCAAAATTAATATCAATGCATTCAGTGTATTACATAAAACTTTAAAAGTCATTTATATGACAAGAACTTCAATTACATCTACACGTCTAAAAGAAAACTGATTCAGGGTAATGTCCATAAATGTGTACTTTTTGCAGAAAGGTTATGATACTTATTCTCACAATGAAGTGATTCCGCCAACTATTTCAATCTTCATAGGTATTAAATGATTGAAATAAATATTTCCTTCTAAAACAGCAGTTCTCAAAATTCGGTACTTGTTGAGAATCTTTGACACCCTTTCAAGGGGTCCACAAGATAAAAATTAATTTCATAATAAACATAGATATTATTTGCCTTCTTTTACTCTCATTCTTTCATGACTATACAATTTTTCTAGAATCTACATGCCATAGGATGACATCATTGCTTTGATAGCTAATGGAGTGTGGTTGTGTGTTCTTGTATTTTTTAAAGTATTTCTAAACTAGAGGGATATAAATATGTGCATTTTCAGAGATTAATTTTGTTCTCAGTACTTCTGTGTTTGTACTAGCTATCTTTGATTAATGAATTGTTAGTTTGTTTGCAGTCCATCTTGCTGCCCAATATTATTATGGTTGGTCACACAATAATCCAGATATTTAGACTGGATTTGACATTTTTGTCCATTTATCAAATCCTTCCCAAGGACCAGAGGGAGACAGATGTTGTTGTTTAATAATGTTAATTGTTGTATTATTGCCGGATGTAAGCTATTCCAAATAAAGTTTCCTTTTGCAACTGATGATGATTTGTCAATGTTGATGGTGTTCAGGTGATGCTTTAGAATTGCTCCCAAGCACCTATTACTATTGGAACTGATCAGGCATTCTTTGTCATCTTCTTCCTCAGCTTCTTTTCTTTCATCTGTTCAGCATCTGATCTTAGCATGCCGATCTTACCATTATTTCCCAACCTGATCTTCCATTTTGGTGGTGCAATGATAAATGCAGAAATTTTTTTTAATGGAACTTTAAGTGGCAATACAATGATATATTTTTAAAGGAGCTCTGCTAGAACTTGCTGTAGAGTTGTGTGGACCAGCCAGATGTTGATTTCTTTAGGTAGAATGGGAGGAACTTCTGATAGAAGTTAAATTTTATGTGTACCCACTTTTTGCTCAACCCATAGTTTAAGAACTCCTATTCTTAGGGACAGCACTCAACTTATTTTTATGTGGAACTGCATTAATCCTGAAAGCATACATCTTCATTTTGACAATACGACTCATATATAGTGGCTGTAGCCAAAAGTGTGGTAGTGTAATTGCAGCTGGTGCACCAGCTGCAATCCTTTCTGAGCCAGATTCACACTTCAGTTACATCCTGTTTTCACCCCTACAGTATACTTCATGTGAAACTACCCTTGAAACACTGTAAAGATACGGAAGAATGCAGATAGGTTGTTAACTTGGGTTCTCATTATCCTTGCACTAGTTCAAATTTGTATTATGCTGAGCATAATTTGTGCAATTGTGTTAATCTCTAAAATTCAAAATTTTATTATCTGAAAAACTGTCTCTCCCATTATGAGTTGTGCAGAATTTTCTGAAGAAGAAACCTTCTGAAGATGACTCTCTTTCCAAGGCAATTTTTTTATTTACTTATTTTTTAATTTGATTTATATGCCGCCCTTCTCCGGAGACTCAGGGCGGCTTACAATGCGTTAAGCAATAGCCTTCATACTTTTGTATATTTATACAAAGTCAGCTTATTGCCCCCACAAACTGGGTCCTCAATTTACCTACCTTAGAAAGGATGGAAGGCTGAGTCAACCTTGAGCCTGGGGAGATTCGAACTTGCAGTAATTGCAGGCAGCTGAATGTTAATAATAGGATATTAGTCTGCTGCGCCACCAGGCTCTTATTAGGAGAGGTCCTTCATCTGCAAATGTCCCAAGCATTATATTTCATCCCTAGTCTTTCTGTAACATCTTTTTCATGACTCTTTTAATTCTTGATTACTTTCAAGAAAGTTGACTGTAATGTATATTTTTTTTGTACATTGCATATTAATCGCTGTTAGCCATACAGATAGTCCTTTACTTACAATGGCAATTGAGACCACAATTATATGAGCATCCACTTGAGAAGAAAAATGAAGCATGTATACATACTTGCATAAATTTATAAATGGGTTTGTACATATTTTTCCTTGTTTCCTTCCCCTTAAAACTAGCTTGAAAAAAAATTTTTTTTTCAATATCAAAACCTCACAGATACCTGGGGCGTCAGACTGCTTTGCACTTTGAGACGCATGAGAAGAGAATTCTGGTACTTCAGCAGCTTGATTTTCCACAACGGGACAAATGATAAACCAACGTTTCCCAGTATGCAGTACTAAAGACAGGAAATATTAAAATGAAGAAACATTTGTACCAACAATTAGCCAAAAGTCCATTATTGCATATTGTATTGCATTATATTGCATAATGTAATGTAATGTAATGTGGTACTGTCAGCATTCCGAGTAACGCACCCATTGAAATCAGAACTCTGAGGCAGGTAGATTCCTCAAAAAACATGTTTATTGGATACATCATATCAGCACAGCCAGTGAAAACCAACTCTAAAAGTTCCCGCGGGTTTCCCTTTATTTAAAAGAGCAAAAGTTCCCCCTCCCAGATGTCACCAGTCACATTGTCCAATGAATACAGCTGGCAGGCTGCTTGGTCACTCCTCTCCTTCAACAGTCACCTGTTAAGATGACCTTGGTTCCCACAGGAAAACATTTTTGTTTTGACGGTTAGCTGGTCTATCTTCCCCCCTCCCTTTCCCCTCTCATAGTTCGTGGCAACTATGAGGCAGCAAAAGATGGCTTCAGCCAGGTTCGCTTCAAAGTTGACAAATACCACATTTAAAAATAATGTCTGTTAATAAAACAAATGAAGATTAATGATCGAAGTTCATTCTGCGAAATTAACATTTGAAGTCCAATATGAGAGACAAATGTAAAGCTATTCATAGACTTATCCAAATTAAGTTTCATATTTTATTTTCTGCCAAGGCTCTCATCACAGCATTTGGCACAGAACAACGAAAAAACATCTCTGAAGAAATGCAGTGCCACAGAAAATTAGTGTGTTCAATGCAATGACTATTGGCTGGCTGACCTTGACACAATCTTAAAATATGTCATTAGTATAATTAAGTATTAATTTACAGCAGCGTTTCTCAAACTCAACAACTTTTAAGATGTGTGAAATTTATTTCCTATGTGGGAGAATTTGTGGAGTTGAAGTCCACACATCTTAAAGTTGTTGAGGTTGAGATACGCTGCCTTACAGTGTTGGGTGATACACATGCATATTCAAGGAAACACTTTTACCATTCTGTTGGTAGATGGGCGTTCTTGCATGGGATTGGCGATTCTCCTATTTAAAATGAAAGAACAGTGTTACTAAAATCTATTAAAGTACTTCCATTTGGAATCTGCTCAAATTCATCACCAAAAAACCCAATATTCTAGCATAAAAATAATTAAATACTTCTTTGCATGCCAACTAATATAAATAACCTGTTAGACCCACAAGTCATTCCAATCCATCCCAAACAGGCATGGTTTATTTCACCATGGATGATGGGAGTTGCAATCCATAACTTCTGGAGGACATAAATAAGTTATGTTAATATTTATTGTTTGAAAAGTTTATTGTTTGAAACATTTAGTAGTTGAAACATTAAATATATTTATTTTACTTAAATACCTCATTGATTTCAAGCTTGTAGGTATCTTGTTGAGGGCTGACACCTTGATCAGAACTTCGCTCCCCTTCAGTATCTTCACTAAGCATATCTTCTGCTTTGTCAATAATTTCTTTCAGTTGCTCAATAAATATTTCTTTCTCAGTTGGTAGTATAAATTCATTTTCAACCTATATGAATACACAAAAAGTATATTTTTTAAAAAAATGCCATTTTTCTGGGTTTCTTCTACAGCCCTTTTACCTGATTGCTTATCCTTTTTTAAAAAAAAACAAAACAAACATAGTATGAATTTTTACATGCAGAAAAACAAATTTTGTGCTTAGTTCAATTAAACAGTAAATAACTGCTTCAGTATATAGGAGGCATTTCACATAACATTCTTGTATCATGAAGGTAATTCAATTGTTTTGATCTTACTAGAGCCAATTAATTGAGACAACAGATTGTTATCAATAAATCAGAAGGCTACAATTGCATGGCAAATGTCCCAAATAACAAAGATTAAAAGTTGTGGTTCACTTATTGTTTATTCTAAACTAATTGTTATTCTAAACTAATTTCCCTTTGCATAGACTATCAGGAGCATTAGTCAGAAATTAATTTTACTTCAACAGCTAATTTCCAAAAGACTGGAAATATTTTTTTTTTGGTAACTATACAAATAGTATTGTCATCCATGCAATTTATGAAACTGAAATGTTAACATTATTTTAAAATTCTTAAATCAAGAAAAGATCCTACCATATATGTAGCAATTTCCTCTGGAGCATCACCATCTAAATCGAATTTAAAAGTGACCATCTTGTGATTGTGTGTTTCTAGTTGGCATTCCACCATCTTATCCCCTGTATTGCATACCTGTAAAAAAGAACCAATCATTGGATCCAATACAATAAAATTGATAGGTTAGAAACTAAGGAAAGGAAGGAGTCTTACATTTAAAATGGTAAGCTTGGGCTTATTGGATTTTTCCTGGCGCGAACGAGCACGTGCCGATTTTTTATGTTTCTTTGAAGGTTTTCCTTCTTGTTTCCCACCTCCACTTGTGCCTTCAAAACTGTCACTCATCTCTTTACCAGAAGCAACATCAGGACTCATATAACTTTTGTGGTAAGATGACAAAGCAGGAATTAAAAAAAGACAAAACATTACTAGCATACAGACTTACTTTAAAAGTCCACAAAAGTACACAAACTAATCAGACATTTATCAGCAAAGTTTGACCTTATCCACCATCATAATGATGCTAGATATAAGAGAGGTTTTTAAGTAATTGTATAATTTATACAATTTTACTACATGCATGCAAGACTGTGGGAGGAATGGATTTTGTAAAATAACATACATATAATAAATTTAATCAACAAATTTAATCAAACTTCTATTGAAACCTCTAATGTTAAGAATCTAAAAGAAAATGATTCAGTTTCTCCAGCATTCTAGAACTGTAGAAAAGAAAATTATTTCTCCCAATTTGAAATATCTTTGCTACCTTTCATAAAAGTGTTCTGAAAAAATGGAGATGTTGTTCTTTGAAGGAACTACTATGCAAAATATAGTTTCAATGCTCTTAAGAGGTTGGCCCCAGTCTCTGATTAAACCACCTGTTCCAACAATGGGAAGTTCTTCCTTAAATTGAAATGTTTCTCCTAAAGTTCCCACTAAGTTTCACCCATTCAGCTGTCTCTAGAATCTCTCATGGAGAGAAAGCCTTTTCCTTCCAGAAGAGATTTTTGATCTAGCTAAGAAATTCAACTGGTGGAATGGGGAAATACATGTTTATAGATTCTTCCTTTCTGCTATGAATCTCTGTTATGAATTCCAAAACATTTTCTTAGAAATTGTGTCAGATTTTGTAGGCTTCCAGGCTGTCTGAAAAACAGCTTCCTTACTATTTCTTATTTCCCATGCAAAAAGGGATGTGCAGCCATGAAGGATGATAATTATGCAGTACATACTATTTTTAATTTGAAGAGGAAGTGACAGTATTCAGTCTTAAGAGTCGAACACTCTATAACCTTTAATCTAATTTTATGTATCCTAATATTTTTATGACGGAATGGAGTAGAGTGTTGTAAAGGGACAAGAGGAAAAGAAAGAGATGATTCTTGAAAGCAGATGGGACAATAATATCCATTAGGTATTTGTTCTCAAAATATTAACTCTTGATGAAGTAAGGCCGAGAACAATAATAATAACAAAGGTTCATTAAGACCTATAATTATTGAAAAGGCAGACATAAAGAAAAAAAGACCATCATCAAAATTTATTGACTTGATTGCAATAACAGTGATGGGTATATTAAACCAGGTTGAAAGACCTGAAGAATTAAGTTGGGGACCTGGGTAAATGGAACTTTAGCATTTAGCTGCTAAAGTTAACACCAACTTGATGGCACTTCATCATCACCATCACCACCACCAGAGCTTAGAAAAAGAGATATAATTGCCATCCCAAAATGAGTATGTGTTTTAGAAATTACTTAAGATTTTTACTCTTTTACTAGATACTGATGTAATTTTGCAAGTGGTTTGAGAGCTTTATGCCAGGTTATAGACAAATAGAAAAAGTACCTTTCGCAGCTCTGTGACAGTGACTGCTGTTTCTCCAGTACTGCTTGCTCCTACATTATAAAGAATAATTATTTAACCAAAATTTGTTACATTTTGAAGATTGATATCCGTGTATAGTCATTTTCACTTTATCAACAAACCGAGCCATTTTAAGCATTTGAAGAGTTTAGAATTAAGTACAAGCCAGATTTATGTTAACAGTCCAAATTATCTTTTGGAGCAGAATTTCTCTGAGCAAATTACTAGATACATTGACCCTGAGGCTATTTTCCCAATGAGAATTCTCATGTACTGCCCCTGGTACAAAATGTTAGGTGAAAGTATCTGGAGAATCAGGTTTTAGTGAAAATCTAACAAAATTTCAGTCCTCTTCATAGATATAAATGTCCATATACTTTCTGTTTCTTCTTAGCATTTTCCTGCAAGTGCAGAAACACTTTTCTTTTGATCAATTGAGTGTTGATTCATTGGTTACAACAGGAATTGCCCAACCAACTTGTTGGTCAAGCCTGGCATTGTGGTCTGAGTGATTGGCCCAAAGTCACCCAACCAGTTTTCATGCCTAAGTCAGTAGAACTCAGTCTCCTGATTTCTAGCCTGGTGCCTTACCCAGTAGACCAAACTGGCTCTCATGAGTGTCCATATATTGCAGTGCATGTATCATTGCTATCTGGGAAAACTGAAACTCCAAGTCAATAAAAGTTAAGGGCAAGAAAAGATGTGGAAAGAAAACAAATGCAGGAATTAAAAAATTAAGTGATTTCAAAGTACTCAAGTTTGGAGATAGTGAAGTAAACAGAAAATAAAATAAGTTTGGAGGATGTACCTATGAAATTGGAATACAGCTCTTTTAACTTGGTTAATTATTTTTGTTATAGTTAGTAGCACTTGAAAACACATACCGTCTCTTGAGGAGGTTCTGAAGCTACTGGGACAGCTGGACATGTAGTTAGAACCTGCTGGCCAGGAAGCTGGTGACTGTCTGACTGAGATTGCGGGTAAATAGAACACTGAAGGGGCAAGCCCTGATCTACCAACATTGCTGAATTAGTTGTGCCAAGATTGTTTTGTGAAAGTCCATCTGAAGCAATACATGGCAGCATTGCTTCAGGCTGCAATTGCAATGGTGGTGATATAATGGCAGAAGCTTGCAGTGGCAATGCAGGTATATGGGTTCCAATATCCACAGCGTACTGAGGATGTCCAATAATCTGTTCAAAAAAATCAAATATGTAATTAGTCTAAGTTCACTAAACACTCACTAGCTAAATCAACATTATTAAAAATAGGTCCTTGTTATACTGCAATGAAATGGGAGGGAGGGAGGGAGGGAGGACTCTGCACACACAAACTATGATTTCATGGATGTGTGAAATGCAAGTAACTGGAATTTGGTCACCACAACAACTATCCATTATTAGGATCTGAATTTTTTTGCCTCATTGGTGCAAGTTAATATCTTATAATGAACATGTACATAACTGAATTGGCACATCAAGTTTATAGACATTTACAGTTACAATATGAAGTTGAGCTATGAACCAAAATACATTAGTGTATATTTAAATTACCCTAAATATCCATTAGGGTAAATTGAACTGAAGTAACTACTTGTTAGAAAATATAAATAATTCGTATAAAGGTTACACCCAAGAAGATTGGCTGTCCAAGAGAGTCCAAGTTAAGTATAGCTTCATTTCAAGCCGTTATTTCAGTAAATTGGGATAATATTTAAATCAAACTGAGTAAATATGGATTGTAGGCTTTCTATGCAACTGGATTTGTCACATCCAAAGGGCTAATAATATCATTCACATCTTCACAGAATGCTAGGAAATCTTTAAGAAGTCTGTCCCTTGGATTTGGGCTTTTAAGCAGAGATAGCTATTTGAGGGAACTTTAAATGTTTACCTGAGACCAAACAGAGCAATCCAGTGCCATCTATTTCATAGTTAAGATCGTGGATTATGTCATGGTATTACCTGTACAATTAAACTTCAAAT